>NC_092133.1:52894940-54193274 GCF_043159975.1 Macaca nemestrina
TACATTTCCAAAAGCATGACAAAGTAAATAAAATAAAATTGTAAGTATTGATTAAAAAAAGAGTGACATCATATTCAAGCAACATAAGGATGAATGCAGAAAACCACATATATTCTACAGAAAAACTATTAATATCAGTGAGGAAATTAGTAAGTTTGTGGCATATGAGGTGAATATAAATAAAATTGTTTTGTTATTTCCAGTAACAAATAGAACACAAAATTTTGAAATATCTAAAAATAGATATTATTTACAATAGCATAAAAATCCAATGATTCAGAATAAATTTAAAGAAGGGTGAAAGAACTGTGCAGAAAAAATATGAAATGTTATTTGAGAGAAATTTTTTAAGCCCTTAATAGAAGTATATAAAATATGTATATATTGAGAGATTCAATATTAAGATATGCGTTCACCCCAAATTGATCTATTTATTCAAGACAATGCCATGATTTCCATAACATTTTAGTATAAATTAACAACTTTAACCTAAAATGTATGTGGAAATAAAAGAATAGCAAAAAAACAAAACAAACAAACAAAAAACCTGAAGGAGAAAAAATTTCAAACATAGAAGACTCCATGTGTCTATCACCTAATCATTATAAAGCTTTAATTTGACTCTGGGGCTAATGTCACACTTAAAACAAGCAAAGAAACAAAAACTTTATTTCTGAGAACAGTTCTAGATTTATAGAAAAATTGAGAAGATCATACAAAATGTTTCCATACAGCTTGCATCAAATTTCCCCTATTATTGACAACTTATATTAGTATGCTATTATTTGTGAACCAACCAATGAATGAACCAACCACTAAAGGATGAGTTTTCATTGTTTATGAAACAAAGACTGATCTGTTTTAGTTATATTGTCATAGTCAAAAAAAGAAAAAAAAAATCTTCTCATTCCTTCACCAGGTCAAACCCAAGATACTCATGTCATTTTGTCAATTCAAACAAAAGCCTTCTGACATAAAACCACAATTAAGACCCCAAGCCCACCAGACTAAATAGACTCTCTGTGGTTAATAGAGATGCCCAAATTTAGATAACAGAACCAAGAGGCCATAGAGAAGAGAGAGAAGAGTGGTCATGTGCCCTGCCCTTTGCTTTTGGAAAAGGCAGTTCTTGACACGCATTTTGTTTTATACCATTGAGCAAGAACAGTTTCTGGGAGAGCCAAAAAAAACTTTGCCAAAAATCTACTCCACTCCCACCTCTAACACATACACACACACACACACACACACACACAAACACACACACACACACACACACACAAACACATATTGCAATTTGGAAGAAACATCTGGCAGTCTGGGTTTGGATTTGGGCTTGAGAAGCCACACGATCATCAGGACTCAATTATCTCAACCAATCAGAACTGAACAAGCCTGAATCCTTCCTTTAGCTTAAACAGACCTGACTGAGAAATAGGGCAACAACTTTCCCTACTAAAGTCAAAACTCTTTACACATCACACTTTCTACTGAACACAGTGCCTCTCCAATGTGCAGACTGATATTTTGTAGAAAATACCGCCCTCCCTTTTTCCTCTGCAGCTCTCATGGGCTAACAGCCTCCAGAAACGATAACTCTGGACTAGGCTTTGGAGAACCCATCAAATTTTTTTTACTGTGGTGGTTCCTATACCTCTTTGTCAATGTCAACCACAAGTTGAATTGCATATTTTTAAAAAATCAATTACATAAGTTGATATCCATTACAAAACTTTATATGCAACACTCAAACTTCTGTAATTGTCAAATATGTTATCTGATGAGCACTATTTATTTTATACATTCATTTTGACCTGCACAGAGCATCTATTCAGTAAATATTTGTCGAATGTACAAATAAATATGGCATAGATAATGTATATGTACTCCTGTCATCACTCCCAAGGTAACTATTTGACTGGTGGGTATTCCAATTATACTACGATCTATTTTAACATATTCACTTGTCCGAGCCTTTTGATTACTTTGAGATGCAATTCTGGCATCTGCCATAGGATATTATTCTAATACTACCCTAGTTATTAGTCTGATGGCAAAGTGGGCATGTATGTTGCCAGGAAATGCAAATATTGTCCGGTAATGCCACTGCTTCATTTGAGTCCTCTTTACAGTATTCAGGCAAGGGATTAGAGGCAGCTATTCTCTACAAGGGCAAATGGGGCACTGCTACAGTTTCAATATTTGTCCCCTACAAAACTCATGTTGAAATTTAATCGCCATTTTAACAGTATTAGGAGATGGGACCTTTAAGAGCTGAGTAGGCCATGAAAGTTCTGCCTTCATGAATGAATTAATGCTTTTATTGCAGGAGTAGTTTCTTTATAAAAGGATGAGTTTGACCCTTTCTTGATCTCTCACCCTCTCTTTGCACTTTCAATCATGGGACAATTCAGCAAGAAGAGTCTTACAAGTTGCCAGCACCTTGATATTGAATTTTTCTGCCTCCAGAACTGTGAGCCAATCAATTTTTACTCATGATAAATTACGCAGTCTGTGGTATTCTGTTATAGCAGCACAAAATGGACTAAGATAGACCATGGGATCATGCAGGCCCCAGGGGATCTGGGGTGAAATGGTAAAGTTTTTAATCTACCTGTACCCAAATATCTCCTTTCAAGTAATAGGGTTTTATTTCTCCTTTATTAACAGCCTGAATATAGTGTATATAACTTTCCTAGATTATAATGCTTAGCTTTAAATTATGCTACTCTTAAAATTTAGTCCTGAGCCTGGTCTTCAGCACAATTCTCTTGCTCACAAAAATGAGGGTATCTTTTACTACTGCAAGGCTGCTCTATGCCTTTCACTATTTGCTTGAAATTGATGATTAATAAATTATCCATGGTTTGCTGTTTTTAATCTCTGCATACATGCATCAATGGCACTCAGCAAAAGCCAATTATCAATAGCCACTCATTTCCACAGCATTTTAAATTAATATTTGCCTTATATCCCTCAAATGGCAGAAACTATGCACAAGATAATGAATCATCTTCTACCTGTTCTATGGGTCAGAGATTATCAAGGCTCTACCTATTACCAGTGATGGAGTCCTCATTACCTACTTGCTGGTAAATGATCCATGTTCAGTATTCTGTACTTAAAGAGTCTCTTTCCTACTCCTGTCCCCAACTGTCTATAGTTGGTGTGAAAGACAAAACAATGCACACCCCCTGCAAAGATGTCCACATTCCAATCCACAGAACCTTTGAATATATTGCATTCCATAGAAAGGGGGAAATGAGATTGCAACTGTAATTAAGGTCACTAATCAATTGACCTTAAAACAAGCAAAGTAACCTGGTTATCCAGGTGTGTCCAATGTAATCACCAGTGTTCTTAAAAGTGAAAGAGGGAGGAAGAAGAAGTGGTCACAGGGATGTAATATGAAAAAGACTAGTCTTCATTGCTGACTTTAAAGATGCAGGTCATGAACCAAGGAATGTGGGCTCCATACCTGAAGAAGCTGGGAATGGCAAGAAAATGGATTCTCCCCTAGAACCACAAAAATATAATGCAACCCTGCCAACATCCGATTTTTGTCAAATTACAAGTTAAATTTCAGACATACCTAACCATAAGATAATAAATGTGTAATTAGTTGCAATAGAAACAGGAAACTATTGCTACCAGCTGGCTCAGAAGTAACCTGTAATATATGGATCCATCAGCATGTGAGTTACTAAGGGAGTGTTCTGTGGAGAAACCTGTAAGGGAGTGAGGGATGCAGGATTGAGCAAGAGAAGAAACTAGGTAAATACATGGTTTCAAAAAGTAAGGTCTCAGCTCAGTCCCATGGAGAGTTTGGCAGTGAATTGTGCTACAGTTTTCACGCCAAGAAAGCTGTTATTTACTCACATGTTAATCATTGGTTATACCTCTAAATAAGGTGATATCCTTCTTTCAAAGGCAGTATTCTGCGAAGCCTTCCACAGAGGACTCCACTACTCATACATGCAGAAGGATGCAGGTGCAATTCCTTATCATTCAGCACTTGCAGAACCTGAGAGTGAAATGCATAGGCCCATTGTAATCTCAAGGTCACAATTTCTGATGTAGAATGTTGATTCTTCATTTATTTCAGTGGGGGACCTTGGTAAATCACTTATGTCTCACTTTCTTAATCTGATAATACATATCAATCTCACTGGAGCATTATGAGGCTCAAACACAGTCATTCACTATTGATATTTTCTTTCACATTGATATTTTCTTTCACATGAATCAGTCAAGTGTTCGTACTCTGCACATTTACTATGGCTGAGAAAACATCAATGTAATCTTCAAAGGCCATTCCTTTACGTAGGTGTGAATACGTACAGTAAGCTCCAAACCTCCCCTAAAGTTTTATGGGGCTATGTGACTGTTCTAGCTGTTGAAATGGGGCCAATGTAACATATTCTGCTTCTTATTCAGATACTTAAAATCTTTCATGTGTTCATTAGTTCTTATTTTACTTCAGTACCTGGCAAACAAAAGATAAAAAAGCTAAACAGAATGTGTGTATATGTATATATTTATATGTATATTTCTAAATGGAGCTGGAATGTTTTAGAAAATGCTATAGGTATTATATTGAAGGAGCCAAAATTTTTGAATTACTTCATGGAGAACTCACCTGCTGAGCATGGTGGATTGTGGCATAGATGAGAAATAAAATATATTATTGAAGCCACTGAGATTTGGGAGAAAATATGACATCAGAGTTTTCTGACTTTTTCAAGTAAATATGTATCATTGACTTTAAGATGTAACAAGCAAGAGACTATGAGTGCAGTATCCAAATCATATTACCCATAAGGTTAACATAGTCACAAGCATAGAGTCAGCTGGCGATAGTCAATAACAATATTGTCATACTCTGATAATATTTTATAATAATATAATGCAACATGCTGCATTGAATAATAACCACTAACATCTATTGATGGCATAATATATGCCAGGCACTATGTCAAACAAATTTCACTTATGATAAAATTTAATCCTATTAAGACAGATGAAAATAGTATCCCTGTTTTACAGTTGGAGATTGAAGTTCAGAAAATTTATGTAATGCATAGGTAGTTAATGTGTTATAGAAAATAAATTGAACCATGTTCTTCTGAATTTGCAAACTCTTGTTCTTAGCTACCTCATTAAATTATAACATAAACAAGAGAGAGAACTAAAATAACATCCAGGACACCAGAAATCTGACATCCATTTATTAATACTAAATTTAACTGGCTGATATAGCTTAAGTACTTTATCTTTCTGGATCTTAGACTTTAAAGCTCTTTACAGTGGCATTTTGTGATTCCAACTCAGAAGTGAGATGTTTGTAACTTCAGATATCCAACCATTATCTAAATCAGGTGTGCTTAAAGTTTTGCGTCATTTCCTTACTTACAGAATCCATCTTATATGTCTAACCTTTGGAGTTTGGGATAAAAAATAAAAAGTAAAGCAAATACTCATCTCTGTATGATGATTTTGTTTTAGAGAATATTGGATATTTTTAGCATTTGGAAAACAAAAAAGCAAAAGTCATGTTGTTTTGTTTAGGATTTGGAGACTGAACACCCTTAAATTAAAACATACAAAATAGGTTAAAGATAACTTTTCCTATTAATGTAAGACCCAAATAGAGACATTTATTTCATAAACTCATTTCTTTTTCTAGGTCAAATAAAGTAGTTGAACCACTGGACAGTCTTAGTTTAAAAACAAGCCATTAAAAAAATGAACATGTTTAATCTAGCAACATGATGGAAGAGCCAATAAGGAAAAGATATATATATTTGCAGAGTGGGGTATCACATCTAAGAGCATCTTAGGTGTACCATCTTGCTTTGCAGAGGCTGCTCTGGGACCCAGTTCAAACTTGACAGCTTCTTAAATGACAGCAAGTGAAACAACAAGGTCCCAAGAGCAATCAAGAAACGTTCTTTATTTTTATTTTTATTTTATTTTAGAGATGGAGTCTCACTCTGTCACCCAGGCTGGAGTGCAGTAGCACAATCTCAGCTCACTGCAACCTCCGCCTCCTGAGTTCATGCAAATCTCCTGCCTCAGCCTCCTGAGTAGCTGGGAATACAGGTGTGTGCCACCACACCCTGCTAATATTTGTATTTCTGGTAGAGACGGGGTTTCACCATGTTGACCAGTCTTGAAGTCCTGACCTCAGGTGATTAGCCTGCCTCAGTCTCCCAAAGTGCTGGGATTACAGGTGTGAGCCACCGTGCTCAGCAAATAAATGTTCTTTATATACATCCATTGTGAGTGTCTAAAATCTTGAGAAAAAAATGTGTCTTCCTGAGAAACTGCTTATCCTAGAAGCAAATATAAAATAATTGTATGAGAAACAGATTTTACTACTTACGCCATTTCTCCCATAATACTCCAAAAACTGACCTCCTGTCTTAGATGCCTGATACTAAATAAGTAGAAAAATAAATAAAGTTTAATTACATTATATGTGTGGGGAAAGAAAATAGAATATACAAACAACTGCACAATACCTGGGAATAGATTATTTGTTCATACACAAATTATTTTAGAAAAGGTATAAGTTTAAAATTATCTAAAATATTCTTCTTGTTTATATTAATTTTCTATACAAATATAAATATGCCTATGAAAGCTTGCTTACATCCCTGTATATTTTCGTTTACTTATGGTATTATGTATCCAAACTAAACTGAAATTTTATGCTTCCTTTCAATGTAACATTTGTATTTAAAAGTTTAATTTGACCTCAAATCATCTTTGTTTTAGCAGATGTGGGGAGTGTTGAGTAACCTTTTGCAACATTTATGCCTTTCTAATTTGAACAGTGAGAGTGCTTTAACACATAGCTTTGTTATTAGATTTTTAAATCAGTTTTTTTAAAGACATTTGTTTATAATAGCATTTTAAAACAATTTATAAAATGTTGTCTTTCGACACTAATGCTACCTGTGGGTGAAGATGTTCAAAAGGAAAGGGCTGCTATCTCTGGGCCATAGCTATGGTGCTGAGAAAAAAAGAAAATCCATTTATTCACAATCTATGTGTATATGCATATCAACTGTGGAAGTACGTTTTCTTGATAAAAACAAAATGCATTCACAGATTTTCAGAGGAATCTGGTGCTTTCTAGGTAAATTTCATACAAGCTTACTGTATCCATCCAAATATATTTAAATTCTAATGGCAGTATCCAGTCTTAGCCTGGAATCCACTTGCAATACGATTAAGGTCTTTACCAATAATATTACTACTAGGAAATTGAGACAAAGATTCCAGCCCAAAACGATGTCAAAGGTTCTTTAAATCAAGTGAGTGGTAGTTATTTTTTATCATATGGAAAAGACAGGAAAAGGCTTTAGCTTCCATAATTGGATTAAACCTAGATGGGGAAAAATTTTTCCTCCTTTCGTTTACCTTAGCTATCTAAGCTATTCAAAGTGTCACTGTTCTCAGCCTCACATAGTCCATAGCTGCTTCCTGCTTGGTTATATTATGTCAACTTCCTACTTACACATATTTTGGGGGAACACAGCATTGTCAGAGGTTCTGCTCCCTCACTGCAGAATGCTTACTAGTCAACTCCACATCATACTCAACTACAAGCCACTTGATATTAGATGTGGCTTATTTCATTCAGTCCATGATATTCTTCAGATGACTTCTACTGAAAGTGATGAAACAGCCATTCTCACATCTTTGTCCCAATTCCTTCATAATTCTCATATTTAAGGGTTTTTAATATGCATATGTTTATTATTTTTACTGAGGTATAACTGAACAAAAATTGTGTACACTTCTCATATACATCTTGATGAGTTTTTACATATGCATACATCCATAACACCATCATCACAACTAAGATACTAAACATAATAATTACCTCCAAAAATGTCCTTGTGTTTTGTGTAGGGGTGTACGAGAATATGTGTCTGTTTGTTCTGGTGAGAGCACATAACATGAGATCTATCTCCTTAATACATTTTAAAGTGCACAATACCATATTGTTAACTATAGGTACTATGTTATACAGATCTCTAGAATTTATTTGTCCTGCATTAATATATATATTGAGAAAATATTTATATATATTTATATTATATATAGCTATACAGCTATATACATGTATAATACTACACACACATATATGAATGTGTGTGTATATATATAAAATATATATATATATATGTATGTATAATTGAAAAACAAGTTTCTATTTTTTCCCACTCTCAGTTCCTGGCAACCACCATTCTACTCTGCTTCTATGAGTTTATTTTTCTTTTTTGTTTTATATACCTCATATAAGTGAAATCATACAGTTATCTGTTCTTCTGTGACTGTCTTATTTCACTCAGTATAATGTCTTCTAGGTCCATACATGTCACAAATGTCAGGATTTTCCTTTTTTAGGGCTGAGAAATATTCCATTGTATGTATATACCACAACATATTTGTTCATTCATCTCTTAGTGGACATTTAGGTTGCTTTCATATTTTGCCTATTATGAATAATGTTGCCATGAATGTGGGGGTGCAGATATATCTTTGATATCCTGATTTCATTTTCTTTATATAATCCAAAAATAGCATTGCTGAATCATTTATAGTTCTATTTTTACCTTTTAAAGGAAGCTCCATATGGTTTTCCTTAATGACTGCACCTTTCTACATTCCCACCAATAGTGTACTACATAAGAGTTTCAATTTCTCCATGCCCTTGACAACATTTATCGCGTATACAATGGGTGTTGTCATATATCATATGAAACATGTATGTATATTGTGCATGTGTTTATATATAATATAGTCGGTTTGAGGCGATATCTCATTGTGGTTTTGATATGCATTTTCCTGGTATACAGCACCTTTTAATATACTAAAAGGCTATCTGTATGTTTTCTTTGGAGAAATATCTACTCATTTCCATTGCCCATTTTTTTAAATTTCATTTTTAGTTGACAAATAATAATGGTATATTCCTATGTGATACAATGTGATGTTTCAATACATGTATACATTGTGAAATGATCAAATTGGGATATTTAGCATATCCATCACCTCAAATATATATCGCTTTTTTGTGATAAGGACATTTTAAATCCCATTTTAGTTTTATTGAAATAAAATATTAACTATAGTCTCCACACTGTGCAATAGAACATCAGAACTTATTCCTTCTATCTCAAACTTATTCCTTCTAACTGACCAACATATCCCCTTTTCCTACACATCTCTCCACCATCCTATTACCTCCAAACTCTGGAAACCACCATTCTATCTCTACTTCTGAGTTTAATGTTTAGATTTCACACATAAGTGAGATTATATCATATTGGTCTCTCAGTGCCTGGTTCATTTTACTTATTTGTTTTTTCGTCTGGTTTCTATGTTTTTGTTTTTGCTATTCAGATATAGGACAGTCTTATATATTTTATATATTAATTCCTTCTCAGAGAGTTTACACATATTATTTCTCACTCTGTAGATCACATTTTCACTTTATTGATGACTTGCTTTGTTGTGCAGAAGCTTTTTAGTTTTATGTAGTCACAGTTGACTATTTTTGGTTTTGTTGCTTCTGTTTTGGTGTCAAATTTAATAAGTCATTCCCAAGACTAATTTCAAGAAGGTTTCCACTATATTTTCTTCCAGAAGTTATATGTTTCAGATCATATGTTTATATCTTTAATCTATTTAAGTTTGAATGTATATGGTGTAAGACAGGGTTTCAAATTCATTATTTTGCAGGTACAGTGAAAACTGTAAATAAGAAATTAAGCAATCACTAATAAATGGAAAGACAATCCATGTTCATGTATTAGAAGAATTAATATTGTTAAAATGCCCACACTATCCAAAGGGATATACAAATTAATGCAATTTCTGTTCAAATCCTCTTGGCATTTTTTACAGAAATAGAAAACACAATACTAAAATTTATATGAAGCTGTAAAAGACTGTTGAACAACTAGAGCAATCTTGAGAATGAACAGAGTTGAAAGTATCATACTTGCTGTTTCAAAATACATTACACAGCTACAATAATTAAAAGAATTTGTTACTGGCATAAATACAAACATATAGATCAATGAAACAGAATGGAAGGTTCAGAAATGTATCTACATATACATGGTCAGCTGATATACAGCAAAGGTGTCAAGAGCACACAAAAGAAAAAAAGACAGCCGGGTGCGGTGGCTCAAGCCTGTAATCCCAGCATTTTGGGAGGCCGAGACGGGCGGATCACAAGGTCAGGAGATCGAGACCATCCTGGCTAACACGGTGAAACCCCGTCTCTACTAAAAAATACAAAAAACTAGCTGGGCCAGGTGGCGGGCGCCTGTGGTCCCAGCTACTCCGGAGGCTGAGGCAGGAGAATGGCGTAAACCCGGGAGGCGGAGCTTGCAGTGAGCTGAGATCCGGCCACTGCACTCCAGCCTGGGCGACAGAGCCAGACTCAGTCTCAAAAAAAAAAAAAAAAAAGAAAAAGAAAAAAAGACAGTCGTTTGAATGAATTTATATTTGGGTTGCTTTTCCATTCCCTCCCCAGCTTCGTTAGATGATATCCACTCTTGGCAGCATTGGAGTCTGGGTTAACTAAAGACTACAGCCGATGCTCACACCACCTTACATTTGATAGCCTGTTTAGTTTTCTGTAGCCTTAATAACTGCCTCTTCACCTAACCTGACCACCACTTACCACTTACTCATCACATTTAGAGAATTCTGTGATGCTTCTTTTCATCTTTTGCAGCATGACACCTGGATCATTTTAAATTTTGTACAGATGATTTTTTCTTTACCTTCAGTAGCTCCTATAGTCTAAAATGAGTTCCCTCTTCCTTCTTACTGTGACCCTCAGAGCCTCTATCTTCACAGCCCAAATGCCCTAGCTAAAACAGCCTCTGTCGTGTTCCTCCTGAATGTATGAGAGAGAGGTAATACAGAAAAGCTCCTCCTTGATTCCTGAGCTGTTATCCTTTCTTAAGCATCTAACACTTAGTACAGAACAATCAACATTCACTATTAGCTACTGCTTATTGACAGACCATATGTGGAAGTGGCTTTTACTATTCTACCGTTAATAAAAATAACACAGTTCCTTTAAAAAATTATCTGCTTATCTTAGAGAGGTAGTTAATGTAGCAGTAGGAAAACTTTCTCTTAAATAAAAAGTAGTTGCCATAAGACCATTCAAGGACTGTGTGCATTCAATTTGATTAAATTAAAATATGTCTCTACCAGAGGAACCAGCTTTTAAAAAATATTTAAAGTGAAGAGCAAATGAATATTCATTTCCTCTGTATATATAAAAAACTAAGAATTGATAACTTTCATAGCTCAATTCACCTATTTTATCTCTTTGCCTTCAAAGTGGTATCACCCTAAATTAGCTCCATATGAGAAACAAACTGGACAAAATAAATGCGATTATTGGAACAGACTTTTTGTATGCTGTGATATGGATGAAAGACTGCAAGTTGCTAGACCACAGTCTATTTTCTGCATCTAGACATATTTGATGTGGGCCATATATTCTTTTCTTGGGCAATTTTGTTTTTAATTTTGTGCCAACATTCAAAATTTAGGAGAATTCAATATAAATTGATATGCATTTTTTATGTAAATAATCAAAATATGTGACAGCATCAGGCTAAGACAAGATGTCTTTTCAAAACACTAAAGAAACATGCTGATGGTCATACATATACATAAATGTTTATAGCAAGACATGAGTGGTTCCACAGCTTCAAAAGGCATCATGATTTTCGTAATGTGAAAGTGAGCAGTAAGGTAGCAAGTGCTGATACTGAAGGTGCCAAAACTTTTAAGAAAGAGCTGCATGGGATAATTGTAAATGAGAAATATTTGCCAGGACAAATAATAATGATAAAAAAATACTTGTTCTGGAAGTGTATATCTTAACCGTCATACATTCATCAAGAGTCCAGGATGGCAGATTTTAAGGCATTCAAAGCCCATGTAATGGCTGCTTTTCAGTAGAAATATTGCAAAGTTCAAATTAATTACTTTCCTAATCTAACACTTGGAGAACTCTAGAGCATTCAAGAACATGGAAAAGCATATGCTTCCTGCTTACTGTCAACATAAAGAAAACCTAGATGACATCAGCCTTATTCAAAGACTGATTTTTCAACTCTTTTATTGTATAGTAAGAGAATACTGTAGGCAAAATAGCTCTCATTCAAAATTCTTTTTATCATAGACAATGCTCTGGGACGTCCACAGCTTATCAATGGCATGCATTCTGATGTAAAGGTTGTGGATTTGCCACTGAAAACAACTTCACACATTCAACCAACAAGGCACAATAGCTGCCTTCAATGAATATTATTTTTATTTATTTATTTATTTATTTATTTATTTATTTGTTATTATACTTTAAGTTCTAGGGTACATGTGCATAACGTGCAGGTTTGTTACATATGTATACTTGTGCCATGTTGGTGTGCTGCACCCATCAACTTGTCAGCACCCATCAACTCGTCATTTACATCAGGTATAACTCCCAATGCAATCCCTCCCCCCTCCCCCCTCCCCCCTCCCCATGATAGGCCCCGGTGTGTGATGTTCCCCTTCCGCCAAACATTTGTGCAGGCAATTGAAGCAACTAACGTGGCCAAACACTTTGATAGTTCTGAAGAGGTATTAGCATTCTAAATGCTTATTTGAAACATGGCTGTAGTCTGGGAAGAAGTCACACAACAATAAATAATCAGTATTAGGAAGAAAGTTTTGAAGACATGAACACATTCAAAGGCTTTAACAAAGATTCTGCTATTGATAAAATAGTAAGTAACAAGATATTAGTGCTTGGGAAACAGAATTGGGAATTCATGAAGAGGATAATCATGAGCTTGTTGGCATTGAGGCTGAAGGATTTTCCAGTGAAGCACTGTTAAAAATGGAGAAAGAAAGAAGTAAAGAAGTTGAGGTAGAGGAAGAAGAAATTATACCCGAGACACCAAAAAAGCTCACAGAGAAGAAACTGGTGAAGGTGTTTGCTACTGTCAGTGGTAGCATACCAAAGTTAGAAGAAATGAACATTAATTAGGAGAGATTCTCAAGAGCTGACAGGGAGATACAGGATGCTCTTACTTGCTCTAGAGAAATATATAAAGCAAAGAAGAAAAAAAAAGGTACAGTCAAAACTTAATATCACCCTGAAGAACACCATGCCTGTGAATCCATCAACAAGTATGAATGTCCTAGTGCCTTCTATCAGCTACTCAAGAGCCTCATCAGAAAAGAGACAAATTGATAACTCTTTCACTGAAGCATCCCCATCATCCAGCAATTAATTTTACTTCAATGCCTCAAATATTCTTCAGGCACAGTGTGCTTTTGGCTGTGTACATTCATGGTGACTAACCATAAAATCATTCTGTTTTTCACTTTCATCACAGTATTCAATAAATTACACGATATATCATTATCTATCACAAAGTATACTTACTAATTATACAAAGAAAGAAAATATATCATTTTGGGAGAAGCACCATTTATATGAGCAGTCTTCATATAGCCTACTAGTCCATTAAATTATGTAGAATAAACAAAACTAAGACAAGTAAAGAAACAGATTTTTATGTCTTAACAATAAAACTGTTAGAATAATGGTGGAAAAATGTTTCCTCCTTGCCAATACAAAATCGTTATTTTTAATACAGATAACTATGCCAATTATGAATACTTTTGTAAGTATTGTTTGGTTAAAGCAAGAAAATTTCAAAAATATACCTTAAGGTCTGTACCTCCAAAGACAATCAGTTCTAAAACTTAGCGCTTTATGCTGTTGAAAACACTTTTAAATGAAGTGTAACAGCAGTAATTGTGTTTCTCCAAATCAACTTCATGGCAAATGGTGCATGAATCAATACATGATGAAATTTGTGCACCATTTATATCTTTGTATGATCCACAATAAATTCAAATGCATAATTACATTATCCAAGCCTGTCAAGAGAATAGAATAACTAGAGCATGTTTCCCTAGGGAAAGGCAAAGAAAAATGGAAAAAGTACACTTCAGTGTGGCAAGGAGCTGATTTTCAATTGGAGCTTGGAAAAGAAGTGATGGTCCTGGGGAAAAATGTTTCTCTAGAAAGGATTGATAAACTTATACTTCTAAAATATGTACTCAGGTCTTCTTAAGTTTGTAATTATTTTGAAGGTATTATGTTAAAGATGCTTTATGTCTATGCTTAGGAGGCAAGATAGTTGCTGAAAAATGCATCTCACCCATTGGAAACGAGTGATTACCATTCCTAAAGCCTTGTTGAAGGAATGACATTTATGCTAAACTTGAAGGAAGAGTAACGGTTATTTGGTGAAATGATGGGTGTTGAGGTGCAGAAAAATAATGAGAAATGTAGTGAATAAAGTTCCTTACTATACACTTAGTCATCAAGCCAGAAAACGGGATCTTTTTCTCCAAGCCCCTCCAAGCATCCTAAATCTGCAATGCAAGCTCTTGTTTTTACTGCTGAAACATAAGGTCTGTCCCAAGTACACTACCTGGGACAGAGTGGATGACCAATAAATATTTATTGAAATATTATAGAAATAAATGGATTATGAGGGCTGATCAGTTGTTGCATATATTCACGTTATTTTCTGCATTGTCTATTGTAATCGATTTCTAACTGTATATACTGTCTCCAATCTCATTCCTCTCTTCTAAATTATAAGTGACAGTATGGTATTCCTCTATTTACAATACTTCAATGATCAAGATTCAATTTCTCTGAAATGTTAGGACAATGCTACTTTGAATAACTCTTTTGAACATTTGACATCAAAGAATTAGAGCTTTGTTTCCAGTAATCCCATGCCTTGAAATCTGTCTTGAGAATGCAATTTTTTAAAAAGATTTATGTTCACGTTAGGCACAATCTAATTTGTAATAGCTGAAATTAAGACAACATAAATATATATATATGATAGAATTTCAATGAATTCATTTAAAAATATGTAAATACTGTATAATAGGAATTTTATGCCACTCTAATAAAAATAATTTATAATATTGAATAATTTTAAGAGTTTTAATATATTCTAACATCTACATAGTTTATAAAACAACTTTATATAGACTGTGCGGTATGTGTGTGACGAGAAAGTCTAGAGTATTGCACATTATTAAGAGTGATTTTGAGAAGAGGAATTTGGAAAAGTTCATAGGTGTTTTATTCCTTATGTATTTATATAGAATTGATTGACTTATGTGAAATAATATGTATTACTTCTATAACTAGAATTACTTTTTACTTGAGTTATTAATACATTCCAGATTTGAGTCTTTCGTCAAATATATTTCTTATATTTTCATTAATCCTTTCACTTTATACATTTTATGGTATCACTTGTCAAAGAAAAGTTTTATTATAAAATCCATTTTACAGTTGTTTTCCTTTGTTCTTATTATTTTTCTAGCCCTTCTAAGAAATCTCTGTCAATCCCATGTTATAAAGCTATGTGTTCTTCTAAAATTTAAAATGTATAATATCAGGTGAGAGAAAGTCAAGGTTTAATTTTTTCCTGTGGGATTACTCGAAACAAAGTTCTCATTCTTTGATGCCAATTTTTTTTCCCATATCTTTGTGAATATGTTGTTCCAGCACCATTTGCTTAAAACATCATCCTTCTCCCATTCAATGGCTTTGGCATTTTTTGTTGAAAATCAATTAACCATAAAATTATGAGTGTGCAACTGAATTTACTATTTTGGTGCATTGATTTATCTGTCCACATAATGCAAATAACAAACTAGTTGATTGTCATAGTATTATGGTAAGCCTGGCGTTCAAATGCACAAATTTTCCAATTTTGATTGTTTTTAAAATTATGTTTCTATGTCTGTTGTAAATTCTTGTGAAAATTACAATCAGCTTCCTATTTACTTTGTTTAAAAATATCTGTTGGAATTATTGGAATCACACAAAATCTGTAAATTGAGAGAAATAAAAGTATTGAAAACAGTATCATGCATTTCATAATATATCAATGAACATAATATATTCCTCCATTTCAGAGTATTTTTCCTTAATTGCTTTATCTTTTTATAGTATTTGTTACTTTTAATTTAATAATCAGATTGTGTGTTGCTGATATGTAAAATAAAATATACTCTTGTATGTGAACCTTGTACCTCAGACCATGTTCATCTTGCTTACTAGATATAGCTTTGGTTTTATTTTTTTTTTTTAATTTCTTAGGATAGTCTTTGTAAAAATTATGTCATCTCTGAATATATATGGCTTTTATTATTCTTTTTGAAACTTTGCCTCTTATTTCTTTTACTTGCCTTATTGTACTGGTAAAGATCTCCTGTACAACGTGGATATAAATGGTAAGAATGATAACCTTGCCTTATATCTAATCTTATGAGGAAAGCATTCAATGTTTTACTTTTACATAAAATTTATCTCTGGATTTTCTTTAGAAATTTTTATCAGAGTAAGAATGTTTCTTTAAATTTGTAGTTTTCTGAGAAATTGTATTAGAAAACTGGAATTTTCCATTTTCACCTAAATTGACTAATTTTAACACAGAAAGCTTATTATATCCCGTTTAAACTCAGCTGATATAGAAGGATCTATAGTAATATTCCCTCTTTTATGATATTGGTTATTTGTGCGATTTTTAAGATCATTTTCATTAAGAATATCAATTTTGTGAGTTTTCTAAATAAGAAACTTTGGCTTTGATGATTTTTTCTCTTTTGCTTCCTTTCTATTTCACAGATTTTTGTTTTTACCTTTTTCATTTCTTCTACTTATTTTGATTTAATTTGCTTATCATCTTCTAGCTTCTCAATTAAAAAAAAAACTGAAATCACTAGTTGTTTATCTTTAAAAAAAGATTAAATGTGTAAATTTGCTCTTGCAGCATACAAAAATTTTCGAAATGTTTTATTTTCATTGTCACTCAGTTTGAAATACTGTCTAATTTATTGTATAACTTTTGAGTTAAAAGTTACAAGTGTATTGCTTAGTTTTCTAATACATTTGTCTTTCCTAGACATCTTATAGTTATTAATCCCCTCAATTATTTTGCGGTCAGATAACCTACTTAGTAAATTTTAGTATTTCCAAATATATTGAGACTTCTTTCGTGACCTAATAAAAACTATTTAATAGTAAACTCAACACCCTTAGAAAGTAATGCATATTTTACATATTAGCTAATGTAATAATAAGCTATATTTGTCAATTAGGTCAATTGTTTATACTTTTATTAAGATTTCTACATTCTTGATTTTTCATCTAATATTTTCATAAATTACTAAAAAACTATGTTAAAAATCTATTCATAGTGTACTTTGTTTAAAATTTCTTCTTTTATTATGTTAGCTTTTAGTTCACATATTTTTATAACCTATTACTAGTTCCACATGAATTTATAATTTTTGAGTTTGTGTTTCATTGACACTTTTATTTTTATGAACTCTATCTCTATTAAAGTCTGTTTTGTTTGCCACTAACATAGTCATTACAAGTAGTATCTTTTCATTCCTTTACTTTCAACAGAATATGTATTTTTTATTTAAGGTATACTTCTTATACACATACCATAGTTAATTATTCTTTTTATTCTCTATTCATCAAACTCTCAGAGTGTTTAGATTAGAATATTCATCTTACTTGTATTTAATGTAATATCAATCATTTCTTTTTATATTTGAAATTATTATTTTTATTGGCTACCTGTCTCATTGTGTTTTGTTTATTGTTTGTTGTGATGTCTCCTTAGGGTGCTTCCAGCCTCTGCCCATCAGTTGACTTCAAAGCCAGTGTCACTCAGTGTCATTTTATCTTTTTATTACAACAGCATTCTGCTTTCCGATGCCACCCCTAGTTAGGGTAGAACGAGATAAAAATAACCACTATGGACATTATGAAATAGAAATCTATTAGAGAAATAAGACTCATGACATTGTGGGATGAGCTGGGGAAAACAAAGGTTCAGACTGGTGATTTGAAGGTTCAGACAATCACTAACCAAAACTTAAGAAACTAATGGGTTTAGATAAGGATATATCTAGACAGAATATTGAAGGTGGCAACTGTCTTCTTTTAGTTGTATATAATGAGGAAAGGAGGTAAGAATAGAAAAGAACTGTTCACTTAGTTTTCAATCAGAATATAGAGGAAATGTTACCAACTCAGGACATGAAGGGTGAGAAAATATAGCTTCCTCATTTCCAGCTTCTCCAGGCACCAATAGACTCTTAAAGTAAAAAATGGTCTCATAACAAAGAAAAAAATTGAAATGTCTTCTTAGAGTCAAGATAGAAATTATATGGGCTTAAGACCTCTTTAAGCCTGTACTAGTCTGTTCTAATGCTGCTAATAAAGATATACCCAAGACTGGGTAATCATAAAGGAAAGAGGTTTAATGACTCACAGTTCCGCATGTCTGGGGAGGCCTCACAATCAAGGCAGAAGACAAGGAGGAGCAAGTCACATCTTACATGTCAGCATGCAAGAGAGAGCTTGTGCAGGGAACTACCCTTTATGAAACCATAAGATCTCATGAGATTTATTCACCACCACAAGAACAGTATGGGGGAACCACTCTCATGATTTAATTATCTCCACCTGGCCATGCACTTTACATGTGGGGATTATTACAATTCAATGTGAGATTTGGGTGAGAACACAGTCAAACCATATCAAAGTCCTCAGGAATATACAAAGATGTTTCTTTACAACTTGTGAGCTGGGCAAAATAGCTTGTAATAATCTTAAGTCTATGTCTTTTAAATCTTCTCTGCTGAATAAAAGGGCTTCCATAAATCCCATAGCATCTTCACTCTTTGGCCAAGACACAGACAAGCTTGTCTCAAGGAGATTTCAGAATGTGGTAGTTTTTTTCTAATGGGGTTCAAGAAAGCTCATAATTAAAAAAAAATACACTGTTTTAAACCAGAAGAAACAAAAAAGTTCAAAATAAAAGCAATGTCTGAACCTTTAACCATCTACAGATAAGCAGTAGGTTTAGAAAGCTGCTCAGCTGCAAAGCCAGGATGTTTCTTCCATAAATGGCATGCTGATTCAGAGTGGAGCTCAGAGCTCAGAGGGAGGAGCCACTAGGTACTGTGAAACTGCCCACATGTAACCCCATCCTATTTCAGAAGCGTTACAAGTCAGTGAGTGCAACGTGCTCGGCAACCTCTCACCCCCAGTTTTGTAAATGGAGTGTTTATTGTACTTATCCTATTCCTGTCTCACTATTGTAGGCTGGTTAGGTGGGATGCAGATAACTTTAGTACATGGTCTTCAAATCAAGTCATAGCCAATGAGTTTCATACACACCTGAACCTGATTTCATTGATGAAATCCTAAACTTTAGTTCTGGAAGATGGCTAAAAGATTTTGTTTTGGGGGCCTTGGTAGATGAGAGGTTTGTGTATTTTGCATGTTGTAAATAATAAATTATTAAGAGCCAGAAGAAAGACTTTTACTCTTCAAAGACAGCCCTTAAAGAACCATGCCTCCTCATAGTCAAGATCATGTGTAGTCTCTTCCCACAGTTAATCTAGTCTGGCCTTGTAAGTATTTTTAAATAATAGTTTAATAAAAAATCATTTTAAAATCAAATGTTAATTATTTCATTCATTTAAATCTTCTTTCCTTTTCCAAATCTTATGCCTGGCAAGTAATTATATAGGCCTACAATAAGAAAGGAGGCATGATTTGTTCTTTTCCCCTTATTTTTTCATCTCTTCCTCTTCCTTCTTCTCTTCCTCCTCTTCATTCTCCTCCTCCTCTTCTTCCTTCTTCCTTCTTTTTCTTCTTTCTTCCTCCTTCCTCCTTCTCCCTTTATCCTCCTTCTTTTCCTCCTCCTCCTCTTCATCTTCTCCCTTCCTTCTTTTTCTTCTTTCTTCCTCCTTCCTCCTTCTCCCTTTATCCTCCTCCTTTTCCTCCTCCTCCTCTTCTTCTTCTCCCTCCTCCTCCTCTTCCTCTTCCACTGCTGCTGCTGCTTTTAAGATTAGAGTCTAGAGAAGACCTCATATTACCAAATCTATAGGCATTAGTTTCCATTAAGTAACTTTTTATAGTTCTCTTTTAAATCTTTAAATCTCTTTTTTGCTCTAGTTTGAGGTGATAATGGCACCAATTTGGTCATTTCTCCTCAAGTTTCCTAGGAATGTAACTATCACCATATTTTAAAGTTTGATTTTTTTATTACTAATTTTCACTAGCTTTGAGACTTTAACCAAAATTATGAAGTAACAGCTGTACAGCATTTTATATTACTTTTATAATTGTAGGCCCCACTCCTCAAAGGAGGATTATATGAATAGCTCTTTCTCAGCATCCCTTATAGAGCAGGTGTAGGTTGCTCAAACAGATACATTCATGGAAGATGAATCACAATTATGCCATAAAAGAGCAATGGAAAAACTGTTTTGCTTTTGGTATCTATTTATCAAAGGCAGCAGTGTCAGAAAGGCCAAAAGACACGTACATGGATTGCTGTCTGCAGGATCAGCAGTATGCAGAATCGGGAGTCCACTGCTTCATGGTGGTCATTGCAATATCCTAACCATTTTGGGAATGTATTTTCTTGTATGATTCTTCTATTAGGGTTCTCTAGAGGGGCAGAACTATCTATCTATCTATCTATCTATCTATCTATCATCTATAAAGGGGAGTTGATTAAGTTTTAACGCACATGATCACAAGGTTCCACAATTGGCCATCTGCAAGCTGGGGAGCAACGAAGCCAGTCCAAGTCCAAAAGCTGAAGAACTTGGAGTCTGATGTTCAAGGGCAGGAAACAATCAGCATGGGAGAAAGATATAAGACGGGAGGCTAAGCCAGTCTAGTCTTTACACATTTATCTGTCTGCTTTTTATTCTGGCCATGTTGGCAACTGATTAGATTGTTCCCACCTGGATTAAGGGTAGGTCTGCCTTTCCCAGCCCATTGAATCAAATGTTAATCTCCTATGGCAACACCGTCACAGACACATTCAGAAGCAATACTTTGCATCCTTCAATCCAATCAAGTTGACACTCAATAATAATCATCACAATTCCCTTACAGCCTTTGTTATTGGTTGCTTTGAGCCTGAGTCTTTAACTCTGAACCCCAAATAAGAATCAAGTCTGCCTTGCCCAGAATTTCACAATTTTTAATATTGCATTTAATATTCCCTTGTTCATACATTCTTTTAATTTGCTTAAAGAATATTAATTGTTGCAAATATTACCAGTTTCTCTACATACTTGACTGTGAGAAAAACTCCTCTTCAAATTTATTTAATCAAAGTTATCTTTTAAAATATATCTGTGGGATAATGTCAATGGTACTGGTCAAAACTCACGGATTCGAAAATCAGTATTGGGACTGTCTGTCTTGAGGAATACTTGAGAAGCATTGGATTTCCATCTGTGCAAAATCACGTACCACAAACACACAAGGCAAGAAACTTTTTCTGTGTACTGTTGGTACAACAGGGATTCAGATGTGACACCTGGCCTGAAATGTAAGGCAAATAACTAGAACAGCTACATTTATTGTATACTTACTATGTGCCAAGCACAGGGCTAAGCATTTGATATGAATTACTCATTTTTTTTCTCAAAATGAATTTGCAAAATTGGTATTCTCAAAAATTAGATGTATCCATTGGAGATGAAAAAAGCATCATTGCAAAAGCTATTTTGCACTAAGGCTTAAAGCTAGGATATGCTTAAAATTAAAAGCCAACCATACACTTTGACACTAAGCTTAGTAATTTTTCATAATGTCAATTTGTTTTTCAATTTAAAATAAAATCTATCTGATAAAAGAAAATGCAAGAGGCCAGGGTAAACTTTACTTTGGACTTGGAGTCAGAAACCAAAGTTCCATTTTGTTTTCCCTGCAGGCAATGATACTTTGACCTTGGGCAGATCACAGAACATTGACTGTAAAACTATTTTTAATAGCCAAACACTTTTCCTCACAAAGTCGGAAATCAATGCTTTATATGCTAAAAGTAGAATCCAAACCATTAAGCTCCTAATAGGCCCTCCCTTAGTAATGAACAGCAGATTTAGGAAAACTACATACACACATACAGCTAGTATCCCTCTACATCCTCTACCTCCACCTTCTGTGCCCACTCCAACGAGAGTCCAGATACTAGGAACTGGCGTTTACTGATGCTCAGTTCTGGCAGGAACTTATCCAGTCTTTCACATATTCTTTATTTCTTTGGTCTTTCATGACTAATCCATCTGATTCCAACAATTGTTTACACAGCGACACACATCCTTTTCATTCCTTTGTTCTCCTCTCCCATTCTGGCTTTCTTAATCTGCTCAACTGGTTTCTCTTTCTCCTTATTTTGTGACTCTACTCATGACTGCTTCGGGCGGACTTAGTGATACACCACCACTCAGGGGAAGGGAAGCTGTGCATTTTGAAGTGATGTAAGAGAGAGACCCTCTTTCCATCTTCAAGGACTTTCTAAAATTCCCACAAATTTGTTCAGAACATCTTTGAAATTATTTTCCATCATCCTGATTAAACTTATTTCTCCTTAACCTCTAAAACTCATGAAAATAAAATTTTTCATTTTGTCATGGTTTTTCTCTTTGATACTACAGCAGTAATTTCATAATTTTTCATTGGTAGTCTAAATACTGCTTCAACTGTACTTAGTGATAAGGAGGCATTTGTTAGAAGCCAAGAAACTAATCATTTATATAACAATGCTTATTTGAATGTGTTCCAGACTCTTAACAACTGTTTGATAAAACAAAAGTCAGTAATGCAGTCTATCAGTGTTTGAGAAAATATTCAATGACTTAAACATCACGACTTTATAAATTCCTCGATTCCCCTGACCTTTGTTTAGGCAGCATATTCAAATTCTCCATGTCTCAAATTTTCCTCTGTAAATCAAAGTAATTGCATTAGCATAGAAGTTGTTTAGGTGCCTTCTATTGGAAGTATCACATATGTCTTTTCCACCTACATAAACATGTAATTAAAATGAATTTATATAAACATTAGAAACTATTTATAAAATACATCAGTCTTGTAAATATTGCTTATTTCTTAAAACATAAACTCCCTGAGGTTAAGCATAAATACTCTTTCTGCACAAAATACACCATCATGGACATTACATAAGGGTGATGTTCAAAGAACAACATTAGAAGACCTTTTATTCCAGGAATCATAACCCAATTTTTAATACATAATATGAAAGCTTCTAGAAAATGAGTTTTAATGTATTTCCATTTTAATTAATGACAGCCCAGAAGTTAAATGGTTTTCCATGGAACTCCTGAAAAATAAATCATATTACTGAATAGCATACAAACATTGTATAGCATGGCTAGAACAAACTACACATTTTAAATGATAGCCTTTTTTTTTTTTTTTACCACCATTGTTAAAAGGTATGGGTGATATAAAGTCATTACATTCTCCAAGTTAATGTCACATGCTAGCACCAAACATGTCCTCTGCCTTGTCAATTTTTGCCAGTAAGAACAAATAAAGCTACCACTGGCTAATGAAGACAATAGCTTCCATGTTGGTGTATACATTTCATCATTAATATATTAGCCATTACACAGCAAAAACAAAAATAGATTACCTGACTGTCATTGTTTACTGGATTTCTCTTCCACAGCACTTGTCCTCCTCCAAAAATAATAGCTTGTTTTACCTCACACAGTTATTGGAAGTACCAAATTAGATAAAACATGTGAGGCACTTGTGAATATTTACTAAACATTAGCTATTTGATTCTTATTTAAACTGAAGGACTAATACAAAGAACCAAGACCGAAGCATACAGTAGATGTAGCAAGGGATGAGAACCCAGGATGCTGGGCTTGCTCTGATGTTAAGACTCTTTTCTCAATGCATTTAGGCATGATAAGTAAATAAAGGCGAAACGAGATAGGATATATACACAATGAGCCATACTCCAATATCACTTGTACAGGTTGGAATCTAGAAGTCAAGAAAGGCTGGTATTCAACAAACCACTTCCATTTCAGTCAAATCTTCTTCACTACTAGGTAGTTGAGAAAAATGTTGAACTTGAAGATGTTTTACTATCTCAGTGTCACTTTAGTAAATCTGTAATGTCTTCTGGACGGTAGTTTATTTTCAAAGGGATAAATTTTAGTCAAGTAACTTTAGCTAAAGGATTGAGAAAATGTTTGAATTTGATTTTTTCTTTAAGGGATGATTCTTTTGTATTCATTAAATAAATATGTTTGAACCTTTGCTATGTTAGACAATGTTAGGTGATTCTTGCCTAGGGGCCATGTTACAGGATCTAGTGGTATTCTACTTGTTTCTAAATTACTTTGCCAACAAAACACAATGAGCATTGGTTAGGGTCAGGATTCCTAGAGTCAGAGCTTAATACATGATTTATTTAGGAAATGTCCTCTGGAGGAACCTGCAAGAGGGTAAGGGAAAAAAGAGGATAGGGCAAAGCAAGGAATACAGCAAATATATGGTTTCAGAAGAAGTTTTAACCTTAGACTAATGCCAAGAAAATCTCTGAAGCAAAAGCTGTAGCCTGCCCAGAGTGAAGAAAGGAGGTTTTACACCAGCATGTCAGTCATTGGGCTTATGTCAAGCAGGGAGGGAAGAAAAAAGTGTAAGCTTTTAAATACTTCTAGGAAAGGTGATTTGAGGTTAACCAAGAGATATTCTACCAGAAAAGGGTGAAGGCGTAAACTGTTGTCAGCTAAAACAAAGCAGCTGGGACACACGAGTTTGCTGGCACAATAAAGGGAACCTAAATGTGTCACAAACACAATCTGCTCTATGGTAAAGGACAGAGCCACGTATGGAACTCTAAGACAAGAACCATATGATATTAAAAGAAACAAAACAATCATATTTATGGCAGTTTTCTCCTAATATTTATTGAATTTTGGAGAGGTCAGATTTGACCAAGAGACCCAGAAAGATGGACGAAAGCCTAAAATGTCAAATAATACGTGCCAAAAATGTGCTAATAGTTTACATGTATTAACTAACTTTATATTTCAACTGTCCTGTAAGAGTTTCTTACTTTTACAGATGAAGAAACTAGAGGTCAGCAAGGTTAAATCACTCATCAGTGATCACACAACTGTCATAAGTAGGATCCACCTCTGTTGTTCTCTAAACACCTTGATTTTTCTGTTTTGCTGTCTGTGCTTTAGCTTCTCCATTTACAACAGGAGGCACAGCAATTAGATTATATCTTCAGGATAATGATTCTATTAATAGAAATATATTGAGGTCATAAAAATACCTTGAGTAACTTTACAAAAAAGATAGTTTCTGGGACCCTACTTAATATATTCAAAGAGATTCTCCACGAATAGCTCTCCAGAAAAATGGTTTAAACATCAGAAACATTTCTAGGACGCAATAATGTTTGCAAATTGATGAACTAGATTAAAACATTTCAATACACCAATAGACTAAAATATTTCAATACATCAAAACCATTGGCTTTGGAACAAAGGGAACTTACCCATTACAGTTACAATCAATGAAGCATTTTACAGAAGTGACCTAAAATGTTTATATTCAGAGTAGTTTTACATACGGCAGCCTAGCAATTGTCCCAGAGTCTGGGATCTTTAAGCAAACAAAGTGGAATATTTTTGAGGTCATGTTCACAAGATGAAAACTGCCTTCTTCCAGTAAAAAAAAAAGATGAAGAAATGTGAAGACGTGGTGAACAAAGTTGAGATAATTAGGAGAAATGCCCAGAAAGGCAAATTAAGTAGAGAGAAGGCAGCAGCAAGGATATCTCAGAGTACACTGAACAAAAAAAGAAAGAAAAAAAAAGTTGAAGTTCCCGTGAGCAGAGGTATGCAAGTCATAGAAAGAGTGTTGCTTAAGCCTTTATAGTTAAGTCTAATAAAGATAAGGAAATATTTAGAATGCTGAAAGTCATGACATCATGTAAGCAACACAATATGCAAAGATGAAGCATACATAAAGGAAACAATAATCTCATGTAAAATTAGAATGACAAAGAGATTGAGGGCTATCGGTCATTCTTCACAGAAGTGTTCACTAGGATTTGAAATAGAAACAGGACCAAACTGCTGTTTAGTTTTAGCTTGATGCATATATTAAATTGGGCTGGATATGGTGGCTCATGCCTGAAATGCCAACAGTTTGGGAGGCAGAAGTGGGAGGATTTTTGAGCCTGGGAGTTCACAGACCAAGGAGGGCAACTTGGTAAAACTCTGCCTGTACAAAAAAAAAAAAAAAAAAAAATTTCTGGTATGCTAGTGCACCCCTGTAGCCCCAGCTACTTAGGAAGCTGAGGCAGGAGGATCGCTTGAGCCCAAGAGGCACAGGTTGCAGTGAGCCTAGATTGCGCCACTGCCCTCCAGCCTGGGCAACAAAGGGAGACCCTGTCTCAAAAGAAAAAATAATACAATTCACTGGTTCAGTAAACCGGTTAAGGGTTCATTTTATAGGTTTTGTGTTTAAAAATTAACAATACTTTCCTATTATTAAAATAACAAATTAAACGCTCCTTTCAAACATTTTAAAAATCCATGTCAAAACTATAGCTCAAAAAGTGACTATAATTAAGATTTTTGTCCCTAAAATGAATATTACTAGTACTCAGTACAAATTGTGTACTCTGCTTTAACAAGATGCATTACAGTGTACATTCATACACCTTGGATAAGCTCCCAAGAATCATTTTGCAAAATGAAGAATATAAATTTACTACTCAAAGTCACTAATCCTCAGAAAAAAATCCCTGAAAAGTATACTAATAGGTACATTGTAACTCTAGTTGTCATCAGAAAATATTTGTAACAAATATTCTCATTGCCTTGATTCAAGTTGAGTGGTCATGTGATTTTTCTTTTCTTTTTTTATTTGGCCAGTGAAATGTGAGCAGAAAGTATCATACAGCACTTTTAGCTGGAGGATTCAAGAGCCAAAACACAAGTCCATAGTCTATTTTATTCTCTATCTTGGCAATCTGCAACATCTCACATGCTGATTGTTTCATCTGTCTTCTTCCTAGAATAAGGAAAACGAAGACGAGGGCCTCTAGCCCACCAATGATCGACATGCAGTGTGAGCAAAGAATTATTTGTTTTATTTAGTCCTCAAGATTTAGAGGTGACGTGTCACTTCAGTATAGCCTTGGCATTCTGACTGATATGACTGCAGACTAGCATCTCTCCTGCTTTTGCTTAAAATAATGTGTTACTACTATAAATGGCCTGTTTTATATCTCAGGTTTAATTTAACAGTAATTGTAATAAATTAAATTCTCCTATTGAAGTAAAAAGCTTAAAAAAAAAAAGTTTCTCTGTGAGGCATGATTCACCAGTGATTAAATAGTGCCTCGGGGAACCTAGGAACAGCATCATGAAGGAAGTCTTTCAGTCTTCTATCTCAGTAAGAGTTGTGCATAAGTCACAGAGTGGAACTTAGTCTCATTAACAGCAAAAAGCAATGACTGAAACACCCTAGAAAAGAAGGGGTGAGCCCTTCAGGCTGCAATCAACAGCTACTGGCAGAAGAAGTTCTTATGTGACTGTATTATAAAATACATACTGCTTTTTCATTGGCAGCAAGTCCTTTGCTGGGACCTGTTTTTTAAAAAAACACTCTACATGGGGAGGGGAACAAAGTTATCAGGAAAAGCGTTTAATCTCAGGAAATAACACATTCTAAAATGTTTGCTTAATTGTCACTATTTAAATACATGATTATAAAGAAAATCCGGCTACATTTACATGCAGTGAATTAATTCCAAAATTGTATATAATAATGCTGGCTTGGTAGGGTAATGGCAGAAGTGATTCTCTAACTTTTTTCTTTCCAAGGACCCTTTAGGCAGCTGGTTAAGTGCCACAGAAGCTTCCCTCAACATGTCTGTTTGTTTTTTAATTTAAAGTTATTGTTTTAGCCAGGGATCTCCACAGAAACAAAACCAGTAAGAACCAATAGAATTTGTGTATATTGCAGTATAAGAAATTGGCTTACACAATTGCTATGATCTGAATGTTTTCACAAAGACTGATACATTGAAAGTCAATCAGCAGTGTAATAGCATTAAGAGGCAGGGCCTGTAGGAGGTGATTCAGCCATGGGGGCAGAGCCCTCATGGATGGGATTAGAGTACTTATAAAAAGGCTTAAGGGAGGAAGTTGCCTGTCTGCCCTCCCAGCATGTGAAAACAGAGTGTTTGTTTTCTTTTGCCATTTTCACCCCTTACACTAAGTGAGAATATAGAAAAAGGCCCCCACCAGACACCGAATGCTTTCACCATTATTTTGGATATCCAGTGTACTAAGAGCAACAATGTTTGTTCTCCGTCTTCCTCCTAGAGATTATCTTTTGTTCTGAAGGGAAGATAGGGAATAAGGGCCCAAGTGGAGTTTCATGTACTTTGCAATGGAGGCTGCTGTTCTTTCTCAGATCAGCATCACAAGGGGTGCTTTCTTAAAATTATCTGTAGTCTTTTCTCTGAGGACATTGTTGAGTTCATGAAGGACAACTCTGCAAAAGGGAGCAGACTTCACCATTTCTGTGACCCCCAGGAGCTTGATACTCTTACAATAGTGCACATTTGGCTTCCATTACTTCACCTATTCACTTACTGTCTTCTTCCGGTAAGTGTACAGTTTAAGTCCCCAAGGTAAGCCAGCATTTGTTATTTTCTAATCCTGTAAGCACCAGCCTCTTCCTAAATCTTGTGCCTCATGGTGGCTCTGCAATCACAACTTCCCGATAGTTTTTTTTTTTTCTTTTTTAAGTGAAAACATCCAATTTGTTGGCCTTTTGATGTTGCTGTTGTTGTGGGTAGGAAAGATTGCCTTTTTACATCTCTACATGGCTTAGTTCAATACTGAATTATATATTTGCTTTAAGTGATTATGGACAATTACCAAATAAAATGAAAATATTAAGACTATATTTCACCAAATTTCCAAAAATTGAAATCATACCTAGATTACTTTTTCATTGTGTAATTAAGCTAGAAGTCAATGAAAAAATCAAATTGAAAATGACTAATATTTAAAAACTGAGGAATATACTTCTTAAATAGCCAATATTTCAAGGAAGAAATCATCAATAAATTTCAAAGTATTTTAAACAGAGTAATATAATATATATTAAACACATAGAAAAGACATAAAGCTTTGATTAGAGGGATATTTTTAACATTAAATTCAAAATCAAAAGGTAAAAATCAAATATTTGTGTATTTGTCTCAAGATATTTTAAAAAGAGTAAAGCCAAAGGTATTATAAGAAAGATAATAAATATACGAAATTAATTAAATACAAACAATAATAATGAACAGAGACAACATATTTTTTTACATTGGATGAGTTATAACACTTATAACTTCTAGCAGGAATGTTACAGAATAAAAAAGAAAACACCCAAACACGGATATTCTATATTTAAAAGGGGACTTCAGGAGATAAGACTACATATAGTAAAAAGTAGTAAGATTACAAATTATTTTATACAATTTTTAAATTTTAGAAAAATTCAACAAATTTCTTGAAATAAAACTTACAAAATCATCTTAAGAGGAAAAGAAAACAAGATAGTCACGTATGTATTCAATGAAGTAGGCTTATGTTTAAAATCCTCAGACAGAAAAAGGCCTAGGACAAGAAATTTTACTAGTTAATTCTTCTAAATATTTAAGAAAGAAATAAGAACAATCTTATACTAAATCTTCCAAACAGTGGAAAAGACAAAACATTTAATAATTTGCTTTAAAAAACCAGAATTAAAGTGATTCTTCTTTATTGGAAGAAAACATCAAATTAATCAGATTTTCTTATTAGAAAAGAAAATTAGAGATTAATCACATTCATGAACTTAGGTGTAAAAATCATAAAGAAAATATTAGCAAATGGAATCCAGCAATTATAAAAAGCATAATACTTCATAGTCTAGTTAGGTTTATTTTAAAAATGAGAAACAAATTTAAAATTTAAAAACAAATATAATTCATAGTATTCAAAGAAAAAATGTAAATTTCCTTATAGTCAGTAGAACAGATGCACAAAAATATTTGGTAAAACTTAATACCTGCTGATAATAAATACACTAATACATCAAGCACAAGAGGGCCAAAAAAAGTCTTCCTTACTTTACTCCAATAAATGACACCTACAAAAACTTAAAACTTAATAAAGTAACTTTTAGTTGTGAAATAGTGCACATTTTTCTTTGACATTGGAAAAAAGATCAGAATATCTACTGAACATTCTAACAAAGTTTCCAGGTATATAATAAAGCAAGCAAGCAAGCAAGTGAGGGAAGGGAAGGGAAAGAGAAGGAAAGGAAAAAGGAAGAGGAAAAGGAGAAAGAAGGAGGGAAGGAAGAAAGGAAGGAGGGAAGGAAGAGAGGCAGGGAAGCAAGGGAGGAAAGCAAGGGAAAGAAGGAAAGAAAATACGCTACTACTAAAGTTAAACATTATAAGCCTTGTGTCCCAGAAATTTTATCCTGGGTAAATACTCAAAATAAATGAGTGTCTGTATCCACCAAAAGATGTTTTCAAGAATATAGATAGTCATATTATTCATAACAGCCTAGTACTAGAAAAAAAAGTTAATGTCCACCAATCATTGGTATTCTAAAGAAACACAGCACCACAAAGACAACACCAAACTGCTGATCTTTGTAAGAAAATTAATTATCACAGGCATTATATAGAATGAAGGAAGTCAAATGCGAAATGAAAACACATTATATTGTTAAATTATTATGAATTTTTAGAACCGGAAATATGAATCTGTTGAGATAGAGATCAAAATAATAGTTGACTTTGTCATGTATTTAGAGGTGGTAATGTCAGTTGATATGGAGTTCAGGGGAACATGCTGTGGTGATGAGTTATTCCCATTTTCTGACCTGAAATGTGTTTATGCCAATACTTACATATAATTTACACTGATATATGCTTAAAATGTGTACACTTATGTACATAATATTTCAATTGAGATTTTAAAAAAGAGAAATCCCTAATGTAGATGATGGTTTGATGGGTTCAGCAAACCACCATGGTACGTGTATAACTATGTAACAAACCTGCACATTCTGCGTATGTATCCCAGAACTTAAAGTATAATAAAAATAAATAAATAAACCTTAAAAATAAGTATTATTTATAAATTACTGTTTTGATCCTGAGACTTCTTGAAGCAAAGTTATCTAGTGAAAAGGAGATTATTATACACTTAAATTTTGAAAAATATGACAAATATAACAGGCATTAATGAAGTTTATTGGGAAACACCAGAAGGAAATGTTAATATTAAACTCACTATGCCCCCAAACTTACAAATGTCTTACAGGAAGATTCAACTAAAAACAGGTGTGATCAATCTATAATTCAGTGTATTACAGAACAGTAATTTCTTTGAAAGGGCCACACCCAGTTAAGAACAAGATAAAAAGACTAAGCAGAAATTGTCAAATCCAAAATTATGATGTCGTATTAGACTTAAAGTCAACCTATATATAATTGAAGGGAATATAACTTAATATTATACTTCCTTTAACCTCTCTTATTGGCTATCAAAATCACTTGAAATCTCAAATTATGACCTTACTTGAAAAGAGTTCAGTCCATCAAACACATACGTACCAAGCACCTGCAGTTTCCCAAGCACTGTGTTAGGTGTATCATGATGAAATAAAGGACTTATTCTATCCTTAAAGCAAAACCCAATCTAATATTGACAGACTTCCTCCTTGGCTGAATTTTAAACAGGCTCCTTTGAGCGTCCTTTTAGGCTAAACCAGAACATTGTCTTTCTTCTGTCTTTGACCTGTGTAGCCCAGTCTTAGCAAGAAATCTGCAAAGTCAGTTTATTCAGATTCTTCCACCTTTGATATCTGATCACCCTCAGTATCTGCTCGGATTTCTCATCCCCTACTTTTGCTATCACCCTGGCCTACCTTCAGCAAGATTCCTGCTAAGTTAACTTAGTAAAAATATGCCTACCTTTGATATCTGCTTTTAGTAATTTTCTATCAACTCACCTCTTCATTCTGCTCATAGGATATAAATCCCCAGCAATCTTTGCTGTATTCAAAGTTGAGCCCAGTCTTTCTTATTGCAATAGTATTGAATAAAGTCTTCCTTATTTTAACGAGTGTCAGAATATTTTTTAATAATAGAAAGCCATATTTACAAAAAAAGCATAATAAAATATAATAGTTATAATAATATGTATAATGATACAATTTAATAAAAGGGTAACATGTAAGGCATAAAAAATATCTAAGAGTGAATGTAATCTTTACCTCTGTTCGGTGGGCTGTTGGTATAGCACAGAGGACGTAACATATGAACAAATATTGATGGATAAAATGCATTTGGCAGATAAAAGAAGACAAAAATCATTCTAGAAAAAAGCAATTATGTTATAGAGGCATGGATAAATACGGAGCATTCATGGAACTAAAAATAGTTCATTATTATTTAAGTGTTAATGCCATCATGGAAAACTAGATTAGGCATCATCCAGAGGAACATGGACTATGATTTACAAATGAAAGCAGATGTTTAGGGGTATCAAGTAGGGAGGGAAGTAATAGGATCATATTTTAATGTTTGGTAAATTTTTCCAGAAACTTTAATGACAATTATTTGAGTGGATAATATAGGAGACTGGTAGACAACTTCCTACGGGAAGTTTTCAGAAAAATGTAACTATAAATATTACTAAGCAACAATTTATTATAACTGTGGAAATAGAGGTAATGATTTATAACAGAAATTTAGAAATTAATATAAATAATACTTTTTCATTTAATTAGCTTTTGAAGCAGGGGGCAAAATTTGGGAGAAGGCAAGGGGCACTAATGACTCCCAAATTGTGAGGTTCATGATGCCATCAACCAAATGGACAAGTACGGATTTTTAAATGCGTGTTTCAAAAAAATAGTGAATGGCTATGGAAAATTTAGGTGGACATTCTACATAAGCAAAAATCTTTAATGCTGATAATGGTGATCATCATGGTGACTATGATCACGATACCGTTGGATTAACATTTGTCATTTCAAGCTTGTGTCATATGCTTTACATACATTAACCTACTGTAATTAATTCTTACATTTAACACATTAATTGAATTAGTTTATTCAAATCTATTATTTCCATTTTGCAAAGGTGGAAACTGAGGCATAGGAAAATTAAGTAACTTGACAAAAGCTACGAAACTAGTAAGACACAAAATCTAAGTTAAAAAAAATCTAAATTTCATGCACTAAATCATGAAGCTTCAGAAACACAAGAGAAGACTCAGGATTATGAAAGGAGTGTAGTCATAAGATGAGAAATCATGTCAAGATAAATTACCTGGTTGGGAAAAATATAACATCAGAGTAATCTTGCCTAAAACCAGGTCACCTAAAACAGAACTGACCTTACACTTCTTTTACATTTAGATACGTTTTTATCAAGTGTGAAAACCTCAATACTTCTTAAATGTACAACCTCAGACAACTCACTTATTCGCATTGCTTCTTTTATTTTCATATCTGGGTTAGTTTGATATGCCGATTATTGAACTTCCTCTTAAATCTTAAATTTTAGAATTCAGAATAAGCTTGCAAAAATATTCTTACTCTAAATTAATTTTAGAGTTCACGGATAATCTTGTAAGGAAACATGGAATAATACTGACTGAATATGCAAAAAGATTTTTTGTTTTAACTTCACAAATATTCTTTTAAGGAAGCATGAAATAAATATGTTCTTATCACAAACCTGCACGTTATGCACATGTACCCTACAACTTAAAGTATAATAATAATAAATAAATTTAAAAAAATATGGGGAAACATGCTTTTGAAAATTAAAAAAAATAAAAAATAAAAAATAAATATGTTCTTTCTTAATATATCTATGTATTAGATGGTAATTTATCACAATGATCCAACTAAAAGCTAATTTTCCCCACACACACCTGTATTTGTGACAGTTTTTATCATAATTACTCTTAATAATTTCAAAGTCAACAAACATGAGTTGAAATTTGGCTACCAATTATGCAATACCATTTCATTTAATTTGGCTATTTCAAGCCGAATTTAAAATAATCTCTGTTAGCACAAGTCGTGTTTTGCTGGATTCTTCTAGGGGACTGACTGTATTGAATTTGTTATTTCAGTAACTCAGCAATAGACTGTTCTATGCAATCTAGGTGAGGCACTTATCTTACAAAAGCAGCAGCAATTTGACGAGTGGAGATAAATTACATAACTGAAAATGACTAGGCTATGTCAGTCAGCTCCTAAGGACATCTAGCTACTAGAAAATCTCAGTGTTACTGTTATCGATTCTAAGACAGCAGTTAACAATTCTAAAAGGTTTATCCAAAAGAATCATTTTTAAAACTTACTTATTTCAGATTAAATCAAAGAGGATCTTTAAAGAAGAGTTGCCTATTTATTAACAATAAAGATAAAGAATGCTTCTCTTACCTCATTCTTTGCTTTTTTTTTTTTTTTCATAATTCCTCTATGGCAATACAATGTTGTTCACATTAAGAAATTAATACAAAAATTTATTTTTGAATTTCAGTTCTGTGTCTGATTTGAAGCAGGCACTTTTGGCCTTCCTTTCGTAACTTTTGTGATATGAAGAAATTCATGCTGCTTGCATCAATACATGAATCTATATTGTACTAACATCCAATATCCTTCAATATATGCCATGTAATTTTCAAAAGTTAATATTTTTTCTTGGAAAAAACAAATCCACTATTTCTTATGTGGATCGAGTACTCTGAATGGTTATTAAAAAACAAAGAAAGTTATATATCCTATTTCAACTGACAGATCAAAGTATAATTTTCAGTCCGATGACTCAGCATATAAAATAAAGGGTTTCATGGAATGTTAGGACTATATAGATTTTCAACTCTCACTTATACAAAACTTCCATTTTTGGTACTTAGAAACTTAGGTCAGGGGAAGAGAAATAAGCAGCCCACAGTGACACAGGAAGGTAATGGCAGAACTGAGACTCAAAATCAAGTTTCTGCCTTCTAAACCCAATGCTCATTTCCATTGCACTCTACTTCTCCAAAATATATGGCCAGTACCAAAATTTGGATGAGAATAACATAGCAGATTTTCTACTTTTGTTATTACTGGGTCCACATTGTTCTGAAAACAGAATGTGTTTAATCATGTTGACTACTTGGCCAATTTAACTATGTATTATGCCACTTACCTATCCCTTTGTTTACTTCTCACCTTAGTTTTTGGCCACTATTTCAATAAAACTAGAAGTGATTTTACACAAATTGGGAGAAAATCAATGGAAGACCTTGTTGGTCACCAATGCAACAACATACACTGCAGCATCTCTCCTGAGTTCCAGTAGTGTACTCTTATTCAGCCAAAAGCAAATGTTTGAACACTGGACATCAGCTTCAGCTGATCCCCTATTCCTTGGGTTCAGGAATCACTAGAGCATTTGTTTAACTGTTATATATCTGCATGAACACTAAGGAGTCTTCTGAGAAATCGTTAAAGCTCAGGGAAGAATCCATCTTATTTGATTAAATAGCAAAGTTTTAGTCATTAGGGAAGAGAGTCCATTTTGAGTACTGTTTTGTTTTTTTCACTAATATTTGTCTCTCAGAATAGGCTAACCCCTAATGGATCCACGTCTTGGTTCTACAAACCACAGGAAATCTGGAGATAAAAATGCAAAGAGCTTGTTCACTGAAAATTCTGCAAGATGTTAAAAAAGCCATAAGGTGATGTTGATTATATAATATTAAGTAAAGCAAAATGAATGCTAGATTCACTTTGTGATGAGCAATCACTGAGTTTTTCATCCAGAGAACATACGGCCTCCACTTTGTGAGATGATGTTGCTGTCCAGCGAAGAAGGCAGTAACCAGTGAACTTTGGGCAGGAAATAATGTGAAGTTACAATTACTCAGCAGGATAAGAACTGTTTGTAAGGATGTGAAGACCCTCAAAAAATAGTTAAGGATATCCCAGAAAGACAAAAGATACGGAGATAATCCTATGGTGGACTGAAACTTCACATGAAAAAGTATTTGTTTGATGAATTAAATTATTACTAAAAAATGTGACCCCTTAAGCTGAAAGATAAAAAGAAAACTCAGGTTTCATTTGCAAACATTATGGATACAATAATTCTCCTATCTTCTAAAATCTACTAAAAGGACTCGATGAATCTTACATTAAGTGTCTTCATCCAAATCATTTGGTACCCTAGGTAAACAGGTGCACCTACAAATTAAATAGCAGAAAGAAAGAGGTGTAAAGAAAGAAAATTCCTTTGGGATCTACAAACATTTTGACTTTAATCTTGGAACTGAAATCCCATTACATTGCCATATGGGAGACAAGCTATCCAACAATTTATTCACACATATAGATTCTGACATCATGTTAAACTTTGCAATCGCATTCACAACAGCTTATAAAAATGAGATGTATAATACAGAGTTTCCTTCCCCTCCAAATAAAAATTATTTTATAAATGTATGTCTCAGTTGATACCTTGGATTTTTGACCCCACCTCTTTTTGCTTTTTTGCTTTGAAGATCTAGTAGAGTAACCTGGTGAAAAATACATGTATTACTGTATTTCTCAAATCTTACAGGCAATGTTGAGTGAAAGCAGCAATACCTAACAAGATATCCCATTTAAACATGTTTTACTTTTATATAACATTTTTAAAAGGAAAAACTAAAATTTGTTTTTACAATGTTTACATAATTACTGAAACCATAAAGAAAAGCAAATTTAATACAGTGCTGTCTATGGTAGGAAAGAGGGTACTTACCGTTGGTAGAAGCTCATGAAATGTTGGAAAGGTCATTTTTCTTGACCACTATAATTATTTGTTAAATGGAATATGTTTTTATAGACTTTTTTGTATATGTGCTTTATTTCACAATCAAAACAGCTAAGAAAGATTTACCCTTCATTTTCTCTAGCATAATAAAATATTTTTGGTTCTGATAGAGACAGTATCCTATAAATAGACAATAGATCTTACGAGATGCCAAAATTGAATAGTGTTCTTGGCAAAGTTTGTCCACTCTCTTGTTTGTTGCTTTTGTGTTTGTATAATAATATGAAGAATTACTATTTTAAAAAAATTACATAATAACTACTCATGCCAAAATATTTTACAGAGATTTTCATAAAATACTCCTTTAATTTAAAATCATAATACTACTGCTGTAATCACTGCCAATGGCAGCAGGACTGATTTGGGCTGAAACAAATCTTAGATATGGGCTCCAAGGTGTATTTTATATGTGTCACCTACATTTCAATGGAAATCTCAATGTTCTCGTCAAATGTCTAAATTATTAAAGCATTCCTCAGAGATGGGCTGATAGGGTTTCCCTCGTGTCTAACTACCTAATATTTTAAATCAGTTGCTATGATATTGGACCCTGCTGCTTCTTCCTTGGCAGGCTTTGACTCTCTTCTGTCAGTAAGATTCAAGTTTAATTAATTCTCTGGACAGTTCATCTGGCATAGATTCCTCTCTAGAGAGCCACCTCTTCCTCTCGGACTTACACTCCTTGCTGCAGCCACTCTGGCAAGCAACATCTCTGTCTGGAGGTAGGAATCTCTTCAAGGGAGCAATGAAGGCGGACTACCTGTATAATTTACTATCAGAAAAAGGGAATACTTATCCAAGATAGTACGGCAGACAACTTCTCCTCTCTTCTCAAGAGTCACCCAACCTTTTTGACTCTCCCAATAAATGACAGAAAATGGCTTTCCTACTCCTAAGGCTATATGTCCTCCCCACTCTAATGCCAGTAACCAGCAATTCTTCATTCTCAGGTACGCAACTAAGGTCCAAACTGTGATGTTCAGATAAGCTGAGTCACAGAATCCAAACAAGGCCACAGAGTACACCATGTGAATGTGGGCAGAAACATTTTATAAAAAATAATACATAGGATGAGAGAGTAGCTATTGCTCACCGACTTAGGATTGAGTTCTGGCCCTGCCACTTACTAGCTGTTTGGTTCAGAGCACCTGCCTCTTGGGATATGAACATATATATTGCATGTAAAGGAGTCAGCATAGAGCATTGTATATAATAAATACTCAATGACCGTAAGGTGGTAGTATGCTATTCTTACTGCCACACTTGTAATTTTAAATCTTATGCAAATTATGAGCAATAATTTCAATTTTTATAAAAACCCACATATAGTATTATAAATAAAACCCAAAGCCACATGAAATGTTAATTTCAATTAGGCAGACTCTAGCAAACTCTAAAGAAAATAAACTATTCACTGTGTCCAAATGGACCTGGGTAACGTTGTTTCCCCATTTTATCATCACTCCTTAGACTCACTAACTTTCTAACAAACTCAAGCCCCTTGAAATGTCTGTTACTCCCATAACTGCACTCCGAGAGGAAATAATTATTGATACCTTGCACAAGCTCTTAATCCAAATTCTCCCACTCTGTGTCTAATTCCTTCAGATCACACTCTTAGCTAGGATTTATTTGTTACTTTAACCAGCTTGTCCACCACACGGGTCCTGTGGGTCTATATATTTTTTCAATAACCTTTGTAAGTAACCTATATTTTAACAGCAATGAATAATATCGCATATGGCAAAAACAAAACAAAACAAAAATTCTCATGTAAATCTAACTGTTAACATACATTTAAATATTAGGCTATTAGTAAACAAAAGAGAAAAAAAGAAATAGAGCCAGTTTGCCACAAAGGGAGAATAACAAATAAACAAAAGCAAATGATTATTCTTGCCACACTATACAGGGTCTGGAGAGAAAAGAAAAGATAATTGCTCAGAATAATTGGCCATTAAATTTTCACTGCTAGCAAATTTCAGTTTAGTCATTCTAGAGGAAAAATAAATATGTAAGATGATAAGTATTTTACATGCAAAAGACCTTTATTACTCTTTTCAAAGGATTTTATGCAATTAAAGAAATTTCAGTCAAAATAATAGGAGATTTGATAGTTTAGACTCTTTGGAAATGCCTATCAAAAGACTCCTAATGTCTTCTGAGAGAACAGAATTATGAAATTAACAAGTCTTTCTATTCACCAAAACTAAGAAGAATGCATTATTAGTATTAGAAGCTAGTTTTGGCATCACAGAGTAAATCTATGGTATTTACTCAACTGTCATGACAAACCAAGGACTTAGGAAGTGACAAAGTAGCTCAGATCTAGAGAAAAATGAAACTTTCAAAGACAGCTAGTACAAGCAGTCATTATGTTGCAGTAGGTAGTCAGGCAGACATGGGCAGCCCAGGAGAGGGCCCCTCTCCCCCCTCCACTAACCAGGAATGTCAGGCAACCGTAAGCTTTTTGTGATGCCGGTTTCCATTGATGATCATTGCCTGGTTTCAACATGTGATGAGGTTTTGGCAAAAAAATTGTTTCTTTTTAGAGAGCTGTTAAAACTGTCTCTCTAAAACAATAATTGGTCTCAGCCAGCGCCAGGGGAAGGCAGTTTCCCAGTAGATAGAAACACCTAAAGTTGATGATTAACAGCTTTTTGAGAAGATCTCAGGAGTCGGGTGAGTAGGCTCAAGCATGCACACTAAGAGGTAAAATGGTAGAGTTTAACTAGTATATGACCTTCCTCTAGAAACATTCAACTGGTAAGGGAAGAAAGCCTTAAGTGAGCATGCGCACAATTTCGATAAACACACTGTTCATGCAGCCCCTTTCAAGTGCTGGCAGACTACTGCTCTACTGGAAAGCCCACCACAAGGGAAGAATCAGGGGACAAGTCATACAACCAGGAAGCATGCCAACATATAAGACCCAAAGTCAAAGGTCAAAACACACACTTGATCTCTCAAGTAGTCTGCTTGGCCCTCTTCCAAGTGTACTTTATATTTCCTTTAATTCCTGCTATAAATTTTTAAATAAACTTTAATTCCTCCTCAAAAAATTGCCTCACTCTCTTGCTTTGCCTTACGCCCCTCAATCGAATTCTTTCTTCCGAGGAGACAAGAATTGAAGTTGCTGAAGATCCATACAGATTCACTGCCATTAACAATTATAATGTCAGTGTAACTAGTAATTATAATGATTAGTTAATATAATGTAAAAGTGACACAGTTGGGTCAAAACAAAGACAGAAATTGAACAGATACAAAAGTGGCAAGAAGCAATTAGGGCTAACGCAATTAATTTGATGGGCTCACAATCTGAAACCAGTCTGTGACAGTGGGAAATTTGGCTTCTACTGACAACAAGGGCTAAAAGTATTCCCTAGGACAGACTTGCTCACTAGCTAAATCCAGGACGCAAGGTAAAGTACTCCTATTCCTGGAAGTTTAATGAAACTCAATCTCTGCTTTAAACTATAACCCATGGAACATAAAAACTCAGCTTTGTTAACAGAATTAAATCAAGCTACCAACTAGAATGGTGACTGGATCTGTAGTATTGCCAATATAATCTCAAAGCACCTAAAAGATCTGGTTCTGTGTCGGGCACGTTGGCTCACGCCTGTAATCCCAGCACTTTGGGAGGCCAAGTCAGGTGGATCACAAGGTCAGGAGGTCTAGACCATCCTCGCTAACACGGTGAAACCGCGTCTCTACTAAACATGAAAAAAATTAGCCGGGCGTGGTGGCAGGCCCCTGTAGTCCCAGCTGCTAGGGAGGCTGAAGCAGGAGAATGGCATGAACCCAGGAGGCGGAGCTTGCAGTGAGCCGAGACTGCACCACTGCACTCCAGCCTCAGCTACAGAGCGAGTCTCTGACTCAAAAAAAATAAATAAATAAATAAATCTGGTTCTGAATTGGGACTTGAAGAGAATGGCTATTGAAGAGAATGGCTATTAAAGAGGAGGGAAAATTTGAAACAGAGGAAATGATTTCATATCCTGACAAAGATAACAACTCTTTGGAAGTATTCTGACCTGAAATGCAGAATCTCAATCTATTTGTGGGAAAATATTAGACAGACCCCAAACAGAACATAGTCTTCAAGTATATCAGCATAAGAGAGGCAGGAATGGCTGTGAACTTCGCCAGATTATATAAACACAGAAGACATAACAATTGAATGCAAGACTTCATGTACTGGAGGGAAGCAAACACCATGAAGAACATTATTAAGTCCGAGAGCAAAACTGAAATATGAATGCTATATTAAATAAAAATTTTGTATCACTTTTAAATTTAGTAAAATTGGGAGTATTAAGTTATCATTGTTTTAAGCCATTAAGTTTTCAGTGGTTAAGCAATCATATTTAACTTACGAACTTCTTGGTTCTCCTTGTATCAGTTTAGTTCATCAGTCACTTTACCTCTTACATAAAATTGACTTTGCCACTAAACTTACAGTAGTCACATATTTACTAATAATGACAAACTTCATGTATGTTTCAATTTATGTTCAATTTCAGTTGAGTTATTCAGCAAAGATTTATCAATAACCTTCCATGTAAAAGGCATTTTTCAAAGTTCTTGGGTTGTTGTAGAAAAAACAACGTCTTGGCCCTCCTGGGCAATGGGAAAGATTGCCTATTATTAAAATACCATGCATGACTCCATTGGAGAAAAACCTCCAATGAAAATTAGATTGTGAAGTAGTTAGTGTTATATGTCTCACTAAGTCAGAGAATGTGGAATAAAGAATTCATTATAAATTTATCTCTGGGGGAAAAATTAGATAATTGAGGGTTAGAATGATTGTAGTCAGAATGAAAATAATAAGGTTCCAATGTTTTCTTCTTTTTATTTGTTTTCACAGATGAGAATAGTATTTGAATTGTGTAAACAATATTTACATATTGCATTTGATTGGTGTGAGACGTCTCCTCTGAACCACAGCCATCATGTTTTGGTTTTTAATTTATATTTTAGAGATACTAGATGAACTGACTATCTTTAAAGTTTCTTTATTCTGGACTTTATTGATTGCACACTCTGAGTGTTGTATAACATGTTCCCCTGCCTCCTGCATTTTCTATAGACTAGATGTTAGGTATAAATATTTAAATAATTTCAACATTCTGGCAACACACAAAAACCTCAAAAGTAGTTATTTATTTTAATAAGAAGGAGCCTTACCCATTTCTAAATCATTATCAATGAAGCCCAGAAGTTAAACATGTATTTACAACTGTTTCATATATAGCGATGCTCTTAATAAGGTTTATCCCCCTGAAGAGAACATTGAAAATCATAATTTAATATTATGCTTTACCCCAAATGAAAAAGCTGAAACATAAACAAAACTAAAATAAATAGGACAATAAATATAGTCATTATACAGCTATCAAAAAGAAAACACAAATTCATAGTGAATTTTTTTTCAGAGGAAGAAACAGGAAGCAATCTTTGATGTTCTGCAGCCTCCACTGGTGATACCCAGGCAAACAGGGTCTGGCGTGGACCGCCAGCAACCTCCAGCAGACCTGCAGCAGAGGGGCCTGACTGTCAGAGGGAAAACTAACAAACAGAAAGGAATAGCATCAACATCAACAAAAAGGACGTCCACACCAAAGCCCCATCTGAAGGTCACCAACATCAAAGACCAAAAGTAGATAAATCCACTAAGATGAGAAAAAAACAGTGCAAAAAAGCCTGAAAATTTCAAAAACCAGAACGCCTCTTCTCCTCCAAAGGATCACAATTCCTCGCCAGCAAGGGAACAAAACTGGATGGAGAATGAGTTTGACGAACTGAAAGAAGTAGGCTCAAAAGGTGGGTAATAACAAACTCCTCTGAGCTAAAGGAGTATGTTCTAACCCAATGCAAGGAAGCTAAGAATCTTTAAAAAAAACGTTAGAGGAATTGCTAACTAGAATAACCAGTTTAGAGAAGAATATAAATGACCCACTTTTCACAATAGCAAAGACTTGGAACCAACCCATCAATGACCCACTTTTCACAACAGCAAAGACTTGGAACCAAATGCCCATCAATGATAGACTGGATAAAGAAAATGTGGCACATATACACCATGAAATACTAAGCAGCCATAAAAAAGGATGAGCTTCTGTTCTTTGCAGGTACATGGATGAAACTGGAAACCATCATTCTCAGCAAACTAACACAGGAACAGAAAACCAAATGCCACATGTTCTCACTCATAAGTGGGAGTTGAACAATGAGAACACATGGACACAGGGAGGGGAACATCACACCCTGGGGGCCTCTTGGGGGAAGGGGGCTAGGGAAGCGATAGCATTAGGAGAAATACCTAATGTAGATGATGGGTTGATGGGTGCAGCAAACCACCATGGCACGTTTATACCTATGTAACCAACCTGCACGTTCTGCACATGTATCCCATAACTTAATAAGAATACATAAATAAGAAAAACAGAAAACAGACAAAGTGGGAGAATAAATAAAAGTTGAAGTGGAGACTTTGGTGTTTCCTTTTCCGAGACAAAATGTAATAAAAATTCTCTGAAAAATAAGTAAAAAAAATTCTTCTGGAACTCAATTACCTTAAGCTTCACAAATATTACATCAAAAGATACTGGCTCCTTTCGTCCTGCTTGGAAGATTTTTTTTTTTTTTGCAGTTAAATGTGTTACAACTCACCAAGTCAAATATAAAACATCCTCTCTTTTATTAATCAGTCTATACAGTCTAGTGAGTAAGTACATAGATTCGTGTCATAAAAGTCTTGAGTTCAGTTTCTTTATGAGCTATTTAACTGTTTTGTAACTTTAGGCCAGTTATTTTGTCTTCCTAAACATCAGTTTCATTATATAAAATAGACATGATACTTAAACTTAACTCCAGTTTTTTGTGATATTAAATATAAAGCAACTTCTACAACAGACAGGTCAGAGTAAGCATGTATTGGCTTTTAATCACAGAAATAGTAATTCTTCTCACATTTTAAAGACTAGACTAGCAGCTCACAAGAAGATAGCTTAAGAGTATTTTATCTAGTTATATTTATCTACATTAAAAGTTATAAACATCACATATGCACTTAAAGAAGAAATTCTCATAAATGGTTGAAGTAATTTCATTGGAAGTACCTAAGGTTATACAGAATTGGAATTTGGAATGGGTAAGGATTGATAAAGACTGGAGACTCTATATTTTCTACATTTTTATTAGAGAAAGTGGTAACTAGTTGTCATTATTATTAGTAATAAATGTTTTCCTATAATATGTTGTATTGACAAAAGTACTTAAGCTAGATTTATTTGTACTTTTGCCTTGACACAATATAACAGAATCTATTCAAGTCTTATCTTATTCAAAATTTGAACCCCCAAATTTACACTTCACTTCCACCTTATCAATAGGAGCTGCAAGTTTACTACGGTCAATAATTCACTGAAAAGAAAACAGGTCCAAGATGGAGAGAAAACATTCAAGTGTTTCAGCAAAAGTGATGCTTGGTGAGAAATATTTGCTGCTTCAATAAGCCTGATTAAATTCACTGAACTAAAAGAGGAGAATGAGCTCCGAAAAAAATAAAAATGTTGCATGCTTCCCTACTGCCTTCTTTTTTGACCAGGTGTGAAGTTTAACAACTGGAGTTCCAAACACTTCATAATCATTCAGCACAATTGTCAGAACTTGGAAAGACGTTGTAAGACTGCTTTGGATGAGTGAGAAATTATTGTTTGCACTATACCAACACCAATACTACAATGAATAAACTAATCTAGGGAACAGAGGCTACAACTCTAGAATAAGTGACATAATTGTAAAACTGACTTGGTTCTTTTGGAGGCACACAGAAACTTCAAATAGCATACTTACTCTGTGAAAGTTATATGCAGGAGTGAGCATTACTACCTCTAATAGCAAATGATGCCTCTAATTGCCAGGCGTCACCTTTGCTGAAACACTTGAACGTTTCTTCTCCATCTTGGAGCTGTTTTCTTTCCAGTAAATCATTGACCATAGTAAACTTGCAGCTCCTATTGATAAGGTGGAAGTGAAGTGTAGCAGATGCAGAGATGTAACATGCTTTGGCCAACTTTGTATAAAACAAGAGAGTGTCAGAAATATAACTCATTTCTTTTGATCTTTATTTCTCTGATACTTACTATTCTAGTACTCATTATCTGAAGTGTAATACTCTCATATTCAGGGACTTATTTTCCTATAAAAGGAAATAATATAGAAGACAACCAGATAACCATTAATTAGTGGATGTAAAAAACAAACAAACAAAAAAAAAAAACCAAAACACTTTCGTATATTTTTTTCTAAGATTTGAGAATACCACCGATCTTAGCTACAGTAATTAGGCCATGATTAGGAACATTCGCTACAGTCGATAGTGTGGGTATACGTACTTGGACATTTTTCCTTATTGACCCATCAACATCCCTGAATGTTTTCTAATGAGAAAGACAAAGACTAAATTTATATTCTGCCTCCGAAAAAGTCAATGAAAGAAATAGCGTGCTTGGTCTATATCCATTTCACATAGCACACGCTCAAATAGTTGATCAGCTGATTTTAATTCAGAATGAAACTATAATCTCTTTTCAGCAGCATGTAAACTCAGTCATATATATATATATATATATATATATGTAACTTTATTTTACTTTATTTTTATTTTTATTTTTTTTGAGATGGAGTCTCGCTCTGTCGCCCAGGCTGGAGTGCTGTGGCCAGATCTCAGCTCACTGCAAGCTCGGCCTCCCGGGTTCACACCATTCTCCTGCCTCAGCCTCCCAGTAGCTGGGATTACAGGCGCCCGCCACCTCGCCCGGCTAATTTTTTGTATTTTTTAGCAGAGACGGGGTTTCACCGTGTTAGCCAGGATGGTCTCGATTTCCTGACCTTGTGATCCATCCATCTCGGCCTCCCAAAGTGCTGGGATTACAGGCTTGAGCCACCGCGCCCGGCCAACTCAGTCATATATTTTACAAAATATGCATACCCTTTGGTTTCTACAGATGTAATCCTGGACCCAGTCATGTAGTTAGAGGCCTGTGTTTTTTTATACAGAAAAAATGATGGGTAAATGACTTTACACATCATTTCAGAAAATGTTTTCAAAAAGTAAAGTGACTAACTCAAGGCATAATCTTAAAGCAAATTTTGCCTGCGTTACACCATTATTATTATGTGACAAGTATCTTTTTGCACCCATTCTGTGACTTCCTGAGAATTTACCACCTTCATATTGCCCTTTGCCTATTATCAGATTTCCTATGAGACTCTTGGGCTTGCCTGACTCTATAACATCACATGTTCCAAAATTATAGCTTTTTCCTTTTCACAAACTCACCATTCCTCACTTGGATTTAAATTAATTTGTTAGAAAATCAAAGAATTTACGATGTGATACCTTCTCCTCTTACACAATGTTTTAGCCCTCCCAAAGCCCTTTTAATCCTAATTATAATAATTTATAATTAAATTGTTATACAGATTTTTAAAACAGTGGTTTTCAGACTATTTTTTTCTCAACAAGTTTTTATTTAAAAAAAAATTTACACCAAAACCCAGTATACAAGTTAGATAAATGAGAGCTGATTGCCGAATTGAAGGTGGACACATTTAAGAAAACTTCTCAGAAGTCTCAGGTTTTGTTACTCAGAGCACAACTTCATCTGTCAAAATAATAGCTAACATCAGCCTTGTCACTGGGAGAAGAGAAAATTGGTAGGGTTTTAATTATTTCCTTCCATCACGGAAAATTTGCTAAGATCTACACAGTTAACCTATTCTTATGCATAATAAATATCTTCAAGCACCACCAATGTTCTCTTAGAACAACACCATCAATGTTCTCTTAGAAGAAGGAATCAGGAAGACACAACTACTAATCCCCTTGCCATCTACTACCAACTTTTTCTCAATTTTGATGTTTAGAGAGTGGCTATGTAATTTTTGACTTGTCACGGAAGTCTAGTGAGACAGTAAACAAGGGCACTCCTCTACATAAAATCTGTTCAGAATCCAGCTATATAAAGAATTGTCAAAAAGTTGATTAAATGTCGTCGGGATTAACCACTTAGATTAAAAACGGATATAAGAAATGTGTTTGAAAGTTCTCTTTTAAAGTTACCTTCAAAAAGTCTTTTCTTTTAGGATATAATGGCTTCAACTGAGAGATGACAACGTACCAGCAGGCCTTGCTCTTGGCACTTCCTCGGCCTCGGCATCCCCTCCAGCTGCGCTAGAGGAGCCCTTCAGCCTGCCGCTGCGCTGTGGGGGCCCCTCTCTGCGGCCGGCCGAGGCTGAAGCCGGCTCCCTCTGCTGGCAGGGAGGTGTGGAGGGAGAGGCACCGGCGGGAACCAGGGCTGCGCGCGCTCATGGGCCGGCTCGGGTTCCGGGTGTGCGCGGGTTCCGGGTGTGCGCGGGCTCCGTGGGCTCGGCGGGCTGCTGGGCTTGATCGGGTGACGAGCTCCCTCTGTGCTGCGGAGTAGTCAGTCTAGCTGCCACAGAGTCTGGCGGCTAGCGCAGGTGAGAGGTGAGGCTGGCTGGGTTGCTGGGACGGTTGGGGACTTGGCGAACTTTTCTGTCTAGCTAAAGGATTGTAAACGCACCAATCAGCACTCTGTCTAGCTAAAGGTTCGTAAATGCACCAAACAGCAACCCGTCAAAACGGACCAATCAGCTCTCTGTACAATGGACCAATCAGCTCTCTGTACAATGGACCATTTGCAGGATGTGGGTGAGGCCAGATAAGGAAGTAAAAGCAGGCTGCCGGAAGCCAACAGGGCAACCTGCTTCCCTACCCTTCCGTGCAGTGGAAGGGTTGTTCTTTTGCTGTTTAGAATAGATCTTGCTGCTGCTCAATCTTTGGGTCCATTTCGCCTTTATGAGCTGTAACATTGGGAAGGTCTGCAGCTTCACTCCTGAAGCCAGCGAGACCACGAACCTACCAGAAGGAAGAAACTCCAGACACATCTGAACATCAGAAGGAACAAACTCTGGACACACCATCCTTAAGAACTCTTTAACACTTACCTTGAGGGTCCACGGCTTCATTCTTGAAGTCATTGAGACCAAGAACCCACCAATTGCAGACACACGATAATGTCAAATAGCCTTTATTTATTTTAAGTTGGGGAATAGACAAAAGTCATACATAATTTGACCTAATAAATAAGGCAAATGCAGTAATATTGTTATATTTTTAACTACAAAAAAAAAATTGGTAGATGGCAAATTATATTCTCTGGTTTCCAAGCTATACAAGATATAATTTTAGAGTACAGTTGAGGTAATTGAAGACAAAAGTAACTTCAAGTTGGATACTAATCCACCATGTTGATTTCTGATTAGCCCCTGTCCCTTGAATGCCTCCTGATTCTTACTTCATTTACTGTCGTTAGTATAAGAACATGTCAACCTTGGTGTCACAGAAATTACAGGCTGTGAGGGGGATAGCATTCTTGTCTGTTCTGAACAGTTACCTTTAATTGTATTGCACAGAGCTCTTACATGCTCTCCCTATAGGATATTATTCCTGAGTCTGGTGTGAAGATCTACCTTTCTTGCAGCAGCCCAAAAACATACTTCTGTCTATAAGTTACCCAATAATACCACCTTTACACACAAGCTGGATTTGTATGCCTCGTTCTTTGTTTACTTGGATCCTTGGTATTTGGGGACCCCTTTGCATACATTGCCCTTTCACAGAAAACTAGTAATATTAAAGTGTTTTGGATGTGTACCATTTTAATCTGTGTGCTTTTCATAAATTATTTCTTATGATTCTCACTAAAGTCTTGTGTAATAATATTTTCAATTACATATATGTAAATTGGTAAACAAAGAGGCCTGGTATCTTGCTCTGGTTGCCTCCCAAGTTACTACCATTTATTTAGACTCTGTGTAGCTACTTCCCACATTGATTCTGAGCTCATGTTGTGACTCACTTTAACCACTATAAAACAGCAGTAGACACTGAGATTGTCCAGGTTTAATACTCAAGAAGGCATGATGGCTTCTACTTTTGCATTTTGGGGAGCCCTGGTCCACCATGTAAGTAATTTATCTACAATACTGGAGATACTACATGGAAAGAATATGGTAAGACCATTTTGTTTGTTTAAGTTCTGAGATACATGTGCAGAATGTGCAGGTTTGCTACATAGATATACACGTGCCATGGTGGTTTGCTGCACCTATCAAACCATCCTCTAGGTTTTAAGCACTGCCTGCATTAGGTATTTGTTCTAATGCTCTCCCTTCCATTTACCCCCAGCCCCCAGCAGGCCCCGGTGTGTGATGTTCCCTCCCTCTGTCCTTGTGTTCTCATTTTCAACTCCCACTCATGAGTGAGAACATGCAGGATTTGGTTTTCTGTTCCTGTTCCTGTGCTAGTTTGCTGAGAATGATGGTTTCCAGCTTCATCCATGTCCCTGCAAAGGACATGAACTCATTCTTTTATATGGCTGCATATAATTCCATAGTATATATGTGCCACATTTTCTTTATTCAGTCTATCATTGATGGGTATTTGGGTTGGTCCCATGCCTTTGCTATTGTACAGTGCCACAATAAACATATGTGTGCATGTGGGAAAGACCATCATGAGAGACAGACACTCCCAGCTGACCTCATGAACAAGCTGAGCTCAGATTTTAAGCCACCTCAACAAGGTACCAAATGAAAGTGAAGCCATCTTTAATTTTCTTCCCCGCTTGCCATCTTACTAAACCTACATGAGACATCGAAAACATAACCAGGAAAAAAACCATATATATGAACTGCAGTCAACAAACTGAGTCTGGGAAATAATAAAATGCTTGTTGTTTTAAGCCAGTAAGATTTGGAGGCTGGTGATGGTGGCTCACATCTATAATCCTAGCATTTTGGAATGTCAAAGTGACTCATTGCTTGAGCCCAGAGTTCAAGACCCACCTGAACTAGTGGCAACATAGTGAAACATTATCTCTATGAAAAATAAAAATTAGCTGAGGGAAAAAATGAAAAAGATTTGGGACAGCTAATTACACCAAGTATATCACCAAAAACACATATTTATGATTACATAGCTTAGTGAACAGGGATTTGAACATGGCAACATGGCTCAAGGTCCTATGCTTTTAATTAGTAGAATGCCCATATCATGACAAGAACATACTGATGCAAATAGACTAATATAGCACTGAAGCTCTGAATTAAGATGCAACATGTTTATCATAGTGGGGTGCCAAAATTATCCCCATCCACTGAATTTTGTCCATCAGATGATTTTTAACATCATAATTTTAAAATGTTGAATAATCCAATACTTTATACTACTTGTAATCTCTAATTGTGTATCTAATACCACAATTGATACTCAAAATTCTAATTCATTTTATTCCCACCCTAAAAGTCTACTTTTTTGTCTTCTTCATCTTAGTAACAATGCCCATTTCTGAAGAGGATAATTTGTAGTTATTCTTGAATTATCTCTTTATTTCATACAAATAATTTAATCTGTTGATAAATATTATTGGTTTGCCCTTTGAAATATTTTTCTAGAATTATCTGTACTTCTATATCACTGATTCAAATCACCAAGCTCTCTTGCCTATGCTAGTTCAATACTCTTCTAACTGCCTTTTAATCTTTTTCTCTGTCAGTTCAATATCAATATAGCAGCCAGAGTAATGCTTTTAAGCTTATACTCAGCACGAGAGTATAAGCTCCCTATTAACCAACATTCCATCAGATAGCAACTAAAATTTCTGGGTATACCTGGGTATTTTGGAGAGTAAGGAAAAGCAAGTATATTCAGGAGGGAAGTCAAAATGTGGAAAAGTGATTAGGCTGGGAATAATTCCCCACTACCACATTTTCTTTTCGTTTGAATATTTGCCCAGAAGTCAGGCTGAACCCACTCCCACCATTTTTTTTTTTAATCTTTGCAAGAAGGCAGGCTGAAGTCATGTAGGGTATAATACAGGTAGTTGTTTTTTTTGTTGTTGCTGTTGTTTTCTGGTTACATAAACCAGAGAACGGAGCCCAGACAATGACAGCTAGTTGACAGGGAGTATAGGGTAATGAGAGGTGAAAGAAGTAAATCCCCCAACTCTGTATGATTACTTCTAAAGTTTCTGGTTGATCCCTGAGCCACACATTTTTTAGAAAGACTTAAGGGGGATGCAGCAAAGACTTAAAACATTAAACTGAGGTTTCAAATAAGTTCACAGCAGCAGGGAAGAGTATAGCCAACTGCTTGCTAAAACAAAAATAACAACATTTTTCAGAGGAATATGACAAAATACAGAATCTTCACAACATAATACCCACAATATTTAGGTTATAATTCAAAGTAATCAAGTACATTATCACCTTATTATTTTTTTGTCTGGTTGTTCCTTCCATAATTGAAAGTGAATTAGTAAAGTCTCTATTATGGTGTTGTTATTGTGTTGTCACTCTTCAGTTATGTTGATATTTGCTTTGTATATTAGATGCTCTAAGATCCCAGAATCTGAACATGCACTTAAAAAAAAAAATTCATGCAATAAAGGCAAGCCATAAACTTTCAGTTGTAGGAATTATCCCTTAGTAAGCTTTTGAGTTCATTTTAAATTCATGTGTGGTTAAGATTGTGAGATTTAACATATAAAATCTAGGAAAATTTGAATTTCAGTTAAAAAGTAAATATGTTTATTATAGTTATAATTTGGGCAGTATTTGTGACATTAATATTTGTCTCTCTTTAATATTAAGAGAATATTGAATTAAGAGAATAATGAATATTTAAAAATTCATTGTTTAAATGAAATTAAGTTTAACTGGGCATCCTGGATTTTATCTGGCAACTTATGAGGTTGTTATGCTCAACCAGATAATTATGCCTCTGCTTGTTTCAATGTCTGTCTTTTACCTCAGCTGTCTACTTTCTGCCCATTCTGGTCAGAGTGCCTTTTATATTCCCACTCTTAACAAAACAGTTCGTCTGTTTACGCTGTATACTTTGTCAACTCTTTGTTTCTTGACCTGACTCTTAAGTTTCAGAGCCTGATTCAAATTTGGTCCTTTGACTAGCCATTTCAGGCACTTTATCTGATGCATGTATTAATCTCAGAACAAGCTTATATTAAGCTGTGTATTCTCTTCCGGAGCAGTCTTGTAATTATGGCCTTCCTATGATGACCTTGCTTCCTTTCTTCATTTTAACAAGGATTTAGATGATGCCTATGTACGAGGATAACACTTCTAACATAAGACTATAATGAGTTGTTAGAGAACAATGATGAGGTGTTACAATGATGAGTTGTTACAAGACCAAAAAATTTGTGTTAAATTTAAGCCGTAAATACACTTTATTATATGGTAGAATCGTACTTTCCTGTTTCCTGTGAAGTTAGATATGGCAATGTGACTTTTTTATTTTCCTCTATAATGTTAGCAGAAATAGTCAACTGTGGACTGTTGACTTCAAGATCCAGAAAAAGAATTACCTTCTCTCTTCTGCTAACATGACATGTTTAGAACCATGTGCTAAAATATGAAGTGTTTGAGTGACAAATTAGCAGAACCTCCTTTGTAACCCATTTTGAACATACAGCAAGCAAGATGTAAAATTATGCTGAGAAATTAGGGTTGTTACTCTATGGCATAAACCTCCCTCATGGTGATAAAATAGCCACTATAGATAATCTGAATGAGAGAATTAGCAGGCTCTTTATTTCTGAGAGGAACTCTAATTAGTCAGTAATTGGTGAGTGCTTCATTATGATGAAGTAAACCAAAACTTAAAGTCACTGCCCATTTAATTTTAAATAGAAATTAGAGAGCAATTTTTTACTCATTTCAGCTGGAAAAAAAAAGGTTACGTCTTATACGCTAGATGTTTATCTTCTTTTCTAAAATAATGGCACGGAAATCAAGGTCAGCTTTTTATTCCATGCAACCTTAAGAAGACATAACTAATATTAGAAACATCACTCAAATTACTACCATGTTCATACTTAACACATTACCTATTAACTATGCATAAGTAAATTTATGTTAATGTATAATTCATAATCAACATAATTAAAGTGTATTTTATTGAACCTAAGTACCCGATCTTTATAACACAACTAATATGATGTTCTAAATTATCTTAGTTGTTGTAAATAACATGTTAATGCTTTTATTTTTCTTACTTTATATAAAAATAATAAATAAATACTTTTTGTTCAAACCACCTAATATTCTAGTTCTTTAAGCAATATATATTGTCTTTTACTGACATAATAACTATCAAATAGATTTGGTCTAAATCTGTATAATTTTTTTTAGGGAATAATAGAAACTAGGTATAGGAAAGAAAATAGAAATAGGAAAATATCATCCATATAATATAATAATATATATTTGAGCAGATGGAATGAGATGTACTCACAGTATGAGAAACACATACAAATCTTTTGCTATGCTTATAGCTGTAATTCAGTTTTCCTGTATGATATTATACTTTGATTATCATTTTTGATGAATATGTATATAATACTTCAGTTGAAATAGTCCTACAGTCTTTTTATGCTTCTCATTTCTTTTTTACTCCATTTTATTCCATGTTAGGTGATAGAGAATTTCATCTGATTTTCATAGTTGAATATGAAACACATAGTTGTCTAATGTAACACTAGTACTTATTGTAGTTTCTATGAATTGCTACTCAGACATTTTGAATTTTTTTAAATTTTAATATTTGATTGAAGGAAGTGAAATTTCAGAAGTACATAGTATCCTTACATATGCATTTCTGCCTTATGCAAGTTAAAATTAAGTAACATATGTTTAACTTTACACATGGTAATTCTACTATTACTCAAAATGTACAATCACTAACAAATGCATATAGCTGTTATATACACAATCACTATGTACCTGTTGCCACTCACGTTCAACTGCTGTGATTTTCATGTGATCACTGTATGTATACATGTATTTTTTACGTATAAAATTACCTGTGTTTATCTATATTGTCCCCCAAAATCTGTGAAGTTTTCAAAGAAAAGGGAAATCACATGATTATTGCTGCATTCCTTGTACTAGCAACAAGTTGGGAAAACATAGAGGTTTATTAAGTGTGTTTTGAATTAATGATGTTTGCTCTAATACCTTTCTTTGTACTTCAGTGTAATCAAGCACAACTCTTTATTTCTTTATTATTGGTGATATGCTTTATTTCTTTATTATTGATGATATGCTTCATTTTATTAAAAATACGTTTATTTTCATGAGTTCTTCCATGTTGCACAAACTTATCAATCTAGTCCTTCTATCTGGCTTGTATGTTGGGGTAGAGTAGATGTTCCTTCAAGATGGCTCAGCTTTACCCACTCAAGATTTTGCATCATCCTGCATATGAAAACAATCATTTGAAGAAGATGCAGAGCATGAGCTCATGTAGCAGAAAGTCTATTTCCCCACTTATGGGAACTTTCTAGTTGTTATGCAATTTTAAAAGCAGTTCATGAACTATTTGTCTAGATTTCTAAATATCTAGAATGTGTGGATGGGAGTCCATATTCACTTATTTAGTCAGTTGGGCAAATACAAATTGAGTATTTACAACACATTTCTAGAATGAGTAAGACATGGACCTTGTAAGGAACTACCTCATAATTTATAAAGGAAAATAAGACTAGTGAATACATGAATAAAATAATATTAAATGTTATTTAAAAGATACTAAAAGCACGAAGATAGAAGAAAGGAAGAAAGCATGAAATTCAATAGAGGAGGAACAGTAGGAAATAAAAGACACGATGTTTGAAAAAGGATCTGAAGGTGGGTATAAGTTTCATGGTTAGGAGATGAATGAAGGGATAAGAGAATTATATTCCAGTGAGAAAATAAGAAACTCAAAGAAGCGGAATGTTTTTAGTGGATACTCTAAAATACGAGGAGAAATATAGATTCTGAGTCTAGAAAATATTATATATCGATTAAAATTTTCTGAAATTTTTGTAAGGATTGAGAAGGCACTTAATGGGATTTGATCAGGAGAGTTACGTAACCAAAGCAGTGTTTTATTATTTAAAGTCTGACAATGATAACTGAAGGATTGGGGAAAGAGAAAGAAAGAGAGAGAGATCGAGTTTTCAAGTGGTTGTGCAATTACAACATTCTAGGTGATCAGTAATAAAGACTACACGTAAAATGGGTCATTTTATTACAAAGTTTTCAATGGATCTTGTTATATCAGTGTTTGTCTCCATTATTGTTCAGTGGCCCAACTCTGTCTTTTTGACAAAACAATTCTTAAGTTACTCGTTTAAATGTTTGGTTAGATTCTTTTAATCAAAAATCTTGACCCAGGCCACTGTTCTGACTTCATATTCCACAATTCTATCTTCTTCCCCTCTTTACAACAGATTCAATATGCATCACACTCCCAAGATAATCCTCTTATAATTCATTGCATCAATGCATGCTATTCTCTTGTTCTTCTCCACATGACAAGTTCCTTACTTCAGTACATCAGTTTATATGTTTTAATTTGTAAACAACAGAAAATTTCAAACTAGTTTAAACATTAATAGAAATTTATTGAATCTTATAGCTGAAAAATGTAGATTTTTATGGCTGAGTTAATTTGTTACCTCTGTGTTGACATTAAGGAGTGTTTTTAAATTTTCTTTTTGTCCCTTTGAGCTTTTATTCCCCTTGAGATATAGCTATCAAAATTATTCCAAGTCCATCTCAAAACACACTTCTGCCTTCTGAAAATTCTTCTTTTATTATCTATCAGTATCTCCACTGTTTCACAAACTTTCTTATTTTCAACATGTCACCACTTTACATAATAATTTCAATAATACATGCCTTAGAATAATATTAACTCATCAAATATTTATGTTAATTAGAGTGATGTCTAATATCTCAAAAAATATTTGAATCTTCTAATGTTCCTTTTCTTCCAAGTCCTCTACAAATAAATAACTGTGAATAAAAAAATAAATGTTTGAGTTGAGTAACTTTTTTTTCATTTGTTCTTTTTGTTGCCCTGACAAATTGCTTTAAATTGTCCTGATGAATTGTCAGATCTCAAGTAGCCCTACTGATAATTTTAAGTCCTGTTATTTCCGAAGCAAAATGCTTCGATGAAAATGTGCATCTTTAAATATCTCAGTGTGAGGCAACGTTTCTGGACAATTTAGGATCAGAAACTCCTTCTCCCCTTATTATTAGTTATTTGCACTGCCGTAATTGTGAAAGTATACTTCAAGGAGACTGAGGAAAATACTTTCATATTTAACTTTGTTAAAATGTATTTTTAATCAGATTTGAACTGTGATGCTGCTTAGATTCCTTGGTATGGGTAACGTCATTTCCTGGAATAATTTTTAAGATTCAACCAGCTTCATTTTGAAGTTTACTCTGCAATTCCAAAGGCCATAAATATTAAAAAGGAGCTATCCAGGGAAGGTACTCATAGTCAAATCACTGCTTGGATTGTTCAGGGATACTACTTTTTGAGATAGTGGGAACATAATTTGTACTTATTGTGTTTTTTCTTCATATACTACTCAGAAGTAGAAATTGTAATTGTCTTCACTTTTTTGGTGACAAAACTAAATTTTAGTGATGCTGAGCAATTAGCCCAATGCCACGTAGGCAGTAAAATAGAAAGCTAGAGATTTAAATCTGATCTGTCTTATGCCAAAGCATTATTTTTTCATTCATTCACCCATTCAATATTTATGAAGTATTTACTGTGTAATTGACTTTCTAGAAGCTGTGGATTATGTGATGAACAGGAGAGACATGAATCTGATTCCAAGGGTTATACCTGAAAAGCACACTATAAAGAAGTGATTATATACATAAAATAAGGAAAACATCATACACCAATAATTTCTGTGCAGAATAACATAGGATGATGTGAAAAGAGAAAATAGGAACTTCACATGCAGATGAGTCAGGGAAGTTCTTTCTGTGGAACAGGCATTTTATGCAGAGTTGAGAATGACAAAAAGCCCACAATCTCAAAACCAGAGGGAAGAATTTCAGTATAAAGTATGACCTTGATCTGAATGAAAGCCATATACTTGAGTAGAGAGGGAGAAGAAGGCAGAAGCCAAAGTAACAAGTTTACATTTAATTCCAAATGCAGTGACAAATCTTTGGTGCTTTTAAGTAACTGGCTACTATATTGAAAATAACTTACAGAAAGAAAAGGATAGAGGTAGACCTGATGGAAAGCAATTACATTGGTCTAGGGGAGATGTAATAGTAACTGGAAGAAGGCATTATAGAGAGACTGGAATAAAGTAGGCAGATATTGAATATGTTAGTAGAGTCAGAAAGACTTATTTTACTAGTTCCTTATTGAATTAATATTCTACAAATTACTACAGGATACCAATAAATACCTGTAATTCATGAAACAATCTAGTGAGTTTGCAAATATCTGTTATACTATTATACTTATGTTTCAGATTGTATAAATTCCTAAGGGTTTTACTTATATGGGGATGTCTGAAGATTCAACCTAAAAGTAATATAAATAAACTATTTTTAAATGAATACAATTAATGAGGTCCTATAGAATCAAATTCATCATTAGACCACTAGAATCATTATAACGCTTGCTGAGATCATTGATGATGTCATTGGTATAATGAAAGAGAAATAAAACTTTAAAATTATTACAACAGGAGAAAAATAATTCTTAAATTTCATAAAAAGATATTCATCCTATTAATATGCTTTTATAATGCCTGCCAACCTTGTGTTGTATTATTTTAAGTATAGGATTAAAAAGTCAAGCTATTCTTTAAATGCATACAGAAGTGCATTTTGTATTTGTGTACTAATATATGAGTGCTCTGTAAATTCCATTGCATAATGCAAGCAAAGAACTGTCACAAAACACTTGTTTCTTGTCCCTGAATGTTTAAAGATCTTGTTTTCCCTTATATCCTCTCAAAGACACTTAAATAAATTGATTCCCAAAGTGATATGTTTTCAGTACTATCAATCATTTAAATTGGGGAAACAAATGGTTTTATAAATCTCCTAAAAATGCATCTCAAGTTCTGGGATTTAATTTTATTTTACCTAGAAGGTAATAAACTAGCTTACTACTAGTGCCTAGATACTGGCAAAAGACACTTTTGAGTCAGAGATGAAGGCTTTTATTGCTCACAGCACTGCAAGAAACACAATGTTTGTATTAGTTCTCATTGATCCTTAAGTTCCATAGGGGTGAGTAGTGGAGCCCAGGTGGATGCTGTGCCTACAGTTTGTTTTTAGTTTTAGAGCCTACAGTGTGTGTATTATAGTTCATTCTTTTTTTATTGCTGAGTACTATTCATTGCATGGATGTACTGAACCTTGAAAACAGTGAGATTGGGGACTCATCGCTTTTATGGTAAGTGTAAAGAATGTCTTCTCTTTGTATTGGAGGAAGGCATTACTTCATCCCTCAAGATTGCTTGATGAAAGCACAATCCTGAGAAATAATCTCAGTAAAAAGTGGTCAGGGCCTTGGATTCTTGCTATAGTCAGCAAGAACATGTCTTAGGGCCTACAGTGAATTGGTTTTATCAAATGTGCAGACATAATTTAAGTTCTGAGGATTCGACTTAATAGAAATATAAATAAACTATTTTTAAATGGAGATAATTGGTGGAGTCCTACAGAATTCAATTTAAGTTGTGAGAATCCTAAATTGTTTTCATTACTACCAGGATTAAGAAAATAGTGACAATGATTTTTCTCACCATAGCTTATTTTTCCTCAAAGTTTCTGCCTTCTTGTTCTTAAATTTACTTTCATTGAAAGGTCCTTCAAATTTTTTCATTTATTCTTCTTACCCTGTGATGTCTATAGTAATTAATCTTACAGAATATCTGTGTTATAGTATTCCCACTTTCATCCCTGGATTACAAATGCATGAAAATATGCTTGACTTTATTGTCTAGGTCTTCAGTTGATAAAGACATAGTTCAATACAGTGTTGGTTTTTATTTATGTTTCTATTCATCTCATTTGTTCTGAAAATATATGCTATTTAAGGGTATGGCAATAGCGTTTGAGAAATTCAAACTACAGGATATTTTAATATTTGTTTTTCTTTGGTTTTAGTTTTACTATTTCATCTAGTTGAGGGAAATCAAATTGTAAAATGAAGCAAATGACTTATAGAAAATAGAACTCTACTCTAGGGATTTGGTACTAATCAGTAGGGAGAATATACAAGAAGATTGTTAACTTAAACCTTACAGCTATAGTTCATTTTGCTATAAATGAAAAGAGACAGACAGCCCTGACTCAGAGCCAGGTGAGCTCAGTCTATGTAGGTATATAGGAAATAATTTTTCTTATATTTCCTTTTAACTTCCTCAACACATCTGAACTAAGATCTGTAAATTCTAATCTTTCTAATACTTTATTTCTTTTCTTTTCTTTCTTTCTTTTTTTCTTTTTTTTTTTTTAAGGAGTCTCACTCTGTCGCTCAGGCTGGAGTGCAGTGGCGTGATCCCAGCTCACTGCAAACTCTGCCTACTGAGTTCAAGTGATTCTCCTGCCTCAGCCTCCCGATTAGCTGGGAATATAGAAATACACATGCCTGCCACCACACCCAGCTAATGTGTTTTTTTTTTTTTTTTTTGTATTTTTAGTAGAGACAGAGTTTCACCATGTTTCCCAGGTTGGTCTCAAACTCGTGACCTCAAGTGATCAACCTGCCTCGGCCTCCCAAAGTGGTGGGATTACAGGTATGAGCCACCGTGCACCTCCTCTATCACTTTATTTCTTATCTTGGCTAACATAGGAGCACCTCAGTCATTTAAAAGACTAAAATTTCCCTTGTGTTACATTTTATCCCTTTCATGGTTTCCTTCCATTCTATCATTCAGAATTACTCACTCAGCCTTACTTAAGCACTTCCAATGAAAGATCACCGTTATACATTAGGCCGACATTTATTTTCTACATAATTAAATTTGGCCAAAAATTAAGACGAATCTTCCTATTTAAAATTTTATTAATTATTATTAAACATTTAAAAAATAATTACATATTTGCATGCAGCTGTAAGAAATAATAGAGATGCTATGTACCCTATACTTAGTTTCCACCTGTGGTAACATCTTGCAAAACTATCTCAGGATATGACAACCAGAATATTGACACTGGTAAAGACCACATACTAGGCATAATCTTCACACAAGTTTCGCTCAGATTTCCCTTTTATAACTACACTCACTTCCCACATGCACTCATCCCGTATTACCCCTGGGTTCCAATTACCTGATTTCCACTTTTATACTTTAATCATTTCAAGAATGTAAATAAGTGGAAGCATGCAGTATGTAATGTTTTGAGATTGGATTTACTCATTTAGCACAAATCTCTGGAGATTTACTCAGACAGTTGTATATTTCACAGTTTGCTCCCTTTTATTATCGGGTACTATTGCATAGTATAAATATACCAGGTCTATTTATGTAGTCATTCACCCATTGGAGAACTTCTGAGTTGCTTCCAAATTGGGGGCTATTACAAAAAATGCTGCTATGGACATTCCTGTATAGGATTTTTGATGAACATACATTTTCATGTCACTGGAATAAATGCCTTAGTGTGCAATTGCTGGGTTATATGGTATTTACATGTTTTCCAGAGTGGTTGTACCATTTGATATTCTTAACAGCAATGTATGAGTGATCTAGTTTCTCTACATTCTTACCAGCATTTTGTATTGTATTGTATTTGGTATTGTCACTAGATTTTTTGTCATCATCATAAGACAAAGGGAACTACTATATTATTGTTACATCTCAGAAATGCAGACAATTCTCAAACCTGATGCTTTTTAAAGAGGCAATAGATACCCTGTCTTTATTCAATAAAAAGTTTTTACATGCTTGCCATGTGTGAGAAACACAATTGCAAAATGCTAAACAAAATGCATATGTTCTCATATAATGATCTCAATAACACTGCAAAGCAGATTGTCCTCATTTTACCTTTTTTATTTAAATTGAAGTTCAAAAAACTTAAGCGATCTTCCCACCATAACAGCATAGGAGACTAAGTTTAGATTTGGAATCTGGGTCTCTTTAGCAAATACCATGCAATGGCCATTCAGCCCAAAAGATATATTGTGAGTCCACTTGGTGTCAGACGTTGTACTGGAAATAATGAGAGAGAAGCAGTCTCTGCTTACAAGGAGAGCATTTTCAGTAGAGCAGAGAAAATACAAACATTTTTAATATATAAATATCATGCCGAAGGCATAAAGGCAGTACAATGGAACTTCAAGGAACAAGCACAGAATGGAGAATCCAGACACGGCTTACATCTCACAGTGTTCTTTATTCTCAGGTACCAGCTCACCACCAAGACGAAGCAAAGAAAAACAAATGTGTCTGTCATTCCTCACACCCCCTGCTCCAGTCTCTCATCTTCCTGCTAAGGAAAAGTACAAAACCAGTAAGTGATTACACCAACACTGAATAAGCTTGCAGCCTCTTCATCCTACACTCCACCCATTTATAGAATATTTGTGTTTCAGAGACAGGCATTCGTTCAGGAATTTGAAACATGTTTCCTAGATATGAGAAGCAACTTCATTTGTTGAAAAGATTCTATAAAAAGCCAAAGTATAAAAAAAGAATAAGGCAATTTTACATGAAAGTGGCTTCCTACCCCAATAATATAAATATGTATGTGTGATGAGAATGTGAGAAGATAGGTCTTATGGAATGGTTTGACATGAAGAAAAATCAACATATGCTGCACATGATGTTGGCCTTAGGGATCTTGCTAAATCATCAGTGTATTTTGATGGATATAGCTTTGGTTTATACTGATTTTTGGAAATCTTAGCGCCAAAAGGTTTTATTTTCATTCAGCTTGTTCCTGTGCTAATCTAAGATGTTACAAAAAGGCTAGAGGCATGAAATCAATCACTTGACAGTTATGTTCCCGATATATTTGGAAAAAAAAAAGCAGTATTTGCTTTTGACTGCCATCTTAACATGGATAAACTGTTGGTCACATACATGAAGATTGAACACTTTACACAGGTGAGAGAGCTCAGTGCATTGCAGCCAAAAGTTGCCTGGAACTTGCTTTCATGTGTGAAGTATCACATCACCAAGGGGAGGGAAGATGCTACTATTTGTCATGTTTAGTTTTACAATACAGAAAAGGAAAATGAAAAAATAAGACACTTTGATATATATGCGTCATTGTATTTTGACTTTGAATATTTTTGTGCATATAGTATGGCTTTTTGAGTAAGGCCTAACAAGGCTTTATGACTACCCACAGCTAAAACTTTGGCTTCTCACAATAACAACCCACTTTTTTTTTTTTCCTAGTTTCTTTATCCACACAATTGCTTCTACCTGGAAGTTGCTTATTACCTATACATTTCTTCACATGCACTCTACTCTCCTTACTTTGCTGATTCCTACCCATCCTTTATTTCCTGGTTTAGATGCTGCTTTCACTAGGAATTCTTCTCCAACCTGCCCCGTATCAACTCAGTGGCCTCCCTTATCCTCCCTTATGAAGCTATGGCACCTTTCACCAAATCCATGTAACATATCAGGAGATCTATGAGCCCAGAGTTAAGAACCTTTGCATTAGAGAGCTACATCCAGTAATGTGTTGTGAATTCCCAGTGCCTACCCATGTTTTTCTGAGATAAGACACTAAGGAGTTTGACCACATACCTCTCACAATTAGTCTTGCTGGTCTACCAACACAAATTTTGCCACAGAACTTTGAGATTTACCTGAGAATATTCACTTCCTTTGTCTCAGTCAAACCTTTATTTGGTGTTTGTTTCTATTCTCAGTTTTAAAATGTTTCTTCCTATTTGAAAAGAAAAAAAATTATTAGTGTAAAAACCTATCTATTTCAAGTTTTCTTTGTTGGAAATAATTCTTTAGATTTTGTTTTGACTTTCAATTTCTCCTCTCTATAAATTAAGATGAAAACATATTCTTTGTCTCATCACAAGCTAGTTGTACAAATCAAATGAGATCATGCATGTAATTATTATCATTAAAAGCCATTAGTTATTGATCCCATACTATATGCCAAACCCTTTGTAAGGAGCATGTATACATAAATTTATTTAATCCTCACATAAACTTAATGACAAGGTAAAAGAACCAGTAAGGCACTGTAGGGTCCAACCCTACGGGGCTTTGTGGGTGTTCTCCCTGTGTGCGAGATGAGAGATCGTAAGAAATAAAGACACAAGACAAAGAGATAAAGAGAAAACAGCTGGGTCCGGGGGACCACTACCACCAAGACGCGGAGACCAATGGTGGCCCTGAATGGCTGGATGTACTGCTATTTATTGTATACAAGACAAGGGGGCAGGGTAAGGAGGGTGAGTTGTCCAAGTGATTGATAAGGTCCAGCAAGTCACGTGATCATAGGACAGGCCCCTTCCCTTTTAGGTAGCCAAAGCAGAGAGGGAAGGCAGCATATATCAGCGTTTTCTTCTATGCACTTATCAGAAAAATCAAAGACTTTAGACTTTCACTATTTCTTCTACCGCTATCTTCTAAGATCTTCAAAGAGGAACCAGGAGTATGGGAGGAACATGAAAGTGGACAAGACGCGTGACCACTGAAGCACAGCACCACAGGGAGGGGTTTAGGCTACCGGATGACTGTGGGCAGGCCTGGATAGTATCCAACCTCCTACAAGAAGCTGGTGAAGTAGACTGTTCCCTGACTCCTCCAAGCAAAGGGAGACTCCCTTTTGCGATCTGCTAAGTAACAGATGCCTTCCCAGGCACTGGCGTTACCGCTTGACCAAGGAGCCCTCAAGCGGCCCTTATGCGGGAATGACAGAGGGCTCACCTCTTGCCTTCTTGGTCACTTCTCACAATGTCCCTTCAGCACCTGACCCCATATCTGCTGGTTATTCCTTGGTTATATTAGTAATACAACAAAGAGTAAAATTTAAAAGCTAATGATTAATAATGTCTATACTAATGATTGATAATGTCCATGATCATCTCTATGTCTAATTTGTATTGTAACTATTCTTATTCTATTTTTTTTTAATTATACTGAAACAGTTTGTGCCTTCAGTTTCTTGCCTGGCACCTGGGTAATCATCCACCCACAAAGCACTCAGCCAAGATACAAACTAAGGCAGTATGATGACAGTAAAGACTCAAGTGCTACAGTAAACTGCTTCCATTACGAGCCACTCTTGAAAGTCCTTGTAAATAATAGCTAAGAAGTTATCCCTCTGTACACTCTTAGGAGATATCTGTGGTCCACATGGGAGGGTAAAGGCTCATAGATTTCTTGAAACGTCCCCACATAGGTCTGTGCTTTCTGTGGTCATGGTGAGAGGAAAGGTAATGAATGTGACAGATCTGTTTCACATGGTCTGCATATCTCTGTAGCCATGACAATGACTCTTGATCAGATCCTGTTAAGTAAACTGTTGCAATGTTTTCACAGATCTTGAGTATTGATGTTGTTCTATATGCCTGAAACAGTATGTAAATATGAGCCAAGTCATCAGCATGTTTAAAGTAAATCTAAAGATTAATGATGAGCAAATTGCTGCATGATTTGGAGTCCCTACCAGAGCTAACCACAAGGTAGACAGCTTCTGTTAAGAAAGTTGGACTCCAAGATTCAAGCAGGGTCTCCTGGGCAATAACATCCCATATATAACCCTGCAGTTCATAGCTAGAGGGAAAAATATCTCCTTTTGTTCCTACAGAAAGAAGACAAGAAACATTATAGTCAACTTCTCTGGCCTTTACCAATGTATTTTTCTTTCCTGCTATTACTGCATTATATCCATTATACTAATAAATGTTAGCTATATATGTAGCTTTCTGTGGAGCCATGTGAGTTTTTCCAATGAACTACTAAAGTAATAGGTGATTATGGTGAAACGGGCAAGGTTCCCTTGTCCCCCTTGCAGGGCAAGCGATGGGAGAGTGGCTTACTTCTTCAGTGCCCTGCTGGTCACAACTCTAGAGGAGCATATAGACGGGCAGGCTGTGGGGTTCCAACCCCACAGCAGTGTATAGGGGCAAATGTTTACATCTGAAGCCCCAGTGGGCATGTGCAGGGTGCTCTTTTAATTTACTGTCTATAGGCATCTTGTGGTAACCAGCTCAATTAGACCCTCTACCTTGTAGCAAGGACAGAGGGCTTTCTGTATCCTGGATTCTTGCCTCAGTGTACTGGAAGAATAGGATTACACGCGGGCTTGGAGAATGAGTGCAAGGTTTTATTGAGTGTGAGTAGCTGTCCGCCAGCTGGGGAGCCAGAAGGGGGATGGTTTTTCCCTAGAATTGGGCCACTCAGCGGCCCTGGCTCTCCTCTGACTGCCCCAGCCAAACTCCACCTCATCCCCTCACCGTCAATGGCCTGCCCACGTGCTGGTGTTTTTTGGTGTGCTCCTTCAATGTCTTCTCGTTGTACAGCTGCTTATGTCTTCTGCTGATGTGCTCCTCTCAATGTCTGGTCTTGGGTTTTTATAGGCCAAGGACGGGGGTGTGTTGGACCAGAGTGGTCTTGGAAAACGCAACATTTAGGTGTGAAAGCAGACTTGCCTGTCCTCACCTAGGTCCCTGGGGGTGGAGTCCTAGTCAGGGACCTGCCTTTCTCTGCCCAGCACTTCCCTGCCTCTCTTCCCTATCATTTAAAGGGACAGTGCTCTTCCCTTCCCAGCACTCCCATATCAATGGGACTGCCAATGCATGGGTTAACAAGTAAATACCAGGAACGGTTTTAAGCTTCTTTCATCAATCAATGTTAGTTCTATAACAATGATACATATAAAGACCAAACATTTTAAGCCTGACTGACCAATGGCAACTAGCTTAAGTAAACACAGCCTGGCACTTTGGAAGTTAGTCAATATGGTGTGGACTCCCTTCAGTGATCATTCTTCATTTTTAATTTTTTTAAAATTGCCATAGGCTATTGGGGAACAGGTGGTATTGGTTAAATGAGTAAGGTCTTTAGTGGTGACTTGTGAGATTTTGGTGCACCCATCACCCGAGCAGTATACATTGTACCTTATTTGTAGTCTTTTATCTCTCACCACCTTCCCCTCCATTTCCCCTGATTCCCTAAAGTCCATTGTGTCATTCTTATGCCTTTGCATCCTCGTAGCTCAGATCCCACTTATGAGTGAGAACATATGATGTTTGGTTGTCCATTCCTGAATTACTTCACTTAGAATAATAGTCTCCAATCTCATCCAGGTAGCTGTGAATGCCATTAATTCATTCCTTTCTTGTGGCTGAGTAGTATTTCGTCATATATATATATATGTATCTCACAGTTTCTTTATCCACTCATTAATTGATGGGCATCTGGGTTGGTTACATGTTTTTGCAACTGCAAATTGTGCTCCTATAAACATGCATGTGCTAGTATCTTTACCATATAGTGACTTCTTTTCCTCTGGGTAGATACCCAGTAGTGGAACTGCTGGATAAAATGTTAGTTCTACTTTTAGTTCTTTAAGGAATCTCCACACTGTTTTCCACAATGGTTGTACTAGTTTACATTATAGTGTAAACTAGCAGAATACTTATACCAGCACTGTAGAAGTATTCTCTGTTCACCTCATCCATGAAAACATCTACTCTTTTTTTATTTTTTGATTATAGCCATTCTTGCAGGAGTAAGGTGGTATCACATTGTGGTTTTGATTTGCATTTCCCTGATCATTCGTGATGTTGAATATTTTTTCGTATGTTTGTTGGTCATTTGTATATATTGGCTTAGGCAAGAATTTCATGAACAAGAACCAAAACCAATGCAATAAAAACAAAGATAAATTGCTGGAATTTAATTAAACTAAAGAGCTTTTGCACAGTAAAAGGAACAGTCAGCAGAGTAAACAGACAACCCACAGAGTGGGAGAAAATCTTCACAATCTACATATCTGAAAAATGACTGATATTCAGACTCTACAATAAACTCAAACAAAGCAACAAGAAAAAAATCCCATCGAAAAGTGGGCTAAAGACATTAATAAACAAATTGCAGTGCTTATACTTCTAAGGATAATGTGAAACCACTTTAACTTCTGTAATCAATACAAAAAATATTTCTACAACTACTGTTCCTGCCCTTCTGCCTGTCTCACCAACACAATCACCAAATCAACTCTTTCTAAAGCTTACCCCAACAGCGTAACTCACCCTTACTTACATAATCCATGCGTTCAGCTTTTTGGTTTCATATATTAAGTGGTTATGTCATCTTTAAATGAGATCATGTTTTCTTTCTATGAGAAAGTATACAGTATTATGATGCATCAGACAATGGTTTGCATTTCAGTTCTGCCATTTACCATTTAAATACTTTACTGTTTAAATAAATGAATCAAAGACACATATATGTCTTTAAGTCATATCTTTAACTCATGAAATTTGAGTCAGTTTCTTCAGTTGAAAATATAAATAATATCTATCTTTCAGAGCTATGTAAGACTGAAAAAAATCCCTATTAGTTTTCTAGAAGTTGGGTAATCTCTATGGGTTAATTGATTTTATACCAATAAATCCAATACTGTTTAGGCAAATATTGCCTCTTTAGTTTTTCTATCTATGTAAAATATAGAAATATATACATATATAATATGAGTAATGTCAATGAAGAATTGGACATATGAACAATATTTTATTTCTTTGAAAATACACTACTTGAATTTTAGTTATTTTATTGTGTTTCATCTTCTTAAGAACAATCTGAAATAAGCAGAAAATGAATATCTGTATTAATGAGTAAATGTTTAACTAACACACCCTTCATATTATATCCAGAATAACTATTTCCTTTAGAAATAACACTGCACATTTTGATCAGTTGAAAAAAACTGCTTGCAAAATTGGCTTCTTTTTTCAATTTAAACTGCAATTTTTGCTAAATTATTTTTAATATCAGGGAACTCATTTTCTTAAAAACATCACAAAACACCCTTATTAATGTCTAGAAAAGAAGAATCAAAGCCTGCAAATAATATAGACTCTTGGACTACCCATTCTATGAGCAGACAGTCTGTAAAGAGGGAGAGCTACCCATTATGCTAGGGATGATGGTAACCCATAAGTTATTCTACCTCTGAATTTAGGAAAACAATTACTTAAACTCCCTCCATCTAGTGTAAAAATAACCTTTCTTCACAAATGATACTGTATGGGATACCGATAGTCTACATTTCAGCCAGTTCTCACACTTAAATCTGGGACTGGCCAAAGTGCCTTCAACAAAGTCTGAGGTGATTGTCTACAGAAAGGAAGTGCTTTGCTCAAAGTGTTCACCAAGCACTAGAGATTCACTTATGTTTAAATAAAAGTGGGTTAAAAAAATCTCTTGACAGTAGTGGAGTAAGAGGGTATAACTCATAATTAATGGTAAAAAAATAATACTCTCTTCTCTTCCTCCATTACCCTTTCCAGACTTTAGGTCTTGAAAAAGTATAGAATTGTGTTGCTGATGTATATACCATTTTTATTTTTCTCCTTGCTTTTTAGAGTTCCTTCATCTTGTTGACAAAAGTCCTCAGAATGAGTCTAACTCTGATAATGTAACTAAAACCTTGGGTTTCATAACCTCAGATTTCTTGTTAGCAAAAATATGATAAATACAAAAAAATGCCTAGGTGCACAGTGGCTTGAACACAATAGGTACTTAATAAATGCTTATTACTACTGTTACCAATAATGTTGCTGTGATGATTAAATAAAGTAATATCTTTCAAATTATCTAGCAATGCTGACCAAAAATGAGCAAAACATAGCTTACTTCTGGTTTGCTAAATTAGGAAAGGTTAAAGGAATTCTCTCTTAGAGCAGTGCAATGATCAATTTACCTGCCTAAAATCAAAAAGCAACCTCTTCAACAAAAAATGGGAAACAAACACGTGGTGCTTAAGTGAGATCTCATAAACTTATTTTACATTTGACAACCTTACTGTGGAATTTGTGTGGAATGAATCAACATACGTAGTTTCCATATAAACAAAAACAAAGCTTTTTTTAATGTGAAAACTGGGATTCATAAATATACATACAGTGTGTGTATTCATAGTATACACAGTGAGATGAATGAAATAAAATAAAATAAAATAAAATATAGATTTTATTTGTAGTTGAAAGGAAATGTTATCTTTTTGCTCTCCCAGGCATAGAATTTTATAAACTATTATTTTATCATCCTGGTCAATGGAGAAATAATCTGCTACTAATTTTGGTGAAGTCATCCGATTTAGAGTATATGCTCCCTTAAAATAGTTGTGTAAGATTCTTACATGCATATACAAAACTTTATTAAAATTTTTATTCTAATAAGCACAAAAAAAATGAGTAAAGACTTGCAAGAAAAAAAATTATTTCTCTATAGACTCTCTTGGTCTTTTAAAAATCTTGAGGGACCATAATTAATTTGAGAAGAAGGAGTGTCCTAGTACTATTTTGGGTTGCTATAAGGGAATACCCGAAGGTGGGTAATTTATAAAGAAAGAATGTTTATTTGGCTCAGATTCTGATAACTGAAAAGTTCAATATTGAGCATCTGATTCTGGTAAGAACCTCAGGCTCCTTCTACTCATGGCAGATGACCAAAAGGAACTGGCTTGAGCAGAGATCACCATGCCAAGAGAGAAGAGGAAAGAGAGAAAGGGAAGGTGCCAGACTCTTTTGAACACCAGCTCTCTGGGAACTGGTAGAATGAGAACTCATTCACCCCTTAGGGAGGGCATTAACCTATTCATAAGGGATCATCCCCCATGATCTAACACCTCCCTTTAGGCTCCACCTCCCCACACTGCCACACTGGGGATCAAATTTCGACATGAGATTTGGTGGGGATGAACAAATCACATCTAAACCATAGCACAGAGAAATGCAGATGATCCCATGGCAGGAAAAGAATTGTTCCATTGTGGTCCAAATCAGTCACTCTGGCTGTTGGTCAGCAGAGTCTTCTATTCCATTACGTTGTTAGGTGGTTTCCTTAACCTTCCTTCAAGCAATCTGTGCTGATTACTCAAGGAATGAGGATGCTTGTCTTCCTTTTTCTTATTTATTAACCAAGTGGACAGTTGTTAGCTGTTAATTAGAGTGTGAGAAGTCTGTAGAAGTGTGTTTTAGGCATTTCAGAGCAATTGAGACAACCATAAGCAATATGTGGTATAATTATACAATATTATTCCTCTCAGCAATGAAAAGGAACTAAGAACTAGTACACACAATGAAATGAATGAATCTCAAAGATTCATAAGCCAGATACAAAAGACTGCATTGTTATAATTTCCTTTCTATGAAGTTTCTAGTACAGGAAAAGCTAATCTATGGTGAAAGAAATACAGGTTTTCCTGGAGAAACTGATGGGTAGTAGCTGTGAAATGACTGGGAAAGGACACAAGGAGTCTTCTGTGGCAACTGAATGTTCTGTATTTTAACAGGGTTTTGAGTGTTACATGACTGCATGCATTTGTCAAAACTCATCAGTCCATACCACTGAAAATCTGTGCATTCGTTAATTTGTAAATTGTACTCCTAGAATAAATTTTGGGAAAAATGTTTTACATTTCTGCACTTGTGCATCTGTCTACTACAATTTCTTCTCTTGTGCTTCTCTTCTAAGTCCTGTATGACGACATAATATTTTAAAACTTAAAATATCTAAAACCTAGCTGAAAAAGAAGTGTGTAACGTGGTCACAGGCATGGAAGGAAAAGGAAAGTATATCAGGCGGATTACTTGAGGTCAAGAGTTCGAGACCAGCCTGGCCAACATGTGAAACCCCGTCTCTACTAAAAATACAAAAATATTAGCCAGGTGTGGTGGTGCAGGCCTGTAATCCCAGCTACTCGGGAGGCTGAGGCAGGAGAATCGCTTGAACCCGGGAGGCGGAGGTTCCAGTGAGTCGAGATCACACCATTGCACTCAGCCTGGGGGATGGAGTGAGATTCTGTCTCAAAACAACAACAACAGCAACAACAACAGCAACAACGTTTTGAGAATGAAAAGGAAAAAGTTGACTAAATTATAGTACTCCATAATAAACAATATAATGACTATGGGGATGTCCATTGATATCAAGAACCTAAGCAAGCAAGAAATCTAAATGCCGAAAATAATCCTATATTTGGAACTAAATCAGGATTTTTATACATGTGCATGTATTTGTGTTAACATATGAACTTGTTTTGAATACAATTTTTGTGTCATCAAGAATGTGATGGAAAGATACCCACCAAATTGTTAACATTTGCTATTTCAGAGTTGGTGGAGTAGAAATGGGGTAGTGTGCAATTATTATTTGTTTCAGCATTTTTAGACTTTATTATTAAAACAAGCTTGCATTATTTTTTAAATTAAGACTAAACTTTATAAATAAAAGCATAAATAAATCTTTTACTAGTATCTCATGAGTTACGAACCACCAATTTGGCAAAAAACTGTAATCAACACACGAAATGAAATAATACTTAGCAAGACGAACAAATGCACAACTTTGGAGGCAAAAAATGAAATAATTAATAACTATACAAAAGCTGGAATTTGGCAAATGCTGGTACAATTTAGCCTAAATAAAAGTAGCATGAAAAAAGTAACTATTCCTAGAAGAGCAAGGGAATTTTCACCTTTTACATTCTTGTTTGTTGAGGGTCCACTATTTGTCAGACTCTGTGTTAATCTCTATAAAGTCGTTAGCTCACAACATCAAAGTAGGATAAATTCTCTAAAGCTTAAAAGTGTTACACATAATATGCTCCACATCACTTGGATCATAGTGAGCCAGAATTTTTTTTTTTTCTTTTGTGATGGAGTCTTACCCTGTCACCCAGGCTGGAGTGCAGTGGAGTGATCTCGGCTCACTGCATCCTCTGCCACCTGGGTTCAAGCGATTCTCCTGTCTCTGCTTCCTGAGTAGCTGGGATTATAGGCACATGCCACCATGCCTCGCTAATTGTTTGTATTTTTAGTAGAGACGGGGTTTCACCGTGTTAGCCAGGATGGTCTCAATCTTCTGACCTCATGATCCGCCCGCCTCAGCCTCCCAAAGTGCTGGGATTACAAGCTTTTGAGTCACCGCGCCCAAACAATGAGCCAGAGTTCTAAACTGTCTGCCCAGCTCCAAAGCATATGCTTAGCACTGTTATCTTTATGTTAAATTAAACCCAATTTCCTTTAGATAATGATATCTTTGGGATGGGGCACATATTTTTCCCCAGCTCTATAACCTAGCTGTATTTCATTTTATATATAATGTTTTCACTCACTTCATTCACTGGGTTGTTCTTAATTCTGTCTCACCTCTCTGGAGTAACTGTCACTCCAGACCATCCCCCAGTTTATCACCCAAGCAATAAACCTAGGAAGTTTCATTAACTCATCCTTATGAGTCACACCTCATCAGCTCCTGTGTAATCTATCTCCATGATGAATCTGAAAATTACTACACCTCTAAGGCACTGCTTCTAAAGTAGCCCTTAATTCTGTCTTGGATACTTTGAAAAAAACAATTTTTGCTCTTTTTAAATTTAGTCCCTTTTTCCTTCTATTAATTCTCCACGCTGCCACAGATAACATGCTCTAAAATGCAGATATTACAATTAATGAGGATACTTTTAAAACTTTCCATAGATTCCCACTGACAAAAGGATAATGTCATATCCCTTAACACTAAAATGCCTTTCCCAAACTGTGCCCAGCCTTTGTTTATAGCCTCATTCTAGCCACTCCCTACTCTTCTCACCATCTACTCTGGCAACACTGAAATTTTTGGTTAAATGAGTGCTCCAAACTCGTCTATGCATTCTCTTTTCACTGGATATGTTTTACTAACTACAATGTCTTCTTCTTCTCTGTTGCACACTTCCCACCTGTGGCTTATTGTTTAAATTCTACTTGCAAAGCTTAGACTAAATACAGCTTCTTTCTATTTCTCTGATCTCAACACTACAGTCAGAATCATATGCTTTAACTAGTACCCTTACACTTTCAAGTAATTTCATTAAAGATTCTACCACGTAACATTATAAACTCCCCAACTACACTGTGATGATTTTAAAGATGGAACTAATGAGTAGAATAGTGTTTGGTACTGGAGAGAATTAATCATTGTTAATATAATGAGCTAGAGCCTCTAAGCTTTGGAATAACATGAAAGGTTGTACAAAATGTAATTTTCAAGAAATTTTAAAGGCTTTCATACAAGTAAAAAGTAAACAGGAAAAATATTTTGTTTATCAATGAGGGAACAAGTAACATGTTAAAATTGGTTAAAAGAATATTTAAGGAGCTAGGTGGTTATAGGCAATTTAATAAAGAAATGTTAAGGTAAGATTGCTGTGTTAGATGAAAAGCAGGCTGACTTACTGGACAGGTAAGATTTGCATTCTACTGAACAAAATTCTACAAGCTAATATGTAAGTTTGCTATGGCTGAGAACCTTTAATCAATTGTCATAACAGTGGATGGTTTTTATTTTCATTAATGATTGCCTATTATGCATGCTATTTTGTTATTATCTAAGTTATGCCAGAAAGCTTAGACTCCATGATTCTGATCCTTATGAAATCTTGCAAAATTACCCATAGCATTGTTAAGGTGTTATAAAAAGTATGGAAAACCTCCTCACTTTTGACCATTTTATCTTATCTCTCCTTTAAGTGTCATTAAATCTTCCTATCAATAAATGATCACTATATATCTATAGATTGTAAAATAGTATATTAAGCATCTATAGTGGCACATTTAAGAATCAACATTGAATGACTCTTCAACTGCTAAGCAGACCATCAAATCAGGCCAGTTGCTGCCTAAGTTAGTACCAATCATTTTGTTCTGATTTATTGGTGACTTAACAGTACATTCAGATCACAGCTCAGACCCAATTCAAAAATAAACTAGAAAATGAGGTTGGTTTTGGCAAACCAACCATGTCCAGGGTGAGCATGAGCAAAAGATTAATATCATTTTCAACTCAGTAAGTCCATTAGTCCATACCACCAAGTAGACGCATACCATTAGGTCATCCAGGAACAAATCTTTCTTACCTGCTTCAGATCTAATATAGGAGAATTTGGTGAGAAGAAATAAAAATGGCAAGAAACTAAGGTTTTTACCCTAAGCATTCAAATAATTAAGTCCAGCAATAAGTTAGTACCAAGTGTTAATCTCTGATTTGAACACAACTAGATTTAAACACCTAGGGATTTTTCTCATCATAGAAAAAAAAAGTAGTTTGCAAAATTTCAAGAATTTGAAAGCCTCCCTTACCCACTGAGATTAAAATTTCTTACTAAATATCACCATTTGAACACACCAACATGGCACAATTATACATATGTAACAAACCTGCATGTTATGCACATGTACCCTAGAACTTAAAGTATAATAATAACAAAAGAAAAAAAAAAAAAAAAGCAGCAAATAACCAAGGGTCAAATGAGAAAATACCAAGCTCAAACCTTTCATTGTATAATAAAAACACATATTTAAATATCTAATTTAACATACAATATTAATTTGCAAATAAAGATTTGGCAAACAAGTTTTGCCAAAAAACTTACCATACGTTATCACTTTATTGTTTATGGTTTTGATAGTCTTGTTGTTATGAAGCAACTTTACTTAAATTCACTGAATTTAATTGTACAATCCTGTAAGTTCTGGCAAATGTATTCAGTCATGTAACTACTATCACTATCTTAATTTCAATCACATCAAAATTTTCCCTGCCTGGGAGCGGTGCCTTACACCTGTAATCCCAGCACTTTGGGAGGCTGAGGTGGGTGGATCACTTGAAGTCAAGGGTTTGAGACCAGCCTGTCCAACATGGTTAAATCCCATTTCTACTAAAAGTATTTTTTAAAAAATAGCCAGGCGTGGTGGCAGTCACCTATAATTGCAGCTACTGGGTAGGCCGAGGCAGAAGAATTGCTTGACTTGGGAGGTGGAGGTTGCGGTGAGCTGAGTTCATGCCACTCCACTCCAGCGTGGGCGACAGAGCAAAACTCCGTATTTAAAAAATAAATAAATAAAAATAAAAAAAGTTTCCCTTGCTCCTCTGGAATCAATCCTTTCCCCACATTATTCTGGCCTATGGCAACCATTAACCAGTTTTTGATCCCTATAGGGTTGGTTCCTATAGATTCCTTTGTTTTTGGAATGGTACTAAATGTAGCCTTTTGTTTCTTGCTTATTTTACTTAGCTTGGTGTCTTTTGGCTCGCATAGTTTCTGATGGGAAATGAGCAATTTTTCTTATTGTTCTGTATTAAATATATTGTTCTGGCACTTTTAATATTTTCTGTTTATCACTAGTATGCAGAAACTTGATTATGATGTGACTTAAAATTATTTTTGTATCTTAATTTTAGCTTGTTGACCCTCTTGCATTTGACCCTTTTTGCATTTAAAGTTTTCATCAAATTTGAAAATTAGGGGGCTATTGTTTTTGTAGAGATGGAGGTCTCGCTATGTTACCCAGGCTGGTCTCAAACTCCTGAGCTCAAATGATTCTCCCACCTTGCCTTCCCAAAGAGCTGGGATTACAGGCATGAGCCACTGTGCCTGACCTGGGTATTTTTCTTTCAGATATTTTTCCTGCAACTTTATTTCTTCTTCTCTGACTCCACTTACATGAAAAATTGACTGCTTAAAATTGTCCCACAGATTATCTATGGTCTTTTTTTTTTTTTTTAAATTCAGTGTTTTTCTTTCTGTACCTCATTCTTTCTGTACCTCATTTTGGATAATTTCTATTACTATGTCTTTCAGTTCACTGATCTTTTCTTCTACAGTGTCTAATCTGATGCTTGTCTCTTCCAGATTTATTTCCCATTATTTAAAATACATCTAGATATTCTATTTATGTCTCTTTACATTTATTTTTCCTTCTCATCAATTTAAACTTTCCCCCGTCTTCTCAAACATAGGGAACATCTTTATAATAGCTTTGTTTTTTTCTTTTTCCTCCAATGACATGGAAGTATAACTGCTGTTTTTATATCTGTGTCTGCTAATTTCACAATCCTGGTCACTTCTGGGTCTATTTCTACTGATAAATTATCCTCCTTATCATGAGCTAAACATTCCTGCTTCCTTGAGTGTTGGCAATTTTTATGAGATGCATGACATTGTGAATTGTGTGGTTATATGCTGGATTTTGATGTCTTTATGTAAATACTATTGGCCTTTATTCTGGCACACATTATTTTTTTGAAATTGGTTGAATCCTTTTGAAATTTATTTTTATGCTTTGTTAGGACAGATTCAGAATAGCCTTGTATTGATAGTTGTTAATACATCCATACTATTAAGACAATATATTTCTGAGGACTCTAGCTGATGCTATGTGTAATTCTACTCTGGCTAGTTAATGTACAAACTTTCCAACCCTGCATGAACTCCAGGAATTTCTTAGCCAATTGTTTTTGGCTGTTTGTCTCCTCAATCAGGAGCAATTTCTTCTCATGCTTGTTTAGATAGCTCAAGGAGACTCCTACAGACCTCCAGAGCACTCTCTCTCTCTCTCTCTCTCTCTCTCTCTGAAGCCCTTTCTCTTATTGTACTCTTCCTCACAAATATTAGTCATTCTGGCCTCCCCATATTCAATGTTTCTCTTCACTGTAATGATTTTGCAAGGCTCTGTTTGATTTTTCTCTTCTCTGTGTTGTGTCCTAAAAGTTGTCTTTGGGCCTTAAACTAAGGCAATCGTAAATTTCAGCCAATTTTGTCTCACTTCAATCAAAAATCACAGTCCTGAACTTCCCATTGTTCAATGTCTGAAAATCAGTGCTTTATATTTTTTCTCTGTTTTCTGTTTGTCTAAAATGGCACCATCTACCTGGCCCCTGGGCTTCAATATGGGCAAAAGATTAGAAAACAGAATTGCATAGAAAGAAATTTGCATTTTTGCAAGCTTTAAGCATTTTCCCGGATATTTCTTCACATAAATGTCATGAACATGGGCAATTTAAATGAAAGAGATCCAGGTTTCCCATTAAATTTTCTTTTGAATCTTCAGTACACCATTCTTTACGGTCTCTGCTTTAAAAGAGTATTTCTTCATAATAGAACACCAGGCTTCTAACCTAGTATCTGATTTTCTTATTTCTGCAATCCTAATTAGTATTTTGTAAAGAGTCTCACTCTTCCTGTATACTGCCACCTTCCACTTTGTGAGTGTTAATCACAATTGCCCTCTTGGCAACCTGTGAGACAGTTATTACAAGTTTAATTCTAATTTATCCCCATGCCTTTTTCTCTACCATGACACTCACACTGACAGTTTTACCAAAACACTTTTTGTAAAAAATTGTTTCTACGTGGAATAAAGACTGTATCAGTAGTCCTCAAATAAAATTTTATTGTATTGTCAGATAATAAAACACAAATCTTTCCCTCTGGCAGTTTATTTAAGTGAAAAATAAATCAGAGGCTTGACTTTTCAAGATCTGCATTTCTTTATCATTCAGTTTTGTTCAGGAAAGTTGACTTTATCTTTTATAGAGATGAGTAGACATTTACCTCTTCGTTCCTGTCTCTTCTATTTAAAAGAGATTATGTAAACTGTGCTCTTGTATCTACTCGTTAAATAGTTCTTTTCCAGGAGAGTTGTAGAAATGACATTATTATTTTATGAACTTATGTAATAAATACATATTACTTTCCTCACATGGTAATTTTTTAGAATTTAGTTTCTTCCAAGGTATTTGTACCAGAAGTGGGGATGAATTATAAGACTATTACTGTTTAAACCCATTCTTATTGTTCAGGAGAGAAGCCCAAATATTATGACCTTCATCTCTTCATACATATTCTGGTAGGAGTTACGACCAATCTCACTTTTAAAGGCAAGGCTATGATTATAGAAAAGTGTATGATTATAGAAAAATGATGGAAGAGGACTTAACACATCAGAAACACTGAGCTCCTTGAAGGCAAAAACTGTTTTATCAATTCTGTTTATCCAGTGCATGGAACACAGTTGGCTTTCAGTGAAAGTCTATGGAATTGTTTTTGTTAAATAATGCTCTAAACCACAGTTTCACACACTGGCACTATTGATGACTGGTACCAGATAATTTATTGCTGTAAAAGACTGTCCTGTGCATTGTAGAATGTTGAGTAGCATCCTTGTCTTCTAAATAGTGTCTTATCCCATCGCCAATCTTGGCAATAAAAAATGTCTCCAGATATTACCAAATGTCTCTCATTGGGTAAAAATGGACCTCAGTTGAGAATTGCTATTCTAAACACCTGATTGACTTACGCTGTTATATCCTCCTTACTTCATAGTGTTCTAATGTATAGTTATCAATATTTAAAGTCAGTAGGGCACTTACAAGTTGATTTCATAAACAATATGATTATGGAATCATAGATTTTTACAGCTGTTACAAAAAGGTGCTTGGGAAAAAGAAAGAGACTATGTAAACTGCCTCTCTATAATACAGACAAAAAGAACAACGAAGGAAAAAGAAACAGGAATGCAAGGAAACAAAATTATATAGGCAGGAAAACAACAACATCTTACTTTCACCTTAAATAAGTGATTTGTTAGCTGTTTGTTACTCAGTAATTTTTAGGTGCAGAAAAAGGTTTAGAATCCAGGTCTGCTGATTCACATTCTGTACCATTCCTACCACCACAATACACAGCTTCACACACTCCTTGTCCTGTATGATTTTTAGCAACAAGAATAACAACAAGGATTATTATTTATCAACTCTTACTATATTCCTGGAAACTTGTTATGCAACCTGCACATATTTTCACATTTACTCTCCATAGCAACTGTGGGAAAAAAATACAATTATCATCTTCATTTTATAAATTAAGAGATTAAATAAATGGGCCAATGTCACCAATCTAAGAAATGTACTTAACTAATATTTAGATGTTTTTAGAGGAACTTCTTGCACTTACATCTATTGCTTAATCATTGCCATATTTTCCCCCATACACGTACTTATTACCTAATAGATCTTATTGTTGAATATATAACATGTCTACTATCAGAGCATATCCTTATTTATTTCAGAAGAGTTCTGTTTCTACAACTAAGTAACACAATGTTCAGCCCATTCTAGTTCCTTTAAGACCCTCCCAAATGTAAATAACAGAGAATTAAAATTAATTAAAACTGTAAGACCTTTAATGAACCTATTGATCTACATTCCCAGGCACAGAAATTCCCTTCAGTGTCATTCAAGATGTTTGTGACTCTAACAAACAGACATGATCTGTTTCATAAAGCAGTGATTCACATTTCATTTTTACTGTGAGACAAAAATGTGTACTGCAAAAGCCATAATAATGAATATAGCCAATATCCAGTAATGCTGGATTCATTTTCTTGGGAATGTCATTTCACACTCATTTAAGACTCAAATAAACAGGCCATAGTAAGGTCAGATTAGGGAGGATGCAATAACTCCTCTGTTAGTGGGGGGTGTGCAGCCAAATCACAGCTGTAATGCTAGAGATAATTCACAAAGGATTACTCCTCTGAATATTAAAAAATATGTTCTAGTGGGCTTAATACAAAAATCAGAAAAGAGGTGTCCTGATCCTTGCTGTTGGTATTGACTCCCTTCCCTTAATAAAGCTGTTTATCATGTTCTACCTGGTAATCTAATGAATAATTCAATTATACACCACCTTTTCATTTATCAAGCCATGGACACATTAGTTGCCTTTGAAGTTTATATTTTCACAAAAGCTTAAAGGGTGTACTAAAAGTTTTAGAATTTCACTTGAAATTTAATTTACATAAGCTACATTAAAACTGCTATTATGACTTTAGTAATGGCCATAGCACAGTGTAATTAGGAAAGGGGCTGGAGATTTGAGCCTTAGAGTCAGTTACCTCCCCAGGGCCAAGATGCCTTCTACGTAATTTCTTTTGAATATTTCCAAGCACTTGAAAACTTCCAGCTTATTTAATTCTTGAAAGACTCCAGTAGTTAGAATAATCTTCCTTAACAATTTTTTTCTTTTGATGAGAATCAGACTTTGATCTTAAATAGCATACACAGTGTGGCAGGTGCCCATCTCCAGAAGACAGACTGCAGTCATGCAAGTAGGGGGAACATGGGTACCTGCGAATCTCCTCCAGAACACTTATTTGTTCAAAAATCACATAGGCTCTATTTTTATGTTTTTTGTTTGTTTGTTTGTTTGTTTTTGTTTTTTTGTTTTGTTTTTTTGTTTTTGTAAAAGAATAGGGAGGAACTTACATTTCTGTAACCTAAATGGACTAGATCTTAGAGTCTTTTGCAACTCTTAGATTGTAAGAATCTCTGAATTTGTCTATTTTCTTCCAAAGCATAAAAAAGATTTTCATGACTGGAACTGCAACCATCCTGCAGATATAAAGAAAGTGAAGCCTGAAAAGATCGTGGCATGTTGCCAAATCATTACACATAACAACTGTAGAGTTAGGAAAATAACTCCAACTGAGGCAAGAAAGAGATCATGCTCAAGGAAGGCAAAAAAAAAAAAAAAAAAAAAAGCTCTGTTTTCTGTTTTGTTGTGTGTTTTTGTTGTTGTTGTTTGTTTGTTTTAATCCTGTAAATGCCAGCTGAAGGAAAAGTTTCTGCCTCTTCTGTACTGAATTGTGTCAGAAAGAGTTTGCACATATTGTCCAAATGCAATGACAAATATTGTAATTATTTTCAATGGTAAAAGGAAAAAAAGGATAAAACTTAAATTTTTATCTTCATATTCCTCTTGTTATTACAAGAGACTCTCATTTCTTTGCACATTTTGAGTAGCAAATAACCCTTGCTGGAATGTTTCAAGAGGAATGAGTCAATTCTTTTCTCTTGTCATCCTCACAGTGCTAAACAAGGTACTGATTTTCATTCGCCAGGGATGCAGTCTGACTTCTTTTTATTTGGAAACCAGGGCAGCATTAAACTCAACATTTACTTCCTAGATATTAATGACAACTGCATGAAATTGCTTGTGCAAAAATTAAACTTTCTCTCCCTTGCTGCCATTACAGATATGACAAAAAAGCGTTAGTTTAATGAGTAAGTGATTTCTGTACTTAACACAAAGAAAAGCATTTCCAAAAAACAAATGGTTTATTTTTTGTCTAAAAAAGATACCCTGATACCTAAGTGGCCTCCCATCCCTCAACGCTACAGAGATGATTAGATACTTGGCACTTTGGGGCTCCCTTGTTACCAAGAGAAGATACTTTTAAAAACTAGAATCTTTTTTCTTTATTGGAAAACACATCACACCTAAATTTAATACAACATTTTAATATGTCCAAACTATAAAAATCGACTCTGACAAGTTCACTTCCTAATCTAAATTTTGTAATAGTAAGAGGACATCTGAGGAATATTAAGTAGTACAGCCCAGAAAATATTGCTTAGGAGCTGTGAATATTTCTCAAAACTAAAGATGTCCTGGATATAAGGTGTGTTTCAAAATGACACATTAGGCTAATATCTATTTAAAGGTAAACTGGTTTTTTTCTTTTTTCTTTTTGTTTTTACTTTGAGGGGAAAGTACATTTTACTCTAAGGAGAAAACTATAGTTTTTCTTGTTTAAAAAACAAAACAAAAAACCTCACTTTTTTTAGAGTATCAATGGAAAAGACGATGTTTTAAATGTAATTCTCCATTGATTTGTACAAGACTTGTCAGTTCTTTTTCCTTAGGATCTCTGAATTCATTTCCTCTTATCCATCTCAATATAGCTGCCTTAGTTCGGGAGCTCATCATCTCTTTCTTGCTTTCTTTCTTTTTTTTTTTTTTTTTTTTTTTTTTTTTTTGAGACAGAGTCTGGCTCTGTCGCCCAGGCTGGAGTGCAGTGGCACGATCTCGGCTCACTGCAAGAAGCTCTGCCTCCCAGATTCCCGCCATTCTCCTGCCTCAGCCTCCTGAGTAGCTGGGACTACAGGTGCCCGCCACCACGCCCGGCTGATTTTTTTGTATTTTTTGTAGAGATAAGGTTTCACCGTGTTAGCCAGGATGGTCTGGATCTCCTGACCTCGTGATCCGCCTGCCTTGGCCTCCCAAAGTGCTGGGATTACAGGCTTGAGCCATCGCGCCCGGCCCAGAATAATCTTTCCAAAGTACACAACTGCTTAAACCTTCTGATGTTTCTCTTATTTACAATACTCATCCTATAGCACAAGGGCCTCTGTGGGCTGGCCCAGCCTGCCTCCCAGACATGTTTTGCCACTCTCTTCTGGCTGTTTTCCCCCTCAACAAACCAATCTATTTTCAGTCCTTACAAAGCATCATGATCTATCATGGCACTGTGCTCTGTCTGGGTTGTTCTCTATCCCTATTTCTCCCATGACACGGCTCACTCAGGTCAACATTTCCAGAGTGATCGCTCTCTCTCTCTCTCTATCTTATATATGTATGTACTATTTTTATCATCTATAATATATTAATGAGATAATGGAATTATGAGATTATGGATATGAAATACAGAAGAAAAAAGATTCTGCATGACAAGTGTCTTCTGTAGTGGACCTTAGGTTTAGATTCTTAGTTTATTAAGAGGCCTGAGACTGAGGCCTCCAGTTTGTCACTCTTCTGGAAGAACCATCTCAAACTACTCTCAGGATTATTTCAAACAGCCACATGTATGTATATGGCATTGTGATGAGCTGAAGTCCTGCCCCTGCACTGGATAATGTCTCCCTTGGAAGCAAAGAAAAGAGGAGTGTTCTCAGAAGCCCCACCTAGATTCCCTCTGACTTACCTGAGACCCAGGACAGTTTTTGGAGAGTCCCACAGTAGTAGTGCCTACTGTGTGGCAGTAGGCCATGTGGCAGGGGTTACTTAGGCAAACTACTGAAACTCTCTCAGCCAGAGTGTTTGTGTCTATAAGATCGAGGGGGTATGGGAGTATATATTCCCCACCCTATTGTTGTGAGGTATAAAAAATAATACTGGATGGGATGCCTTTATTACAGTCACCGAGTCAGTCATCAATCATAGGTAACTACTCTGATGATTAAAATGAACTCATATTTGTTGAGATAGGAAACAAAAAATATATCATATGAGACAGAGAGAAGAAGGTCCGGAGGGAAAGAAAGAACCACCTCATTATTGTTCCATAACTAAAAATGCTGCCAGTACAAAGTTGAGGCCTGGTTAAGAGGAAAGTGAGTTCCTTGGATTGACAGCTACTTCCACGGCCAGAAAAGCACAACACATAAAAAGAAAAGCACAAAAACCTCCAGAGATGATTGAAGCAGGGTGAACAGGAAATCACTGACCTCTGGACTAAATGCTCCTTTATTCAAAACCATGCCTTTCTCATTAATCAGGGTCAGATTTGCCCCAAAGCTCAATACTGAATCTGGAAAATAGCTCCAAATCGTACAAGGGGAAGGATGAGGGCATTTCAAGATGGTTTCAATTCTGTCCTTAGCCTCTCTGGGAGAAAATAAGATGATGACATTTTCTCATAGCGTACAGATCTTTATCAGAGTATTTTACAAAGCAACATTAAAACATTTTAATTAAGTCCAATGTATAAGTATCTTCCTTGAAGGATCATGTTTTTTGTGTCATGTCTAGGCATTTGAGTAACTATCGATCCTGAAGAATTTCTCCTATTTTTAATACAAGTTTTATAGTTTTATGTTTTATACTTAACTCTGTGATTTTTTTGGACATAATGTTTGTATGAGATGCAAAACTTCAAGTGAGGCTTTTTTTTTTTTGCCTAGAGTTATCTAATTATTCATTTAGGTCCTTTACTTTTTCAAAAGTAAATCAGTTGGCCATACTTATGAGGGTCTGCTTGCGGGGATTCTGTTCTGTTCAATTGATTTATGTGTCTATCCCAATCCCAGTACCACACAGGGTTAATTATTGTAGCTACAAAGTGTTGAAATCAAGTAGACTCATGCTTCCCACTTTATTCTTCACTTAAAAATCATTTAATGTATCTTAGTTCCTTTACCTTTCCAAATAAATTTTAAGATATTCTTGATTTATGTATACCAAAACCTTGCAGGAATTTTGAAAGGAATTATGCTAAACCTGTGTATCAACTTGTAAATAATTAAGATCTTCACTGTATCAAATCTTCCAAACTTTGTAAGCCATATAACTATCTATTTATCTACATCTTCTTTGATTTCTTTCATTAGCATTTTGAAGAAATCTTCTGCATACGAGTCATGTACATATATGGTTAAATGTACACTTCAGGTTTTGTTTTTTTCAGTGATTATATATGGTATTGCATTTTTAATTTTAGCATTTACAGTTTATTGCTAATATACAGAAACAAATTGATTTTTATATGTTTATCTTTGCCCCTGTGACCATGTTAATCTCATGCATTACTTCTAGGAGGTTGTCTCTTTTTCTTTCTTTTTTTTCAGATTCCTTAGGATTATCTAGATAGACACTAATGCCATCCATACACACAGTTTTACTTCTTCCTTCTTAATATACTTTTAATTTTTATCTTATTTTACTAATTAAAATATCCAGTATGATGCTGAAATGAAATAGTGACAAAAGATCTTCCCATTTTGCTCTCAATCTTAATGGAAAAGTATCTAGTTTCTCGCAATTAAGTATAATGTTAGCCATAGGTTTTTGTAGATGCTCTTAGTCATGTTGAGGAAGTTACTCCCTATTTCTAGTTTGAGGACAGGCTTTATAATGAATGGATGTTGGATTTGTCGAATTATTTTTCTGAATCAGTTGGTATGATCATACAATTTTCCTTTAACTCATTGATGTGGTGAATTGCAATGATTAATTTTTGAATGTTGAGAAAGTCTCACATACCTGAAGTCAATCTCACTTGATCATGATGTGTGATTATTTTCATATATTATTAGATTTGATTTACTAATATTTTGTTGAATATTTTTGCATCTATAAAAGATATTGGTCTGTAGTTTTCCTTTCTTTTCATGCCTTTTTTTGGTTTTGGTATTAGGGCAATACTGGCCTCATAAGATAAATTAGGGAGAATTCTCTCAGCTCCTATTTTACTGAAGAGATCATGAAAAATTGGTATAATTTTTTCTTTAACTGTTTGGTGAAAGTTACCATTGATATCATCCTAACCTGATGCTTCTGTTTTATAAGATTATGAATTACTGATTAAAGTTTTTTTAATAGTTATAGTTCTGTAAAGATTATCTCTTTCTTCTTTTGTGAGCTTTTTGATCAGAGGTCCCTTCTTTTCTTTGAGATATTCCTCATTAATGAGCATTTTCCTTATGGCAGTAGCCTGAAAAAAATCATATCCTTAATTGTCCACTGCATTTCATCTTTCTTAGTACACAGAGAAGTTCACAGTGGTTTAAACACATCAGGTATACTTACAATACTACGCCTGGACATAGGCAGTTATTGACTTTGTTTTAGAGGACAGTAATATTAGGGCTCTGGTCAGTTGTCAGTTGTTTACATGGCTCTCTAAATTCCTTTAATCTACATCTTCAGACACTGATAGAAACAGTTTTATTATTTGTAGACATTAGTCTCCTTTTGTTATTCTGATTTCCTTTAATCACCTTTTTCATAGCGTCTATGCACTGCATTAAGGGGAGAAATGAAAATAGGGTTAGAAAATTCCTGTGACTAGGAATTAGTTGTACCAATTATCTGCATTCATGTCTGTAAGTCATTTACTCAACTACCAAGTAGGCCGACTCAGACCTGCTATTTGTAAGAAAAGAGCTATAATGGCAAGTTAGAGATGGAAACAATAACTACTTGTTTTGTAGACAGACCGATTAAACTGGACTGAGATCCCTCTTGTACAAAAGGCCTCATTCCAGGTCAGAAGAGCCTCCAGGAGTCCTTTGATAAAAGACTACAATAGACCTCTTTTTCACATGTCATTCCTCGTCCTTCTTCTGTGGCAAGAGTGAATTTCTTAGGACATCCCCTGTATAGTTTGTTATTGAATTGGTTTGAAGCTTCTACACATTAATATGCCCAAAGCAATCTTATTAACTGCTCTCAGGCAAGAATATTACTGTTATAAAATGTTGCCTCTAATCAAACTACATTGTTTTCTCCTGATAATTAATAGCTTTGGGCACCAGAAACAACCAACATTAGTTACACAACTCTCTTAGATTGAAGCAGCTCTTTCAATTATCTACTGGACAGGCAAGGCTGGAGGTTGGCCCTGATTTGGAATTGACATATAACTATGAACAAACTAAGCCCAGCAGGGAAAATCCCAAATAAGAGACTGCTTCCAAGACCAACTTGTTGTAACAGAATACATAATAAAATAAGAAAGTACGCACAATTCACAATTCCAGCAGTAAAGACTCAGAAGTGAATGATCAGAGTCACTGGAGGCCATCATTTCCAACAACATTCTTTCTAATGTGATCTTGGAATAAATAAATAAAGATTAGCTAGATGTACACATTATAATAGGATCATTTGGCATGAATACAAATAATATTAATAGCCACTCATGATACAGAATAAAAATAAAGATAGTGATTTGCAAACCATGTAATTTGTTTTATTAAAAAATGTGTAATTGTGTAAATCATTGCCAAACTATAAGATAATTATGACATATTCTGCTAAGAATTTTAAAATTGAATTTAAAAACCACACTGAAACTGCCTACTTTTACATAATTTTTTTACTCCAAGGCACTACGATCTTTTCTTAGAACAGAAAGACCTAACAATTTGGCCTGCCTCTGGTAACACTAAGTCTATCATCTACAACGGATAAATAAATAAATACAAATGAAAATCATTTTCTTTCTGAGAAAAAACAAACAAACAAAAGAAACAATAAAAAATAGCAATGAAAGAAGTTAACAATAACAACAGATATAGGGTCACTCTGACTATTTTCGGTTCCAAAGTCACAAAATATTAAATATGTCCCTTAAGCCTGAATCCCACAGCAATAATCACTGAAGCTCTGATTTTGGCTTTACTGATGTCTGAAGATCTTTGTTATAAACTTTGAGTGTCATGATCATGTGGCAGTTGCTGTTTTCCACCATAAACAAACAACTTGGTAGCCTTTGTAATTTTGCAATTATATTTCCTCCAATACTTGTATTTGTAACTTGGCCAGCCAGACTGTCTGAAGGATGAGTTGAACTCTTTGTAAGTAAACTTTTACTTTCCATTTTAAATGTTTCCATCTCTAAGTTGATCTATGATACTTCAGTGAGCAGAAGCATTCTTCTTTGTACTTGACCATTCTTCTCCAAGCATGCCTTTTATATTTCTTTCAACAAGACAGAATAACATAGTTTCTATAACCCCAGGCACTAGAACCAAACCGCCTGATTATAAATCATATCTTCAATACTTTATGGTTACTGACCCAAATTAACAGTAATAGTAATAATAATAGTAATGATAACTGATATTGGCTTAGAGTGTATTTTATCATTTAATTATCACAACAACTCTATGAGATGAGTACTCTCATTATTCCCCACAGTAAATAGGAATAGAATTCCCATCTATGAATGGGGCCCACAAGAGCTAAATAATTGGGCTGGGATAACTCAACTAATACATAGCCAACTAAGGATTTCACTCAGGTTTATATGACTTTAAACTTGTGCCCCCATACAGCTCGGCACTGTGATGTTAGCCTATAGTCTCAGTTACTAATAAGGCTGAGACAGGAGGATAGATTGAGCTCAGGGATTTGAGATCAGCCTAAGTGATATTGTCAGGCCATGTTCCCACCCAAATCTCACCTTGAATTGTAGTTCCCATAATCCCCCCATGTCATAGGAGGGACCTGGTGGGAAATTATCGGATAATGGAGGCAGTTTCCCCCATGCTGTTCTTGTGATAGCAGGTGAGCACAAAATCTGATACTTTTATATGTGTCTGGCATTTTCACTACTGGCACTATTCTCTCTCCTCCTGCCCTGTGAACAAGTGCCTTCCACCATGATTGTAAATTTCCTGAGGCCTATCAAGCCATGTGGAAATGTGAGTCAATTAAACCTCTTTTCTTTATAAATTACCCAGTCTCAGATATTTCTTCGTAGCAGCATGAGAACAGACTAACATAGTAAATCGGTACTGAGAGTGAGGTGCTGCTTTAAAGATACCTGAAAATGTGGAAATGATTTCAGAACTTGGTAACAGGCAGAGATTAGAACAGTTTGAAGGGCTCAGAAGAAGACAGAAAGAGGTGGGAATGTCTGGAACTTCCTAGAGACTTGTTGAATGGCTTTGACCAAAATGCTGATAGTGCTATAGACAATGAAGTCCAAGGTGAGGTGATATCAGATGGTGTGATGGTTAATACTCAGTGTCAACTTGATTGGATTGAAGGATACAAAGTATTGATCTGGGTGTATCTATGACGCTGTTGCCAAAGGAGATTAATATTTGAGTCAGTGAGCTGGGAAAGGCGGACCCACCCTTAATCTGGGTTGGCACAACCTAATCAGCTGCAAGTATGGCTAGAATATAAGCAGGTAGAAAAATGTGAAAAGAGAGACTGGTCTAGGCTTCCAGCCTACATCTTTCACCTGTGCTGGATGCTTCCTGACCTTGAATATCAGACACCAAGTTCTTCAGTTTTGGAACTCAGACTGGCTCTCCTTGCTCCTCAGCCTACAGATGGCCTATTGTGGGACATTGTGATGGTGTGAGTTAATACTTAATGAACTCCTATATATATAAATGGAATATATATAAATATGTATATATATTCCATTAGTTTCAGAGTTCCATGCCTCTAGAGAACCCCGACTAATACAAATTAAGATGAAAAAGTACTTGAGAAATGGAACAAAGGTGACCCTTGTTATGCTTTAGCAAAGAGACTGGCAGCATTTTGCCACTGTCCTACAGATCTGTGGAATTTTCAACTTGAGAGAGATGATTTAGGATATATGGCAGAATAAGTTTCTAAGCAGCAACACATTCAAGAGGAAGCAGAACATAAAAGTTCGGGAAATTTGCAGCCTGACAATGCAATAGAAAAGAAAAACCTATATTCTGGGGAGAACCTCAAGCGTGCAGCAGAAATTTGCGTAAGTAACAAGAAGCTGAATGTTAATCACCAAGACAATGGGGAAAATGTCTCCAGGGCATGTCAGAGACCTTAATGGCAACACTTCCCATCACAGACTCAGAGACCTAAAAGGTCCTGAGGGACGTCCTGCTCCGTGCAGCCCCACAACATGGCACCCTGCATACCAGCTGCTTCAGTTCCAGCTGTGGCTAAAATGGGCCAACATACAGCTCGGCTGTTGCTTCAGAGGGAACAAGCCCCAAACCTTTGTGGCTTATACCTGGTGTTGGGCGTCTGGGTCCACAGAAGTCAATATTTGAGGTTTGGGAACCTCCATCTAGGTTTCAGAGCACATATGGAAATGTCTGCATGTCCATGCAGAAGTTTGCTGCAGGGGTGGAGCCCTCATGAAAAACCTCTGCCAGGGCAGCGCAGAAGGGAAAAGTGGAGTCAGAGCCTCCACCCAGAGTCCCCACTGGGCCACTGCCTAGTGGAACAGTGAGAAGAGGGCCACTGTCCTCCAGAACCCATAATTGTTGACCCACCAACAGCTTGTACCATGCACCTAGAAAAGCTGCAGACACTCAATGCCAGCTTATGAAAGCAGCCAGGAAAGGGGCTGCACCCTGCAAAGCCACAGGGTTGGATCTGCCCAAGGCTGTGAAAGTCCATCTCTTTCATCAGCATGACCTGGATATGGGACATAAAGACAAGGGGATCATTGTGAAACTTTAAGGTTTAATGACTGCCCTCTTGGATTTCAGACTTGCATGGGGCCTATAGCCACCTTGTGTTGGCCAATTTCTCGCACTTGGAACAGGTGTATATACCCAATGCCTGTACCAGCATTGTATCTTGGAAGAAACTAACTTGTGTTTGATTTTAGTGGCGCATAGGCAGAAGGAGCTTGTGTTGTCTCAAATAAGACTTGGTACTTGGACTTTTGAATTAATGTTGGAATGAGATAAGACTTTGGGGAACTGTTGGGAAGGCATAATTGTGTTTTGAAATGTAAAGACATGAGATTTGGGAGGCCCAGGGCAGAATGATATGCTTTGGCTGTGATCTCACCCAATCTGATCTTGAATTGTAGTTCCCACAATCCCCACATGTTGTGGAAGGGACCCGATGTGAAGTGATTGAATCATGGGAAAGGTTTCCCCCATGCTGTTCTCATTATAGTGAGTGAGTGTCACAAGAGCTGATGGTTTAATAAGTGTCTGGCATTTTCCCTTCTTGCAGTCATTCTCTCTTCTGCCACCCTGTGAAGAGGTGCCATCTGTCATGATTGTAAGTTTTATGAGTCCTCATGCAGAACTCTGAGTTAATTAAGCTTCTTTTATTTTTAAATTATCCAGGTTCAGATATTTCTTCATAGCAATATGAGAACAGACTATAACACTGGGCAACATTTAAAAAGAAAATAAAAGTCTGCCCTTCATCAGCTTCTCTATGTGAATAAAAGAGAAGTAGAATTCTTATAAATCTGCTTGAGTGACAAGAAAATATATATGTTGTCTAAAGTGCATGTAAGTGGCACAAGTTTTATATATTTCAGGCTGGGTGTGGTGGCTTACGTCTGAAATCCCAGCACTTTGGGAGGCTAAGGTAGGCAGATCACAAGGTCAGGAGATCGAGACCATCCTGGCTAACACAGTGAAACCCCCTCTCTACTAAAAACACACAAAAAATAGGCTGGGCGCGGTGACTCACGCCTGTAATCCCAGCACTTTGGGAGGCCAAGGCAGGCGGATCACAAGGTCAGAAGATCAAGAACATCCTGGCTAACATGGTGAAACACCATCTCTACTAAAAATGTAAAAAATTAGCCGGGCATGGTGGTGGGCACCTGTAGTCCCAGCTACTCAGGAGGAAAATGGCGCGAACCTGGGAGGCGGAGCTTGCAGTTAGCCGAGATCATGCCACTGCACTCCAGCCTGGGACACAGAGAGAGACTCCGTCTCAAAAAAAAAAAAAAAAAAGAAAGAAAGAAAGAAAAAGAAAAAAAATGCAAAAAATATAGCTGGGCGTGGTGGCGGGCACCTGTAGTCCCAGCTACTCGGGAGGCTGAGGCAGGAGAATTGAGTAAACCTGGGAGGCAGAGCTTCTTGCAGTGAGCTGAGATCGAGCCAGTGCACTCCTGCCTGGGCGAAAGAACGAGACTCCGTCTCAAAAAAAAAAAAAAAAAAATGTAATTTCAGAAGTGCTGGATAATTGATTAATTTCCCAGAGAAAAATTTTTGACTGCAAAATGCTGTGCTGTAGAACCTAGTCTATTAATAAGGTTTCTTATTGAAACATTTCTTCAATTTTCTTGCTACTGTAGCAAGGTCAGTAATTGCTGACCCCTGAAGCTTCTTTTGATATTTTCCTTTTTTTTTTTTTTTTTTTTTTTGAGATGGAGTCTCGCTCTGTTGCCCAGGCTGGAGTGCAGTGGCTTCATCCGGGCTCACTGCAAGCTCCGCCTCCCGGGACTACAGGCACCTGCCACCTCGCCCGGCTAGTTTTTTGTATTTTTTTTAGTAGAGACGGGGTTTCACCATGTTAGCCAGGATGGTCTGGATCTCCTGACCTCGTGATCCGCCCGTCTCGGCCTCCCAAAGTGCTGGGATTACAGGCTTGAGCCACCGCGCCTCCAAGCCATAGAATGCATTAGGAGAGACATTCTATGAGAATAGTTGATAAGTAGTAGCTGCATATTAGCAATTGGTGATCCCATGGGTGTCAAGCAAAGAGTAGTAGGAGATGGGACCACTTCCTACCTCATCACCACCTTATTATTCTTTTGTGTAAATTCTTGCTTTTGTGGGAGCCATGGCTATAGGCCCATGCTAAAAAAATCACTGGCATGAGGCAGATTAATTAATAGGAGAAAAGGCAAACAAATTTATTTACTTGTATACATGGCAGCCTTGAGAATAAAGACCTGACTTCCCAATGAGATACAGAAACTGGTATACCATTGTGAAGTACTAAAAGAATGGGGACTTGGATTCTGGTAAAACAGGTTATGGAAAAGAGGCAAAAACGAATTCTACTGAGGGGCAATAAATGATTGCTAGGGAGAATGCTTGGATAGGGAACAGAGATTGATTTGTGAATAATTTTATTTGTGACTTAAATAATCTTTGGAGACAGTCATTATTATCATAAAAGGTCTGCTCAGGTGTGATCACATCTTGGCCTTCTTTTCTGCAATAGATAATGAGATAATAAGGAGGGGAAGAAAGAGCAGTTGTTCTCCTTGGTAGGTATGAATCTCAGGCAGATAAAGAAACTTCAGGTTTTTTTGGAAGAAACATGAAGGAGGGGTCTAGACAAAGAGAAGGTTAGACAGGCCCTGAGGCTTCCTTAGTTCTGTATATCAAAATGACACATTTTGGGATGTTGGTTTCTGAGCCCCAGCATTTCCCTGTCTTAAGCTTTCCTAGATCTTTTATGCAATAAAAGCTGAGTTGGGGGCTGTGAAAGAGAAATAAATATAAGTTAAAAGCTGAGTGGCAATGGATTCCATTTAACCAGTTTGGGGACAAACCATTTCCATTAAGCAATTGTATCTCATTTTAGAAGATGGTATCACAAACTGTCTTTCAAACAGAAGAAAAATGTAGGTTAATGTTGGAAACAATCCATAAACTAGCTTCCTTTTCCTTCAATTTTGGAAGTCAGTCAGATGAAGTGTCTAGATTTCAGAATCAAAACTTCTCTGATTAAATAGAAAGAAGGTTGTGGCAATTTGACAAGTTTCTCTTGCCTGTGTCACAAGTGTGAGCTTCAGCTTGCAGGGTCTAAGGAAAAAGGTAGTAGCAATTTCGTTTATTCCAAGTCAGAAAACGTAAGAAAAAACTTAAAATGCTAATTTGGAGGCTTAGAACCAGAAGACAATTCAGGATTCAGTCCAAATTTTAGAAAACAATAAAAACTCATTAATAATGGACAAGACAATAATCTAATAATGAGTGTAGTATAATTTCCTTTTTCTCTCTTCAGTCATACCTTTCTACCAGATGCAAATCAAAACAGGGCCAATTAATTTGCAAAATAAGTCTCTGTTTTACTATATTTGGTCTGATTATTTGCATAAAGTACAGCACAAATAATTATTTGCCGTAAAGGCTGTTTTAAATTGGCTTTATATTGGAACTTTATTTTTTGTAATATATAAGAAATCTCAGATTTGACCTTTTAAAAGCCTCTTAAGCACAGCCAAGGGTTTATCTGTGTCTGCAGATACCTGTATAAGTTGGGTGAATTCCTCTCTTCTTGAGGTTCCAGAATAACTTGAGGTTTCTGGGCCTGTCAAAAAGTTACATTCTTTGCTTACCACAGGTTAGAAACCCTGTAGGGTTACTAAATAGATAAGTAAAAAGGCTAATTTTTCCAAGAGAATTTATTGGTTCTGTAAGTCCACATCAATTCCTCAAAACAGTATGCTCATTTCTGAAAATATGCCATTCTAGTAAAAGGCTTGATAAAATAACTAGTGTCTCTAATTATGCCCTGTTACAACAGAAAACAGATTCTTATTAAACTTATGCAAATAACTATATTGCCATAAGTTAGAAATATATATAGTTGCCAAATTCTGGAGAAAATAGGTAGAGAGGAAGAAATGTGCTTTCAATTTCTCTCAGAAGGTTATACTTTACTTAAATGTTAAAAGCTGTAAACACAAGTTTAAAAGGAAAAAAAAGTTTTTTTGACTCTGAAAATCAAGACAAAATGCAATGTTTCAAATAGAAAAGTTACTTAAAATTATTTTAGTCTTCTAGTAGTTCAGTTCCAATTACTTAATTCATTCCACAGTTTCTTAGTTAGAGTTTTGGAAGGTTTATATTTCTTTTCTTTCCCTAGTCCAATGGCACAATCTCCAAAGTCATCAGAAATCTGCATTCAAGAGGACCCATCAGAGTCCTTTCCATGAACTTCCCTAAAGAATAAGTAAAGTTTGAACTATATCTGATTATAAACCTTTATTGTGAAAAGAATAAAAGTAAAAAATAATAGTCTTATAAACCTCATTGTTAAGGATATTTATTTATTTGTTGTACATAATAGGATTGCCATCAAGTTTGATATATTAAATTGACTTTATCAAATTGTAATGTCAAATAAATAATTACTTCCAGGCTTAAGCAAAATGATTAAAATTTAATAAGATATATATATATATCAGAAATAATATCCATAGAATATTAAGTTTAAAGAGGCCAAGGGAACATTTAATCAAACTCATTTACTTTATATATACACACAAAATGAAGGTACTAGATATATTGAAGCCTTTTCCATTAAATCTGCATTTTAACAATTTTCTCATGTAAGTAATATACTGTAAAATATTTTAAAACTGCTACTATAGCACCATTTTCCTGTTTTCTAGAAAATATTAAATCTTACTTGCAATAAAGATTTGCCTTTGAAGTACAAATATTTTTTAATGCAATAACAGGCAGTTAGATACCTGAGTTAGCTTATTCATAAGTAAGTCATTATTATAAATCGCTGTCCACACGTTTAGATGCAACAACTTTTTAATTTCTCTAACAGTACAGAAATAGTGAAAGCAAGTAAGAAAACAAAAATACACTTCCTATATACATGTACAAAATTTACAGACCTCCTGAAATACCTCTCTCAGATCATATTAGAATGACTGGTCGTACATGTAAAAAATAACTAAGTGGTATTAAAGGGACTCTAAATACTCTAAAAAAAAAATAATTTTTCCCCAATGCAAAAGAATCACAAAGATATATTAGCAAAGAATAGAAAAGTTAGTGGCTGAAGAGAGGAAAGGTGTACTTTGGTTTAGTGAACTACTTAATTTCTGGAATCCTGCAGAACGCAATTAAAATTTAAATGCAATTGTGAATGATGTGCTTTACTGATGAGTTTACAGTAAATTATTATTCCTCATGCTCCTAATATATTCATTGAAAGTGAAACCTTAAATCTGAAAGATTTGTTTTGGCTATCAATTTATCATTATTACAACCTTTCTTTGCTTGGGTAAAACATATATGCTATTATTTGTTAAATGAAAAAGTCTTTGAAAATAAACATTTATAATATAATTACTAGAACAATTATGGTAAACAACTCATAAGGAACTCATATCACTCTTATATTAGTATCAGCAAAATTGTTTTTTGGGAAATTGCTAAGAAAATTAATTTTATATTTATTCCAAGATGTAATAAAATTACATTATAATACAAAATAACCATAATAATAAAAACTTATTATAAAATATCTGCCTCAGGCCTGATATAACAAGTTATTTGTTATGGTCACTAAATGCATAAAAGTACATTAGGCAAAATTAGATTATCTTTATTAATTTTTGTCAATAAACTCAATTTTGAAAGCCTGATCCCTGTTCAGTTAGAAACAATTTTATACTGATAATTCACTCATTTGCAAGTGGAAACATTACTATTTGGCTGATTCAAATAGATGATTTTAAAAACTTTTAGCACAAGTGATAATTACTGTGATTTATTGCAATTTATTAAAAGACTATAATGATTCAAAACTTTTTACTTGGGAAAGTTACTTCTTATAGCATGAATCTTGTTCTCACTCTCAATCTTGCTTACTCTGTTAAAAGGAAGGGAAAGAGAGAAAAAAATTAAAAGTTTATTATTACATAGTTTTTCCTGCTAAAGTTTTATAGCAAAGAGAGCTCTGTTCCATTAAATTATCCACTGATACCTCACAAGTTTGCCATTAGTGAATGCATGAATGCATACTAACCCTCTCAAAGCAGATGTTGCTTATTGGTTGGCATTTTACTTTAAAGAGATTTCCTTTCTCCGAAATTTGTATACTTTCTTATTACATACACAATGCATTTGTGTCTTACTATTTTATTCAATGTGTTGTATTGTGATACTGCCATCATTTATTTTGATGCTCAGGTAGTACTAGATTTGGCCAATGTGAGCCATTTCAAGCTGGCTTCTCTATACCTTTCTGATATGTCTCCATCAATTTTGGAGTATGTTCTTAATTTCTACCACACAGTTTTCCAGGTTATTTCTTGTACTTTCTCTGTCCCAGTCCTGAAATCAACCATTTCTCCAAGGAGACCCAGTTCCATTTAATAGAGAGTGTTATTTGAAGACCAAGACCTGGAAACTCATTTTGCATCTTACTTTTGAACTACAAAATGAATTGCCATACCTGCTCTGCTTGATCCTTATTAACTACTGAAACATCCTCCAGTTGTTTCCCTGCATCCCTTCTCTCTTGCACTCTATACCAACCAAATTATTCATACGACAGCCAGATGTATCTTTTTAAAATGTGTATCAGAACACCTCTTTAACCTTCTTACACTCTCTAAAGACTTCATTTTGCAAATTAAATTTTAGAAAGAAAAAGAAGAAAGAAAAAAGAAGGAAAGAAAGAAAGAAGAAAAGAAGGAAGGAAGGAAGAAAAAAGGAGAGGAGAAAAATGATAAAGATCCTGAGATGTATTGTTTAATATAAGACCTATTATTAAAAATAATACATACTTAAAAATTTTCTAAGAGGATAGATCTTATCGTAAGTACTCTGAACAGAAAACAGAAAACAAAAACAAACAAAAAACAGCAGTGCCAGGAGAAAGCCTTAGGAGGTTACAGATAAGTTGATGGCATTAACAGTGATAATGGTTTCATGGGTATATAGTTATCTCCATAAACACAAAATTGCATATATTCAATGTTTACAGCTTTTTGTATGTCAATAATACCCTAATAATGTGGAAGAAGAAAAAGAGAAAGAAAGAAGAAAGGAAGAAAGAAACAATAAAGAAAGAAAGAAAAAGAAAAAAAGAAAGAAAGAAAGAAAGAAAGAAAGAAAGAAAGAAAGAAAGAAAGAAAGAAAGAAAGAAAGAAAAAAGAAAAAAAGAAAAAAAGAAAAAAAGAAGGAAGGAAGGAAAGAAGGAAGGAAGGAAGGAAGGAAGGAAGGAAGGAAGGAAGGAAGGAAGGAAGGAAGGAAGGAAGGAAGGAAGGAAGGAAGGAAGGAGAAAGAAATTTACCGCAGACTCTAGATGATCTGCTGCATTCCAGATGGAAGAAAAGAACTTTACCACAGACTCTAGATGATCTGCTCCATTCCAAACTCTGGCTCCCATCCCATACCATCCCCCATCAGACACTGAACTCCAGCTACCCTGACTTTTCTTCTTTCCTTCAAACATTCCCAACTCATTACTGCTCCCCAGTCTTTGCCCTTGCTGCTCCTTCTGTCTAGAATTATCTTCCCCAGATTTCCTCAAGGTTAGCCTTTTCTCGTCATTCATAATTTATAGCCAATGAACTCTTAGCCTCAAAAAAATAAGACATTTTAAAAATACACTGAACTGGAATTAAGCTTCTGAGACCTTATTATATTTTCCAAAATGTGAAAGGCTTTAGTGAGACACTCCTCAGCTGTAACCACAGGCCTCCAAGAGGCTGACTCCTTGCCAACCAGCAGCTCTAGTTCTTGCATCTCCACAACCACTCCACTGTAGTAGGCCTGAGGAGAAATTTCTATATAATAATAATAATAAAGTTTAGAGTTTTGACTATAACACAGGCGTCAACATTTTATTTACCAACTGGAGAATCTTGTCTTATTTTTAAGTGACCAGAATTTAGTGGAGCAGAGGAAGAAATAGCCCAACAGAGAGAAATTTTCGTCTCTAGTAGGAGATAAAAATAAATTGCTTTGTAAATATACCTCTTGATGTGTCATGCCTGTCCAAAGCAGTTATAAATTCGCTAAAGGAGTGTTAGTTATCTTTATCACCTTTTTCTGTGATAATAGTTCCCTGCACATAGGAGAGACTCATTTATTCACTTGTTCAAGCATTCATTGAGCAACTCCTATGTGCCAGTCTGTGCCATCCCTGAGGCGAAAATAACATGATTGCTGTCTTCAAAAAAAAAACTTACATGGACTAGTGAACAAAGAAATGACAATGATCTAAGCATAAGGTGCTTTGCACAGCATGATATGAACAAAGTACCACTGGCCATAGAGGAAGATGCGCACCAGAGTGAAATAGTTGAGCTGATCAAGGAATTTTTTTTAACTTTATACTACAAAACTAATTAAATTGTTGCTATGTTATGATTGTATTTGAATTCAGAGGAGGTAATTATTTTGGATAATTTTCACAGTACAGATTAGGGAAATTTTCATGGACCACTTTTAGGAGTCAAGTGAATTTCTGGAAGGTAACTATTTGCTTCCAAAGTAAAGGGAATATTACCACTCAGGGATTGTCTATGATCTTCTGTTTCAGAAGTGCCTGGGTCATGTCAATTTTCATGCGTCCTCTAATACTCCTCCCACCCAGTTCACGATTGCTGCAAATGCCATATGGAACAATTTATTCCTTTATCAGTTTATCCCCGATAAACATGAAACTTCCTTTGAAGAGAAAGTAGATTTTTATTATTCTGACATGAAGGAATTTTACTATTTCCTGATGATAAGCTTTAACATAACAATAAAGGAAAATGTGTGAACTCCCTAGGTGCCAAGAAAACTAAAAGGGCACTATTGAATATGACAGGAAACAGAGAGAGGAGACAGAGACAATGGCTGTACACAGATTCTCTTGTTTTGTGATTTTTTCCTGTTTTACTAATTTATTTCTACTCCTTTGAACTTGCCCTAACATTCCATTTTTCCTCCTCATTTCTGAATTTCCAGGTCTCCTCTCAAAAAAAACGCATAAAATATTCTGTTTAAGATCTATAAAATTTCTCTAACAATCTCAGGTTTTCTGTTAAGATCAGGTATGAGGAAGTCAAAAACAAAATGATTCACAGATAACACAAATTAAAATAAGCATGATTTATGTTGGCCAACTCCACTCAGAAGTCCACTTCCAAGCATTCTCCTGAGATATACCAGTGAACATTTGGGATCCCAAAAAGATGCTTATGTACAACACATGTTATATCACCAGCATGTCTTGGAAGAAATTATATGTAGTCCTGTAGGTCCCTGGACTTTAAGGGGGTAAAATTTCTCTTTTACCTCAAAACATTATCCAGTTCCTGGAAATTTGCAGCAATCCTCCTAAGCCCACACAGAAGAGGCTGATATCCAATTCTACTTTGTAGGCAAACAATGCATGAATTTCTTTATTCAAAAAATATCTCATTAATGCCAGAAAATGTGCTTGGCATTTGGGATACATTTATGAATAAAATATATTCCCAGCCTTTGGAGATCTCAAAGCATTCTTATTAAAAAGAGATGAACAGGATGTCTATGTTTTCAAACATGCTACTATTGACTTACCAGAAAGAAAATGATTGGCTGACAGAGCAATCTGCAAAATGTAAAAGATTCCTTGCAAAAATTCCAACAGTAGAAATGATCGCCAATGTGATTCCTCTTAAATAGGCCCCTATGTAAAGTCTACTATAGCAGGAGTTTCTGTGAATTCTAAAAGCAGGCTCTAACATCCATGATAAAGCTCTGGCTCCCAAGAAACATCTAATCAGAATGAATGCTTGTTCACATTTTCAAATTCTCAAGCAATTCATCAATAGCTACAAATAAAATAATTAGTGTAAACACCAAGAAACTATGTTTTGCACTATCCAAATTACTCACACTGAAATGTTGAATGCCTTTAGTCTACTGTCTAAGAATAATTGTTTTAACAATTTTTTTAGCCATATGATTAAGAAACTTGTCAAGTAACCTTTATTTATTAAGTCATTCTAGGCATTAGGAGAAATAAGAATGATAGTTAAGGTGGAGGTAGACCTAGAACAGCCCTGAAAGGCAGCATAGGTAGTTTGTACTTTATATCCTAAGCTGTAGGAAATCAGAGAGACCTGCTGAGAAAACAAGATTCTTGGTAAAGTTGAAATTTGGAAATTGTAAACTGTTGACAGTGTGCAGAGTGAGCTAGAGACTGGGCAAGGAGACTACAATGGAGTAATCTCCTCTACAAAAAGTAGGTAGCATTGAAACAAAAGGAAAGAAAGCAAAGATAGACTATAAGATGCCTCTGAAATTTAAAAAGTCAATGTATTTAGATTTCTATTTTATTTGGAAACTTCTAAATTTTAAGTGTACAGTTTAATCCCATGTGAGTTACCTTTAGGAAGTTGCTTACCTATAAAACGAGGTTGATGATAACACCTATATCATAAGACTGTTGAGATTATTGAATGATATAAGGCATTGATAAATATAGTCTTAGAAGAATACCTGCTATATAATAAGTAATCAACAAAAAGTGATATAATGCATTGGTAAATGTAATCTTAGCAAAATATCTGCTACATAACAAGTGGTCAATGATGTTACTATGATGTTAACATTATTAGAAACAATACACAAGTAAGTAATATTTTATTTTGGATAATATCATTTCTTTTGTATTCACCATGTTCTTTTAAAGTTCCAGATAAAAAGTTAAAAGAATGGATTTTAGCATAAAATATCACTGGATGAAATGACAACTGTGGACACTGTGGAGATTAAAAAAGTCTTACTTTTCACTATTTATCTTTAATATTTAAATTGTTTTAAGGAATTACATGATTAAGAAAAAAATAAAAACAAAAAAGAGCAACTTATAGTCACATTAAACAGCAATTAACAAGTGATAGACATATGCTTATTCAAAAGTGAAGATAATAATCATAGAAAGGGATTACACTTTTTAAGTTTCTACTATGTGCCTGACACTGTTTTAAGCTCTTTTATATATGTTATCATGATTATATCTCTGAACTTAATATCATTAGTCTTCTGAACTGAAAGTTATTCCAAGTTATTGATGAATTACAGAGAGGGTTACACACTTGTCTACAAGGTTATCCAGCTAATTAGTAGAAGAATTATGAAATGAACTCGGACAATGTAATTACATATATGCACATTTAAATTTATCACTTAAGAAATTAAAGTCACAAAGCCAGTCTCTATAATTACAATTGGCTCTGCCAGCCACAATATTTGGGGTAGATGTTTCTGCAAGGAAAATGCCCTATGTCTGTGTTCATGTTTGGTAAGTCTAACTCCATGGTCCAAATAATGCCCACATCTGAGAAACACATCGCCCAAGGCATTCAACAGACCATAAGAATAAAACCATTTTTATTTTCAAAAGAAAAATAGTACAAATTAAATAATAAAATAAAAATCCTTGTAAACACTTTGGAAACAGTAAATCCTCCCCTATCTCCAAACTAATGTCAGGATCCAGAAGCAAATAAAGAATCGGTGAGTCTTCTAATTCTTTCAAAAACCTGAGATTTCTTAAAAATCTGTCTACTTTGCAGCTGCCAAATGAATTATTGAATTTATGAGGGTGAAACTAAGCCTGAGCTACTGATCAGTGAAATTGGTTACAACTGGGTGCAAGAGCTGCATCGCTGAGAACTCCAGAAAACGGCAATATCACTCAAAGCCTGCAAGATCCTGCCATGAAAACATTACTAAGTGGACTGCACTTGAATGCCTGGCTCATGTGATAAGTCATTTTTGGAGCCTTGTGAAACTTATCAATGATACTAGGTCTTTAGCTTCCCATTTTAATAAGATTAGAAGTCAAAAGCAGTTTGATCTGAACTGACTTTGTTTGTCAAAGTGATGTCTCAGCAAAACCTACTTTATAGAAAGCAACCATTCCATTTTTGTTTTTCGCTTCCCTTTAACAACTATTTAATATCCCAATTTTACATTTATCTGGCAACTCTAAGTTAAAGTAAATGTTATATTTATGTACAACTGTCTAACTGTGAAATGATGAATTACTCTGTGTCATTTGGCCGAGTTTAGTGAAGCATTGAACCCATTAATTGATCTTTAGCTAACTGTAGCCTAGTTTGCACTGTAGTAATTATAAGTCCCTAGAAAGCCTTTATGATTCATTTTTACTTATTTTATTTTCAAATCAAGGGAGATAAAGATACATTATTTTGGTAAAGAAAGCCAGAGTATCTATAAGTTAAGTTACTGCAAACCATGAGTTTTCATTTATAAGTGGAACTGAAACCAATTTGTTTGTAAACTGTAAGAATGGTTACTGAAAGTTGCATTTGACAAGAACTTAACAATGAACCTATTTCATTAACTTACTGTTAAGTCTTGGCAACATTTAACAGCCTAGCAAGGTTTCTACTATGCACATGAACTTTGGGAAATTACAAAATTGTAAAAAGACGTTTTATCAATAAATTTTGAGTGTCTTCTTGAGGCCTTCATTGCTGTTGTTTTCAATTATAAATTAATATAATACCATACCATCATTCTCAATTTAGTTTCCGTGGGTGTTTTGGTTAATTCTACAATACAGTCATTATATTTGTGTTAAAGTTAGTTTGGGGCTAGAATTTTCCAACTCTACTTGTATGAATTATGTTCTGTAAAGAAATATGTAAAGCACAATATGCTTACAGCTAATGCACAACATGTATTATAATGCTCCAAAATATGTTTGACAGTGTGACTACTTACTCACCTGTACAGAATGTCCTGTGTAAAACTAAAGGAGGATCATGCCTGGAATGTGAGTGGGAATAGAGTGGACATTATTCTGTGAATCAATACACTGAAAAATCTCAGAAACTTCCATGGAACAAAGACACGAGTAGATGTTGATTTTCATGGACCTGAAAAGTTGGTCGATGTTGCTTTAGAAACATGCTTTATTGGTGACATAATTTGGTGTAAAGGTAATATTACATTAAAAAAATATCTGCAGGACTTCTCTGGCAGTTGTTTGTGCTAACATGAATTGTGACTCTTTATGAATGGACTATATTGTGTTAAATTTCTCAAACGTATTTTTCTGTTAAATACCTTAATTTTTTCAAGAATGCATGTGGGGAAATGCTTGAGTAAGGGTGAAAGACCCTGAGACCTTTCTTACCCTATGGAAATAATTGATCTAAAGGTTAGTCCCACTGGGCTCAAGCTTTAAAAATTCAAGACTAAAAAGTGGCATGGATAAACTGCTGTTTTACTTTGTAGATGCCATCAGTCAAATACCACAAAAAAAATACACTTAGGGAACAAAGTTAAGTTTATTAATTGATGTTTCAACAAAGACCATGGACATTCTCAAGGTATCTCAAAAGAGGGGAGTTAGGGAGAGGTACCTACATGGCTTGTGGGTCCAGAGTTAGTCCTAAAATGGTCTTGGCAGAGAATAATTAGAGCTTGTAAATTGGAGATTGGTTAGAAGAGTTCAGTGATCTCAACATTAGAATATGGGAGTCCCCCGTGATATGATGTGGATATTTGTCCCCTCCAAATCCCACGTTGAAATGTAATTCCCATTGTTGGAGGTTGGCACTGATTGGAGATGTTTGGTGCATGGGGAGCAGATCCCTCATGAATAGCATAGTGCCATCCCCTTGGTGATAAGTGAACTCTCCTTCTGAGTTCACATGATATCTGGATGTTCAAAAGCATGTGGCACTTCCCCTTCCCTTGCTCCCAGTCTTCCTATGTGATACAGTGATCCTCTTCACCTCTTCCCAGTGGTCCTCTTCACCTCTTGCCATGATTGTAGCTTTCTGAGGCCCTTACCAGAGGCAAATGCCAGCACTACATCTGTAGTGTACAGTGTGCAGAACCGTGAGCCAGTTAAACCTCTTTTCTTTATAAATTACCCAGCCTCAGGTATCTCTTTATAGCAACACAGCAATGGGCTACCACAGAAAACTGGTACCAGGAGTGGGGTATTGCTATACATATACCTGAAAATGTCCAAGCAGCTTTGGAACTGGGTAACAGGCAGAGATTGGAAGAGTTTGGAAGTCTCAGAAGAAGATAGGAAGATAAGGGAAAGTTTGCAACTTCTTAATGACTGGTAAAATGGTAGTGACTGAGATGCTGATAGAGATGTGGATAGTAAAAGTCAGGCTGAAGAGATCTCAGTTGGAAATGAGAAAGTTAACAGAAATTGTAGTAAAGGTCCTATATGCCACACCCTAGCAAGGAACTTGGCTGCACTGTGTTCATACTTTTGGGATCTGTGGAAGTTTGATCTGAAAAGTGATAAACTAGGGTATCTGGTGGAAGAAATTTTTAAGCAGCAAAGCATTAAAGATGTGGTCTGGCTGCTTCTAACAACAATAAGATAGAGAAGCAGGGAAATGACTTAAAGTTGAACCTTATGTTTTAAAGGAAAGCAGAGCATAAACGTTTGAAAACTTTGCAGCCAGGCCCTGTGGTAGAGAAACAATCCAAACAGGCTGCAATCCAAACAGTTTGCTAGAGAGATTATGACTAAAAAAGAGTCAAGTGTTAATATCCAAGACAATGAAAAGGCCTCAAAGGCATTGCAGAAGTCTTTAAGACAGCTCCTCCCATCACAGTCTCAAAGACATAGCAGGAAAAAGGGGTTTTAGGGGCCAGGCCCAGGGCCCTGCTGCCTTCTCAGTTTCAGGACACTACTCACCACATCTTCGCTGCTCTGGCTCCAGCCTCAGCTCAAAGGGACCCACGTATAGTTCAGACTGCTGCTTCAGGGGACACAACCACAAACCCTGGCAGCTTTCACATAGTTTTAAGCCTGTGGGTGCACAGCTTGCAAAAGTAAGGGAGGCTTACTGGCTTCTACTTCAATAGCAGTAAATATATGGGAAAGCCTGGTTGCCTGAGCAAAAGCATGCCACACGGGTGGAACCCCTGCAAAGAGACTCTACTGAGGCAATGACAAGGGGAAATGTGGGATTAGAGCCCCCATACCAAGTTCCCACCAGGGTACAGCATAGTGGAGCTGTGGGAAGGGGACCACTGCCCTCCAGACCCAAGAATGATAGAGTCACCAGCAGCTTGTATTGTCAGCCAGGAGAAACCACAGGCACTGAATTCCGGCCCATCAGAGTAGTTGTGTGGGCTCCATCCAGCAAAGTCAAGGTGAAGCTGCCCAAGTCAAAGGGGTGGAACTACCTAAGTCAAAGGGGTGGAGCTGCCCAAGCCAAAGGGGTGGAGCTGCCCAAGGCTTTGGGAGCCCAGCTCTCACACCAGTGTGCCCTGAATGCAGGGTCTAGAGTCAAAGGAGATCATTTTGGAGCTTTAAGATTTAATGACTGCCCTGATAGGTTTTAGACTTGTGTGGGGCCTATCATCCCTTTTTGGGGGACAAATTTCTTCCTTTTGGAATGGTAATATTAACCCAATGCCTATAACACCATCGTATCTTGGCAGCAAATACCTTGTTTTGATTTTACAGGCTCAGAAGCAGAAGGAGATGAGTTTCATCTGAGACTTAGGACTCTGGACTTGACGCTGGAAAAAGTTAAGATTTGCAGGGACTACCAAGAGGAAAGGATTTTAATTTGTAATGTGAGAAGAACATGAGATTTGGGGAGCCAAGGGTTGGAATGATATGGTTTGGACGTCTCTTCTCTCCAAATCTCATATGGAAATGTAATGACCACTGTTGGACATGGGGCCTGCTGGGAGATGTTTGGATCATGGAAGCAGACCCCTCACGAATAGCTTATTGTCGTCTCCTTGGTGATGAGAGAATTCTCTTTCTGAGTTTATACAAGATCTGATTGCTTAAAAGTGTATGGCAGCTTCCTCCTCTCTCTCTTGTTTCTGCTTTTGCCATGTGATATGCTGCTCCCTGCTTCCTGTACAGCCTTGCAAAACTGTGAGCCAATTAAACTTTGTATTTTGTAAATTATCCTGACTCAGATATTTCTTTATAGCAATGCAAATCAGCTTGACACACTGTGGAATTACTGTTAGATCATTTATTTGTCATCTTCTCACGAAACACCTAGGTATGAGTGAGCTAGCCTTCAAAGAGTTCGAACTTAGATTTTCTCTGATGTTCTCAGATTTTCATGGCTTCATCTGGTACAGTTTATTTGTTTATGAGAGTAATTTTCCATTCTATCAATTTTTTGGAAAACGGTTTCTTATGACATTCTATTAGACAGCCTGCCCTTTGTTTACTTAAGTATAAATTATTTGATGGGGCTGATGGGCCTTTCCATTCCTTTCATATAGAATGTAGAGGTGAGAAAACATTGCTGGTGATATCACAGAAGTCAGTGACTAGGGGCTCAAAATGATGACATTTAGGAGTAGCTTTCAAACCTTGGAGAATCCATAGACTCTGAGATTCATTTTTCCTACCATATTGCTCAAATTTGCTGCATGAAAAACATTGACATTTCAGGGGCATGTGAAAAGAAACATTTGTTTGTCTCCAGGTCAGCTATAGGGAGAACCTGGTCCCGATGGTTATGTGGGTTCTTTTCTATTTCCTAAGTGTCTTGGCTGGTTTAAGAAACAAAGGTAAAGAGCACAAGAGAGAGAAATTTAAAGCTGGGTGTCCTAGGTCAACATCACATGTCGGCAGGATCCGTGATGTTCCCCGAGCCGTAAAACCAGCAAGTTTTCATTAGCGATTTTCAAAAGGGGAGGGAGTGCATGAATAGGGTGTGGGTCACAGAGATCACATACTTCACAAGGTAATACAATATCACAAAGCAAGTGGAGGCAGGGTGAGATCATAGGACCACAGGATGGGGCAAAATTAAAATTGCTAATGAAGTTTCAGGCACGCATTGTCATTGATAGTATCTCATCAGGAAATAGGGTTTGAGAGCAGACAACCTGTCTGACCAAAATATATTAGGCAGGAATTTTCCTCCTCCTAATAAGCCTGGGAGCGCTACAGGAGACCGGGGCTTATTTTATCCCTTTGACTTCGACCATAAAAGACAGCGCGCTTCTAAGGCAGCCGTTTATAGGCCTACCCTCAGGGCACGTTCTCTTTCTCAGGGATGCTCCTTGCTGAGAAAAACAATTAGCGATATTTCTCCTATTTGCTTTTGAAAGAGGAGAAATATAACTCTGCTCTGTCCAGCTCACCGGTGGCCAGTTCAAAGTTACCTGTCTTGTTCCCTGAATATCGCTGTTTTCCTTTTCTTTTTTCAAGATGCCCAGATTTCATATTGTTCAAACACACATGCTCTACAAACAACTTGTGCAGTTGATACGATCATCACAGGGTCCTGAGGTGACATTCATCCTCCTCAGTTTACAAAGATGATGATGGGATTAAGAGATTAAAATAAAGACAGGCATAGGAAATCACAAGGGTATTGATTGGGGAAGTGATAAGTGTCCATGAAATCTTCACAATTTATGTTCTGCCACGGCTTCAGCAGGTGCCTCTGTTTGGGGTCCCTGAATTCTCGCAACAGTCAGCTAAGATGGTTTTCTTTAAAGATGTGTATCTGTGGGTAGAGTAGGGCAATTTTGTTTCATTCTTCTTCTCAGGTGCCAGAATAGAAGAGCAACAGCTTTCCACAATATGTGGTTCTTGTAGAGATGATAAGAAAACAAGCCCAATAGTGAAAGCACATTTCAAACTTCTGCTTGAGTCCTGTGCCACACTGGCCCATTCATCAATGCAAGTCACAATGGTCACACTGCACGTCAAGGGGAGAGAAGTATTCCCCAGCTATAGTGAAGCCATGGCATGTCAGCAGATGTATAATCCTACTCTCATAGTCACTGATTCCCTCTTTCCAGTTACAGGAACTATGGATGACTGATTCTTCCTCTTCATTTATAGATTGGGAAAAATGAGACCTCAGGAGTTTTAGCCTGCCAAAACATTGTTTTACTGATTTTTCAGTTGATTTTTTTTGTTCTTTATAATATTACCACGTAATTACAACCAATGTAGAGCAAATAATTCCAACTTTCTCTAGTCATAAATTAGACTTCATAAAAGCATGACTAAAGTAAGGAATTCAACTCATATCTTGACAATTAATTTACCACAAATGAAAGTTATATACAATAGCTAGGGTAGAAAGAACCTGTTATCAAATTCTTACCATTTTATTTCAAACATATATTATATTAATTAAGTAGTTTCTGGCACAATTTTCCACTTGCACTCCTACAATTAAGCTAACTCAGTGTATGTACTGTTGAAACACACATTGCTGGTATATCATTTAAGTTACACAGGCCACTATGTACTTCTTCCTCGGTATTTAAAAATCAGAACAGAGGAGGAAAGAGACATTGATAAAATAATAATTGAAAGGGAAATACAAAGTGTACCTAATCCAAAAGGTCTAATTGAAAAATTCATAATTTTGACTGTTTTTCTGTTTTGTTTTTTTTAATTTTAGATTGTTTCTATTCTGTATGCTTTTATTGAAGATAACTTGCAGAGTTTCTGATGCATTCCAAATCATGCCATTTATTCTAGCAAATGTACTTTGGTACATTTGCTGCATATGTGGTCTTTTGATTGAACCTGGCTGCATACCAGCTCTATCACAGAGCTCAAACCTGACCAATTACTGAGTCACAGCATCCAATCCCATTACTCAAAAACTAGGTTACTTGAAAGTACCATTTTAAAGCCTGTGCATCTAGGAACCTCCCTCATTGCAGAATATAAGATTTTGAAGTTAAAGATCCAATGACCAGGCCAGGCACGGTGGCTCATGCCTGTAATCCCAGTACTTTGGAAGGCCGAGGCAGATGGATCACAAGGTCAAGAAATGGAGACCATCCTGGCCAACATGGTGAAACTCTGTCTCTACTTAAAAATATAAAAATTAGCTGGATGTGGTGGCACACACTTGTAGTCCCAGCTACTCATGAGGCTGAGGCAGGAAAACCACTTGAACCCAGGAGGCAGAGGTTGCAGTGAGCCCACATCATGCCATTGCATTCCAGCCTTGTGACAGAACAAGACTCCGTCTCAAAAATAATAATACAATGACCAACTCCTTAGTGTGTCATGTCTTAAAATCAGATGTCTTATTTTAAACCCCAGACCTGCCATTGAGTGAGCTGCCATGCAACTTCTTTTGATCCTAGTTATTTCTTAGGCACAATAGGATAAGACCTGTATGGTAATATTTCTTTAAAAAAAAACAAAAAAACAAAAAAACGGTTACGGGCTAGCATATATTAAGTAATAAAATGTTTTACAATATATACATGTTCATATAACCATATAAATATGGAGTATATACATATGCAGACACATGCATAGAAAATCTATCTGTGAATAGTGGAATTATAGCTGATTACTTACTCTCTAAACTTAACTTTTATCCTTTTAAAACATATTACTTTACCAAACCAAGAAATAAAAATATTTTCATCCCCAAAGCAAACATATTTAGGAGTTTCTAGATTACTATATTTACATGTTCAAATGTCAGAAGTGACTCCAGGGAAATCATTGAATTGTTAAATGTAGAAAAAGTCAGAATATTGTTTTGATATCTTCTCTAAGAATATCTGAAGAAACCAGAGAGAATCTTTCCTCAGTCAGCAGTAAATGATAGATGTATCATGACTTTTGTTAGAAATTAGCTGCACACAGGTGATACTGTTCTATGTAGGAAGTCCAGGCTTGACTACACATCCCAAAAATGGTGTGTTGTAGTCAAATGGGACAAGGCAATGATTTTATTTTGCTTTACCGTATTCATCTGTTCTTACGCTGCTAATAACGACATACCCAAGACTGGGTAATTTATAAAGGAAAAAGATTTAATTGACTCATAGTTCCACATGTCTTGGGAGGTCTCACAATCACGGTGGAAGGCAAAGGAGGAGCAAAAGTCATGTCTTGCTTGGTAGCAGGCAAGAGAGTACATGCAAGGGAACTACCCTTTTATAAAACCATCAGTTCTCATGAGACTCATTCACTGTCATGAGAACAGCACAGGTGAAACACACCCACATCAAAAATTACCTCCTACAGGGTCCCTCCCACAACACATAGGAATTATGGGAGCTATAATTCAAGATGACGTTTGGGTGGGGACACAGCCAAACTGTATCATTTACATAAGTCGGTTATGGAGTTCTCAATAGGTCATGTCCAATTTTGTATCTCCAGCACTTAGAAAATCACCCCTGAAATCCATGTTCAGAAATGTTTATTCAATGAATAACACTAGGTATTCTAGGAAGGAGCATGGACAGTGCTTGGTCCCATCCTTGCTCTTACACTTAGTCACTGTCAAATTAGAATAGAGTAGCTTATCTTCCTCACTGAATAGACATAATGAGCCTTATTTAACCGAGTTATTTAGGTAGTTGTATTCAATGAATTTTCTCTTGCCCTTAATTTTACATCTATGTATGCAAATGGCAAATCCTCAGGCTTCTTGAAATGATTAAACTAAATTGCATATATGCAGCATGTAATGTAGTATTGCCAATTATTAATAAATATTTTACAATTATTTACACTCACTGTTATTACTCTTGTCTCTTGGAGCAATTTTCCCCCTGATTTCACTTGCCCCATGATTCCATGACCTCCCACTGAGTTCCTCTCACAATATATGGGAACTGAAGATGAGATTTGGGTGGAGACACAGCCAAACTATATCAATGACATATAACACTTATGAAATCTGTAAATGGAACTAAAAACAGTGCAACATTATTATAAGTTCCCTTTTCTAACCCACAATAGGGATAAGACTTTCTACTGACTGAAATGCTCCATTGTCTCATATAGTCCACCCTTTCGAAGTTTAAGTACACCTTTAAAGTGAAATTTGTAATCAGAATGTCCTTTGAGGATTATGGAAATAGCTAACCTACAGTAGGTTGTCCAGAGATACAGCACATATGATAGGGCCAAGATAATATTTTATTCCCCTATAGTAGATTGTATTTGTTCGGAATTTTTAAAAAAAGTTGGATTAGCAGAACTGTCTCTCTTTCCTCTGGACAAGCATTGGATACAAATTTCCACTGTCTAAATCAGTAATAAACTCAATCCTTTAAAAAGTATTTAACTGTGTTCACGGTGACTGACTTGTGAAAATCTTCTTAGATTTGTGATATATTCCCTGATGTAACACAAAAGGCTTAATTTCCCTTAATTTTTTCTATTTGTTCATCCAACATTCATTCATTCATCACATTTATTGTAAACAACTGCCTTGTGACCTCAATTTAGATGGTCTTACTTCAGTGTCTTCTATATGCCCAGTATTCTCTGAACTATTAACTAGTGGAGCCCACTATATTTCCAGACTTATGCTAGGTGCTAGTGCCTTTACAGCAGCCAGCAGCCTAATGGGGATTTATTACCATAAAATTACAAGTGTGGGATATGAACACTGCCTTCAGGAATTTCAAGCATTGTGTACTATAATCCTTGGCATTGTCACATCTCCTAACTTTAGGGATTATTTGAAAATCCTTCACTCCCATGCTGAATCTCTAATGACATTTCATTTTCCTCTCCCAGTACTGCTAAGTGCATGACTTCTTTTTCCTCCGACAGATCCAATTTCACCCTTGTCCACCAATGCTCTGTTTTCCAAGAGGCTGACATAAATGGATCAATAGGCTCCCTTTACCCTATGCCTTCAAACTGGGTTAACCAATAGAAAACATTTGGCAAGAGGGTTAAGAAAGGGAGAAGAGTAAAAATGGGTTATATAAGTTCCTCACTCCTTAGCAGCAGCGTCAACGTTGGCTGACCGCATTTCTGACTGAAGACCATAGCTTTTGCAATGAAGCCCTCTTCATGCAACTCCCTTTTTCCAGGATTTAACTGTTTCCACCCCTCCCACCATTAGCCTAGAGGTGAGGAGCTATCTCTCTTCCCTTGTTAATTGCTGTAATATTTCTGTTACTTTTATTTTTTCAGTTACGTTTTTCCCAAATCGTTGTAGAGATCGTTTATTAAATTCTCTTTAAATCACTCATTTTGAATATTCTCTCTGTTTTTTGTCAGATTTATGAATAATACAAATTCCCTTTTCTTTTTTTGGTCATGTATTTTTCATATGTTTATCAAAAGAAAGTTGCTTTTGATATTTTAAACATTTTGTTTTACCTAATCAGTTCCATAAACCTTAATTGAATGCCTACTATATGCTTGATGCTATGCTAAATGCTAAGGATACAAAGATGTATAACACATGGATTATGCCATGAGGGAAATTAGTCAAGTAGCAGTAAAGGATATATAAATGCTGAGACAATATAATTTATCATTTGAACTGGGACACTTTTGAGTAAGAAAGAGATCACTACTAATAATTACACTAGGTCACTGATGTAAACTAATTGTCTTGGGAAAGCTAAATATAAGATATCATTGAGTTATCTATAATGATTAATTGGATTAAGGTATAAACAGACTCATGGAATGTCATCTAGATTACTAGAATTGGAAATATAAAGTTAAATATAAAGAAGTATTTTCCCTGTAGGAGTTTACAGATTATGAAATCAAATGATTAATTTCAACCAATGTGATAAGTGTTTGCAAATAAGTTGACATTCTAATAGGCTGAAAATTTTAAGGAAAAGATAGTATTTACAGGGCATTGACACCACCTTCTCACAGTGAAAACTGGGAAGGTCTCCATACTGATGTTATTTTCATAATCAGAAATGTTATAAATACTTTTGCAAACTGAAGAAAATAGATTGCCAGAGTAAGCACTTTTGGAATAGTGATGACAATTTTAAGAAAATAGAGTCAATGATGTAGCAATAATTAAAGTGTTCAGATTTGGCAAGACCCTACCTTGCATGGTGTCACCAGCAATTACTGTCAAATTGGCCTAGAATAAAAGTATCTTAGGGGAGATTCTGCACAGGAAATTGTTCTGAAAGCACTCTCTATCTAGGAGATAAAATATATATAAATAGCTGGGATAGTGGTGTTGGAGATTTGTTAACTCTTAACGGCGTTCATGGTGTTGCATTTCCCTTAATGGCCGTTTTGAAACTTCTACACAAACAAGGCCGAGCGCAGTGGCTCACGCATGTAATTACAGCGTTTTGGGAGGAGGAGGCAGGTGGACCACCTGAGGTCAGGAGTTCAAGACCAGCCTGGCCAACATGGTGAAACCCCGTTTCTACTAAAAATACGAAAATTAGCTTTGTGGGTTCAGGTGCCTGTACTCCCAATACTTCGGAGGCTGAGACAAGAGAATTGCTTGAACCCGGGAGGTGGAGGTTACAGTGAGCCGAGATTGCACCACTGCACTCCAGCCTGGGCAACAAGAGTAAAATTCCACTTCACAAAAAAAAGTGATTAATAAGTGGTTATTTTCCCTTTTTCCTAAAGAATTTAAGTGAAAACTGATGTTTTACTGACATGTTTAGAAGCTTTTATTTCATATTATACCATATTTATTATTTCTACAAGAATTTTAGGAAGTGAGGCAATGGCACTAATGGAGATTTGACTCTGTTTCAGACATAGTTTATACCATCGAGGCAATTCTTAGGATTTAATGTCCAGTCACTAATTTACATGGAGAGATAGAATCTACTCTCAGTGATAAAATGACAGTGGCAGGTTATCAACAACATGATCCTTAGCAATCAGTAAACCATAAACCAAATTCCAGACTAAGAGTCTAAGAAAGTTCTGTCCCTCACACCAGAAAATTCCTAGCTGAACTTTGCTGAGAAAATACCATAGTATACTGATTTTGCTTAAACTTATTTTTTTATCTGCTTATTGTGCAAAAAAATTCCTTTCCCCTTTTTGTTTTTCTTGTTTTGTTTTTCCAAAGAGCTTCAACAGGCATCTGGCTAATTAGGAAAGCTTGATGAGAGAGAGAGGGTTTCTGATGGGTGAGTAGCCAAAAAGAGGCTGATGCTGTCTGCCTCAGCAAGCAAAACTCCAAAAAGAATGTCTTCACCTTGAATTAACTGCAATTAATCGACAACCTTTGTGGCGAAGCAGCTGAGAGGCATTTATAACTACAGAAAAAGGAAAAAGAAGTAATTAGCTGCTGCTCTTAATGTAGCTTGCTTCTCATTGCTTCATACCATCTTAGCAAAATTGTCTTCTGAATATTTGAAGATCTGAGCTCAAATTTATCAAATTATAATGAAATCAAAATTAACAGGGCATTACTAGCATAACTTAAAATTCTGGCTTTTGAATTTATTTCTCTAACAAGCAATGTATCAGCCAAAACTTGCAGGGTATGCATGTATTGTACACATATATACAGATTTATAAGCATAAAACACAAAAACATATCAATTTTAAAGAAGCACTAATCTATGGCCATCAACAAATACATGGAAATTTCCCTTTTTAGAAAATGGAAAACATTAAGGTGTCATGTGCTTTAAGTGTCAGAAAATATTTTCAGGAAATTAACAAGATAATAAAGACCAGATATAAAACAAATTATACAAAAAAAAAAAAAACACATCTTGTCTCATCCTTGAAAAGAGAGAAAAGAGATACAAAAATTCAGATGAACTTCTGGTGTAATAAATTCAACTTTAACTATCTGTAATAAAACTTTCAAGTAAATATAACCAGAAAGGGAAATACTTAACCTGATAAAAAGGATGTACTGAAAAATCTACATCAAGTAACACAATGAACAGTGAAATACCCTAATGTCATTCTGTTTATAACCAGGAAAAACATAGTATCAATGACTACTCAACTCCATACTGGAGATCCTCGCTGGTGAATCAAGACAGTAAATAATGAGATAAGAGTTTTAAGAATTGGGGAGAGAAAAGACATAGATTTGAAGATGATATAATTACATGTACAAAGAATCTGAAAGTTTTGCAAACAATTTAGAAATTTACAAGAGTTCAGCAAGGTTGATGAACTCAAAAATCAATACTTGAAATCCATTGCATTTCTATATACACACCAAAGACACCATTTAAAATAGGAAGGAAGGACATAAGGAACTGTAAGGTACCTAGAAATAAATTTGAGGAAAGATTTGACAGGTGTGTATGGAGATAAACATAAAACATTAAGAAGAATTTAAAAGAAAATATATACATGGAAGGAGGTACATATGTTTATGTATTATGACATTATATATATATATATTTGTGTGTGTATATATATATATATATATTTTTTTTTTTTTGAGACCAGGTCTTGCCCTTTTGCCCAAGCTGGAGTGTGGTGGCATGATCTTGGCTCACTGGAACCTCCACTTCCCAGGCTGAATTGATCCTCCCACCTCAGCCTACAGAGTAACTGGGACTACAGGAACACACCACCACACCTGGCTAATTTTTTGATTTTTTGTGGAGACAAGGTCTTGCCATGTTGCACAGGCTGATCTTGAACTTCTGAACTCAAACAATACACCTGTCTTTGCCTCCCAAAGTGCTAGGATCACAGGCATGACCCACCATGCCTAGCCAAGACTCAATATCTTAGCAATGTAGTTTATTCTCAAATGAATCCATCAAGTCAATGCAATTTGAGTCAAAACCTCAACAGGATTCTTCATGGAACTTGACATATTGCTTTTAAAATGTATACATTAGTTAAGAGCCAATTATAGACAAGAAGAAAACATCAAAGAACAAACTAGATTATCCACCCTCTCACATATAAGAACTTATTTTAAAAGAATAGTAATATTATCATGCAAAATTTGCCAAATAGAGCAATGGAAAAAAGTATAAAATGAATAGGCAAATATACACACACTCTCTCTCTCTCTCTCTCTCTCTCTATATATATATATATATATGTATATATATGTCTCATATATATATATATATGTCTCAATGGGACTTATTTCTGAAATCACAAATGAGCGAGGAACAAATGGACTAATAAATAGTCTTAGAAAAAATTTTATGTTGTGTACCGTAGTAGTTCTTGTAAATATCAAGTTTTTCCCTCTGCCCAGGGAAATTGAAGATTTCACTTCCAAGTCATCTTGAAGTTAATCAAGCCATGTAAAATTGTAGCCCATGAGCTGTGAGTGGAAGTAACGTGAAGAGTGGGTGTGAGCTCTCCATTGTTTCTTCCGTGACAACACTAACGAAAGAGTCTGAATGTTCCAGATGGTACAGCTGAAAGAAAGAAGAGCTAACATAGGCTAGGTCTTTGAGATACTTGTCGAACAGGGCCCCACTCCACTATGTTAGACACGTACCATGAGTAAGAAGTAAACCTTCAAATAATTAGAAGATGAACAGAATATCTTTATAACCTCAGAGCATAAAATAGTTTTTAATTAAAACACACAAAAAATAAGTAAATTGGGAAACATCAATATTAAACATGGCTCTACAACAAAATATACCATAAATTAAGTGAACACACACACACCACACATGCACAAGCACACCCACATTCTTTATTAGCTAACTAAAAAGAAATAACAGTCCAGTAAAAATAATTTATCAAAGATATGAACAAAAAAGAGATAAAAGGTAAACAAATATAAAAAATACTTACTAAGGCCAGGCGCCATGATTCACGCCTGTAATCCCAGCACTTTGGGAGGCTGAGGTGGGTGGATCATCTAAGCTCAGGAGTTCAAGACCAGCCTGGACAACATGGTGAAATACCGTCTCTACTCAAAATACAAAAATTAGCTGGACGTGGTGGCGGGCGCCTGTAATCTCAGCTACTTGGGAGGCTGAGGCAGGAGAATTGCTTAACCTGGGAAGTGGAGGTTGCAGTGAGCTGAGATTGCACCATTGCACTCCAGCCTGGGTGACAAGAATAAAACTCCTTCAAAAAAAAAAAAAAAAAAAAAAAAACTCACTTCTCTATTAGAGAAGCAAAAATTAAGAAGGTCATGAAATATTTTATCATATCTATCAGATCTGCTAAACTTAAGATGTACAACATTTAGACATGTTGGTGAAGAATTGGAGCAATGCAATATACGATTAAACAGTTGGATATCAATTGTAACCACTTTAGATAGTAATTTCGAAAGTTTTAATAATTTGAAAAGATTCATGAACTTACATTTAAAGATTACATTCCTAAATGTACATCTTAGAGGCACTCCATATTCACTCAGAGAGATATGTTCAAAAATATTTTATACAGCATTATTTGTAATAAATAAAAATAGGAAATATCTTGAAGTCATCCTTTATTCCTCTCTTTCTCTTATACCTACCTTCTTCTACTCCATTCTGAATCCAGACAGGTCTATCTTCAAAACCTGACATTTCATCGCCACTCCCACTCCCACCAGTCTCATCCAAGTGCTCGTTAACCTTCACCTAAATGTTTGCAATAGCCTTCACCCTCTCCCTCTCTATAGGATCTTCTTTCAGCAGATAGTAGTGTCCTTGTATAAATACGTCAGATGTTTCTCTTGTGTTCAAAATCCTTCGATTGCTTCCCAGAATTACAATCCTTCAATTACTCTTCGATTAAGAGTAAATTCTGTAGTACTACCAAGATCTACAAGGCTGTAGTTAAACTCCTATCTCCAATATCTCACTAGCCTCAGCTCCTACCCCTCTTCCTGCTACTATGCTCCAGATACACAAACACTGCTTTCCTCATCCATATATGTATCTGTAGCTCTTATTAACAACAGTCTTTTTATCATGTACTTCTCAGAGAGGCCTTTTTATCGTGATTTTTTAAATAAAATTGCCAACATATCCCATCTCCTTAAGCAGCTTTATTTTTCTTCATAGCACTAATCACTATCTGACATATTACATATTGGTTGCTTTCCTTTCTGCATTACTCCTCTAAATTGCAGGTCTTGTGTGCAGGGACACTGTATGTTCTATTGGCTGGTGTATTCTTAAGGCCCAGGTAGTACAGTAGGTCCTCAAATAATTTATTTTCAATATCATTTTGTTATAATGTAGATGAAGGGGAAAAATTAATTCCCAGCTGGGGCACTGGCTGTGTGAAGTTTACATGCTCTCTCCATATCTGTGTGGTTTTTTTCCCCCAGGTTCTCCTCCCACATCCCACAGATGTGCATGTTAGGTTCACTGGTGCATCTAAATTGTCCCAGTCTGACTGACTGTGGGTGTGTGTGTGAGTGCACTCTGTGATTGAAGGGTGACCTATCAGGATTGGTTCCTGCCTTGTGAACCCAATCTGCTTGAATAGGCTCGGGGCACTCACAACCCTGAGCTAGAATAGTAGGTAAATAATGATCTCACTTGTTTTTATTCACTTTTCTGAAATATGTATATAGCTCACCTTTATTCAATGTTGAATATTAGAAACATCTTTCTCTTTATTTTGAAGTGTGGTGATGTTTTTGTGACCAGGAAAAAAAAAATGCATTAGAAACTTAACTCTTCTTTACCTCCATTAACTTATGGTAAAATTGATTTCATTATTTGTCATTTTGCTTAAAGCTGCAGTTTCCAAGAACCTATCCACAATGTTAATGAGGGCTCACTGTACCTTGGACATAATCAGTGCTTGATCAATATGTGCATAATGAATAAACAAAAAGGTACACTTTAGTGTATATAAATATATGCATACAGCCTTGAGGAAGAATAAAAGAGTACCTCCAAAAAGGATGTCCAACAGGTCAGTTTTACTGAGTTATTCCTTATCCCTTAGAATCTGAGTTTGAAGGAACAACATGGGCAACAGCATTAGCCTAGGGTTAACCCAAGGTGATTAGCCTAGCCAGTGGTTCCATTAGGCTAGGGGATGAGGGGTGAATTTCTAAGAAGAAGAAAATAAGACGCCTAAACAAAAAAAAGACGAGTTCCCAAAGTGAAATGAAACTATAAATAAGACCCCATGCTCTCTAGCTCAGATATCCCTATAGCTGATAGAGACACCCACATTTGTAAAAATAGATCCAAATGTCTGCAGTGGGAGTGAGAGAATGGTCATATGCCCTTTTGTCTTGGAAAGGCAGCTCTTGACAAACATCCTACTTCATGTACCTGAGCCAGACAGTTCCTATAACCAAAGCCAAGACAAATTGCCACCAGAAACTTCCCCACAGGCTGTGTGGAAAAAATAAAAAATAAAAAATAAATCTGACAAATAACTTCTGGTTTGGGGCTTGGAAAGCCAGCCAATCAGGGGTCAAGTATCTCAACCAATCAGAATTGAACAAGCATGAATCCATCCTTTGCATTAATGGACCTGATTGAGAAGTGGGATAGGAATTTTCTCTACTTAAGCCAAACACTTTGTTCTTTGGAGAGTATACTTTCACTTGTATTGACGACTATACCTCCCTCTCTGATCTACAGATTGGTTTTTTAAATAGAAAAAGAAAGTTTTCCTTTTTTCTTTCACAGATCTCATGGTCTTTTGTTAAAAGAAATTATAATGCAAAAGAAATTCTCAGTCTAGGACTTAGCGTTAAGAGTTTGAATGCTATGCAAATTAATATACTAGCCAACACATTGCCAGTTAATGGGGAGGTTTGAATCCACAGACAGAATACACACATTTGACAATTAGCTTGTGGTCTAGAGCTAGAGTTGGAGGTACATGAAGCAAACAGTTTCAAGAACATTGGCAGGTAATGGGGAGGTTTGAATCCACAGACAAAATACACACATTTGACAATTACCTTGTGGTCTAGAGCTAGAGTTGGAGGTGCATGAAGCAGACAGTTTCAAGAAGAATCAGGCTGGAACTCTCCTTCCATACAAAAGCAATATGTGTATGAGAGTTCTCTGATGCTGATTTAAGGTTTTAAGGGATGTAGGTATATTCTGTAGTTGAGAAGAATAAACAATATATCCAGTTTGTGGATTCCTATTTTAACAACTTCTTTCAATTCAATATTCTTTTATTCACATTTTTTATTATCATTTTATTATTTAATGCAATAATTTTTTCAGTTGTGATTGTGCATCAGAATCACTTAGGCAGTCTTCTGAAAATACAGTGAGGACAGTAACCTGGAAAAAAATCTATTGACTTAGTAGGTTTTGGGTGGACCATAGACATGTGTTCAGCTGCTATATTTGTGTTTTAGTTGCAGGGTCAATTTAGTGGTCAATCAAATTCAAAAACTGCTGACCTAATTTATACAAAGCATAAAACAAATGATCTTTGCTCTAAAGTCACATTCATCATTCAGGGTTATCTCTGGATGATGGGATTATGATTGGCAATGTTTTTTCTTAATGTCTGTTTATATTTTCTATAATAAATGTTCCCTAAGGAACATATGCAATGCTTATAGCATAATAAGATAATTTAAAAATGGGTTTGAAATAGTTTTGTCTTACTCTGTTTTGTTTGTATCCAAACCAGAGTAATCATTACCCCATATCTGGGCATATGGGCAATATTGTACAATATGGTGGCTGTTAGCAATTCTGGCCTCTATTTTAAGACATTGTTTTTCTTTTGTCCCATTCTTTTCCAAGTGAAATCTTAGTTTATAACAGCTCTTGAAAAGTTTTAAAGGTGTAATCGATTATAATGCAATTTTTAAAAATTATCAAAATATCTCTCTTAAACACTGGTCTTTCCCAGTGCCAAAAAACCATTAAATAGTTAATCTTATGGCAGTTATTATCTACAAAAGTTGACTGCTAGAATGAAAATGTCTCTCCTGGTTGGGCAAAGGACAGCCCTTACTGTGACCTATTTACAAGCATTAGATATTAAGTCACTTTCTCTCTGTTCGGGTGAGATGTCTACAAAATATTCATGATGCTTACTGAGTGCTCTGACTTCAGTTTTATGCCTCGAAATTGAAATATTTTCACAGCCAGAGCTAGGCAAAGAATTTGCAGGCAAGCCTCACTACCACAGCAAGCAGAATTCAAATTTACATGTATAGTCTCCATTGCAGCATTAATATCTAGCTCAGATGGGCAGCTCGACAGATGTCTGATAAGAATTGAGAAATAAAACCTTTTTAAGAGGATCTGAATGTGAATCTCGAGAGCCACACACATAGGTCAGCATTTGCAGCCCAGAGCCCAGTGGCAATATAATTACAGCGCATGTGGAAAATCCTGTATTCGGGGCTCCCTTGGACCTTCCTGTCCATGCAGATGGGGTAAACTTGGTAAGGCAATTTCCTTTCCAATTCCTTTGATTTTCTATTCATCTTAAGTGGGTTTATTTGGCTGTTTGTGTTTGGCTCATTCTGGAAACAGTCACCATAGGGGAAATTATTTGTGTTTGGGAGTGAAGAGAAACAGAAGAGCAGGTGCAGAGAGAAAACTCCATGCTGGGAAGACAAATACTTCTACCTAGATCTGCTCATTACACACAATACAACTACAGTGAAGGCGAGGCTGAGGGGAGAGGGTGCACACTTTTTCAGTTCATGAAACTTTTATGCTTTCTTTTTGTTTAGAATATGGCATATTAGAGGCTTTCAATGCATGTCAGCCACATGACAATAACAAGATAGTGCATAAAAATCAGTTTTGTGTACTTAATTCAAGAAGGAAAATCCACCAGAATTGTGACACCCCAGATCCCAGGAAGGAGAACACTGGAAAACAGCCCCCGAGACAGCATCCAGCTGATAAAAGTGAGTGAAGCCCAGTATGTAAGAGAGGCAGAGAGCCAGCCTCCCTCTATGACTCACCTTTCCATTCCACTGGGGATTCAAGTAACCCAGGCTCAGGGAAAGCACTTTGTTTCTCCCAAGTCCTGTGGCTAACTTGGGGAGAGACTTGACTTAAAAACACTGCTTTTCTTTGGCGAGTGGGCAGCTTTGTTGCACAGGCATTTTAGTCTTAGGTCAGAGATTGGAGCACCTGCTCTGCAGTGGAGTAGGGGTCTTCACAGCTAGAACTATGGAAAGTGACTCAGCAGTAGGTCTTGGAATTGTGCTCTCCTTGTTGCAAGCCTGGGACAGGAAGAAAGCTGCTACAGCTACAGTATCCCCTGGGTGGTGAGACTTACAGCCAGGGGCAGTTTGGAGACCTGCAACAGGTCTGCATGTGCCATTGCTGGATGCCCCAGGCTGCTCCCCCGGTGAAGCAGGGCCCTCTCTGCTCTACTCTCAGGAAGAAATTCAGGCATTTGAAGTACCCACTTGCCTGAGCCAGCAGCCTGAGCCAGCCCACTCTTCATGGGCAGAGATTGAAGGAGAGCAGGCCCTATCCACTCCATGGCAAGGCCAATCTCCAGGAATTTGGAGCACCCACTCACCTGGTTCTGCAGCCTGAGCTTCTCCACCCTTCCTGGCATAGATCATGTTGCAGGGTGGCCCTCTCTGCTTCACACTCAGGTAGATCTCCAGGCATTAGGACCATCCATTCACCCAGTTCAGCAACCTAAGCCACCACGCCCTTCCTGTGCAGAGATCCTGGTGCAGAGGAGTCATCTCCACTGTATGCCCAGGCAGATCTCTAGGCATCTGGAGCATCTAGACTCCTAATCTTCTGGATTAGGAGTATAGACTGCCCTCCAATCTTGTTTAGACAACTTGGGATAAGTAGGTTTCCCAGCTCCATGTCTACACACACCTCTGGGTTCTTGGTATCTGCCCACTGTGTTCTCCCTTGGCACTGGTTCTGGTGCCTGCCATCAGGAGATCTGTAAGCAGAACTGACAGGTCTGGCCTGCTCATCTTGACCTACAACCCGCTCACCCTTAGGGTTGAGCAGGGAGCTCAAATCATTGTTCACTTCACGAATCAACCCATTGCCAGAGGCAGCAGAGAACTTCTCCCAGAAAACAAGGATCAAGTATACACCCAGCCACATTGACTGCAGCTGACTCTTACCCATAAGTGCGACCTACGAGCTTGTAGTTCAAACTGCACAGCTTAAATAAAACCTGTCAAAAGAAGAGCATACGGCTACAGCAGCAAAGTGAAAAGACACTATCCAGGATTCTCTACACTCACACCACTTAGGGAGGAGTGGGAAGGGAAGGAAAAGAAAGAAAAAATAATAATATTTTAGGGACAGAGAAAAAAAGAAAAAAATCCTACTTGAAAGAAAATAATTACAAAAATTAGAAGTGACAGTTTCTCCAGTTGAGAAGAAACTAGAACAAGAATTTGGGCACCATGAAAAATTAGAATATGTAACACCAAAGAAGGATCCCACTATCTCTCCAACAATGGACTTTAATCAAAATGAAAACTTAGACATGAAAGATAAAGAACTCAAAGCATGGATTGCAAATAAGTTCAACGAGATTCAGGATAAGGTTGAAAGTCAACACAAAGAAACTTTCGAACTAATCCAGGAATTGAAGAAAGAGATAAACATGCGTAAAAAATCAGTCAGAGCTTTGGGAATTAAAAAACTCACTTAAGAAACTTCAAAATACAATTGAAAGCTTTATCAGTAGACTGGACCAGGCAGAATAAATAATTTCAGAGCTTGAAGTTTTCTCTTCCAAACTAGCCAAGTCGGACAAAAGTCTTCAAGAAATATGAGATTGTGTAAAGTGACCAACTTTACAAATTATTAGCATTCTAGAGAGAGAAGGAGAAAAAGCAAAGAACCTGGAAAATATATTTGAGAAAATTATTTAAGACAATTTCCCTGATGTTGCTGGAGAGGGAGACATCTAGGTACAAGAAATCCAGAGAACACCTGCATTACTCCATACAAAATGAACATCACCAAGGCATATATTCACCAGACTGTCCAAGGTCAATTCTGTAGAAAAAATCTTAAAGAAAGCTACAGAAAAAAAACTCAGATCATGTACAAAGGGAACCTCATCAGGCTGACAGTTGGCTTCTCAGTAGAAACCTTACAAGCAAGTAGAACTATTTTCAGTATTCTGAAAAAAAAGGGATTCCAAACAAGCACTTCATATTCAACCAAATTAATCTTCATAAGTGAGGAGAAATAAAATATTTTCCAGGCAAGAAAAAGAAAAGCCACCCACATAGAAAAAAAGAAGTCAAACTATTTCTCTTCTCAGATGATGTGAGTCTATACCTAGGAAACCCTAAAGACTTTGTCAAAAGCCTTCTGGAACTGATAAACAACTTCAGTTAAGTTTCAGGATAAAAAAATAAATGTACAAAACTCAGTAGTGTATCTGTACACCAATAGCTTTCAAGCTGAAAGCCAAATTAAGAATTCAATTCCATTTAAAGTAGACCAAAAAAAGATACCTAGAAATGCATGCAACCAAGGAGATAAGCAATCTCTACAAGAAGAACTATAAAACACTGCTAAAAATAATCAGATGACACAAACAAATGGAAAAACATTCAGTGCTCATGGATTTGAAGAATCAATATTGTTAAAATGGTCATATGGCCCAAAGAAATCTATATATTCAATGCTATTTCTATCAAACTCCAGTGTCATTTTTCACAGAACTAGAAAAAACCCAAATAGCTTAAAACCAAAAAATAGCTCAAATAGCCAAAGCAATCCTAAGCAAAAAAGAAAAAAAAGCTGAAGGCATCTCATTACCCAATTTCAACCAATCTAAAAGGCTGTCATAACCACAACAGTATGGTACTGGTACAGAAAGGGATACATAGGCCAATGCAACAGAATAAAGAACACAGAAATAAAGCTGCATACCTACAGTCATCTGATATTTGACAAAGTTAACAAAACTAAGCAATGAGGAATGCACTCCCTATTCAATAAATGGTGCTGGGATAGTTGGCAAGCCATATTCAGAAGAATGAATTTGTACCCCTACCTTTCATTATATGCAAAAATTAACTCTCCATGGAATAAAGATGTAAGACCTCGAATTATAAGAATTCAAGAAGAAATCCTAGGAAACACCACTCTGGTTATCAGCTTTCGGAAGGCTTGCTTTCAGTCCTTAAAAACAATTGCCACAGAAACAAAAATTGGGCCGGGCACAGTGGCTCGCACCTTTAATCCCAGCCCTTTAGGAGGCCGAGGCAGGTGGATCACCTGAGGTCAGGAGTTTAAGACTAGAGTGACCAATGTGGTGAAATCCCACTCTACTAAAAATATAAAAATTAGCCAGGCATGATGGTATGTGCCTGTAGTCCTAGCTACTTAGGAGACTGAGGCAGAAGAATCACTTGAACCCGAGAGGCAGAGGTTGCAGTGAATCAAGGTCATGCCACTGCACTCCAGCCTGGGCGACAGAGCAAGACTCCATCTGAAGAAAAAAAAAATGGGCAAGTGGGTCTTAATTAAACCAAAGAGCTCCTGCACAGCAAAAGAAATTATCAAGGGAGTACACAGACACTTTCAGAATGAAAGAAAATACCCAGAACTATAAAGAACTTAAGCAACTCAACAAGCAGGAAAACAAATAACCCCATTAAAAATGGGCCACAAATATAGACACTTTCATAATAAGAGATATAAGTGGCCAACAAACATATGAAAAAATGCTCATCATCACTAATCATCAAAGAAATGCAAATGAAAAACCACAATGTGATACCATTTCACAGCAGTCAGAATGTCTATTATTAAAAATTAAAAAAAAAAAAAAACATGCTGGTGAGGGTGCAGAGAAAAGGGAACACTCATACACTTATACAGTGTTGGTGGGGTTGTACATTAGGTCAGCCACTGTGAAAAGCAGTATGGAGCTTTCTCAAACAACTTAAAACAGAACAACCATTTGACCCAGCAATTCCATTAGTGGGTATATATCCTAAAGAAAGCAAAGTGTTCTACCAAAAAGGCACCAGTACTCACATGTTCACTGAAGCACTATTCACAATAGCAGAGACGTGGAATCAACTGAAGTGCCTATCAACGGTGGACTGGATAACAAAAATGTGGTACATATACACCATGGAATACTGTACAGACATAAAAAGAACAAAATTATGTTCCGTGAAGCAACAGATGCAATTGCAAGCCATTGTTCTAAGTAAATTAAGGCAGAAAAGGAAACCAAATATTGCTAGTTACAGAGCTAGTCACTGGCAAGGCCTATGTTCAAATGTAGGCCCATGCTTACTCAGGTGTATAGTATGGTTTCCCAATTATTTATCTTCTTTTCTACTTTTCAGGATTTATGTGACTACAGTGGATCTGCTTGGATAGCCCAGAATAATCTATTTTAAATTCAAGTAATCATTAACCTTAATTAAATTATAAATTCATTTTGCCCTGTAAGGCAATGTATTCAAAATAGTGGTGTTTCATCATATTTATAGTCAAAAGGATTAGGGTATATAATCTTCTTGGGGTAAATAATTCTACTAATCACACCACCATTAAGCAGCCTAAGACCCCAGTTACCATAGTATTTTAAAACTGTGGCTGGTACACTTGTCATTTATTATCCAAATTCGGCAAGCAAGTACAAAGAGGCACTCTGGTAATCCTTGTATGCCAAACATGTTTTGCCCTGTCCTTGAGGCATAACAGCACACAGTATGAACAGGGTTGACAACTTCTACCAGGATGATAACTCACGTTCTTGCTGGCTGTTCGCCTACTACAAGTAGTCTAAAGTGACTGGGAAACAGCGAGAACTTATCATTTAGTGAGATATTTGCTATGTTCCCTTGTAGAAGTGTTTCCACCCTGGGAACCAGGGGCTCTATACAGATACAACTCAGAGTTGTAGATTTGGAAAGCACAATTTCCCCAGGGAGTCACTAGAAGCAATCATAAGCAGGTCACTTCCACTTTCAGCCTTAGTTCCAGACCTATGTATTCTACCTGTTGGAATACAACATCATATAATAATCTTTAGGGATATACATTAAATCTCAGAGAATGGTATGGTATCCTTGGATAGAGTCTTTTCCAAACTGACCCCTCAGCTAAATCTTCATAAGGCCATTCTGTTTCTATATTAGGTGAGCAGGTTGTGGGAGGTGTGTTACTAATAGTGCACATCGCTGTACTTTCCTCTCATTTACAGTGGGTTTCCACTCTAATTCAAATTCAATATGAGGTTATGCATTGGTAGATTAAAAACACTGTAAACTGTCAGTTCATGGTACTGGCTGAGAGTCTGAAGAGAAAAGGAAAACTCATATTCAGAATACGTGTCAATTCCAGTTATGATGAATGGCTGTGCTTTCCAAGATAGAAAATGTCCAAGGTAATTATCTTACCTCCAGATAACTGGTTGGTCTCCTCAAAAGATGACACCATACTGGAACCCAGTGTTAATCTCTTTCATTGTCTGCTTGAGCATTTAGTAGCTGTAAGAGGAAGATCAGCCTTGATGTTAGAAACCCATGTTCTTGGGTCCATACATTGCCTTGATTTTCTCAACTTTTTCAAACACCTGAGATGTTGCACAAACTAGTGAATTCCTTTACACAGGTATTCCACCAATTTCAACACAAAGAAAATTTTACCAGTTGAATATACTACTATAGCAAGCTAAGGACTATCAGTATCATACATACTGTCATTGATGTTAGCTTCATTGCCAGCTGGTGGGGGGATACGTAATACAGCTTCAAGATTCTAATTTAGGATGTGTTTTCTTGGCCTGGCATGGTGGCTCACGCCTGTAATCCCAGCACTTCGGGAGACTGAGGTAAGTGGATCAAAAGGTCAGGAGTTAGCGACCAGCCTGGGCAATATGGTGAAAATCTGTCTCTACTAAAAATACAATAATTAGTTGGGCATGGTTGCACGCACCTGTAGTCCCAGCTACTCAGGAGGATGAGGCAGAAAAATCGCTTGAACCCAGGAGATAGAGGTTGCAGTGAGCCGAGATCACTCCATTGCACTACAGCCTGGGCGACAGAGCGAGATTCCCTCTCTTAAAAAAATATATATGTATACATATTTTTTTTTCCTTGAACTACCATTAATACCCACAGTCTTAGTTTGGGTTACCCAAGAAACAAATTCTTTGATGAGATTCACAGGTAAGAAGTTCTTAGAAAAATGTTTTCAGGGACAACACCTATAGAAGTGAAGAAGCAGACTGAGTAGGGAAAGGGATTAAAGTGTGATACAGCTGCAATAAAGTTATCAAAGGGAGCTCTGGAACTTGGATTACCTTTCAAAATTTCCTCCTGGAGTAAGGGAGTCACATTTTGTTCCCCTACATAAACCATTTATTGTGTTCTGACTACTCCTACAGAGGAAATTCACCTTGGGTGAGGCTACTCCCTATTGCTGAGGGTAATTTCTGGAGAGGTATCCAACTATGAGCTATCGGCATTCAACTCTCCCCACTGCTATGTAATAAAATCATTATTGTGGAATAGGAATCCAGGCATCAAACCACAGTGGCCCACTACACCTGTAAGATAGAGGAAAAAGGAAAAATTTGGAAGTTTGAGAGATTTGGAGTTGTTTGTATTTATTTGTATGATTATTTTCACGTATCACCTTATAATTTTGGTTACACAGAGATTCATCTATAACAGGGATCAGAAAACTTTTTTTTAAAGGCCTACATAGTAAATATTTTAGGCTTTGTGTGGGCCATATACAGTTTCTATTGCATATTTTCTTCATCACCTGATTTGTTACAACACTTCAAAATATATTTAAAACATTCTTAGCTTACAGACCACAAGAAAACAAACCGCCAGCCAGGTTTGGCCCTCAGGCCATAGTTTGCCAATCCTGGTTTACACAGGTATCACAGGTCAGCCAACAATAATTCTCTATCTTTCACATTCTTTCATAGAATTCTAACATAATAATCAGATAAAGATCAACTAATATTTAATGTGGATTTATGTCTAAAACAAAATTGTAAATTATCAATTCATTTCATTTTCACAACTCTGTAAATCGTATTATCATCCCTATTTATACATGAGAAAACTGTGGCACAGAAAGGAGAAGTAACTTCTGTAAAGGCACATAACTAGTAGGTATTGAAGCCAGCGTTTCAACCTAGGCAGTTTCACCCCAAAGGCCACAGTAATAACCACTGTGTATGTTCTATGTATTTCCATTTGTTAGGAAATGAAGACCAAGCTCCTCAGCATGATATATGAGACTTTTTATAATCTATAACCGCTGGCTTTTAGGAAAGCTGTTTGGTCTTCCAGATTCTGCCCAAGACTTGTCTTTTCTCTACTGTCTTATTTGTTTCTACCTCTTTCTTTACTTACCCACATTCTTGTTCCCACTGTATTAGTCCATTCTCACACTGCTATAAAGACTTACCTGAGACTGGGTAATGTATTTAAAAAAAAAAAAAGTTTAATTGACTCACAGTTCTGCATGACTGAGGAGGCCTAGGGAAACTTAACAATTATGGTAGAAGGGAAAGCAGGCACATATTACATGGCAGCAGGAGACGGAGAGCAAGCAAGAGCAAGGAAAAGTGACTTATAAAACAATCAGATCTCGTGAGAACTCATTCATTGTCAGAACAGCATGGGCGAAACCACCGCCATGATCCAATCATCTCCCACCCGTTTTTCTCACTGGATATGTGGGGATTATGGGAATTACAATTTGAGATGAGATTTGGGTGTGGACACAAAGCCAAACCATATTACCCACCATTATTGGTTCTTATTTATGTATTAAGACTCAGTACAAGTCGTCTTTTTTGGCAAATCTTCTTATTTCCACCCTAAATATAAATATGTCCTTCTGCTCCTCCTTGTACTTCGTATATTTCTTAGGACCTATAATATTTTTGTGTAAATATTCATGCACACATCTACCTCTCCCCCTTTCCAACTCAGAATTATTTTGGGGATTTTTGTTTGTTTTTTTCTGAGTGCAGGTTGCGCCCATTGATGTGGTATGAAATTAATTTAGTGGGTTATAGAAAGCATTTTTAATGAAATGCAATAAAAATATCACATAGCATAGGTAAATATATTTCTATAAATCTTTTGTGTCAGTTCTTTCTCTCTCTCTCTTTCTCTGTGTGTGTGTGTGTTTGTGTGTATGCATGTGTATTTTAAGCCTGGAATTAGCTACCAACTGTTAGATCCCCATGATTTTTAAATATATATCCACCAAAGCCAACAAAGTTTGGAAAATCTGATCATTGTACCTAATATGATCATTCCTAATAAGTTCTTCAAGTTTTTAAGTTTTAGATATTTGTTCTCAATTATAAATAATGTGTTGTAAAAAATACTAGCACATATTGTACTTTAGTGAGCATTTTAAGCAACTAAAAATTAGGTAATTTTGCCTGTAATCCCAGCACTTTGGGAGGCCGAGGCGGGCAGATCACAAGTTCAGGAGTTCGAGACCAACCTGACCAATATGGTGAAACCCCGTCTCTACTAAAAATACAAAAATTAGCTGGGCGTGTTGGCGCATGCCTGTAATCCCAGCTACTCAGGAGGCTGAGGCAAGAGAATCACTTGAACCCAGGAGGAGAGGTTGCAGTGAGCTGAGATCATGCCACTGCACTCCAGCCTGGGCGACAGAGTGAGACTCCATCTTAAAAAAAAGAAAAAAAAAAAATAGGTAATTTCTCCAAATATCTGAAGGTGCCTGAAAGTTGCCTGAAAATAATGTGAAGTACTGAGAAACTTGGAATTCCTAGATCATGCATCATGATTTGCCTGGTAACCAAAATGTAACCAGCTGTTCTCCATCTCCTTTGATCATGTGAGGAAGAAAATTAACCTACCATTTAAGAGTTTACATTCAGTGTAAAATATCAGTATTAAATATTGTTATTTATGAAAAGTGTGAGTTCCCTTCCTGGAAGGCTTTAAGGAAAGGTTGCCAAAACTTTCTAATCACTTATGTTTATATCATCCAAAAATTTTTATGAGAACTGGATCTTAAAGGACTCTAATATAATCACACTTATCAGCATAGCTAAAGCCTGTAAAAACCTAGGAGGTTTTTCTGAATTTGCAAGAGACATCTGTGGACAATAATGCAATTACTCAGTTTGGCTAATCTCTTCAAGTTTCTTGGGAATATTCTCTGATGGTGTTTTTAATCAGACTTAAGGCATATTACTTATATGACTGTGACCTTTGTGAGAAAAAAAAAAGCACCCAAATTTAAATAAATCCTGTCATTCTCTACATTCTCTGTGCAGATACAATGTTAAGTTTAACCTGAAATATTAAGAGTTTAATAACTTCTTGTTTTGCTCTTTTAAAGGGGGTATTTTCCAACATTCTTTTTTTAAAAAATAAAGAAAAAAAACATTGAGTTTTCATTTATGGAATTATAAAATAGGGCTTGTACTCAAGTCAGGAGAGGAAAAGTGGGGGTCACTAATATTCATTATTTGAAATAATTTTTAGAATCACCTAAATTTGAGGTAGCTGTCATGGCTGTAGACCTATTTTGATCAGTTTTGATCATATTTTAAAAATTTTTATTCACTTTATGCAATAATATTCAGTTTTATTTAAAGATAAAGGTGCATTTATAAATTAGCAATCTGTAAAACAATAATACCTACTTTCAATTCACCAGTATAACAGAAAGAAACTGGACATATCAATAATATAATAGTACTGGATTTTTGAATGAGAACGTGGTAATTAATGACTTTTTAGAAACAATCTTAAACATATCATTTATAAAGGACATCAAGGTAGAATAGTAGTAACTTAGAAAACAGCAGATAAGGGTGTTAAACAAAATTAAATTCTCAATTTGTCATGTTAATTAATGTACTTACTCTCTCACTTATCTTGCTATGAAGAGATTATAGCATCTTCACAGCAACTCAGGGGAAAGTAAATGATTGAATAGTAGATTGATTATGTTTACTGATTTACATGAGTTTTTAAGTTTTCATAGGGGCTTAAAGCATTTTGTTGCTGTATTAGTCCATTCTCACCCTGCTACAAAGAAATATCTGAGACAGGGCAATTTATAAAGAAAAGAGGTTTAATTGGATCATGTTTCTGCAGGCTGTACAGGAAGCACAGTGGCTTCTCGAGAGGCATTAGGAAACTTTCAACTCTGGCAGAAGGCAAAAGGGGAGCAAGTGTGTCTTACATGGCTAGAGCAGGAGGAAGAGAGATAAAGGTGAGATGCTATACACTTTTAAAAACCAGATGTTGCAAGCACTCACTCCTTGTAACAAAAGCAGCACTGAGGGGGAACATCCTCCCTCATGATCCAATAACCTCCCGCGGGGCCCCATCTGCAACTAGGGATTACAATTCAACATGAGATTTGGGATGGGACACAGATCTCAAATCATATTATTCTACCCTTGCCCCCCGCCAAAAAAATATCTCATGGCCTTCTCACGTTGCAACACACAATCATGTCCTCCCAACTGTCCCCCAAAGTTTTAACTCATTCTAACATTAACTCCAAAGTCCAAAATACAAACTCTCACCTGGGCCAAGCCTAATCCCTTCCAGCTATGAGCCTGTAAAATCATAAACAAGTAAGTTACTTCCGAGATACAATAGAGCTATAGCCATTGAGAAAATACTCCCATTCCAAAATGAGGAGATCAGCTAAAAGGAAGTGGCTACAGGCCCCATGCATGTTCAAAACCCATCAGGGAAGTCATTAAATCTTAAAGCTCCAAATAATATCCTTTGATTCCCTGTCTCACATACAGGATACACTGATGCAAGGGGTTGGCTCCCGAGGTCTTGAGTAGCTTCACCCCTGTGATTTTACATGGTTCAGCCCCCACAGCTGATGGTGTTGAGTGCCTGCATCCCTTTCAGGCACATGGTGGAAGTTGTCAGTGGCTCTATCATTCTGGTTTCTGGAGGAAGTTGAACCTCTTCTCACAGCTCCATTAGGTAGTACCCCAGTGAGAACTCTATATGGGGACTCCAACCCCACATTTTCCCTTCTCACTGCCTAGCAAGAGTTCTCCATGAGGGTTCCAGTCCTGCAGCAGGCTTCTGCCTGGACATCCAGGTGTTTTCATGCATCCTCTGAAATCTAGGCAGAAGCTCCCAAGCCTCAACTCTTGCAGCTGTGTACCAGTAGACTTGATACCATATAGAAGTTGCCAAGGTTTATGGCTTTTACTCTCTGAGGCAGTGACCCTTTTAGCCATAGTTGGAGCTGAAGTGACTGGAATACAGAGAGCAGTGTCCCAGGCTGTTCAGGACAGTGGGGCCCTGGGCTTAGCCTATGAAACCATTCTTCCCTTCTAGGCCTTAGGCCTGTGATGGGAGGGGCTGTTGAAGAGGTCTCTGAAGTGCCTCTTAGGCCTATTTCTCATTAACCGGTTATTAGCAATTGACTTCTCTTTGCTTACGCAAACTTCTACAGCCTGCTTGAATTCCTCCTCTGAAAACGGATTTCTCTTTTCTATGACATGGTGAGGGTGCAAATTTCAAACTTTTACACTCTGCATCCCTTTTAAATGTTTCAGTGTCAGATAATTTCTGTGTTCGTGCATACGAGCTTGGGCTTTTAGAAACATCCAGGTCACATCTTGAACACTGTACTTACAAGTTTCTTCTGCCAGATATGTTAAATCATCTCTCTCAAGTTCAAAGTTCCAAATATCCCTAGAACAGGTGCACAATGCTGATGGTCTCTTTGCTAAAGCATAGCAAGAGTGCCCTTACTTCAGTTCCCAATAAGTTCCTCATTTCCATCTGAGACCTCCTCAGCCTGAACTTCAGTGTCCATGTTATTATCAGCATTTTGGTGACAACCGTTCGACAAGTCTTTAGGAAGTTCCATACTTCCCCTTGTCTTCCCATCTTCTTCTAAGTTCTCCAAACTGTTCCAACCTCTGCCCATTACCCAGTCCCAAAGCTGCTTCCACATTTTTTTAAATCTTTTAGCAATACCCTTCTCCTTGGTACCAATTTTCTGTATTAGTTCATTCTTGCACTGCTAAAAATAAATACATGAATCTGAGCAATTTAAAATGAAAAGACATTTAATTGGCTCACAGTTCTACAGGCTTTTCAGAAAGCATAGTAGCTTCTAGGGAGGCCTCAGGAAACTTTTAATCATGTCAGAAGGGGACGAGGAAGAAATAGAGGGAGAGGTGCTACACACTTTTAAACAAACAAATCTTATGCTAACCCAGTCACTATCATGGCAGTAGCACTGAAGGGGAAATCTGCTCCCATAATTCAGTCACCTTCCACCGAACCCCACCTCCAACACTGGGGATTACCATTTGACAAGAGATGTCTGTGGGACCACAGTTCCAAATCATATCAATTGCTATTGTTGTTGTTGATTTGTTCTTAATAGCCTTTTAAACGGAGAATAGGTGAGTTATTGCGATATGGGAAGATAGTAGATGTGTTTTTAGAAACTTAGCATTTCAGTAGAGGATCATCTATTCCAAGCATTTTACCCTTTCCCTAAGACACATAAATAGATGTATAATTTAATATGAGAGAGAAAGGTACACAAGGCCATACTTAATTTATGGCCCATTAACTCTAAACTACAATTCTCTTTTAGTCAAGAGAGCTTATCTAGATGCTGAAGAAAATGCAAGTAAAATGTAAGCCTTTAATCCACTCTATTAAAAATACGCATTTCTCAAACTTTACTATTTTAACTTTTATTTGTAATAAATTACTCTCGGTATGCCTCACAACCAACCCCAACATACCAGAGTGTAACTAATTCATATCCAATCCATTTTAGAAAAGTTCCTTGTGCAGCTGTAATGGGGGGCCACTTTAAGATACATCTCCATTGCTCACATCAAAACTGAAATTTTGCCCTTTGAATCCAGTTTAAGTAATTTTATGCAAGGATGGCTGAAGACTGAAGCTTCCTTAAGCTATTCTGTTCATAACTCTGACTTCAAAAGCTGATTAAGTGATTCATTCAGGCTGCTGTACAAACTGAATAACTGCTCACTGTGCCAGGATAAGGATTAGACACAATACCCTGTGTCAGAGCGTAGATCTTAGGCAGGAGAGAAAGAAGATCAGTGCTTGAATATTGCCATTAAGAGACTAAGATTTATTCTTAACACCTCCTTGGATAGAAAGACTAATGACAAATTTATAAAGAAGCCTGAAAGCATTCTTGAAGTGAGTGATTTCTCTGCATTTCAAACTAGAGTTTCACATAGGTCTCAAAGCTAATCAAGATAAAATGTCAAAAATATGAACACAAAGAATTTATGTGTGCAAGTAAGTGATGTCATTAGCCTGTAAAGATGTCATTCTACTTAAGATGACCTTCCAACTAGATGATTTTCCTGACCCAGATTTTTCACTTTAATAGTGCCATTTTCTTCCTACCTGTCTAAATGCTGATTTGGTTTTCATTTATATGTGTCAGAAAATAAATCTGAAAACAATATTTCCTACTTTTTAGACATCATCAATAAAGTTACAAAAACCACATGTTTCTGTGAGTGAAAAGCTCCTATTAACTCTTCTTAGAATAAAACTGGAACATTCCACAAGGCAGTTTCCACATAAAACCTTGAAAGGGTCGAAAATTCTTGCCAGGTAATGAGTTCTGGAATGTGATTGCAGGACTGAACTAATGCTAGTTAGTCTGCTTAAGGCACCTTCAAGAAGAGCATATTCTTAGAGCGTACTTAGGGTTCAGCCAGAGACACTGAAATCAGCCTACTTGCCGACTATAATTATACTGATATAACAAATATAAGGGCCAGAAGCCAAATAGAAAGTAAAAACAGAACATAAGTAGGATTGGTGGCCAAGCAAAAAGGATTGTGGGCAATTGAATTTAATAAATGTTAATGGATGACTTTAATGAATAATAAAAAATGAGTTCAGAAAATAAATAAATCTGGCTTAAAAGTGTGAGGATATCAGGCAAAAATTCTAAAGATATTATGAATATTTTTCTTAGGATAGACATTGACTTTATACAAAAATAACATGTGTGATTTAAGGGTTTTAAAAACAGTTTTCTTCTTAAAACCACCTGATTTCTTTGCCAGTCACATTCCTAGTGCTTCTGTATGTCTTTGTAATATTATAGATGTCCCTTCACTTCCCAAAACTCCTGAGAGGGACAGTGTAACATAACTACAGAATGTCATATCCTAGACATAGCTGATTGGCCCAGTAATGCACATTTAATCCAAAACCTGGCAATCCGTTGCCTAATCAAGGAAATGATAGTATCTTTCTCAAAAAAGAAATTAGATATATCTTAGCTGTACGTAGTATTGGAAGGTGCTTAAGGTGAAAGGCTATGTTGGCTCTAAGATTTCCATACATCTAGTACATTTAGATAACTAAGGAAAAGAAGCCAATTCACGTAAGGAGAGTGGAGCAGATGAAAAGAGTAGAGGTTCTAAAAAAGGTGAGAGAGACATGGGAAGCCTCTCTACGTTGGTATTTGACAGCTTATCAGGTTTCAGCTGTAATTTGTATAAAGGCTACCTGCATATACTTTGTTCAGTGACATCTCCATATCCTTACATCAAATCCACCCTTCTTTATTTGAGCCAACCAGAATGGACTTGGATCTCTTTCACCTAAAAAGGCTTCAGATAGAGAGCATAATTATTAGAGTAATTCTTACACATTATTTCCAGTATTCTCAGAGGGCACTGAGTGGTCAAAGAAGTTATGTAAAGAGAAAGATAACTCTGGGAAAAGAGCACAGAAAAGGAATTAGAGAAAATACTAAGGATAAACTTCGGCAATATCAACATTTTCGTGGAAGTTCAGCCTTTGTACTCTGAAATATTTGTGCTGGAACATATGTACATTTGCCAAAAAAACAGTGTAAAATATCATAGATTCATTATGTGACTTTAAATTACTATAATCTTTAATGGGCTTATAATTAATGTCACTCACAGCTTATAATTGCTTAAAATGATTATCTATCCATCCATATTATTTTTCCATTATATTCCTTGTTCTCCAAATTTACAAAGACTCTTTTCTATTTTCCTCAAGGAAAAGGTTGGAATATCTTATTTCTTTATGCAACAAGATGAAATCTAGCTGAATTTTAATAAAAGTTGAGCAGGTAAAGTGAAAAGGGACAATTTCCTTATTTTCATAATGACAAAGAGAGAATTGGATAATTTTTGCACTGAGGTTTTAGGAGAAGAAAGGTCCAAAGGGAAAAAGTACTGCCTAAAGAAAGACTTTTTAAAAAATGATTGCTTATTGACTGCAATATGCAAAATTATGAATAAGAAAGAATAGCCAGAAATTCTAGCTCATCAAACATGTATTTCCAGATTCAAAGCAGAGGCCCCAAAATAAGACCTCTAGTAAATGGCAAAATTGGTATTTGAAAACCACGTAAGGCTTGCTTTCTTTTAAAGAGTGAATAGTAAAGTATGGAGGTTTTTTTGAAGTTGTCTTGTTCAATTTCTGTATGTAATTATGTATGTGTGTGATGTTTTGTTTTGTTTCAGGATATGAAAAGGCATCTCTGATAACTTTAAATTTTTCCATGATTATGAAAGTGTTTAAATTTATTGATTATGGGTCTAGTAATGATTATTTATATTTTCTTAAAATTTTTATATATTCTTAAAAATCATCCACGGTCAGGCCTATAATTCCAGCACTTTGGGAGACCAAGGAAGGGGGACTGCTTGGGCCCAGGAGTTCAAGCCTGGAGAACATAGGAAGACCTCTTTACTACTGTAAAATAGATAAATAAATAAATAAAATTAACTGGATGTGGTGGTGTGTGCCTGTGGTCCCAGCTACTCTGGAGGTTGAAGTGGAAGGATCATTTTAACCCTGGGAGGTCAAGGCTACAGTGAGCAGGGATCATGCCACTTGCATTTCAGCCTGGGTGACAGAGCAAGACCTTGCCTCAAAAAACAAAAAACAAAAAACAAACAAACAAAAAAATCATCTACTACATCCAGCCTTCCAAAGTTATTTATATATTGTCTTTTATTATCTTGGCATCTATTCTTATGTCCTTTTCCTTTTAGACTTTATACTTTCTCCCTTTTTATACACTTGAGTAAATTAGTGAGATGTATACACACACACACAGACACACACACATATGGTTCATTAAAACTGTTAGATCTTATATTTATATATCATTTTTTCTGTCTTCTTTTTTTTTTTTTTTTTTTGAGATGGAGTCTTGCTGTCACCCAGGCTGGAGTGCAGTAGCGCGATCTCAGCTCATTGCAACTTCTACCTCCAGGGCTCAAGTCATTCTCCTGCCTCAGCTTCCCAAGTAGCTGGGATTACAGGTGCATGCCACCACACCCAGATGATTTTTGTGTTTTTAATAGAGACAGGTTTTCACCATGCTGGCCAGTCTGGTCTCCAATTCCTGATCTCAGGTGATCCACCTGCCTTGACATCCCACGGTGCTGGGATTACAGTCATGAGCCACTGCGCCCAACCCTGTCTTCTAAATTATCAATATTTCATTTACTTTCTTCTTTGTTTTTGATGTAGGAATCGAAGCTTGCTGGACCATTGGAGAGCTGGAGATGGACTGATGGTTAGGGACATGTGGGCACGATTACCTCCCTAACTCCCACCCTATAAAAATAGGATCTGCATGGTGCTAAGTATGATGCAAGAATCAGGACAGCTTAATATTTGTAAACAGATCATCGAAGAGAAGCACTTACATTGTTAGTATAAAAATATTGATGTACAGAGCCTGAGTATAAAAGAATAAATTTCACAGATGTTTCTTAACACTTTTAGAGTCCTACATGTATAGACAGTGTTTTCTACAGCTTCATGCCTTGTAGAAAAGCCAAGGACAAAGGAAAAAAAAAAAAAAAGACCAAGATAAGCTACACCTGTATGTATTCTCCATGACCAGTTTCAGCCTTTTAGGTTATGTATCATTGATTACATATGCCAGCAATTTATTAAAATACATGAAATGTTTATGGTTTCTTAAAATCAATTTGTAGTCAAACTGAAGTCTTTAGTTCTTTTTCCAATGCTTGTAAAGTATTTTTTTTTATTTTTTTTCTTCCTAGTTAAAATAATGTGTTTGAAACTTTTGAGATGTTTTTCCATGCACACAGCTTTAGCTATGGCTCTTGGACTTTAATTGTGAGGTACTTTCATTACTTTTATTTCCAGGTTGTCCTTTTGTTTTAATGGCCAATGAGAATCAGGGTATCAATAGATGATAGATAGATAGACAGATAGATAGATAGATAGATAGATAGATAGATAGATAGATAGATAGATGGGTAGATAGATAATAGATTGTTCTGGATTTTAAAAGTTATTTTTAATTATTACTTTCTAATTGTATTGCAGCATTGACAGAAAATAATCCAAAACTTTATCTTATCCTTTTCAGGAATAGACTACTCCTCTCTGACTACAGGCATTTTATCATAGTTACAGAAGAAAAAGCATAGGCCAAGTACACCATTTATGACTGTTCAAAAACCAGCTAAATTATGTCCTTCTTCGTGATCTCCTAAAACTCCCATCGCGTACTTTCTGGGGAAAGAAAAGCAGGTATAACACCATGCAGTATGTAGATCTCCAAGTGAAACTCTAAGGAGAAAATACTAAGTAGGACTTGGATAGGTGGGAAGGAAGTTAAGTAGCGTATTGGGCAAATGTTAAACAAAAAAAATCTGGAATGGTTGTAGTAATATTAGACAAGACCCAAATCAAGAGAAAAAGGGCAAAGAAGATAAAAACACCATTTAATTATGATTACAAAACTCCATAAATCATATTCTACCAATAATATAGCATCAATAAAAACATGCATCTTAGGCCACCCAAAAAAAAGCATAATATTATAGATTATTGAAATTTACTCAATTTTTTATAGATCTAGTGGATAAAAAAATTAAGTAAATACATAGAATATGTGTCTGTTAACCCAGTGGCTTGCCATGATATACAAGAGCCTCCTTCTAATGCCTTACACACCTACTCATCTCACACCATCTTTAACCTCCACCTGAAATCATACGCATTTCCAATACTTCAAGTTTCTTAAACAATGTGTCATTGCTTCCAACTTGCACTCCCACCATTCTGCCTTGGGGAATGCTTTTTCTTCTCTTTGGAGTGCGCTTATCATCTCCCTACACCACTTAAGCTAATTGCACCGTTAAAATTATGCCAGTATATGTAAGGTAGTACCTTGGGATAAGTAGAAGCATGGGTTATGGAGTCAGACCTGGTTAAGATCTCATTTACTGCAAGATATTTGAAATGGTATTTAACCATCATTCTTAGCAAACTATCACAAGAACAGAAAACCAAACACCGCATGTTCTCACTCATAAGTGGGAACTGAACAATGAGATCACTTGGACTCGGGAAGGGGAACATCACACACCGGGGCCTATCATGGGGAGGGGGGAGGGGGGAGGGATTGCATTGGGAGTTATACCTGATGTAAATGACGAGTTGATGGGTGCTGACGAGTTGATGGGTGCAGCACAGCAACATGGCACAAGTATACATATGTAACAAACCTGCACGTTATGCACATGTACCCTAGAACTTAAAGTATAATAATAATAATAATAAAATAAAAAAAATAAAAAGAAAAAGAAATGGTATTTAACCTACAGTGTCTCAGTGTCTGTGTTTGTAAACTAAGAATAGTAACAACTTAACTCATGGGCCTATGCTGAGAATTAAATGAGAATATTCTATACTCATGCAAACAAGTCATTAAACGTATTAGACTATTAAAGTATGTTTTTAAGGCACTATAAAACATACTAGAAATTGTCATCTAATCTGTTAAAATCTCCAGACACACACACACACACACACACACACACACAACCAAAAATATTTTAAATTTCACTAATACACTACATCTGAAATCATGGCCAATTGTCATAGAGGCTGTTTCTATTATTCAACCCCTTTCTGTATTGATAAATGAGATGTTAACATGAAGAAGTTTACACAGTAGTGTGTCAGCTTAGGTTCTTGAATAAGCAGGTTCCAATATGGAATTAGATGTTCAAGAGATTTATTGGTGGGAGATGCCAGTGAAGGATAGAGGAGAAATGAACAGGACTGGGCAGGGAGATTCTTCAAAGCACTATGTAGGCATGGCAACTGTAAGAGTGAATGGAGATTGAATTGCAAGAGTCACAGGGTGCATGTGGACCTGTACATTCTGGGAAAAGTCTTATCCAGGTTGATAGGGTGGCCCTGGGCCAAAATTGTCTCTGAGACTAGTTCAGCGTCAAACAGGAATGGGCAGCCACCAATGTCCCAGCCATGCTCGATCATTAACTAGAAGTAGATTAGGATAAGCATGACATCTGCTAGTTCTCCTGAGGGAAATCCAACTTGGTGATCTCATGGACACCACAGCTCATAACAACAGTGCCAGAATTTGAACCTAGGATGTGTGGACTTAACCCTATACTACCTTTCCTATAAAAGACTTAGCTTCATCATGTGAGTCAAAGACGTAATCAGTGGCATAATTCACCTCACTTTTAGAGAAAAGAGATGATTTTCTAAAAGATGGAGTTAAAGATGCTCAAAGTTTTAGAAATAAACTATGTTACAACAGTAGGTAAGGTACCTACCTGAGCTCTTGTATGAATCCAGGAAAGCTCTAGCCTTTCAGTGATTTATGGGCTCAATGATTGTATTATACAGTGGAGGAATTTAGAAAACATTTAGTTTCTCTCTGTCTCCTTCCCTTACCACTACTTTATGGTAAAAATTGAAGAACGTTGCTATAAATTGGTTGGGTTACTGTACAACTGTACCAGGAGGTAGATCTTTAAAAATGATTGTTAAAGAAGAGAGAAGAGCATGGTTTCTTTCTTTTTTTTTTTTCAGACTGAGTCTCGCTCTGTCACCAGGCTGGAGTGCAATAGTGCGATCTTGGCCCACTGCAACCTCCACCTCCCAGGTTCAAGTGATTCTTCTGCCTCAGCCCCCTGAGTAGCTAGGACTACAGGTCCGCACCACCATGCCCAGCTAATTTTTGTATTTTTAGTAGAGGTGGGGTTTAACCATGTTGGCCAGGATGATCTCGATCTCTTGACTTCATGATCTGCCTGCCTTGGCCTCCCAAAGTGCGGGGATTATAGGCATGAGCCACTGTGCCCAGCCGCATGATTTCTTTAAATGTACTTTCCTATTAGAAGCTAATGAAATGCAAACAACTCTGGAATTTTGCTTCCTTCTATAAGAAGTCCTTCTCCCTTTTTTTTTTAACTCAGAATATTCAAATATAACCTAATGTACAAGATTATGAAAACTTAGATGTGATGAAGACCAAAAAAGAACTAACTAATGTTCACATTAATTGGAAATGGAAAAACAAACGGCTGTTTAATAGAAAGCAGGTGAGGAGCTTTCTGCTGGAAAAAAAATAATAGATTTAAGTAATTCCAGAAAATTCAGTATCAAGAAAGACTTAAAATCCTGGTGGAATGTAAAATGTTAAATATGGCAATAAATTATTTTACAGAACAATTCTAGCTACCATGTAGATCACATGGCTACAGTAAAAAGCTAAAGTGATGCTATGGTTTAAATGTCTCCCAAGTTTCATGTTTTAGGAACTTAATTTCCAATGTGGCACTATTGAAAGTTGGAGTCTTTAAGAAGTAATTGGACCATGAAGGCTCTGCACTCATGAATGAATTAATCCATATGTGCACTAATAGATTAATAGGTTAATGTATTAATGGGTTATGGGATTGGAACTAGTGGCTTTATTAGAAAAGGAAGAGAGACCTGTGAAAGCATGTAAGCACATATGGATGTGCAGCACCCTTGTTATGCGATGCCCTGTGCTGCTTTAGGACCCTATGGAGTATTCCCACCAGCAAGAAGGCTCCCACCAGATGCAGCCCCTTGATCTTAGACTTATCAGCCTTCATACTGTAAGAAATAAATATATTTCCTTTATAAATTACTCAGTCTCAGATATTCTGTTATAAATAACATAAAATGAACCAATACCAGTGGTATTCCTAAAATGGGTCACCACCTATTTCAACAGTGAAGTGTCAGGAATGTAGAGGGGCAAAAAAGAGAAGTCGAGAATGGAGATTTTACATGTATGTGAAGAAGAGTAAAGGGAAGACAGAATCCTCAGAAAAATGTAACAATTAGTGGGATCACTATAGCTGACTTGACAATTTATCAAAAATACAGTTTCATTTGCTTCTTGCAGAAAGCATACCAATTGTATTAGACATAGATTCTCTCCTTCTAGGATATGAGAGTAATGTTGCTGCAATAAAACTCATCATGAAAGATTAATCCTAAATAACTTTAAGGTCACAGGTTCCACACTTTGGAAAGCTGGCATAGATTGATCCAAACCTTGAAAAGGCTGATTTGTTCTTTTTCTTTTGTTCTACCTTATTTCCTTTATATTTAGTTTTCTCTCAGATAATTCTCTATTATGGTTTATGGTTCATAGCAACATTGTTGTTCAGGATGAAAATATGTGTCATATTATGAGACTAATGTCTTTTATGGGAGAAACACTACTCCATTCAGAAATTGGTATGGAGATTGGTGATTGCCACAGTGGAAGTAGTAGGTGCTACAAGCCTTAAGCATCCTGCTTAACTCCTCTGATAAAATACAATGCATGAGAGAGTTAGAGTTGAATGAATCCAATTTCAGAGGTGTTTAATGGTGCTAAAGAAAAAATATTAACTCTATGGGAATGCAGCTCAGGCTACAGTTACCAAAGAGAATAAAATATCCAACTACAACTGCTGCCTGGGACTTTGTAAACTATAACAACAACAACAACAACAACAACCACAAAATAGAAAAAGATAGCAGGTTTTGTTCTTACTTTGAGATTTTCATTTATCTGTGCTAACAAAGGGATAGAATATTCTTTAACTTATGGATTTAATTTCTGTGAGGAAATAGGTATTACCTTACTAAAGCTCCAAAAAGCTGGACTTAGGTTGAAATCATATATTTGATATCATTCTATGAAACTTCTGAACTGGCAACTTAAAGCTTCCAAGTCTGAATTTCTCCAGCTTTAATATTGGAATAATGAAACATAGAATTGGTCTTTTAAAAGATAAATAAAATCAATACATCTTTAGCTAGATTAACTGAGGAAAAAAGAGAGAATAAATGAATAAAATCAGAGATGAAAATGGAGACATTACAACTGATACCACAGGAATACAAAGGATTATAAGAAATTATTATGAACAAGTATACACCAATAAATTTGATGATTTAGAAGAAATGAATACATTTCTGTATATATAAAACCTACCAAGATCAAATTATGAAGGAATAGAAAATCTGAACAGGCCGATAATGATCAAAGAAACAAAATCAGTAAGAAAAAGTCTTCCATCAAATGAAAGCCCAGGACCTGATGTCTTCACTGCTGAATTCTACCAAACACTTAAAAAAGAACTAATTCTAATTCTTCTCAAACTAGTCCAGATAAGTGAAGAGAAAAAAAATACTTCCAAACACATTATATGAGGATAGCATTACTCTGACTCCAAAACTTGTCTGAAACTAAACAAGGATATAACAACAACAAAAAGAAAACTACAGAGAAATATAACTGATGAAAATAGATGCAAAAATACTCAAGAAGAAAGTAGCAAATTGAATTCAACAGCACATTTAAAAGATCATTCCATACAATCAAGTGGAATTTATCCCAAGGATGCAAGGATGGTTTTGCATATGTAAATCAGTAAACATGATTCACATTAACAGAAAGACAAAACCCATAAGATCATTTCAACAGATGTAGAAGTAGCATTTGACAAAAGTTAACATTCCTTAATGATGAACACTTTCAACAAATTAGATATATAAGGCATGTACCTCAATACAAATAAGTCCAAGTATGACAAACCCACAGTTAACATCATTCTGAATGGGGAAAAGCTGAAGCTTTTTTCTCTAAGATCAGGAACAAGATAAAGATGCCAACTTTCACCTCTTCTATTTAATATAGTACTGGAAGTCCTAGCCACAGCAACTAAGCAAAAGAAATAAATACAAAGCATCCAAACTGGATAGGAGGAAGTCAAATTTTTTTGTATAAGATCATGCCATCTGCAAACAGAAGCATAAAAATCCTGTTTGCAGATGGCATGATCTTATATAAAGAAAACTCTAAGGATTCTACCCAAAAGTTGTTAGGACTAACATATAAATTCAGTAAAATAGTAGGAAAAAAATAAACATTCAAAAATCAGTAAAATGTATATATGCTAATAGTAAACTATCTAAAATGAACAAAGAATAAAATTATATTTACAGCAGCTATAAAAAACACACCCAGATAACCTAACCAAAGAAATAAAAGATTTCTATACTGAAAACTATAAAACATTAATAAAAGAAATTGAAGAGGACACAAATAAATTGAAAAATATCCTGTGTTTGTGGATTCGAAAACTTAATGTTGTAAACATAGCCATACTACCCAAAGCAATCAACAGATTTAATGCAATCACTGTCAATATACCAATGACATTCTTCACAGAAATAGAAAAGAAGAATGCTGAACTGTGTATAAAACTTCAAAAGACCCCAAATGGCCAAAGCAATCCTAAACAAAAACAAACAAACAAACAAAAAGCTGAAAGCATCACACTCTCTGACTTCAAAATATGCTATAAAACTATAGTAATCAAAACAGCCTGATACTGGAATAAAATACATATAGACCAATGAAATAGAATAGACAGCCCAGAAATAAATGAACACACTTACAGCCAACTGATTTTCAACAAAGATGCCAAGAATACACATTGAGGAAAAGACAGTCTCTTCAATAAGTGGTTCCAGGAAAATTAGATATCCACATACAGAAGAATAAGAATGGACTTTTATCGCTCACTACATACAAAAATCAACTTAAAATGGATCCAAATTTTAAATGTAAAATCCAAAAAAATAAAACTACTAAAAGAAAACATGAGAGAATGCTTTATGTCATTGGACTGGGCAAGGATTTTAAAAATAAGATCTCAATAGCTCGGGAAATAAAAGCAAAAGACAAATGGGATTACATCAAACTAAAAAGCTTTTGTACAACTGAAGAAATGACAGAGTCATAACCTATAGAATGGAAGAAACTATTTTCAAGCTATTTATTTTGACAAAGGGTTAACATAGAGAATACATAAGGAACTTAACAGCAAAAATACTAATAGCATTATTTAAAAATGGGTAAAGGATCTTAATAGACATTTCTCAATAGAAGGCATGCAAATGGCCAACAAGTATGTGAAAAAATGTTCAATATCACTAATCATCAGTGAAATGCAAACCACAATGAGATACCACCTCACTCTAGTTAGAATGACTATAATAAAAATACAAGGAAACAATTGTTGGAAAAGATGGGAACAATCCCACTAAACCTTTGGTGAAATTGTAAATTAGTACAGCCATTATAAAAAACAGTATGAAGATTCTTCAAAGAAATTAAAAATGAAAACATCATATGATCTAGCAATCTTACTACTGGGTATGTATGCAAAATAAATGGACATTATCAAGGCATATAACCATCAGAATATCTAAAGACAATGTGAAGAAAATAATTCTAAGGGCAATGAGACAAAATCATCATGTAACTTATAAAGGAAAACTTATCAGACTGACAGCAGGCTTTTCCACAGAATCCTTATGAGAGAAGGAATTGGGGTCTCATCTTTAGTCTTCTTAAACAGAATAACTGTTATCCAAGAATTTTATATCCAGCAATACTAAGTTTTATAAATGAAGGATAAATATAGTGTAACTCAGAAAGCAAATGCTGAGGAAATTTGTCAATACTAAACTAGCCCTACAAGAAATGCAAAATGAAGTTCTAAATCTGGAAACAAAAGATTGATACCCACCGGAATATAAACTCCCAGAAGCATAAAATTTCCAGGACTTATAAAATAATAACAGAATGAAGAAAACAAAGTCACTAGGTAACAATCAACATGATGACTAGAATAATACCTCACATCTCAATATTAACATTGAATGTAAATGGTCTAAATTCTCTGCTTGAAAGATACAGATTGGCAGATTAAATTAATAATACACAAACCAAATATCTACTGTCTTCAAGAGACACAACTAAAACATAAGAATTCTTATAGACTCAAGGTAAAGGGGTAGAAAAAATATATCACGCCAATGAAAAACAAAAGTGAGCATGAGTAGCTATTCTTATATACAAATTAGTATTTTGAAGAGATATCTGCATTCCCATGTTTATTGTAGCACTATTTACAATAGCCAAGCTATGGAATCAACCTGAATGTTCAGCAACAGATGAATAAAGGAAATATGACATATACACAGTGGTATAGCCATAAAAAAGAATGAAATTTTATCATTGTGAAAACATGGATGAGCTGGAGGACATAATGTTAAGTGAAATAAGCCAAACAGAAAAGACAAATGCTGCGTGATGTTATTCATAGGTTAAACCTTAAAAAAAAAATGTCATAAGAGCAGAGAGTAGAAAAGTGGTTATCACAGATTGGGGAGGGAAGGAAGAAGAGGAGTAAGAGAAGTGGTTGGTCAATGGGTACGAAGTTACAATTAGAGAGAAAGAACAAGTTTGGGTGTTCTATTGAAAAGTACAGTGATTATTGTTAACAGTAAGGTACATACATTATAAAATAGCTAGAAGAGAGGCTTTGAGTATTTTTACAACAAAGAAATGAGGCATGCATGAAATGATAGATATGTTAACCACCCTGATTTGATGATTACATACTATATAATAATATACTGAAACATCAATTTGTACCTTACAAACATGTAACATTACAATGTGTCCATTTAAAAATAAAATTACATTTTAAAAAATTGAATTAATAAAATCATATACCTCATAGTGTGTTATGGGTTAATATGATGTGTCAAATTGGCTAGGTCATAGTACCCAGGAAATTGGTCAAAAATTGTTTTAGATATTTTTGTGAAGGCACTTTTTAGATGTGATTAAAATTTTAATAGTACATTTTGAATAAAGCAGACTTACCTGGAACAAGAATGAGTTCTGTAAGCAGATCACCTTTGGACCAAAATTGTGACTCTTTCCTGAGTGCCCAGCCTGCTGGCCACGCTGAAACTCTTGGACTTGCCAAACCTCAGGATTTATAAAATTAAGCACCTATTAATGAATCTGGGCTGCTAAATCCAATAAATCTGATCCCAGATTCCACACTTTTAATTGGCACTTTACATTTCTTCAAAATAACACACAATAGAACAAAATTCAACTCAAAAATAGAAATAGATTAACTTCTCCTTTACTGTGTAATGTGGCCTTGTGGTTAGCCTCAAAAAGACTCTGGGTCGACCTCAGAGGCATTCACAAAAGCCATAAGAAGTTAAGGTGCTCACCCCCGTCTCCACTGCAGAAACAGGGATTAAGCCGGTTGCCCCTTGAAGTTGTGGTCAGGACTTCTCTGATGCTCTCCTGACCTTACTCTCTCACTCCACCCTGAAGGAGTGGAATTAGACAATTGTCTTTTGATTTCCATATGCTCAAAGGAGTTAGATGTCATATCTACAAATGCCTTCTTAGATTAAAAGCTCCATAATTTTCATTACTCTTTGGCTGCAGGAAAATAAATGGAAACAACTATCAATCTCGATTTAGGGAAGAAAAAGGGGAGTGGAAGAAATGATTGCAAAATGGGGGTCTTCTCTTTTCTAAATTTGGAGTCTGCTACCCAGCTCCATACAATTGTTTTTGTGCAGACAATCGGGGACTATTTCCCAAGTCTTCTTATTTTTCAAGAGAAGCCAGAAATATAAAATTTTACAAGAAATACCCAAACTTGTAATGTTGAAAATGACTAGTAATTAAAAAGAAAATACTAGTGAGAGAGCCAATACAGTTTAACAGGTTATATATTTGTAGAAGAATTTTGACACAGGAAACCCCAATTTATAACTGCTAAATACAATTAATAAGATAATTAAAATGATTTTAAAAACCTTCCTGATTTCACTTCTAAACAAAATCACATATTAATTCTCAGAATCTATTTGTGTTATGATTCAATGGAGACAAAAGAGAAAAAGATCTCTTCACTATGTAACCAGCTTTGCTAGTTCTCACTCAAAATTTAGTGATGTTCTTCTTTTCAAAAAGTGACTGTTGGTCTGATCACTACAAACAAAACAAGTAACAGATGTAATTACCTGGATAATTTATAATATGCAGAGCATTCAGGACATTCACTGAAATTGTTTTTCAGATGTATCAAATTAATGTATTAGTAAAACAGATAAATACTATTCACACTTATCAGACAAAACAATAGAAGCAATATGCAAATACCTCAACTTTCTTATTGTTTTAAATCAAATGTGGCATTTTAGTTACTTTATCTCTGAAAGCACCTTTCAGTTAGCAGAGGAGTCTGGCTGTGAAGCCTCAAAGCAAAGAAAAACTCTATCTATTCAATTATTGTGTAATCCCCACATTATCTTACTTCTTTGTAACAGAGTAGTCACTGAAAACAGTAAAACAAGAAAGAAATTTGTTCTTTCTTTCTTGAATAAAGGTTGGGTTTTAAATTAAAATGTATTTTGTGTGTTTGTGTGTGTATATATATATGTGTGTGTGTATATACATATGTATATATATGTGTGTGTGTATATATATGTATATGTATACATATATATAAAATGGCATATCTATATATCACCCCCTCATGCACACTACTTTATTTACCAATGACTTACTGACCCTCTGATGATTTCAAGCATTTAGTCATTGTGTCCCACCAAAAAGCACAGAACTGAGCCTGATAAAATTAAAAGAAGCCAATCTTTCAAATCAGCACACTGTGACTCTTATACCATCCAGTAAACATTTGAGTAATTTTTCTTTCCAATAAGGATTGCAGAAATCCTGAATCTTGTTTCCTGTTAGGGTTAGATATAAAAGTATTCAACGTAAAGTGTAAAACAAAAACAAAAGTAAAACTTATTGCCAAAACTCCATCTATGAGCTAAAGCCCCAAGAAAATATTTTTGTCTCAATGGGATATTTATGACAATTTTCCCTAAGAAATCCTTGCAATATCCATAAAAGGCTGTACTAAAAAGTCTAGTTTGAGAAATATGTTGTGTTTTTAAATTATTTTTTCTGATTTTTATATAATTTTCGAATAATATCAGCCAATAATGAAATAACACTTAGATTTTATTTACCCAAACAGATACCCTGCAGAAGTATACCAAGCAAAACTTAAAGATTCTGCTTGTCCTAAACTCATGTTGATCTACCTTGAATAAAGAGCTTATTGTACATTTTGTTATCCTTCTTGTTATGCAGAAATGCAATCATTTATTAAGAACTCAATGAAGAGTATGTTAAACATTGGAAAGTCAAACAAGGCTGTTTTCCACATTTTTTTTTAATTGATTAGCCAGATGGACAACCAGAGAACACCAAATGTCACTAGCAAGGAAATGATTTTCAGTAGTGCTTTCCTGGGGTGTAATAAAGGATGAATTTCTAGAGACTTTTACATAAAAAAGTTACTGTGCAATTTTTTTTTTTTTTTTTTTTGAACACAGAATTTTGCTCTTGTTGCTCAGGCTGGAGCACAATGGCATGGTTTCAGCTGAATGGCATGGTTTCAGCTGAATGGCATGGTTTCAGCTCACCTCAACCTCTGCCTCCCGCATTCAAGTGATTCTCCTGCCTCAGCCTCCCAATTATCTGGAATTATAGGAACCCACCATCACACCTGACTAATTTTTGCATTATTAGTAGAGATGGGGTTTCACCATTCTGGCCAGACTGGTCTCAAATTCCCGACCACAGGTGATCCACCCACCTCAGCCTCCCAAGTTCTGAGATTACAGGCGTGAGCCACCACGCCTGGCCTATTGTGCAATTTGATTAAAAAAGGAGGGGGTGGAAAACTAATTCAGAGTTGATAGAAAAGAGGTTTTCCCCAAAATGGGAAATTTACTTGATATTTTTCAACAGTTGAAACCAGCAAAGTCTGGCTGGCAATGAAATGACAACACATGTATTTAAAGTTATGCATAATTGGAGGGCTTTTATACTTTCCATCACAGAAGACAAGTTCAATTGATTTTTTTATTAAACCGATGAGCTGTTGCCCACAATTGTCTTAAATTGACTGGTAATTCAACCTGTGCCTACATAACACTAAAATAACAGGTCAACCCAGAGGGAGAAAGAATAGCAATCAAATAGATTTGGTTCACACAAATGTATCTGATTGATAGAATTTTTCACCTTGTAACCCACCATTTCTGTTTCAGAGATAAACATCCTCAGCTCAGCAGCAATTCTGTCAAATCCCAAAATCTCTACACAAAGAGAACATCTGACCCAGTCCTCCATCACTGAATTTCAGTCTCTCAATTTTTGCCTTTGGGAAATTAATACTACTACATTTGCATCTGCTTCCTCCATACTAAGCAGTGAACTTGGCTAGCCCAAGGCCAAATAGTGAAACCAAGTCTGCTTTGGGGTTGCTCCAAATCTCCCAATCAAAGGTTTTCCATTTCTTGGTAAAATTTCTAAAATTATCAGTTTTCCAACTTTATCTAATGTGTGAACTTCTGTGCCCCACAAAACTTAGACCTTCCCAAGTTCCCCTCAGAGCTTTACTGGTAGTTTTTGACAATGCAGTAAACTATTTGGAATTGGAAATCTAAAAGCTGTTAATAGGTTATATTCCATGTAACTGTCACATTTTAGCTTAAGGTACTTTGGCACAAAGTTGTTACTAAATGTGAGGCTGATCCTGAAGAGTCTACTTACATTATGCTTAAAACATTACAAATGGCACTCCAAGGGTCAAATTCTGGAGATTTTCAAGTTTAAGAGACTCATGCCTGACCCATCTCCAGGGAATCTGACTCACTACATCTGGACTAAACCAAGGCACCTTTATTTTTAAAAAGCCACATAGGTAAGTTTGAGGTACAGCCAAAGTTGAGTGCCATGTGACTACATTGTGATCATTAGATGTGGTGAAGTCTTCCTGTGCTTGGATTCTGGGTATTAGATGATTACCCAGAAGCTTGAAAACATTATGCCAAATTATAAAAGTCAGTTGTAAAAGACCACATAATCTATGGCTCCATTATATGAAATGTCCAGAACAGGCAAATCTATAGAGACAGAAAATAAATTAGTGGTGGCTAGGACTGGGGTGGGATATGGAGAATGGGAAATAGGGTGGGGATAGCTAAATGTTATTTAGCTAAATGGTGTTTTCTTTTTTGTTTGTTTGTTTGTTTTGAGATGACAGATATATCCTAAAATATGGTGATGGCACATATCTGTGAATAGATTAACAACTATTGACTCGTATATTTTAAGTGGGTAAATTGTATGGTATATTAATCATATCTTAATAAGGTTATTACAGAAAATGTATATGAAATGCAATGAAACGTATATCTTCACATTTGCAACAGAAAAGTTCATCACTCTGTCTCGCTGTTTTGGGGTCTGAAGATTTAAAAATGCTGTCAGATTTTAAAATCCAAATTTTATATTTTCTTCCAACATTTACCATTGATGAATTGGTGGTTGAAACCCTGAGGAGACTCCACTCAATAACTAAAATGAATTGACATTCCTCAACAAAACATCAGGGCCAAGTCATCAATAATGTAAAAGAAAGTTCCCTGTGGTTGGCAGAGTTGATATCTCTATTGATGAAAATATGCTCTCCAGGTTTTATGTGTATAGATGATAATTTGATTAACAGAGTATAATTTCTGTCAGGGCAGAGTTGCTCTCCTGGCGACTCACCAAATCTTAAGAAGAGCACTCTGTCATCCACTGTTCAAACCAACACAAAAAGTCTGTCATCCTTGAGAGAAGTAGCTACTTCTAGAACCTCAGGCAAATTTAAGCTTTACATCCCACAACCATGGTCAATTCAGACATGCCTCAGGCAATCAAGGGACCAATGTAAAAAGGCATGTTCTTTTAAATATGTTTTTAAAAACCATTTTAATAAATGGTTTTGAATGAATTAATAAATAAGATACATGAAGGGGCATATTTAAACTGTATATTGATTTTAGCAATTATTACTCGTTAATATTAAGTGAGATAGCTTTAGGAGCATGATTTGAGATGCTACTAATGTTTACTGATTTAAATGTTCTGGAAATGAATGGTATAAGGCAATAACTGAATGACAATAAACGAATGACAATTCTTAAGTATATTTATTGAAACAAGATTGTGTTTATACCCATAAATCTTTAAATGCTAAATCAGAACATTTTAACTTTTTTTCCCCAATACTAAGCTTCCCATTATGAAACTTAGTTTCTATACACTTTCTTGGAAGGAAACATTTTAAAATCTCTTACTTTCTAGTTAAGAAAATGAAAGCGAAGATAAGAATTGACTTGTCCCGTGTCATACAGAGAAGAAGCAGTAATGCTAGGGACAGAACCAAGGCTTTAGGGTGGAAGGCTCACCTCACCTGGAGACATAGGTCTCCTTTAGACCCAAGGGCCTCATAGTCTGGTCAGGCTTATAAGCACATCAAATTTAAATGTCATGATCTAAGGACACTGGAAAGAGTGGCCCGACTGCCATGTTGCCTCCGACCCTATTGGGCTTACTCAATAAGAGAAAAATAGTACTTTGTTTTCCATCCACTCTCATGTTTCAATGGTTCATTCATTCAACAAATATTTAGTAAATAAATATGGATAAAGCACTGTGCCAGACTGGAGATACAAAACTAATAAGCTCATTTGTTGTCTTCAGAGTGCTTATGGCTCAAACTCACTAAAGAAACCAAGAAATGCACCAAAAAATACAATTCCTGGACTATCAAATTAACAGATATTTGTAAAAACGAACCACATTCTCAAGACAATGAATTGGGCAGTCTTTATAAACTTCTGGTAATTTATAAATAAGCATATTTGTTAACACTTATTTATCAATTACTATGTAAAGACCATTTAAAATTTTTTATATATGTGACTCATTTAATCCTCATTATAATATGACATAATATCCTATTCCTTAGCTGAGGGAAACAAGACAGAGATGAGAGAGGACTGGTTTAAGGCCCCAGAGAGGTCACTGCATGCCTCTCAAACTTTATCACCTGCCCTCCTTGTCTGTTTGCCTACTCTCAGCTCAATAGTAACAATAACAACAATGGAAGCCTTAATGTCATAGCATTTAAACACGTAATGAAAATGAAAAACTTCTACTGTGCAATGAGCAGGCTATGGTCCTCCAATTGGCTGGATGGAGAGGCATCTGCTCTGTAGGTCCAGTTGCTGATGTTAGGATCTACCTGAAGCATCAGGAAGACCATAGTCCAACCTGGCTTCATTTGCAGCAAAATGAAGTCCACATTTAATTTCTACCTGGCTGTTCGGCCTTTGGAGCAAGGTCTCATAACTCCCATACACTCTACTTGCTTCCTCTTTCTCCACCCTTTCCATTGCTTCCTGTTTTAACCACACACAAATACACACATACACACACTCACACACACACACAATCTTATATTCTAACTTTCAAAAATTGCTTTTTAGCAGGTTTTTACCCCCAGAAACATGTACTTTAACATGCTCTTTGTCCCAGTGTGCCTTGGTGTGGATTTTGTATGGAATTATTGTAAAAAGAAAAAAAAAATAATGGCAGCTATTCCAAAATGATCATTAAAGAACATTCATACTCCTCTTTCACGTCAGCCCCTTTTATATAAACTTTATTTACACTGCAGGTAGAAATAGAAAGATACTTTGTTGTCACTTTATAAAACTGCTCAGGTTTTTAAAATAGAATCTTCTTTTATACAACCACATAGAGTAATAATGGACAAGTGTACCTTCTGAACTACTTAGCCTGAGTCTTTTAATAACTAACCTTTCCCCATGGAGAGTTTCAGAATACATTCCTTGGGTAGCAAAGAAGAAAAAGAAAGAAGAAAGAGTTTCAAACAGATGAACAACAATGATGCCAAACCATAGAGCCTTTCTGTGTTTTAAAGTAATTATCTTTCAATTTTTAAAAAAGAAAACTGAATTAGGACACTCAATTTAAAAACAGAAAAGAAAGAAACTATCTTTTGCCAGCATTTAGCTTTATAAAATCAAATATGACAAATTTTACTTTGCCAAATTAGACTTGAGAATAAACACACATAGTAGTTGGTTTCTTTCTTTCTTGGCTATAATAAATAAAAGTTGACTGAGAAAACTCAGGAACATTGTATGACATTTGTAGGAGCGATTTTCTTAGAAATTTTTTAAAAAGTGTTTTAAGCATTTTCCTGAAATTTTTTTAAAAAGATAGATCTTCATTTAGGAGGTAAACACCAGTGTCTCATTACATAATCTACTTTTTTCTTTAGTTGAAGAGGACAACAATATAGACACAATATCAAAAGAGTTTCTGCAGCCATGGTGGGTGTGTTCTCTTCTATTCCTATTCTTATTGATTTTCATGGTTCAACTGAATAGATATATGACTAACACAGAGTAAAATTAACTGTCCTGCATGAACATAGTCTGGGACTGGTGAACATTAGCAAACAGTCCTACACAATTTAAAATGTATCTACTTTATCTTCTTAACGTCCATTTACTCACAAACAATGTGACAGTAATATTCTTAGACTTATATTTTCATATACAAGTGACCAACCATCCTAATCTATTCACTTAAAAGAAGACCTATAGGAAATTTTGAATATAAGTAGGTCTGTGAAAAAATTAAGCAATTTTTTCTAAATATTATCTTAGTCAAAATTTCCTTCTAGTTTGCATTAATCCAGTTCATCCTAATTAGTGTCATGGAACAATGACTATTAAGTTTTGTATGTCATTATTAACTAAATCTCTGTAAAATGCCTTGCAATAATAAGATGTATTATAACTTGGTTCCTCTGTATTTGTTTTGACTAAGAGTGATGATATATTCTTAATACTTAGTTAATATTTCTAAAATAAGTTTTACTATAAAAGTAATATAGGAAAACACATATTTGTGTATGTACATACATATACATATGTAACTATGAATGTAATCTATTTAGAATCACAAAAGACATTATCTTGACATCTTTCCATATACCTCCCATTATAAATACTGATTTTCCTAGCAAGGTGTGTTTCGAGCAAAATATGACTTAATAAGCATCTGGAAGTATTCATTCTGCATATGTGTAAGGGAAAGAAAACATATTGATTAGAAAAAAAAAATTCATTGTCCCCTGCAAGGATACTGATTTGACCATATGGATGAGACTTCACCCCTGTATTTTACTAGCAGGCATCTCAGATTTGGCCCTCAGGGTCAATTTTCTAGTATAATTTTAAACATTTGAAAGTCACATTCATTCACTAAGTTGCAAAATAATGTTTTTGCATCAAAAATTGATTTCTCTGAGTCCTTTCAATTTTAGTACAAATAATTTATTGCTAGATGACTTTATGAGACAGCAGAAAATGTGCTTACCTCTTCAATATCCTTTTAACAAAAAATGGACTGGAATTTAGACACATCAGGAGGGAGGGAAATTTGACTAAGTTGTTATTTCCTTATGAAAGTGTTGAGATGGAGAATTTTCTAAATAAGTTCTGATCTTTGTTAAATCTCTCACCATAGAGATAATGCCAATATTTGACAGAACTGACAAGGCAAAGTTATTCTCTATTTATACTTTTTCTGCGTAATCTGGGTAGGAAAGCATACAAAGTAAAGGGGAAAATCTTATTCTGTAAACTTGAGAAGCCAGATTGCTACCAATACAGTAGTGTCAGGTGCAGATAGATTCTAGCTTATTAATTGCTGAAGAAAATAAAATCAGCCTCAGTATTACTAATGATTTCCCATTCTATGCTTATTGTAGAATTTTTAAGCAACAATTTAAAAATTAGAAGAACTGACCTACAAGCTTTTTTAAAACTATATTTATTTAAAGTGGACCTGGAAGATCACCATTGTTTCTACTCATCCCATCATTACACAGATGAGGAAACAAGATACAAAGAGGGTATATCAGTCAAGATTCAGTCAGAGAAACAAAACAAGCAGAAGACATGTGTTGAGGGATGTTATGGGGTGAATCGTGTCCTCTTAAGAGATGTTAAAGTCCTCCCTCCCTCCCAGTAAGTGTGAATGTAACCTTATCTGCAAAAAAGGTATTCGTGGATGTGATTAAGTTAATTATCTAGAGTGAGATCATCCTGGATTATCTAGACACACCCTACATAATGTATATCCTTATAAGAATTGCACAGAAAAGAGACAACAGGAAGAAGAGGAAAAGGCCATGTGAAGATGAAGGCAGAGACTGGAGTTTTTCAGGCCCAAACCAAGGAATACCTAGAGTTCTCAGAAGCTAGAAAAGGCAAAAAAAAATAGTTCTCTGCTGGGCCTTCAGAGGGAGTATGGTCCTGCCAATATCTTGATTTCATATTTCTGGCCTGCAGAATTGTGAGAATATACATTTCTGTTGTTTCAAGTCAGTGAGTTTGTAGTAATTTGTTACAGCTGCCCTATAAAATTAATATAGGATGAGCCATCAGAAAGAGCAAGCTGGCATTCTTGAGAACGTGCTGAAGTTGCAGCCCACGGGTGGAACTTCCTCATCCAGGAACCCTCAATTCTTTTTTTAAGGACTTTCAATTAATTGAATTAGGCCACCCACATTTTCTAAAATAAACTGCTTTACTCAAAGTCAACTGATTATGAACATTAAAAAAAAAACTACAAAATATTTTCACAGCAACACTGAAATTAGTGTTTGATTGAATAATTAGGAACTATAGCCTAGCCAAGTTGTCATATAAAACTGACCATCATAGAAAATAAGTGGCTTGCTCAAAGATACAAATTTAGTAACGGTATTCTAACCTTAAACAAAGTCAAATATTAAAATCGCCCTTAGATCAGCCAGCTAGCATGAGAGAGAATGTGGATACCATCTAATATACATATATTTGTGCAGAGGACAAATAAAATAATAACATATAGAGTTGCCGTAAAGTTCTCCTTAGAAAAATGGGACCAATAGAAAACAGAAGAAACCCAGGAATCTCATCTGTAGATAAACTAAGTTCCCCAAGGTGCATATTTGCATACCAGTAGATAGTTGTTGTCCAGGTAACTCAAAGGTCTTGTTTTATTGAAGGGATTATTCATACAGTGAATTAAAATGAATTGTCTCAGACAACACCAGGGCTTCTGGTGGCTTATGAGGGGAAAGGGAAAAAACGGTTGTCACACAAGGAATAAGACAAAGACAGAGATCGAAATGACAACTTTGAGTAAATGTTTGTGTTTCCTCCATGTCAATCCTTGTCCATGTATCATCAGTAAATTATTTGATTCTCATTAATGTGAGAGACATTTGGATTCATTTAGGGTATATGTCAAGCTAAGTCCAACATCAAGATGAGCCCAGGGCAAGAATACAGACTCCCCATTGGAGTACTATTACAATGGGTTTTCAGCAAGATGGACCTAATTAGCATTACCCTAATCTCTATTAACCTTTAGAGAAGTTTATTTCTGACTATGGCTTCTCACCTCCTTTTTCTTAAAGAATTTACATTAGAAAACTTGACATTGTAAATTTGTTTTCTGCCTCTAGTGTAAATCTTCTCCTAACCTCTTGCCAGTTTCACAACCCAGGAATGTCTTTCTCAAGACCCTGGAAGCATCCTTTTGAAAGTTTGGAGGACAGAATTCTAACTTTGATAAGCACTAATTAGCAAACACAGATGGCCTAATGACATTGACCAATCTCCCCACTAATATTCTCCAGTAATTTTCCATAGCTCATCCTAGTAATTAAAAATCCTCTCAATTTTTTATTTTTGGTAGAGTTGAATTCAACTCTCTCCCTTACTGCAATAGTCTTGAATGAAGTCTTCCTTATCTGTTCAACTCTGTGCAATATTTACTTGACTGTTCACATAGATCGGAATTTTCCAATCTGAGACATAAGGTGTACTGCACATGAGTCTAGGATGTGTTGAAACATTAGTACCCTCAACACTCAGAAAAGCTAAATGGAGACAATGCACACAGAGCCGTAGCTTAATAATCTCTGGGTACAAGGACCCACTTCCATTTATTCCATATCCATTTTCTTCCACATCATTCTTTATGTGAATTCTTATGAGAAACAGAAGGAAGGTCATGATATGGAAGATATAAAGCACTAAATTCCTTATATAATATATATGTCTAAAACATCTATGCACAAATATTTGCATTTAAATCTAAAGAGGCTGTAAGAGAAGCAAAGAAAAAAAGAGGCAAACCTAAAATACATACGAAACTTGAAATATAACATCAAGTAATAAAACTGCCAAATGGTACCTAACAAAGAACATAAGAACAAGCTACACAACGGTGTAGACAAAAATCAAAATGAATTATATAAATTGAATTGATGGAGATAAATAAGATGTCAGATATAGTATAAATGAATGAGGGTAAGATTTAGTAAATAAAGAAAGAGATAAGTTGTAGGCAGTGTTATACTAGAAAAACTTTATAAAAATATGAGTTCTGTGAATTGCATCTATGTACTGGGGTTAAAAATAAATCAACAAACTTATTTGGACTAAATGATGTTAACAAAAGACCATGAGATCTGTGGAGGAAGAAAAGGAGATATTTATTATCTATTAAAAAAAAAAAAAGTTGGGCAACATGTTGAGACCCCATATTACAAAAAATTTAAAAAAATATATAGCTAGGAGTCGTGGCATGCACCTGTAGACCCAGCTACTTGGGAGGCGAAGGCAGGAAGATTGCTTAAGCCTGGAGGTCAAGGCTGTAGTGAGTCATGAATGAGCCACCAAGAAACGATCTGCATATTGGGGAGGCACAGTCTCCGGTACAAGTGAAAGTGTTATTTCCAAAGAAAAAAGAGAATATTAGAGGTTTTATAAAAATGGAAAAAAGTTATGTACTGATCTTTGATAAACTTCATTGGTATTAGTAATGTTTGAGGAGCTGGCAAGCTCTGATTGGTAAGCGATGATGTGGAACAAAACAAGTTTGATAGTTAAAGCTGGTATTTTCAGTAGTTATTTGATAAAATCGGTTTCAGGTTACTGCAGGCAGCTTCAGCTGCAAAAAATTACAGTTTTTGGAGCAATGTTTCATACCTTGAGTGTTTTTTCCCCTGGTTTCTCAACTCTGCTTCAGTTGGGTATGACAAGAATGACCCAGTTTGTATGATCTACTTTCACAGGGGCAAGCAGGGCAGGCTACCAAATGCTTGTCTAGCGATCCAGAAGAGGAGCTGAAGAGTCTTTACAAACAGACTTGACCTGTTTCATCACCAGTCATAGGTTGCTCTTATTTGCAGAAGTGTTTGCCGACACATCATACTTCTTTGCTTCCCTGGCCCTGAAAGCTTTCACCGAAAATAATTTCCTCGTGCTCTGTTCTGTGGTCTGCAGACTTCTAAATATTTCCTGCATCTCAGTGTCTTGGAAATTGATGTTAAACTGCATATCTTAATTTTTGACCGTTGTCATCCATCTTCTGTCTTGAATTGTAAAGACCCCAATGACATTTTTAAGGTGGTAAATTTGCCATTTCTGTTCACCTTTGGTTCCCTTGGGGACTGAGTACCTCATTTGACCCCTTTTTACTATAATCAAACTGATATTTAAATCTGGAGGTCCCTCAAAAGACCACAGAAGCATGAGAGCTGAGAGATAACGTGGTATAACCTGCCTTTCTGGGAGCCCCAGCCTCCCTCTTTCTCATTCATTCAGCAACCGTGTGCACTGAGTCCCAGCTGTAATCCAGGTATAGCACTTAGCCTAAGGCACAGTCGTGAGGACATCTGCTCTCAGAGTTGACAATCCATTGGGAGACCAACTATAAACATGAAAATGCTTCAAGGAGAAGCGGAGGCTGCTGTGAAAGGAGGAAGTGGTCAAACCTGGACTGAAGAATCAGAAAAGGCTTCTCAGAAGAAGTGACATGTTGGCAGCTGAGTCTTGTAGTGTGAGCAGGAATCAGCCAGGTGACTATCTTGTCACTCTGAGGTGTCCAGTCCCTCCATTTCCTAGACTCCAGAATATACTCACAATCTTGTGTCTCATCCTAACTCTCCTTTCTTGGGAAACAGTGCATTTCCCCTAGGCACCCCTCATTTCAACTCCCATAATAAAAAATTAAATCATTTCTCACATTTTCTTGCTTCCTTTATGATAGCACTCACAGTCACATCATCTGAGATAAATACTATTTCCACACTCACAAGCTTTGTGAGTAATGGAAGTCATATTTCTTATCTGAGCCCCATATTCCTCACATGTAAATATAATAACACAAACCTGCTTGATTACTTCACAGGGAGAAAAATGAACATGGTATCGCTACTGTTGTTACATTTTAACGGAACATTAAAGAAAAAAGAATCAACTTCTCTTAGGCACTTTTACTTCAAAATAACCCCTTCCATGTTTACATTTAAAGATAATGATAATCCTCCTCCTCTTCATCATCATCCTCAAAGCTGATATTAGGTGCTTGGTAATAGGGTGAATGTTCATAGAGAAACTCTAGAAATACTTATTCAATTATTTAATCCTCCCCCAAATTCTCTATTATATTACTGTATTCCAAGTTTATCAATAGCAAAATGAGGCATAAAGAGATTAAATGTTTTGCCAAAGGTAAGAACAGTTGTGTGTGAGCACATAAGGCTAATCTCCCTTTGTTTCCCCATTTTCTGTGTCTGGACCCCTCACCTCATTATGCTCTTAGCATTGTTTTCTGTGATCTCATTAAAAGCCAGAAGCAAGCCTGGTCCATCCTATCTTTTGCAGCACTACAACAGAGCTGACTTTTATCTGCTGTAATGGTAGGAAATTTCAAGCCGCTTCTTGAGCAGGCAGTCACACAGAGTTACAGAATGTGACAGTGTTCCTATATAGTCATTGCTGCAAAACTAATTCTATTGAGAGGTAGAGAAGAAGCGGATAAAATGAAAGCCTGCTGCCCAAAGTGTTAGATGCCCTTTTAAACAACAACATCAACCTCTATTTACAGACCACAGCATGTACATCCATCAAGCCTCATGACTCATTGCCTCTACTCCAATATCTGGATTGGTTTCAGAGAAGCAAATAGAGAAAATACAATACCATCAGGGACCCCTTTTTCTGTGACCCTGCAATGTTTAGGATACTGATTATTACCACTGATGCACAAGGTTAACAATCAGCTACTTGCTTGTTTTCTCAGTTAAAACTTATAGGAGACTTTCATTGAAATAGATCGATGTTCATCAGGCATTTTTTTTTAACTGGATGTGGGAGTTTTGATTTAGCCATTTTTTTCTACTATTTAAGTGATAGATTCCTCTAATAAAAAGGGGAAAAGAGTGTCTTAAGTCTGCTGAAAAATCTGAGGGCAAACCAACAGATTTTGTGAACAGTTACAATAGCAATGTAGTTGAAATTTTTGTTTCATTTCATATAAATGAGAAATAAAAAATATTGCTACTTTAACCTTAAAAAAAAAAAAGAAAGAAAGAAAAAGAAAGAAATAGATCGGAAGAATGAGAGTCCTAGCGAGTATATGCCCACGGCACTCTCAAGAAGCCCATTTCAAAGGAAAGTTGAATCAGTTACTGTTTGGGGGCACATCAAAGAATATCCTAGATTTAGTGAGATAATAACAGAAGAAGCAAGGCTATGAACCAATGAGCCCAAAACAAAACAAAACAAAGCCATATTCTTTCAAATAAAGCTTTCACCTCAGGAGCTAAATACTTATTAACAAAATGTTGAACCATTTTTTTGCTGAATAACCCTGTTGCCTCTACTGCAAGATGGAGCTAGATGAACTGAATGGCTAAAGGGTCAGTAACCCACACTGCTGCTAGTATAGAAATTCCCTAAGTTATTGCCATCTGGGCTTTGAACACTCCATTGTCCCTATAAAGCCTACTTTTTTAATAAACAGGAAGCTCCTGTAGCCTAATATTTTCTGTTTCTTGCCAGCTCTTAGTAAATATACCAAGTGGAACAGAAGTGAACTACTTCTCTGGGAGAATTTTCTATAGTACATCTAGCTGTGTCCAAGCACCTCTTTGTACTGAACAGTAAGAGACCTAGGAACCCTGGATATCTAAAAGTAGAGATCATATTGATTTTTGTGCAGTAAATAGGGTTGGGTAGAACCATGAGTGGGGTGAAGGAAAACACTTTGTTGACTTTTTTATGGGATGCTTACTTGTCATGCCTTCTTAATTGGGCAAACTCAGACAATTTATTAATTTCTCAAGTGTAAATGGAACAATAATGTCTTTCAGGTAAGCTTACATGAGGATTAAATAAGAAACATCATGTAAAGCATTTAACATCATGGTTGGGCCCAACATGTACTTAAGTAATATTAGCAGTTATGTATGTGAAGTGTTTGGCAAAAGACCTAGCACACTGTAGGTACTTTTAAAAAATATATATTCCCCCCACTCACTTCCAACGTTGTTATTTCATACCCTTTAGTACTTTCAATTTCCAACCCTGACTCCAACCATATTTTGGCTATTTTCAGAACTCACATTATCTTTCATATAACAAGCTTTATCAGTTATAAATAGCACTGACTGAAGATAACTTCAGAACAGCAGATCTCCCTTGTCCCAAAGGACAAGATGTCAATGGAATCCCCGATGTCAATAGGAGCATCATTTATTGGAAGATTTATGAAGACAATAGGCATTTTGTTGTATAAGTTCTGAATTATTTGAATAAAATTAGTGAAATATCAGATAATGATCAATCAGCCCTGGGTTTTACCTCAACTGAATTCTGCAAACATATGTTAAGCAATTCTTCTCCTCGCAATATAGTTGTGGGCTCTGTAATTTAATAAGGTCAACCCATAAATCCCCAAATTCATGGGATTGTTATAAAAAAGTGGGAGAGAGGGGAGTAGTAAGATACATAGTGCTTCAAAAAATTAGTCAAGAAGTATTTCGCTTTGGGCTTGGCTAGATACAGAGGCTTAAGATCCAGAGGCTACAGTCTGTATCTCACCCTGTGCCATCTCTGTCTCAGCTGAGTTTTCTCTTTGATAACATGTTGACTTCTTTCCCAGTGTGACTCCACTTTGCTGTGATATCAGCTGTTGGGTAGGTCCAAACATATACCCTCATAGTTTAGCAATTATAAAAGCAAGAGAGCCTTTCTTTTCCAAAAGTTTCAGCAAAAGACCCAAGAATGTGAACCACTATTATGGTTTAGATTTTAGGAACATTCACAAAGTAATCACTCTGGCTCAGGGGATGGAGTGATGTTTGACCAGGACAAGGTCAAGTGCTCATCCAAGAACTCCGGAAATAAAGTCAGCCTTATTCAAAACATTTAGATTTAAAAGAGTATAATTAGGGTAGAATTTTATTAAGAATAATCAAAGCATGCTTAGAATTTTTTAAATACAATACAGGATGTAAGATTTAGAATTATGTTTGAAAGTGGCAAAAGAATACCTCAAAATAGCAAGCACTTTAAAGAACACAAGAGCTTATTTCTCTCTGACCATCACAACTAAAAGGTAATCAGTCCCCAACCAATAACATAAACAATTTAAGAAATTCAGGCTTATGTCTTTTATTGGTCTAGTATGGGTTTTATTACCAAGAGTATAATACGGTCCAAGGTAATACCTGGAGTTCCAACCATTACATCACATTGGACCTAATAGGTAGTCAGAACTATGAACTTAAAGAAGAAGCTCCTCTCCCTTAAAGATACATTACATCCTGACAATTGCACGTATAATTTTCAGTTGCATCCCATTGACCAGAGCTAAGTCACATGGCCACATCTAACATTAAAAGAGACAGAGGTATGTCGTCTTTATTCTGGGCAGCTAAAAATTAGAAGTCATATCATTGTACAGAAAAGGAAGAATGGGGATTTGGGGGCAATTACATGCCTTCCCGAAACACATGTAAGCAAATAAATATAATGGACTACAAATGCTGTACAGACACACTAATAAAGTAAAAGTTTGTGTTTTATCTTTGTAGAAAGCCATGGAACTCTAAAATTAAACCAGCTTCTTGACAATTCTGCCAAATAAGGAAAATTCCAATTGTTCTATACACTAAGATAATTCTAAATAATGATAAAATAAAATTGTGGCAGCCAGATGCTTTAAGCACATCACAAACATCTTTGAAGATCTATCGAAAGCAATCCTCTGGGAATACTAATGATATAATTTCCTAGCCTTAGGCTTTAAACATTTTAAATCTTTCGATAATTTCAGAAGGAGAAACAAGAAGTTTCTATGACTACTGAAGAATGAAATTAAGGAAATGATGCTCCTATGTTATTATTATGAAAAAGAGAAGGTTAGTCATGGTGGTTCACACCTGTAACCCCAGCACCTTGGGAGGCTGAGGCAGGAGGATTATTTGTAGGTCAGGAGTTCAACACCAGCCTGAGCAACATAGTGAGACTCCCCTCTCTACAAAAAATAAATAAACAAATAAATAAAAATTTAGCAGGGCATGGTGGCACACACTTGTAGTCCTAGCTACCCAGAAAGGTGACACAGGAGGATGCTTGAGCCCAGAAGTTTGAGGTTACAGTGAGTTATGATTGCACCACTGCACTCCAGCCTGGGAGAGGAGAAGTCCAAATAATTTAGTCTAGGCCATAGCCAAAAAAAAAAAAAAAAAAAAAAAGAACCAGAATCAAAACTAAGACAATGATCTTTAATAAGTCCACATAGTCTAGGACAGGGGCAGAAATTTTTTTTCTTTTTCCTTTTTTATAAGAGCCAAATACTAAATACTTTAGCCATAGAGAAATATACACAGCCCCTATCAAATCTACTCCATTCTGCTGCTGTGGCTTGTAAGCAGCCAGAGACAATATGCAAATAAATGAGTGTGATTGTACAATAGAAACTTTATTTATGAACACTACAATTTTAATTTGATATAAATGTTATGTCTTGAAGTGTTTCTCTTTTTGATATTTTTAAAAACTTTACAAAATTTTGGAACCTATTAGCCTAGGCCAGAAAAAGAAAACCAAGTTGTGGCCAGATATGGCTGATTCATGCTACTTCACAATAAAATACATACTCTTGTCTTCAATTCAGTATTATCAGCATTATAGTTGCATTATTGCTATGGTTTACATGTTTGTGTCATCTCCAAAATTCATGTTGAAACTTTATCCTCAGTGAACAGTATTAAGAGGTAGGGCCTTTAGGGTGATTAGGTCATAGGGCTCCACTCCCGTGGTTGGAATTAGTGTCGTAAATGGATAGAGGGAACTAACCAGGCCCATTTGCTCTTCTGTGCCTTCCACCAAGTCATATCTCAGTGTTTGTCCCATCCTCAGGATGCAACAAGGCACCATCTTGGAAACAGAGACTGGGTCCTCACTGCCTGCAGGGAACTTGTTCTTGGATTCTTACTCTCCAGAACTAATATATTTTTGTTCTTTAAAAAGCCAATCTCAGGTATTTTTTTAGACTAAAACTGGAAATATACATTTCCAGTTTTATCATTGGCTTGTGCCCAGAAAGAGTTAAACTGCTGTGCTGTAGCTGGCCTTGTAAGCCAGAGAATGTAGCTGCAGGTGTGGGGGTGGCAGAGAAGAGCTGCAGTGCAGAGCAAATAGCCGAGATAAAGGCAGACAATGTGAAAGAGCTGCTGGTGAGAGAGCTGCTGGTGAGAGAGCTGCTGAATAAAACTACATTTCACCTGCCTATGCCCCCACTCAAGTGTTCTTTCAGCTGTCTGCCCATGCACCCACTCCCGTCAGACCTCAGCTGGGGTTGGAATCTGACCCTGAGCGGGACCTTTGGTGTAGTCATGATCCTGACAATTGGCGACATCCGCAAGATGAAGTGAGTGGATTTTCAGCACCCAAGGCTTTTGTGTCCGCTATGTGGCCACAGCATGAGCTGTGGTACCTGGTGGCCGCTGTGCTGTGAGGATGGACTGCAATAAAAACATGAAAGGCAATAGATGTGTCTCTCGCAAGTGTGGAGATGGCACTGATGTACCTGGAAGTGTACAACGCCTAGGAGGAAGCATGCCTTTGCTGGCAGAGTCAGATGGGTGTTTGCGACTATGCTGGGGGAAGTGCATGCCCAGTCCCTGCAGGATGCGGCACAAGGAGGAGGAAGAACCTCTCTTGCAGTCTTGACCCCTGGTCCTTCAGAAAATAGAACATGAGCAGCTGTTGGGCCCCAAGGGTGGTCCAGAGACACCCTACTGTGGTGGAACACACTTCCTTTGGTGCCTGTGCCCTTGCTGAGTTGCAGGAGTTAAGCAAGTAATGTTGGCAGTGTTTGGGGAAGCCCTCTGCCTGAATACTCCCTCTCTGGAATGAAGGAGCTAATGCATTTCTTGCCCTGCCTCCAAGATTGGGAGAAGGACTTTGCTGCACAGTGAGGGCCCGCCAGGGTGTTCCAGTTCACAGATTACCTACTGCAGTCTGGTGGAAGTGTAAAGCCTTTTCTGATTGAAGAGAGAATTGCCGAGGTGCCTGACTTGGTGGGGCACTGGACAACCAAAGGCCGCCTGTGGATTTGGCAATCCACTGGGCCCTGAGCCCAGATAAGTTTCTGGGCATAGCTGCATTTATTAACTGTTAAGAAGATCGGTCAGGAAAAGTAAAACCTGTATCTTTGCATCTTGGCATCGGCTGCTCGGCGCTCCACTTATGCACTATGTCTTTCTCTCCCGTACCTGAAGACATTCTGGGGGTGGATGTTTTGCACAGCTTGGCAGCTGTGCTGTCTGTCATGGACTTAATGGACCATTTAACAACAGAACTGGAGGGTGCCACTGTTTGGTGGATTTGGCCAATGCATCCCTCTGAATCGACATCGTTCCAGAGAGCCAGGAACAGTTTGTCTTCATAGGAGGGTGACAATGGACTTTCACAGTGTTGCCGCAGGACTATATGCATAGCCCCACCATATGTTGTAGCCTTGTTAATGATGTTAAATCTGATTCTCTGTCAGATTTAGGAGTGGCAATGCCCCCTTGCCTGGGATTGGACGGTGAGGCTGAGACAGCCTTTCCTGGCAGCCAAGCAGGCTACTCAGCAGGCACAGATCCTATGGGTAGTTGATCGGAGGTGCCCATTTAAGCTAGATGTTCATGCGACCACAAATATTTTTATCTGGGGCCTATAGCAGGACACAGAGCATCCGAGTATGCCAATGGGCTTTTAGTCCCAACTATGGAAAGGAGTCGAGCTCTGGTATTCCTTAATAGAGAAGCAGTTAGTAATAGCAGGATGTTTGCGTTCATGGATGACAAAGCCCTGGACTGGGAATGCAGTTAGTAACTGCATATGTTGCTCTTTAGCTCATAAGAGCATGGAAGGATGGGTTGGTTACAGTCATTGTGTGGATGATTTACCCGATGGTGGGATGGGTGCATTCACGGGTAATGACCCTTCGGACTGGGAAAACTGTTAGTAACTGCATATGCTGCTCTTTAGACTCATAAGAGTATGGCAGGATGGATTACAGTCATCGTGCGGATGACTTAGCCAATAGTGGGATGAGTGTGTTCATGGGTAATGACCCCCCAGAATGGGGTGGCACAGACATCTACTTTAGTGGAGCGGGGTGCCTACTTGAAGCAGTGGAGTACACTTAATACAAGTCCCTTAGCATCAGAGTTGCAAGAGGTCTTGGGACTTGTAGTCCTAATACAAGATAAGACCATAGGGCATAAGGCCATGGAGTCTGAGGTACCCCTAGACACTGAGCCTTCACTGTTTAGGGAAGGGTGTGCTTTTTTTCCTAATGGGGACCCAAATAGGTGGGTCTAGCTGAGGTACTACTATTGCCTGGATTGTCGCAGTCCAACTTAGCACTGAAACCATATGGTTTGAAACAAAGTGTAGGCAATATAGCTAATGAGCTGAACTCAGGGCAATGTGAATAGTGATTACCAAGGAGGTGACACCTGCTTGTGTACCCAGAGGCTTATGAATCGGGCCTGTGTGCCCAAAGTTTATGTGTCAGGCTTATGTGTCAAGCCTATGTGTACCCAGATGTTTATGAATCAGGTCTGCATGCCTAAAGCTTATGTGTCAAGCCTATGTGTACCCAGATGCTTATGAATCAGGCCTGTATGCCCAAAGCTTATGTGTCAAGCCTGTGTGTACCCAGATGCTTATGAATCAGGCCTGCATGCCCAAAGCTTATGTGTCAAGCCTATGTGTATGTATTAGGCCTGCATGCCCAAAGCTTATGTGTCAGACCTGTGTGCCCAAGCCTGTGTATTGGCCTGTGTGCATGAAACTTATGTCTTCCTTGGCATAGGGGGTGGAATGTAAGATACATGGATGTACCTGGTCAAGGAATAGGCCAAGGTGGACATTCGGGCCAGAGTGACTCAACAAGTTTAGGGTGCAGGTGCACACCTCCACATGTTATGTAACCTGTTTGTGTAAGCTCATACTTGACTTGGAGCCACTATTGTTTGAAAAGATATAACTGTCCTGCTGATGCTGTGCATGGGCTCAACATGGTGTGTGTGCTGGTGCCCAGAGAGAGAGTAATGCTACTGACTCCTGTAAGGGAGAGCTGGTTGCCTTGGATGTGAGCAGAGGGGAGCCAGGAATCAGCTTGTGCCCAGAGAGAGTTAAGTTACTGACCTTGGAGCTGGCCTTGTAAACCAGGGAGTACAGCTGCAGGCATGGGGGCAGGAGAAGCCACAAAGCTAGCTGCTGAGAGGAGCTGCAGAGCTTGAGCAGACAGCTGGGATAAAGGTGGACAGTGTGAGAAAGCTGCTGATGAGAGAGCTACTGCATAAAACTACATTTCACCTGCATAAAACTACATTTCACCTGCCTACGATATCCCAAGTTTTCTTTCAGCTATCTGCCCATCCACTCACTTCCCTCGGACCTCAGCTAGGTCTCAAATCTGACCCTAAGCATGACATTTGGCATAGTTGTGAACCTGACAAAGGGATTAGGTTTTTCAAAGCATTAAAAAAAAAAAAAACTTGAAATTCCAACCAACATAATATTCTTTTTTTTAACCCTCACGTGTCTGTCTTAAGTCACAATAAATACAAGTGCTCAATGTGCTCAAAATATCTTAACTCTTTTCCTCAGATGATTTGCACAATTAACTAATCCATCAGAAGCTTAGAAACCATTGTACATGAAAGTAATATTTATTCTAGTGATGTATAGTATAAGTGACACTTTCCTAAAACTTTTTAAAACTATTTTCAGTTTTAAAAATAAGCAATGTTATTACTGTCACTGACAGTGAGCAACGAAATGCTCAAACTCAGAAATAGAAAGAAAAGGGCCTTTTGTTTTGTTTTTACATTACAAAACATGACTAGTTGTGTATCCAAATGATTTTTACATTGTGTTCAGCTCTCTGAAGCAGCACAATGACACTTCAGTTCTATTTTAAAAGATAGAATACCAGATTAGATAGAAGTGAAAATTTATTCGGAACACAGAAATACAAAATTTCATGGTCATTTCCTAGGATTCCTCTCAGGGCAAAGCAATTACCATGTGAAAGCACTTATTCATATCCTGGCTCTGTGCTGATACCTGGAGTTTTGCTGGGAGAACAGTGAGGACGTGATAATAGAAGGAAGACTCTAAAGACCATAGAAGGAACCAGAGATTCTGAAGAACAATTTCAATAAGATTTTTTTTCAATTTAAACTTTTGCATTTTTCCTGCCTAATCTTGTTCCAAAACATAGGTCCCCATGCCCATAGTAACTGCAAGTCCTTTAAGATTTGCCATGAACATCAACTCCGGTAGAAAACAGGATCTGTATTTTTTCCATCTTGCCTAACTACTTATCTGTGCCTTTTACCCCTTTGTCTAGGGACTGTTCAGAAAGCAAATTCAAGTTTCCAGGAAGGTCCCTACAACTAAAAAATTATCCCTGGTGGTTCTGTTGCAGGACTTTTTTTTTTAGTTCAGCTAAAGATGAGGTCCTTTGTGCCATGACCATGAAAATTTAGCCTCACAGACAATTTCAATGGTGAGAAAGACAGGGTGTTGTTGAGGAGAGACAGGGACTCTCACAAGGCCAGAGTTCCTGCTAGAGGGCTTCCTGATTAGTCATTCGAATCCCAGGTTCTACACAGGAAAAGGTGGGGCCAGGCTCTTTCCTGCTTTAAAGGGCATGAACTTCCTGAGACTCTACCCCAGAGTGCAGGCAGATTGGAGTTTTCCCAGGAACATCCTCCAACCTGGCTCTCACAGTTCTGTCATATATGTTACTTCTAGGTCACAAAATGTGGCTTTGTGGGGGGATGCTTGACAATAAATTATCAGATTTCTGTCAACTTCGTTTGTAAACTTTTATGGAAATTTTACATTGACTCAAAATTCAAATGTGATGTCACAAAATTCCTCTCGATGTATTAGAGTAGGTAGCTAATTAGACAGGAACAAGGCAATAGAGAAACCCCCTCCTGCTGCCCCTTCCACAAACAGAAATGTCAGGTGATGATCAGGTGATGGTCAAGGGGTTGTTAACTGTCTATCTAAAATAGTAATTGCTCGCAGCTGGCACCAGGGAACGGTAGCCCTCCCCAAAAGATAGGAAAAATCCAAAGCTGGTTATCAGTAGCTTCCCTGTAAGACTTCAGGAATTGGGTGAGTGGGCTCACCCACACGTGCTAAGAGGCAAAAATGGCGGAATTTAACAGATGTATAATTCCTAGAGACATTCGGCTGATAAGGGAAGAACACCTCAAGTGAGTTTGTGTGCAACTCCAGTAAACACACTGTGCATGCTTCCCTCCCGAATGCTAGCAGAGGCCACTGCACATGTGAACAGCCCACCCCAAGGGAAGACTCAGGGGGGAAGAAATACAAAACGGCAGAAGTATGTCAACGTATAAAATCCCAAGTCAAAAGGTCAAACTGCGATCTTGATCTCTCAAATTGCCTACCTGCTCCTCTTCCACATGTACTTTATTTTCTTTTCATTACTGCTGTTGACAAAAAGAGTCAAACTCTGTACAGTATATGAAGATATTTATTCTGAGCCAAATATGAGTGACCATGGCCCAGGACACAGTCCTCAGGAGGTCCTGAGAACTTGTGCCCGAGGTGGTCAGGGTACAACTTGGTTTTATACATTTGAAGGAGGCATGAAGCATCAATTAAATACAATTGAGAAATACATTGGTTTGGTCCAGAAAGGCAGGACAATTCGAAGCAGGGACTTCCAGGTAATAGGTAAATTTAAACGTTGTCTGGTTGACAATTGGTTGAATTTGTCTAAAGACCCAGGATCAATATAAAGGACATGTTCAGGTTAAGATAAAAGATTGTGGAAAACAAGGTTCTTTTGAAGTCTCATAGTCACTGCCCTTAGAGAAAATAGATGGCAAATATTTCCTATTCAGATTTTTAAAAGGCTCTGGGCTCTCTATTAATATCTTCATGATTGGGAGGGCCTCGAAGAAAAAGATCTAGCTATGATTGATAGAAATTCCTTACAGATGTAAAATTTTCCCCATAAATGATGGCTTTCAAGGGCCATTTCAGTATATGGCAAAGAAACATGTTTTACGGTAAAATAGATTGATTTTCTTTTTCTGTTACATAATGTTATGCCAGAGTCAGATTGGAAAGTAAGTCACAATATATAAGGTAAAATAAAAACCATCTGATGATAATTTAAGGTTTGTAGGACATGACTACCCAAACCCCTAGATAAGAACTGGGGCAATATAAGAAAAATCAGAATTTAATCTTCACTGCTATAAAGCTTTCTAATAAACTTTTACTCCTGCTCTAAAACTTGCCTCTGCCTCTTCTTCTGCCTTATGCCCCTCAGTCAAATTCTTTCTTCTGAGGAGGCAAGAACTGAGGTTGCTGCAGACCCCTATGGCTTTGCCATCAGTAACAAGTGCACAGGAGATAGGCTAGTTTGGGAACTGCAAAACTCATGTAGTATGTCACCCGTGGGTGCTGTTTACCAGTTAGGCACTGCAGGGTCATGTTACATGGTGGCATAATTTAACGTTACTTTGGCAATAGTACCTACATGTGTATAAAATTCTGAGACAATTAAAATATTTAATAATTTGTTATTATATAACAATATTGGTCCTTAAGCTTTTAAATTTGTAGCAAAATATTTTATCAATATTAAGGAAGTATAGACTTTAAATTTTTTTGTAAACTATTATGGAATATTATAGAATAGGTTTTTTTTTCATTTACAGAAAAGTTTTGAAGATAGGAAAGAATGTTCCCATATATTCAGCTTCCTCTGTTGTAACATCTTATATTACTATAGTACATGTGTCAAAACTAACGAATCAATATTGATATATTATTATCTAAACTCCATAGTTTATCCAGATTTCCTTAGTTTTTAACCTCCTTTTTCTGTCCCAGGATCCCATCCAAGATACCACACAAAGGTTACTTATTGTGGCTTCTTAAGCTCTTTCTGACTCTGACTTTCTGTGGCAGGCCAGGTTTCCATTAGCAGCCAGAGCAGTCAGTTTCCAAAAACTCTTCACTACAATTCTGATGAATGCATATGTTAAACGTTAAAGAACTGGATAAACTGGTGCCTGAGTACAAGGGCTGAAATGTGAAAACAAACCCATTAACACCCCACGTGGGTTTTCTCAGACCCTAAAGTCTGATCGAATAATAAAAGCAGGACCAGGCACTGTGGCTCACGCCTGTAATTCTAGCACTTTGGGAAGCCAAGGTGGTTGAATCACCTGAGGTCAGGAGTTCGAGACCAGCTTGGCCAACATGGTGAAATCTCGTCTCTACTAAAAATACAAATACTATTTGGGCATGGTGGCGGGCACCTGTAATTCCAGCTACTTGGGAGGCTGAGGCAGGAGAATTGCTAGAACTGGGGAGGCAGAGGTTGTGGTGAGCAGAGATCACACCATTGCACTCCAGCATTGGTGACAAGAGTGAAACTGCATCTCAAAAAAAAAAAAAAAGAAGAAGAATAAAAACATTCTTACACATACACCTAGTACAAGGGCCCACTTACGATTAAGAAACTTTCCAAGGCTCTAGAGGAAGTTTTCCAGACCTTATACCTTAGTTAAAAATTAGATACAGAATGAATGAAGCACTCTCACTTTAGGTGCACTGCCACGGGTAGGCATAGAGCTTAAAATGTATATATGCACTGGAGAAAAACATAACTTTGAGTTGGTCTGCTGAGTTACTCTGATCTTCTCCCTGTAACCAATTGCAGAAATGAACTCCCTTCTTTTTCAATCTGTCTGCATGTTGTTATTGGACCAAGAAAACAAGCAGCCCAAGCTAGTTCGTCTGGGAACAATTTCCTCAGCCTTTCCTTGTTTTTCAGGATCTTGATAGTTTTGAAGAGTAATGGTCAGATATTTTGGAGGATATTTTATCCCTCAACTGAAGATTTGCCTGAAGTTTTTCTTATTATTACATCGGGGTTATGGATTTTTTGAAGGAAGGCCACAGAACTAGTGTCAGTCTCATTATACCATATGAAGGACACATGTCTTAACCTTAATCACCTAGCTGATGTATTAATAGAATTTGTCAGCTTTTTCCACTACAAAACTATACCCCACCCTTGTGATCATCCTGCAAAAGCAGGAGAAAATCCTGCCAAGTTTATTTTGAAGAGCAGACTGATAACAACACACGTGACTAGAGGTTACAGAACATTTTATTACATACTTGAGGTTTCCAAGGTAAACTAAGGTGAATCAAGCAAGATCAAAATGGCTTGAGAGAGCAATAAAAGGAGACTGGCTATCTGGGGTTTTTATTGTGTTTATGGGTGAGGTCAAAACCAGTTCCAGTAAGTAGGGGCTTACATGATTTGAAACCTCTGCCTGCGTCAAAGAAGGGAGCACCCAGGCTTTCTTCTCAGATTGCCCATGTGTGAGATTCAAGGGAAAGAGGGAGGGCTGAGGCCTAAAATCTGTCAACAGTCAAGCATCAACAAAATGGTTTCAGACTCCCCATCACACCCCCTTTCCATACTATAATTTGGAAGGAAGTAATTCTATGCAGCTCATACTTAACAGGTAAAAGTATCCACTTCTTTGGTGGGAGTTGTGGGAGATTATCTACATAAATTATTCGAAATTCTTCTGCACAGGAGACATGTCCATTTATTTATCCAAACATTTATTTATATCAGCTCAGATCCAAGAATATTTATTCATGGATCATGGTCATTTCTACTTTGGTTTATAATCTAATGCAAATATATATATATATTTTTTTGGCTAAAATTGTTCCAGTTTTGGCCATTGGGAGCTCTTTAACATGGCTACCTTGTCTCTTTGACATACCCCCATAAGCTTTGTTTTTTTTTTTTTTTTTTTTTCTTAATCTTTTAAGCACTTTCTTTTTCTGTGGCACTATAATTATGCTCTAGACCCATCATATATATTCCCTGCCCTGCCCTAGGGCCAGCCAATTTTCCAGGGAGTTCTACTTCCTTTTATTGGGGTGTGGAAATTAAAACCAAGATTTAAATGGGTATTATTTATTGTTAATCCTAAATTCACTGAAGATGAAACAAGCTCCACGGGTTTTGTTGGTGGGTAAAACAGCCTCTTGTTATGAAGTGGGAAAATTAATATTCCAAATGACGGGAGTGAAACCAGTTCAGAGGAAATGAAGACCAAAGATTTCTTTCTGGTTACTAGGCCATATGACCTCTCATATACTGAGTTGAGTTTTATAATCATAATTGATAGTGAAGTACAAAACCACACTGTATTATCTGTAGAAATGTACTGGCTAATAAACCAACACAACCTTCAATGTCTAAGTGGCATTTACAAGCAAAACAAAGAAATTCATTTAGAGCAAAGCAAATATTTGAAAGAAATAATAAGGAATTAAAAAGAAGACAGAATAAATATTCAACATTTCAGATATAAACACAGTGACTTCCAGGCTTTTCATGAAGTATCAACCGTATAACAGTTGCTGAAGTCTTAGTGGAAAACTATCAAATATATTTGCTTGGATATTTTTTAATGAATAATAACAGGGTAGCTCAAATACAACTTTACGATGATACCATATATATCTAGAAAGTGGTTAATGATATGGAAGATGAATGTGTAGACTGAATGAAGTGAGAATTTTTCATGGCAACTTGATGAAAGCACAAATACTATTAATATGGAAACTTGTTCAGTGTGTGTTATATTTGAACAGAATAGTGATATGGAAAATTATGTTATGAAGCTTAATTTACAACAAATTGACCAGTTCTGAAATGTGCTGAACTATGAAGGATTACAGTGTTAACAAACATAATTTGGAATCTAAGAGTGGATAATAGTGTGTTTTGATTTCAGGACTTTATTATGTTAAATTATACATTATTATATATAATTATATACATATTAAATGTATTTAATTTCAGGATTTTATATTAAAGGGAAAACAAAGGGTTCTTTGTTCTTTGGAAGACCTCTAGGAAAAAAATAAAGTTCATAAATATTGATTCTTACAAATAAAACTACTTGAAAATAAAATCGAGAAACTAAACTCAAGTTTAATGGTCTTTGATGCAATGCTGAAGGTTAGAGCTTGTGCTAAAATGTAAATCAATACACTGCTTCCTTTGTGTAGAAATAATTTACTAAGAAAAATAACATGTTAGTTAAATTCAACAATGCACTGAGTGATGTAGTGAAAAATGTGACATACTAAAGAACAATTAAAAACTCAATTTGAGATATGACACTACTATTTCAACACGTGGAAGTTTATCACAAACAATGGTTATTGCACATTTAGTTAATTATCAATGGGAAAAATTCTGTCATAAAATTTTCAAGGTGAATGTCCTGTCTGACAACTTTGAAGAGAGCAGTGGTTCTCCCAGCATGGAGGTTGAGATCTGAGAACAGACAGATTGCCTGCTCAAGTGGGTCCCTGACCCTTGAGTAACCTAACTGGGAGACATCCCCTACTAGGTGCAGACTGACACCTCACACCTCACACGGCTGGGTACACCTCTGAGACGAAACTTCCAGAGCAAGAATGAGACAGCAATACTCGCTGTTCAGCAATAATCTATCTTCTGCAGCAGCTGCTGCTGATACCCAGGCAAACAAAGTCTGGAGTGGACCTCAAGCAAACTCCAACAGACCTGCAGCTGAGGGTTCTGACTGTTAGAAGGAAAACTAACAAACAGAAAGGACACCAACACCAAAACCCCATCAGTATGTCACCATCACCAAAGACCAAAGGCAGATAAAACCACAAAGATGGGGAAAAAGCAGTGCAGAAAAGCTGGAAATTCAAAAAATCAGAGTGCATCTCCTCCTCTAAAGGAATGCAGCTCATTACCAGCAACGGAGCAAAGCTGGACAGAGAATGACTTTGACAAGTTGAGAGAAGGCTTCAATCAATCAAACTTCTCAGAGCTAAAGGAGGAATTATGTACCCAGCGCAAAGAAACTAAAAAGCTTGAAAAAAGAATGGAAGAATGGATAACTAGAATAATCAATGCAGAGAAGAACATAAACGAACTGATAGAGATGAAAACCATGACACGAGAACTACGTGACAAATGCACAAGCTTCAGTAACCAACTCGATCAACTGGAAGAAAGAGTATCAGTGATTGAAGATCAAACCAATGAAATGAAATGAGAAGAGAAGTATAGAGAAAAAAGAGTGAAAATAAATGAACAAAGCCTCCAAGAAATATGGGATTATGTGAAAAGACCAAATCTACTTGTGATTGGTGTGCATGAAAGTGACGAGGAAAATGGAACCAAGTTGGAAAACACTCTTCAGGATATCATCCAGGAGAACTTTCCCAACCTAGTAAGGCAAGCGAACATTGAAATTCAGAAAATACAGAGAATGCCACAAAGATACTCCTCAATAAGAGTAACTCCAGGACTCATAATTGTCAAATTCACCAAAGTTGAAATGAAGGAAAAAATGTTAAGGACAGCCAGAGAGAAAGGTCGGGTTACCCACAAAGGGAAGCCCATCAGACTAACACCAGATCTCTCGGCAGAAACTCTACAACCGAGGAGAGAGTAGGGGCCAATATTCAACATTCTTAAAGAAAAGAATTTTCAACCCAGATTTCATATCCAGCCAAACAAAGTTTCATAAGTGAAGGAGAAATAAAATCCTTTACAGCAAATGCTTAGAGATTTTGTCACCACCAGGCCTGCCCTACAAGAGATCCTGAAGGAAGCACTAAACATGGAAAGGAACAACCGGTACCAGCCATTGCAAAAACATGCCAAAATGTAAAGACCATTGATGCTAGGAAGAAACTACATCAACTAACGAGCAAAATTACCAGCTAATATCATCATAACAGGATCAAGTTCACAAATAACAATATTAACATTGAATGTAAATGGACTAAATGGTCCAATTAAAAGACACAGACTGGCAAATTGGATAAAGAGTCAAGACCCATCAGTTTGCTGTATTCAGGGGACCAATCTCACATGCAGACACACATAGGCTCAAAATAAAGGGATGGAGGAAGATCTACCAAGCAAATGGAAACCAAAAAAAAGCAGGGGTTGTAATCCCACTCTCTGATAAAACAGACTTTAAACCATCAAAGATTAAAAGAGACAAAGAAGGCCATTACATAATGGTAAAGGATCAATTCATCAAGAAGGCTAACTATCCTAAATATATATGCACCCAATACAGGAGCACCCAGATTCATAAAGCAAGTCCTTAGAGACTTACAAAGAGACTTAGATCCCCATACAATAATAATGGGAGATTTTAACACCACACTGTCAACATTACACAGACCAACGAGACAGAAAGTTCACAAGGATATCCAGGAATTGAACTCAACCCTGCACCAAGTGGACCTAATGGACATCTACAGAGCTCTCCACCCCAAACCAACAGAATATACATTCTTCTCAGCACCACATCGCACTTATTCCAAAATTGACCACATAGTTGGAAGTAAAGCACTCCTCAGCAAATGTAAAAGAATAGAAATTATAACAAATTGTCTCTCAGACTACAGTGCAATCAAACTAGAACTCGGGATTAAGAAACTCAATCAAAACTGCTCAACTACGTGGAAACTGAACAATCTGCTCCTCAATGACTACTGGGTACATAACAAAATGAAGGCAGAAATAAAGATGTTCTTTGAAACCAATGAGAACAAAGATACAACATACCAGAATCTCTGGGACACATTTAAAGCAGTGTGTAGAGGGAAATTTGTAGCACTAAATGCCCACAAGAGAAACCAGGAAAGATCTAAAATTGACACCCTAACATCACAATTAAAAGAACTAGAGAAGCAAGAGCAAACACATTCAAAAGCTAGTAGAAGGCAAGAAATAACTAAGATCAGAGCAGAACTGAAGGAGATAGAGACACAAAAAACCCTCCAACAAATCAATGAATCCAGGAGCTGGTTTTTTTGAAAAGATAAACAAAATTGATAGATCGCTAGCAAGACTAACAAAGAAGAAAAGAGAGAAGAATCAAATAGATGCAATAAAAAATGATAAAGGGTATACCACCACCGACCCCACAGAAATACAAACTACCATCAGAGAATAGTATAAACACCTCTACTCACATAAACTAGAAAACCTAGTAGAAATGGATAATTTCTTGGACACTTGCACTCTCCCAAGACTAAACCTGGAAGAAGTTGAATCCTTGAATAGACCAATAGCAGGCTCTGAAATTGAGGCAATAATTAATAGCCTACCAACCAAAAAAAGTCCAGGACCACATGGATTCACAGCCAAATTCTACCAGAGGTACAAGGAGGAGCTGGTACCATTCCTTCTGAAACCATTCCAATCAGTGGAAAAAGAGGGAATGCACACTAACTCATTTTATGAGGCCAGCATCATCCTGATACCAAAGCCTGGCAGAGATACAACCAAAAAAGAGAATTTTAGACCAATATCCCCAATGAACATCGATGCAAAAGTCCTCAATAAAATACTGGCAAACCAGATCCAGCAGCACATCAAAAAGCTTATCCACTATGATCAAGTGGGCGTCATCTCTGGGATGCAAGGCTGGTTCAACATACGCAAATCAATAAACATAATCCAGCATATAAACAGAACCAAAGACAAAAACCACATGATTATCTCAATAGATGCAGAAAAGGCCTTTGACAAAATTCAATAGTCCTTCATGCTAAAAACTCAAGAAATTCGGTATTGATGGAACGTATCTCAAAATAATAAGAGCCATTTATAACAAACCCACAGCCAATATCATACTGAATGGGCAAAAACTGGAAGCTTTCTCTTGGAAAACTGGCACAAGAGAGGGATGCCCTCTCTCACCACTCCTATTCAACATAGTGTTGGAAGTTCTGGCCAAGGCAATCAGACAAGAGAAAGAAATCAAGGGTATTCAGTTAGGAAAATAAGAAGTCAAATTGTCCCTGTTTGCAGATGACATGATTGTGTATTTAGAAAACCCCATTGTCTCAGCCCCAAATCTCCTTAAACTGATAAGCAACTTCAACAAAGTTTCAGGGTACAAAATCAATGCGCAAAACTCACAAGCATTCCTATACACCAATAACAGACAAACAGAGAGCCAAATCATGACTGAAATCCCAGTCACAAATGCTACAAAGAGAATAAAATACCTAGGAATACAACTTACAAGGGATGTGAAGGAACTCTTCAAGGAGAACTAGAAACCACTGCTCAGTGAAATAAAAGAGGACACAAACAAATGGAAGAACATCCCATGCTCATGGATAGGAAGAATCAATATCATGAAATTGGCCATACCGCCCAAGGTAATTTATAGATTAAATGCCATCCCCATTAAGCTACCAATGACTTTCTTCACAGAATTGGAAAAAAACTACTTTAAAGTTCATATGGAACCAAAAAAAACCCACATTGGCAAAACAATTCTCAGCCAAAAGAACAAAGCTGGAGGCATCATGCTACCTGACTTCAAACTATACTACAAGGCTACAGTAACCAAAACAGCATGGCACTGGTACCAAAACAGAGATACAGGCCAATGGAACAGAACAAAGCCCTCAGAAATAATACCACATATCTACAGCCATCTGATCTTTGACAAACCTGAGAGAAACAAGAAATGGGGAAAGGATTCCCTATTTAATAAATGGTGCTGGGAAAATTGGCTAGCCATAAGTAGAAAGCTGAAACTGGATCTTTTCCTTACTCCTTATATGAAAATTAATTCAAGATGGATTAGAGGCTTAAATGTTAGAACTGAAACCATAAAAGTCCTAGAAGAAAACGTAGGTAATACCATTCAGGACATAGGCATGGGCAGGGACTTCCTGTCTAAAACATCAAAAGCAACGGCAACAAAAGCCAAAATTGACAAATGGGATCTAATTAAACTAAAGAGCTTCTGCACAACAAAAGAAACTACCATAAGAGTGAACAGGCAACCTACAGAACGGGAGAAAAATTTTGTAATCTACTCATCTGACAAAGGGCTAATAGCCAGAATCTACAAAGAACTCAAACAAATTTACAAGAAAAAAACAAACAACCCCATCAAAAAGTGGGCAAAGGATATGAACAGACACTTCTAAAAAGAAGACATTCATATAGCTAATAGACACATGAAAAAATGCTCATTATCACTTGCCATCAGAGAAGTGCAAATCAAAACCACAATGAGATACCATCTCACATCAGTTAGAATGGCAATCATTAAAAAGTCAGGAAACAACAGGTGCTGGAGAGGATATGGAGAAATAGGAACACTTTTACACTGTTGGTGGGACTGTAAACCAGTTCAACCATTGTGGAAAACAGTGTGGCGATTCCTCAAGGATCTAGAACTAGAAATACCACTTGACCCAGCCATCCCATTACTTGGTATATACCCAAAGAATTATAAATCATGCTGCTATAAAGACACATGCACACGTATGTTTATTGCAGCACTATTCACAATAGCAAAGACTTGGAATCAACTCAAATGTCCATCATTGACAGACTGGATTAAGAAAATGTGGCACATATACACCATGGAATACTATGCAGCCATAAAAAAGGATGAGTTCGTGTCCTTTGTAGGGACATGGATGCAGCTGGAAACCATCATTCTCCACAAACTATCACAAGAACAGAAAACCAAACACTGCATGTTCTCACTCATAGGTGGGAAGTGAACAATGAGATCACTTGGACACAGGAAGGGGAATATCACACACCGTGGCCTATTGTGGGGAGTGGGGAAGGGGGCTGGATAGCATTAGGAGATATACCTAAGGTAAATGATGAGTTAATGGGTGCAGCACACCAACATGGTACATGTATACATATGTAACAAACCTGCACATTGTGCACATGTACCCTAGAACTTAAAGTTAAAAAAAAAAATTCAAGAACAGAAGAAACTCTTAGAGATTAAAGAGGTGAGTTAGATATCCAAACAGATTAACATAACAGTTTAAATTTTATGTTCCATTCAAAGAAGGCTCACACATGTGAAATATATGGATCCAGATTTAATTTATTTCCTCAAGTGAATAATTTAAGTTATAACTGTGTAGAATGAATGACTGGAAGTGTTCACTGAAAAATAACTGAAGATGAAGCTTGAAAATACAGAATTATTAAGTACAATAATCCAGACACAGAAAGAAAAACATTGCATAGTATCATTTTTCTCACTATTTTTAGCATTTGTAGATCAAAGTAGCCGATATGCAGGATAAGAAAGTCTAGAGACAATGTGCAACATGAGGACTTAAGTTCACAAAATTGTATTGTGTTGGGGATTTTTTTAAAAAATAGATTTTAGCTGCTCTTGTCACAAAAGTGTAACTATGTGAGATGATAGAGATGTTTACCTGCTTCACTATAGTAACCATTCTACTAATATATATATTCCATAACATCATGTCATAAACCTCACATATACACAATACAATTTATTTCAAATAAGAAAAATACTCATATTTTTTCCGTTCATTTCAAATAAAAGTTTAAAATGATTAACTTGAGGCTGCTAAGATTGCCTTTAATATCTGTTCACATTTCTATTGAGATGCTTTGGAAAGAGTGTGTTCTCTATTGTGAGTATTAATAAAACAATCCTACAAAATTCATCTATTTTTTCCCCTTAAAATAGTATTATTATCAATCCAACCTAGCTAAATAGGATGGCAAACAAGAAGCAAATTTACTTGTCACATTAAAAATTTATATACTGACACATAGAGTATTTGCTTAAAGTTTCTCCATAAGTTTTTATGTGGCCTCTGCATTTCATCCATAATTTTGTTGTTAAATTACAATTACAGAAGGACAAAAACAAGTTATGAGTTTAATAGTAATTTCCTGTATTAATAACCAGTATACACATTTTCAATGAATAGTTCATATTTCATTTTTTCCTATTAATGATTGTTTTGCTCATATTTATTGAAATAGGTATCATGTCTATTTAGTATCATATTTGAAAGGACTTGTATTTTGTATATCTTTTTCTTTCTCCTAAAAATTTATTTTTATTGTAGCTTTACAAAAGTCTTAAAAAAGGCAAAATTAAAAATGATCCTTTATCCAGGATCATTGTGAATATCTAGTCTAGAATTTCTTAGTCTTTCTCCATCATTTGCCATGAGCTGGGGAGGTATAGTAAGCAGTCTCTACAATAACCTCCCCAATTATCCCTGTGTCCTGCTATTCACACCCTTTGTGTCATCATCTTCTCTGAGTATGGGCTGCACCCATTGATCCCCTTCTAAGATACAGAATATTATAGAAGGGATAGAATTTCACTCCCGAGATTTGCTAATATTGTGGCTTCCTATTGAGATGTGCCAATATTGGGCTCCTTTGGCTCTTTGTCGCTGGCTCTGAGGGAAGCCAATTGCCATGTCCCTCACTCATGTGAGGTACCCTATGAAAAGGTATTCTTAAGCCTACCAACGGTCATGTGAGTTAGCTCAGAAGGAGATCCTATTGAAGTTGAAAGTATCAAACATTTTGGGCCCTTTTACCATTATGGTAGATGATTAGAACTGCTCTCCTTTACTGCTAAGTATGTCAAAGCAACAATCTCCTTATACTATATTATTTTTACTTTCAATTCCTTATTTTCTTCTTAAAATAGGACAGATCTCATTACCTTTATTGGTGATAATGACTGTCTCTTGTCTTACATAATTTACAAATGGCAAAGTGATAAAGCGGGCATGAAAATATCCTTAAGATAAATTAGGAAAATATTCTAAAATGTTCTTTTCTGGGAAAAACAAATCATTGTTTCTATAACTTTAAAAAATATAAAAGATGAAATTTCAAAGTTAGAAAAAATGTTTTCTTGTTATATCCTATTATCTTTTACGGAAACTCATCTGCTAATCAGTTTTACACATTCTGAATGTATATGAGCCAATTTTTAGGAAGGGGGATGAGGCCTATTATTCTTATTCCATTATAAAAAGATAGAGACAAATGGAAGAATAAAAATATAAGACTTTTTGGAGTTTAAGTAAAAATATTTGATATGGGAACAATTGGAATATTAACACTGTAATTTTTTAAAGTACATGTAAACTTCCTTATTTCTTAAATAATGGTTAGACAACTGGATCAATATTGTAATAACCTAAACACTCAAGGGATTTCTAAATTTCTTATTATTTTATGAGCTTTTCATAAAATTATATTTTTAATCAACTCAGACATTGAAATCAATTGTATTATAAGATGCACTCTTTGTTTTCAAATTTGTATATATTTTTGAGATTATCAACATGACAAACTACTTACTTTGGTAATGTTTCTTATAGTGAATCTTTTGTGAATGTGACTTTAATTTCTCAATATGTCAGCAAAACTGATACATTAGGATTTGACATTTCTTAGAGAGCATTCTCTCTTTTATAAGAGCAGGCTTTTCTCTAGTTAGAACTTATTTGTTAAGCTTCCAAAATTAGCTCACTCTTTGCCATTAAAATATTGTAGAACTATTTCAAAATTCTCTATTACTTTTATAGTTATCCAATGTGTATTGAAGAAAGAGAATTATTTCAGGTTGCTATTAGTCTAATTTTTCTAGACTTAAATGCAGTTTAAGAAAAGCCAGTTTGAATAATGGCAGAGTTAAGAACAGAATATTCCTGTGTAGTCAGGCATGAATCAAAGTCTATATATCAATTACATTTCCTTCTTTCTGTTGCTGCATCAGACTTCTCCATCATGCATGTTATAAATATAAGAATATGGCCTGAATTCTTTTATTTTCAAATATTTGTTTTCATTATGAGCCAATCCAAGTAACCTCAAAAAATATTTGTCCTGATTGCTTCGGATTACACGCATCTATGCCTTCTTAACTTCAGTATTACTAGTTTGAACCCATGAAATTCAAGAGTAAGAATATTATACTACATTTATGTATTAATTTATCCTTTCATTTAACTAACATTTTTTGAGTGCTAATCTGTATTCCTTAAAATGATAGTACTTGTCTCTTAAGGGATTTGGAAATGGATAAATCAGTGAGAGGTAGAGTTTATTTTTTAATTTTAATTTCCAAATGAGTCTTCCAAGATAGTTTTCTAATTCTGATAAAATACAAACTTGATAGTTGCCAGGGTTTGAATATATCCCCCCAGAAAACATATGATGACAATGTAACTCCCAATGAAACAGTATTAGGAGATGGGGCTTAATCAGTAGTGAATACGCTATGAGGGCGACTGAATAGATTAATGCTGTGATTATGCAAGTGAGTTTGCTATTGCTGGGGTGTCCCCCTTTTTTCTCTCTCTTACCTTCCACCAGGAGGTGACATAGTAAGAAGGTCCTCACCAGATGCTGGTACCTAGATCTGAAACTTCCCAGCCTCTAGAACTACAAGCCAATAAATGTGTTTGTTATAAATCACCCAGTCACAGACATTTTGTTATAACCTCATAATATAGAATAAGACAAGAGTCAAATACCAATTTATCAATATCTACTAGTTACCTGACACTGTACTTAATATGAATGATGAAAAATAGTCTATTTGGGAATATTCTAGTGCTCTTGGTATGCAGAAAATTAAAATACATGAAATAACAAAAATAATACAAGGTGTAATTTTAGGATCTTAAAGTATGTTTTTGCCAGAGTTCGAGCCAAAAGTTAGAATTTTTTTAGTACTCCTCTGTGGAACATCAATATGGCAAGAGATCACAGAATGAAAAACTCAGTAGAAGAGTTGGTTCATGTATTTTAAAGGTCAGGTGAGTCTTTCAAGATTAGATTGCTAGTCCTGATAAAATGTGAACTCAGGAAAGCCTTTGTACTTTGAAACCCAGAAAGACCAGGAATTTGATCCTTAATATTGATTTAATTTCTGTGAAATGTATAGTGAAAAAAATTGAGGATAGACACTTTAGATAAAATATATAAAGATCATTAAGTGGTACTATGAGTCTCCAAAGGTCTTTCAAAAATGCCTGCTAGTCAATACAAAAGGATATTTTTCCCCCTGAAATCCATGATTCTAGCGGCTTTTCAATTTTGGTTTGGTTCCTGATTGAAATAGAAGAAACAAAATTAGTAATAGTTTTCACAGATACATAATATTAAATATAGTTAGGTAAACAATACTTTATTATCCCTTTTGATAGACATGTATAATTGCTTTCTCTCTCTCTCTCTCTCTCTCTCTCTCTCTCTCACACACACACACACACACACACACACACACAGAGACATACACCCCACTAGGGAGTTTTTGAAATTGATTATTCATTGATTGATTTAATATGGGGATTGTGGATATTTCTATAAAGATGAAAATTAGGAAAACACAGTTATCCCTAGGTATTCATGAGGGATTGGTTCCAGGACTGCCTGGAAATAATACAGAATGTGAGATTTTCTAAATGACTACGTTTCTCAAATCATTGATATGATAGCAAAAGAAAGGGAGACTGTTATGCAAGAACATTCTCAGGGTGACCTTAAATCAAAAGTTTCCCCCCTGTCTGATTTACAGAAATACCTGTAGAATGTGCTGGTAATGCAACACCCTGAGATAAAGGAAGGACTAATCAGAAGATCCTTTGGGTCTGTTCCAATCCTTTCCATAGAACAAAATATCCTTCAGTGTTTAAACCAAAGTGTCATGTTGCCCCTAAGGTATAAAAGCTGGGTTGTGCTGCTTTTATAATAATTTGTGATCTATCTTTGCCTGCTTAGATAGGGGGTCCCTTAGTTGCTGTGCAAGTAGGAAATTTACAGACAAGACTCCATCAATTCCAGGTCACTTTACTGAGCTTTGGGGGAGTAGCTCTCCATGATTTCTAGGTTTATGTTGTCCCTGGCTGCCTATCTGTGAGTAAGACATCTGCTTCAAATAAGTTGTGTATATGACTGGTATTCTGCCTCACTGGTCTGAAACAAGAGGGCAATGAGTGCAATAAACTTGCTTCACATTTATGGGATAAAAAGAGATTCAATGCAGTTCCCTAATCTGTATAAGATGTTGAACTTCATGGCACATGAACAATGATTATTTGTACATTTTACTTCTCATCTGAAATAATACATATTCTGAGAAAATAATAGCCTGAATGATTCTCTTTTCTCTCAGATTCCTGGCACAACACAGCCACTCAAGCGATTTTCACAATTAGTAGAGAATAGGAATGTCTCTGGGACCTTGAGGAGTTAGTGTGGGAGGGGTAGGTTGAGAGGATTTTTACTTAGGGAAAGCTTAAGATTCCAGACATTGGGTAGGAGTTTGCCTTTCCATGGAGCTCTGCTGTTGCCTGGGAGAGACCCAGGATAGGAGAGGTTTGATGGCAAGCCTTTTTCCCATAGAATCCCCTTCAGAGCAGAAATATATAGTGCCCTGGTCAGATTGTTGTGCCCAGGAATAACCCAGGGAGGGGATTGAGTGTCGATCTGAGGTTGTCAAATCATCTGTACTTGATAAATTAGAAGTTTCCCTCATCAAAAGGAAAATCTCCAGCATGCTATTTCAGTCATTGCTAGTTCACTATAGTATTTTCATCGCTTGTCTGTCCTCTATTACTACAGAGAACTCAGCAGTCTAAATAGCACAGATGCTCAATCCTATACCTGCTGATATAAGCAGGCAAAGATAGATCACAAATTATTTAAAGGGCACAGTAGGTTGAGGCATAAAGACTGGGCCAAACAAATTATTGCTCTTGCCAAATACTTCAAATAAGGACACCTTGGTCAATTTTGTATAAGGAAAGAAATAGTTCAACAATTAGGAAGAAATAACTGGCTCTCAAAGGTCCAGGTCAGCACAGATATGGTATTTATAAAGGTGAATAATTCAAGATGAGTCTCTATATTTCAAAACATACCTAAGTAAGCATTCCCAATATCCTGCATGGAGAAATTGGACTTAAAATGTGGGAGTTTACCTAGTCCCATAGGTATGTGAAACTAGGTTAAGACAAAATCAAGGCATAGGCAGAAGGGACTTGCCTTGTCTCAGATGAGACTCTAGACCATAGACTTTGAGTTGATGCTGACATTATTTAAGACTCTGGGGGACTGTTGGGAAGGCATGATTGGTTTTGAAATGTGAGGACATGAGATTTGAGAGGGGCCAGGGGTGGAATGATATGGTTTGGCTGTGTCCCCAGCCAAATCTCAACTTGAAATGTATCTCCCAGAATTCCCACATGTTTTGGGGGAGACTTAGTGGGAAGTAATTGAATCACAGGGACCTGTCTTTCCCATGCTATTCTTGTGACAGTGAATAAGTCTCACGAGATATGATGAGTTCATCAGAGGTTTCTGCTTTTGCCTCTTTTTCATTTTCTCTTACCACCACCATGTAAGAAGTGCCTTTTGCCTCCTGCCATGATTCTGAGGTTTACCAAGCCATGTGGAAGTTTAAGTCCAATTAAACCTTTTTCTCTTCTCAGTTTCAGGTATATCTTTATCAGCAGCATGAAAATGGATGAATACAGTCACATTTTAGGTAATTAAAAGGAAAATAAGAAGAGCATGTGGATAAGGGTGAACTATTGCTTCTCCAAAGCAATTATTAAGACAAAAATATATTTTGCATATTTTAGGTAGAACTAATAATCATAATAAGTTTAAGCATATATACTATATAACTGAATAATATTGATGAGTAAAAACAGAATTGAAAAATACAGTTATTCACTTCCTTAAGCCTGTATTTTAAAGTGACAACTCTAAAGACCAAAGAATGGAAAGCAGAATTGTAGAATAGAATGGCGATCTGAATAAGAAGGGCTTACCTATTTTTTCAAGTTATCTAGTTCCTTCAAGAATTAAAATGGACTGAGGGATACTTAAAATACATACCTCTCTGAAAAGAAAGTATCTTCTTTCAACACAGCATACCAAAGGAGTATGAAATATGGATTAAGGAAATATAAAAAAGATAAAACAAATAATTACATTCCTGGTAATTTTTACTACTTTTATCTTTAAATAAGTATAAATATTTACTTTTTTAGAATACAAATTTTAATAAATTTATTCATGTGGAAGATAACTTGAAGACAGGCCTGGAAAATGTTAAAAATAGTAATTATTGATGAAATTATAATGAGATAGCATACTTATTAATGGCATTTGTAATAACCTTGTCATTGAGAATAAAATAGAGCAGTTTAAATTATAAACAATATGAAAGTATAAAGAATTTTATTCATAAATATAACGCTATTAAGCTGACTTTTTAAGTGAACATTTCTGAAGCTGACAAGTAAAATAAGAAAGCAATAGTATGAAATATACTTACATAGCTTAACATTTTTATGATCGAAATAAACCTCCTATATTTTAAGCACATGTCAAAAAATCACAGTTATCTGTTTCAAATCCTATACCTAATATCTTAGGGAATGTATTTTGCTACTCCAGCCACTTGAAGGTACAATTACTGGATAATAATTTTTATAACATATGAGACTTTCTGGAATATTTTGAAAGACTGATATGCAATAATATCCTGAAACTGTAAATTATGTGTTAGTTATAATGAAAAACCAAGCTTTGATCAGCGCGTATTTATTGGTATTCATCCTGGTGAAAAAAATTGTTTCAAAGTGTTTTTCAAAATGAACACCAGGTACAATAAAACCTATTCAAATAGATGAATGATACTAATAGATAAAAATATATCTAGAGGTAGAAGAAAGGCTTGCAGTCACTGAAAAGATAGAAAAGGGTACAAAGTCATGTTTGTTTTTCACTTAAAACACATAAACTGATTTTGAAAAATCTGTAGAAGAGAAAATGCTAAAATATATTAATATAAATAAAATATTTGGGTTCACAGTTGGCCTTATGCATGTATATACTTAGAGATCACAGATAAATGCACCCAACACTACTCTACATCTGGCCACCAATTTCTCTCAAAACAACTTCCCTATTTATCTAATTAGTAATACATAAACCATGTAATATTCAGTACTTTATGTTGAACACCAATAGACTCTCCCTAAAATATATAATTATCTGAGTTCATAGTCAGCTAAACAAAACTCAGTGCTTGAAATTGTGTATCTACTTTTTAAATTATGTTTTATTTTTAATTTACACATTAACGTGCATACTTGTGGGAGTATAATGTAATGTTTTGATACATATATACATTGTGTAATGATCACATCAGGGTAACTGACATATTCATCATCTCAAGCATTTATCATTTTTTAGTGGTAAGAACATAAAAATTACTCTCTTCTAGCTATTTTAAGATATACAATATAGACATGCATCAGTTAACTAGGGATATAGATCTGAAAAATGCATTGCATGTACTTTTACAAACCTAGATGTTATAGCCCACTACACACCTAGGCTATGGGAAATGGCCTATTGCTCCTAGCCTAGAAACCTGTACAGCAAGTTACTATACTGAATACTATAGGCAATTGTAACACAATAATGTTTATATATCAAAAGCATATCTAAACGTAGAAAAGCTACAGTAAAAATATGGTATAAAAGATGAAAGATGGTACAACTTTATAGGGCACTTACTATGAATAAAGCTTGTATGACAGGAAGTTGCTCTGGGTGAGTCTGTGAGTGAGCACTGTGAATGTAAAGGCATGAAACATTACTGTACACCACTGTAGACATTATAAGCACTGTACACTTAGTCTACACTAAATTTACATTGTATCTTCCATAAAAATTAACTGCAGCATACTGTAACTAACTTTTTTAGTTCATAAACTTTATAAACTATTTTTAAAATAGTTTATAAACTTTTTTAACTTCTTGATTTTTGTCATAACACTTAACGTAAAATATAAACACATTGTACAGTTGTATAAGGATATTTTATTTCTGTATGTTCTTATTTTAGAAGCTTTTTTATTTTTAACATGTTTAGGGTTTTGGTTTTTTTACTTTTTATATTTTTTTGTTCAATGCACATTTCAGCCTAGGCCTCCAAAGAGTCAGGATCGTCAATGTCACTGTCTTCTACCTCCACATCTTGTACGACTGGAAGGTTTTTAGGGACAATAACATGCAAGGAGCTCTCTTCTCTTACGATAACAATGTCTTCTCCTCCAATACCTTCTGAAGGACATGCCTGAGGCTACTATACAGTTATCCTTTTTTTATTTAATAAATAAAAGGCATACACACTAAAATAACAATTAAAAGTATAGTGTAGTAACTACAAAAGCCAGAAACATAGTTGTTTATTACAATTATCAAGTATTATGTACTGTACATGATTGTACATGCTATGCTTTTACATGATTGGCAACGTAGCAGGTTTATTTACACCAGCATAACATAAACACATGAATAATGTGTTGCACTATGAAGCTACGACAGTTACGATGTCACCCGGCAATGGGAATTTTTAGATCCATTATAATCTATGGGATCACAGTTATATATAGTCTGACATTGATAAAAGCATTGTTATGAGGCTCACAGCTGTATCTTGTGAATTATAGTCACCCTACTGTGCAATAAAGTACCAGAACTTATTCTTCCTTTCCAATTGTGATTTGGTCCCTGTTGTCCAACCTATCCTTACACCCTCTCTCCCTTTCCCAGTCTCTGGTGATCACTGTTCTATCCACTGAATCTAAGAGACCAATATTTTTAGATTCCACACATAAGTGAGATCATGTGGTGTTTGTCTTTCTGTTTCTGGCTTGTTTCACTTAACGTAATGTCCTCCAGTTTCATCTATGTTGTCACAAATGACAATATTTCATTCTTTTTTCTATTCATCCAGTGTTGGACACTTAAGTGGATTCCCTATTTTGGCTCTTGTGAATAGCATTGCAATAAAGATAGAAGTGCAGATATCTATTCTACATACTGATCTTCTTTCCTTTGAATATATAACTAGTGGTGAGATTGCTTGATCATATGGAAGTTCGAATTTTAATTTTTTTGGTAACTTCCATAGTATTTTCTATAATGGCTTTACTAATTTAAATTCCCAGAAACAGTGTGTAAGGGTATGCTTTTCTCTACATTCTCATCAATGAGTGTTATATTTTTTCTTTTTGATAATAGCCATTCTAACTGGGTTGAGGAGATATTATGATATTGATTTGCATTTCTCTGATGATTAGTGATGTGGAGAATTTTTCACATACTTTTTGGCCATTCATATATCTTCTTTTGAGAAATGTCTATTGAGGTCTTCTGTCGTTTTTTTTATTATTATTATTTTGTTTTTATTTTTTTTGAGACAGAGCCTTGCTCTGTTGCCCAGGCTGGAGTGCAGTGGCACAATCTCGGCTCACTGCAAGCTCTGCCTCCTGGGTTCACACCATTCTCTTGCCTCAGACTCCCGAGTAGCTGGGACTACAGGCGCCCGCCACCACACCCAGCTAATTTTTTGTATTTTTGGTAGAGATGGGGTTTCACCGTGTTAGCCAGGATGGTCTCGATCTCCTGACCCAGTTATCTGCCCACCTCAGCCTCCCAAAGTGCTGGGGTAACAGGCGTGAGCCACTGCGCCCAGCCCTTGTCCATGTTGTTAATTGGATAGTTTGTTTTCTGTTATCGAATAGAGTTTTTGTAGATATATATTCTGGATATTAACCCTTTATCAGATATGTGCAAATTGATAAGAGGTTAATATCCAGAATATATGTTTGCAAATATTTTATTCCATTCTGTGGGTTGTCTCTTACTTTTGTTAATTATTTTCTTTGCTATAGAGTAGATTTTTAGTTTCACCTAAACCCATTTGTCTATTTTTGCTTTTTGTGTCTGTGTGTTTAAGGTCTTATCAAAAGAAAAATCATTGTCCAGTTCAACATCGTGAAACATTTCTCCTATGCTTTCTTCTAGTAGTTTCATAGGTTTGGGTCTTATATTTAAGTCTTTCATCCATTTTGAGTTGACTTTTTTATGAAGAAAAATAGGAGCATAGTTTCATTCTTTTATTTGTCAGTATCCAAATTTCCCAAAGCTATTTATTGAAGAGACTATCATTTCCCCAAAGTGTGTTCCTTGCAAACCTTATCAAAAATTGCATCCACTTTTCATATCCATTCTTCAATAGATAATCTGTAATACTGAGTCAATTTTGCTATTAGAATGCAGTAAGAATTCTACTTAAAAGTTTGTTGGGCTGAAGGAAAAGCTTTATGCTGTTTTATTTGTCCAACTTTACACTGACATGAGATCTATTTGTCTCCTTTCTCTCTCCCTAAGCTCTTTCTGTGAAACATGAAATTTGTTTCAAAGTGAGACTGTAAATAAGTACAGTGAAGCCCTTCAAACACATTTAATATGTTTTATGTTGAAGAATAAAGACTGAGCCACAATTTAATTAGTGTGCCAATCTTGATTAGAAACACAATTGTTCTAAAATGGAACTCTTAAAGGCTAGATAACATTTATTTTATGAATTTCTTGTGATTGAACCGCTTGAAGAAAATGAAGTTAAGCCCATCCGATCACACATGGAAGATAAAGCATTGAAGTTTCTTGCTGCTACAATTGAATATTTCTCAATATATTAAAATTATAAATGTAAGCTAAATATGGTCAAACCGGTTGGAACTCCTTTCAATCAAAAGCAAGGTCATTTTTTAAAACAAAATAAGAATTAAAAATTATATAACAAAGGATAAAATTGCAATAAATCTACAGAATCAAATAGAAACAAACAAACAAAATATACCAACAGTTGGAAGAGGGATAATACAAACCAGTGTTAACTAGACGTGAGCCTGTTGACAGTGGTCCAGAGCACACAATTAGTTATTTAAATAAAGACTACAGAGGTAAACATTTGTTAGAAATATATATTAATTAATGAGATTACAAATGCATGTAATCTGGTGTGCTAATAATGGACACAAGTCATGAGAGTAAATAACAAACCAGAGGTACAGCATATATATATACACACACATACATACACATATATGTGTGTATATATAATGGTTATATGTTATTATTATATATAATGATTTTATGTTATATATATAAAATGATTGTATGTTGTTATGTATATAGATAATCATACTTACTATCAGTTTATTTGGCTCTTAAGGAAAGACTAAAGGATAAATGAACATTTTCAAAATTTAAAAATAATAACAGAATTTTAATGTGCTGGGTAATGCATAACTTTGCATATTGTTGGGATAAAACTATTTTCTGCTCTAAGAAGATACATTAACTTCAGGATGGCCACTTACTCATCTGGCCTCACTCTTCTATCACATAATCCTATGATTGTTATCCCAGATGCTTCTTACCAAACATATCATTGAATACATCTCAGAAATTAAAAAAAAAAAAGAGAGAAAACCAAGTGAGATTGCAGCTAGGATGGATTTAAATCACATTATTTTAGTGAAATAAACCTAGCACAGAATAGTACATACTACATGATTTCGAAAGTAGTTTATGGTGGCAAAATAAGAAAAGTGGCTGTCTTTGGGAAGGACGAGGTACCCTGAAAAGTGGCACACTGAAACTTTTGGAGTGAGAGAAGTGTTTTCAATCTTGTTTGTCCTGGTGGCTATCCCAGTTTATACATTTGTCATAACTGCTGACTCAAACTGTATTTTAAAAAACTTTGCAAAAATTTATTCTTTGTAAATTATACCTCAATAACTAAAAATAAACAAATATTAGAGAAGAAAGTGACATGAGAAAAAAATCATAACAAATTTGTTGATCTAGGATTCCTGGATTTAAAACAAGATCTATGGATATTCTTCGACTCTTTAAACTTAATGTAAAATGTTACATCTTGGGGAGATAAAAATGTGCCTTTTCCTAAATATGTGAGTTATCATCAGATTATCCAAAAGGTCTGTGAATCTCCAACACTATAAAACTCTTGGTTAATCCCCTAAATTTACAAATAAGAAGCTATTTTCTCAAGGACACATAATTAATTACCTTGTGTTCTATCATATTTTCCTAATTAGTGCCATCTCCTACAGTACCAAACTGATTTCATGTGCAAAATGTTACCCATGGTTTTTCAACTTTGTGTGTCAAAAAAATAATTTATACATTACAAATTGGTTTTAAAACACAAATAATTGTTGTCTAAATTAAAATCCATATTGTGAAAAATAAAGTGGAATGGATAAAACCTATACTACTAACACAGTAAAGTTTAAAAGCTAGAGTTTATTTTTAGTATACAGAACACAACTATTTTTTGTATGTTAATTTTATTTCCTGAAATCTTACTGTATAACTTAACCAAGGCCATGAAGGACTTATTCACTGAAAACTACAACACATTGATGAAAGAAATTAAAGAAATAAATAAATGAAAGATATTCTATGTTTACAAATGGAAAGACTTAATATTGTTTAAATGTCTATACTACTCAAAAAGTGATCTACATATTCAACGCTACTTCCATCAAATCCCAATGGCATTTCTTACAGAAATAGAAAAAAATCCATCCTAAAATTCATATGGAACAATGAAAGACCCAGACCAGTTAAAGTGAACTTGAGAAAGAAAAAAACAAGCTATAGGCATCACACTTCCTAATTTCAGAGTACAATACAAAGTTACTGCAATTAAAGCAATATGTTACTAGCATAAAGACAGACATAGGAACCTGTGGAAAAGGATAGAGGATCAAAAATAAACCCACACATTTACAGATCAGTGGGTACAAGAAATGTGACACATACATACAATATAACTTTATTCAACATGGAAAACAAGAAAACTCTATCATTTGAGACAACATGGTGGATCTGGAAGACATTATGTTAAGTGAAATGTCAGTCACCAAAGGACAAATATTACATGACTACACTTATATGAGGTATCTAAAATATTTAAATTTATAGAAAAAGAAAATAGAATGGTAATTGACAAGATATGGGGGAGGGGGAAATGGGAAGTTGTTCAATGGATATAAATTACACCTCTAGAAGTTGAATACATTCTAGATATTTCCTGTGCAGCATAATACATTTAACAATATAGTGTTATGCACTTAACATTTGTTAAGAGGGTAGATCTTACGTTAAGTGCTCTTATTCCAAAGAAAAGCAAAGAGACACAAGAAAACATTTAGAGGTGATGACTATATGTATTTCCTTGATGGTGGCAATGGTATCACAAGTGTATGAATATGTCCAGATTCATCAAATTCTATACATTAAAATAGGTAAGTTTTTTTTTGCGTATCAGTTATAGCTCAATAAAGCTATAATAAAAGTTAGAGTTTAAATATTATGTTTTGGGTTGAATTGAGTGAGAATATTAGAAAATGTATGTATTTCAGAATCTAATATCCTTGACAATGACAATTACATTTTTGTGTCTGTGAGGACAGTCAGGATTAAGAAAATCATCTTTCAATGTCCTGGTACAAATGGAAACACTCACAAAATATAATCTGTATTTGGGAGCAAGAATGCTGGGGTCAGAGCTGCTAACATCTCAATCAAAGCAGGATCAGATTCTCACCAGCATATTTTCACAACTTAATAAATCAAAGCACCTAATGAAAACATTTCATGCAGAGAGCAGACAACCAAACCAGTCATCCTGCAATGCTTTCTCTGTTCACCTGTGCTATAAACACTAAAACAAAAGGATTTTTAGCTCTGGTGGTTGATCTCACAATAGTATCACAATTTATGTTGGAAAAATCACCAGAGTATTACTTGAACTAGCAACTCTACCATAGGATAAACTTGCCTTTTCATCTTTTTCGAAAGAAAATATATGCTACTTATTGATCTCCATATTTTTCTTCATTTTTTTTTCTTGGAATGTTTTAGATTCTCTGAATAGAAGTCTAGAGAGGTTTGTGCACCAATATTATTTAGTATACACTCCATGTCTTAAATTTATAGGAATACTTAATAAAACAGAGGAAAAAAAACCCACAAATACATGGCAGACCTTCAAAATAAGGATAAATATTTCTGAGAACCAGGAACAGAAGAGAAATGCAAAGTAGTGTGCGAGGGTACATATGGGTGTTGGCAGAAATGCAGCAATTATTGGCTAACATAGACTAAAGTGTTTGACTTACAATAAGGTTTAGAACTATGCTCAATAATAAGATATAGAGACTGCTCATGAAAGAAGGCTTAAACACAACTGTTGCCAAGAGTTACCAGAGGCATTACATATATCAACCAATGGACCTGAGGAGGTAACTTACAAAGACACAGTTTTTTGAGCTGGAACTGAACCAATCATCACATTGCATTAGTAGCAGGATTTATTAACTCCATAATGTAATCACAAATTAGAGAAACCTCACTGTTATTAGAAGAGTATATTCTAGGCTTTGGTGGGTGAAAACAATCCAAAAACTTGTCAGATACAGAAAGCTAAGCCCATGAAGGGGAAAAAAACGAAAACAAACACAAAAAAGTAGTGTCTAAATCCAAATTCTGTGTAAGTACTGCGCACTAATCAATTGCGCCACTGGAGCTCCTCTAAAACCAAATTCTAAATCAAAGTATAATATCTAATTCCATGGAAAGCACAGCACAAAATAAACAGTAAAGAATTAAAATTAATTTTATAAAAAGGATATAGAAAAATTATAATATTTACTAATTTAAAGTAACTGTTATCAAACTGATGCTTTGTACCCTTTAACTATATCTCCCCAATCCCCAGTTTGAACTCCATGAATAGATACAACTAAAATTTGTCAAAATATAATAAAAATAATCACATATTACTCAAAATTACAAATACTCATTTTAAAAAACAAGTAACTGTAAATCAATAGACAGAAATGAAATTAGGGCAAATAGATAAGGATTATAGCAGAATTGTGGGACAATGTAAAACAAAGGCCCAGGAATTAATAACACTATACATAGCAATACTAAGATCAGCTGAAGAGAGAATGAGCAACTTGAAAAATAACACTGAATAATACATGTAAAATACACTTCATTTAGACTTTTTTCAAATAAATTGCTACTTGTAATTTTTCCCATTTTCTTTCTTTTTTGTTTTGTTGCTTTCTTTACTAAGGGGTACTAATGTTCTATTTTTTTTATTTGTAAATATTTAAACAAAAATTTTATTTTTTAACTTTATATATTTTGCTTAATTTTTTTAATAGCTAAATACTCAGTATTTCTTTTTTATGTTTTCTGGGTTTGCTGGTTTGAAAAAATGTAAAACATAATATTATACAGATATTCACTTACTTTTTCAAATCTGTTAACACTCAAATTTTTAATGTATGTGAAATTTAATTTTGCATCTTGTGAGCTGTGAGATAATCTTGCTAATTTTGACAATATCATATGTCAAAAAATTCCTTTCTCTGCTTAATTAAAATAGCATCTTTGTCAAATATTTAGTTTCATTATTCATTTACATTTGTTTAAGAGTTTCCTATTAACCCCAAAGATCTATTTTTTAAGTTTTGTAAATTCTATGTAATTGTTATTACAATAACTGAAGTAAATTATGGTGTTGTAACATTAATTTCAAATACAAACAGTTATATCTTGTGTACTGCTATACGGAGCTAAAGAGGAGTTACAATACTAGAGTTTTTAGAAGACAGAATTGGTGTGATTTTTTTTTTACCATTTTAATATGGTAGGTAGGGGAGAAAAAGGCATATGGAATAATTTTGAATTATAAAGCCTTTGCTACAAACTGTATGATAATATATATTAACTTAAATACCACCACAAGAATAGACAGTAGAGGCAGAGACAAAGATATAAATTTAAGACAAGTTAAATCTCAGGTTTCCAAGAGATAGAGGCTAATATGGCAACTAAAATTAAAAGCAGAGCGTTCAGTTGGACATTCAAACATAAAGACACAAATTGCATTTTTTCCATATGTGATTGTGAGGAAAGGTGAAGAGACTAAAATAAACTGTCCAAAGAGAAAAGAAAAACATACTGAATACTAAATATTTTGATATTCCTCCATTTAATAAATGATCAGAAAAATAAGTTAGAATACTAGAATGAGAAAGAATGTCAAAATGTAGAAGAATTAGTTTGTTGTAGTTTCACTCACTCTGAAAGAGGGAGTAACGACCCTCCAAATGTCACCATGCTACCGTGCACTTGTGAGTGTCATGAGGATACATAATCAGCTCCTTCAAAGAATTTGTGAATGTGCTTATATCACGAACACAAAAACAATGACTTCAAATAAAACTCATAAAGTGTGTTTGATAAAATTCATCTTCTTAAAACATCCCTTCATTGTCAGTGACCCTTCATTATGTCAGCTCTATATTTGCTTTTATATGTTGATAAGCATCTCAATAAAATATAAAATGCTCTGAAGGTATTAGACATAATTTTGAGGCTTCCTTTCTTCCTTGGAAGAACTACTTTTCAAAATGAATGTCCTTGAATTACACTTTTGAAATTTCCAGTGTACTTACTTCAATAAATAAGAAACTTCTAATAGAATGATTTAATTAAACCAAGTAAATAATATGACACAGCTATCATATGATAATGTTTATTTATAATGTGGCTGGATTGGTAAAACCTTGAAATTACTTTTATTTATTTCAAGAGTAGTCAGCAGGCTCTAAGAGTAAATGAATAATTCAATAATTAATTCATCACACAATTATTAAATGCCTAGCAAGTTCTACTGCTTCTCAGACTATAGCTAGTGAAAGATAAATAAAACACTGCTTCTTCATTTCGTGAGAGGGTAGTCAAGCAAATAATTACAAACACTCTGATAAGTGTTATGATATAGCTATGTTTTATGTGTTGTTAGAGTGAGACTGTCTTTAATGGAAAATTTCTAAGAAAGTGTGATTGGAATTAAGATGAAAGAAATGCATATTAAGATTAGGCTATAAAGTTATTTTTGTGTATTCTATAAAATGTCAAGTCCCAATTAAATTTCCTAAGAAAGTACATGAAATAATCACATTTTCATTTTATAATTAATCCTTTGGGGACAGTTTTGAATGTTGTATTTTTATAAGGAGCAAATGTGAGCAAGGAGATCAGGTAAAATGCTACTACACAAGTCCCGGCAATAGAAGATCAAGATCTAAGCAAAAACAGTGGCAAATACCATGAAATTCAAGAAAAATTCAAAGAAGAGAAAAGTTCAAGAAAAATACTAAGGGTAGAATCTATATGATTTGTAAAAAGTTCCATATGGAGTTTTCATGGATGTGAGAATTTAAAGATATCTTGATGCTTTCTGTCTTAAGTAAATGATAATGCCATAAGTGTTGGGGTCTGCGTGTTTCCTAAACAAAGGAATGAACACACAAGACAACACAAGACCAGACAAACATGGCGGCCACCCCGAATGGTGCACTCTGCTTTATTTTATAGAGTCATTTGTGGAATGTTGCCAAGTCACAAGACACATTGTTGTTTTTCTGACCTTTCCCTGACTTTCTGGATTTTCAAGATGTTTACACATAAACAAGCCCCCAGGGTCTGCTGTTTGCAGCTGGTTCCTTTGTCCTCCCTGTTTGCAGGGAAGGAATGCCCTGCTTCGTTTGCAAGAGCTGGACTTATCGGAACGTCTCATCTGTGAGCACGTAGTCCTCTACAATAAGGATAAGGAATACCACTGTCAGAATATAATTAAATGGAAGATATGTTCAATTATGCATATACTATAGGTGTCCAGAAGGAAGTAAAGTGTACACATTTGAGAGCGTGTATCTAAGATTTAGAGATCTTCAGCAGATTGTGAATGAGAAGTATACAATTTAGTCGGTTAGAGTTTCTTCCTTTGAGAATGCTGACTAAGCAATGTCAAATATTTGTTCTTAAGTCTTCTTCAAATTCCCACACATATTTCCATATTTCCACTTGCACATTATTAAAACATAATTTGTAAGATTAAATTTCAGATTTGCTTATACTGTAAAACTGTGAATTATTGCATTGGAAGGGGGGACATTCTTCTCTTAACACCAATGCTTATACAAAATGTTTATAATCTTGCAGATAGTTAATACTTTCCCTTTAATCAATGGTATAGCATTCTAGTCTCCTATTGCCAGAACACTACATTTTGTGATACAACCAATGTAAACCTTGGGGCATCCCTACAAACTAGGCTTAATGTCTCCCCTACTTGCAATTTAATTAAAATCTTTAGTGTCGTTCTTCTACTCTCATACCTAAAATCCAGAACTTATGACAAATAGTGTCATACATCTTTCTCATGCCTCAGTATTTACATTTTTCAAACTAAATGTCCTGTCTTCTCTCCAAACTTCTTGCTCCTTTCAATGTGCCCAAATCTTTTTAATATTTGTATATTGGAAGAAACAACATAGTTAATTCCAACTCCCATTTCTGTATTCAGTTAGTATGCATGTATGTATTTTACTATCTCTTCTCTTTCTCATTCCATTTTTCATCCTAGCTGCATTCACTATTTATCAGGGTCTCCTTTTATGCCTAGAATACTCTAATAGTTTCCTAATTGTTGAGCACTATTTTCCCTCCACCAAACTCACCATTTAAAACAGATGATTAATGGCTAGATTATAAGGAAGAGCTTACACACTGATAAAACATTTTAATGCATTCTTCGGTTCAATAAAATATGTTAAAAATTCAGAACTGTGTGCAACATACAGAGTAATTGCTATTTAATGTTTCCCATTTTAACATTATTATTTCTAATATTTAGTTAAACATGTTGCAAATATATTTTGCCATTTTGTGACTTTTGTTCTTTCACAGTAAATAAAATTTTATATTTCAAGATAGTTTAGTTTTTTAGTTAAAATAATCCTAATCTTAGTATTCTAAACACTTCATTATACAGGAGAAATTTATATTTCTAAATTTATATTTATATCAATATTAAATTTATATTTCTAAATCTCATATTTTCTTTGAAGATTAATTATAAGAGATTTAGATTAACTTCAGTATTCCTAGCCTATCCCAAATTTCTGAACCCCATGGTTCTTCTCACGTTTTTCTCTTGCCTTTTATTATCTCCCTTAGGAGCTCTGCATGATAGAATTCTACTTATTTACAAAAACTTGACTCAAGTGACTTATTTTACTCTCAGCTTTTCTGTTGAAATCTCTCTTTAATCTGAAATCCCCACAAGGGTCTAAAATCTCATGTATTTATTACATGCTACCTTGGATTATATTTAATGGCAAATGATTATCATTTGGTCCTACCTACATAACATTATTGTTACAAACAATAAACTTGAATAATTTATTTAAATACATCAAGATATATAAATAGAAGGTGTCGTTGTTCTTCTTTAATTGGTGAATCTATACAAACTAATTGTCCTAAGAGGCAGCAATACTTTTAAAAATCAAAGTTAAAAGAATAACTCTATATGAAATCTATTTGCCCATTGCTTTTAATAATTCTTGATCTGTGTAATTTTTATGTTCTCCTCTACTCCTTAAACCTAGTGTTTCACATAGTTGTTCAATAAGAGTTTTTGAATAAATGAAAATATTAACTAAAAAAGTGATCTATTAAATTGTCTCAGTTAAGTTATTATTGTTACTCACTTAAATATTTTTGCCTCAATATTCTTCTCCTGTAAAGTAAAGTGAAAATATAAAATCAGGCTGATCTCCCTATTGTTTCAGTCTTTTCTTTTGACCCTTTTCCTTCTACCTGGCCATTTCATGCTCCTGCAATCAGGGTACTTACTCCCTAGCCCTTGCTTGTATAGAAAGACACAAGTCTGCTCCTGACAGCCTGCCAGTGTCTTCTCACAGCAAATCTCTATATTGAAAAACACCTACTTTTGTCTGTACACAAATATCAGACTTGATTGGTTGTTTCCTTCAGAGTTAAAATGAGAAAAGTGTTCAGAAAATTTGACAGCAAAGAAATACAGGCACACTTGATGCATGTTACTCTAGAAGTAATTACCATACTGAAAAATTTGCTTTTATGATGATTGCTCATTATTCTGTTATTTTACGAGTTATCTGACCAATACACATTTATTGTTCCAACAAAACTGAGCAATCAACTCTGACAGTTTGAAAAACGTATTCTGTTAAGTATCAGAAATTCAGCAAAATATGCATTGCTTTCCCCACACGGCAATGACTTCTATAAACTCAAAATAGCAATCTTCCATTTTAATGACAACTGAGCTATCTGAGGCATTCACAGTTGATATAAAATTCTGAATTCACGACAGGAAACCAAAGACAAGGGATACAAACATTTCTGTGATGGAGTAATTCCTTTCAAAAACCAAATAATAGGTGTACCCATTAGGATAATTATAATTTATCTCAAATATTTGCACCAACACATGATTTGCAATCTTTCACTAAAAAAGAAGAGGATTAGTAAACTTGTTAAAATATTTTCTGTAGCATGTTCTCACTCATAGGTGGGAACTGAACAATGAGATCACTTGGACTCGGGAAGGAGAACATCACACACGGGGGCCTATCACAGGGAGGGGGAGGGGGGAGGGATTGCATTGGGAGTTATACCTGATGTAAATGACGAGTTGATGGGTGCTGACGAGTTGATGGGTGCAGCACGCCAACACGGCACAGGTATACATATGTAACAAACCTGCACGTTATCCACATGTACCCTAGAACTTAAAGTATAATAAAAAAATAAAATAAAATAAAATAAATAAAAAATAAAAAATAAAATACATTTTCTAAAAAAAAAAATATTTTCTGTAAATGCAACTCAAGAATTGGAAAGGGCTTCACAAAGGAATCATTTAGTATTAAAATTACATTTTATATGTTAGAGGAGGGAAAAAGAAAGGAAGAGATGTTACTCATGCTCACAAAACCTGTGAGAGAGAACATGTGGTAGAAGAGTAATGGGAAGTGGAAAAAAGATGATTTCAATTCGATGTGGCCACTTTCACTGAGACTTTAGGCAAGTGACTTAAATATTGTGCAATTTGGTTTCCTCAGTATGAAAAAAAGGATTAAAAAGAATGGTCCTACCTACTTAAGAGTATTGTTATAAATAATATTGTTATAAATAATATTGTTATAAATAGTATTGTTTATGGTGAAAAGTTTGTATAAATACAAACTCGAAGAATTTATTTAAATACATAAAGGTATTATATAAATATTGTTATATTTATATAAATAATATTATATAATATTGTTATAAATATAAAATATTGTTATAAATAATATTGTTATAAATAGTATTGTTATAAATAGTATTGTTATAAATAATATTGTTATAAATAGTATTGTTATGGTGAAAAGTTTGTATAAATACAAACTCAAAGAATTTATTTAAATACATAAAGGTATTATATAAATATAAAATATTTATATATTTATATATTATATATTATATAAATATAAAATATTGTTATATATTTATATATTATATATTATATATTATATAAATATAAAATATTGTTATAAATAATATTGTTATAAATAGTATTGTTATAAATAGTATTGTTATAAATAGTATTGTTATAAATAATATTGTTATAAATAGTATTGTTATGGTGAAAAGTTTGTATAAATACAAACCCGAAGAATTTATTTAAATACATAAAGGTATTATATAAATATATGACATCATAGTTTCTCTGTGACAGTCAGTGAATCTATACAAGCTCATTGTCCCAAGAGAAAACAATACTTTTTATAATCAAAATTAAAAGAATAACTCTATGAAAACTATTTGCCTATTGCTTTTTGAGGAGACTAATAAACCCGTATCTTTAGTCAGCCACCTGTGAAGTAATTTTGTTTACATCATTTTTTCTACCTATTTGCAATTCATAGAAAGAAAACTGGAATAATGCTTGCAGCATTCTTTTTCTTTATGATTTTTAAATTAATTCACTGCCTAAGATAGTAAAATCTGAATAATTTGGAAACCATACAAAAGCTAAAATGACCATATTTGTTTGACTAAATTACCTTTTCCTTTTTATTTGAAAATATAAGTTTTTAAATTAAATTATTTGTGTCAAAGTATGTTGAAACACAGTCAGGACAAGATGGTGTATGTGCACTAGTCTCAACCCTATATAAGTTACAGAGGAGAAACACTGAGAAAACCTTGGAGCAACAGCTGGTGATTTAGATCTTGGTGTTGGAAGCAAATGGCAGAAGATAAACGAGGGGCAGTTACAGAACTTTCTAGCTGTGTTTGTTTCTTAACTCCACTTTTTGCTGGGTATGGCTTGTTAACTCCCCCAAAGCCATCTTTGGACATGAAACACAGCAGTACCCATGCTGCATGACCTACAAGAAGATGTGATACCCTAAGGCTAGTTGACACTGGAAGTGAACACAGCAGCCAGCAAACTAGTAGGTCCTGAGAATTGTCTTTACTCCTTCCCTTCAGCAAATAGCAGGCTATGCAATTCTAGCAGATGGCTGTGGGATTGCCTGGAGAAGAGAGGGAGAGATTTAAAACACATTGCAATGCCAACATCTCCTAGCTCTCTCCTACTTTCCTCTCTGCTGTCTTTCACCCTCTGTAAAAAAACTGAAAAGCACAACTACAGCTGACAATCTCTTCTTTCTCCCCAGGAACACCTTACTAACATGCGATCTATGAAACACACTGGTGTTTCTTCATTCACTATCTCAAGCCAAGTGAGAAGGACTTTAGAACCACTTAAAGCATTTAAACCCCAGAGTATGAAGAAAATATGATTGTTACCAGACTTAGGTTTGAAAAATTCTAAAGTCTGGAGGCAGAGTGAATAAAGGAGGCTTCCCTGGATGGACTTACACTTCCAGAATTCGATGGGGACAGTTAAATAGTTCCTTCTCAAAAGACAGACTCCAAGGAAGAAATCTAAGCTTTACTGATACAAATAAACACAAAACAAAACTTATCTAAGACTTGGAGTTGAGAAGGGGAAGGAGTCAGTGAGGAATGGTTGCTGGAAGTATTGGAAGAGTGAGATAAGTAAAGAGCCAGAGGAGTCTGGACAGCTCAGGGAATTGCAAGTCTCTGAAGAACCCAGGAAAACATCTGACCAGTGAAAATGTATGGACATGCAATGCCGTGAGACAGCGTCAATACAGTTACAACTTCACCAATCAAGTGAAACTTTTCTACACTTCACCTCTCCTTCTTCCACCTACACTGGACATGCTAGAAGCGGCAAAGAGAGTAAGAACAGAGAAGTAGAAAAACAGGTGGGGAAATAGTAAGAAAAAAAGTATATTTCATACTCCCTTATGACTGGGATACGTTCTGACAAATGTATTCTTAGGCAGTTTCATCACTGTGTGAGCATTATAGAATGTATTTACACAAACCGAGATGATATAGCCCACTACACACTTAGGTTACGTAGTATGGCTTATTGCTCCAAGACTACAAACCTGGATAGCATGCTATTATACCGATTACCACAGGCAATTGTAACATAATGGTAAGTGTTTTTGTAATCAAAAACTTATATAAACATAGAAAAGTTACAGTAAAAATACAACATAAAAAGTAAAACATGATGCACCACTAAAGAGCACTTGTCATGAATAGACATTCAGGACTGGAAGTTGCTTTGGGTGAGTCAGTGTGTGAGTGCAGAGTGAATGTGAAGGCCTAGGACATTACTGTACACTACTGTAGACTTTATAAACACTACACAATCAGGCTGCAATAAATTTACAAAAAATAATTTTACTTTTTAATACTAAAATGATCAGCTTACTGTGAATTTCTAAATTTATAAATTTTTAAAACTTTTCAATTTTCTGACTCTATTATAATACTTAGCTTAAAACACAAACACATCCTTACATTGTATAGCAATACAAGGATATTTTCTTTCTTCATATCAATACTCTATAAGCTTTTTTCTATTATTTCTTCAACTGTTATTTTAGGTTCAGGGGTTACACGTACAGGTTTGCTGTATGGGTAAATTACATGTTGCTGAGGTTTGGTGTATTCTATCACCCAGGTAATTAGCACATTACCCAATAAATAATTTTTGAACCCATGTCCCCAACCTCTCCCATTAAATAGTCCAGGTGTTTATTGTTCCCATCTATGTTTCCATGTGTACTCAATGTTTAGATCCCCCTTATAAGTGAAAACATGCAGTATTTGGTTTTCTGTTCTTGCATTAAGTCTCTTAAGGTAGTGGTCTAGGTATATCCATAATGTCGAAAGAACATGATTTCATTCTTTTTTATGGCTGTGTAGTATTCCATGGTCTTCATTAATCACATTTTTTGTATCCACTCTAGGAATGGAGGGCATCTAGGTTGATTTCACGTCTTTGCTATTGTGAATAGCACTGCAATAAACCTAGGAGTGAATGTGCATTTTTGGTAGAACAATTTATTTTCTTATGATATATACCCACCATATATCATAAAGTTTTTGATATGATATATAGTGGGTCAAATGGTAGTTGCTGCATCAAATGGTAGTTCTGTTTTATGTTTTCTGAGAAATCACAAAACTGCTTTCCACAGTTGCTGAACTAATTTACATTCTCTCTAACAGTGTATATGTGTTCCCTTTGCTCCACAACCTCACCAACATCTGTGGTTATTTGACTTTTAAATAATAGCCATTCTGACTGATATGAGATGGTATCTCATTGTGGTTTTGATTTGCATTTCTTTGATGATTAGTAATGATGATAATTTTTTCATATATTCATTGGCCACATGTATGTCTTCTTTTGAGAAGTGTATGTTCATGTCCTTTGCCCATTTTTTTTTTTTTTTGAGACAGAGTCTTGCTCTGTTGCCCAGGCTGGAGTGCAGTGGTGCAATCTCGGCTCACTGCAAGCTCTGCCTCCCAGGTTCAAGCCACTTTCCTGCCTCAGCCTCCCGAGTAGCTGCTTTAACCCATTTTTTAATGATGTTGTTCTTGTGTGTTGAGTTGCTTAAGTTATTATAGATTCTGAATATCAGACCTTTGTGAATATAGTTTGTGATTTCTTTTTCCATTCTGTAGATTGTATGTTTACTCTGTTTATAGTTTATAAGAATTTGTATTCTTATAGTTTATAGTTGTGCAGAAGCTCTTTAGTTTAACTAAGTTGCACTTGTCAATTTTTGGCTTTGTTATAATTGCTTTGGAGGACTTAGTCATAAATTCTTTACCAAGGCTGATATCCAGAAAGGTTTTTCCTAGGTGTTCTTGTAGTGTTTTTGTAGTTTAAGGTCTTACATTTAAATTGTTAATTCATCGTGGTTTAATTTTTGTACATGGTGAAATATCGGGGTCCAGTTTTATTCTTCTGCCTATGGCTAACCAGTTATCCCAGTGCCATTTACTGAATAGGTAGTCTTTTCCCCATTGCTTGTTTTTGTCAGACTTGTCAAAGAGCAGATGGTTGTAAATGTGTGGTTTTATTTCTGAGCTTTCTGTTATGTTCCACTGGTCTATATGTCTGTTTTTCTACCAGTACCATGCTGCGTTGGTAATACTTGTCTTGTAGTATAGTTTGAAGTTGGGTAGTTTAATGCCTCCAGATCTGTTCTCTTTGCTGAGTATTGCTTTGGTAATTTAGGCTGTTTTTTAGTTCTGTATAAATTTTAGAACAGTTTTATCTAATTACCTGTAAAACAGTGTTGGTAGTTTGATAGGAATCTTTAGATTGCCTTAGCCAGTATGGGCATTTGAACAATATTGATTCTTCCTATCAATGATCATGGAATGTTTTTCCATTTGTTTGTGTCATCTCTGATTTCTTTCAGCACTGTTTTATAATTCTCATTGTAGAGATCATTCTCCTCTGTGATTAGATGCATTCCTAGATATTTTGGTTTTTGGTGGCTATTGTAAATGGGATTACATTCTTGATATGGCTCTCAGTTTGAAGATTATTGGTGTATAGAAATGCTACCGATTTTTTATATAGATTTTATATACTGAAACTTTATTGAAGTCATTTATCAGTTCTAGGAGACATTTAATGAAGTATAGTGTTTTCTAGGTACAGAATTGTAGCTGGTAGGCAAGAAGGCTGACTAGAAACAGCCAGGAGTAATATCTATCACCAAGGGACCAGGACATCAGGAAGACTGGCACACTCCAAGCAGATCTTCAGAAGGAATGCATTCAGAATGGATGGAGGAACGGTACATATGCTATGCTGAAGGGGGAGGAACCTGGGAACGCTACCAAGGGCTACCACACACCAGGACTAATTTTTGACCCTCATTGACTCCTGGAGAAGGGAGGAGTTAAGCAGCTGGGGAGCAACCCATGGAACTCTAGAATCCTGGCAGTAGGGAACATGCAACAACCATTGACACTTGAGGTGGCAGGGAGAGTTGCTAGAGAGGTAGTAGGGGCAGTACTTCAGTCTCTGCAGAGTCCATAGGGTTTGGTGCAGGAAAGTCTGCAGTGGAACATGGCCAGGGACACCCATTCCCCAAGGCTCACCATACTCCCTTAGAAGAATTTAGCCTGAGGGGAACTATCAGACCTGAACACAGCAAGGCAATCTTGCCTATAATATGAGGCCAGAGTGATCAGAGTGCCCCCTGAGTCTGCTGTCCTGTTCCTGGGCCCTAGACTGGCAGTGCCTAATTGCAGTGCAGTCTTGAATGAGTAACTAGGGTGCTATCCAGGGACCTGCATCATAGCTTCCACAGTGGCAAACCATGTCTCATTGTTGGAGGGCACCAGCAGAGTGATCTCTGTGCACCAGCCTACTCACACCTTCCCTCCACTACAGCCTTTCCAGCATACACTAACCCATAGCTACCTCTCTCACTGCTTTGCTGGTACATGTGTGCACAGGAGGACCTTGCTTCTCAACCCCTATCCATGTGGGTGAGCATGTGCACCCCAATGCGCCATGCCATTGATGTTGGCCTGAACACACCCTGTCCCCCGCCCTCTTGATATACTGCCGTTGCCGGAGTCCCCACCCCGACCCAGCATCACTGCCACTCATGTGAATGCATGCATGGAGACTTTCAGTCCCATGTTTGCCAGTGCCCTGCACCCATGTCTTAACCACCACCAAGGAAAATATGCACATGAACACAAGTGACCCCATGCATCCCATGCAATACAGCCACTGCTGTATAGATATTTCTTCTTTTCTAATATATGCATTCAAAGCTATAAATATTCCTGTAACGTCCACATGGAGACTGACAGTCAGATACCTGCCAAATGCCTGCCAGTGCCCCACTGCAGCCAATAAGCATGCACCCTACTGCACTGCCACCATTGCTGGCATGTGCAAATGAGTACAGTTACCACTGTTGTACTGTACCAACTAAGCACTTTGGATGGCACCGCATGGCCAGTAGCCCGAGAACATCTCAGCTCCTCTAATGTAACAAGTTTCTAATCTTGAAGTGCTAGAGAACAAAGTTGTGGGTCTCATTTCAGTCCCCCAGAGTAGGAACACGCAGCCCAGGAGTGCTGAGCTGAGCCTTGGTCCCTTAAAATATTTCAAAAACATAGCTATTGACTGAACCCACCTTATATCACAAACTCCCAAGAACATCAAGGAAGATAAAAGGAAAAGCAAACAAACAAAAAACATCCAAAGGCGACAACTTCAAAGGTTAAAGGAACATAAGTCTACATAGACGAGAAAAGAAACAGTACAGGAACTCTGGCAATTCAAAAAGCCAGAGTTTCTTTTTACATCCAAACAACTGCACCAGTTCCCCAACAAGGGTTCTTAACGGGCTGAAATAGCTGGAATGACAAAAATAGAATTCAGAATATGAATAGGAGCGAAGATCATTGAGCTTTAGAATGGCAAAACTCAATTCAAGGATTATAAGGAATACAATAAAACAAAACAGGAGATGAAAGATCAAATGGCTATTTTTTAAAAGAATCAAACGGATCTGATAGAACTGAAAACTCACTTCAAGAATTTCAGAATACAATAACAACTATTAACGTAGAATTGACCAAGCTGAAGAAAGAATCTCAGGGCTGGAGGACAGGTGTTCTGAAATAACTCAGTCAGACAAAAATGAAGAAAAATAGTAAAGAAGAATGAATAAAACCTTTCATTGATTTTCTCAATTCATTTCCTATTTTTTCATTGATTTCTGTTCTAAGTGTAATTGTTTGTTTTCTTCTGCTTACTTTGTATTCAATTTGCTTTCCCCCCCGCCCAGCTTCCTAATGTGGAAATTTAGTTTATTAACTTTAGCTATTTCTTCTTTTCTAATATATGCATTCAATGCTATAAATATTCCTCTAAGCACAGCTTTGCTGCATCCCATACGTTGTGATAAGTTGTTTCCATCTTCATTTAGTTCAAAATATCATTAAAATTTTCTATTAAGAGTTCTTCTTTAACTCATGATATTTGTTGTGTGTTGATTAATTTCTAAATATTTCAGGATTTCCAACTATGCTTTATTATTAATTTCTAGCTTAATTCCATTGTGATCTGAGAGCAAACATTGTAAAATTTGTATTCTTTTAAATTTATTAGGAGTGTTTCATGGCCCAGAATGTGGTCTATCTTGCTTACTGTTTCATATGAGCTTGAGTAAAATCTGTATTCGGCTGTTGTTGGTTGAAGAAATTTATTGATGTCAATTATATTCAATTTATTTTTATAATGTTGAAAGTACGTCCTTACCCGTAGTTTGCTGTATCTGTTCATTTCTAGTAGAAGGATGTTAACGTCTTCAAGTATAAAAATGGATTTGTCTATTTATTCTTGTTGCTATATAAATTTTTGCTTCAAATATTTTGACACTCTTTTGTTAGACATAAACATTACATAAACGTTAATAATTGTTATTGTCTTCTTGGAGAATCACAACATATCATTATGTAATATCCCTCTTGATGCCTGATAATTTTTCTTCCTCTGAAGTCTACTCTGCATGAAATTAATATTGTGATTCCCACTTCCTTTTGATTGGTGTAAGCATGGTCTAACTTTCATTATACATTGACTTTTATACTACACGTGTCTTTATATATGAACTGGATTTATTGCAAACAACAAATAGTTGAGTCATATTTTTTATATCCTTTCTGACTTTTGATAGTGCAGTTAGACCACTGATGTTCAAAGTGATTGATGTAGTTGGCTTTATATCTACCATATTTGTTATTCGGTTTCCCTTGGTCTTTGTTTCTATGTTTGTCTTTCACTCTTTTTCTTCCTTTTGGTGCTTCAGTTAAGCATTGTATATGTTGTCACTTTTTCTTTTTTGCAGAATATCAGTTACATTTTTTCTTTTAATGTTTGCCCTTAAGTTTGCAATATACATTTACACCTGATCCAGTCCACTTTCCAATAACACTGAACTACTTCATAGGTGGTGTGAGTACGTTGCAATAAAAAAATTCTAAATCCTTCCTCCCATTTCTTGTATCACTAATGTTATTCATTTTATGTATACATAAGCATATATGTTATTAATATATAAGCATACATAGTTAGGTACATTGTTGCTACTAATTTGAACAAACTATTCTCTGCTAGAGCAATTAAAAATAAGAAAAAGATGTCTTTTATCTTCATTTATTGCTTTTTGATGCTCTTTATCAAGATCTAAGTTTCTGACCTATATAATCTGACCTATATAATTTTTTCCAGCTTTTTTTTATCACTCTTCCTTAAAATTTCCATCTATCTGCTTATATTGTCCATCTGTTCTATAATTTTCTCTCTAAAATACTTTTTTGAAAATATATGTCTTACATGGCAGGTCTTCTGGCATCAAATTTTCAATTTTTATTTGTCAGAGAAAATTTTTATTTCTCTTTAATTTTTGAAGCACAGTTTCACTGAGTACAGAAATCTAGGTTGGTAGGTGATTATTTTTCTCTCAACATTTAGACATTTAACTCCAATCTCTTCTTGATTGCATGATTTCTGTGGTTAGTCAAATGTAATTCTCATTTTCATTCCTTTATAACTGACTTGTTTATTCCATCTGTTGTCCAACAGAATTTTTATCTTTATATTTGATTTTCTGTAGTTTGTATCCTGTTTGTTGTTCTCTGATATTCCATGGTGTGTGGCTTGGTTTCAGATTTAAATGTGAAGAAAATTCTCAGTCATTATTTTTTCAAATAGTTACTCTCTTCCTTTCATTTTTTTTTTCTTTTCCACCAGGCATTCTCATTACTTGTTTATTAGACTTTTTGTGGGTGCCCACAGTTCTTTAGTATTCGGCATGTTTTTATTGTTGTTGTTGTTGCTGTTGTTTTACAATTTTTTTTTTCCTTTGCTTTTTAGTTTCGGGAGTTTCTACTGAGATATCATCAAGTTCAGAGATTCTTTGCTTACTTGTGTCCACTTTACTAATAAGCGCATCAAAGGTTTCATTTCTGTTATGGTATTTTCAGTTGCTAGCATTTCTTTTTCACAATTCTTTAAAATTTCCATCTGTCTGCATATATTGTATAGCTATTCTTGCATGCTGTCTACTTTATTTATTGGAGCCCTTCACATACTAATCATAATTGTTCTAAATTCCCAGTATGATAATTTATACATTCCTGCCATATCTGAATCTAGTTCTGATGCTTGGTATCTGCCTTCAAGCTGTCTTTTTTGTTCTCCCTCTTAGTGTGGCTTGTAATTTTTCTTGATAGCTGGATATGAGATATTAGGTAAAATGAACTCCTATAAATAGAACTTTAGTAATTTAATGGTAAGATGTAAGGGGAGGAGAAGCATTTCGTAGTCCTATGATTAATTCTCAGTCTTTTAGTGATTTTGTCTTTTTGGACTGTGAACTTCACAAGTGTTTCTCATCCTCCTCTCCCTTAGATGAAACAGCAGGATGGTTAGAATGTAGTAGAACTGTGTATTTTCCTTCTTTCATGTAGACAATTAACATTGGTTGGAATTGGGTATTTCCCTTCTTCCAAGTAACGGGTAGAGCTAGATGAAGTTGGGTATTTTCTTCACTTTGGTTTAGTTAGGCTCTGATAAAATCCCAGCAAGTTAGATTCTCATTAAATTATTTCCCCTGAGAGCTGACATTGTTAAGAAGAACAGAATTCTCTGACGTATTGTGAGATGATTCATATTCTCCCCTTACTAAAAGCAGGATATTTTTCTCCACTATTCACTGTGAGAAACTGGCTAAGCTCAAAGAAGTAAAATGCACAATACTGTGGAGGGCCCTGATATTTTAGTTCCCCTGGGGTTTTTAATCTCTCAGAATTGTCCATATTAAGGTTCCAGCAATTTGTCAATTACTGTTCAGATTTTGCTACCCTGGCAGTTGTTCCTCTGGAGGGTTTCAGTCAGGTAAACTGTGAATTTCTGTATTCTCCTGTCTGTCTCTCCAATTTTGAGGAGAACGATTTGCCCCGTGACCTTACTTTTCTTATGAATCTAGAAAGAATTTTTCATTTTGGTTTGTTCAGCTTTTTGGTTATTTTTAGCTGGAGTGGAAATGTCTAAACCCCTTACACACTGGACAGGAAAACTCTTTTGCATGTATTCTAAGAGCACTAGCAATGTAATGTGGAGTTCAAGAGGAAGTAGCACTGGATTGACCAGATTTGTGACTTTGATATTGCCTTTATTCAAATCATTCTGACAATTTTCTAAGGTTTGAACTTTAGGAACACAAGAATGCCTTATTGGGGAAAATGCAAAATTGAATATTTTATTATACTGTCATTCCAACATGGACTTGTACTGAACCTAGTAATTCTAATAACGCCTGCCAACGTGCTGGGTTGAGGCCTAGAATTATCTATAAAATAACTTGTGATGGGACTGTGAATTTGATTTTACACTTTAGACCATGAGCTGTGATCTCCTGAAATAACAACTTAAATATCCCTAGGTCTTAGCTTTAATAAAAACAGAAGCTAGGCTGACATCTCTATCTAATCTTGTTCTAGAAACTGTCCCTATAAAGTTATATTGACTAGAATTGAATATAGAATTCACAGTGCCAACACTCCCATTCTCTAGACCTTTATAAGCATAGCCCAAAGAAACAAGATTTCTATTTTATGAAAAATAATTATCACATGTTTCCTACAGACTTAACGTCCATATAATTAACCTTCCAATTAACCTCCAATCATCACTTCTTAAGAATCACAAATACAACCGCTACAGTTTTCTTTTTGCCAAAGAAATACTTTTTATAAATAACTATTAAAAATAGTCCTCGGAGACATATATTAGCATGGTTCAAGTTTTAGAAGCTCACCAGGTTGTCAAGATAAAATACAGAAAGTAGATAAAAGTGAATAAAAAATTTGTGAATTCCTTTAAAATATACACTTTTCAATTTCTTTAAAAAATGTTAATGTGGAGATTCTAATGAAACTCATGATCTCTAGTTAGTTGAGTTATTTCATTTCTGTAGTCTGTACAGAATAAATTATGACAAATACATGTGTTTAGACCTCATATTTACATTTTGTCATAAAAATTGATAAACAAATAGTGTGAAATATAAAATGTATTATTTTCAAGAATAAATCCATTATGCCTACTTGAAATGTTTAAAAATTATGTGTCTTTAATATTTAAGTTTATTTTTTCTTCATGAATTTGAGTATTCATGGTTAAAAGCAGTCATATGCACATGTTTAAAGCTTTCATTAGCTGTCTGATCCAAAGTTTATAATGACTAACTACAAGTATCCAAAAACACTTTGGGTATTTTTAAGTTTATATAATCTTAAAAGTAATCATAGTTTAATTTATGCAAATATGACATTCAAGAAAAGATAATTCTAATTGAAAATTTAAGTGAAATAATTCATAAGCAGATGTAAAAAAATAACAAAACCAAGAAAACCTGTATACTTTCACCCAGTTTTTTCCAATAGTAACAGCTGGCAAAACTATAACACAACCAGAATATTGAGATTGATGCAATCCACTGATCTTATTCAGATTTCCTCAGTTTTACTTGTATTCATTTATATATGTATGAGTATTTAATCTCTACAATTTTATTGCATGTGTAGACTCATGTCAGATTGCATTAGGTTGGTGCCAAAGCAATTGCACTTTTTGCCATTATAGCAAAGATACCGCACAGTTTTATCACCCCATGTATGTCTCAGGTTGATTTTTTTATAATGGCGTCTCTGTCTCTGCACTTAATTCTTACCTCACTCCATCTTACATCCCAAATTAGTCTTCATTTCTAAAATGTTGTTTAGATATTCTAATTTTGAGGAAGTATTTTTAAAATATTGACATTGTGCCCAAAATTACACCTCTCTCTTCACTAAATTCAAATAGAACACAAATATATCTACATGAATGACCATTGCAACAACAACCTTCCTATATGGAAGGTCATTCTTGGCTCTGTGTATCCCATATTATGTTTTAAATAAATGTGTTGTTAAACATTTGTTACATAGCTTATTGTCTATGTGACTCAGTCAAAAAGGATACAGAGTAAGCTGATAAAGAAAACTTCATCCCTTACAAAATGTTGCCTGTCACCTCCTCCATGACAGTTCTCTGATGATTCTTTGATAGGTATTATTAGCTGCCATTTCTGTCTTCAGCTAGTTTCTCTTTAAACAATGTGAGAAAATGAATAGGGCTCTGTATCATAGGTACTGAATAAAGTACTATCTTTGCAAACATAAAAATAATTCATAAATTAAAGGGGAAACTACCTAGTGTAAAACATAACCTTTACATATGACCTAAAATAATGAATGACCACAGCAACACCTAGTAGAAAACAAGTACATCCTTTGGTTAAATTGGAACTATGGCCTGGTGACATTATCTACAAGATTATTAAAAATTTAGAAGCTTTTGTTTTGATAAAAATAATGACTTAATAATTATACCACTAAAGCTCTAGATAATTGAAATTTGAATTTACTAGTAAAGTCTCTGTGCTATGGGTTCCACTGATATTTTTCTTCTATTTCAGGTATTAGGAGGGATCCAAGTGTTATAAATAAACAAATTAATGAACCATCTTTGTTTAAGGTTAATAGTAACAGTAAGTCCTATTGATTTAAGGAAGTGAAAATATGGATCTTGCTATTGCTCTTATTTGTTGGTGTTAGAGATGGTGGAGAAATAGAAGGCCAAGTTTTATAGAGCTTATGGGAACCACACTGCTTACTACTCATGAATTAGACTTTACTATCTCATGTTCATTACCTGAGTTATTAGGTTGGTGTAAAAGTAATTGTGGTTTTTGCCATTGAAAGTAATATTTTTTGACTTCCTAGAACATCAGAATCCCTCTGTGGAAAAAATTGTAAAACCTGGATCCAATAATATGGTGATATTGATTATCATATAAGCAGGGCTTTTATTTATTTTGAGTAATACAAAGTTTCAGAGAGGTTAAATTACTTTTGTAATGGTTACAGTACATGGGGAAATTTATATTGTGTTTTTATATTAGTTCTCATTCTGGGCAACCAAAGATTTATATTTTACTGGTAATCACTGAGATAACAATTCTCCTTGAAAATAATTATAAATCAAAAAGAGAACAGACTCATTATTGAGAAAATCAGTACGATATAATATTTTCATTTATTTTTTGAAGAGGTGAAGGTCTCACTATGTTGCCCAGACTGAGCTCAAACTCTTGGGCTCAAGCAGTTCTCTAGCCTAAGCCTCCCAAGTAGCTGGCACTACAGGCACATACCACTGTGGCTATCATCTCTTTATTTTTAAAAGCTAGTTCATGATAAAATATACTTTTAATTTGGAAACTTTACTTAATACTGTTTAGTTTTTCCATGAGCTTATATATGTATGAAATTATAAATATGAAATATATATATATATTCATTTCCATGCATAGAAGTTATTATATAATAAACGTAAATACTTTTCAGTTTTGAAACACTATTTGGAACTGTAAGACAAAGACATAGAAGTATTCATATTAACTTCATATTCTCATCTGTTTATTCAGAAAATTACATTTGTTATGGCTATGGGTGGAATTACGCTCTCCCATTAAGATATACTCAAGTTCTAATTCCAGCACCTCAGAATATGGCCTCACTTGGAAACAAGATATTTGTAGATGTAATTAGTTAAGATAAGGTTATATCAGAGCAGGATGGACCCCTGATTCCAATATGACTTGAATAATTATAAGAAGGTGTTAATGAGAAGACAGAGATGTAGGGACAACTCCATGTGAAGATGGAGGCAGAGGTTTGAATAAAGCATCTAAAAGCCAAGGAATGCCACTACTTGCTGTCTGTCATCAGAGAAAGGAGTGGAACAGATTCTCTTTCAGGAGGAACCAACATTATCAACACCTTGATTTCAGACTTCTATCTTCCAGAACTGCGAATGAATATATTTTTGTTGTTTTAAGCCACTCAGTTTGTAGTACTCTACTAAGACTTCTCTAGGAAACTCATACAATTAATGGAAAGATTTACCCTTCACCAGAACATTTTCTTCGACTTTGTTAACACGAGGTAAAAAAAAAAAAAAAAAAAAAAAAAAAAAAAAAAAATTAAATCATGAAACCATTTTTGAATACGTAGTGATATTACAAATGAAATACAAATGGAAGCAGGCAAGGTGGATTTGTTTTTTGGTTTTTTCTTTTTGAAAGGCTAGTATATTTGAGGATAGTAGAGGCAGGGATTTATAAAGATTTTTACATTCATCTTCCAATACTAGTACCTGACAAGAAAAAATTTAAGAATACAAAAAATTTTGGTCTTCATTTAACATGACAATGGCTGTCATGTTTGTTGGTATAACTATCCAATAGCCATCTTTGTGCATAGGTGACTTCTTTGCATATGAAAACTCTTTCTCCATTTTCTTTGTTCTAAACAATGTTAAAGTAGCAGACAACATGACACTTTCATCCAGTACTTTTTTTCCAGTGTCCTCTAAGGATAAGGACATTGTCCTAAATAAGAATACCATTTTCATATTTAATATAATTAAAATGATTTCATGGTATCATCTAATATAGAGTCTATGTTCAGATTTCAGTCCTCAAAATGTCCTTCATTTATTGTGTTGGTGTTGCTGTTGTTTTTAACTTCAGGGTCCAATTAAAATACCTGAAATGCTTTGGACAATTCTAATTTTTAGTTTCTATTTATATATATCTCTCATAACTCTAGCACAGTTTTTCCTTCATTTTTATTTTTGTTTTCCATATTATTGGTCTTTTTAAAGATTTTAAATCATTTACCCAGCATACTGCATAATGCTCTATATTTTAGTTTGCCTGGAAGTTGTTCTATTATTACGTTCAGATTAAACATTTTGGGGAAGAATACTATACAGGCGATACGTGTCCTTTATATTTTACCACATCAAAACACATACAAAATCAAGTCATCTCATTATCATTGATGTTAATTCTAATTACTTTGCTAGGATGATAGCCATCATATCTCTCCATTTTAAAAGCAAAATATCCATTTTAAGTAATCTGAAATGTAATATTCTTGAGCAGATGTTAATATAAAATTCATTTGTGTTCTTCAATGTATGTCTTTTCTTTCTCATTAATTATACAGTGCATAGAAAATATGGTCAGTTTTACTTCTTTGTCCTTTAGTTCTGAGACATTTTCTTTTGATATGTTTTTGTTAATTATATCCTCTTCTCTGTTCTTTCCTTTGGCAGTACTTATTCACTAGGATGTTTGTTATCTCTATTTTTTTTCCTTTTAATAATTTTAGTGTACACGCATTTTTTGGCTACATGGATAAGTTCTTTAGTGGTAATTGCTGAGGTTTTGGTGCACTCTTCATTTGAGCAGTGTACACTGTGCCCAATATGTAGTTTTTTAACCCTTGCCCCATTCCCATTCTTCCCTCCAAGTCCCCAGAGTCCATTATATGATTCTTTTGCCTTTTCATCCTCATAGCTTAGCTCTCACTTATGAGTGAGAACATACAATATTTGGTTTTCCATTCCTGAGTTACTTCACTTAGAATAATGGCCTCCAGCTCAATCAAAGTTGCTGCAAAAGATATCGTTTCATTCCTTTTTATGGTTGAGTAGTATTGCATGATGTATATATACCACATTATCTTTATCCACTTATTGGTTGATGGGCACTTAGATTGGTTCCAAATTTTTGCAGCTGAGAATTGTGCTGCTATAAACATGCATATGCGTGTGTCTTTTTCATATAATGACTGTACTTTCTCCCACTCTGAGGGTTGTCTGTCTACTCTGCTAATTACTTCTTTTGCTGTGCAGAAGCTTTTTTAGTCGAATTAGGTCATATTTATTTCTTTATTTTGTTGCATTCACTTTTGGGGTCTTAGTAATGAATTCTCTGCTTAAGGCAATGTCAAGAAGAGTTTTCTGATGTTATCTTCTAGAATTTTTATGGCTTCAGGTCTTACTTCAGATTTGAGTGTTTGGTCCCTCCTGAGTTCTATTAGGAGGGAGATGAGGATTCAGTTTCATTCTTTTTTATGGCTTGCCAGTTTTCTCAGCACCATTTGTTGAACAGGTATTTTAAATTATATTTAGATGATGATTCAAATTTATTGACTTGCATATGTTAAACTATCCCTGCATCCCTGTTATGAAACTCACTTGATTATGATGTATTATCTTTTCGACATGCTGTAGGACTAGGTTAGCTTGTATTTTGTTGAAGATTTTTGCATCTATGTTTGTCAGGGATAATAGTTGATTGTTTTCTTTTTTTGGTAAGTCTTTCCTTGCTTTGGTATTAGGGTGAATCTGGTTTCATACAATAATTTAGGAAGAATTCCCTCTTTATCTTTTGAAATACTTCTGTAGGATTTGTGCCAGTTCTTTATTGAATATATATTAGAATTCAGCTGTGAATCCATCTGGTCCCAGACTTCTTTTTGTTGACATTTTTTTAATTATTATTTATTCGATCTTGCTGCTTGTTATTCATGTGTTCAGTTTCTATTTCTTCCTGACTTAATCTAGAAGGGTTGTATATTTTCAGGGATTTATCTGTCTCCTCTAGATTTTCTTGTTTGTGTGTGTAAAGGTGTTCATAGTAGCTTTGAATGATATTTTGTATTCATATTTCGTATTGGTTGTAATACATCCAGTTTCATTTGTAATCAAGCTTATCTTTTCTTGGTTAATCCCCCTAAAGGTCTATCAATTTTGTTTATATTTTCAAAGAACCAGCTTTTTGTTTCATTTATCATGTACATAATACAGTGGGAAGATGTCTGGACTTGGTTCTCATCTCAGCTGCTTTCATAATAACTTTGTGACCCTGATCAAATAGCATAGCTTCTCTTGGCCTCGGCTTTCTGGTCAGTAAGCTAAAAGACAGGCTTATAAAATGGTTTTTAAACATACATGTGCATGTGTCTTTATAGCAGGAAGGTTTATAATCCTTTGGGTATGTGCCCAGTAATGGGATTGCTGGGTCAAATGGTATTTCTAGTTCTAGATCCTTGAGGAATCGCCACACTGTCTTCCACAATGGTTGAACTAGTTCACAGTCCCACCAATAGTGTAAAAGTGTTCCTATTTGTCCACATCTTCTCCAGCACCTGTTGTTTCCTGACGTTTTAATGATAGCCATTCTAACTGCTGTGAGATAGTATCTCATTGTGGTTTTGATTTGCATTTCTCTGATGGCCAGTGATGATGAGCATTTTTTCATGTGTCTGTTGGCTGTGTAAATGTTTTCCTTTGAGAAGTATCTGTTCATATCCTTCACTCACTTTTTGATGGGGTTGTTTGTTTTTTTCTTGTAAATTTGTTTGAGTTCTTTGTAGATTCTGGATATTAGCTCTTTGTCGGATGAGTAGACTGCAAAAATTTTCTCCCATTCCGTAGGTTGCCTCTTCGGTCTGCTGGTAGTTTCTTTTGCTGTGCAGAAACTCTTCAGTTTAATTAGATAGCATTTGTCAATTTTGGGTTTTGTTACCATTGTTTTTGGTGTTTTAGACATGAAGTCCTTGACCATGCCTATGTCCTGAATGGTATTGCTTAGGTTTTCTTCTAGGGTTTTTGTGGTTTAGGTCTAACATTTAAGTCTTTAATCCATCTTGAATTAATTTTTGTATAAGATGTAAGGAAGGGATCCAGTTTCAGCTTTCTACATATGGCCTGCCAGTTTTTCCAGCACCATTTATTAAATAGGGAACCCTTTCCCCACTTCTTGTTTTTGTGAGTTTTGTCAAAGATCAGATGGTTGTAGATTTGTGGTATTATTTCTGAGGCCTCTGTTCTGTTTCATTGGTCTATATCTCTGTTTTGGTACCAGTACCATGCTGTTTTGATTACTGTAGCCTTGTAATATAGTTTGAAGTCAGGTAGTGTGATGCCTCCAGTTTTGTTCCTTTGGCTTAGGATTGTCTTGGCTCTATGGACTCCTTTTTGGTTCCATATGACTTTAAACTAGTTTTTTCCAGTTATGTGAAGAAAGTCATTTGTAGTTTGATGGGGATGGCATTGAATCTATAAATTACCTTGCGCAGTATGACTATTTTCATGATATTGATTCTTCCTATCCACGAGCATGGAATGTTCTTCCATTTGTTTGCGTCTTCTTTTATTTTGTTGAGCAGTGGTTTGTAGTCCTCTTTGAAGAGGTCCTTCACATCCCTTGTAAGTTGGATTCCTAGGTATTTTATTCTCTTTGAAGCAATTGTGAATGGGAGTTCACTCAAGATTTAGCTCTCTGGTTGTCTGTTGTTTATTACAGCACTATTCACAATAGCAAAGACTTGGAACCAATCCAAATGTCCATCAATGATAGACTGGATTAAGAAAATGTGGCACATATACACCATAGAAGACTATGCAACCATAAAAAAAGGATGAGTTCATGTCCTTTGTAGGGACATGGATGAAGCTGGAAACCATCATTCTCAGCAAACTATCACAAGGACAAAAAAACCAAACACTGCATATTCTCACTCATAGGTGGGAATTGAACAATGAGGACACCTGGACACAGGAAGGAGAACATCACACACTAGGGCCTGTCCGGGGTGAGGGGAGTGGGGAGGTACAGCATTAGGAGATATACCTAATGTAAATGATGAGTTAATGGATGCAGCACACCAACATGGCACAGGTATACATAATAACAAACCTGCATGTTGTGCACATGTACCCTAGAACTTAAAGTATAGTTTTAAAAAAAATTTTAAAAAAACTGGTTTTTAAAGAAACTTCAGAGCTAAAGCTCTAAATTTCCAGGAACACTAAACTGAACAGTGTTCAACTATTATGTATTTACTACTTATGCACACTGTAAATCATTAGGTTGTTGTGAGTTTCAGTACATTTAATCTTCAAAAATCCTGTACCTTAGCCATGGAAATAAAAGCAATTACAGTCAGACATTTGTAATCATTGGTGCTTTCAAGATTCTTTTCCAGCAAACTGAAACTCATTACCTTTCTAATCAACAAACTAAATTAACTGTCGCTAATGCTTCCCGAAAATCTAAAGAAAGACAATAATTTAAAAAGTACTAGGTAAAATTCAATAAATAAATTATTAAAATAAATTTTATGAACCCAAACTTAGAGAACAATTGAGAATTTTTGAGTAGTTAGGAACTCTAATTCAGAATCCTTTTAACTACTGTTAGTGTGTCTAAGAGAGGATAATGTGACAATCGTTTTGTACCTTGGTTTTCTGCAACCAGATTACATAATAGTACCCAGCATTTAGACACTGGTTATAATTTTTAATGTATTGTTTCATGCATTTTTCATTAATTCCCTTCTCTCAACCTGAAAAGATGAATAATCATAAAACCATATATATACATTTTTGAACACTCAAGACATACTATTTTCTTGCAAATAAGATTTAATCCTCCTAAACCTGAGAAAAAGAACATTCTAACCATATTCTTTCTTTTCTGATGAGAAAAAAAGACACAGAAATATTAAATTTGTTGCTCAACTAATAGGAAGTAGTGCCAGGAAACTAATCAGGCAGTTATGTGATTAGCTAAAATATTGAATCGCCTTGAGACAGGAAATTGGGTGTTAACAGGATTTGCAAATTCTAAGAATTGCACAATGTTATCTTAACACTTAAATCGTGGGAAATGATTACAAAGGAGTTTTTGAGATCACACAAATCTTTCCTTTTTTGCTATTTTTTTAAATTATAGTTTAAGTTCTGAGATACATATGCAGAAGGTGCAGGTTTGTTACATAGGTATACACGTGCCATGCTGGTTTGCTGCACCCATCAACCAGTCATCTACATTAGGTATTTCTCCTAATGCCATCCCTCCCCTAGGCCCCTACCCCCAAAGGCCCTGGTGTGTGATGCTCTCCTCCCTGTGTTCATGTGGTCTCATTGTTCATCTCTCACTTATGAGTGAGAACATGCAGTGTTTGATTTTCTGTTCTTGTCTTAGTTTGTTGAGAATAATGGTTTCCAGCTTCATCCATGTCCCTGCAGAGGACATGAGCTCATCCTTTTTTGCGGTTGCATAGTATTCCATGGTGTATATGTGCCACATTTTCTTTATTTGATCTCTCATTGATGAGTATTTCGGTTGGTTTCAAGTCTTTGCTACTGTGAACAGTGCTGCAATAAACATATGTATGCATGTGTTTTTGTAGTAGAATGATTTATAATCCTTTGGATAAATACCCAGTAATGGGATTGCTGGGTCAAATGGTATTTCTGATTCTAGATCCTTGAGGAATTGCCACACTGTCTTTCAAAATGGTTGAACTAATTTACACTCCCATCAGCAGTGTAAAAGTATTCCTATTCCTCCACACCTCCCCAGTAGCTGTTGTTTCCTGACTTTTTAATGATCACCATTCTAACTGGCATGAGATGGCATCTCATTGTGGGTTTGATTTGCATTTCTCCAATGACCAGTGATGATGAAATATTTTTCATATGTTTGTTGGCTGCATAAATGTCTTCTTTTGAGAACTGTCTCTTCATATCCTTCACCCACTTTTTGATATAGTTGTTTATTCTTTTCTTATACATTTGTTTAAGTTCTTTGTAGATTCTGGATATTATCCCTTTGTCAAATGGATAGATTGCAAAAATTTTCTCCCATTCTGTAGGTCACCTCTTCACACTGATGGTAGTTTCTTTTGCCATGCAGAAGCTCTTCAGTTTAATTAGATCCCATTTGTCAATTTTGGTTTTTGTTGCCATTGCTTTTGGTGTTTTAGTCATGAAGTCTTTGCCCATGCCTATGTCCTGAATGGTATTGCCTAGGTTTTCTTCCAGAGATTTTATGGTTTTAGGTCTTATATTTAAGTCTTTAATCTATCTTGAGTTAATTTTGTATAATGTGTAAGGAAGGGTCCAGTTTCAGTTTTCTGCATATGGCTAGCCAGTTTTCCCAATACCATTTATTAAATAGGGAATCCTTTTCCCATTTCTTGTTTTTCTGAGTTTTGTGAAAGATCAGATGGTTGTAGATGTGTGGTATTATTTCTGAGGCCTCTGTTTTGTTCCATTGGTCTATATATCTGTTGTGGTACCAGTACGATGCTGTTTTGGTTTATGTAGCCCTATAGTATAGTTTGAAGTCAGGTAGCATGATGTCTCCAACTTTGTTCTTTTTGCTTTGGATTGTCTTGGCTATACGGGCTCTTTTTCATTCCATACAAATTTTAAAGTAGTTTTTTTTCCAATTCTGTGAAGAAAGTCATTGGTAGCTTGATGGGGATAGCGTTGAATGTATAAATTACTTTGGGCAGTATGGCCATTTTCACGATATTGATTCTTCCTATCCATGAGCATGGAAAGTTTTTCCATTTCTTTGTGTCCTCTCTTATTTCCTTGAGCAGTGGTTTGTGGTTTTCCTTGAAGAGATCCTTCACATCCCTTGTGAGTTGTATTCCTGGGTATTTTATTCTGTTTGTAGCAATTGTGAATGGGAGTTCACTCATAATTTGGCTCTCTGTTGTTGGCGTGTAGGAATGCTTGTGATTTTTGCACACTGCTTTTGTATCCTGAGAGTTTGCTGAAGTTGCTATCAGCTTAAGGAGAGTTTGGGCTGAGACGCTGGGGTTTTCTAGATATAGATCATGTTATCTGCAAACAAAGACAATTTGACTTCTCTTCCTATTTGAATGCGCTTTATTTCTTTCCCTTGCCTGATTGCCCTGGCCAGAACTTCCAAAATTATGTTGAATAGCAGTGGTGAGAGAGGGCATCCCTGTCTTGTACTGGTTTTCAAAGGGAATGCTTCCCTCTTTTGCCCTTTCAATGAGATATTGGCTAGTGGTTTAGTCATAAATAACTCTTATTATTTTGGGATACATTCCATCAATACCTAGTTTATTGAGAGTTTCTAGCATGAAGGGTGTTGAATTTTATTGAAGGTCTTTCCTTTGAGATAATCATGTGGTTTTTGTTGTTGGTTCTGTTTATGTGATGGATTACATTTATTGATTTGCGTATATTTAACCAATCTTGCATCCCAGGGATGAAGTCGACTTGATCATGGGGGATAAACTTTTTGATGTGCTGCTTGATTAGGTTTATCAGTATTTTATTGAGGATTTTCTCATTGATGTTCATCAGGGATATTGTCCTGCAATTGTCTTTTTTTGTTGTGTCTCTGCCACATTTTGGTATTAGGATGATGCTGGTCTCATGAAATGAGTTAGGGAGGAGTCCCTCTTTTTCTGTTGTTTGGAATAGTTTCAGAAGGAGTGGTATCAACTCCTCTTTGTACATCTGGTAGAATTCAACTGTGAATCCATCTGGTCCTCGGCTTTTTTTGGTTGGTAGGCTATTAATTACTGCCTCAATTTTAGAACTTGTTATGGGCTTATTCAGGGATTTTTCCTTCTTCCTTGTTTAGTCTTGTGGGGATGGGGTGTCCAGGAATTTATAAGTTTCTTCTAGAATTCCTAGTTTATTTTCATAGAGGTGTTTATAGTATTCACTCATGGTAGTTCATACTTCTGTGGGATCAGTGGTGATATCCCCTTCATCATATTTTACTGTGTATATTTGATTATTCCCTATTTTCTTCTTTATTAATCTAGCTGGTGGTCTATCTATTTTGTTGATTTTTTTAAAAAAAGAGCTCCTGGTTTCATTGCTTTTTTTGAAAGTTTTTTTCATGTCTCTATTTCCTTTAGTTCTGCTCTGATCTTAGTTATTTCTTGTCTTCTGCTAGCTTTTGACTTTGTTTGCTCTTGCTTCTCTAGTTCTTTTAATTGTGGTGTTAGGGTGTCGATTTTAGATCTTTCCTTCTTTCTTCTGTGGGCATTTAGTGCTATAAATTTCCCTCTAAACACTGCTTTAGCTGTATCCCAGAGATTCTGGTATATTGTGTCTTTGTTCTCATTGGTTTCAAAGAAACACTCACCAACATTTATCTCTTATTTCTTTAATATTAATCATACTACCAGGTGTGAGGAGATATCTCTTGTAGGTTTAATTTGTATTTCTCTGGTGAACAGTGAGGTAGAGCAAATTTTTATGTAATTGTTGACCATTTGAGTATCATTGTTTTGTAAAAACATGTTCACTTCCTTTGTCTATTTTTTAATTGATTTGTTTTCTTCTATTGAGTTCCTTACATATTTAGGATATTAATTCCTTATCAGATAAATGGTTTGCAAATATTTTCTCAGACTCTGTAGATTACCTTTTCATTCTTTAAATTGTTTCCTTTGCTGTGCAGAAGTTTTGTAGAAGAAAAGCTTTTTTGCCCTTTTCATTTTTTTTTCCTCTTTTACTCTACTAATTTATCAGCTTTGAGTTTAGGTAGGAATTCTGTTTTCAAATTGCTTATTTAAAAAAAATCAGTACTGCAATTAGCATTAAAACTGGCAAATTCTGCACAATTAATTCATCAAGTTATAAACTTTTATTCTATTTGTAGCATTTTTCACTTGGTACACTTTTGTTCTTAGAATGAAACCACGTATGAAACAGAAAGAAAACTTGAAATCAGAGCACTCTGTATATTTTGAAAATTTTTCATCGGGAAATATGTGTTACAATGGGCAATGTGAAATAAAAACAAACTCATAAGTGTTTCTTTTCTCCTAAATCAACTCTTTTTTTTTTTTTTTTAATGAAGGTTTGTATTCTCCATGATTTGTATAGTCATTACAGGTAAAAACAAAACAAAACAAAAAGTAGGTGACTGTAATTTTTCAAGATGCCATTTGCATATTTCAATAAATATGTTCTTCACTAAATAGTTGAGAAAACATCTGTGAATATTGTCACTATGTAATCAACATACCAATAAACCATCTGAAAAGTAAAATCATTATGCCATCATAAACATTGTGATATATTATCTGTTTTAGCTTTTGATTAAATGATAGGTGTGCTTTCTCATTTGTGAACTATGGATCATGCAGGAACAGTTAATACTTCTTTGTATAGGAATGTCAATCTACTATGTTTAAAGATATTTAATTTCGGCCAGGTGGGGTGGCTCATGCTTGTAGTCCCAGCACTTTGGGAGGCCAAGGCGGGCGGATCATGAGGTCAGGAGATTGAGACCATCCTGACTAACACGGTGAAACCCCATCTCTACTGAAAATACGCAAAATTAGCTGGCGAGGTGGCTGGGCGCCTGTCGTCCCAGCCACTCGGGAGGCTGAGGCAGGAGAATGGTGTGAACCCAGGAGGCAGAACTTGCAGTGAGCCAAGATCACACCACTGCACTCCAGACTGGGCAACAGAGCAAGACTCTGTCAAAAAAAAAAAAATATATATATATATATAAAAAAAATATACCAGCAGCACTAGATCATATTAAATGTTATAGTAATAAGATATCCAATATTATTCCAAAGATGAGCTGCAATTAAGCTGTTCACACTTCTATAATTTGAAGTCTCCACTTTTTAAGTATGCCTCGAAGTATATTGATGGCCAAAGTTATGTGGGGAAAGTTTGCATTATTTGTCTATAATTGCCAGTGTATCTCATAGCTTCTTAAGTTCAAATAATCTTCTAGAATACTCTGAAATTTATTTCCACTTTATTATAAAAATTTAAGCCTTCTTACAGCATATTTAATTAAGAGTAAAGATGAAGATCTAAGAGAAACTTGTAAAGCATCTTCAACTTCCCCAAAAATTGCTGCTCAATTTGATTTCTATGCTAATATTTATATTGTTGAACTTGTGTAATGACAATAGAGAGCTTACATATCCCAACAGAAAAAGAAAAAATGCTTGAGCTGATACTACAATAAAGAATATATACAAATATTTCCAATAAGCAAATATATTTTGGGACATAATTAGTCATCAAGTATTGCAAATTGAAATGAAACTAAACTAGCAGTTCAAAACCTTTAGAAAGGCTAACATTTCAAAAGCCAACAATGCCAACTTCTAATAACGGATAGTAAATAAGTTTTCAGACATTCTTAGAGGCAGTATAACATAGCTTTGGAGACTGGTTGTCATTCACTTATAAAAATAACGATGTACGTGTCCTATGGCACTTTTGTTTCATAAAGAGGAATGACTTGTACGAGAATGTTGTAATCATTTAATACATAATAGTTAAAAACTGAGAACAATTGAAATATCCCTCAAAAGAAACAAAAAAAGCAAACATGGGCAGGAATAATATTCATCAAGGTGAAGATAGAAACTACTGATAGAAAAAACTACTCAAGGAGAAAGGACTCAGGACAAGCAAGTTCCTACTTCAATTCCTATGATATTCTAAAACAGATAAAATTATCTATCATAATAAAAATCATAATAGTAGTTGGTTTTTGGGTTGGGCATTATCAGGAAAGGTACATGAGAAAAATTTTTATGTTTAATAGAGCCATTTTATATCCTGATTAAGCATAGATTGCACAGTGGTATGTATTTGCTGAATTCACAGTCGACATTTAAAATCTGTGCATTTTACTGAATAATATTAAGCTTTACCTTTACAAATTTGAATAAACTATTCATATTCTTTTTGCAATTTGCTTCCTCTACCCCAGTTGCACAGTAGAATTGCTGAAACCCTCAAAATTGAGAGTTACATATTTAAATTTATCTTTTAACAGTTTTAGTTTTTCTTACAGGGCTATTTCTACTTTGGGAGGGGATTTTGTTTTTTTTTTTGACACCACTACAATGTGGCAATCAACATTCTCTCTCTCCATTTGTCTGTATACATGTATGTTTCTATATCTAGTTATAGATACTTGTATCTGTCTATCCATCCGTCTTACCACTTATCTATAATCAATTTTCTCCATAGCATATGTTCACAGAAATGGAACTTCTGAATCAAATAATAGGTATATTTAAGTTTTTAATTATTCAAAAATATTGTTTTCATTATCTCTTGTCTTCAAGTTTTAGAAGTTCTTTGCATATTATTAATATTTTATCAGTGAGTGTTCTTTTTACCAGGAACAGAAGCTAAGTGTTCCAGTTATCTATTGTTGTGTATCAAACAAACACAAATCTTAGTGATTTAAAACAACTATTTTATTATTCTTCATAGCATTTGACTAGTCTCAGCTGGGCAGTTTGTTTGGTTTTTGGTTTTTGTTTTGAGAATCTTTCTCGTGCACTATGTGTTAGATGGCGACTGGGTTACAGTCATTTGAACACTCAACTGAGTTAAATATCCAGAATGAAATTTATTTCCTCACAGACAGGATTCTGATATAGTTGGGGGTGGGAGATTGCTGGGCATCTTTCTCTTTCTTTTTTCTTTTTTTCTTTTTGTTTTTTAGACATTCTGGCTCTGTCACCTACCCTGGAGTGCAGTGGCATAATCTCAGCTTACTGCGTCCTCCGCCTCCGGGGTGCAAGCAATTCTCCTGCCTCAGCCTCTAAGCAGCTGGGATTATGGGCATGTGCCAACACACTCAGCTAATTTTCGTATTTTTAGTAGACAGGTTTTCATTATGTTGGCGAAGCTGGTCTTGAACTCCTTACCTCAAATGATCTACCCACCTTGGCCTATCAAAGTGCTGGCATTACAGGCCTGAGTCACAGTTTCCAGTTCCCTTTCTTCCTCTCTCTTCACACAGCCACTCCATATGAATAGCTAAGGCTTTCTTACATCATGGTAGTCTCAGAGTTGTTAAACCCCTTGTGGGATAACTAACTTTCCTCAGAGCAAGTATTTCCAGGGTACAGGGAGAAGCTTCAAGACCTCTTGAAACCTAGCCATAGAAGCCACACAGCGTTACTCACACCACATTCTGTCAGTTACAAGTCATTTACAGTGTTAAAACAGAGTCAGGGGAAGGAAATAAGATAGGGGCATGAACACTAGAAGAGATAGCATGTTTTCTAATATGCGTATTTAAGATTATTTTTTGCAAGCATTTTCTCAATTTTATTCTTCATCCAACAAGGTTTTATATGTTCTATTTTCTGTATCATTGAGATCAAATATTTTCTAATTTCTGACATTTCTAATATTAATCTGTCAACTTTAAATACTGATTAGCATGCAGTCAGCTTTCCAAGGTAATACTTCTGCAGTTTATTATATTTTTGCCATGGTAAAATTGCTATTATTGGCTTTTTGACCCGCTACTGAGTTGCATAACCAATACCATTTATTTTATGTTATTTTACATACATAAGTCCATTTCTGATATGAAACTCAGTATTTTTCCTTTTATAGGCTCAGCTACATGTAATGGAGATTCAATGTCTCCATTACATAAAATAAAAGTTCACTTCTTTTTCTAGTTAAAAAAAAAAAGGCTATCTGGAACTAGATAGTCTGTTGCTGCTATGCAGACTCTGTTTCACTGGGTTGCCAGGGAACCCTCAACTTCACTTGCACCAAACTTCAGTTAATGCCATTACACGCACTGAGAAGGAGATAATCCAATATATCCACAACCTATACAATGGTTTAAGAAAATGGAGGAGGGTTGCCCTTTTCTTTTAAGATCACTAAAATGTATCTGCCCCCAAATCTGCAACTACAATTCTAAAACATTATAATCTTGTTTTGTTTATCACATTACCTCTAGCAGAAACTAGGGATTGTATTCTTAATTCTTGGTCATCACATGCCTACAAAAAATACTGATAAATTCTGAAGAAAGGTAGATGTATGTCACGGATATATCTAGCAATTTTTACTACTGTGGATTATAGAGCTGTAGAAATTATTAAACATTATCTATTTGTGTTTTATATTTTCCTGCATTTAGCATGTATTTTTTAAATTAAAAAGTAAAATTAAATTTAATCCATATATTTAAAAGTTATTTGTCATGATTTTTACTTTAAATATAGCAAATATAATTGGTTACATTTGTCATAAATGCTTTTCTGGTCAGGACAGTAATAAATAATGTTTAAATGAACAGATATTTAGTCAAATAACCTGACTAAAATTCCAAATAGAGTTCACACTAATATTTCAAATAATTGTTTACATTTTTTCTAACAAGGATTACCCAAATACCCATTTGCATAACTTATTAAGAATGTAATATTTTCTGGCCATGTGTGGTAGCTCATGCCTGTAATCCCAGCACTTTGGGAGGCTGAGGCGAGCAGATCACCTGAGGTCAGGAGTTTGAGACCAGAATGGCCAACATGGTGAAACCCTGTCTCTACTAATAATACAAAAATTAGCCAGGCATGGTGGTGCATGCCTGTAATTTGAGCTTCTCCAGAAACTGGGGCAGGAGAATCACATGAACTCGGGAGGTGGAGGTTGCAGTGAGCCAAGATCGCACCATTGCACTTTACCCTGGGCAACAAGAGCAAAAATCTGTTTCAAAAATAAAAAATAAAAAACAAATGTAATATTTAACATCATAGGAAACAGCAAAAATCTATCATGTTTGATATGTCAATGAAGATGATAAGAGCATATGATCCAGAAATCCCAGTTTGGGGCAAATATCCAAAGGAATTGAAATCAGGATCTTGAAGAGGCATTTGCACTCTCTTGTTCCTTGCTGCATTACTTGCAATAACAAAAATTTAGAAACAACCTAAATGTCCATTAATGGATGAGTGGATGAAGAAAATGTGGGATATACATACAATGCAATATTATTTGCAAGGAAATTCCTGTCATTTGTGGCAACATGGGTGAACCTGGATGATATCATTCTGAGTGAAATAAGCCAGACACAGAAAGAAAGATACTGCATGATCTTACTTATATTTGGAATATAAAACCGTCAAATTCATAGAAGTAGAGAGTAGAATGGTGGTGATCAGAGGATAGGGTAAGAGAGAAATGAGGAGGTAACTGTAACAGGGTGCAAAGTTTCAGTTATACAAGATAGACAAACTCTAGAGGTCTACTATACAACATTGTGCCTATAGCCAACAGTACTATATTGTATATTTAACATTTGCTAAATGGGTAGATCTTATTTTAGGTGCTTTTTACTGCACATACTTGCACACACATGCACACAAATGCACACACATACACACAAAAATAATAATAATAATAATAGAAAATGGAGTGGGAGAAAAACTTTGGGAGAAAATGGATGCATTTATGGTCTTGATGATGGTGATGATTTCACAGATGTATGCATGTCCTCAAACTAATCAAGATGTATATATTAAGTACGAATGGCTTTTTATATGTCAATTACACTCCAACAAAGTAGTTTAAAAATAAAAATAAAATATTTTTTTCTCTCTAAAGTGTTTATAATAATTTAATATATTATTTTAAATACTTTTGTATATCTCTATACATATATGTAAAAACAAATCTATATCCAACATCTCTATATCCATCTATCTCTCCATCTATCATCTATCTATTCATATTTGTTTTGGAGTATACTATATGAAGCAATATCATGAAATGTGGAATGATTTATTGAAACTTATACCATTCTGTATTAAACTACATCAAGTTCTGTATACACATGCTTAAAAGCCATCATATATATGTTTTAAGATATTTCTTCTTTTAAGCACTATTTAAGAGACTATTTTTGTTCATTTTGCATTGCTATAAAGGAGTACCTGAGACTGAGCAATTTATAAAGGAAAGAAAGGTTTATTTGGCTCATGATTCTGCAGGCTGTACAAGAACGGTTTCAGCATCTGTTCTACTCCGGGTGAGTCTTCAGGAAGTTTATAATCATGGCAGATGGCAAAGGGGGAGAGCCAGCATATCACAAGGTGAGAAGACACAAGAGAGAGAGAAGGTGCCAGGATCTTTTAAACAACCAGATCTTACTTGAACTCATAGAGTGAGAACTCACTTATTACCATGAGAACATCAAGCCATTACGAGGGATCCGCCCTTATGACCCAAACGCCTTCCACTAGTATTTATAAGGCATTACTCTGTGTTCCGTGGTCATTAGAAAGAACTGTAAGATATTTTCTCTCTAGTGCACCCATTATTTTTGCCTCTAAGTTGTCCTCTGTTTTTGTTCCACATGCCCAACAGCAGCGGAGAATACAGCAGTGAGGTTGTTCTTAAGGTAACCAGGTTTATATTTTACCTGATTTTTCTGCTTTCTCAAATTTCCTTCTCCAGATTATATATTTGAACATACCAGATTGTTTCATACTGAAATATAATTTGGCTTTATTAGTTGTATATTAAATTCAAACTTATTTGACCTTGACTATATATAAATATAAATGTATAGTAATATAAAAGAAGACTATAACTGTGTTAATAAATCTTAAATTATTTTGATTTCCTATACTTAAATAGTTGAGTGTATACATTTTTGCATTCAGTTAAATTTAACATGTGCTTTTGTAACATGGAAAGTGAAATATTACCATGCTGTGTGGGCCATCTGTACTGGGAAATATATTTGCCTCTCTGAGTAAATTTTAGTAGCAAGTATATTGACTTCTGTACTCTTGAGAAATTTAGACTTCACCTTATAACTCTGAAGTTGAGATTTTTATTAGTATATCATATTCCAACATGATTTATTATATCAATATGTTTCATATATTGCATAAGATAGAATCAGGATCAAAGTAAATAAATACAACCTTTTTTAGAGTTGTGACTTTATTTCATTTTTAAAATTTATTTTCATACCAAAAAACAACATTCAAAGAAAGTATTACAAAGGATGACACAATACATAAAATTGACAGATGTCTTATACTAAAATAAAGTTGGTTTTCCCAGATCTGAATGGTTTTATACTACTTGATATTTCCAATTGGTCCTGAAATAAAGTCCATACCCTCCCTAATACTATAAGAATGGCACCAATATTTTACGATATTAATATTTGAATGGTGATTTGGAAGGTAGAGTTCTCACTCACAGATATCTTCTTGAATGTATGTCTGTACTGTGTAATTTAACCTCATCACCGTTGACTAGACAAAAATGTATATTTGACTCAAAGCAAGCAATAATAATCTGTATTCATAAAATTATTTGGACTGATACCATTATAGGTCTGTTATTAGCAAAAGATGTGAATTGAGAATGAGGAGGTAAAAAAAAAGCAGAAATGAGAGAAAATAATACTGCATTGATGTACGAGAAATTGATGAAATACTTTTTATTTTCCCTGAAAGTTTCCTGGTTCTCAGATCCAGGTGCTTTTCCTGCCCTTGGGTTGCATGGCATCTCTATCAGGATAACAAACACTATCTTTATATAAGTTAATTTGACAAGACATCTAAACTTGTAACTAAAGTCTTCAGTAGAGCTAGAACTAGAACAAAATAAATTTGCTCTGTATTAGGGCCATCAATTACGTTGTCCAGGAAATTTACAAAGATAAAACAGTTAATCACTGTAAGGTCATTGTGGATTTTCCTCTCTGGATATTCTTACAAATCTACATAAGTCACCTACTGTGAAACAGAGCTCTGATTATGGTGCTGGAATCAAGCTTAGTATCAGAATCACTAATGCAAAAGATTAAATCCAATCTGAGTGTGAAATTGAGGATAAATTGTCTTTCTGTAAAACACCAAAATTGTAGACAGAGGTAAGATTCATTCAGCTCATCTGTCACAGACTCTTGTTTTTTCACCCTGGTTAGGGCTTGTTGAAGAACCAAAAAAGTCTAAAAAGTATAAGCATTCGAATTAAATAATAAACCATAGGTACTCTGGTAAGATCTTCAATAAAAATCCAAGTACTGACTAGAAAGTAAAATGAGGTAGCAGGAACTGTTTTTCCATTAGGTGGGAGGATGCCCTGTCTAATAGTGTTAACAGTGATGTATGTCTCCTGGTGATAGAATCTAATGGCTTAGGATAACAGCTTAAGCTGTTAGAAGCAACCAGCCCACATCTTGAATGCTTTGCTGCCTAGAAATTCCTTCCACCAGATACCCTAAGTCATTACTCTCAAGTTCAAAGTTCCACAGATCCCTAGGACATGGACAGATGCAGCTAAGTTATTTGCTAAGACATAGCAAAAGTGACCTTTACTCCAGGTCCCAATAAGTTCCTCATTTCCATCTGAGACCTCAACAGCCTAGACTTCATTGTCCATATCACTATCAGCATTTTGGTCACAACCATTTAACCATTTAACCAGTCTGTAAGAAATTCCAAACTTTCCCTCATCTTCCTGTCTTCTTCTGAGCTCTCGGCACTATTACAAACTCCACCTGTTACCTAATTCCAAAGCTGCTTCCACATTTTCAGGTATCTTTATAGCAATGTATCACTCCTCGGTACCAATTTTCTATATTAGTCATTTCTGGCATTGCTATAAAGAAATACTAGAGACTGGGTTATTTATTTATTTAGGAGCTTCACTCAGTTGCCCAGGCTGGAGTGCAGTGGCTCGATATCGGCTCACTGCAAGCTCCACCTCCTGGGTTCACACCATTCTCCTGCCTCAGCCTCCCCAGTAGCTGGGACTACAGGCGCCCGCCACTACGCCCAGCTAATTTTTTTGTATTTTTAGTAGAGACTGGGTTTCATTTTGTTAGTCAGGAAGGTCTCGATCTCCTGACCTCGTGATCCGCCCGTCTCAGCCTCCCAAAGTGCTGGGATTACAGGAGTGAGCCACCGCGCCCTGCCGAGACTGGGTAATTTATAAAGGAAAGAAGTTTAATTGGCTCGTGGTTCCGCAGGCTGTACAGAAAACATGATGCTGGCATCTGCTGCATTTCTGGGGAGGCCTCAGTAAACTTACAATCATAGTGGAAGGCAAAGGGGGAGTAGACATGTCATATGGAGCAAGAGAAGAAGGAAGCAGGAGCAAGAGAAGAAGGGAAGCAACACAACACATACTTTTAAACAACAAGATCTCAAGAGAATTCACTCACTATCTCGAGGACAGCACCAAAGGGATGGTGCTAAATTATTAATAGGAAATCTGCCCCCATGATTCAATCACTTCCCACCAGGCCCCACCTCTGACACTGGGGATTGCATTTCAACATGAGATTTGGGTGAAGACACTCAACCAAATTATATCATTGAGGTAATTATAGTAGTCTAAATTATAGATACGAAAAATATAATGGTTGTTCCCAAGACATGGGGAGTGGCAGACATTGGGAATTATTTTTTTGATGACTATAGAGTTTCAGCTTTGCAAGATCAAAAAATTTATGGAGATATATGGTAATTGGATATTACAAATGTATTTAATACAACTGGGCTGTACACTTAATAATAATGAGAGTGGTAAATTTATATTACAACAACAAAATACAAAGAAAAAATATACCTGATGATTTTTTAGATTTTACATCTATGCATATTATATGTGAAATTTTTAGCCCTATACCTAGTACGTTTTCAGTAACTAGTAAAATTAGTATATATAATTATTATAGAAAAGAGCTATGAATTCTTATTTTATTTGGAGTCCACTCAGAGTCTTTAAATTCCACAAAAGATACAAGAAGCATATTTGTTGCATAGAGAATAGAACAAACTTCACCCAACTTAGATTACTTTTATGAACACTTTGATTCTAGCTACATGGCAGACATTCAGTTTTGTTATTTAAATTCAAAATTTAATTAAGTAACACTGGTTACCAGGTAGCTGAGGGAGTGAAGGGCTGGTAGGTAAAAATAAGACAGTAAAAGTATTTCAAATCATGCAGAAACCACATATTCAATTAGAATATACTGTGACTGCAAGTATGTAGCATAAAATCTTGAAATCACATATATATGTGACTACACGTGTGATTCTACATTGGTATAATACCAAATAAGTTGACTTTGTCCCTGGTTCCCTGGAGGTAACTTCAAAATCCTTGAAGATTCTCTAATGATATGAGTGTTATTCACAGTAGGCCCCTTAGACCAAATCTGAGATTAAAGTAATGAGATGACTAAGGATGGGTCACACAAGAAATAATAATGATAAGATTAGAAGTTTCAAGCTTTTGAGACAGATGATATCAGCCCTACCTCTGAGAAAGAAGGGAGGGATATTTTGTTCAATAATGTGGTCAATGATTCAATTAATCATGGCTAAGTACTGAAACTCTAAGTATATAAAATCTTTGAACAACAAGACTCCAGTAAGCTTCCTGATACACATGAATCTTACAGGAGGATGACACATCCTGAGGACAAGAAACTCCACATTTGGTATCTTGCAAGACTTCACCCTCTGAGTCCCATATTTGGCTTGTTCTGACATGGATCATTTTCAAGAAAATTGTAATCATAAGTGCAATGCTTTCCTGAGTTCTGTTAGCTGTTCTAGTAAGTTATCAAACCTGAGGTGATAGTGGGCATGCCAAATTTCTAAATAGTTGGTCAGAAGTGGTGCTTGCAGCTGAAATCTGTGCCAACTCCAAGTAGTTACTGCACATACTGCATTGCAAACACTGAAAAAATGTTCCTAAGTGTAAGCATCTCAGAGATATGTCAGAAAATACAATATAATTTTTTAATTTTCCATTTTTTAATTTTTCATGAAATAAGTAACCATAATAACTTTTCAAAGGCAATATTTCACAGATAGCAAAATTATATATTTTAAATTACACACATAGTATTATCAAAACTTGAGATTTGTTGAAATATGTTTTTCTGATTCTCCTGAGAATAACTGCAGGACCAGAAATTATCTATAGCAGTATTTTGAAATAAAGTAAAAATTAGTGAGTTTTTTCAGAACAAGTTTTTAGAAATATGTAATATAAAGTGGACATCATTTTAGTGACAACGCTAACGTATTGACAGCCAAGGTGGCAGGTAAACTGCTAGTGTGTCTGAGAATTCCTAACATTATAACCCAGTTAAAATTTACCATTAACAATAAATATGTTAAATGCTATCAATATGAATACTTGCTGTTTAATCAATACAAGATTTAGAAATTTGATTTGAAATTGTTTCTTTGGGAGGAAAGACAGTTTTAGACAGTCCATATTTTAATATATAAAATATAAAATTTATTCTCATTTTTAAATGTTTTTCGTCTCGATATTCTGTAACATGTTTTTCTTCTTAAGTAAAAAATGTCCTTTCCTTAATGAAACTAAAGGTTATTTCTTAGATGTCTATGTATCTATCCCAGATGTTCAACAATTGGCAGGAGATTCTTGTCATGTAGAAATGAATGTTAAATTTGATGACAGTATTATTATTTATAAATTCAAATAAAAGCTGAATGCAAAGTATTATATGGATAATTGGTACTAACAATATAACAAGTTTTATTAAAATGTTAACAAAGAACTATTAAGTGTGAGAACATTCATAGGGTCTTACAATATTTATGGAGATTAACATTGCTAATTTTTCTGTTTTTTTAGGTTAAATATATATCTAGTTTTATTTGAATTCATTGAGTTAAAAATTATAAATTGAGAGACATGGCAATGTAGGAATGATAATTACTACCTAGAATCTAGATAACCCATAAATTTATGTGATCTGTATAATTTTTTTTTATTATACTTTAAGTTCTAGGGTACATGTTCACAACGTGCAGGTTTGTTACATATGTATATTTGCACCATGTTTGTGTGCTGCACCCATCAACTCGTCAGTACCCATCAACTCATCATTTACATCAGGTATAACTCCCAATGCCATCCCTCTCCCCTCCCCCTTCCCCATAATAGGCCCGGTGTGTGATGTTCCCCTTCCAGAATCCAAGTGATCTCATTGTTCAGTTCCCACCTATGAGTGAGAATATGTGGTGTTTGGTTTTCTGTTCTTGAGATAGTTTGCTGAGAATGATGGTTTCCAGCTGCATTCATGTCCGTACAAAGGACACGAACTCATCCTTTTTTATAACTGCATAGTATTCCATGGTGTATATGTGCCACATTTTCTTAATCCAGTCTGTAACTGATGGACATTTGGGTTGATTCCAAGTCTTTGCTATTGTGAATAGTGCCACAATAAACATACATGTGCATGTGTCTTTATAGCAGCATGATTTATAATCCTTTATATAAAAAGGATAAATTACTGTATTAATGTTTAATAGTAAATTATTTTATGAGAACAAATATTAGTTTTTTGTGAGAATACATAAGCTAACATAAAAAATGAAATAGTATGTGCAAAAAAATGTAGAAAACATAAATTATGAATTAAATGAACAAAAGGAAAGTTGATTGAAGGTCATCATTGTGGCTTGACCAAAAAAGTAGAGAATCCAGCTCAAATGCTCTTACTCCACTCCCAGGTATCTTGGCAGCACTTAAGAAACATAAAATAGATAAAATGAGACTTACTGCTTGAGGAAGCTTTAAGATATTGCTGGGCTCTTGCTTACTCTACTGATGCAGGTCAGTTCTAGGTTAATTACAAATTCCATGTCAGTTATAAATCTTAGAGTTCAATATCCACATGGCCTTTGCCCATCTATATCTTGTCATCACTGCTTGGAAAGGACAATTTCATGAGAATTTTAGAAACTTACTTTGCTGACTCTGTGCATGAGCTAAACTCAAAGTATTCTGTTGCTTCATTTGCTCTTCTTTGTCCTCTTTTATTGAAGAGAACAACAGTAGCAAATAATAGGTGCCAAATGGGTTTCAGAATTCAAAAATTTGGAGAATGTAGTAAGACAATGCCATGTAAACTCTGTATTACATAAGATTTCTCGCAGAGTCAGGGGCAGCATCCTGTAATCAAATCTATTGCTAGTTTTTATTAAATATATGAATATTTATGCAAACTAGGATAAATAAAGACAGACTATGAATAACTTTACGTTTTTTCAAGGCTAACTTTGTCTCTAAATGAGTTTTGCCAAACTTTTATTTTTTATATGTTTTGGATTTCAGAATTTTGGTGAAATTATTATGAAATTGTACATCTTAAATTTATCTTATTATTATTTATTTTTTATAATTACTCCATGAGTGAAGTTTTTTTGTTTGTTTGTTTGAGACAAAATCTCTCTCTGTTGCCCAGGCTGGAGTGCAGTGACGCGATCTCAGCTCACTGCAAGCTCCGCCTCCCAGGTTCACGCCATTCTCCCGCCTCAGTCTCCTGAGTAGCTGAGACGACAGGCGCCGGACACCACGCCCAACTAATTTTGGTTTTGTATTTTTAGTAGAGTCGAGGTTTCACCATGTTAGCCAGGATGGTCTCGATCTCCTGATCTTGTGATCTCCCCACGTTGGCCTCCCAAAGTGCTGGGATTACAGGAGTGAGCCACCGCGCCCGGCCAAGTGAGGTTTTATTATCACTTGTTGAGAAGTTTACGGACTTACCTAGAATCATACAGCTGCTAAATTGTCATATTAAGATTTAAAACCGTCTCACTTGAAAGCATATTGCATCAGCAACTGAACTACACTATTTTGCAATATGAATGAGACCTGAATGTATTTAAGAATATTCATGTGACAAAAAGAACCAAAAAGTGAATTTAGGAAAATAGTGTATGGTTTCAGCAGAAATATTCTTTCAGTTGACAGATAAAGGCAAAGTTATTATTCAATGATAAATTCTACTATTTTCTGTGTCAATATGTATTACAATTACCAAAGACCACCAAAATATGTGGTTTTTAGCTTGGTTCATCTTCAGGTCTCATGATTAAATATGAGAGTGCAGCACTTAGAAAAGATTGTCTAGTAGTAGATAAGTGGAGTTGTAAAACAAGGTAGAAATGTGTACTAGAACTTGACTTAATTGGAAGCCACTGTCAGTGGCTCATTAATATGACATGGAAGGCTTTAGCTAAATGGGGAGGAAGGCAAAGAGTTTAAATGAGGCTGAAAATTATTAAAAGGTGTGTGCGTGCATTGATCTAATATATGGGTATGTTTGAATATGTTTGGCTTATTCTGGAAGGTTGTGTATCCTTATGGAGAGTCTAGATTTTATGAAACAAATATTCTAGACACTGCTCTAGGTAAAATAGTCTGGTTACAAGCATACACTAGAAGTTAATCAACACCCTCAAATCAAAGTTCACTAGTAACATATCTCTAATAGATTATAGTTGAGCATATTGACTCTTCACAATGAGGAAGAATGTGCAATGTCGAAAGTCTGGGGGGGGATATCACTGAGAGGATATTTGAAATTACTTATAGGATTTAAACTTACGTTAGATCATTTGAGGAAGGGTTCAAAAAAGCAGCCCTTTTATTGCGATTCAATGCTAGCGGGATAAGGGAATCATTCTGATTGATTCCCGATTACATCTTATCTAAATAGTTGGTAGAATGAAACTAAGCTAAAGCTACAATAGGTGAAAGGGCTGCAGTAACTCATGTTAGCCAGGATAGGGAAAAGGTTTTTTTTGGTTTTTGTTTTGTTTTGTTTTGTTGCTTGTTTTTTGAACAAGTTCTTGCTTCTCTGAGTTCAGGCATTATTACAGAGTGCTTTTCTTTTTTTCTTAATCTGCCATGGTCACAAAGTTGCCTTCTCTGAGTTAGTGTTCAGTGAAAATGTTTATATTCAAAGAACACCAAGAGCTAGCTGTAGTACAGCTCTTAGCAACAAGGTTTAACTGATGGTACCAAGCCATTTTGGCTATCAGGGGCTGCTGTTCTATTCCTCAAACTAAAGAAAGATAGCTAGAGTTTAAAAGGATAGCATGATTTTGAGGGGAAGCAAGTGGAATCTACTATCAGCAAAGACTTAGAAATAAGTGTACCTGCTTGGTGCTATTGAGAAATGAGAGCACAAGCTTGGTGCTATTGAAAGTCTACTTAAGACTCAATAGCACCTGAAGAGTTACTTCAAAGTTAGTATAAGCTATTCTATTGATTTTGATGTCAGGAAATATACTATGCTCTCCAAGTGCTAGGATGGCACTTTATGGATAAAGAAATGTGGGAACACACGTTAATTTTATTTTGTTTTGTAAGCGTTCTTCATAAAAGATGGCACTTACACTATTTTCATTAAAACAAATTTTACTGCATATTTAAAGTTGAAAACATGATGTTATGGGATACATATAGATAGTAAAAAGATTATTAAAGTGAAGCAAATTAATACATTCATCATACCACATAGTTATTCATGTTTTTTTGTGTGGCAAGAGCAGATTATTAGAAGTCTACTCATTTAGTATGAATACCAAATACAGTACAATTTTATTACCTACCGTCCTAATGTTGCAGATGTCATTATAGAAACCCGTATGGAGATTTCTAAAAAAATGAAAAACAGAACTACTATATGACCTAGCAATCCCTCTGTTGAGCATACACTTAAAGGGAATGCTATTGATGGCAGCAGCAGCCAGTCTGGAGTGGCCACTAAGTAGACACTGACTGCAGCTGGGGAGGCACGACAGGGGCTATGCATTCCATGGAGCCCGCAGGAGCCAGGAACAAGCAGTTGCCCTACCCCCTTCCAAGTTGGGGGGGCAGGAACCCCACCCTTCCAGGCACACCTGCAGCCACCCAGTCAGACCCAGGAGGCTCCCCTGCCCCTGCAGACTCAGAAGTGCCTCCTCCTGCTGCCTGACCTCCCACCGCTGCAGGTGCCTGCTTGGATTTCAGAGCAAAATTGTGGAGCCCAGGCATTGTCATGACCAGGCCAGGTGTGTGTGCACTCAGTGCCATGCTGACACTCCAGCCCCCTGCTGCCTCTGCCTCCTTTGGACTTTGGGCATCGATGAGCACGGGAGGGAGGCCAAGGTGGATGGGCTGAGGTCAGCTTAGCAAGAACCCACAGGCACTCCTCAACATGAACAACCTGGGAGTCGTGGATGGCATATAGATGGCAGCAGAAGGCAGACAGTCTCCTGGGCAGAAAGGAGTGGGTCCCTGGTGAAGCCCTACCTTCAAGCCAGGGATGGCCTGAAGCCAGAGGGTCAGGCTGTCAATTCTGGGTGGAGTTCCCCAACAAGAGTGAGAATTTATGGTACTTTTTCTGGGCCCATATATGGCCACCCATGAACAAATTAACATGCATTCCCTTCCTTCTCATCCCATAAAAACACAGGACTCAGCCAGACTTGGGCAGGCATCAGGTCTAACTGCGTGTGGATAGGAGCTACCTACTCTGAGTCTCCTCTCAGCTGACAGCAGCACAGACCCAGGATGACTTGCCTGCAGATAATAGCTACCCACTCCAAGTCTCCTCTCCTCGGAGGAATGCACACTCATTGGGATGACCTGCCTGCATATAGGAGCTACCCACTCTGGGCATCCTCTCTGCTGAGAGCTGCACTCATCAGGATAACCTGCCTGCTGAAAGGAGCTACCCACTTCAGGTCTCCCGAGAACTGTACTGTTACTCAATAAAGTACCTCTCTGCCTTGCTCACCCTCCAGTTGTCCACATACCTCATTCTTCCTGGACAAGGGACAAGAACTTGGGACACACCAAATCATGAGACTGAAAGAACTGTAACACAAACAGGGCTGAAACACACTTCCCACTAGCCACATTGCTGGTGACAAGAAGAAGAAAAGAGCTGTGGCCCTTTGGGGAGCCCAGACATAGGGACTCCCCGAGCCACATCTGTGACATCCTCTTTGATGTTCTGTGGTTTCTGGCATCTGCAAGCTTCCAGGCACCACCACATGCCTCTCATCCAGACATGGGTACTCAGAGTGGGAGCCGATTGTGGTGCATCAGACTCAGCAACAGGCTTGCACAGACTCAGCGCTTCTGTTAGAATGTAGATCTGCCCACCCCACCAGCAGCAGAAGCAACATCCTACACTTACTTGCTCATGGTCTCCTTTCCTCTCTGCACCTGGCTTCCCCTTGGCAGGCTTGGTGTCCAGGTTGGTAGTGCTGGCTGAGCACATCCTGACAGGCCCAGTCAGTGGAACAAAACTCAGACAAAGGTGTCACTGGCCATAGAAGTTTACAGCTGGAAAACCAACTTCCTAAGGATCCTGTGACAATATTACTGTGTCATGTGAGATACCTATACTCTTATTTTCATTGTAGCATTATTCACAGTATCTGAGATATGGAACCAACCAAACACTGTGTATCAGTTTTTCATTTCTGTCGTATGTCTCTCTGTAGTATAGAGTAAAGAAGTACTCGTATGTCTCTCTGTAGTATAGAGTAAAGAAGTACATGCTAATGGGTAATAATGAGTTTTGTCATCAAGTTTTCTGAGTTCAGATTAGGACTCCTCAATGTACTATCTCCATAATCTACTAATATTGCAAATTTAATTTTATGCCTATATCATGTCATCTATAATATGGTAAAACAAATAGTAAACATTTCATAGGGTTGATTTCAGGAATAATACAGTCCTTACAATTGATTAATTAATGTCTGTTTATATTATTATCTCTGTAATTATTTTCACATTTAAAAATTTTAAAAATGCAATATCCATTATCCATTTTAACTTATATTTCAAAATAAAGAATCATAGAGAAAAAAGTCTTTGAATCAAATAGCAACTATGATGGCCAAAACTAAAAAATTAACATGAGCCTCCAACAAAATCAAATGATCCTCACACAAGTTTCCCCACTATGAAAAATGACAAGTAGGGCCTGGACCTCCTTACAGAGACAGCCATGTTACATTCCTAACTCTATTTACAGAGAAGAGAGGCTGGGTTGTATCCTAGTGAAGGAGTTTTTTTTAATCACCTTTCACCTCAAAGTGAACTGAAACTTCGAGTTTTAAAAATCATAGCCAGTCACTATCTATATTTTGTTTCTAAATTGGAGAAATTGTGTGAATGTGGGACGGAAGTGTTATCAGTTTACTTTTGGACACAAAAGTTTGAAACTGAAATCATCACTCAAAATTGTATTCAATTAAAGTGTGTGACTTTAGAACATAATATTCAAACTGACAATCATATCTAAATACCACAAATAAAAACCATGGGAATATTCCCAAAAATGTCTGGGGAAATAGCAGACAATTTATGACAATCAGGTAAGTAACTCGATCACCAAAGCATCAAAAAGCATATAATGATTGTGGAGGAGAAGGAAAACACAAATGATATAGTGTTTTGGCAAAGGAGAAATTAGACTGTTTTCCATTAATACGCTGAATTGATAAAATAGTTTTTAGATAAAGTTTCATAAGAATTTCAGAAATAAATTTCAGATAAATGAAAACTATATTTTTTTTAATAAAAGGAAAAGAGGTTTCAGGAAAATCATACTAGTAAGAGCAAAAACTGAACTTCAGGCATGGATACATTCTTTAACAGAGTGAATTATTCTGCATACTTATTCAGGGACATATCTGAAATAGTCTATTTTCCTGATTGAATGGCCTCAGAGTCACTGAGTTTCCAAGCTTATTGGTTGCAATCTTTTCCTTTTTCTGTGAAGGTCATTGTGAAAAACTCTCTTAAATATACTGCATACAAATCTTACCCCTTGTACAAATGTGTAACATATGCCCAGTTTTTGTTCTCATCACAGCACATTCCTCAATTCAAAACAGACCAAAATATACGAGTATAATACATAAATATATCTGGCTTTTATTTCTGTACAATACTCAAACCCTAGTCAGTTACAAAGACCCGAGCTTGTGAATTCCCTGCAGTTCTTTCCTCCTAAACTTGCTTTTACTCCTGTGCTTTTTGATCAGTAAATTACACTTTCATTCAGAAACAAAGATGTCATTCTTTAAAAGGACAGTTATAAGTGACTCTGTTAAAATTTTAACTCTTGTAATGTCATTCCCCTTCTCAATACTGTCAAATAAATTATTATCTCACTTAAATTCCAAATTTCTGAGTTTGGCTAACAGGGCCCTACATGCCCTGGCTCTTGGCTGCTCTCTGTGTTCATCTCTCACCACCCTCCAAGTCATTCTTTCCACTCTAACCACACTGACCTTTCATTTCTTAAACACACCCCGAGGCTTTGCATTTTCTCTTTCCTTGTCAGCCACATGGCTTGCTTCCTCACTTAAAAACAGAATACAGTTTATAGAAAGGCCTTTATTCACCTTATTTCAAACCGTGCCTCCATAATGCTAGCTACTTACTTTGCATCATTTCTATTTGACTTGGAAGGATTTAAAAGCGGATGTGTAAATTTCCATCTTCTTACTTTGCAAGGGAGCTCATGAAAGGGTTTATTGATGAAGTTGCCTGATAAATATTTAACAACTATTTCTGAAACAAGGCAAAAAGAAAATCTTAATAGCATTTGCTGATTTCATGACTTCTAGTGGTATATCAAAATTATATCACTAAGCGTGAAGTTGGGAAGAGATACCAACAATAGGTCTGCCAGTTAGCACAGGTCGGCTCAAGTTCAAAATGAAACCATAACATCAAAGTAGCTTGAAATGTTGGAACAACTAACTCATAACTTACAGCTTCTGTAGAGAGCCTGTAGTGGTGTTTGTAGGAGCAAGAAATAAACTGTCTGTAAGCCACTGCAACATAGATGTTCTTGCTGTTGTAAAATAAACTAGCCTATCTCAGTGTATACAAATATGTTTCAGGGCTGGAGGCATCAACCTGGCTCCAAGATTTCTAGTAGTGACACAAATGGCATTTTTATATAATTCATAGGCATTATGATAAAAATACACAGATTGCTTAGGAGAACAATTTCTATATATGGTAAGAAAATTAGTAGAAATTCTCCTGAAAATCTTCAATTAAGTGGACAATATATAATAGAATAAAATAATAATAACCATTATTTGTTGCTAACTGTTTTCTGTAAGGTATTCTAAGTACTTATGGACTTATCTCAACTTTTTTATTCAACAAACTTTAGAGGAATATGCTTTATTACCTATAATTACTGCTATTAAAAATGAGTTTTAGTGTTAAGAATTTTACTCATGCTCAAGCAGCTAGTAAGGGGTTATTAACTCTTAAAATTTGTTTTCTTTTTTAAATGTCTTCATTTTGCTATAGTAAATGGAAAACAAAATGTATATGACTTCTCTCTTTCAGCAAAGAAGTTACAAAATGAGAATTTTTCATTCCCTAAAATCTGGGATTCAGAATTAATTAAAATATAAATCAAGGCACTTGGAATTAAAATATTTTGTTATTCAGATTCTTTTCTATAAACCATTTTTTCCTGATAAGAGAAGCTAAGAATACCAAATATTTACCACCTAGATTGTTAAATAATGAACCTACCTGCTAACTAATCAGAATAGACAAAAAATTAAAATCATTTCATTATTATATATATAGCAATTTCTTTCAATTGCTTTTGTGCAACTGCTCAAAAACGTATTTTTAGCTCAAAAACATATTTTACATCTGCAGAAACATCAGAAATCTATTCCTCAAACTTAAACATAAGAGAATTACTTCAATAAATGTTTTTAGAGGAAATAGTATTATTTCATATATGTTACACTTACGTTGTATATTACCATACAATTTTTGTCTTCGTTTTTTTTTTCTCCAAAATGCTGCTAAGGAAAAAAGAGAAAAAAGTAGTTTTTCTTCGTTGTCCACTCTGATTTATTATCTCTTTGGGCAAAAATTGAATGACATAAATTATTTAAAGAAATAAAATATGTGAAAGTGCTTTGATCTTTTTACAAATAAACATTTAACCAAAGCCTTAAATGTAACAGTAAATAGGAAGAATTTAAATATCAATTTCTTATTCCAGAGCCCATGGTCTTAATCACCAAAAATTGCTTGTATGTTTTTGTGTCTCTAAATGTTTTCATAAATGTCAAAGTTTGACCAATCTGGACTGTTTCTGTTTTCTTCGGTAAAACTAAAAACTGAAAGTGATCGTCACAACTCTTTATTTTATTTTACTATTTTTTAATTTTTTGAGATGGAGTCTCACTCTGTTGTCCAGGCTGGAGTGCAGTGGCGCCATCTCGGCTCACTGCAAACTCTGTCCCCTGGGTTCATGCCATTCTCCTGCCTCAGCCTCCCAATCATCACAACTCTTGATCTTCCATCCAATTGGCATAGGAGTAAAACTTATAGTACCTATTTTTAATAATAAGGCATATGAGTTTATTGCACATTTCCCCTTTAAATTATACTACTATATAATAATTATACGAAACACAAGAGAGAAAGTTATATACAGCAAAAGTCTTTGGAGGACTAATTTTCAAAGTGCTTAGGAAAGAGCCCATATTAAAATAATTACTTTAAATGCAAATAACAAATAATTAGATTTAATGTTCACCAGGGAAAGATTACACTAAAAAATGATATGGGTTGATTAAATTTTATCCACAAAAAAAAACCTATAAAGAAAATGTGATGATTAATTTATTAGGAAAAAACACTAAGTTTATATAATATAGGAAAATTAATATGTTAATTTTTAAAGCATTAGCTCACATGAATAGACAGTGTACAAACTGTACTGGAGAAACTTTCTGTAAATAAGGGAGCAAGGTTTTATATGTGGTTAGTCTTCAGTAACACTGATTAACTACAATGGTTAGAGAACAAATCTTACTATAATTTTTTTAAAAATGTTTTATTTAGATTATTCTCATTATTATATCATTTTAGTATTTATTGAGATATAATTGACATTTCATAAACTATACTTATTAAAATGTACAATCTGCCAATTTTCACCGTATTTATCTGTAAAACCATCACCAGTCAAGATAATAAATATATTTATCACTCCCAAAATTTTACTCATGCCCCATTTTAATCCCTTCCTCTTACCCCTTACTCTCATTTCTGGATTGTCACTGATTTGTTTTCTGTCACTATAGATTAGTTTGCATTCTCTATGTTTTAATATATATGAGACAATGTAAAACATATTATATTTTTCTGGCTTCTTTTCCTCAGCATAATTATTTCTAGATTTGTGTACATTGTTGCTGCTATCAGTAGCTCATTCCTTTTAATTGATAATATTTTTGCAATTTCTCACTATAAACAATTTGTTTAATTATTCACTCTTGATGGGTGTCTGAGTCGTTTATAGTTTTCAGTTATTACACATAAAGTTGCTATGGGCATTCACATCTTTGTGCTTTTATTTGAGGATGGGGGTAAATACTGATGAGTGTAATGGCTAGATTATATGATTATATGTATATGTTTTTTTTTGTGTGTGTGTATATGTTTAACTGTTAAAGAAATTGCCAAACTGTTATCCAAAGCAGTTATAACATTTTATATTATCTGAAAAGTAAATGAGAGCTACAACTTGTTCAGCATGTGGTCTAGTCAGTTGTTTTGCCTCTTTCTCCTTCACTTTTACTCTCCTCTTCTCCTCTGGAATGGAACAAAGAAATAAATGTTAAACTGGTCTGACAACATCACTTACCAACTATGATAATATGGACAAATCTCAGTTTCTTCATCCATTCAATGGAACTTATAATGACTGCATAGAAAGGTTATCTTTTTTATCCATTAAATTGCCTTTTCACTTTGTTGAAATTGAACTGTCCATACATGTGTTGGTTTGTCTGTTCAATTAATTTATTTGCCTATAGTTATTCAGTACCACACATCTTGATTACTGTATCTTTAGAAGACTTGAAATCAGGGATTAATTGTCACATCTTAAGAAAGTGATTTTCTGACAATTAGCCTATGTGAAGTTGAATTTCTGTGACTCTATCCTCATTTATTTTCTTATATGGAACTTTCCTCTGTCTTTGTTGCTGCCTTTGTCTCCCTCTATCAAATACAAATTCTTGAAACATATTATCAAACATATGTATTTATATAATATGTACTATATAGTAAATTTATAAGCAAATCAACATAAAATATTTTGTTTATTCATTTATTTGCATTTAATCTGCTTTCCTTACTAGAATGTAATATCCTGAAATAGGGATATTTCAAAATCATAAATCTATACATGCAAGGTGTTCACTGGTTCAGCCTAAAGAGGCAAGATACCTTGAAGCAGTGGAGAAGTGGGTGGTGGGGGCAGGGGGTTAGTGCTTACAGATCATAGGTGGATTCAAAGATTTTCTGAGTGGCAATTAGTTGAAAGAGATAAACTTTGTCTAAAGACTTGAAGTTAGTAGAAAGAAATGCTTGAGGTAAGATATGGGGGGTTGTGAAGGCCAAGGTTTTTGTTATGTAAATGAAGTTTCCAGGAAGTAGCCTTGAAAGAGAATAGATGGTAAATGTCTCTTTTTAGATCTTAAAAGTGTCAAACTCTCATTTAATCTCTCCTAGATCTTGGAAAGACCCAGAAATGTAAGGCCTTGCTAAAGTAATGAAAATTCTCTACAGATGCAAATTTCCCCCACAAGAGAAAACTTTTCAGAGCCAGTTCAGAATAGGTTAAAGTATATATTTTGGGGTAAAATATTTGTATTTCCCTCAGGGTCTGCTATCTGTCATGTAATGCTATAACAGAGTGAGGTTAAAATCTGGTATCTTATTACCACAAAGAGTCAGTTTTGTCAGTCCTATAATCTCTATTTCAATGTTAATGCCTGTCAGTTTTGTCTGAAGTTAAAAAGGGAAAGTGTGTAAAAGCTGAAATTAGACTTTTTGCAGCTGCAGGGGTTTCAGTCAAATCTAATGGAAGATGGACCAAAATTGGTCAAATATAATGGAAGATGAACTGGAACGAACAAACAAAAAAAAACAGAAAAGAAAAAAAAGTGATAGCACAATTTACATATAGTTGAGATCTTGGAGCGTGAGAAAAAGTTGTAGAAAACTAACAATAAACCTTTATCTTAAGCTACCAAATCCCAAAACAAAATCCCAAACAAGCTCCTTACCCAGGGAATAGAGCCTCTGCTGATGACTTACTCTCCACCTTCGCAGAAGTAGGAAACTCCCTGAAAAGGAGTTATGTGGCAGAATAAACCTCAGATCTCAACCAAAATATTTGGGAGATTAAGGATCTCTGGAGGGGGATGCTCATAGTCTTCAGCAAGTCATTCAATCAGTCAGAGTAATTAAGAGCTTCCGCTAGTGCCAGCCCCAATAGGAGGGTTGCTGCAGGCCAAGAGCCAAACTCCATTTAAAGAAGCCCTCTGTGATTACAAAAATCTAAACCAAAAGTTGACTAAGGCATATCTGAATTTAGAGGTTTATTTTGACAAAGTTGAGGAGACATCTGGGAAAAAGAAGCACAAGTCACAGTAGGATCTGTGCCCTGTGCTTTTTTCAGGTAGAATTTTGAGAACTTTAATATTTAAAGGGGAAAGAATGAGCAGGATGGGAAGGAGAAAAGAAAAAAATAAAGGGAGAGTGGGTAGGCAATGAGGTAAATGGTTACATTCTTGTGAGGCTCTGATTAGCACTTGGTGAATCTACATTTTACATGTAGAAAGAAAAGAGTAAGGAGAAAGGTCAATTACACATTCATCTTATGCCCACTAAATCTACATGTTATGTAAGATAAAGTAAGCATGTGAAATTACAGTTATCTGTTTGAAAACAAAAGGAAGGTAATTTTTTTGTATGTGACTCGGTTCCAAAACCTAACTTTCCCTTTGACTTAGTGAATTTGGGGTCCTGGGGTTTTATTTTTCTTTCATACACTAAATAAAATTTGTTTTTGTCCACAAAAAGATTTTATGGATGATGAAATCAAATGACACAACATCATAAAGGAAAGTAAATTGAGAGCATTTTCTTACTGACAAACTATCTGAAGAATATTTATGCCTCTATCGGAAAAACATATTTTCTTCATCAGGTAATGTATTCTAAATACAAGGTTTTTCACAGGGTTACTGTGCAGTTTAAATGAGATAATACAGGCATGAAGAAGTGCTCTCAGAATTACATGCACTTACCAGGAACTGTACTAAACCTTATAGCTCAATCATTGCAATGACATTATGAAAGAAACACCATTATAATTTCCATGTATCTCAAATAAGGCAACTGAAATTTATAGAAGTTTAGCAATTTGCCCAGGGCTCTACAGCTAATGACAGGATTCAAAAACAGCCTTCTTTTAGTCTGAAATCCACAAGTTTAACTACAGCTCTAGGTTACTGCCCTAATGTGTTGGTTTCCTTTCTACCTTGTCTGCTTAAAACTTATTGGGCATTCAGTGAACTTCTCTTTTAAGTTTTGCTTTAAAATAAGCAAATATAAGCCACACCTATGCTCTTCTGGTTATTTTTTATAATTAATTTCTAAAGAATGTTTTTGTTATTTTCATGTGTGTTTATGTCTTACTGCCTATACAGGAAGCAGGGATTTCTTCGTGTATTTAAGAAAATACTGATAATTTTAAGTTCTTGTTCAAATATGTAAATTAAGTTTTCTAGAATTATTACATTGTATGATGCCTAAGCATTATATGCGACCTTCCTCAGTTGCTTTTCATAATGGTCTATGAAAAGTTTTTGACATGTAACTTTCTTCAGTACCAAAGACAGCTCGATGCATTCTTAGGATAGTCTGAAATACTTCAAATAATTCTCTCCTCGAAAAGGGGATAATTCAAGACCAATCTTTCTACATAGACCAAAACAGGATGTCAAAAAGTATTTGGGAAGAAAACTGGAGGAATGTAATTTGTAAATGTAGCTTTCAAATAAATATATGGCAATTACGTATCCTAAATTCCACCAAATTGAAAAATATAATGCCCTCTCCTGATGCTACTTTTCTGTTATTGGGATTGCTAGGTTTCTGATAACTTAATCATTTTTTCATATAATAAAATTACAAGACAATTCTCTCTTTTTTCTTAGCGATTTGGACTACTTGTTTCTGTTTTGATCAACAATGTTAAAAAGATCATCTTGATCAATAACTACATGTTTGGTTAGTATCTTTTAAATGTTTGGACTATATGACCCTATTTAATTTAAGGTTCTGGCAATGCAAGCACTCATTTTAGAAAACAATCCGCTTGTAAATGCAGGCAAAAACTGTGTTTTTCCTAGTCAATTAGATGTCAGTCGAGGAAAACACTGAGTAAAATATTGTAAATGCTCATCTTTGTGGGGCAATTACTTTGAAAATATGACATTTGCAATTTTTTGATATTCGTCAAAAAATTATATTCTAAACAGAAAATAGCCTCGTTCATTATCAAACATCATCAGCAAAATCAATAGGCATATAATCACATGGCACCATTCACTTGGGACATATGATTTCAAGAGAAAGAACTTAAAACTTTATGCTAAACACTTAGACATATACTGACAAGTCTGCTGTAAGACAGTTAAGATTGAAAAATAACATGTCCCAGAGAGAAAACTTCTATAATATGAAACTGTTGTGTGGCCCAGACTAGGGGGCCTGGGCTTGCAGGAGGGAAGCAAAGAGTAGTTCCTGGTAAAATGTGAAACTGCGTTGGCATCTCACACCAACAAACTCAGGTTTCTTGGGTAATTTTCTGTGCAAAGAGTGAGGAATGTACTAAAATTAAAACATGAAAAGCACCATGTTAGGTGCTCCTTTCTCTGCTAAATGAAACTAAACCCATTCCCTATAAAGGCCAGATGTTACAATTAAAAGAACTGTGTAAGCATTTGGCTTGAGTCTGGCTGTCTCCCAGTATCATGAAGGACCTGGTCCCTTTCCATCCTTGTCTCTGCTATGCTTGTTCCTTAAGTGTCTTCATACTTTTCTCTTCAGGGTCCCGCATTTTGTATAGGGATTTTCAGTATCAGAACTGCAATCAGAGGCAGAAAACCAGAAGCCTGGCTGTAGAGGTGGAATGTAAAGGGTGGGAAAGCTTTTCTGCTTATCAGAGAGACAGGGTATTCTTCTCCAAAAGCCTTTCAGCCAACTTAAGGACTTCAAATGTCCTTAAAAAGAATTGTATTACATGACTAGCCCTACCTGCCCAAGCAACTGGGAAGATATGTGTTTTCCCACCCCTTACCCTGGAAGCAAGTAAAGAAATCATAGGTTTGGGAATTGTTTTGTCTAATTGGCCAGAATCACTACCTACCTCGGTTCTGTCACATGATGTCTCCTTAGCTCTGTAATAGATGAGTAAATGATTTGGCTGAGAAAGGTTGCTAGAGGTAAGACGCTGACATAAAAGAGGAAAATCGAGAGAGGTAAGGCTGGGGATGCTTATAATCCCAGCACTTGGGGAGCTGAGGAGGGCAAATTTCTTAAGCCCAGGAATTCAAGACCAATCTGGGCAAAATGCTGACACCCCAGTTTATTAGTCCGTTCTCACACTGCTATAAAGAAATACCTAAGACTGGATAATTTATAAAGAAAAGATGTTTAATTGGCTCATGTTTCCACAGGCTGTACATTTAAACTATAAAACTACTATAAAAATATTGGAGAAACTTTTCAGGATATCAGTCTAGGCAAAAATATCTTGAGTAATAACAAGCACAAGCAACCAAAGCAAAAATGGATAAATAGGACCACATCAAGTTATAAAGTTTCTACACAGCAAATGATACAATCAGGAAAGTGAAGCAACAACCCACAGAATGGAAGAGAATATGTGCAAACTATCCATATAACAAGGGATGGATAACTAGAATACATAAGGAGTTCAAACAACTATATAGGAAAAAAAATCTAATAACGATTAACAAGTGGGCAAAAAATCAGCATGGACATTTCTCAAAAGAATACCTACAAATAGCAAATAGACATAGGAAAAGGTGCTCAACATCGCTGGTCATCAGAGAAATGCAAATCAAAACTGTAATTATCATCTCGCCCCAGTTAAAATGGCTTATATCCAAAAAGCAGGCAATAACAAATATTGACAAAGATGTGGAGAAAAGGGATACTTTGTACACTGTTGGTTGAATGTAAGTTAGTACAGTCACTATGAAGAAGAATTTGGAGATTCCTCAAAAAAATAAAAATAGAGCTACCATCTGATCCAGCAATCCCACTGCTGAGTATATATCCAAAAGAAGGGAACTCCGTCTATCAAACAGATATCTGCATTCTCTTGGTTGCTGCAGTACTGGTCACAATAGCCAAGATTTGGAAACAACCTAAGTGTCCATCAATAGATAAATGGATACAGAAAATGTGGTACATATACACAGTGGAATATTTTTCAGCCATAAATCAGAATGAGATGCTATCATTCACAACAACATGAACGGAACTGGTGATCATTATGTTAAGTGAAACAGGCAAGGCACAAAAAGACAAACATTACATGTTCTCACTTATTTGTGGTAGCAAAAAATTAAAATAATTGAACTCATGGAGATAGAGAATAGAAGGACTGTTACTGGAGGCTGGGAAAGGAAGTGGGAGGGAAGAGTGGGAATGGTTAATACAAAAGAAAATAGAAAGGGGGTGATTATAGTCAATAATAATTTAATTCTGCATTTAAAAATAAAAGAGTATAATTGGATTGTAATACAAAGGATAAACTCTTGAGGGGTTGGACACCCCATGCTCTGTGATGGAATTGCATGCATTATCCTTTGCATACCTATATGAAAACATCTCACGTGCACCTACTGAATACCCACAAAAATTAAAATAAAAATTAAACAATTATTGAAGGACAATAAATGAGTGTTGTTTTAAAGTGCTAAATTTATGGTAATTTATAACACAAGAAGAGAAAACTAATACCAGATACTAAAATAATATTACTTGTTTTTACTCAAACTAATGTGCTTAAGCTTATTTAGGGTTATAAATTTTATTTCTCTTTTTATCTCTCTTTATAAAATATTGTCAGAGAAATCTTTATTTAATATTGTAATTAATCAACGCTCTTCCCTTATTGTATGTACCCAGCAAATGGTAGGCAGTGCTTTTTTTAAAATAAACAAAATAATCAGAGCTCTCACCTATCACTTCTATTTTAAATTAGTAGTTATAAAATAGATTCTGACATTCATTACCTTTTGCATTGGGATCAACTTTTTAAATATTTTACTATTATTAATTCTATACAGCAGTGACTTATTGAAACAGCCAAATATAATATAATATGTAAATATATATGTAAGTATACAGTTATATAATTACTTCATAGTTATATTTCTTTAAAAGTTGGAGGGAGAACAATTACCTTATATATTTTCATTATTTTCTTACATATTGTCTTTTTTAATATAAAAATAGAAATTCTAGAGAAATTATAGGAAGAGGGCAAAACTCATCTTGTTCAGAGGTATTAATCACTTTGCTATTTACTTAGATGATTGATCAGATGAATTGCAAATCAGATGAAATACCATTCCCTTCTCACCCATTTGAATATAATCCAATTTATTTAGCACTATCTCATCAAATGAGTACCAGGGAAATTTACTGTTAAATAATTATTAACTTGTTGAGAAAGACCTTGAATTTTTGGAGCCAATCTTCTGACTAAATTCGTTAGCTAGTCTTGGCTCTGACATGCTTCCAACTTAGAAATAACTAGAGATTGTTACCTTTATAAAGAATGTAAAGGATGAGTAGCTGCACTTGCTCCAGGGCACTCAAAGAGTTCTTAGAACAGAAACGGAAGACTTTTTGTTCTGATTTCTTTGAGATTTTTTTTCAGATTTATAAAATTGTGATAAAAACTGGGTGGAGCACTATGATTCAGCTGATGGGTGGTCTTTGAGTGGAACTCTAGATAACCCCGATGAAAATGGAAAAACCAAAAGGTGGATACCTTTAAACAGAGACCAACAGTAATCAGCATTACTTAAGGAAAAGGTTAACACACACACACAAACATGCTCATACCATACCTGAGGACTTTTGAGTTTCTATGTCTCTTTTGAATTTGCCAATGTATTTCCACACTTGCAGAATTTCAGCTTTATGTTGCTTTGTTTTGTCAAGTGGAATTTAAAAATTTTTCAATTTCAATTGTTTGTTGCCATCATACAGAAAAAATAACTTTTGTATATTGACCTTGTGTTTCCTGACCTTGCTAAATTCAATTAGTAGTTCTATGTTTCTTTTCTGGATTCATTGAATTTTTTTCACGAATAATCATGCCATTTAAGAATAGAGACAGTTAATTTTTGCTTTTTAATCTTTATGTCATTTATTATTTTATCTTGCCCTATTACATAAGCTAGGTTCTCCAGTGAAATTTAAATGAAGGTCAGAATACCAAACATTTTTGCATTGTTCACAATGTTAGGGAAAGTGATTAATATTTCACCATTAAACATGATTAGTTATAGCATTTTCCTAGATGCCTCTTATCTGACTGAGGTTCTTCCTTTCTATTTCATGTTTTCTGAGATTCTTCTTAATGAATAATTGCTGTTTTTCTTTTCAAATTTATTTTAAATATCTATTCAGATGGTTATTTAATTTTCATCGTTTTTCTATTTAAAATATTTAATTGATTTCAAAATCTTAAACTAACCTCAAATTCCCGAGAAAAAATTTACTTATTTTGAGGGATTTCTTTTACATTGATGCATTTGATTTGTTTATGGTTTAGAATATTTTGCATTCTTAATGATGTTTGCCTCAAGACTTTGGGTCTGCGGCTTTTTTGAAACGCTTCGTCAGGTTTTGCGAATGGCTTAGTTAGCCTCTTAAAGCTAGTTAAGATGAGTTCTTTTCTGTTCTCTTTTCAGAATTACTTTGTGTAAGATTGGTATTATTTCTGCTGTTCATAAATGATAAAATTTACTATTAAAACTATTTGGTCTAGGAGATTCCTATGTGGAAAATTTTTTATTGTAAGATCAATTGCTTTAATAGATACAGAGCTATTGAGACTTTTTATTTCATTTTGAGAATATTATTTCATTAGAACTTCTCTACTGCTAATTGGTTACATTTGTAGCACTATTATAAGATCTGCAGTGATATCCTCATTTTATTACCCATATCGGTAAATTTTGTCTTATCCTTTCATTTATTGACTAGTAAATAGGAACAAGTTTTGTCTTTGTCAACTTTCTGCATTGCTTGTTTCTATTTTTTAACAATTTATCTTCCTACCCTCATTATATTTTTCCTTCTAATTACTTGGAGATTAGCTTTTAATGTTTACATAGCTTATTTCTTTGATTCTCATATAACCATAGAAAAGTGTCCATTCTCTTCCAAACTGCTTTAGCTCTGTTCCAAAAAGTTTGAAATCCATCTGCATTTGTCTGTCTTGGTGAACATTTCATATACACCTGAAAAAAAAAGTGTGTAAACAGCCATTTTGAATGCTGTGTTCTATAAATCACAATTAAATTAATGTAATTGATAGTATCATTAATTTATCTTACATACTTACTAATATTTTGTCCAGTAATTCTACTGTATTAGATGATTGTAACTATATTTTCCTATTTTCCCTTTAGTCAAATGAGACAGGAGCCGAAGTCAGAGAGAATTAAAGCATGTTCTCAACTCACTCTCACTGGAGGAAGACACATAGAAAAGTTAAGAATGCAGGCAGAATTTAGGAGCAAAACCAGCCTTCAACTGACAGCTAACAAGGAAAGGTGGACATTTGCCCTTCAATCATAAGGAAATAAACATGGTCAACTACCTGAGTAAGCTTGGAAGCTGATTCTTGCCCTCAGTCTCCAGTAAAGATTGTAGTCCTTGTGAAACCTAGATTTTAATATTTTTAGATTGTAAGCAGAAGATCCAGTTGAGTCCACTCGGACTTCTGACCTACAGAAAGTGTGAGATAATACATTTCTGTTGTTTTAAGCCAGTAGGTTTACAGAATTTGTTATAGCAACATTGAAAAACTAATATAGATTTTGATATGGAGAAATTTTAAAAATCTAAAAGCTAAGATAATGAGGTAAAATTAATGCAAAGACAAAAACGCTTATTCTAGTTGGGGTCTTGAAATAAAGACATAAAGGTCTTGAAAACAGAGGAAGAGAAATACTTTAACAAGATACTACATTATAAAAAGATGAGACCAAATGCAATACAACATTTTGAGATGCATAAAAGACCAAATTAATAAATCAAGATCTAGACACAAAGAAAATGAAATTTCATCTCCATTAAAATCTTATAACTACTAGTTTCAATAATGCATTCACTGCTTTGAGATAAACCTTTAATGATATGGCAACTGATGAGAATTAGATACTGCATTACATTAGAGTGTCTTTGAGATTGCATCTCCTAACATACAGATGTCAGGAGGCACTTACTTGTTTAACATATTATGTTTTGGGCATGGAAAACTAAAAGCCTCTCTCCAGAGCACAACTTGTACTTCTCATTTTCATTTTTTTACATATTCAGGCTTTGTCCTAGAGTATTATCCTTTTACAGGCGATAGTTCATTATCACTTCAGTCTTATGTTTTCTAGTCTAAATATTGGGAGAGAATAGGTACTACCTGGAAGAAAATTTCTACGTGACACAGGAACCTTGTATTTACGCTTAATTGAACTCAACCAAAGTTATTTTAATTAATTAGTTCTTAGTATGAATGAATATTCTACCATTATGCCAACAGGCAGAACAATTTTGCAGTGGTGCTTTGGGAAAATTAAGAGTGAAGAAGATGGCATTTCTTCTTGCCAGAGGTTGTTTCCATTAAAATGGCTCACTTTTAGCTTTAAATTGGTTTCATTTATTGAAATATGACTTATTCTTTTTAAAATCAAACAGATTTCTAGAATAACTCCCTTGATAGGCAGAATAGCTAAAGAGCTATGAAAATGGGTGCTGGAGCCAGACTGTACAGGTTTGAATCTTAACTATATAATTATCTGTGTAACAATGGGCTATTCACCTCCTCTTGCTTGTTTCCGCTTATAAAAAATGGAGACAATAGTAGCATCTACTTTATAGAGTTGCTGTAAGGATTAAATGAAATAACAGAACATGTAAAGTTAACATAGCATGCTTTCATTAAAATTAATTATTACAATCATTCTTTCAGAAAATTTCCTTTTTTATTTGAATCATCCATCTAAAAACTTATGGTGTAGTCTTATCCAATCCCTTTCAAAAGCTACATTTCATAATTATCACTAATCCTTCAAGTGGTCAGTGCAAGCTGATGAAACTCATTAATCTCTAAACAGAACTAGCTCATTGTACTTTCTTGCCTTTATAAATGCCTTTGATTCTATCTTCAATTTCCTTATTTTCTCCACCTACCACTGTTCTATTCTTATTAGTCTTAAGTTTAAAAAAAAATCAACTTTTCATGAAAGCCTTTCCTAATTCTCTCTCTCTAACCCAGGTCTTCTCAAAATGTGAACTGTATATAGTTACGTCAGTTTTTCCCCTTTAATTAAATTTTATATTCTTGAAAGAATACTTTACCACATCCTCTTAGGCAGTACTTCCCAACCTTTTGGCACCAGGGACCTGTTTTTTGGAAGACAATTTTTCCAGGGACTGGGGTGGTGGGGGGATGGCTTTAGGGTGAAACTGTTCCACCTCAGATCATCGGGCATTAGTTAGATTCTCATAAGGAGCCTGCAACCCAGACCCCTTGCAGCATAGTTGACTACAGGGATTGTAGTTTTATGAGACTCTAACGCCACTGCTGATGTGAGAGGAGGTGGAGCTCAGGCAGAAATACTTGCTTGCCCCCTGCTGCTCACCTCCTGCTATCCCAGCCAGTTCCTAACAGGTCATGGATCAGTATTCCCTGTGGTTCTGTGGTTGGTAACGCCTGCTCTTAGGCATTTCTTACAGGTGCTAAATTAATAAAAATACATGGTAGAAACTTTCTGATTTTTTATATAAAATGCCTTAGCATTACATGTATGGAAAATGCTAGCCACAATGTTTATATATTTTTTGTTGATATCACAATTGCCTTTTGAAATGTCATATTCTCATTAACATTGCTAAACCCTTTCCTCTAGTAATAGTGAAACCAAATCATTGAACCTTGGAAAGTGTACAACATATTATATATTTTATTTTTAGGTAAGATTAGAAGCCCCAAAAAGGCTATTTGTCCTAAACATCTGGTTGGTTGTGGTCCAGAGTCTATCTCAGAACTATAAGATGAACATCATTTTCATCACTTTCGGACCTATTTACTCTATCAACCATCAGTTTATACTCTCTAATTTAATGGATATCTCACTAGCAATTAAAATAAATAAAACATGGCTTAGTTAACTGCTTATAAATAGGTCTCGTATGTCCTTCACATTGTTAGAAAGCATCATTTGCATTTTAGAAAGCTTCTCTTTTATAAATTGCCCCCCTTGTGTAAAGTCTGAGTGGCTTTTCAGTTGATACCTTATTCTCCTAATACCTCATTCCTATTTTTAATGAAGTTGAATGTCTAATCTCAGACTTATTTCTAACATAGTCAATGTTGTATCAAAAAATGTTTATAACAGCAATGGAGGAGAAAGTGCCTGCACTCCCAAGTAGAAAATTGTCTCTGTTTTATCTATCAGTTTAGCTCTAGAAAATATGTTAATTGGAAATTGTAAAATCTGTTGTGCGATAAGATCATCAGCTTTACCTTGTTAATTTAATGACTATAAAATTATAGCTGTGGTAAAATGTTTTATTTACTCATGTCCAACAATAAAGGTAGACATTTCAAATAATTGAAATGATTGGGCGTATTACATTAAAGGTTTTGGGATGTTTGACATTCCTCAACAAATTATTTTAGTATATGGTCCGGGTCTTTGTTTCCATATGTATATCATATTCAAGTGCACATATTTCTGACCACCTATTATCTGCTGAATGTATGCCAGGGACCGAGAAAACAAAAGAAAATTAAGTATTTTTCAAGAAACTTCTTGTCTAGAAGGGAGGTAAATGAATGTAAGTATGTGCTATGATAATGGTTAAGGTCTGGTTAAAACAGGAAGAACATAGCCTAGTCAGAAAGACGAGGAAATATTTCTCAGTGATGAGCTGAGTTTAGAAGTAAAATTTCCAAAGCTACATTCATGGACATATTTCTGTTCTCTTCATAAGGTCTCTAAATTCCCCAAGTCAATTGTGCTCAATAACGGTTTACTCAATATGCCTTTGCTATACCTCCTTTAGTCACAACAGTGCTTAGGGAATCAAGAGGACTAATTAGACTCTGAATCTCATAAAGTGTTACGGTGTTAAATTTGCTTTATGCAAAAATACCTCCACATTAATTTTATTCATAAGTGCTTGTCTGTAATTATATGTATCTCATCCTTCTTAATTTCTATTTGTATTGTTAATATACAAAGATATATTAGTGCAATGGTACAATAATGTAGTGGTACAATTAGTGCAATGTACAATATACAAATAAAATATATAGATTGGTGTCGGCTCATTGTATTATTTTAACTCAAAAGGATATTCACTGAAAAGGATAACACCAGTTTAAAGTACAAAAACACTTCTCAAACCACTTCAAATTTCTTTTGATAAAAATATGTAAATTTCCTAAAGGTCCTTCAGTTTCCCGGATTCAAAATAATGTAACGATAAATACATTATTATATACCTAAATTGTGTTAGAAAATGGTCCAGGCACTGTACTATGAGCTCTACTAAGAAATCATTTCTCCCTTATAATTCTATGAACCATATGGTATTATTAGGCTATATTTAGAGATGAAAAATTTGAGTCCTAACTTGTTTAATATTAACCAGCTTTTAAGTGGCTCAGCTTTGAGATAAAACTCTTAACAGGGTTCACAGCCTGACCTCTTACCAAAAAATCTTAAATTGGCCTTATTTTATGTAAGAGATGTGACATACATTCACTCTTAAAAATTTCCTTTTCTGTCCTGTGGCTGTAAGATTAAAGTATTCTACCAATGAAAAGCATTTAAATAAGAATACTGAAATGGATGATTACGTAGGTAAGACTCGGTAGCCTTCAGGAACATGTAAGTCTTTGTAAGGATTCCTAGTATAAGCAGAAAAAGTAGAGATAAGATAGAAACCTAAAAGCCTCCTCCCTTTTGCCAAATCTATTCCAATTTTATTTTTACATAGTTGCAAATATGTAAATTTAGAAATTTGAAATACCAAATATCATAACATAGCCTTTTACAAAATGAAAGAATAAATCAATGAGACCTAATACAAAAGTTCACTGCTCTCCACTCCTTCTACTTGCTTTATTTTGTTAGATTTTTGTCTAGGCAGTGTCACAGACATCTGGTTTCCTACAGTTCTTTACCTATTCTTTCTTGTACCACATTCTTTGACATTTTCCCAATCACCTTCCCATTTTTGGACTTATACTTTCCTTAATTTCTGTACTACTTCTGTAGTTTTTATCTTCGACTCTTTCCTGGCCTGCAATTGCATTCCTATTCTGATTATGCTGCTTTCACCCCCTTGGTCCAGCCAGTGTCCTAGACTGTCTTACTTACGATCATTTCCCTTCAATAAAATCTTTATTAATAGAAACAAGACAAATTCAAAATGACACATTTAGTATAGCGTAATATAAGAAACAAAAGTAGAGAAAATCAGAAAGGCAATGAACGTTTCACAGTCATCAATTTCTTTCCCAAACTTGATTTTATTTACAGTGGCTTTTATCTACGTTTTTCTTCATACATAGTCATCAACCCAAAATTAGAAGTCAAAAATCAAACCAATGTGAAATTTTAGTCCCCCAAATTATATTTTTAAATGTCTCGTAAGATCTAGTATTCAATACTTTTCTTTGAGTATAATATCTATTTTTTATTATTTTTCCCTTGAAATGAAAAAGAAGGTATAAAGAAACAATTTTTTTAGCTGATATGATTGGATGAGAAATCTTTGTCTTTCTTTATGCATGAAGTCCAAGTTACAAACGGAGACACTGTTAGCTGACATTCTGAGTGTGGAAGTATCATGGCCATTTCTCTGGACCTTTCTTACTGTTCTAAGGAATTTTTTTTTAAAAAAAGATAAACTATTTATAAATTATTGATGACAAACTTTGCTCTTTTAACCAGAGAAAACATCCCATCACTTCTAGGGAAGAGATAGTTCCTGCCCCCATTCACTATTCTCAACAATAACCAGAGCCAAAACAAGTGATGGCTAGATGACATTAAATTACTTCTGGATGACAGAGGACTGAGCCCAGCCCCACCTCACACACTTTTGTTGCAATGGTTTTCAAATGAGATTTTCCTGTGGTCAAAGCAGACCCTCACTGTTCTATTCATGACCATTTAACTGCAAGAGCTGCTGAGCACATCTATGATCTCTCTTGCTCATGACAGCAGGCAGAATGAACATAAATGGTTAGAAAACACCACCTGCTCAGTGCTTAATTCAGGAGGAAAAAGCAGCTGTGCCATTCGTGATGGAAAACACATTAGCTTAAGCTCAGCATGCCATTTATATAACCAACCATAAAAACTCCAAGTTACTGGGGGTGTGAGATAAAATATTACGTGACAGATACCTGTTTTCCACTTGAGAATTTGTGTCTGAAGATTGTCAAGCACAGAATGTGACTGATAGGACACTAAGAAACTCTGTGACTTTCTAGATCACAATAGTCGCTGTTTGGAACATGAAAACCAGAGTTCTTGTGAAAGCAACAAGTCATCTATCAAGTGCATCAAAAGGACCGAATGAATGGTAGGCTATAGAGCACGGAGTTGTAGCCACAGTTGCCCTGCTGTAAAGAGTGGGGACAAATTATATTTTTAGCGTTTATTGATTCCAAAGCATGTAATCAGGAAAATTGTCATTTATCTTTACAAGTAGGTAAGAGAGGGGATTTCTGCCTTAATTTTCGTGCAAACACAATTCACTGGAGCTACTGAACTTTGAAGAGAGAGATTAATCACCAGTAAAACAAAAGTTGTTTCTTCCTATCAACGAGGAACATGAGTCTTTTTATTATTTTTTATTTTATTTTATTTTATTTTATTTTATTTTATCTATCTTTTTGAGACAGTCTCGCTCTGTGGCCCAGTTTGGAGTGAAGCGGTGCGATCTCGGCTCACTGCAAGCTCCGCCTCCTGGGTTCACGCCATTCTCCTGCCTCAGCCTCCCAAGTAGCTGGGACTACAGGCGCCCGCCACCAGGGCCGGCTAATTTTTTTTTTTTTTTTTTTTTTTTTTTTGCGTTTTTAGTAGAGACGGCGTTTCACCGCGTTAGCCAGGATGGTCTGGATTTCCTGACCTCGTGATCCGCCTGCCTCGGCCTCCCAAAGTGCTGGAATTACAGGCTGTCACCGCACCCAGTCTGAGTCTTTTTATTCTTATTTTTTGGAACAGTTTTTCTTTTACTTACTTCATAATCTCTATTCCAGATTTCACCTTCAGTTAGTCAAGTGATACATAATGTGTTAAAGTTACATTTGACTACCAGTGACTGGTTTTATTTTAAAAAAAAAAAAGATTTTGAATATAGTACTTTGGATACTCTCATTTTTTTTAATTAATTATTTATTTTTATTTATTATTATACTTTCAGTTCTAGGGTACATGTGCATAACTTGCAGGTTTGTTACATATGTATACTTGTGCCATGTTGCTGTGCTGCACCCATCAACTCGTCAGCACCCATCAACCAGTCATTTACATCAGGTATAACTCCCAAAGCAATCCCTCCCTGCTCTCCCTTCCCCATAATAGGCCCCGGTGTGTGATGTTCCCCTTCCCGAGTCCAAGTGATCTCATTGTTCAGTTCCCACCTATCAGTGAAAACATGCGCTGTTTGGTTTTCTGTTCTTGCAATAGGTTGCTGAGAATGATGGTTTCCAGTTGCACCCATGTCCCTACAAAGGACACAAACTCATCTTTTTTTATGGCTGCATAGTATTCCATTGTGTATATGTGCCACATTTTCTTAATCCAGTCTGTCACTGATGGACATTTGGGTTGATTCCAAGTCTTTGCTATTGTGAATAGTGCCGCAATGAACATAAGTGTGCATGTGTCTTTATAGCAGCATGATTTATAATCCTTTGGGTATATCCCCAGTAATGGGATGGCTGGGTCATATGGTACTTCTAGTTCTAGATCCTTGAGGAATAGCCATACTGTTTTCCATAATGGTTGAACTAGTTTACAATCCCACCAACAGTATAAAAGTGTTCCTATTTCTCCACATCCTCTCCAGCACCTGTATACTCTCAATTTAAAGAAAAAAAGAATGTACACAGTTATTGAATTATGGTTATTGTTTTTAGCTCGTATAGGTTAGCCAATCTAAAACTACTTTCTTTAAATTTCAAAGTTGAGCAAGTGAGAAATTCTTATGAGAATAATTGGAGCCGGATTTTAAACAGTTGGTAAAGCAGTTATATATCTACATGAAAAAGAGGAAAGAAAAATCTGAAAGGAATTCTACCATGTAAATCTAATAAAAGTTGTGTATCAAAATCCATAATGGTGATGGAATATCATTGGTTAAAATTATAATCATGAATTCGTACTGACTATAATTAATTAATTAATTAAAAAAAAGAATGTTCTTACTCATAGTAGAATGTCAGCTAATAAACATAAAAGGAATAATGGACTTGGAAAATACTATTTTACCATCATATTAAAAATAGATTCATGAAAAAAATCAATAATGTTAAATCTAGAGGATTACAGTTTGATGAACTGAAGTACATTTGCGTAGATACGAAATCTCTCTCCCCAGATTACTTATTAATTACAAATTAAAAATGGTAACTATACAGTGAAGAAACTGGGAGCCCACCATTTTTAGCAGTTAAGCAGAGTTCCAATAATCAGTAATGAAACCAACAATAATTATCTCTTGTCTTGTTTAGAAATGTGAAATCAGTAACTGAGAAGACTTATTACAGGAAAATGAAACATTCATGATAAATCTTGGTTTTCAAATGTTATTCCTTTTTTACAAATATTAAAAATTAACACAAATAAACTCAAGTGAATAAAAAAAGAATCAGAGCAAACAAAAGAAATCTATCTGTACCTTGTGTGTGTTATAGAGCTTACAGAAAACATTTAAATAGACAACAGACTGATGCCATCACTTTCATTGCCTAAAGATACTGGGAAAAGACATTTGAATCATCTTTAACATAAATGCTGAAAATACATGCCTATAATTGTATTTAGAGTGAGAATGCCAGAGTACCCTACAGTTCTGGAAAAGTAAACAGAAGACATTATTTTTATAGCCTGAGCTCATTTTAAGTGTTAATAGTGAAATTCAGTTGAATATTATCTTATTTCAGCATCAGGCATCCTTTTCCTTTATTTTTCTAATTTTATTTTTATTTTTGATACAGGATCTCACTCTGTTAGCCAGGCTAGACTGCAGTGTCCCAGTCATAGCTTACTGCAACCTCGAAATCCTGTGCTGAAGAGAATCTTCCACCTCAGTCTCCCAAGTAGTTAGGATAGCTAGGACTGTAAGTGTGAACCACCACACCAGGTTGTATAAGGAATCCTTTAACAGTATTATTCTGTGGAGCTGAATGCAACCACTTTCTGTGGCAAAGATGTATATACTTCCATATCAAATGTCCTATCAGTCACAAAAAAGCTCACCATTGACAATATCTCCCAGATCTTCTGAATTATGACCCAGTTGATAACTGTACTCATGTCAAATAAAAAATTGTACACTCTGGAAAAAGAGTTCATGCTTGTAGAATTTAGATATCTCCATGTCAGAAATCCTGCATGAAACACTGAAGAGTTTATTCTACTGGATGCAGAATTATAGTTTTGTTAACTTAATGTTTTTTAATTAGTATGTCGGCCCTCCTTGTTTGTTTCACTATATTGGCAGATTAATATGAATGAGAGGTAGATGAGAGGGAAATACACCTGTGAACTTACCTACAAGTCTTTTATCATCTTTTGCTCACATGGATGTTTTTGGTCTTATCATCAGGATAGTGGTCTCATTGTTAGTACACTTTATATTGAGGGACATAAATTTTAGGCCAACTCGTGTGAATTCATGTGTCTGAGTAATTTTGCCTCCTTGATCTTTCTGGCATTTAGTTTTCTTGTATCTTAAATGGGGTAATACACTAACTTTGAGTTCCTAACTGTAAAATGTTTCAGGGATTCAAATGACATTAATAGAATCTGTGCCACTGGATTAGGTAATTCAAAAGAAACTTTGAGTTCTCATTGCTGGAAAATTCAATATTTTTGGTTGGCTATGAGAGGACCAAGTGAGTTAGTTATGCAGATGCCAGTATGACTGCTACTACCCTATCTGTTATCTCAGCACTGGGCAGAACGCCCCTCAGCTCAATTTCTACACGTGGAAGCTACAGCAATGTATTATCAAGGAAGGAGACTCATATCATACACATCTGCTCTCTTATTGCCCAGAGGAGGCTTTAGAGTTTGTGGTGAAGATCATCAATAATCTGAAATCTAGAATAAGCATGCGTTGAGTTTTCTTATACTACATTTGCAATATCCACTATCTTAGGTTTCATGTGCATTCCACAGAGGTAAAAAACATCAAGCTATCATCATCATTTTACATAAACATCCAAAAAATATTTTTAAGAGTATATTTTTTGAAATATCATTTCAGTGTATACTTTGCCTTCAAATTGTGCTACATTACGCTATTTTTAATATTTTAAAGGTATTTTCAGTGCCTTTTCCAATGAGTAAATTAGTTACCTGAACTTGGTGACATATAGTCATAAATGTGGTTATGAAATACTCCTGAATTTTAAAATTTTGCATTTCTGTTTTCCACAGCTTAGCTATCTTTTTATGTTTGAGACAACTTCCATCAAAATATCTAGATCTTCAGCATTTAATTCTTATCAGAAGCTGACTCTGAAAAGTTAATTGCTAAGATGATATTAATATTAACACTCACTTTTATAAAAATTTCACTAACTCATTGAATTAGTCAAACTGACTCACTCATGAAAATGTGATATTCCAGAAAATATTTATGAAATGATGTTAAAAGACTTGTCTATTCTATAATAAAATATGGTTTCTGACTCTTCAACAGGCACAATAATTGTCTCCCAAAGATGTCTACATCCCAGTCTTCAGAACCTATTAATATGTTCCATGTCAAAGAAGAGCTAACATTGCAGATACAATTAAGGTTGCTAATCACCTGACTTTAAAATAGAGTGATATGATTGAATTATCATATGTTGAAATTTGTCACTGTTTCTAAAATGTCTGCAAAGTCTTGGGGAAGTTTATCCCTACTATCATTTTCTTTAATGTTTACAGAGAAATCTCAATGACATTGGCCCATTGTTTTTTAATTTCTATTTTCTTTACTCTGTGCCAGCTTACACAAGAAATTTAGCCTCTTAGCCATGCTATCTTACCAGCAAACCCCTCTCATAACAAATATCAAAAATATGTGTACTATACCTTACTAAATTGGTAGAAGGGCTTACAAAAGTGATTTAATATTGTAACAAATGAGCCAGCCTAAAATAGAATATTATTGGACGTCCTTGTTCTAAAATCTTGTTTCATTTCCCAATACATGATCTTAAGACATTTATCTCCACCAACATTTCTTCGTTAAGTTCCAGCCTTTTGCTATATTGTTCAATACTTTCTCCCTTAAGCTCTCTTCTCCCATATATTTAATTCTTCTTTTTTATTTTAAAGACAAATTTAATCTTAAGCCTCAGTTCTAGTTCTACATTTGCATATCTAAAAAATTAATATTTCTGCTAAATTAATATCTTTTAACTCTGGGTGTCATCTCTGGCAGCACACATATACTAAAATTTCTTTGTTTACTTTTTCCTTTTCACATCAGTCTCTGCTAGTAAAAGGGATCAGTGTTACACAGATTTGCTTTCTCCTAGTGTTCATTTTGCAAACATCTAGGGATGACAGAAAAAAATTGTAATATTGGAGATGGCAGGAAAAATTGCAATCCGTTTTAAATGGATATGTTAATTTATTTTTTATATTGTATTCACTAGGATCCTTATCTTGACTTTTTTCTCTTCTCTTTCAACATCTTTTTTTTTGTATGTGATATCAGCTACTTCAAAAGTAGATTAAGTATCCTTAATTAAATATCATCTATGTTTGTGACTCCCAAATGTATATCTCAAGTTAAACTTAATAATAAAACATTTAAAATAGTATGTCCAATTGACTTCTTGACACCAGCTACGGTTTTGCTGTGGTTTGTCTCTGCCCTAACTCAGGTGGAAATTTAATTTCCAATGAAATGATGTTGTGAGGTGCCTTTAAGAGGTGGGGGCTAATAGAAGGCGTTTGGTTCATGGGGGCTGCTACCTTATGGGTGCCTTGATGCTGTTCTTGCAAGAGTGAGTTCTAGTTCTTCTGGGACTGGGTTAATTTCCATGAGAGTTGGTTATTTAAAAACAAGGATGCCTTTGGTGTTTGGTCCCTTGGAATGTGTCTACTTCCCGTTTGACCTTATACCATGTTATCACACAGTAGGATAACCAGAAACCAGTGCCATGCCCTTGAACTTCCCAGCCTGCAGAACTATGAGTGAAATAAAGCTCTTTCATTATAAATTGGGCAGCCTCAGATAGTCTGTGATAGTAAAACTAAGTGGACTAAGACCACACCTATATCCAGACTATCCCACAATAATTTTGAACTTCATGTGTCAAAAAAATTTGTTTTCCTTCTAAGTTGTTCCCTATAATATATATTTGAATGAAAACTACCATTCTCAATACCCCCACATCAAAATCTGTGAGATATTCTTTACAATTCCTTTTCTTTCATCCACTCATTGTATTAGGATATGCTATTTTTTTCTCAGTACCCAGTTGTTTATTCATTTTCTTCCTTTCAGTAAGAGAATCCTGCCTTTTAGCTGTGATAATGGAAATCTAGCTGGAGGCTCCTTTTCATAGTCTCCTAAAATTAGATGTAACTAATTAAAAATTATATGCTTGTAAGCAGTTTGCTGCCCCTCACCTTCTTTTCTTTCCTACTTCCTGCAGACTGGAATGTAAATAGAGAACTAGAAGCAAATCCCCACCATGATTCCGAGTCTAACACCTGAGTTAACTCCCTAGGGGAAGGCAAAGCAAAAAGATAAAGAGAAGTCTCAAGATAATCCTATGGAGACAAGCTCTCCTACCAATCTCCGGATCATTCATGCCTAGGTGTGAGCATGAACATCATGCCTAGATTGAGTGGGGGGAAATATGCGTATTATTTATATCACTGTGTGGGGCCATTTATGTTACATCTTGATGTAAGGATGACTTTAGAAAACCCATATGCATTTATATGTTTATGAAACAGCTGAGACTTCTGCTTTCTCAAGGGCAGAGACATTGTGGTCTTTTATCCTGAAGGCCTAGGGGAGTGCACATAACATAGTTGGATAATTTATTCCAACTTATTAGAATAAATAAAATCAAATAGAATTCTTCAATGTCTATTAAAAAAATTTATAACATGGCATCATACTTGGCCCCACATTTTCTCTTCAGTTATATTTCTGATTCAAGCTTCACTGTCACCTTTTAATCTGTTTATACAGAACTGATACAATTTCCCCAGACTGCTCTCCTTTATCATAGTTCCTTCTGTCTATAATGACTTTTTCCTTCTGTTTGGGGAAAGAATTATTTTCAAACTCAGCTCAAGCATTACCTCCTTCATGAAGCCTTTACTTCCTTCCTCCAGAGAGATATAATCACTCCTTGCTTGTGATCTTGTAATCTGCTGTATCATGCAGGTGTATAGGCAGATTAGGAGCCATGCAGTTTGATGACTAATATCCTACTTCTGTTCCAGCATCCTAGTATTTTCTCTTTCTGACATCTCACCACCTATATTATCATTCCTTTTTGGTTAAGATAGGTGCTATTTCCAGAAAGTTTGGGTAAATCCTCATTTGGGAAGGGTCACGCATAAGCCATTAAGGCTTTATCAACAGAAAACAAGCCCTAAAAGGATGGAAACTTGAACAGTGAAATACTAAACATTTATTTAATAGGGAGTGAAGACTTAAGTCATGGTACTGGTTTCGTACAGCTTTAGAAAGCTGGAAACAGCAGCTATGATGCAGAGATACTTTATGGATAAAGAAGAAAATAATACAGTAATGTCTTAATTTATATTCATCATGACAATACAGGTGGTAGGCTATCCTGCTACAACATACAGTCCCTGAAATATTATCTTTTTTGCATAATTAACATTTACATCATATCGCTTACATAGTTCAATGTAAGTCAGATAGATTATCATTATTTTAGTTATGCCAACTGGACCACATGGCCTCCGAAGTTAGAACCAAAATATAGCCAGGCATGGTGGCATGCACCCGTAGGAGTGGATGTTGCAGTGAACCAAGGGGACAGAGCGAGACCCCCATCTAAGAAAGGAAAGAAAACAAGAAAGCAAGAAAGCAAGAAAGAAAGATGAAAAGAAATAAATTTTGTAAATGTGGTAAGTGCTGTGATAAAGATACGTTAATGGCACACAAAGTAGCATTATTTAATTTAGCTCTGAATTTCAGAGGGAACCTTCTGGAGGAGATAGAAATTTTGATCGACTTCTTAGATGAGGAAGCCATTAGTAAAGCAATGGCTATAGCAGAAAAAGAGAGGGATGGAGTAGGAATAGCCTCTTAAGTATCTTGGCCTGGAAAAACAGATGAGATATAAAAGAACACACAATTATTGATGAACAGGAACATTCCACGCTATATAATGTATAGTCATTCCTGATTTATTCAGGTTCATTTATCTTTCTTCCCATCTTTAAGTATACGCCTTATTTGCATCAAACTTCTACTATGCTGCTTGTACATCATGAAGTTCCATGTCCATTTCCTTCACTCTTGCTTTTTACCCTCTATACTTCTTCACTTCATGGCCTACTTATCTATGAAGTCGATCAAAATTGCTATCTCCTCCAGAAGGTTCTCTCTGAAATTCAGAGCTAAATTAAATAATGCTTCTTTGTGTGCCGTTAACATATCTTTATCACAGCACTTACATTTATAAAATGTATTTCTTTTCTCCTCCCTCCCTCCCTCCCTCCCTCCCTCCCTCCCTTCCTTCCTTCCTTCCCTTCTTTCTTTCTCTTTTCTTCCTTCCTTCCTTCCTTCCTTCCTAGATGAGGGTCTCACTCTGTTGCCTTGGTTCACTGCAACATCCACCCCTGGGGTGCATGCCACCACGTCTGGCTATATTTTATTAATTTATTCATTTATTTTTAGAAAAGGGGTTTTGCCATGTTACCCAAGCTGGTATGGAACTCCTGGACTCAAGTGATCTGCTCACATCAGCCCCCCAAAGTGTGGGGATTACAGGTGTGAGTAACCGAAGCCCACCAAAATTTCTTAGTATGTGTCTGATTTTGTCTCATCAGTTTTTTCATTTTAACCAATGTGTGTATGATATGTATCTGATGATCAGTGCATTTAGTAGCTATTTTTAAGAAATGAAACTAGATTTTATTACAATCCTCAGATGTAATCTTGCAGTTGATCCCCAAAAAGTAAACGAACTGGTTTATAGTCATTTATACCTTCTAAAAGACAGAATAGAGTTGAAAAGCATGATCTCTGGTGTTAGCCTGCCTTGTTTTTAACCAGACCCCACTAATTACTTGCAAAGTCAGATTTGACAAGTCATTCAATCTCTGCTTTAATTCCTTCATCTGTAAAATGGAAATAAAGCTGATACTTTCTAGATTGATTTTGAAGTTTAAATAAATTTAATTCATAGTAAATTTGGTGAGTATAATGCCTATGATGTAGTAGTAGGCAGTCATTAAATGGGTGATGTAGATCTGTTTGAAAAGAGATACAAATAGATGAAATAATGAATATTTGTGAATATACATATATATTTCACAATACAATCACACACTCACAACATTATTAATGGTAATCACATCAGCATTACGATATTGTAATAATGATGTTTATTTTGAACAACTTAGTACTGTTTGAATATTCTTTTTTTTTTTTTTTTTGAGACGGAGTCTCGCTCTGTCGCCCAGCCCAGGCTGGAGTGCAGTGGCGCGATCTCGGCTCACTGCAAGCTCCGCCTCCCGGGTTCACGCCATTCTCCTGCCTCAGCCTCCCGAGTAGCTGGGACTACAGGCACCCACAACCGCGCCCGGCTAATTTTTTGTATTTTTAGTAGAGACGGGGTTTCACCGTGGTCTCGATCTCCTGACCTTGTGATCCGCCCTCCCAAAGTGCTGGGATTACAGGCGTGAGCCACCGCGCCCGGCCAGTACTGTTTGAATATTCTAACGTGAGTTCTATGTATCTAACAACTTACATGTCTTGCTATTTTTCAAATCAGCAAAAAATCTGAAGATATCGTTTTTGTTCATGTTGTTGAAGATATCATTTTTGTTTCATTATTTGTTTTTTACTATATTAAATGTTAAATCTCTTTTTCTAATGTAAAAATGAACACATTTGTTAACAGCATTGCTCCTAGGGTTGCCTTCAAGTGGCCAAGTGTAGAGGAGAGATTTTGAACCTCATGTGGAAAAATACAATGTTTTCGATCCTATTGATAGATAACAAAATGCACACGTGCAGTGTGATCATATCAATGCCAAACGTTTAGCATATTGTAGAGCCTGGCACATAGTAAATGCTGTCTATATATTATTAATTACTATTATTTTTATTATAATTTAAACCTACATAAACATTTTTATTATTTTTTGTAGGCATGGATAAGACACAATGTTGAATAGATGTGGGGAAAATAACCTCTTTAAATGTAACAACAGTTTTCAGAATAAATCATAGTTTAAACAGTCTTTGAATAAAATTTCCTGATAATACTGTTTTAGACGGATCAGTGTTTATATGATAGTCCTCTTATTTTGGCTACAACTCTGAGGTCATGCTTTCAGTTCCGAATAAAAATAAACTACTATCTCAGACCTGTTATGGCTGTGTTTAGAATGTTTTCAGAAGAAAATATTTTCTATCTTCCAAAGTGAAACACAGGGCTATAAATTGCTAGAGGGACATCAGTCTTTTCAAAACCTTTTTTGCTCTGTAGTATTGTACTATAATTATTAATACTATGCGATAAAACACAAGATTAAGGCAGTAAATTGAGATGAAGATTCTCCAAAGAAATGAACTGAGAGAGAAACTTGTTCAGGAATTAAGTTATTTTAGGAAAAAAAACAAGTCCTGGTAGCAGCAGGTGTGTATGCTGTTAGAATGACTGTGTTTTAATTAAGCAGCATTTCCCAACAGAGTAATTACCTATGTTGTTTACTGAACTTTTATAAGGTTCATTAACAAATTTCTAATCTTCTTTCTTCCCATACTCCAGGTTAAAAGGTTTTTAAAAACTTGTTCTTATTAGAAAACTTGTTCTCATTAAGAAAGGAGTATAAATAGGTTCTGAGTCTATGGAAAATGCATGCTCTTTACAAAGAGGTTCACCTAGAAATTCAAATAAACATGCTCATAGCCTTACACATATGGCTTTCTCTGAGTTTATGATTTTTTGTGACATTTTATCATAATGAATTATGTCTTTAAAACCTACAACATCAAAAATAGTTTTGAGATATTCTCAAATGAATATTACCAAAGGAAATTTCTGCAGCTGCAACTAACTCTGCTGGGTGTCACATAGAGGAGTGAAGGGGGATTGTGTGAGTTAGTTCCTACAGCCCAGACCTGTATAATATGTTCTATTTTGAACTCCATAGATGTCAACTGAATTTAAACTTCCCATGTAGACAACATTTTTATTCCTTATAGAAGAATCTTGGGAAGTCACTACCAGGCAGGCCATCATGTGAACTGAAAAAGTCCTCTGGTTTTTAATGTTCCCAGAAGACTGATTAAGGGTGAAGTATTTTTAATATCCTTATTTATGTTTGAATTGCCACAAATCTATAGTTTTTGTTAAAATGTGTAATGGAATTGTGTTTTTAAGAGAAAGGCTACTTGTTAGAGATGGCCAACGGATTAAATTATTTGAAACACATGATTAAAAAATCTCAGGACTACAATAAGCCTATTTTATTTTATTTCAAAATGTTGAGATGTGACCCTTGTTTTTTTTGTTTGTTTGTTTTGTTTTGTTTTGTTTTGCGATGCAGTTTCCCTCGTATTGCCCAGGCTGGAGTTCTATGGCACTATCTCGGCTCACCACAACCTTCGACTCCCAGGTTCAAGTGATTCTCCTGCCTCAGACTCCTGACTAGCTGGGATTACAGGCATGCACCACCACGCCCAGCTAATTTTTTGTATTTTTAGTAGAGACAGAGTTTCTGTATGTTGATATAGTGACATCATAGATACACTGGCAATATACTCATGTTACAGCCCAGACATTTTAAGAAAGAAAGAGCAAATGCTTGGTGAAACTAAATTAGGAAATTGAAAAAAAAATTTCTTACATTTTTTACTTGTCATTCAACGCCAGTCATAGTACTATCATCTCAGAAATACAAAGCAGTTCACGACTGGGAAGAAATATTTGGAAACAACACACCACTATTGTTTTTGTTCACAAAAATAGTACAGCTAAGATCCCATGCAGATTTCTTCATACTGAGGCTGTCAAAAATAGATGTTCAAAAAACTTTACATCAAATACACACACACACACACACACACACACAAATACACACAAAACTTTCAAATGCAATTAATGTGCATACATAGTTTCATGCCTGGATGAAAAGGCTTCTGCCTAGCTACTCAAAGAATGAATGAAAAGCACACTTTAAAGAACAGTATATCTACAAAATGGACAAGACATAATAGTAACTTTCACAAAAATATAACAATTTTGAGTGTTTCTCTCATGTGACTTCTCTACAACATACAATCACGTATATTTGCTCTAATAACTACATATAAAATTTTTAAACAATTATAAATGTTGTAATTTATTGCAACAAAATCATAAAACTAAACTTTGTAAGGCATTTGACTGATCACCGTACTCTTGCATAACATAGGTGACATACCTATGCTATGCTTTAAAAAAATTTTTTAAAGCCTTAGGTAGTCCAAAATCTTCCTAATTTTCAAAGAGAAACAAAAGATATGGCACTACTTTTATTCGTTCATTAATCTAAAACTAGTCTCTTCAATGAATCTTTAAAATGTGAAAAAAAAAGGTCAACATTTAACCCTATGCAAAAAGATTCTTAATACTTGCAAATATTTGTCTTATAAATCCCTTAGCTTCTCATGACCATTCAATTAATAAATACAGTTGGTCCTTTATATTTCTGATATCTTCCTGCATTATAATTTTAAGAGTTTAAGACTTCATCCATTAACCCTGTAAAAACAAGCATGAATATATCACATGAAGCTGAAGTGGGAGAATCACTGGAGCCCTGAGGGCTGCAGTGAGCTGTGATCATGATTGTGCCACTGCACTCCTGGGCAACAAAGTGAGACCTTGTCTCAAAAAAAAAAAAAAAAAACAAAAAGCAAAACAAGTTATACAAAATAATTCATATTTTTACTTTTAAGACTTTTTAGTGCTTGTACTTGAGGTCTTTAGTTAATTGGTGTGAATTTTGCATTCAAGGTTAAAAAAAAAAATAACTAGAACAAGATTGCCCTTAGTTTTATCATTTCTTGCTATATTATCTTCCACCAAGGAATGTGAGAGCAGAAAGTGACTACCACGCAATTGTAAAATTCAACTTTAATAGGTTCTCTAATAATTTCTTAGATAAGCTTGTGGAGTAGACTAATGTGAGGAATGGCTGTGAATTTATCACTTTGTCTCTTCGGTATCAACCACAATTGGTATTCCACAAAAATTTGTGTAATTAATATGAAGTCCTCAAATAAATCTTGAGCATCAGTAATCAAGTGAACTATTATGTGTAATACAGATTAAAATTTGGACAGACATTTTCTTTTATATTTCAATATCATGGACAAAACACGCATATACACACACACACACACACACACACACTCTCACAGTTTTAAATCTTCTTATGGAAGCATTCTGTAAGGAAGAAAAGACATCAGATTGCATTCCCATGTGAAGAATTAATTGAGAATGAAATAATTATCTAGTAAATCCTGGTGGTACTTAGTCCATCATGATAATTAAGGCAGATTTTATGCATAATTGCCTTGACCTCATATTTTCCCTTATTATTTCTAGACACATTACATTATATCCAAAAAAATGTAATTTGACTTGTCAATAATGAAATGTCAAGTCTGTAGTGCTTCCTGGTTTATAATGGAATTTTAATAAAATTGTAAAAGCTAACTAAATTTGTACCAATAAATCATTTGAGGTAACACTTTCAGTAATATTTTATTCATTTAATTCATGTACAACCCTCTAAGTTTCATTCTTATTTAATTTAATTTAATGTGTTCCTACTGTGCCATATTTTCATTATTTGGGTATGATCATACATTCTGTCCAGTTTTGCTTTGTGATATTTATGATATTTTTATTGCTTTAAGTGCAGAAACTAAGCTAGTTGTCCTTATGCAGGGCAGGCAATTGGTTTTAGACTCTGGTCATTATTTAAAATTAAATGCAAATTTTCATTTAAATATATTTTGGGGGTTACTAAAATGAAAAAAACAATTCTGACTCATGAGCTAAACTACAAATAAAACATATGATCAAAATACTATTATAACAGGAAGTATAATTTAGAAACTATAGAGTTGCCAATAGAGAGCTCCGAGGGATATTCCTAACATTTTCTTTTTTTAAAAAAGGACAAAGTTGATGGATATATTTAAAAGTTATTTTGGTTCTATTAGCTTTAATAAGGGCCTATGAGTCTAAGAAAAGAGATTTTTCATGAACTGTGGATTTAATTTTAAGGCAAGGAATCTGTGGTAGAGAGAATTCTGAAATGCCATCCTGCCAAGGTTTCTACCCTCTGCTTAGGTGCCCCATTCTCTCCCTTCTGGAGTGTGGGTGGGACTGCGAATACTTGCATTCCTTTCCCTTGATGAGGTTATATTATAATACATGCCAAAGCAGAAAGGAATGTGAGGAAAGAACTAAAATCTCAAATCAATTGACCATAAATTAATCCTGAGTGGTTGTGGCCTATGAGGTGAATACAATCTAGACCCTTCTTGAAGACAGACTGTAGAAGCCAGGAGAAATTCTCCTGCTCCATCGGGAAGAAGCAAACTTCCATATTGAGGCAAGGGATTAAGACCAAGCTAGAAGAGCTGAAAGCAAACCCTAAATGACAAACAGCAAAAGAATGAACACCTCATTCCTACCATACAAGAAAATCTTTCATCAAAGGAAGAGTTTGTTTTAATTGTTTTATCTTTGATTCAAATTATCTGAATTTACTTGACAATGACAATAATTTACATTCAAGAGCACTTTACACAATGACTCGACAAATGATCCCCAGAGTTAAAATTTGCTGCCCTCCACGTTATTTTTTGTTGTTGTTTCCAGGATCTTTCTATAACATAATAGGCTAAGAAAATAATTAAAAGTATGAATATGATTTTCTACACACATTAGGAAGCATTGTGCAACAGTATTTTGCTTATAATTTAAATATTTTAAAATATCAATGTGTTCTCTTGAAACTGAAGTTGGAAAATGCCATGTATAAATTGCTTCCTTTAACCAGAGAAAAGCAATGCAATGAAGGTGAATTGAGATGCAATACAATTTTAATTTAAATTTCCTAGTTATTATAATAGGTTTTAGAATGTACAGATAACTTTTTATAACATAATATATTATGAATGTATTTTCCAAAAGCTCAAAGAAGCTGAGGGACTTCAAAAAATGCATAAATGGGTATAATGATATCTAGAATGATGAAAATAATACAGTAGAAAACAGGCAGGCAGTGAAGACCTGGTCAACATCCCACCTGTAAGCTATTTTAAGGGGCTGATGAAAAAGCATAAAACAATCTTGAAAAAAAAATTATAACAGTGAGAAAATTATGGCGGTGAAAGAGATCTGATTTAACCCACCTCTCATCTTGCCTTTCTCCTAAATTTTCCTGGGGTTTTGGGGCAAGTTAACTTTGAGAGACATTTAAGTTATAGTTTAAATGCAATAGCCTTTCCACAAAAGTCTACTACCTTTGTAAACCTAATAAAAGCCCATCAGACTGGGGAGGAGAAGAATCTAAATTCTGCTAAAGCATACACATAAACAATTGCCAGTCATACCTGCAGATAACAACACTATTGTATATTGGCCTTTTCAGATATGTATTCAGATTTTTTACATATCTGACACCCATGGTTCCAGTTGGACCTGATGGTTCCACTTGGACCTGTCAACCTCACTCCTGTGGCCTGACCCAGAAGTGATTCAGCATGCAGGAGGACAGTTTCACCAACTATGATTTCATCTCTGCCCCAACCCTATCGGCAGCAAGACTAGCAACCCCTGCCCCATTGTGATGGTTAATACTGAGTGTCAACTTGATTGGATTGAACGATGCAAAGTATTGATCCTGGGTGTGTCTGTGAGGGTGTTGCCAAAGGAGATTAACATTTGAGTCAGGGGACTGGGAAAGACAGACCCACCCTCAATCTGGGTGGGCACCATCTAATCAGCTGCCAGTAAAGCTAGAATAAAAAGCAGACAGAAACATGTGAAAAGAGAGACTGGCCTAGCCTCTCAGCCTACATCTTTCTCCCATGCTGAATGCTTCTTGCCCTCAAACATTGGACTCCAAGTTCTTCAGTTTTGAGACTTGGACTGGCTCTCCTTGCTCTTCAGCTTGCAGATGGCCTATTGTGGGACTTTGTGACCATGTGAGTTAATACTTAATAAATTCTTCTTTACATATATCTATAGCTATATGTCTATGTATATGTCTGTGTGTGTGTGTGTGTGTGTGTATATATATATATAAGTTCTGTCCTTCTAGAGAACCCTGACTAATACAGATTTTGGTAGCAGAAGTGGTTCTAGGGGAGCAGATTATTAAGGATGAAGTTCTTTCATTGGTTTTGGGGTTTCTGGAATTGGCTGCTTAATATGATTAGACACAAAAATGCTAAGGCCCCTACTTCTAATATATGGAGAACACTGAGAGTCCTTGAGGTAAACTGTTTAGAGAGTTATGCAAAATAAATGCATTTGACATTCCTGATTCTCCGCTCATGAGAGGCAAGGAGTTTAGTGACTCTATATAATACCTTTGACCATATCTAGAGAACCAAGAAACATAATGAAGGAGGTTGGTTGCTCTTAAGTTCAGTGGACAAAATGATGAAAAAAATGAGGAACTCAGGAATTCTAACTCCTGGATTCAGAAGTGGATACTGAGCCTCAAATCTGCTAAGATTGCCCTGAGTGAGAGTCTTACCTTCTGGAGAGAAAGAACTGAAATTTTTGAAAAACAGACACAGCTCTTATCATGAGAGTGGTTGACATGCAATGAAAGGTGAATGCATAGCCTTGCCAGGTGTCTCCTGTTAAAGTGAGAGGATTGATTGGAAAAGAATGGGAACGTGCAACTTGGAATGGGGATGTGTGGGAGGACCCTGATGATGTTGGGGACACTGAGTTTGTAAACTCTGAGGAACCTTTTTTGTTAGAAGAAACAGCTTCCCCATCCCCAGTAGTGGCAACATCCCCTCCCCAACCCATGCTGCCATCAGCCTTTACACACTTGTTTGAGGAGATAAACTCTGCATTGCCTGAGACAACAGTTTTGGCCTCCACAGAGGCAGTAGCCAGGCAAGATAATGTTGATTCTCCTCCGGAGCCACCCCCAACAACCCTGTTTGCTTCTAGACCTATAACTAGACTAAAGTCCTGGTGGGGCCCTAGAAGTAAGGTTCAGAGTGTGACCCATGAGGAGGTATGCTACACTCGAAAAGAATGGCTTGAGTTTTCTAATTTATATAAGCATAAATCTGGAGAACAGGCATGGGAATGGATATTAAGGATGTGGGATAATGGTGGAAAGAACACAAAGTTGGTTGGATCAGGCTGAATTTATTGATTTGGGCCCATTAAGTAGGGAATCTGCATTTATTGTTGCAGCTGAGGGAGTTAAGAAAAGGTCCTAATAGTTTATTTTCTTGGTTAGCAGAAATATGGATTAAAAGATGGCCCATGTGGGTGAGCTAGAAATGCCTGCTATCCCTTAGTTTAATGCAAAGGAAGGGATCCAAAGGCTTAAGGAGATTGGGATCGTGGAGTAGATTAGTCATTTTAGACCTATCATCTGAGCTGGGAGGATCCAGAAGATATACCCTTGACCAATGCTTTGTGCAATAGATTTGTGAGGACAGCACCTGCATCTTTGAAGAGCCCTGTAATTGCTCTTCTCGGTATGTCAGAGCTAACAGTGGGAGCCACAGTTAGTCACCTCAACTACAAAATTTAAATACAATGGGAATAATTGGATCCTGAGGTGGCAGGGGCAAAGTGGCAGCACTCAACCATCAAAAGCAAAGTGGGCATAGCTACTGTAACGGACAGCAGAGGCAAAGTGGCAATCACAGTAGTCTGACTCATGTTGAGCTCTGGCATTAGCTAATTAGTCACAGTGTTCCTAGAAGTGAAATTGATAGGAAGCCTACTGCATTTCTACTTAATTTATGTAAGCAGAAAACTTCTAGGTCCAATGGACAAAAGACTAATTTAAATTTTAAAAACAGAGAATCAAGGCTCATCAATGAATTTTCAGATTTGTGGCAGTTTACAGACCTTGAATGAAGGGGAGGCCAGGTCCCTTTGAGGAAGGAATCAACTATATTACCGACAATTTATGCTGTTAATCTTTCTCCATTCCTTCACCAAGGAGACTTCCAGCCTTTTACCAGTGTAACTGTGCATTGGGGAAAGAGAAATTATCAAATATTTTGGGGACTACTGGACACTGGCTCTGAGCTGATGTTGATTCCAGGGGACCCAAAACATCATTGTGGTGCTCCAGTTAAAGAAAGGGCTTATTGAAGTCAGATAATCAATAGAGTTTTAGTTCAGGTCCAACTTACAGTGGGTCCAGTGGGTCCCTGGACTCATCTTGTAGTCATTTCCCCAGTGCTAGAATGCATAATTAGCATAGACATACTTAGCAGCTAGCAGAAAGACCACATTGGCTCCCTGACTGGTAGGGTGAGGGCTACTATGGTGGGAAAGGCCAGATGGAAACCATCAAAGCTGCCTCTACCTAGAAGAATAGTAAATCAAAAACAATATCACATCCCTGGAGGGACTGCAGAGATTTGTGCCACCATCAAGAACTTGAAAGATGCAGGAGTGATGATTTCCATCACATCCCCATTAAACTTTCCCATTTGGCCTATGCAGAAGACAGATGGAGTCTTGGAGAAATGACAGTGGATTATCATAAACTTAACCATTGGGTGACTCTAATTGCAGCTGCTGTACCACATGTGGTTTGTTTCATTGCTTGAGGAAATTAACACATCTCCTGGCATCTGGTATGGAGCCATTGACTTGGCAAATGCCTTTTTCTCCATTCCTGTCCATAAGGCCCACCAGAAGCAATTTGCCTTCAGGTGGCAAGGCCAGCAATGTACCTTTACTGTCCTACCTCAGGGGCATATCAACTCTGGGGCTTTGTGTCATCTTATTTGGAGAGACCCTGATCACACTTCACTTCCACAAGATATCACCCTGGTCCATTACATTGATGACATTATGTTGATTGGATCCAGTGAGCAAGAAATAGCAAACCCGCTGGACTTACTGGTGAGACATTTGCAGGCTAGGGTAGGGGAAATAAATTCAACTAAAATTCAGGGACCTTACCTTAGTAAAATTTCTAGGGGTCCAGTGGTGTGGGATCTGTTGAGATATTGCTTCTAAGGTAAAGGATAAGCTGTTGCATTTGGCCCCTCCTACAACCAAGAAGGAGGCACAGTGCCTAGTGGGTCTATTTGGATTTTGGATGAAACACACTCCTCATTTGGGTGTGTTCCTCTGGCCCATTTATTGAGTGACCTGAAAGGTGGCTAGTTTTGAGTTGGGTTCAGAACAGGAGAAGACTCCCCATCAGGTCTAGTCTGCTGTGCAAGCTGCTCTGCCACTTGGGTCATATGACCCAACAGATTCAATGGCGTTGATGTGTCAGTGGCAGATAGCGATGATGTTTGGAGCCTTTGGCAGGCCCCCATAGCTGAATCACGGTTGAGGCATCTAAGATTTTGGAGCAAGTCCCTGCCATCTTCTTCAGATCACTACTCTCCTTTTGAGAGACAGCTCTTGGCCTGTAACTGGGCTTTGGTGGAAACAGAACATTTGACAATGGGTCATCAAGTCACCTTTTGACCTGAAAGGCCTCTTAGGAACTGGGTGCTTTCTGTCCCATCTAGTTATAAAGTGGCTTATGCACAGCAGCATTCCATCATCAAATGCAAGTGGCATATATGTGATCAGGTCTGAGCAGGTCCTGAAGGCAAAAGTGATTTAGATGAAGAAGTGGCTCAAATGTCCATGGTCTCCATTCCTGCCACCCTGCCTTCTCTCCCCCAGCCTCTAACAATGGCCTCATGGGGAGTTCCCTATGATCAGTTGACAGAGGAAGAGAAGAGTAGGGCATGGTTCACAGATGGTTCTGCATGATATACAGGCACCACCTGAAAGTCAACAGCTGCAGCAATACAGTTCCTTTCTAGGACATCTCTGAAGGACAGCAGTGAAGGGAAATCTTCCCATTGGGCAGAACTTTGAGCAGCAAACCTGGTTTTGCACTTTTCATGGAAGTAGAAATGACCAGTTATGTGATTATATACTGATTCATGGGGTGTAGCAATAGTTTGGTCAAGGAACTTGGAAGAAGCATGATTGGAAAATTGGTGACAAAGATATATGGGGAAGAGGCATGTGGATGGACTTCTCTGAGTGGTCAGAAACTGTGAAGATATTTGTATCCTATGTGAATGTTCACCAGTGGCTGACCTCAGCAGAGGAGGATTTTAATAATCAGGTGGACAATATGACCCATTCTGTGGTCACCACTCAGCCTCTTTCCCCAGCCACCCATGTCATCACCCAGTGGGCCCATGAACAAAGTGGCCATGGTAGCAGGGATGGAGGTTACACATGGGCTCAGCAACAGGGACTTCTGCTCACCAAGGTTGACCTGGCTATGGCCACTGCTGAGTGCCCAATTTGCCAGCAGCAGAGACCAACCCTGAGCCCCCAATATGGTACTATTCCTTGAGGTGATCAGCCAGCTACCTGATGGCAGGTTGATTATATTGGACCTCTTCCATTATGGAAAGGGCAGAGGTTTGTCCTCACTGGAATAGATAGTTACTCCGGACATGGGTTTGCCTATCTTGCATGCAATGCTTCTCCTAAAACTACCATCTGTGGACTGATGGAACGCCTTTTCCACCATCATGGCATTCCACACAGCATTGCTTCTGACCAAGGCACTCACTTTACAGCTAAAGAAGTGTGGCAGTGCACTCATGCTCATGGAATTCATTGGTTTACCATGTCCCCCATCATCCTGAAGCAGCTGAATTGACAGAATGGTGGAATGGCCTTTTGAAGTCACAATTACAATGCCAACTAGATGACAATACAAAGCTGGGCAAAGTTCTCCAGAAGGCCATGTATGCTGTGAATTAGCATCCAATATATGGTACTGTTTCTCCCATAGCCAGAATTCACATGTCCAGAAATCAAGGGGTGGAAGTGAAAGTGGCACCATTCACCATCACCCCTAGTGATCCACTAGCAAAATTTTTGCTTCCAGTTCTTATGACATTACATTCTGCTGGCCTAGAGGTCTTAGCTCCTGAGGGAGGAGTGCTGGCCCCAAGGGACACAGCAATTCGAATAAATGGAAGTTAAGATTGCCACCTGGATACTTTGGCTCCTCTCACCTTTAAGTCAATAGGCTAAGGAGAGAGTTACGGTGTTGGCTGCGGTGATTGGCATAGACTATCAAGATAAAATCAGTCCACTACTCCACAATGGAGGTAAGGAAGAGTATGCATGGAATATAGGATATCTATTAGGGCATCTCTTAATATTACCATGCCCCATGATTAAGGCCAATGTGAAACTACAATAGTCCAATCCAGGCAGGACAACAAATGGGCTCAGACTCTTCAGAAATTAAGGTTTGGGTCACTCCACCAGGAAAAAACTATGGTCTGCTGAGGTTCTTGCTGAAGGCAAAGTGAATACAGAATGAGTAGTAGAAGAAGGTAGTCATCAATACCAGCTATGACCACATGACCAACTGCAAAAACAAGGACTGTAATTGTCATGAATATTTCCTCCTTCTTTTGTTAAGAACATATTTGTGCATTTCTACACTTGTACTGAGAAAATATCTTTATTTTATTTCCTTTTTCCTTTATCATGTGACATAAGATTTATTGACTTCATATCAGCATTTAAGTATTGTTAACTTTATGTAATAGCATTTGGGTTGGGGATTGGTGAGTCCAGTTTATGAAGGATAGTTGTATTACGTTAGGCATAATTATGACATTATTATTGTCTTTATCTGAAGATTATGTATAATCTCATGAGATGTGTGTGTGTTCAAGTTGACAAAAGGTAGACTTGTGATGGTTAATACAGACTGTCAACTTGATTGGATTGAAGGATGCAAAGTATTAATCCTGGGTGTGTCTGTGAGGGTGTTGTCAAAGGAGAGTAACATTTGAGTCAGTGGGCTGGGAAAGCCAGGCCCACACTTAATCTGGGTTGGCACCATCTAATCAGCTGCCAACGTAGCTAGAATATAAAGCAGGCAGAAAAGCATGAAAAGATTAGACTGGCCTAGCCTCCCAGTCTACATCTTTTTCCTGTGCTGGGTGCTTCCTGCCCTCAAACATCAGACTCCAAGTTCTTCAGTTTTGGGACTTTAACTGGGTCTCCCTTCTCTTCAGCTTGTAGACAGCCTATTGTGGGACCTTGTGATAGTGTGAGTTAATATTTAATAAACTCCATATATAAAAAATTAGTTATATTCCTCTAGAGAACCCTAATACATTCTTCCACCAAACTGCAAGAGATTGATTTGAGTACTAACTCCATCACCCACATGCTATGGCCAGACTTGTGTCTTTTAAACTTTCTTTACTGCAATGCTGTGGACTTTATTTGCGCAGCAGGCAGGAAAAACCTCTTCAGTGATTACAAGCATATATATATATACTTTGCTGTATTTTGTACACTTCTTATTAAATTTTATTCTGTAATATTATATATATTTGGCATTCCCATTGTGCACAGGTCCCTGATAGAGACTGCAGGATATTCTCAGAATCATTCTGCAGATGAGCTAATAATTGAATTGACTAAGGAACTAATGACTATTAATATTATTAAGTAGAAGAAATAAAAGAATACAACATAGAATGTTGGTTGTTGATAAAATAATCAAACAAGCAAATAACAATAAAATAACAATAGTAATGGTAATCTTTTATAATCATTTGTTAACTTAGGGTTATAAAGGCTTAAGGACTAATTATATAGATCAGCGAAAAGAATTTCAACTTCTGAAACTAATCTGGAAGATCTATAAACATTTTATTCTCTCCGTCTAAACTATGTCAAATATATTGAAATCTAATACGAAAAATGTGTTATTAATAATTGTTTCATCAGCAGTATGAAGATTATTCAGCCAGGGCTGCAAACAACCAATACATGCTGAGAAGTGCCTTTGGAGAATACAATTTGTCATTGAATATGGATGTCAGGAAAGAATCTGGGCAAAAGCAATTGGATTGGAAAAGGAAGCATAATCACCAACATGAACAAAGTATATTTTACCGGAGAGCCCAATCTACTTGAGATTCAGCTATAAATATCTCATTTATAGCTCATATGAAAGAGAAATTATGTGGTAGAAGAAATGGATACTGAAATGTTTATGGCAAAATTTTCAGTGTATCTTTCTCACAACATTCATTTTGACTGAGAGTTAATTTTATGTATAAAATAATTTATAATATCAGCTCAAAGTAACTGAAAGTATAGAACTCTTTCTAAAACTGTTTATCTGGATATTACAGGTTTTTTCACCAATATAATTTTAATCTGGTAAAAAGACTCCTCAAAAAATTACCCCTCTGATATATATGTAAGTCAATTAGTCCTTTGATAATGCTGTTTATATTTACACACACAGACACATGCACACACACACACATATACATGCATACGTATTTATTTACCAAGAGTTTATGCTCAATATTTAATGAAAGTTTGAATATTGAGATAGAGCACAAAACCCTTATAATTTCAGTTCATCAAGAAAAGGAATGAAAGACTAAAAATTACTATTTGGAATTTGACCAAAAGCTGGACTTAAAATTGGAAATAATTGTCTCAACTAAACATTTTGAAAAATTAAAATATACTTCTAAATCTCTAGAATATGCATGTTTCCTTCTTAAGCATCCTGACTATGCTATGAGGAGACTATCCTTTCACTTTTTTGTTTCAATTCTGGTGTCTGTGTATGTGTGTGTGTGTGTGTGTGTGTGTGTGTGTGTGTGTGTGTGTCTATGTCTCTGTGTATTTCATATAAATGACTGATATAGCTTTAAAGTTTTTTTCAATATTACTAAATTTTAGAAGTTTTTTTTTTTTTTTTTTGGTCTGTCTCTAGGTCTCTAACCTTGCTTTCTTTAGAGCATCACTTTAGAATATTTGTAATTGCAAATTCTTTCTCTGCGCCTTTGAGATATAAATTTTTTAAAAAAGCCTCCTGCCAGTTTTACAACTCAAGGACCTGGGAGCCATCTCTTTGAAATGCAATAATCAATGAAGATAGTGTCCCTCTCTTCTTGTCTCTGTGGGAGCTTGGGAGTCTAACTTTGGAGGGTGCATTGCTCTAAATTGTAAAACTACTTACTGTCATTTGGCTTATGCGAATTAGCTAACACAGATAGTCTATGATCTCCCTGACCCCAGCTTTCAAAAACTCTTCTGCTCTTTGTTTCTCCAGAGTTGAGTTGAGAGCTCAGACTGAGTTATGTCTGGCCTCTGTCCCTATTGCAGTCACCTTCTTTGCCTGTTTAACTTTGTTAAGTGCAATGTTTACTTTGACATAGGTGTATGAAAATAATATAGAAGTCAGTGACTTTACCTTGGTCTTCATTTTTTAGGAAATTAGCCTCATCAATTTCAAGTCCCAATGAATTTCTAATAACCATGAATCCTTTGATAATTTGAGAGCTCAGAGACCTTTTCTAAATCCCAGTCTATCCTAATGAAAGACTTAATAGATATATAACTCTGCCATACAGATTATGGGTGTTAATCCTAAATCAACATCTCCTGAAAAGTTTGTGTGTAACAATAGTCTGTGAGTAGAAGTAATACATCTGGTCCTTCATATCCACAAGTTTCATATCTGTGGATTCAACCAACTGTGGATAATAAATACACACACCCCCCCCCCCCACACACACACAAAGTAACCATACAAAACTAAAAATAATACAAAAGTTAAAATACAGTGTGACAACTACTTACATAGCATTTACATCATGTTGTATATTATCAATAATCTGGAAGTGATTTAAAGCATATGGGAGCATGTGCATAAGTTATATGCAAATACTACACCATTATATATCGAGAACTCGAGCATCCACAGATTTTGGTATCCACAGAGGACCTAGAGCCAATCCCCTGCAAGTGCCAAATAAAAATCAGTTTAAAAAATAATTTCCTGGATTAATATTTGTACAAGTGTTAAATAGAGGAATGTGTAGCACTCACTAGTCATGTATAGCATGAAGTATAGCAAAGCAGGTCATATTGGAAGAGCTAATCTCTTACTGCCTGTGTTCCCATCCTACCACTGTACCCTTTACAAGTTGGATTAATCTGGTCAATACATAGGAAAACTCTCTTAAAGCCTATACATTTGAAAAATTTAAAAAACAGGAATAAATAGCTCTGTTGTGGAGATTAGTTGTGGAAATCCATTAAAAAATCTTCTCACACTATCTGACACATACGAATGCTTCAGTAAATTATAATACTATTATAGGAATTCTGGAAATGGCATTGTGGGAAAATAAGAAATACACAATACTCTTAGTAGTAAACAATTGTTTGATCTTGAGTATCTCAACTTCTCTTGAGTATGTCAACTTATGATTCCTTCTACTCATTGGTTCAATAATAGAATGAATATGAAAATATTTAGAGGAGTTAATTAAGGGAGATGAAAGTAATGGTGGAGTCCTAGAAAACAGATGTCAAAAACTGATTCTCCCTTTCTGGATAGACACATAATTCCACAAATATAATTCCTATATAATTTCAGAAGGAAATAGTTTGAGGGTAGGATATATATTCAATAGAAAATTTACTCTAAGCAAATATATATCCATGACAATAAGAATTGTCATATTATCATGTAGTGTACAGTAGGCTTTCAAGAAACACACTTTAAACTTAATAATTCTGCTTAGATAATATACTCAATTGTAGGGGATTTTGAAATAATAAAAGAGCAAGGAACAGGAAAAGTGCTCAAGGGAAAGATAAAGAACTTTATTATTTAATCTATATGATTTCATTCTAAACACTACAGTTCTCACTACAGTAATTATGAACTTTCTTCATTGGAGAATATCACCTCTGTACAATGTGAATCTCATTTCATCTTTGATAGACAGTTTGGCAGTGTTCTCTTATGAATGTGTCTTAGCAACAAACACCTATTGGAGCATTGTAAATATTGACAGAGCATTTTCAATGCTTCAATTTTTCAATGCTCTGTCAATGGTTCTTTCAGGAACCAGTACATAGAGATCGCTATCACTAGTTCTGTTCACATTATAACACGGTTTCTACTGAGCATAATCAAAATGAACCAAAACAGAAAATCCAAAATAAACAAACAAATGAAAAATATCAAGATTAAAAGGAAAAAAAAAAAGCAAACCATAATTATCTTTAGATAATATAGGGTCTACATATTTTTTCATTAGTAAGTGAGTATAATAATGCTATTTAGAAATAAGACCAATATACAAAATTTAATTAGAATGCTTTAGACTAAAAAAGAAATTGTGAAAGATGGGAAAAATATTTAAAAAATATATATACACACACAAAATAAGTCGTAGTCATAATACCAAAACTATCTAAATACCCTGGATAAAAAGTATTTAAGTATTCCCCTAATTTAAAAATATTTTCATGATCCAAAAATTAATCCTCATATCCATTGGCAGTCAGTCCTCATTCCTTCAACAATACCCTTTCTACCCTCTTCTTGGTCCATGGCAGTTATTCATCTACTCTCTGTGTCTATGGATTTGCCTATTATGAACATTTTGTATGAATGAAATCATACTATGTATGGGCTTTTATTGTCTGGGTTATTTCACTTATCACTGTATTTTCAAGGTTCATTAACGCAGTAGCATTTGCTAGTACTTAATTTTTATGACCAAAAATATTGTTGTTGTGATATACCATATTATGTTTGTCCATTCATTAGTTGATGGACATTTGAGTTGTGTCATCCTTTTGGCTGCTAAGAACATTCATGTACATGTTTTAGGTTTACATCATTTCCAGGTATCATGGTGATAAATTCAGTAGAGGAATTGCTCAGTCATGGAATAACACTACATTGAACTTTCTGGTGAACTGCTTTACTGTGTTCCAAAGTAACCGCACAATTTTATATTCCGATTGGTAATGTATGAGGGTTTTATTTTCTCCTCACTCTCACCAAAATGTATGTTAAATAATATCTCACTGTGGTTTTGATATGCATTTCCCTAATGACTCATGGTAGTCAGCACCTTTTTATGTGCTTATGAAGTATTTGTGTATCTTCTTTGGAGGAAAGTCTACTCAAATCCTTTGCCCGTGTTATAATTGAGTAGTTTTTCTTTTGGTTGTAGAATTGTGAGTGTTTTTTTATATTTTCTTATATATTCTGAATATTGGCCTTATATTTCGTAACCTTATCGAACTTGTTTATCAGCTGTAATAGTTTCTTTTTATCATTATTTAGGATTTTATATAAACAACGTTTGCAAATACAGATTATTTTACTTCTATCTTTCCAATCTGGTTACCTTGTATTTATTTTTCTAATGTAATTGTCTTAGCTAGATCCTCCAAAACAATATTGAATAGAAATGACAACAATGAGCATCTTTTTCTTGTTCCAAGTGTTAAGAGGAGAGCTTTCTCTCTTTCACCATTAATCATGATGTTAGCAGTGAATTTTTCATAAATATCTTTTATCTTGTTGATTAAATTGCCTTATATTCCTAGTTTGTAAAATGTTTTGATCACAAAAGTGTATTAGATTTGTCAAATGTTTTTTATGCATCTATTGAGAGGATAATGTGATTTTTGTTATTTTATTGAGATGCTATATTATATTAATTTACTTTTAAATGGTGATAAAGAAAACCTCTTTCACTTCTTGGATAAATCTTGCTTGGTTAGGGTGTATAATTCTACTTGCATATTTCTGGATTCTGTTTGCAATTTTTGTCAATAATTTATATGTCCATATCCATAAGGAATATTGACCTAGAGTTCTCTTTTCTTGTGATGTCTTTATCTAGTCTTGGTATCAGATAAATCTGTCCTGGAAGTTGGGAAGTGTTTCTGCCTCTCCAACTTTTAGAATAATTTGTGACACGTTGATATCATTTTTCTTTAAACATTTAGTAAAATTTATCAGTGATGGTATCCAATCAGGAGCATTACTTTCTGAGAAATTTTGTTATTAATATTTTAATCTCTCTACTTGTTGTGGGTCTATTCAGATTTTCTGTTTTTTCTTGTCAGGTTTGTATCATTGTAAGAATTTGTGTATTTCAGCTAGTGCTATGGTTTCAGTATGGATTATTTGTCCCCTCCAAAGTTCACGATGAAATTTGAACCCCCATGTGGTAGTGTTGGGAAGTGGAGCCTAGTGGGAGATGTTGGGTTATGAGGTTAATCAATCTTAATGGCACATACTTGAGGTAATGAGTTCTTACTCTCTTGAGATTGGATTAGTTTTCACAGAGTTTATTTGTTGCCCTTGAGAGTGGATTGTTATGAAGCCAGAGAACCTTCATGTTTTCATCTCTTCATAGGTGTTCACTTCCCATTTGACCTTCTCCATAATGTTGTCACAGAATGAAAGCCATTGCCAGAAGCCAAGGCTATGCCCTTGACCCTTTCAGCCTGCAGAACTGTGAGTTTAATAAACTTCCTTTCATTATAAATTACCCAGTCTCAGGTATTCTTTTATTACAACACAAAATAGACTAAGACACATAGGTTACCTAACTTGTCGGCATACATTTTTATAATGCTCCCTTATGACACTTTTTATTTATGTAACATGGTGCTAATGTCTCATCATCCCTGATTTTAATTATTTCCATTTCTTTCTTCTTTTTTTTTTTTTTGGTTTTTCTACCTAAAGATTTATCAATTTTGTTGATTCAAAGAACTAACTTTTGGCTTCATTGCTTTTCTTATTGTTTTGCTAGTTATATTTTATTTATTTCATCTCTTTATTACTTCCTTCCTCCTGCATGCTTTGAGTATGAATTACTCCACTTTTTTACTTTTTTAAGGAGGAATTTTAGATTACTGATTTAATATTTGTCTCCTTATTTATATAGGCATTGTAGCTATGTGTTTTATCTCAGCACTGCTTTAGCTACAGCCCATAAGTTTTTCTATGTAATTTTTTTTAACTTCACTCATGTCAAAGTGTTATATAATATTCATTGTGATTTTTTTCGTGACATATTTATTTGCACGTTAACTCATAACTTATTATTAAAACAAACTTAATGAAAAGTAAACAAAAGCTTTGTTCCTAGCAAGTATTGTACTTCCTCTTTATTTGGTACATTATTATCTTGCAAATAATATATTTTTACACAGTATGTTTATTAATACTGATATATAATAATTCCTTCATGTAGTTTTATTTTTAATCAGATAAAGAAAAAATTATGAACAAAATTCATTTTTATTATATTTATAAAAGACATTACCTTTATATTTATTATTATTGGAGCCCTTTATTTCCTGATGTGGATTTGAGTTGTCGTCTTGTGTTCTTTCATTTTAAACTGAGGGAATACTATTAGTATTTTTTATACAACAGGTCTGATAGCACCACATTCTCTGTTTCTGTTTATCTAAGTATATCTTAATTTATTATTTTAGTCTTCATTTTTAAGGTTAGTTTTACTGAACATAGAATTCTTGGTTATCAGTCGTTCCCTTTTGTACTTGGAATATGATATCTCATTGCCTTCTGGTCCCATGATTTTTGCTAAGAAATCTGCTGTTATTGTTACTGATATTCCCTTGTAGACAAAGACTCCTGTCTCTCTTGTTGCCTTCAAGGTTCTCTCACGCTTTTTAGCTTTTAATATTTTGATTATGGTATGCCTAGGTGTAGATCCTATAATGGTTTTTATCAAAAATAAAAATATTTGCCACCATTTCTTCAAATAGTCTGTCACATTCTCTCCTCTGGAACACTTGTTCTGTGTTTGTTGGTATGCAGATGGTGTTTCACAATACTTTGTGGCTCAGTCTATATTTCTTCACTTCTTTTTCTTCCTCAGTTGATCAATCATTAACTTTGATAATTCTTTCTTCTTTCAGGTGAGAATTACTATTTAGCTCTTTAGGTGACTATTTTATTTCAGTAGTTTTAATTTTCTAATCCAGATATATGTTTAGTTATTTTAAATAATAATTACTGAAGAGGGGGTAAAACAAGATGGCCAAATAAATGCCTTCACTAATTGTCCTTTCTGCAGGACAGAAAATTGAAAAACTACCCACACAAAAATGCACATTCATGAGAACCAAAAATCCAGTCAGCAATCACAGTACCTGGTTTTAACTTTATATTTTTGGAAGAGGCACTTCAGGGTGTAGGAAAGAGTCTAAAATAGCCACCACTACTCGTATTCTATTTTCTGGCAGTGGCTGTGTGGAACTGAGAGAAAATTTTTGTGCTCGAGGAGGAGCACAGTGGTTGTGGGATTCTGCATTGGAACTCATTGTTGCCCTGTCAGAGTGGAAAACAATACCAAATAGAACCCCTTCAGTACCCAAGAACGGGGTATGTACTCCAGCCCAAGCAAAAGGGAATGATGATCCCAGCAGTCAGAACTTGAGTTCTAGCAAGCAGCACCACCATTAGCTAAAGTACAATGAGGTCAATCAAGACCATTCTGGCTAACACAGTGAAATCCCGTCTCTAATAAAAATACAAAAAAAAAAAAAATTAGCAGGGCATAGTGGCAGGCGCCTGTAGTCCCAGCTACTGGGAAGACTGAGGCAGAAGAATGGCGTGAACCTGAAAGGCGGAGCTTGCAGTGAGCTGAGATCCGGCCACTGCACTCCAGCCTGGGAGACAAAGCCAGACTCCTTCCCCCCACCAAAAAAAAAAAAAAAAGTACAATGACATCTTAAATAAACTTGAAATGCAGGCTAGGCCAAAATTGCTGCAATTTCTGGGTAACTCCTGGTGCTGGGCAACTCAGAGCCCATGGACATGGGGGCAAAAGACCCAGTGAGACATCAGCCAGGGTGACCAAGGAAGTGTTTATGTCACCCCTCCCCTAAATGCAGGCAGCGCAGCTCATACTTCTGTGGGAGACTCCTTCCCTCCACTTGAGGAATGGAGAGGAGAGGGAAGAGTAAAGAGAAATTTGTTTCGTAACTTGAACACCAGCTCAGACACAGTAGGACAGGGCACCAGGCAGAGTCCTGAGGCCTTCATTCCAGGCCCTAGATTACAGATGACATTTCTACACATACCTGTTCTTATTTCTAGAAATAAGACTACTGGCTAAAAGAGAACCCATGCCTTAAAGGGAAGGACCCAGTCCTGGCAGGATTTAATACCTGCTGATTAGAGAGCCCTTGGACACTGAATAATCGGCAGCAGTACTAGGTAGTACTCATCTTGGGCCTTGGGTTAAACTCAGAGATTCAGGTATGACCCAGAATATTTCCAGCAGTGGTGCCTACAGGAGAGTCCTTCTGTCTGAAAGAAAGGAGAGGTAAGAGTAAGGGGACTTTGCCTTACAGTTTAGGTACCAGCTTGGCCACAGTGGGGTAGAAAACAAAGCAGGTTTTTGAGGTCCCCGGTTCCAGGCTGTGAATCTTGAAGGGCATTTCTGAACCTGCCCTGGGTGAGAGGAGAGTCCACTGCCCTGAATTGAGGGTCTCAGGCCTGACAGTATTCACCATAACGTGACTGAAGAGCCCTTGGACCTTGAATAAACATTGATGATAGCCAGGAAGTACTCACTACAGGCTAGGGCAGTTGTGGCCATGGGGAGAAATTTCTCTGCTAGAGGAAAGGAGAGTCAAGAGGGGGAAAGATTTTTTTGTGTGGCTTGGGTACCATCTCAGCTGCAGTAGACTTAAAAACATGCATTGATATACTGAAGAACTCATCAAGGTCTCTTACCACCAGAACTGATCAAATAGAAGAAAGAATTAGTAAGCTTGAAGAAGGCTATTTGAAAATACACAGTAGAGATCCAGAAAACCTTCAAGATCTAGAATATAGCCTTAAAATGGCAAATCTGAGAGTTATTTGCCTTAGAAAGGAAGCAGAGAGAGAGTAGTAGAAAGTTTATCCAAAGGGATAATAACAGACAGTTTTCTAAACTTATAGCAAAATATCAATATCTAATTACAAGAAGGTTAAAGAACACCAAGCAGATTTAAACCAAATAAGACTACTGAAAGACATTTAGCAATCAACTCCCACTGATCAAGTATAAAAAAGTATCCTAAAAGCAGCAAGCTAAAAGAATCAAATAATATGCAATGAATCTCCATTATATCTGGTAGCACACTTTTCAGTAAAAATCTCACAGGTCAGGAAAGAGTGGAAAATGCTGAAGGAAAAAAAAAATACCTTAGAATAGTATATCCAGAGAGAATATCCTTCAAACATGAAGGAGAAATAAAACTTCCCCAGACAAACAAAAGCAGAGAAATTTATCAAACCCAGACATGTCTACAAGAAATGCTAAAGAAAGTTCTTCAATACAAAAGAAAAGAATGTTATTGAGCAACAAGAAAATAAGAAATCATCTGAAGGTACAAAACTCATGTGTAATAATAAGTACACAGAAAAACAGCTTACAACAGTAATTGTGATATGTAACTACTCATATCTTGAGTGCAAATACTAAAATCTGAATTGATTGAAAATAATTACTATAACAAATTTTCATGACATAGTACAATAAGATAAATAACATCAAAGTTAAAAAGTAGAGGGACAAAGTTTGTGTAGAGTTGTTATTAGTTTTCTCATTGCTTGTTAGTTTGTGATGCAGTGTCAAGTCATCATTAGATTAAAATTATGGTTTATGAGATATTATTTGTAAGCCTCATGGTTACCTCAATCAAAAAACATATGATACACAAAAATAATAACCAAGAAGTTATAATATATTAAAAGTTAAAGTAATCTACTCTAAAAGGAAGACAAGAAGGAAGGAAACAAGGAAGAGAAGACCATAATACAACCAGGAAACAACTAACAAAATAGCAGGACTAAGTCCTTCCTTATGAATAATAGCATTGAATGGAAATGGACTAAATTCTCAATCAAAAGACATATGGTGGCTGAATGGATAAAAAAATCCAGATCCAATGATCTCTTGACTACAAGAAACACACTTCACTTATAAAGACACACGTAGACTGAAAACAAAAAATGAAAAAAGGTATTTTATGCAAATGTAACCAAAAGGAGAAGAAGTCACTACATATATATAAGACAAAATAAGTTTCCAGAAAAATAAAACTATAAAAATAGATTTTAAAAGTGTTTTATATAATGACAAAGGGATCAATTCAGTATGAGGGTATAACAATTGTACTTATATGTGACCCTACACTGGAGCACCAAGATATATAAAGCAAATATTATGAGAGCTATGGAGAAAGATAGCCCCTAATAAAATAATAGCTGGAGATTTCAACATTCCACTTACAGCATTGACTAGATCATCCAGACAGAAAATCAACAAAGGAACATCAGACTTAACATGTACTGGAGACCAAATGGACCTAAAAGATATATACAGAACATTTCATCCAATACACATTCTTTCCCTCAGTACATGAATCTTTCTCAAAGATAGACCATACCTTAACTCAAAAATGATTCTCACAAAATTCAAAGAAATTCAAATAATATCAGATATGTTCTCTGACCACAATAGAAAAAAACTAGAAATAAATATCAACAGGAATTTTGGAGACCATAGAAACATGTGGAATTATAACAATATCCACATGAATGACCCATGAGTCAATGCAGAAATTTAGAAGTAAATTGAAAAATTTCTTGACACAAATTGTAATGGAAAACAATGTACCAAAACCTATAAGATATACTGAAAGCACTATTAAGAGGAAAGTTTATAGGTATAAGAATCTATATCACAGAAGTAGAAAAACATGAAATAAACAACCGAATCATTCACCTAAACAGCTAGAAAAGCAAAAGAAAACGAAACCCAAAATGAGCAGAAGAAAAGAAATAATAAAGACAAGAACAGAAATAAATGAAATTGAAACAAAAAAATAGACAATCAACGAAATGAAAAGTTGGTTTTTTGAAATATAAAATTGACAAACTAGCCAGACTAAGAAAAAAAGAGAGAAGATCCATATGCATAAAATCAGAGATGAAAAAAGAGAGGTTACAACTGATCCCTCAGTAATTCAAAGGAACATTAGAAGCTACCATGAGCAACTATATGCCAGTAAATTGAAAAACGTAGAAGAAATGTATAAATTCCTAGACAAATACAACCTAGATTGAACCATGAAGAAATGCAAAACTTGAACACACCAATAACAAGTAATGATATAAAAATCCTAGTAAAAAAAAGTCCCTCACAAAGAAAAGCCCAGGACTTGAAGGCTTCACTGCTGAATTTTACCAAACATTTAAAAAACAACTAATACCAATCCTACTCAAACTATTCTGAAAAATAAAGGAGAAGAGAATACTTCCAGACTAATTCTATGAGGCCAGCAGTACCCTGATAACAAAATCAGACAAAGAATCATCAAAAAAGTGAATAAACAAATAAATAAAAAGGGAAACTACAGGCCAATATCCATGACAAATATTGATGTAAAACTCCTCAAGAAAACACTAGCTAACTGAATTCAAAAACACATTCAAAAAATCCTTCATTATGACCAAGTGGGATTTATCCCTGGGATGCAAGGATAGTTCAACTTATGCAAATCAGTCAATGGATACATATATCAATAGAATAAAGGTCAAAAACCATATATGATAATTTCAATTGATACTGAAAATCATTTGAAATAATTCAACATGGCTTCATGAAAAAAATCCTAAAAAAAAACAAAAAACTGACTATAGAAGGAGCATACTTCAATACAATAAAAGCCATATGTGACAGACCCACAGATAGTATCATACTGAATGGGGAAAAAATTAAAGCCTTTTCTTTAAGATCTGGAACATGATAAGCATGAGCACTTTCACCACTGTTATTCAACATAGTACTGGAAATCCTAGCTACAGCAATCAGACAAGAGAACAAATAAAGTGCCTCCCAATTAGAAAAAAATCAATTTATTCTTTTTTGCAGATTATGTGATCTTATATTTGGAAAAACCTAAAGATTCCACCAAAAAATCTACTAGAACTGATAAACAAATTCAGTAAAGTTTCAGTATACAAAATCAACATACACAAATCAGTACCATTTATATATCCCTACAGCAAACAATCTGAAAAATAAATAAAGAAAGTGATCCCATTAAAAGTAGCTACAAGTGGAACTAAATAACTAGGAATCAACCAAAAAATGGTGAAAGATGTCCACAGTGAAGAGTATAAAACATTGATGCAGCCAGGTGTGGTGACTCATACCTGTAACAACAGCACTTTGGGAGGCTGAGATGGGCAGGTCACTTGAGGCCAGGAGTTCAAGATCAGACTGGTCAACATGGTGAAACCTCATCTTTACTTAAAAAAAAATAGCTTCTTGCAGTGGCACATGCCTGTAATTCCAGCTATTTAAGAACCTGAGACATGAGAATAATTTACATCTTGGAGACAGAGGTCACAGTGACCTGAGACTGTGCCACTGCACTCCAGCCCAGGTGATAGAGAGAGATGATGTCTCAAAAAAAAAAAAAAAAAAAAAAAAAAAAAGAAAGAAAGAAAGAAAAAAAATGATGTAAGAAATTGAAGAGGACACACAAAAATGGCAGGATATTCCATTTTCATGAATTGAAAGAATCAATATTGTTAAAATGTCCATACTACAAAACAATATACAGGTTCAATGCAATTCCTATCAAAATACCAATGACATTCTTCACATAAACAGAAAAAAAAAAAAAATCCTAAAACTTATATGGAATGACAAAAGTTCCCAAATAGCCAAAGCCATCCTAAGCAAAAAGAACCAAATTGGAGAAGTCACATTACCTGACATCAAATTATACTACAGAACTATAGTAACCAAACCAGCACTGTATTGGCATTAAAAAGACACATGGACCAGTGGAACAGAATAGAGAACTCAGAAACAAATCTATACTCCTACAGTGAACTTATTTTTGACATTGGTGCCAAGATCCTGCATTGGGGAAAGGACAGTCTCTTTAATAAATCATGCTGAGAAACCTGGGTATCCATAAGCAGAATAAAACTAGACTCCTGTCTCTTGCCATATACAAAAGTTAAATCAACATGAATTCAAGATTTAAATCTAAGACCTCAAACTATAAAACTTCTACAATAAAACATTGGATAAACTATCTAGGCCATTGAACTGGGCAAGGTTTCTTGAGCAATACCCCACAGTCACAGGTAATCAAAGCAAAAATAGACAAATGGGTTCATATCAAGTTAAAGAGCTTCTGTACGGCAAAGGAAACAATCAACAAAGTGAAAATACAACCCACAAAATGGAAGAAAATATTTCCCAACTATCCATCTGACAAGGTATTAATAAACAGAAGATATAAGGAACTGAAACAAATCCATAGAAAAAATATAATAATCTAATAATCTAAAATGGAAAAAAAAGATTTGAGCAGACATGTCTCAAAAGACCCATAAATGGAAAATAAGCATAAGAAAATGTGCTCAATATCATTGATCATCAGAGAATGCAACTGAAAATTGCAATGAAATATCACTTCACCCCAGTTAAAATGGTTTATATCCAAAAATCAATCAGGCAATAACAAATGCTGGTGAGGATGTAAAGGAAAGAAAACTCTCATACACTGTTGGGGGGGTGGGGGGTGTAAATTAGTACAGTCACTAAGGTGAGCCATTTTGAGGTTCTTCAAAAAGTTAAAAATAGAATTTCCATATGATCCAGCAATCTCACTGCTAGATATATACCCCAAAGAAAGAAAAACAGTATATTTTAGAGATATCTGCATTCCCATGTTTATTGAAACACTATTCATAATAGTTCAGATTTGGAGGTAACCTAAGAGTTCATTCACAGATGAGTGGATAAAGAAAATGTAGTACGTCTACACAATAAAGTACTGTTCAGCCATAAAAAAAAAAGAATAGCATCCTCTCATTTGCAAAAACTTATATGGAACTGGAGTCATTATATTAAGTGAAATAATCCAGGCACAGAAAGACACACATTATTAGTTCTCACTCATTTGTGGGAGCCACATTTAAAACAATAGAAGTCACAGAGGTAGAAAGTAGAATGATGGTTACCATGGGCTGGGAAGGGAGGTAAGGGGAGGGATAAGTGGGGATGATCAATATATACAAAAATATTAAATAGAAAAAATAAGACCTTGCATATCATAGCACAACAGGGTGACTACAGTCAATGATAATTTATTGTACATTTAAAAATAAAGAAAAAAGTATAATTGGATTGTTTGTAACAAAAGGTAAGGATAAATGCTAGAGGTGTTGTATGCCCCATTTACCCTGATGTGATTGTTATATATTGTATGCCTGTATCAAAGCATCTCATGTATCTTCTAAATATATACACCTACTGTGTACCCCCATAAATTGAAAATTAAAAAATATTCTGTCTTTCCTAATAGTCTGTATTTAGTGAGACATTGTTTACCAACCTTGTTGTTTAGATGTGCTTTCCTTTATTTATTTGAAGCTATTTAAAAGAGTTGGTTTTAAATCTTTATCTAGTAAGTTCAGTATATAGACACCTCAGGAATAGTTTGTATTCACTGATTTTTTCCTAAATATGGGTCATATTTTGGTTTCTTTGTTTCATCAACCTTTTTTTTTTTTTCAAAAATTGGATATATTGAATAATATAGTGTTGCTACTCCAGAAATCAGATTTCTCACTCCCCGCTACTTAAGTGTTGTTTCTGTTCTCTGCTGCTGCCCCTGCTCAATTTTGCTTAGTGACTATCTTAAACAATTTGTGTAAAGCTTATATGGTTTACCATGCATGGCTTTGAAGTCTGTGCTTGTTTGGACTAGTGGTGACATATTGATCATACAGCTATTTTTCTCAAATAAAAGGAATCAATATGCCTCCCAGTCTTTTCCTAGGGTTTCTATGTGCATGTTGGATCACACCATGAAGTTCTGAAATACATTTTTAAACTCTGTCTCAGCTTTTATTTCTTGCCTGTGGAGAGGTTCAAGATCACTGAGGTAAGAGCTTAGGGACTACTCTGGTTATTTCTGGGCACTCACAGAAATTCTAGTCTTCTAGTATCCCAGAAATATGTTGAAGGTTTTCAAAGCCTCAGATGAACAAGGAACATGTAATTCCCCAGATTTTCCTTTTAATTTTCTGGTTAGCTTGTTTGCCTGAACTGTTACTGCCACCTCAGGCAATTGTTATGTTAAACAATTGCTGCTGATTGTTTTCAACAAATTCTCCTAGAGAAAAGTCTGCTCACAATAATGAGCTCTGAGTCAGTTTGAATCAAGACAGGCCCTGTGAATGGGGTCTTTCCAGGTATCTGTCATACAGTGATATAAAAACATATTTTTGGGAAAGAGTTCCAAATTTTCCTCCTCCTCTGGATGTTAGCCTACTAGTTTTCACCATGATTGTAGAAGGGCTTTCAAGGCTTCCATAAAGTTGGAAAAAGGAATGCAAACAAGATGAGTAAAAAATACCACAAAGCTCACTATTCTCACTGAGATTTAGATGCTTTTCTTGAATAAATGCACCTTGGGTTTTTGCAAACTATGGCTCATTTCTAGAGCTCTAAATAGGTTGATTTTGACCATTTTTCAACAAGGTTATCATTTCTTTTATGGACAAAAAGATTTTTGGAAGTCATTATTCTGCCATTTACATCACTAAAAAAATACTTTTTTTCCCCCTATTGTTAACTATAGTTGCCCTACTGTGCTATTGAACACTAGTATCTTATTCCTTACATCTAACAGTATTTTTAAATTTATTAACCTTTACTCCCCCTTCCCTACCACATTTCCCTTCATCTGGTAACCATGATTCTAGTCTCTATCTTCATGAATGCAATTTTTTTTAGCTTCTACACATAAGTGAAAATATGCAATATTTTTATTTATGTGTCTGGCTTATTTCACCAAACATAATGTCCTTCAGTTCCACCCATATTGTTGCAAATGACAGGATTTCATTCATTTTTATAACGAGTATTTTGTTGTGTAGAAACTACTTTTTAAAACAATTTAGTACTACCTTTAGATTAACTCAGGAATCTATAGTATGAAAACATGTAATCCTACTTTCAGTTAGATGTTCTTGAATATATCTAGTATATGTCTACCACAAGGCATCTACGAGAATGTTTCTGATAGCATTGTTCAAAGCATAAAAAGTGTTTTAATGATATAAGTATATATCAATAATGGAATAGACACATTCATTTTGGTATACTAAAGAATTGCAGTGCTGTTCAGAAATTTTAAAAAAGGCAACTTCAGTCATCAAACATATAATTTTAAATGTAAAAAGTCAAAGAAGAATATTTATATTATATCTATATTTTAAAAACAAAAAGTAAATATTTTAAAATAATGATAAATAAATAGTAAAATTAAGACAGAAAGAGGAGGCATAAGAGGCACACATTTTATAGTCATGATTATCCTTGTAAGAAAGCTGATGAATACAACTGGCAAGTGAAACAAAGTGACTTCAGAATCATTTATTATTTTTAAAGCTGGATAATAAGTTTCTGTTTTATTCACCTTAATATATTGTACATGTATTAATGATTTATAATATAAACACATGTTCATATGACTGAAAATGAAAGACTGGAATCATATTATTACTTTTGTAAGATGTTGATCCCAAACCACTTATTTATGATTTGATTATGTTTTCCTCAAAAAAGAAAAAATAAATCCTCAAGTAGTGATCTGTAGTTACCTTCGAGTAGTTTAGTGGAAAGTTTCAATGGAGCTTTACTGCACTGGTTCCATATACCATTCCCCATTTTCTACACACTTTGCACAGCTTCTCTGTTCCCCTAAGCAATCAGCTGGAGCTAGAGCAGATGAAAGTTGCATTCATAATTTGCATTTATAATTTTTCTTTTTTTATCAGATATATTGAGGTCAAATAATTATATAGTAAAATCTACTCTTTCTCAGTGTGCAATATAATGCACTTGACAGATGTATATAGTATTATAAGGTGTATAAGCATCACATCAGTCAGAGATAAATAATATTTTTTCACTGAAAAAATTCCCTTCTACTATTTTTTGTGGTCAATTCTGTTACTCCAACCCCATCCCTGGCAACCACTATTTCTGTCTTCTAATGTTGTATGTTTTTAACACATCATCTAAATGGTATATTTATGTAGTTATTTTCTATGAGCCTGACTTTTATCACTTACTATAATCTTTTGAGATTCATCCATGTTGTTGCATGTATCATGATGTTGATTTTGTAGTTTTACCATCATTCGTTTTTCCATCTACTTGATATTTCAATTTTTTGACTTTTGTGAACAAAGACATTAACAATTCTTGCATTCCCATAAACAGTGTATGAGGGTTCTTATTTCCTCACATGCTCATCAGAACTTTGTATTGTCAGTTATTTTGTTGTTTTTAGCCATTCTAAAGAGTATGTTTTAATAGTTTAGTGTGGTTAAAATTACTTTTCCATAATAATGTTAAGTATCTTTTAACAGCTTGTAATCTATACCTTTCTTTGGAGAAATATGCTTAGTAGGATGAACAGTTCTCAAATAATATTTTTAATTATATATTCATGTATGTAATTAAATTATATATCTGTTATAATTGTGTTTTAAAAACATCACCAAATTAATTTTTGTAGTTATCCAATATACTTTATTATATTTGGTGTATCTTCTTCTGATGTAATCTTTGTTATAGGTTATATAAGAAGGAAATGACAAATAAAAGACCTTCATGAGACAGTGAAAAATGGTATCTCAGTTACCTAAATATATACAAGGTTTACACTTAAAACAAAAACAAAATAGTTGTTATGAGAACATAAAAAAATTATTTCTGGGAGCTTTGAGATAATTGGAGTTACCTGAAACTATAAAACTATAAAACATAGAATAAAATTATTTTTGGAGGCAATATCTATCATTAAATCAACAATTTAGTTTATAGACCTTACCTTTGATTACTAACATATGTAAACATTTGAAGAAGGCATGCAGGCTTGGCATATACTTTTGTATAAAATTCCGGAATTCTAGAAGGGAATTCATGAATCAGTGAACTGTATTATACTTTTAATCAATTTCCTAGTGCTTCTAAAGTAGATCAGTAGAATAGGCTGCATATTTTGGAATGAGTTAAAGAGATTTTCATTTATATTGGAATTTACATAGACTCTCAAATCCAACAAGACCTCAAAGGAGTGGTTAAACTTTATACTAGTTGCAAATTAAGTAATTTGGAGGCTTCATGTAGTCAAAGTATTATGCAGAGAATTTCAATCATACATTTATTGGTCAAATAGCACCCTAGGTATCAGAAATGTTTTATGCAGCATTGAAATGTGGCTTATTTTAAAGGAAAAAATTATGAACTTGATCTTGACTCAGCAATAACTAATTCATTATAATTTTTACTAAACTTTCCTGGAGTGTAGTATAATAGTTTATATTGTAAAATTCATTTTGTAAACACTACCACCTAGGAAACTATGAACAATAGTAATCATTTGTATTCCCTAGTATCATTTATGCCAAAAGAATGAACATAATCATTTTTACATGAATTTTCAAAATGTATCAATCAAAGTTTGCTTCAAAACTACAAAAACAATCTATTAAATTCTAAATTATTTTAAAACGGCAAAATGAGAATTGGTCTCAACAAAAAAAGTAAAATTATCATTTGACACTAATAAGTACTAAATTACTGTGAATATTGGCCCGACTTAACACATACACACAAAAATACACACACACTCTTAACAATTTGTGTTGCATGGAATTGGAATGGCTACCTTATAAATGGCTATGAAGTTTTCTACGACCTAAATTGTTCAAAGAGAAGAATATAATTGCCCATTACAGAGCATTATGGATAAGATGATTGTGTCTAGTTTGGTCTAACTGAAGGTCTCCATCAGCACTAATATTTTATTATTCAAGACCAATTAGACAGGAATAATTTTTCATTTCTTCTCTTTTTGGTAGGGAAATGATATTATCTTGGATCACACAAAAATATAAAATAAATTAAATACTTCATTCCTTTGGGTTTTTAAATAAATAGGACAGCATTGGTTTGTTTTCTATCTAGGAAACTTAAGTTAATATTGAAGTAAGAAGCACAAAATAAACTTACCTGTAATATGTTTTAAAAGTACAAATGATTATAGTAGTCATTTCTCAAGATCCATTCTTAACTATTTTTTTTTTCTTTAGTAAGTAAACCAAGGATTTAGAAGCACAAGTAATTGCCCAGCTTAAAACCACATTTTGCTCCTTATCTTACTGACACCTCTCACCTTGCAATAAAAGTGTGTTCTATGAACTGGAATGAAAAGGAAAAATGAATCTTCAGAGTAAAATTCTCATAAGAAACTGCTTAGCCCTACTGTTCTCTTTCACCTTTCTACACTCTAAAGAGCACATATAAGCCAGCTTTTACAATGCAGGAGGAAACTGGGGGATGGTAGATAAAGATAAACAGAAACCTAGATCTAAGGATAATTGTTGGAGCACCCGCCAGAATGGCAAAAATTTGGCAACTGACAACATCAAATGTTGATGAGAATGTGCAGCAATAACAGCTCATATGAATTGTGGATGGAAGAGTAAAATGGTAGACTCATTTTAGGAAACATTTCTGTAATTTCTTATAAAATTAAATATACACCTAACATAAGACCCAGCAATTCCCCACCTAGGCATTTACATAAGTAAAAACACATCTAAAAGAGAATAAAAAGTTATCATTTAATGGGTACACAGTTTCTGTTTGATATGATGAACAAATTCCAGAAAGGTATAATGGTGATGGTTGCACAACGTTGTGAATGTACTTAAAGCCACTCAATTGTACAACTGTAAATGGTAAAAGTCATAAATTTCATGTTATGTATATTTTATGAAAACAAACAAAATGCTACAGAAAGACTTTTCTAGAAATGTCCATGTTAGTTTCAATAATAGCTCAAAACAAGAAACAACCAAAATGTTCATCAAAAAGTGAATGACAAAAGGCATGTTCTCACTTTTACGTGGGAGCTAATAAATATTGTTACATGGAAGTAGAGAATGAAAAACATACAGAACAAAGACTGAGAAGGGTGAGTGGGGATGGGGTGGATAATGAAGAGATGTGGGTTAAAGGGTACAAACATATAGTTTGATGGAAGGAATAAATGTAATGTTTGATAGCAGAGTCGGGGTACTACAGTTAACCCAAAATGTATTGTATTCAAGAGATAAACATCCTAAATACCCTGACTTGATCACTATCCATTATATAAATGTAACAAAATTTCACATTTACCCCCAAAACTTGTGCAAATAAAAAATAAATCAATAAATAGAAGACAATGCCTCCCAACAAAACAATAACAAACAGTCATTTAGAATAAGCATTGGAAAATTAAGGCTAATAGTCAAATCTGGCCTGAGACTTGTGTTTATACAGCTTGAGTGCTATGAATGGTTTTTACATTTTAAAAGGATATATTAATATAATCTGTATACACACCCCCATATGCACACACACACACACGCATACACACACACCCTCATATATCATACACACACACATAAATGATAAATATCAGTGTGTGGCCAGCAAAGATTTACATACTTATACAACTTTTTACAGAAAAAAAAAAAAAAGGTTAATCCCTGACTTAGAAGATAAATAAAAAGTAATAAAAAGGACAAATTATTTAAACATGCAACAATGCAAGTACATCAAATAAACATTGTACTGAGTGAAAGAAGCCAGACACAAAAGTTTATACTGTAGGTTATGTGTGACACTCTAGAATGGGCAAAAGCAAGTGAACAAATTTAACATCAACAATAATAAACTAAACTGACAAGTGCCTCCTAATGTTATGCATTGAAAAGGAGACAACATCACGTTACATTAGTGCTAAAAATGTATAATGAAAATTTAATTATGAGGAAGTAGAAGAATCATTAGAAAAATGTTGAGGAACATTCTACAGAAAAAATGGCTTGTACTCTTCAAAATATCAATGCCATTTCATGAAAGATGAAGGATAAATTGTTCAAGTCTGAAATAAGATCAAGACAGCTAATGTAAATGTAATGTGTACCTGAAGAAAATGCTACAAAAGATATCAATCAGATAGCAGATTTTGAATATAGATATTAATTTATATAATGACTGTTTCTGTAGCCAAATGCTAGGCACTGTAGAAAATTTATGTGAGCTATAACTAAGGGTTAAAAATATTTGAGAAGAGGTTGGGTGTGGTGGCTTATGCCTATAATCCCAGCACTTTGGGAGGCTAAGGAGGGTGGATCATGAGGTGAAGAGATCAAAACCATCCTGGCCAACATGGTGAAACCCTGTCTCTACTAAAAATAAAAAAATTAGCTGGGTGTGGTGGTGCACACCTGTAGGCCAAGCTACTCAGGAGACTGAGGCAGGAGAATCACTTGAACTCAGGAGGCAGAGGTTTCAGTGAGCTGAGATCGTACCACTGCACTTCAGCCTGGTGACAGACTGAGATTGCATCTCAAAAAAAAAATAAATAAATAAAATCTTGAGAAGATGAGCTTCTAGTCAAGGAAGCCATACAATAAATTCAGTCTTAAATATGTTAAGTTTTCACAGCACTTAAGAGACAGTTATGTATATAATTTTCATAAATGATAAAATGCATATAATTCAGTACTTTATTGATAGTGTTGTTCTTGTTTAGAAATTCTCATTGCAAGCAGGGGCCAATACAGATGCTCCCTGATTCCTCTGAATAAAGGGTATGAGAAAACATTTTATCAAAATCATAGCTAAATTACTTTAAAAATTAAATGAAAATATTTGTATTTTTATTTATTTATTTACCAGACATAAAATTCCAGTTTTTCCTACTTACTCAGGTGAATGTCCTACAGCTTGATATGTAATTATAATTAGGCTGAACTCCACTGGCAGCAAAATATTGAGAAGAAATTTAAATATGAGCATATCGAAAGATGGATTTGCTTTTATATATAAGAAAGAGAAAAAATGCAGTGGCCAGAGCTTGAATTTGACGAATAGACAGAGGAATACTAAAGAGGTGAAAAAACAGATGGATGGGCTGTTATGTGATATTTGTTGTGCTAATTTCTAAATGGACCAATTTCAGCTGAAAACACAGTCAAGGAAATGGCCATGAACATGGCTCAGGTGTATCTTAGGAGAAAATTACTAGAAATGGAAAGGTCAAGGGTGACACCATTTTTGTGGGTCATCTAGAAATAGGAGCCACCTAAATCTCTTTGTAAGTCTCTGAGGACTTGCTTTATGAATCTGGGTGCTCCTGTATTGGGTGCATATATATATAGGATAGTTAGCTCTTCTTGTTGAATTGATCCCTTTACCATTATGTAACGGCCTTCTTTGTCTCTTTTGATCTTTGTTGGTTTAAAGTCTGTTTTATCAGAGAGTTGGATTGCAATCCCTGCCTTTTTCTGTTTTCCATTTGCTTGGTAGATCTTCCTCCATCCCTTTATTGTGAGCCTATGTGTGTCTCTGCATGTGAGATGGGTCTCCTGAATACAACAAACTGATGGGTCTTGACTCTTTATCCAATTTACCAGTCTGTGTCTTTTAATTGGAACATTTAGCCCATTTACATTTAAGGTTCATATTGTTATGTGTGAACTTGATCCTGTCATTATAATGTTAGCTGGTTATTTTGCTCGTTAGTTGATGCAGTTTCTTCCTAGCATCGATGGTCTTTACAATTTGGCATGCTTTTGCAGTGGCTGGTACCAGTTGTTCCTTTCTATGTATAGTACTTCCTGGATGCAGCTGGAAACCACCATTCTCAGCAAACTATCGCAACAACAGAAAACCAAACACCGCATGTTCTCACTCATAGGTGGGAATTGAACAATGAGAACACTTGGACACAGAAAGGAGAACATCACACACGGGGGCCTGTTGTGGGGTGGGGGGAAGGGGGAGGGATAGCATTAGGAGATATACCTAATGTAAATGACAAGTTAATCGGTGCAGCCCACCAACATGGCACATGTATACATATATAACAAACCTGCACATTTTGCACATGTACTCTAGAACATAAAGTATTAAAAAAAAAAAAGAAAAGAAATAGGAGCCACCTAAAGCAATAGTCTGGCCAGTGTTGGTGAGTAAGAGAATTCTATAGGGCAAAGTATTTAATGAGAGGAAGGGACAGAAGCATGTTCATTCTTCTGAATAAAGAGTGAGAGAAAACATTTTTTCAAAGATCATAGCTAAAATGATATGATCATATATATGATATACTCAGATCATATATATCCATATATACACACATATTATCTATATACACACACATAACCTTATGTATATACATATATATGTCTGTATATGTATGGATGTATATATGAATGTAAATGATGGTAATGGGAAGGATCTTGAACTTACTCAAAAATGAAGGAAAAATGCTTGAGATTCACCTTAGAAAGGGCAGAGAACATTAATCCCTTGTGCTCTGTATTATGAGGCATCTGAGACTATGAACAACTTCTTTACCAGGTAGTTACATATTCTGAACCTCATTAGGCTAAAATAATATTCCCCTTCTCCTGTTTGTCACTCTCCATTTTTATTAGGACATGATATTGATATAACTAAATTCATAAGAAGTGTGATTATATTTATACTGACCAGTCATGGTGTAAAATACCAGTTGAAGTTATCCAACACAAGGAATAACCCAGAAAAACAACTTCCTTTTAGACATTTTTCCCACTGCGTTTTATATGCACTCTTGTAGCCCCTCAGGGGGGGCAAAATAAAGTAAAGCAATAGCTATCAGTAAATTGTAAGCTATTAATTTTACTATATCCATATGAACAAAACAAATTTGGGCTAGATATATTAAATCTGGAACTAAAAATGAAAAAGAAAACTATCTGCACAAAATGCCTCAAGAAAATGATACCATAAAATGAAGCTAATTTCCACCTACTGCCTGCATGCACTGAATTAATATTTCTCATGAATTTTGCTATGGGAAAGAACTAAACTTAGTTTGATTATGGAAGGATTATTTTCAAATTGGTTTTTTTGATGTCATATGAGTAACATTCTCTCATGTTGAAGCATTTTAATTTATTTAGCATTAAATACTTTAAAGTTCAGAGATTATTTTTAAAGACCAATTTTTAAAACAATGAAACAGAGTCACTACAAGGCTTATTGAAAAGTACCCTCATTGGCCAGGCACAGTGACTGAAGCCTGTAATCCCAGCACTTTGGGAGGCCAAGGCAGGTGGATCACGAGGTCAGGAGTTCCAGACCAGCCTGATCAACTGGGTGAAACCCCGTCTCTACTAAAAATACAAAAATCAGCCAGGCATGGTGGGGCATGCCTGTAATCCCAGCTAATTGGGAGGTTGAGGCAGGAGAATCGCTTGAACCTAGGAGGTGGAGGTTGCACTGAGCCAAGATGGCACCATTGCACTCCAGCCTGGGTGACAGAGTGAGATTCCATCCCCCCCAAAAAAATGCCCTCATAAATGTTGTATTTGAAGGTACTAAATTTAAACCTGATTATAAAACCGTGAGTCACAGATTAAATTCTAAACCTTGTAGCTCAAACAGATTAGGTTGGTATAGTTCCTTCTTCAGACAGCGGGAGAAGGCCAGGCTTATGATTTGCTATTTCTTTATCCTTTTTACAAGCTTTGTCACAGGAACTAGGTTTTAGAATTTTATAACCTCATATGTTCTCTGAAAGATAACATTAAACTATATACCTTTGACCTCTTCCATGTTCTATAATTTCATTGAATTGCCATTCCAATTCTTTTCTAAAATGCTTGACAGGAAACCATGAGATAAAAATAGACATCAAAAACACTACTTGTAATTGATAAGTGACCAAAGGCAGGCAGTCCAGGCCTGTCTTGCCCAATGACTTTCTCAACTCAATAGAGATGAAATCTAAATAGTGAATAGAATTAAACCAAACAAAAAGAAGAGTCAATCACTGGAGGAAAATATTCTTGGAGGATCTGTGATTACCATACTCCATTTAAGGGAGTTTGTCATCTGGATAATGATTTAATTTATCCTTTGAGTCTCAAAAATGAACTAGAAAAATTCAGTCACAGCTTCTAATGTGTCAGGTGCTAAGGATAGTATGTTACAATCCCTGCAGTTACATCTGATTTGATATTATTTACTAGATGGCAGGGATACTGTCTAGAGATTGGGATAAAATAAAAATGACTACTGACTGCTTTTTCAACCATAGTATTTCTGATAATGATTTATAGGTCCAAAGAATACCACAGAATGTTCAGAACTCAATCTTACATGCAGTAAATAGCCAATTTTAGAGGGTTTTTTTTGTTGGTTTGTTTTGTTTTGTTTTGTTTTTTTGGCATTCATCTGTCCAGTGTTTGGAGAATGGTCCAGTTGACAGCCCAACAGACCTTTCAGCTTTTTGATATTTTAATTCTGCCAGAGAAGTACTACCACCCTCAGCGATTGCATGTTTATCCATGTTCTGCAGTTGTAGGCTAGAGAGAAGGGAATACAGATCATTTATTTTCTTTATGGGTAAATGTCTGTGAAAGGCCAACATGCCTAGCATGAACTCTTTAAATTGTTCCAAGTAACAACAATTGTCACAGGATGGAGTACAGGGACTGATTTAAATTATTTTAAGTTGAGAGAGAAAATGATTTGCAGTTGAAGAACTTGAAGAGCCCTCTGCTCTGAAAATGTATTAAATAGCCCAAGAAGTAGGTGAAAATAACAAGTAAATGTTTTCAAACATTATTTTAAAATAACATTTGGTATTCCCTGTATCCTCCCAAATAAGAAGCCCATAATTTAAAAAGATAAATCAGAAATTATATCAATAAACTAATATGTGGGTAGATTGTAAATAAGATACAATGCTGATTTTTCCATTAATTAATCTTGGATCAGAATGTGAAATTTTTTCTCAAAACCCATTGGTCCCTTTATTTTGGAAACTAAATGAATCAAATTACAGAATTTGTTAGGTTTTTCATTTGTAACAATTCTTTGTTAAAAATTAATAGATATTTGGGTCTCCTGTGGCCTTTTGAATACTTTGGCACATTATTTCCAATCCCTCTGAGTACTTGAACTCTAATTTGAGAAGCAAAGTTGAAGAAAGTAAAATGAGATATAAATTGACTTACCTGATTCCAGCCAAGATGTCTGAATAGAAGCAGCTAGTGTGCACTGCTCCAATGGAGAGAAGGAAGAGTGATGAGTAAACACTAACTTTTTTTTGTTTATTTTTATTTTTTTCTTAGACAGAGTTTCTCCCTTCTTTCCTAGGCTGGAGTGCAATGGCACATTCTCAGTTCACTGCAACCTCTGCCTCCCAGGTTCAAGTGATTCTCCTGTCTCAGCCTCCCAAGTAGCTGGGATTACAGGAGCCTGCTATGATGTGTGGCTAATTTTTGTATTTTTAGTAGAAAGGGGGTTTCACCACGTTGGCCAGGCTGATCTCAAACTCCTGACCTCAGGTGATATGCCTGCCTCAGTCTCCCAAAGTGCTGGGATTACAGGCATGAGCCACCAAGCCCAGCCAACACTAGCTGTTTAACTGGATCACCCAGACATATTCAAACTCATCAAGGAAGCAATTTTGGCCCATGAGAAAGCAAGACTGAGGCAGAACAACTGCCAATTGGTAGTGGCACAGAGCAAGGGGAGGCCCCCCACACCCCAGGGAAATTGTGAGTGAGAGCCCCACCTGGCCCTTCTTCCAACACTGAGAATTGCAATTCAAGATGAGATTTGGGTGGGGACACAAAGCCAAGCCATATAATTCCACCCCTGGCACCTCCCAAATCCCATATTCTCACATTCCAAAATACAATAATCCCTTCTCAACAGTCCCCAAAGTCTTAACTCACTTCAGCGTTAACTCAAAAGTCCACAGTCCAAAGTCTCATCTGAGATAAGGCAAGTCCTTTCCACCTGTGAGCTGGTAAAATAAAAAGCAAGCTAATTGCTTCCAAGATACAATGTGAATATAGGCACTGGGTAAATACTCCCTTTCCAAAAGGGAGAAATTGGCCAAAACAAAGGGTCTACAAACCCTATCCAAGTCCAAAACCCAGCAGGGTAGTTATTAAACTTTAAAGATACAACATAATCTCCTTTAACTCCATGTCTTACATCCAGGCCACTGATGCAAAGGGTGGACTTCCAAGGTCTTGGGCAGCTCTGCCTCTGTGTCTTTGTAGGGTACAGCCCCCACAGCTGCTTTCATGGGCTGGTGTTGAGTGCCTGTGGCTTTTTAGGGTGCACAGTGCAAGCTGTCAGGGGATATATCATTCTGGGGTATGAAGGATGGTGGCCCTCTTCTCACAGTTCCACTAGGCAGTGCCTAGTGGGGAATCTGAGTGGGGGCTTCAACCCCACATTTTCCCTCTGCACTGCCCTAGTAGAGGTTCTCTATGAGAGCTCTGTCTTTGAAGCAGACTTCTTCCTGGACAACCGGGTGCTTCCTTACATCCTCTGAAACCTAGGTGGAGGCTCCCAAGCCTCAGCTCTTCCTCTGTGTGCACTCACAGGCTTAATACCACATGGAAGCTGCTGAGGATTATGGCTTGTGCCTTCTGAAGGCATGGCTCAAGCTGTACCTTGGCCCCTTCTAGTGACAACTGGAGTGACCATGATGCACAGTATCAGATCCCAAGTCTGCACAGAGCAGCAGAGCCCTGAGCCTGGTCCACACAACCCTTCTTCCCTGATAGACCTCCAGGCCTGAGATGGGAGGGGCTGCTGCAAAGGTCTCTGAAATTCCCTGAAGGCATTTTCCCCATTGTCTTGGCTATTTATATTTAGCTCTTTTTTATTTGTGTAAATTTCTGCAGCTAACTTGAATTCCTCCCCAGAAAATGGGTTTTTCTATTCTACCACATGATCAGGTTGAAAATTTTGTAAACTTTTATGTGCTGCATCCCTTTTAAATAAAAGTTCCAGTTTCAGATACTTTCTTTGTTCACATATATGCGTGTACACTGTTAGAAGCAGCCAGGTAACCTCTTGAATAATTTGCTGCTTAGAAATTTCTTCTGCCAGATACCCTAAATCATCTCTCTCAAGCTCAAAGTTTCACAGATCTCTAGAGCAGGCGCACAATGCTGCCAGTCTCTTTGCTAAAGCATAGAAAGAGTGCTCTTTACTCCAGTTCCCAATAATTTCCTCATCTCCATCTGACACTGCCTCAGCCTTGACTTCATTGTCCATATCACTATCATCACTTTGGTCACAAAAATTTAACAAATCTCTAGGAAGTTCCAGACTTTCACTTATCTTTTTGTCTTTTTCTGAGCCCTCCAAACTGTTCCAATCTCTGCTCATTATCCAGTTCCAAAGTTGCTTCCACATTTTCAGTTATCTTTATAACAATGCCCCCCACTTATCTGGTATTAATTTTGTGTATTAGTCCATTCCCACACTGCTATAAACAACTACTTGAGACTGGGTAATTTATAGAGAAAAGAGGTTTAATTGGCTCACAGTTCTGCAGGCTGTACAGGCTTCTACTTTGTAAGTTTTTCAGGAAACTTACAACCATGATGGAAGGCAGAGTGGAAGTAGGCACATTTTCCCATATCCAGCAGGACAGAAAGAGCAAAAGGAGAAGTGCTTCACACTTTCAAACAACCAGATCTCAAGAAAACTCTATCACAAGGACAGCAAGGGAAAGTCCACCCCTACAATTCCATCACCTCCCACCAGGCCCCTCCTCCAACACTGGAAATTACAATTTGACATGAGATTTGGATAAGGACACAGAGCCAAACCATATCAGCATTATTCAACATTTTTAAAGAAAAGAGGCTGCAACCAAGAATTGCATATTTAGCCAAATCAAACTTCCACAAGTTAAAGAGGAATAAGATTCATTTCAGATAAGCAAATGTGAAGAGAATATGTTACACCCAAACCTATCTTCCAGGAGATCCTTAAGGGAGTGCTAAATATGGAAACAAAAGACCACTGTCACTGACCACCGCAGAAACACACTATGTGTATAGTCCATTGACACTAAAGAGCAGCCACACAATCAAGTCTGCATAACAACAACATGACTACAGAAATTAAATTTGAACTTATCAATATTAATTTTGAATGTAAATGGGATCAAGACCTCAATTAAAAGGCACAGATTAGTAAGTTAGATGAAGAAGCAAGAACCAGCTGCATGCTGCCTTTAAAAGACTCATCTCACATGTAATCATACCCATAGGCTCAAAGTAATAGGACAGAGAAAAAATCTACCAAACAAACAGAAAACAGAAAAAAAAGCAGGAGTTGCTATTCTAATTTTAGACAAAACAGACTATAAATGCATACTGATCAAAAAAGACAAAGAAGATAATTACATAATGGTAAAGAGCTCAATTCGACAAGAAGGTCTAACTATCCTAAATATCTATGCACCTAACAGAGGAGGACCCAAATTCATAAAGCAAGTTTTTAGAGACCTACAAAGAGAGTTAGATAATCACACAATAGTAGTGAGAGACTTCAACAACACAATGACAGTATTAGACAGATCATCAAGGTAGAAAACTAACAAAGATATTTGGGGCCTGAACTTGACATGACAAAAAATGGGTCTAAGGGATATTTACAGAATTCTACACCCAAAGAAAACAGAACATACATTATTCTAATCTTCAAAGGACACATAGTCTAAAATCAGCCACAAAATCAGCAATAAACAATCCTCAGCATATTCAAAACAAAAAAGAAATTATACCAACCATACTCTTGGACCACAGCACAATAAAAATAAAAATCTATACTAAGAAAATGACTCAAAACAATACAATTATATGAAGATTAAACAGTGTGCTCCTGAGTGTCTTTTGGGTAAACAACAAAATGAAAGAAGAAATTAAGAAATTCTTTAAAACTAATGAGAACAGAGATACAACATACCAGAATTTATGAGACATAGCTACAACAATGTTACGAGGGAAATTTATAACATTAAACACCAACATCAAAAAGTTAGAAAGGTCTCAAATTAAGAACCTAACATCATAACTAAAGGAACTAGACAAGAGCAAATCAACTCCAAAGGCAGAAGACAAGAAATAACAAAAATCAGAGCTGAACTGAAAGAAACTGAAATGTGTAAAACCATGCAAAAGATAAACAAATCCAGGAATTTGCTTTTTGAAAGAACAATTAAGATTGATAGACTGCTAGCTAGACTAATAAAGAAAAATGAGAGAAAATGCAAATAAAATCAGAAATGACAAAGGAGACATTACCACAGGGGGAAAAAAAATACCCTCAGAGACTACCACAAACATCTGTATGCACAGAAACTAAAAAATCTAAAAGATTTGGATAAACGGATAAATCTATCAATATAGAAACAGGATGAAATCTAAACGCTGAGCAGATCCAATAACAAATTTCAAAACTGAATCAGTAATAAAAAGCCTACCAACCAGATAAAGCACTAGCCCAGACAGATTCACAGCCAAATTTTACCAGATGTATAAAGAAGAGCTAGTGACATTTCTACTGAAATGATTACAAAAAAATTAAGGAGGAAGAATTTCTTCCTAACTCATTCTATGAGGCCAGCATCTTCCTGATACCAAAACTTGGCAGACATACCAGAAAAAATAAAAATGTCAGGCCAATATCCTTGATGAACATAGATGCAAAAATCCTCAAGAAAATGCTTGCAAACCAAATCCAGCAGCACATCAAAAAGCTAATCCACTATAATCAAGTAGGCTTTATTCCTGTGATGTAAGGTTGTTTCAACATGTGGAAGTCATTAAATGTGATTCATTACTTAAACAGAACTAACGACAAAAAGCACATTATCATTTCAATAGATACAGAAAAGGCTTTTGATATAATTCAACATCGCTTCAAGTTAATAACCCTCAACAAACTAGGCATTGAAGGAACATACTTTAAAAAACTAACAGCCATCTATGACAAACCTATATTATACTGAACAGGCAAAAACTGGAAGCATTCCCCTTGAGACCTGAAATAAGACAAAGATGCCCATTCTAACCACTTCTATTCAATATAGTACTGGATGTCCTAGCCAGAGTAATCAAACAAGAGAAATAAATAAAAGGCATCTAAATAGGAAGAGAGAAGGTCAAACTATCTCAGTTTGCAGATGATATGATTCTACATGTAGAAAACCTCATAGTCTCTGCTCAAAAGCTCCTAGGTGTGATAAGCCATTTCAGCAAAGATTCAGGATATAAAATCAATGCACAAAAATCAGTTGAAATTTTATACGCCAACAACATCCAAGCTGAGAGCCAAATCAGAAATGCTATCTTATTCACAATAGCCATAAAAGAATAAAATATCTAAAATTATAGCTAACCAGAGAGTGGAAAGATTTCTACGATTCCAAAACACCACTGAAAGAAGTCAGAGATGATACAAACAAATGGAAAAACAAGTGCTATTTCTGTTAAATGACTATGGCATTCTTCACATAATTAGGGAAAAAAAAGTTCAAATGGAACCGAAAAAGAACACAAATAGCCAAGGCAATCTTAAGAAGAATAAAAAAGTCATAGTCACCATGTTACCCAACTTCAAACTATATTAGAATGCTACAGCAACCGGAACCACCTGAGACTGGTGCAAAAACAGACAGACCAATGACACAGAATAGATAACCCAGACATAATGCCACATATGTACAACCATCTGTCCTTTGATAAACTTGACAAAAACAAGCAATGAGGAAGGAAGTCCCTAGTCAATAAATGGTGCTGGGATAACTGGATAGCCATATGCAGAAGATTAAAACTGTGCCTCTGCCTTGCATTATATACAAAAATCAATTCAAGATGGATTAAAGACTTAAATGTAAACCTTAATCTACAAAAGTCCTGGAACATAACCTAGGAAATACCAGTCTGGACATAGGCCCTGGAAAAGATTTCATAATGAAGATGCTGAAAGCAATACAACAAAAACAAAACTTGAGAAGCCGAATTCAATTAAACTAAAGATGTTCGGCACGGAAAAAGAAATAAGAGTAAACAGACAACCTACAGAATAGGAGAAAATATTTGCAAACTACACATTTGACAAAGACTTAATATCCAGAATATATAAAGAACTTAAACATATTTACAAGCAAAAAACAAACAACCAGCCAGGCACGGTGGCTCACACCTGTAATCCTAGCACTTTGGGAGGCTGAGGTGGGTGGATCACCTGAGGTCAGGAGTTCAAGACCAGTGTGACCAACATGGAGAAACCCCGTCTCTACTAAAAATACAAAATTAGCCAGGCGTGGTGGTGCATGCCTGTAATTCCAGCTACTAGGGAGGCTGAGGCAGGAGAATCGCTTGAATCCGGGAGGAAGAGGTTGCGGTGAGCCGAGATCACACCATTGCACTCCAGCCTGGGCAACAACAGTGAAACTCTGTCTCAAAAAACAAACAAAACGAACAAAAACCTTATTGGCTTCTTGCCCAGTGGTCAAAGTAAATGAACAGACACTTTTCACAAGAAAACATTCACGTGGCCAAGAAGCATATGAAAAAAAAAAAAAATGCTTTACATCACTAATCATTACAGAAATGAAAATCAAAACACAAAGAGATAACATCTCACACCAGTCAGAATAGTTATTATTAAAAAGTCAAAAATGACATGCTGGTGAGGCTGTGGAGAAAAAGGAATGCTTATATACTGGTAGTGGTAATGTAAATTAGTTTAGTCATTGTGGGAAGCCATGCAGCAGTTTCTCAAAGAACTTAAAAGAGAATTACCATTTCACCCAGCAATCTTATTATTGTGTATGTGCCCAAAGGAATATAAATCATTCTACCATAAAGACACATAGATGTGTATGTTCATTGAAACACTATTCACAATACAAAAACATGGAATCAGCCTAAACAGTAGACTGGATAAAGAAAATGTGGTATATATATACACAAAGTAATACTACACAGCCATTAAAAAGAAAGGGATCAGCCAGGCACATTGGCTCATGGCTGTAATCTCAACACTTTGGGAGGCCGAGGCAGGTGAATTATGAGGTCAAGAGATTGAGACCATCCCGGACAACATGGTGAAACCCTGTCACTACTACAAAAAAAACACAAAAATTAGCTGGGCATGGTGGCATGTGCCTGTAGTCCCAGCTACTCGAGAGGCTGAGGAAGAAAAAAAAAAAAAAGAAAGGAATAATGTTCTTTACAGCAACATGGATAGAGGCTGGGCATCATGGTTCACCCCTGTAATCCCAGCATTTTGAGAGGCTGAGTCAGGAGGATCACCTGAGGTCAGGAGTTCAAGACCAGCCTGGCCAACATGGTGAAACCCTGTATCTACTAAAAATACAAAAATTAAGTGGGCATGGTGGTGCGTGCCTGTAGTCACAGCTACTTAAGAGGTTGAGGCAGGGTAATTGCTTGAACTTGGGAGGCAGAGGTTGCAGTGAGGCAGAATCATGCCACTGCCCTCCAGCCTGGGTGACAGAGGGAAACTCCATCTCAAAAAATAATAATAATTATAAAAATAAAAATAAATAAATAAATAAATAAGCATAAATAGAGCTGAAGGCCATTATCCTAAGGAAACTAACACAGTGACAAAACCAAATATCACATGTTTTGACTTATAAGTGGGAGCTAAACTTTGACAACACATGGACATACAGAGGGGAACATTAGACTCCAGGACCTACCTGCAAGTGGAAAGTAAAGGGAGGAATAGGATGAAAAAACTACCCATCAGTTACTATGTTTATATGTGTGATGACATACCCTGCACACCAAACCGCTGTGACGTGCAATTTACCTATATAAGAAACCTGCACATATACCCTTGAACCTAAAATAGTAGTTAAAAACATTGAAAAAATTAAAACCGTAAAAAAGTGAAAGTGTTGAAATTTAGGAGATATGTGTATCTCTTACAATGTTTTAATTACTATAGTGGTGAATATCGTTAGTTTAAAATTGTTTTTTAAATAAATAAATAAATTGATGTATCCAAAGTGAACAGCATCTAAGTTGAAGCAGCTCAAAATTCCTTTTAGTAATTTCCCTAAGAATGAGTTTTAAAAATCTCAGGTATACATATTGTTATAGTATGGGAAGTAAGCAATGGGTAATATTTGAAATGGAACTAGAAATTGTAAGTGCAAGTTTCTTATGAGTTAGCACATACATGACAGAAACCAATGCTTGGTTATAACTATACTAAACTATTTACAGGAACATTGCTAATAAATTGACTTAGAAAAACATCCGTCATAAATCTAGGCCTGTCTATGATGCCAGCTTTAGAAGTAATGCCAAATCCTTATCTTCACAGTCGTGAAAATAAAGTTATCAAAACAAACCAATTAACTAACAGAAAAATTGTACAAGATCCTCAAGGAATACATGAGAAGAATGTCCAATAATAATACATGACTTGTAGATTCAGATGATGAATTGCAGAGTAGAAATCTGTTTGATTCAAACCATTTAATCTATACATATTTGAAAATGTACAAATGATTCAAGAATTTTTAATTTGTTTTCCCATATTATAAGAAAAAAATTGCTTATATAATTTAGCAAAATACATAAGTCCTATCATCTTATCCCTGCCCAATTTTCTGGTCAAATCGTCAGTGCTCTATCCCTACTTAACTTCATCTCTGTGTGATAATAAAGAGTAGCCCTTTGTGTTCAACCACTTTCTATTGCAGAGTGAAACTTTTTCAAACCATACTAACTGCAGCTACCAATTAGTACAGACACCAAGTCTTGCTCAATGCTATACTGTCAGCTCTTGACAGAGTGTTGTCAATGGGAGTCCACTCAAGAAACCCTGCTTGAATGGACACCTGAAACTGCTATTCAAAGGGTGAATGACTTATCTAGATTGCTTAATGTATTTAGTGAAGAATGTGTTTATCTATCAATAATCAATAAACCAAACAAATATTGACTTAATTAAGTAACATTTATCTTTCTCATTTAGCATAAAGTTAAGAGTTGTATAGTACAGAGAAAATAGGGTGATTGAACAATTCCCTCAGATCTCCATGCCCCTGTACCTTTAAACTTTGACATTTTGCTGTGTGGCTGTTTCCCTCACGTCTATGAGAGGGCTGCTGTTCCTGCTGCTCCTTCAGCTTTCAAACCTGTGTTCTGTGTAGAAGGAGCTAAAAGGCAAGTGGGCAGAGAGTTTAAAAAAAAAAAAAAAAAGCAGTGTCTGCCTTCTTAAAAACATTTACCAGACATCCAGACAACAGCTCCATGTTATACCTCTTTTAAATAAAAAGCAGTTTGGGACAGTTACATTTTCTATTGGAAAATCACCAAGTTAGGATTCTCTTAGCATTGAAGATTGAACTTTCTTGAACAATCATAAGACATTGTTGTCATCCTAAGGAGTCTTCAATACCATTTTTTTGTGAATAATTTATGTTCCTTCCACAGTTTTTGTTTAGATAAAGTGGTCAGATTTGATATTTGTTTTATCTTATGGTGGTTGTATTCTTGTTCACAATTTAATAGCTAGAATTATAACATGGCTGCTACAAGAAGAAAGCTTTAAACAGTGAGAATTTTTAAGTAGATATATAGCAACCATACGGAGAAAGGAAACATGGATTAACTCTGTCTTCCATATTTAATCCATGCTGAGACAGTATCTGTTGTTCTCCACTCTGTAATATATAATACCGACTCTTTCTTGATTTGCATCCACAGACACACACACACACACACACACACACACACAGTTCTCTCCTTTATTACCTTACCTTGAAATTCAAAGTCATGAAATTATCTATATTTATATTTTTAAAATTAACTGCAATGTATGAAATTCAATTTAATCTAAAAATGAATGAGAAGATTAATTTATAATGAAATAATATGGATTTAATTTTGCACATTTATGGCTACAACTATAGAAGTCATAAGAAAGTAGTCAGGTATTAATCTCTCTACATGAAATCACATTGAGTATAAAAGCCAGAAATACAGACACATGGAAGTCTATTGCACAATATTGGTGACCAAAAAAAAAAAAAAAATGTAGCATTGCTATTAGTGATGTGATTTCTTAAATTTGCAATGTCTTTGAGTATGGCTTCCAACTAAATAAAGTGCAATCTCGATTAATTTATATTGCAGTATTTTAATTGTAAACAATTAATATTTCTTAAGTCTGATGGGAAAATTTATTGTGTATATGCATAATGGAGTTAGACTTTGCTTTCAGATAATTTTAAACACATATTACCCATAAATGAATATCCCAGGGAGCTTTGCATTTTGCCTGGATGTAGGATAATTACTCTTCAAGTGGGACATTCCTGTACATGTCCAATTGTCTAATATTTCCAGCTGTTCCACAGTAAAGGCCACTAACATCTCATAAGCTTTGGAATAACGTGCTTTAAAAAATGTCCCCTAAGGAGCTGAAGAATCCTCTAGAGAACTACTACCTTACTTTTTTTTTTCTTTCTAATTTTCTCTTTGCATAGGAGAGATATTTAACTTTTTCTTTTGTTGTATCTCCATTGGACAGTCTTAGGAATGCAGTGGTTTAGCCCTTTCTTTACCCAGTTAAAATTACTGAGCATCACACCAAACAATTTGCAGTTCTTCAAATATAGTATTTCTTTACACTCTTCCACGGTACTGCTACTGCTGTTTCTTCTCTGATTAAAACCTTATTCTGTATTGTCCTTTTTTGTGCATGCCTACTCATTTATAAAAATAAAAATAAAAAATTCTCCTGCAAACACCACTGCATTGATTATGAGAAGTATCATACTTAATTGGGCAAACTTTTTTACCTCTTTGAAATTGAGTTTCTTAATTTAGGCAGAAAGAATATCAGTATTTATAACACATGGTTGTACTGAGTTTTAAGTGCATGATATACTTTGAGGTGCTTATCACTGTACTTAGAACACAGTATGTTCCAATAAATGTCTACCTTTGTTAGTATAATTACTAGTACAACTGAACACATATATTATTAGCTTTCAAGATTTTTACAAAGCTCTCTTCCTCTTCTAGCTATAAAATTCTTACACATCTGTATCTCTCAAGCATATATTTAGCACAGTGTGTACCCAATAGTAGACACTCAAAAACATCTTCAGAAGTAAAAATTAAAAGCATACATTAATTCCTTACTAATTCATCTCTTTAATTCATTTGTTCACAATATACATGAATTTCCTGGGTTAACGCTAAATAGTCTAAATTAATGTTAAAATTATATTATCCTATAGGTCAGATGCAGTGGCTGCTATGTATACACACACACACACACACACACACACACACACACACACACACACACAGCATCATCCTATTAATTAAGAAAAAGGTGTTTCAGGAGTAGACCATATATTTTCCCTAAGTAGAAAAGCCAATACAAATGAACAATATTCAGTTTTATCTAAAATGTCACATGTCACACTGCAGAAAAACAAATTACTAGACAAGATTCAATAGATGTAACAAGAGAAGATGAAGGATATTAAGTGTATAGACAGATGGGTTTTGAAATCACGGAATTAAACAGTTAAATATATTTGAGCCTCTCCTTTTATTGCAGGATTTCAGATAGCTTTACTTGGTAAATTGCATTGTGCACTCCAAAAGGGTGAAAGTGAAAAGCATATTTTCCATCTTTTAAACTAAAGAACAAGTATGTACTTTGTTTATTGTGTTAGCCAGCTTAGGCTGCCATCACAAGATACCACGGAGTAGAGAGCTTAAGCTGAAATTTATTCTGGCCTTTCCCCTGTGTAAGCCTAGAAGGAGAGACCTCTATGCTATCTCTTCCTCTCCTTATAAGGACACCGGCCCTATAGGTGTGGGGCCCCACCCTTATGACTTTATTTAACCTTAATCACCTCTTTGAAGGCCCTGTCTCCAAATGCAGTCACATCTGGTTAGAGCTTCAGCATCTGAATTATAGGAAGACACAATTTAGTCCATAACACTTTGTAATTTTATAGCTTAAATTTTAATTAATATAATGGGAGAATCTTGGTATAGCTATTAAATACTGTGTAGTTTTAAGAGCATAGTAAATAAAACCATTCCTATGTGTTAGCTAACGGCCTTTGGCAGAAGGTTTTCCAAAGATGGCTTCTTATATGTTTGTACATACATACAATGGCTTGTATGTTCTTATAATGAGACTTTGGTATTTGTTCCAGTGAATGTTGACTTTGTATCTCATAACCCCAGAGTCAGGTGGATTTTGTGACTGCCTCAACCAATAAAGTATGAAATAGCTGACACTATGTGACTTCTGCAGCTAGTATGCAGCTACACAGCCTGCTTCTCTTTGAACATTGGCCCTGAGAGAAACCAGCTACCATGTGATCTGTACAACTTCTCAGAGGCTTCCATGCTGTGAAGAAGTCCAAACTAGTACACGTGGAGAGAACATTTGGAAAGGACTTGAGTCTACATGAAAATAGATTCCTGACCAATACCCAGCTACTAGTTCCCTGCTGTTTCATATCCAGCCATTATCTGAGTGTAACCACCTGAGAGACATTAAATCAGATCGGCCCATCTGAGCCCCTTCCTGATCTGGAAAAAATATTTATTTTTATTTCAATCCACTAAGTTTGGGGTCAATTATTTACTGAGTGCAAAATAAGTTAGTACCTGGATATTTGGCATTGATTTGGAATCAGGTCTCAAGGAAAACTTCGAAGGATCTTGAGGTGAATGTTTGCAGAAACAAAAGTTTTAGAGGAGGTGATTGCTGAAGGTATACAAGAAAGCAGGTGGATTGTCTGGCAGCACTGTTTCCTGAAACAATGTGACAAGTAGGAAATGTGTCTAATGAATTCATTGGTCTAGCTAAGGAAATTTCCAGACAGAATGTAGAAACTGCCAACTGACAACAAATTGAAGATAAATTTGTAACAGTCTTAAAAGAAATGAACAAAGTTCTTAGAGTGACAGGTTGTAAGCGAATAATGAAAGCAGCAAAGAACCCTAGGATGAAAAAGATAAACTGATGAAATTTCTGGACTTAAAGATATCATCAGATGACTTGAAATTACAAAATACATGCTAGTGTAAAATCTTTTGTTTAACCTAGGAAAGGGGAAAATGGACACATGTAAGGACACCACATGAAAAGATTAGAAAATTTTATAAAGAATTTTGTTATATTTTTAAAGGGAAAAGGCATCCCATATGAAGCTACTTTAAAAATGATGTTCAATTTGAAATGCATAAATGTTTTCAGCCAAAAATAGAGAGAGAGAGTGAAATGAATGACTCTTTTGCAGTTGATTATGGCAGCATGAAAATTATGAGAGGAGTTAGAGTTGAAACTGTCAGATGTAGTTAAAATATGCACCTACAGGTTATGAAATGGTTAAACGTTTTCATAAAATAAGGAGATCAAGAAGAAATAGAAAGTATGAATAGACCAATAAAAAATAAAAAGATTAAAGGAGTAATAAAAAATCTCCCAACAAAGAACATCCCAGGACCAGATGTTTCCTTGAGTAAATTTTATCAAATGTTACAGAAAAAATAATACCAATCCTTCTTAAAGTTCTTTAAAAAAGAGAAGAGGGAACACTTCTGAACTCATTCTATGAAGCCATCCTGTTACCAAAGCCAGATAAAGATGCCACAAGAAAAGAAAACTACAGGCAATTATCTCTGATGAACATAGATGCAAAACTTCTCAGTGAAAAACCAGCAAACTGAATACAACATCACCTTAAAAGACTCCAATACACAATGACCAAGCAGAATTTATTCCTGGAATGCAAGGAGAGATTCTACATACACGAATTTTTACACCAACCAATGTGATACACCACATTAACAGAAAGAAGGATAAAAATCACATAATTATCTCAAAAGATGTGGGAAAGTAATTTTCTAAAACTCAACACATTTCATGACAGTTTCAAAAATTAAATATAGAAGAAACTTATCTTCACACGATAAAGCCCATTTATAAGAAGTCTACAGCAACATCATTCACAATAGTGAAAAGCTGAAAGCTTTCTTTTGAAGTTCCAGAGCAAGGCAATGATGCCTACTCTAACCTCTGTTATTTTACATACTGGAAGTCCTATCCAGGCAAATTAGGCTAAAAAGAAATTTTTTAAAATCCAAATAGTAAAAGCAATGTAAATCTATTTCTTTTGGCAAATCATGTAATTGTATATGTAGAAAAGTATAAGATTTCACGAAATATTAGAATTAATAAGCAAAATTAGTAAAGTCAAAAGACACAAAATCAACTTAAAAATTAGTTAAATTTGTGTATATTAAAATTTTTTTTTTTTTTTTTTTTTTTTTGAGGAGTGTTGCTCTGTCACCCAGGCTGGAGTGCAGTGGCGCCATCTCGGAGTAGCTGGGACTACAGGCGCCCGCCACCCCGCCAGGCTAATTTTTGGTATTTTTAGTAGATACGGGGTTTCACCGTGTTAGCCAGGATGGTCTCAATCTCCTGACTTCGTGATCTGCCCGCCTCAGCCCCTCAAAGTGCTGGGATTACAGGCATGAGCCACGGGCGTCTGGCCCTGATCTATTCTTAAAACATTTTGAGGAACCGGTATTACACAGACGTATATGTAGGACCGACAAGTAACATTGAGTATCAGGAGATACTAGAACATGTTTAGAGAAAGTTGGAACATTTCTATTACCTGGTCTTACTTTTACTGAGGAAACAGAGAGAAAGAGAGAGAGAGAGAAGAAGAAGAAGAAAAGGAAGAACGAAAGAAAGAAGGAAAGAAAGGAAAGAAAGAAGAGAGGGAGGTAGGGAGGGAGGACGGAGAGAAGAGAGCAAGCTTCGGTTTTTCTGATTGCAAAAGCAATATATGCTTATTATTGAATACTTGAAATATACAGATGAATACAATTAAGAACACAAAAGTTAATGAAAACATAAGTTCATGAGAGAGAGATAACTGCTGTTAATATATTAGAAATATTCTCCTCTATTATTTTTGAAACACATATTCATATTTAATATAATATTTGAGATATAACATTTGAGATGTACTATGTATTGAGATTTTAGACCTTAATTTTTATTAAGCAATTTTATTGATATAATTTATACAGCATAATGCCCACACATCATAAATGTACAATTTAATTATTTTTATGAGTGTTTGTTTAAACGTGTGAAACCATCACCACAATCCAGTTTGGGAACATTTCCATCCTCTACGTGTAATTTACTGTTCATTCACAACCACGTTCAACCGCAGGTAACCACCAATGTGCTTTTAGTCTTTAAAAAATTTGACTTTTTTGGACATTTTAGATAAGTGAAGTTGTACAATGTGTGGCCTTTTGTGTTCGACTTCATTTACTTAGTGTATATTTTTGAGGATCATCCAAGTTGTAGCCTGGATCAATAGTTGTTCTTCTTTTTTTTTTTTCTTTTTGAGACAAGGTCTCACTTTTGTCACCCAGCCTGGAATGCAGTGGTGTAATTGGGGCTTACGGCAGCTTTGACCTCCTGGGTTCAAGTCATCTTCCCACTTCAGTCTCCCAAGTAGCTGCAACTACAGGCTAGCCACCACACCTGGCTAATTTTTATTTTATTTTATTTTTTATTATTTTATTTGTAGAGATGAAGTCTCTCTATGTTACCCAGGCTAGAATTGATCTCCAGGGATCAAGCAATCCTCCTGCCTCAGCCTCCCAAAGATTACAGGTATAAGCCACTGAATTCAGCCTAATTTTTATTGCAGAATAGTTTTCGGTTGTATGGATGTGATACATTGTGTTTATCCATTCACCTGTTTTTAGTTATTATGAATATTGTTGCTATGAACATTCATGCACATGTGTTTGTGTAGACACATGTTTTCATTTCTATTGAATAAAATCCTAGGAGTTAAATTGCTGGTTGTGTAGTAAATTTACATTTAACCTTTTAAGAAATTGCCAAACTGTTTTCCAAAGTGGCTGCCCCATTGTACTTTCCCACCAGCAATGTAGGAGGGTTGAAGTTTCTCCATATCCTTGCCAATATTTGTTATTGTCTATTTGTTTTATAATGACCATTTTAGTCTATATAGTGGTTCTGTTGGAGTTTGATTTGCATTTCTTTGATGAATAAGAATGTGAGGTATATTTTTATATCATTCATATATCTAGTGAAATGTCTGTTCAAATATTCTCCCCACATAAAAATTGAATTGTTTTCTTATTATTGAATTACAGGTGTTCTTTAATTATTCTGGATGCAATTCCTTTATGAGAAATATGATTTGCAATTATTTTTTCCAGTTAGTAGCTCGTATTTTCATTTTCTTAGTGCTATCTTTTGACATGCAAATGTTTTCCATTTCAATGAAGTACAATTTTTTTTTCTGTTACGGATCTTGCTTTTGGTGGTGTATCAGAAAATTTTGCCCAACCTAGAGTCACTACAATTTTGTCTTACGTTTTATTGTAGATGTTTTAATAGTTTTAGATTTAACAGTAAGACATATAAGTCATTTTGAATTAATTTTTGTGTATGATATGTTATAGGGTCTCTGTTCCTTTTTTTTTTTCTTTTGGCATATGCCTATACAATTATTCCAGAACCATTTGTTGAAATATCTTGGCATCTTTGTTAAAAAACAATTGGGCATTAATGTAAAGGTTTTTTTCCTGGACTGCAGTGATCTATGTTTCTATCCTTATGCCAGTACCACCCTCTCTTGTTTCTGTGAATTTATAGTCATTGTGAAATTGGGTAGTACAAATCTTACAACTTTGTTCTAACCTTTCAAAATTGTTCCTTTTTGAAGTCCTTTGCATTATGAAAATATAGATGATCAGCTTGTAAATTTCTGTAATATAACTTGCTGTAGTTTTTGGAACATTTTCTCATGTTTTTATATTTCTGGTACTTTTAACTAAGACAGTTTGGGAACATTTATGGTAAAAAGGAGGGAGTTGGTATAAATAACTTTTTGATTTCCCTTTTTTCCTCAGAATTCATTCAGTATTTGCCCTATGATACATACACAGAGAAGATGGATCTTTGACATTGAAAAACTTGTGGCTATAAATTTGTAAGTTGTTAAAGTCTTACTGAGTTCTCCTTAGGAGAATAACAGGGTAACCGGGAGAGGAACAAGTGGCTGAGGAAATCCTGGAGGCTGGCAATTACATTGATGGGTCAGTCGATACCAGGAGCAATTACTCCTTATGCCACCAGCAATGCAGATTGCCAAGATGACCCTCAGTGTGACACAGACACATGTTGCATCATTGGGTGGACTAGATAGGCAGCAATTGCTGTCAGGAAGGCATCTGCCAGACTTGGGGAGGAAGAGCCTTCCTGCCATGTCCTGACAACAAGGGAGTGGGAGGACATGCACAGTCAAGTGCCCATGGGATGCTGAACACCAAAGACAGAAATTAACTCTCTGGCTTCTTCCAGATCAAATGGTTCACAAAGGGGTTTACAGCTCTCATTTCCAGTGTTATAAGGTTAGAGGCAGTGACCTTGCGAGAGTTTGAATTTAATTTAATTTTTACTGTTTTATGAAATGGGAATTGTTTTCTGCCAGTCAATAAAGCAGTGGACATTCTGCTCTATAATGGATGTGGAACAAACAAATAAACACACAATGATCTATCTAAAAAGGAAATTAAAAAAATAATTCTATTTAGTGTTAAAAATAATTCGTTATAAACTTAACTAAAGAGGTAAATGATTTATAAACTGAAAACTACAAAACATTAATGAAAGACATTTTAAAAAAACACAAATAAATGGAAAATATTTCATGTTCATGGATTAGAAAAATTAATACTGTTAAAAGGTTTATACTTTGCAAAGCGATGTATAGATTTGGTATAAAACCTATAAAATTTCCAGTGGCATGTTTTACAGAAATTTTTAAAAAATTCTAATATGTATTTAGAACCACAAAAGACTTCAAGGAGTCAAAGTAACTTGTTTTTGAAAAAAAAATTATTGAGTTATAATACACAATAAACTGCACCTATTTAAAGTGTGCAGTTTGAAAAACTTTGATATGTGTATACACTCATTAAAATATCACTATAATCAAGATCATAAACATATCCCTTTCTCCCAAAAGTGTCCTATTACTCTTTTGTAATACTGCTTCCTGCCCTTCCTTCCATTCCCAAGAACCATTGATATGCTTTCATTGTAAATTAGTTTTCTAGAATTTCATGTAAATGGAATTATACAGTATGTATACTTTTTTTGCTGTCTTATTTGACTCAATGTATTTACTTTGAGACTCAACTGTGTTGTGACACACATCAAGGGTTTATTTATGTTTTTTCTGTGTACAATAGTATTCCACTGTATGACTGTACAATAGTTTGTTTATCCATTCACCTATTGATGGACATCTGAGTTGTCCCTACTCTTTGGCTGTTATAAACAGAGTTCACATGAATATGCAAGTATAAGTCCTTGTACAAAAATACATTTTATGTTTCTTTTGGGTAAATACTTAGAAGTAGAATGGCAGAAATATATGTGTATGTTTAACTTTTTAAGGAACTAAAACATTTTGCCAAAGTGTTAGCACATTTTACATTCTTACCATCAGCATATGAGAGTTACAGTTCCTTCATGTCTGCCATCACAGTATGGTCAGTCTTTAATCATTTTAATAGATGTGCAGTGGTCTCTTATTGTTATTTAAATTGAATTTTCTTAATGACTAATGATGTTGAGCATCTTTGTATGTGCTTATTTGCTGTATATCTTTGGTAATGTGTCTGTTCACATCTTTTACCCATTAAAAATAGGTTGTTCTTTCATGCTGAGTTTTGAGAGTTTATGTTTTAATCTGTATACAAGACCTATGAGAAAAAAGAACAAAGCTGGGAAAATCACACTCTAATTTTGAAACATATTACAAAGCCAGAGTAATAAAAATCAAACATACTGGTGAGAGGTGACAACATGCTAGCCGCCCTCACTTGCTCTGGGTGGCTCCTCTGCCTCAGCGTCCACTCTGGCCACGCTCGAGGAGCCCTTCAGTCCACCGCTGTGCTGTGGACGCCCCTCTCTAGGGATGATTGAGGCTGGAGTTGGCTCCCTCTGTTCACCGGGAGGTGTGGAGGGAGAGGCGTGGGCGGGAGCCAGGGTTGCTTGCAGCGCTGGAGGGCTGGCATGGGTTTCAGGTGGGCATGGGCTCGGCAGGCCCTGCACTCAGCACAGCTGGTTGGTGCCTGCTGGACTTGATCGAGAGACAAGCTCCCTCTGGGCTGCCCGAGTGCCCGGTCTGGGTGCTGCAGAGTCCCACTGTGAGTGCCATTGAGAGGTGAAGCCAGCTGGACTTCTGGGTCAGGTGGGGAGGTGGAAAAATTTTCTGTCTAGCTAAAGGATTGTAAATGCACCAGTCAGCACTCTGTGTCTAGCTAAAAGTTTGTAAACGCACCAATCAGTGCTGTGTCTAGCTAATTGGGTGGGGACTTGGAGAACTTTAGTATTTAGCTAAAGGACTGTAAATGCACCAATCAGCACCCTGTGTCTAGCTAAAGATTTGTAAATGCACCAATCAGCACTCTGTGTCTAGCTAATTGGGTAGGAGACTTGGAGAACTTTTGTGTCTAGCTAAAGGATTGTAAATGCACTAATCAGTGCTCTGTGTCTAGCTAAAGGTTTGTAAAGGCACCAATCAGTGTTCTGTCCAAATGGACCAATCAGCTGTCTGTAAAATGGACCAATCAGCTCTCTGTAAAATGGACCAATCAGCTGGATGTGGGTGCTTTTATTCCCAGATACCGGAATAAAACCAGGCCACCTGAGCCATCAGCAGCAACCCACTCAAGTCTCCTTCCATGCTGTGGAAACTTTGTTCTTTTGCTCTTCACAATAAATCTTGCTGCTGCTCACTCTTTGGGTCTGCACCACCTTTACGAGCTGTAACACTTACCATGAAGGTCTGCAGCTTCACTCCTGAAGCCAGCAAAACCATGAACCCATCAGAAGGGATGCACAACTCCGGACAGCAGGAACGAACAACTCCAGACAAGCCACCTTTATGAACTGTTACACTCACTGCGAAAGTCTGCAGCTTCATTCCTAAGGCCGGTGAGACCACGAACCCACCAGAAAGAACGAACAACTCCAGATGCACTGCCTTTAAGAGCTGTAACACTCACCGCGAAGGTCTGTAGCTTCATTCCTGAAGTCAGCAAGACCATGAACCCACCAGAAGGAAGAAACTCTGGACACATCCGAACATCAGAAGGAACAAACTATGGACAAACCATGTTTAAGAACTGTAACACTCACTGCGAGGGTCTGTGACTTCATTCTTGAAGTCAGCGAGACCAAAAACCCACGAATTCCAGACACATGTTGGTGACTCTGGTGGGACTATTGCCTATCACCAAGCAGTGAGACCATTGCCTATTGCCAAGCAGTGAGACTATCACCTATCGTCAAGTGGTGAGTACCATTAGACCCTTTTCGCTTGCTATTCTGTCGTATTTTTCCTTAGAATTCAGGGGCTAAATACCAGTCTCCTGTCGGCCAGTTAAAAGTGACTAGTGCTTGGTTTTCTGTTCTTGTGATAGTTTGCTGACGAGTTGATGGTTGCAGCACACCAACATGGCACAAGTATACATATGTAACAAACCTGCACGTTATGCACATGTACCCTAGAACTTAAAGTATAATAATAATAAAAAATAAATTTAAAAAAAAAGTGACTAGTGCAGCCACTGGACTAAAGACACAGATGTCAGGCTTTCTCAGAAAGGGCTCTCTAACAACCCGCGACTCTTCAGAGTTGGAAGCACTGGTTTGCCTGGAACCAGCTTCCATTTTCCTGTACTTCTGGGCTGAGCCGAGGGTCAACAGAGAGGAAAGCCATTCAGCTCTGGGGTCCCGAAAACAAGTTGGTTGACCCTGCGGCCATGAGCAGAACTCTCAAAGTCATGTCGCCCAAGCGAGACTTGCCCATCTATTCTATCTACTCTGACCCTTAGGACCATTAGGGTCCTAATGCCTGCCAGACAAACTTCCTCTCACCTCTCTTCTCTGAGGCTAGCTCCACATCTAAAAACCACTCCCTGTCTCTGGGGTTTTCTAGCTTCTCCTATAAAAATGATTTCTAGCATAAACTTCAGGACTCTGTTACCTTCTTTAGGCACCCAGGCTCACCAATCAGAAAGACATAATTTTTGCCCAAAGCCCCATTGTAGCGAGAGCTATTTGGAATTTTAGGATCCCTCCTCAGACTAGCAGGCCTAACAAAAGCTATTCCTGAAGCTAGGATATGCAGAGCCTCAGAAATTTTATCCTGCCTATTCATATAAATGAGGACAAAAGGCATCACTCTTCCAACTCTGGAGATCCCTTCCCTCCCTCAGGGTATGGCCCTCCACTTCATTTTGGGGGCATTACATCTTTATAGTACATGGGTAAGATCCCAATACTAACAGGAGAATGCTTAGGACTCTAACAGGTTTTCGAGAATGCATTGGTAAGGGCCACTAAATCCGACCTTCCTCCATCCTCCTTCTGGTCTGGGAGGAAAACTAGTGTTTCTGCTGCTGCATCAGTGAGCTCAACTCTTCTGATCAGCAGGGTCCAGGGACCGTTGTGGGTTCTTGGCAGGGGGAGAAAGAAAACAAACAAAAACTATAGGCAGTTTTGTCTTTCAGATGGGAAACACTCAGGCATCAACAAGCTTACCCTTGAAATGCATCCTAAGCCATTGGGACCAATTTGACCCACAAACGCTGACAAAGAGGTGGCTCATTTTTTTCTGCACTATGGCCTGTCCCTGATATTCTCTCACTGATGGGAAAAATGGCCACCTGAGGAAAGTACAAATTACAATACTATCCCGCAGCTTGAAATTTTCTGCAAGAGGGAAGGCAAATGGAGTGAAATACCTTATGTCCAAGCTTTCTTTTCATTGAGGGAGCATACACAACTATGCAAACTTTGCAATTTACATCCCACAGGAGGACCTCTCAGCTTACCCCCATATCCTAGCCTCCCTATAGCTCCCTTTCCTATTAATGATAAACCTCCTCTAATCTCCCATGCCAAGAAGGAAATAAGCAAAGAAATCTCCAAAGGACCACAACCCGCCCACTCCCCGGGCTATTGATTATGTCCCCTTCAAGCTATAGGGGGAGGGGAATTTGGTCCAACCCAGATACATGTCCCCTTCTCCCTCTCTGATTTAAAGCAGATCAAGGCAGACCTGGGGGAGTTTTCAGATGATCCTGATAGGTACATAGATGCCCTACAGGGTCTAGGGCAAACCTTTGACCTCGCTTGGAGAAATGTCATGCTATTGTTAGATCAAACCCTTGCCTTTAAGGAAAAGAATGCAGCTTTAGCTGCAGCGCGAGAGTTTGGAGATACTTGGTATCTTATTCAAGTAAATGATAGAATGGCAGCTGAAGAAAGGGACAAATTCCCTACCAGTCAGCAAGGCATCCCCAGTATGGATCCTCACTGGGACCTCGACTGAGATCATGGGGACTGGAGTCGTAAACATCTGCTGACCTGTGTTCTAGAAGAACTAAGGAGAATTAGGAAAAACCCCATGAATTATTCAATGATGTCCACCACAACCCAGGCAAAGGAAGAAAATCCTTCTGCCTTCCTCAAGCAGCTATGGGGGGGCCTTAAGAAAATACACTCCTCTGACACCCAAATCACTTGAGGGTCAATTGATTCTAAAAGATAAGTTTATTACCCAATCAGCCATAGATATCAGGAGACAGCTCTAAAAGTGAGCCCCTGGGCGCTGAACAAAATCTGGAGGCATTATTAAACCTGGAAAACTCAGTGTTCTATCATAGGGACCAAGAGGAACAGCCCCAAAAGGAAAACGAGATCAGAGAAAGGCCATGGCCTTAGTCATGGCCCTCAGACAGATAAACCTTGGTGGTTTCGAGAGGACAGAAAATGTAGCAGGCCCATCACCCGGTAAGGCTTGTTATCAATGTGGTTTATAAGGACACTTTAATAAAAGATTGTCCAATAAGAAACAAGCCGCCCCCTCGTCCATGTCCGCTATGCTAAGAAAGGTGCACTGCCCCCGAGGATGAAGGTTCTCTGGGTCAGAAGCCCCCAACCAGAATATCCAACAACAAGACTGAGGGTGCCCAGGGCAAGCACCAGCTCATATCATTAACCTCACTGAGCCCCGGCTACGCTTAACCATTGAGGGCCAGGAAATTGACTTCCTCCTGGACACTGATGTGGCCTTTTCAGTATTGATATCCTGTCCTGGACGACTGTCCTCAAGGTCCGTTACCATCTGCGGAATCCTGGGACAGCCTGTAACCAGGTATTTCTCCCACCTCCTCAGTTGTAACTTGGAGACTTTGCTCTTTTCACATGACTTTCTTGTTATGCCTGAAAGTCCCACACCCTTATTAGGGAGGGCCATATTAGCCAAAGCTGGAAGTATTATCTACATGAATATGAGGAACAAATTACCCATTTGTTGCTCCCTACTTGAGGAGGGAATCAACCCTGAAGTCTGGGCATTGGAAGGACAATTTGGAAGGGCAAAAAATGCCCACCCAGACCAAACGAGGCTGAAAGATTCTACCACTTTTCCTTATCAAAGGCAATATCCCTTAAGACCTGAAGCTCATAAAGGATTACAGGATATTGTTAAACATTTAAAAGCTCAAGGCTTAGTAAAGAAATGCAGCAGTCCCTGCAACACCCCAATTCTAGGAGTACAAAAACCAAATGTTCAATGGATATTAGTGCAAGATCTTAGACTCATCAATGAGGCAGTAATTCCTCTATATCTAGTTGTTCCCAACCCCTATACCCTGCTCTCTCAAATACCAGAGGAAGCAAAATGATTCACTGTTCTGGACCACAAGGATGCCTCCTTCTATATTCCCCTGCACTCTGACTCCCAGTTTCTCTTTACCTTTGAGTATCCCGCAGACCACATGTCCCAATTTACATGGATGGTCTTGTCCCAAGGGTTTAGGGATAGCCCTCACCTGTTTGGTCAGGCACTGGCCCAAGATCTAGGCCACTTCTCAAGTCCAGGAACTTCGGTCCTTCAGTATGTGGATGATTTATTTTGGCTACCAGTTCAGAAACCTCGTGCCAGCAGGCTACTCTAGATCTCTTGAACTTTCTAGCTAATCAAGGGTACAAGGTGTCTAGGTTGAAGGCCCAGCTTTGTTTACAGCAGATTAAATATCTAGGCCTAATCTTAGGCAGAGGGACCAGGGACCTCAGCAAGGAACGAATACAGTCTATACTAGCTTATCCTTGCCCTAAGACATTAAAACAGTTGTGCGGGTTCCTTGGAATCACCACCTTTTGCCGAATATGGATCCCTGGATACAGCGAGATAGCTAAGCCCCTCTATACTGTAATCAAGAAGACTCAGAGAGCAAATGCTCACCTAGTAGAATGGGAACCAGAAGCAAAAACAGCCTTCAAAACCTTAAAGCAGGCCCTAGTACAAGCTCCAGCTTTAAGCCTTCTGACAAGACAAAACTTCTCTTTATACGTCACAGAGAGCAAGGATAGCTCTTGGAGTCCTTACTCAGACTTGTGGGACAACCCCATAACCAGTGGCATACCTAAGTAAGGAAATTGGTGAAGTAGCAAAAGGCTGGCCTCACTGTTTATGAGTAGTTGTGGTGGTGGCTGTCTTAGCGTCAGAGGCTATCAAGATAATACAAGGGAAGGATCTTATTGTCTGGACTACTCATGATGTAAATGGCATACTAGGTGTCAAAGGAAGTTTATGGCTATCAGACAACTGCCTACTTAGATATCAGGTGCTGCTCCTTGAGGGCCTGATGCTTCAATTAGGTACGTGCGTGGCCCTCAACCCTGCCACTTTTCTCTCAGAGGATGGGAAACCAATCGAGCATGACTGCCAATAAATTATAGTCCAGACTCATGCTGCCTGAGATGATCTCTTAGAAATCCCCTTAGCTAATTCTGACCTTAGCCTATATACCAATGGAAGTTCATTTGTGGAAAATGGGGTATGAAGGGCAGGTTATGCCATAGTTAGTAATGTAACTGTACTTGAAAGTAAACCTCTTGCTCCAGGGACCATTGCCCAGTTAGCAGAACTAGTGGCACTTACCTGAGCCTTAGAACTGGGAAAAGGAAAAATAATAAACGTGTATACAGATCACAAGTATGCTTATCTAATCCTACATGCCCACGCTGCAATATGGAAAGAAAGGGAGATCCTAACTTCTGGGGTAACCACCATTAAATATCACAAGGAAACCATGGAGTTATTGCATGCAGTGCAAAAACCCAAGAAGATGGCAGTCTTACACTGCCAAAACCATCAAGTTGGGAGAAAGAGAGGAAGAAACAGAGAGACAAAGAGAAGGAGATGGAGAGACAGAAAGTCAGAAGGAAAGAGAGGAAGAGACAAAGAGGGAGTCAGAGAGAAAGAAAGAGAGAGAGAGACAAAGAGGGAGTCAAAGAAAGAGAGAAAGAGAAGCAGTAAAGAAAAAACAGTGTACCCTATTCCTTTAAAAGCCAAGGTAAATTTCTATCTACCCAGCCAAAGCATATTCTTCTTATGTGGAACTTCAACCAATATCTACCTCTCAGATAGTTTACAAGAAATTATGAAATGTATCCTTACTCAACAATACCAAATAGATTCTTTGGCAGCAGTGACTCTCCAAAACTGCTGACGCCTAGACATCCTCACTGCTGAGAAAGGAGGACACTGCACCTTCTTAGGGGAAGAGCGTTGTTTTTAGAGTAACCAGTCAGGGACAGTATGAGATGCCACCCAGCATTTACAGGAAAAGGCCCCTGAAATCAGCCAATGCCTTTCAAACTCTTATACCAAACTCTGGAGTTGGGCAACATGGCTTCTCCCCTTTCTAGATCCTGTGGCAGCCATCTTACTGTTTCTCGCCTTTGGACCCTGTATTTTAATCTTCTTGTCAAATTTGTTTCCTCTGGAATCGAGGCAATCAAGCTACAGATGGTCTTAAAATGGAATCCAAATGAGTTCAAATAACAACTTCTACCGAGGACTCCTGGACCAACCCACTGGCCCTTCCAGTGGGTCCCCTCTGGAGGACACTACAACTGCAGGGCTCCTTCTTTACCCCTATCCAGCAGGACGTAGCTAGGGTGCTCATTGGCCAAATTCCCAACAGCAGTTGTGTCCTGTTTAGAGCGGGGATTGAGAGGTGACAATATGCTAGCAGCCCTCGCTCACTGTCAGCACCTCCTCGTTCTCAGCATCCACTGTGGCCATGCTTGGAGCCCTTCAGCCCGCCACTGCCCTGTTGGGGCCCCCTTCTGGGGTTGGCCGAGACCAGAGCCAGCCTCTCTGCTTGCAGGGAGGTGTGGAGGGAGAGGCACAGCAGGAGCCAGGCCTGCGGTGGTGCTCACGGGTCGAAGTGAATTTCTGGTGGGTGTGGGCTCGGTGGGTCCTGCACTCAATGCAGATGGCCGGTGCCTGTTGGGCTTGATCAGGGTACAAGTTCCTCTGGGCTGAAGGAGTGCCCAGGCTAGGTGCTGCAAAGTCCCGTGGTGAGTGCCATTGAGAGGTGAAGCCAGCTGGTCTTCTGGGACGGGTGGGGACTTGGAGAACTTTTGTATCTAGCTAAAAGATTGTAAATGCACCAGTCAGCACTCTGTGTCTAGCTAAAGGTTTGTAAACGCACCAATCAGCTCTAGCTAATCGAGTGGGGACTTGGAGAACTTTTGTTTCTAGCTAAAGGACTGTAAATGTACCAATCAGCACTCTGTGTCTAGCTAAAGGTTTGTAAACGCACCAATCAGCGCTCTGTCAAAATGCATCAGTCAACTATCTGTAAAACAGACCAATCAGCTCTTTGTAAAGTGGACCAATCAGCAGGATGTGGGTGGGGCCAGATAAGGGAATAAAAGCAGTCCACCCGAGCCAGCAGCTACAACCCGCTGGGGTCCCCTTCCACACTGTGGAAGCTTTGTTCCTTTGCTCTGTCCAATAAATCTTGCTGCTGGTCACTCTTTGGGTTCATACTGCCTTTATGAGCTATAACACTCAACATGAAGGTCTGCAGCTTCACTCCTGAAGCCAGAGAGACCACGAACCCACCAGGAGGGATGAACAACTCTGGACATGCCACCTTTATGTACTGCAATACTCACTGCTAAAGTCTGAGGCTTCATTCCTGAGGCCAGCAAGACCATGAACCCACTGGAAGGAATGAAAAACTCCAGACACGCCACCTGATAGAGCTGTAACACTCACCGTGAAGGTCTGCAGCTTCACTCCCGAAGTCAGCAAGACCAGAACACACCAGAAGGAAGAAACTCTGGACACGTCTGAACATCAGAAGGAACAAACTGCTGACACACCATCTTTAAGAACTGTAACACTCACCACGAGGGTCTGCAGCTTCATTCTTGAAGTCAGCGAAACCAAGAACCCATCAATTCCGGACACACTGGCATAAACACAGACATATAGATCAATTGGACAGATTAGGGAACCCAGAAATAAATCCAGGAATAAACAAGCAATTTATCTTCAAACAGGGTGCTAAAAACACACAAGGGGAAAACATATTCTCTTCACTAAATGATGATGGGAAGCTTTAATATCCTAATACAAAAATGAAATTGTATCCTTATATTACACCACATAAAAAATCAAGTCCAAATGGTTTAAATAATGAAACATAAAACTGGAAACGATAAAACTCTTGGAGAAAATACAGAGAAACATTGTATAAATTGGACTGAACAATAATTTCTTAGATATGATATCAAAAGCATGGACAACAAAACAAAAAGTAGACTAGTGGGACTACATGAAACTAAAAAGCTTTTGCACAGAAAACAATCAACAAAAACGAAAAGGCAACCTAAGGAATGGGAGAAAATGTTTACAAATTATAAATCTGATAAAGGATTAATCTCCAAAATATATAACAGATTCCTATAATTCAATTGCCCCCCCCAAAAAACCCAGTTAAAAAATGGACAATGTATCTAAATACACATTTTTCCAAAAAAGACATGCAAATGGCCAACAGGTATATGGAATGATGCTCAATAGCACTAATCATTAAATAAATGAAAAGCAAAACCACAATGAGATATCACTTTATACCTTTTAGAATGGCTAATATTGAAAAGACAAGAAATAAGTGTCAGCGAGTATGTGGGAAAGGGAAGTCTTATACTAACTGTGGGAATGTAAACTGGTGAAGCCTTCATGTAAAATAATATGGAAACTGATCAAAAATTAAAACAGAACTATCATTTGATTCAACAACTTTACTTATGGGTATATATTCCAAGGAATTGAAATCAAGATCTTGAAGAAATATCTGCACTCCCATATTTAGCACAAAATTATTCATAATAGCCAAGATATGCAAACAGTCTAAATGCCTAAATATCCACTGACAGATTAAATAAAATGGAATGGGGGTCTGTGTATATATGTGCAATGTGGCATGTGGCCTTTAAAAGAGGAAATTCTATTTGTGACAATGTTACCAATACACCAGGGGTTCAGTCCAGGTGCTGCTGCTTGCCATACAAAAAACCAATCACTGAGACAAGAAGTAATGCCAAGGAAGAAGACTTTAATCAGGTTCTGTAACCCAGTAGATGGGAGTTCAGTCTCAAATCCATATCCCTGTTTGACTATAACCAGGGGTTTATACAACCTGGGAAGGAATGTAACAATGTGTAAGAAAACAGGAACTAGGGAGGGGCAAGGAAGCAATCATGATAAATGAGAAGTCCAGCATCTCATTTTCTGAATCTGGTGATCTGGTGAGTTTCAGTTCTTTTATGCTTTTTTTTTTTTTTTTTTTTGAGAGGTCTGAAGGTCATTTCCTGACGAAGGAACTCAGATAAAACAAATGTAACCCTCAAGCTGTAAGACCACAAGGGTCAATTTATTTGTTTGTCCAAAAAAACTATCTCTGGGACTATTGAGTCAGTTTCAACAACATGGATAGACCTGAAAGATATTATGTTATGTGAAATAAACCAGACATTGAAAGACAAATATTGCATGATCTTACTCACTAAAATGTTCAAATACATAGAACAATGAATAGAATGGTAGGTAGTTGACAGGTGCAGGGAAGGGGCAAATGGTAAAGTGTGAGTCAAAGGTTATACAAAGTTTGTTATGCAAGAAAAATAAGTTCTGGGTATCTGTTGTAACTCACAGGGCCTATAATTCATAATATTGTACAGTATAGTTAAAAATTTGCTAAATGAGCACATCTAATGTGAACTGCTGCTAAAATAGAAAAACCAAAACAAGAAAACAAAAGGGATAGAAGGAAACTTTTGGAAGTGATGGGTAAGCTTATGGCATTCTGATGATGATTTCATTCTATTCTTTGCTTATTTGAGAATGACTACTTTTGATAACTTACATCTAAATCTCACACACGCACACACACACACAGACACATAATGTAATCATGTAGTAATTGCCCTCTTGTGACTGGCTAAGCAATACGTATTTTTAATTATTAAGCAAGACCTCAGTTTACATGTCTGTAGTCTGCTTTTCTAGCTAATAAAACAATCATCTATAATATTTATATTTGATATATTTTTCTTTAAACGCACTTAAAATTCATCCATTTTTTAAAATCAGAGTCACTGTAAAAGTGTACAGTATCTCAAAATGTGAAATTGTAGACATAAAAGGCAAATGAACCTTTAATCACTTCATTTAAAAGATTAGGAGAAAGAACATTGCAAGCCTGTTGTGTGAATTTCTTGTTCCCTTTACAGAGATTTTCAACCAAATAATCATTAAATGCTCTGTTAAACTCTTCTAGTTTACAGCACATATTCCTACTTTTTTGGAGCTCTACATCTGCAGACATGCACTGAGAATACCCACACTGCCACTGTAAAACCAAGTTGCCAAATAAATTGGTCCCTAACCAATAAAGCACCTAAGGGAATTTAAGTCTTAAAGCTTTACTCAGTCATGTGCAGAATAAAGATCATAAAAAGGCCCCAAAGCTTTAATATGTGGCTTTGAAAATAATATTCTTAGTTATGTGCTTTATGCAAGCATTCCTGTTAGCATTTCCCCATTAATAATATTTTCCTTTTGCACACTCTCACATTAAACTACATAGGAGCAAGATCATCCAAAGAACTTTGCAGCCATTAAATTTAAATTTTTACTTCTTTAGCAAATTGAATACTACATTCTACTTAAGGAAATACATACACAGCCTCATGACTATCATTTTAGGCAGATATATTTGCATAGGTAACAGCAAAATATTTTTGGCAGATAAAGTCAACAGTTATGAGCACAATGCATGAAACAGAATAACACTGCCTTGTTTTGAAAAAATGAATTATCTCTCTTTACATGTAAAACATGTTTCTGTCATTTTCTCTTGGTGATTTTGTTTTATTGACTGATCAAATAAAATCAGCTAGAAGAATTTAGATTTCTAAAGTAAAAACTGCCAGTATGATAACTCTTCTTTATATTAACCCAGTGGGGAATGTTCAAGTTACCTTTATCTGTGTGTAAGTGACACACATTATCATTTAATTCTTACTAGTCTATAAAGATGTCAGTAGGTAGTTACTACTACTCTCATTTCATGGGTTCAAGGTTGATCCTGATGCTTGAATTCTCTAAAGTAAAATTGTATTACATCAGGTCTATATATGACCTGCAGGCTTGTGAGTTAGAGAAAAGTCATAAATTGGTCCCTATTAAACTACTATATATAATCAGTATCAGTATTAGGATTGGGAAACAGAAACTCCTTTGAAATTTCAGCAGGAAGTGATGAAATACAAACTAATAGCTCCTTCTAAACCACAAGAAGACCAGAAAGAGCAAGGTCAAGGAAAATAACCTCTAGCTTTTAGGTTTGGCCTGTACAGCCTTACGTACTACAGAAAATTACTACCAATGGTTAGAGCTACTATCAAGGGTTTCGTGCAGAAACATCGACAGTTTCTGTATACACGAATACACTAAACTTTCTTTAATATACAAACACTACACAGTATCCTCTCTCTGTGCTTTGCTGAGGAAGAAGAAAAATGACTTTTTTCTTCAACTGTCCAACCTTGTGCAAGAAGCCCTCAATAGTAGAATCTAAGCAAAATTTGTCTGCCAAAAGATTCTGGGAAATGTGATTCCAAGTCTTCCTGTGACTACATAACAGAGAGTGTAAAAATATATTGCACTCATTATGTGTTGCCAACAGACAATCAGGAAAGGCTTCCCAGAAAACATATATCAAATTCCTATCACACTGCTGGACACAGCAAAATGTAAAATATAATGATGCAGTGGTTGAAAGTCCCGGCTCTAGATATGAATCTGCCACTTTCCACTTGTATGATCTTGGGCAAGTGTTGTAATTTGTCTATGCTTCATTTCCTCCTACAAAACGTGAATATTACTATCTACCACATTGTGTTGCTGGGACATTTATGTGCATTTAGACAGTGACTGAACACTTAGAAAAATATCTAAACATGTTGGAAACATTACTATTGCTTTTGTTTATTATCATCATTACTATTAACATGATTTTTTTTTCTAAGCAGAAAAATGTGTGTTCCTTTTCCAGTAATGCCAATTTTTTTCACTATGGTTTATATCTTCAATACTGGGAAGAATTTTTCTGCTGTGATTAGTCCTTCTCCTCATGTTTTTTGCCAAAGTTTGCAGCTCATCTCTGCTACTTTTTCCAGCTAGCACATAACTGTTCTTTTCCACTTCACCACTAAAATCTAAGGTTAGTGTTGGGATACCATCATTTTTTTTTTCATCATCTATTTACTTTAAACTTCCTATACAGTCTCAAAGAATATTCTTCTATTGAAATTCTATCCCTTCTTCCTCAATTCTTTTTGACTTTTTAATTTTTAAATTTCAAACTCTTTCTAATAGTTTGTCACTTAATTTGTGTAATCTTATCTTTTTTTTTTTTGAACATCAACGATTTTCAGAGAACAAGATACTGAAGATATACAATAGAACACTATTTCCTTACCTTTAAGTAGTTTAAAGTCTAGTGAAGAGATGACTGTGTAAACAATTTTAATATATAAAGAATATAAGCAAATTGAGGGGAAGGTAAAATAAAGGAAGGACTAAATTTAGACAGAATATTAAGTTCTGGCTTTCCCTTATGCTACAATTTCAAGGATGAGTTATATTAATATATCCATGGGTTTCAAATGAAGGGAAGGTCGTGATCCATGTTCTCTTTGGGCACTGTAACTTCTGGCCCACTTTTCTTCCTCCTGAGTGTGAGTTTACCTAACATCAGTTCTTGCCACTGTTACTTTCTCTTCTACATCTCAGGATTTATCAACACTTTGCTGATATTACAAGTGTGGATAACAAATCTGGACATGAACCTCTCACTGTTATTGAATATCTTCCTAGTGAACTTACTAATTCTGCTCATGTGTCCAAGGAATTACTTAAAGAAAAAAATATACAAAGGTTGGTTGTCTGCTCATGTGACTGTTTTAATTTACATGTGTTTTAAACAAAGTCTATTTTGATCAAAGCTCTTACAATTTTTCAAGTGTCTCACAGACCAGGTGTTAGTCTTTATTTGTATCTGTACTCATCTGTTCTTTTTTTTCTCCACATATTCTTTACCAGCATTTAGACCATTGTGCTGTTGGTTATGGTTAGCATGTGCTCAGTAAATGCGTGTTGAATTGAAGTCTAACATAATAGCATGGCCTTTCTATGAAAGACATAAGAGTTAACATAAGGAAACCAACACTCTATCTTATATTAGGCCATAACAAATATTATTGCAATAATCTGAACAATTAAAATACCCGTGATTAATACATTATTCAGATGATGTAAGATCTGCACAAAAGGAAGGCCAACTTTTCATATATATGGTGCCACAGGGTTGACTGCAGCACTTGACTATGCACAAATGTGCGTATAGGCAGGAGTCCTGGAAGCAGTCCCCCTCTATACTGAGGAATGACTCTATGGACATATCCTAATTCCTAGAACCTGTTAATTTGTAATGTTACATGACAATGGGAAATTAACATTGCAGGTAGAAATAAGTGTGCTAATCAACTGATCATATAATAGGGAGAAAATCCTGAACCATCTAGATGACCCAATACAATCCCAAACATCGTTGAAAGTGGAATATAGTGGCAGAAGAATTCAGAGTCGAATGCAGAGGCAAGGAAGGAAAAATGGTCATAGAAATGGATTGTTGCTGACTTTGAAGATTGTGGGTTGATAGGCAAGTAATGTGGCTAGTCTCTAAAAGCTGAAACAGGCAAGAAAATACATTTTCCTAAGAGTCTCCAGAAAAGAATATAGCCCTGTCAATAACATCTTCCTTTTAACCAAGTGAGTTGTATGTCAGATGTCTTACCTACAGCAATGAGATGATAAATCTGAGTTGGTTTAAATCACCAAGTTTGTAATCATTTCTTACAGCATACATACACATTTTCAAAACATTTTTTGAAAACCTATTTTCATAACAATTTCATATAATATACAAATATTACATCAAGCTTCTTTTGCTCTTGGAGAAATATATGCTTTTTACAAATACAATTGTGAAAAGACTACCATGGGTTTGGTAAGTACAGCCACCTATTAGTAAATTAAGTACCTAGCCAAATTCTATCTTTTCAGTAATGAAGCTGTTATAAACATATTTTCTCTAATATTTTTTATCACATTTCAATTTAATTTAGGCATGTTCTGCTTTCTAAAATATTTTACAAGACTATCAAAATGCATGTATTTTTGCTAAAAATATCTCTTGTGAAATTCCAATTTTTGACATTTACCTTGCCAATTTTAGTAGTTTACTTTAAATTTAACAACAAAAAATTGTTATAAGGAAAATAACCAGTTTGTTAATTACTAATTCCATGAATATATAATCTTGATTATATAGTTGTCACTATGCTACACTTTGGGAATGTAAAAGCAAATAATAAACAATATCCATCCTTAAAGTCCTCAAAGTTTAGTGAAACTAGCTACATTTTTTTTTTTTTTTTTTTTGAGACGGAGTCTCGCTCTGTCTCCCGGGCTGGAGTTGCAGTGGCCGGATCTCAGCTCACTGCAAGCTCCGCCTCCCGGGTTCACGCCATTCTCCTGCCTCAGCCTCCCGAGTAACTGGGACTACAGGCGCCGCCACCTCGCCCGGCTAGGGTTTTTTTGTATTTTTTTAGTAGAGACGGGGTTTCACCATGTTCACCAGGTTGGTCTCGATCTCCTGACCTCGTGATCCACCCGTCTCGGCCTCCCAAAGTGCTGGGATTACAGGCTTGAGCCACCGCGCCCGGCCAGAAACTAGCTACATTTAATAACATTGATCAAAACCGCAGACACACAAAAAAGCATGGTAGTTAAGCAAGAGAAAGGCCCAATTCTGGGTAAGATTTAGTGGAGGCTTACACATAAAATATTGAAAGTCAGGCAGGAATTCTCCAAGGACATCAAGAGAAAAAAAGCTTTTACATTTTACTCATTAATTCATTAAACAAATATTTATTGAGTAATTCATATGTAATAACATTGTTCTAGGAGCTAGGATTATGTCATCAACAAAACATACAAAAATCCCTGATCTCAAGGAATATAGTCTAGGGGGCGGCCGGCCAACTTGGTGTTTTTAGTTACAATTACATAGGGTCAAATTTCAGTTGGTTGCGGATCAGCACTGTCCAATCAGTGCAAATGTCTAACTGATTTGAATGGGTTTTGGTTAATACTCTGTTCTAGGACTTTTCAACTTAGTTTATCAGAACCAACACAGATAACACCTAAAAGTCTCAAATTAACAAATTTCACACCAAGTATTCTCAATGATTGTGTTATTAAAATATTAATAAAAGTAATTACATTTGGTGTTTGTAAAAGACTAAGATATCAAGCAGATGAGTAAAGTTTCTGCTCTTTATGTTAGAGCATTATTAATCAACTTTTTTTCTGTCCAAGATGTTCTTGATAATCTCCATTAAATTATAAGTCTTAGTCGCTTCACAAATTATAGTACGATTCATGTTGTTAAACCAATATTTTATGCTGCTTTTTGTTGGTATCATGGAGATATTTACAAGTCCAGGCAGATGAATGAGTATACAGGACACAATGAATTATAATGTGTCTTTGGATGATTTTCTAAGGAAAGAAGAGAGCCTTGGAAGGGTGCTATATATGAAACTGAGAGGATCAGGTCACCTTTGCTCCCTGCTAGACTCAGATTAATTTATTCAAATATAATAAAGAAGAATCCTTAAAACAGAGACATTGTTAAAGAGTAGTTGGTATTACTCTTGTATTTTTTAAAGTAACTCATGAGGATAGATTTTATAATTGAGACATATATTTGTATATTTAAATCTAAAGGCATTATTTTTAGAGCAAGTTCATATTCATATGAAAAAATGGTGTTTTGATTAAAAATTATAACTGCCATAAATTATGTAGTACATGAATTTTAAATATATTGGTTTTGCTTTATTTCTTTGTTTTTGTTTTATTTATTCTACCTTGCCTCATTCTATGTTCATTCTGGTTTATTAAGCATATTTTGCTACTCAGTAGACATACTGCTCTTAGAGAAAACATATAACATTTTAATCACAGTATTATATAAAAAGAGAATGTACTGTTTATTTTGGAATTTAAACATTCTCTCTATATATACTACACTATTTCTTTGCCAGATTGTGCCTTTTTCTGTTTTATTTTTCCTAGTATAATTTTTATTTAGGTATAAAATCGATTCTTTTAAAGTATATACTTCAATGGTTGTTAGTATATTCACAAAGTTGTCCAACTGTCACTACTACCCGATTCCAGAACAATTTCATACTCTCCAAAGCATTCCCATACCCATTAACAGCCTCCCTTCTGCCGCGGAGGCAACCACTAATCTACTTTCTGTCTCTGTGGATTTGACCACTCTGGACATTTCATGTAAATGAATTTATAAAATATGCAGCCTCTTGTGGTTTGGCTTCTTTTATTTAATGCATAATGTTTTCATAGCTCATCCATGTTGTAGCACATGTTAGAACTTGAATTTTTTATGCCTGAGTAATATTCTACTATATGACTATATTTGTTTATTCACCTATTAACTGATGTACATTTGGTGCTATTTCCACTTTTTAGGTATTATGAATAATTCTGCCAAGAATATTCACATTAAAGTTTTTTTGCTAACATAGGTTTTCAATTTCTTGCATATATACCTCAGAATGAAATTGCTGGGTCACATAGTATCTTCATATGTAACTTTCTGAGGAACTCCTCAATTGTTTCCAAAACACTTGTGCCATTTCACATTCCCATCAGCAATGCATGAGGTTTCCAATTCTGCATATTCTCACTGATACTCCTTATTTCCGGCTAGTATTAGTTTTTTGCAAGCGAAGATTTCATACATCTTTTCTTTCTTCATTTCTTTCTCTGTTAATTTTTTTCTTTTTTCTTTTTTTTTTTTTTTTTTTGAGATGGAGTCTCGGTCTCTCATCCCGGCTCAGTCACTGCAAACTCAGCCTCCTGGGTTCATGCCATTCTCTTGCCTCAGCCTCCAGAGTAGCTGGAACTACAGGCACCCGCCACCACGCTCGGCTAATTTTTTTATTTTTTGTAGAGGTGGGGTTTCACCGTGTTAATCAGGATGGTCTCGATCTCCTGACCTCGTGATCCACCCGCCTTGGCCTCCCAAAGTGCAGGAATTACAGGCGTGAGCCACTGCTCCTGGCCTCTTTCTGCTTTTTTTTCTCAGTGAATACAATTCAAAAGTGTTCTTATTACCACTTTTTTTCTTCCCCTTTTCTTCCTTATCCTCTTTCTTCCTCTTCTCCTTCTTCTTTAGCGAATTTCAATACTTTACAGTAGATTGAGCTCTTTAGTAAGTACCCCAAAATATTTTATCTTATTTAATATACACAATTTACTTTTAAAGTTTTAAAAATTGTAATTATTATGGATACGCACTTGTCATACATGTTTATGGAGTGTGTGTGATATTTTTGTACAAGCATACAATGTGTAATGGTCAAATTAGGCCAAAGGGTATCCATCACCTCAAGAATTTATCACTTGTTTGTGTTAGGAACATTCCAATTCTACTCTTAGTTATTTTGAGATATACAATAAATTATTGTTAACTCCAGTTGCCATATTGTACTACCAAACAGGAGATCTTATTCCTTCTATCTAACTGTATTTTCATACCTGTTAATCATCCCCTTTATAACCTCCTATGACAGATATTATTAGCCCCATTGAAGTAATAGATCATACTAGATGAAAAACTTAACACAGAAAAAGCTCAAAAACTTTCCCAAGAATATACAGGTGTTTTGTGGTAAAACGTGGACTTAAACTTTTCAAGCTTCCAGAGCCCATATTTTAATCTCCATTTCCCATTCTCACATTTTCATTCTTTCTTTGTGATTTTCCTTCTGTAATGACTCTGCTGTTGATAAGCAATCTCTTGACACTCCTATATCACACCTTCTCTGACACCTTCTGTAGCATAGAAAAACATTCTGAGAGCTGTGAATACAGCAGATCCAGAGCCTCTATCTGTGGGATGTCAGTTTTCTCAGAGCCTCAGTGCAGGAGGAAGAGGATTTCTTTCTACTCTGGAAGGATTCCTCAGCTCTGCTGTGAGCTAGCTGTTTGCCCAGCAGGCCCAATGGAAAAAAGATTTCATCCAAACAACAATATAAACTATACAAATTTAATGTACTGTAATGAATGAGCTGTAGTAGCCTTCAAAAGTGGTGTGTGTCTCTAAAATTTGTTTTCACATTGTAAATATCAATTATTTTTAAATGCAAATCCTTTAGACAACATATTTATTTTATTGAGAACTTATTATACATTAGATAACATGTTAAATGCTTTGCATAAATTATATTTCTCATCTTCTGAGGTAAGTTGGTATTACATATGCAAAATCTGAGGTATGAAGAGGTTACATAACTTGCCCAAATCTTATAGCTACAAAATCACTAAAATGGGAGTCAATATCAGGTCTCCATGATGACAAGGTCCATACATTCAACAGATAATAAATATTATTTTCCAAAGTTAGGTATAAATTGCTAACCTCACAACAAATTTTTAAGTGACAGGAAAGAAAAAGAAAGATATCAAGGAACTCAAATATCTGATGTATTTATTTATTAGAAAGTTTGAGTCTCTCCCAACATGTTATTCTATTTAAAAATTACTATATAAGAAATATAAGAAGTTTGGCCAGGCATGGTGACTCACACCTATAATTCCAGCACTTTAGAAGGCCGAGGCAGGAGGATCACTCAAGCCCAGGAGTTTAAGGTTACAGTGAGCTAGGATCGCACCACTGCACTCCAGCCTGGGTCACAAAGCAAGGCCATGACTTTAAAAATAATAATAAAAAGAAGAAGAACAAAGAAAGAAATATATGGATAAGCATGAATAAAGGGCAACCTCTAGTTTTCTTTGGCTCCTAATATCTAAATTAACATTAAATTCTTTAATATTTTAATAACTCGTGTATATATAAGAATAAGACTTTTTTATTCTTATAATCTGCTCTACAGATGAGAAGTGAGAAGTGACATAAAATTCAACCTAACACTTTTGTGGGGAATTTTTCTCTGACAAGCTTTGCCTCCTTTAAATCTCCCACTAGAAAATAATCATCTTGAACATTTTGTTTGTTACTTTACATTACACAGTACTTGAATAATTGTTACTTTACATTATGCATGTGATATGTTTTGGCTCTGTGTCCCCACCCAAATCTCACCTTTAACTATAATAATCCCCAGATCTCATGGTGACAGGTGACAACGTGCCAGCAGTCCTCGCTCACTCTCTGGACCTCCTCGGCCTCGCGTCTGCTCTGGCCGTGCTTGTGGAGCCCTCCAGCCTGCCACTGCGCTGTAAGGGCCCCTCTCTGGGGCCCGCTGAGGCCGGAGCAGGCTCCCCCTGCTGGCAGGAAGGTGTAGAGCGAGACGCAGGGGCTGCAGCAGGGGCTTCCTGCCATGCTGGCAGGCGCAGTTCGGGTGGTGGCACGCACTCGGAGTGGCTGACCTGCACCTGCTGGGCTCGACTGGGAGATGAGCTCCCTCTGGGCTGCTGGAATGCCCGGACTGGGTGCTACAGAGTCCCGCCGAAGTGCCCCTGAGAAGTAAAACTGACTGGGTTTCTGGGATGGGTGGGGACCTTGAGAACTTTTGTGTTTAGCTAAAGGTTTGTAACGCACCAATCAGCACTCTGCATCTAGCTAAAGGTTTGTAAACGCACCAATCAGCACTCTGCATCTAGCTAAAGGTTTGTAAACGCACCAATCAGGACTCCACGTCTAGCTAAAGATTTGTAAATGCACAAATCAGCACCCTGTCAAAACAGACCAATCAGCTCTCTGTAAAATGGACCAATCATCAGGGTGTGGGTGGGGTAAGATAAGGGAATAAAAGTAGGCTGCCTGAGCCAGCCCTGGCAACCCACTGGGGTCCCCTTCCACACTGTGAGTTTTGTTCTTCCTCTCTGTACAACAAATCTTGCTGCTGCTCACTCTTTGGGTCCCCACTGCCTTTATGAACTGATAGCACTCACTGCGAAGGTCTGCAGCTTCATGCTCGAGACCAGCGAGACCACGAACCCACTGGAAGGAACCAACAACTCCAGAGGGGCTGCCTTTAAGAGCTGTAACACTCACTGAGAAGATGTGCAGCTTCATTCCTGAAGCCAATGAGACCATGAACCCACCAGAAGGAAGAAACTCTGGACATGTCTGAACATCTGAAGGAACAAACTCTGGACGCACCATCTTTAAGAACTGTAACACTCACCAGGAGAGTTCCCAGCTTCGTTCTTGAAGTCAGAGACACCAAGAACTCATCAATTCCAGACACAATGGGAAGAGCCTGGTGGGAGGTAATTGAATCATAGAGGTGGATTTTTTTCCTCCTGCTGTTCTCATGATAATGAATAAGTCTCACAAGTTCTGATGTTTTTATAAAAGAGCAGTTCCCCTCCACACGCCCTCTTGCCTGCTGCCGGGTAAGACGTGTCTTGCTTCACCTTTGTCTTCTACCATGATTGTGAGGCCTTTCTCAGCCATGTGAAACTGTGAGTCAACTAAACATCTTCCCTGTGTAAATTACTCAGTATTGGACATGTCTTTATTAGTAGCCTGAGAACAGACTCACATAGTAATCAGTATTGTTGGGGGTCTAAAATTAATTATGTTTATTTATATAATTTGACCAAACCATTAATAGATAGTTAAAAGCGGTCAATTTTTTTAGCTGGAATTTGAAATATTAGGACAAAAGTGCTTATTAGACAACACTGTAATTACTTGAGGTGTAATAAAGTCATATTTTCATATTTTTTACAACTCAATTAGAATGATCTTGCAGGCTAAAGAAACACATAAAATGGCAAACATTGTAAATATGAATGCTTTCAAATATTATTTTGTGAAGAACAATAGCTTTTACAGTGTCATCTTAGCCATTATTTACTAGGGAAATAAAACAGCCCATTACAATCTTGATTGTTTTTCTTAGTGCCAATGTAATTTTAATTGTGTCTCATTGAATAGAAATTAAAAGGCCCCAATGATGCTTGAAAAAATCTATCCTTGAAAAATTAATTGATCTTAGAAAAAGACCATATTACGTTTATCAAAATTCATTGGTTTCTTATATTTGTGACCCACAAATAGAAAATGAGAGAAATGTGTGAGCTACGTACAAGTCACTTTCTGAATGGTTTGGCAAACTTAGAAAAGAAACTGAATGATTTGGTAAACTTAGAAAAGAAAATCCATAAGCATTTGTTTTACAGTAGCTACGAAAATGAATTTGATGCTTTGAAAAACAAGTTTTTCATGACAAATGGCGAAACTTATTCCACTTCTTAATGGTCATTATTTTTAAAAATAGTTAACAAGGTGTTTTCAATTGTGAAATTTTACAAACAGCAAAATCCATCCACCTCCAACTCTTCAAAATGTGGAGACAAACACGTATGCCAGCCAGATATCTGTCTCCTCAAGATGATAATAAAGTGCCATAATTTTAAAAGAAAATAGGACCAATGACATACAAACATTTCATACAATGAGAAAGGTTGATCCCAAGCAAATATAACTGGCAACCTAATTCATATACTTTTGCTTCTAAGTGCTAGAAACTTTATCATATCATGCAGTCTCTGTGCAGACTGGCATTTAGGATCTATCTTTTCCGTACCCCATAATTGATAGGAGATTTTCTTATTTTGCAGAATCATTCTACACTGGTGAGCTCATCTGTTGTTCGTCATTGAAAGTGAGGTTCTAAATGATAAGAACTCACTCTGAAATGGTGGAGAATTCTCCATATTAGCAAGGTTCTCAAGGGTATCATAAAAACCATGCAAAATCTCACCATGTGTCTAATGTTTGTACGTAAACTGCTGGTTAATTTCTTGTTTTAATCTGCATAGACATGATAAAAATCTGATATTTCAATATTTACATTTTTATGTTTTACTTTTACCTAGAAATTTATCAATCCAATCAACATTGTCCAACAATTAATATAACTAAAGATAAGTGAATTTTTACTATCTCAGTCGCAGAAGAAAACATATTTCTTGAGCATGCTTTGTGCATGCCACAGTAAAAGAAAAGGTAAAACCATGTAAAACAGGTCACATACAAGAAATGTTGAAACACGAGTTTAGTTTTGTGGTAAAGTAAAATAATGATTAGCCTTAACGTTGAAATTTATAGTAGTAAAGTATTATTCACATTTTAGCCACTTTTTTGAAAAACAAATGAAATTATGGAAATTCAAACAAATTAATGTTTTCTGATAAATTTTCATTTCTGTAACATATGTCTAAAATAAGTGGGACAGATGCTTGAACCAAACCCACTTTTTCATGTAATATTTCTTATTTATAACATATTTTACAGAATATAAAGTATTCACACTGTATGAAATGGCAAATTACATATTATATACATATATATTCTTAGTTTATAAATTTTGTGTTTTGCATGTAGAACATAGGATATACTTCTTGCACCAAATGTCACAAATAAAATACAGCACAAACAAAATAAGGGTTTTCTTGTAACATATTTAAAGTAGTTGGCATAAGATTTAAAAGATGTTTGAAATCACAAATGAGAAAATAGTGTTAATGAATTGAAATGTAAAATTACTCAGTAAAATTTCATATATTTATTTTTATATATCTATTAATTGTGATAAAATAAATCCTAGTTATCCAAATGTTTCCACCATCTCAAAAACAGTAATTTGAAAAAGGTATTAACACATATATGCACACGTTTCAGTTTTGAACTGGAATTAACTTTTGAATATTTATTATTTTCATCAAAGATCACACGCAGAGTAATGTTTAATTAGAAACAATGAAAAATAATCATTGAAAATTATTAAATAACAAAAAATGGCAGACCAGGACAAATGTCAGAGAATAAGTAAGTCTTAATTCTGCTGCTTTACTTTTCAATATTCTCTTATCTCCTTGCAGTCTCTCAGAAATGTTTCATAATTTTATGTCACCAAATTATTTAAGTGTAGCAAAAGAGTGACTGTTATCTTTTCTTCTACCATCCCAAGTGTTGTTACATTGGTTTCATTGGTGTATACACTGATTCTGTTGTTTTTGTAGTGCTTTATTTTTTTCCCATGGAAATAAGGGGATTTTTAAATGAAATTTGAGAAATAATAAAAACATTGTTGAAATAAAATTTACTGACTGTTAAATTGGTTCAGACACTCAAGAAGCAGATGCTAAGACAGAATTTTTCATGTAAGGGTTATATTGGAGAAAAATATCTGTGAAGGATAAAGGACAGAAGAAGAAGAGAATAAGGCAAATATTGACTCTAAAATCCAGGTCTGACAGCTGAGAAAAAAGAGAAGAAAGGAGAAGGTTTTAAAAGTAGAAAGAGCCTGAGACTGTGGTTCATGTCTGAGAAAATGTTAGCCCAATTGGTAGAGATCGGTAGTTAGGCTGGATTTGGGAAGTGGAAATCCATGCTGTTAGACCAACCCATTCATAGCTTCCATCTTTGTCTAGACATGCTAGAGAAACTGAACACAGGAGGCTCTCTGATATGTGTGTTCCCCATGTGAGCAGTAAGTCCTTCCCTGAGAGGCAACGGGTGTTACATCTTCACATCTACCAAGGATCGTTTCATAGGAGAGGAATTGCTAGAAAAACCATAGCAGGCTGGGCGCAGTGGCTCACGCCTGTAATCCCACCACTTTTGGAGTCTGGGGTGAGCGAATCACAAGGTCAAGAGTTCGAGACCAGCCTGGCAAACATGGTGAAACCCCATCTCTACTAAAAATACAAAAAATTAGCTCCACGTAGTGGCAGGCACCTGTAATCCCAGCTACTTGGGAGTCTGAGGCAAGAGAATCACTTGAACACAGGAGGTGGAGGTTGCAGTGAGCCCAGATCGGTCACTGCATTCCATCCCTGGCAACAGAGTGAGACTCCAAAAACAAACAAACAAACAAACACCATAGCAAAGACTGCTAATTCACTAGCAATTCAGGCTCTCATTTACAGACCTCAATGAACTTCCAACCAGTATATACAGATGTTTGTACAGATTGCAGGGTGTGACTTCAAGTGAAGTATTTTAGAAAAAAAGGCAGAGGTAGATGTGGTTCATTGGATTTGCACATAAAAGTCAAAGTGTCCTCAAGATAGCTGAGATGAGAGATAAAAGGACAGCTGGGTTCCCAGTGAAATCCTGGTATATGTACACCAAATATGGATGGCCTGCCTCTGACTTCTTATCAGAAGAAAGTCCAGTCCCTACTCTGTTTAAGCATTGTTTTGAGATCTGTTATTAGAAATAAAATTCAATTACCAATACAAAGGAAATGTACAATTCACATTTTTATAATTATTACTGAAATTCCATTCAAAAAGACCATTTCAAGTGCAGTCTACCCTTGCCACTAAAGGGTTTTTCACCTCACACCTCACACTTCCTCAGTGCTTAACAATATCAACATTTTAAATTCAATCTGATAGTAAAATGTGCAGAAGTTTTTAGTTTTCTTTTCCCAATGTTGTTTAAATTATACTCTTCTGATCATCACTGAGGCTGAACAGATTTTCATGACTTGATTGGCCCTATTGTTTTATGAATTGACAGCTCTAATAATTTTTTATGAATGGTTTTTATTTTTTAGTCTACATTTAAAAAGTGCTTTTATATCATTTATATTCTTATTTTATTATTTGGACCTAAGGTACCTGTAGTGAAGTCAATTGCAGTCTCTAATTAATGGGACACTGCATTAGGAGTACAAGCAAAGGTCTCCCTTTTCTTTTCTTATTTTCTTGTTATATTTTATCAGATAAACATTATTGTGATTTTCACAGCTTTCTCAAATACAGGTTTTGTCACACATTTTTAAGTTAGTATTAAATATGCCAGTATGTAGAGTAAAATTTATTACAAAGAATGAATTTATATATTTATATTAGTCTGTTCTCATTCTGCTAATAAAGACATACTTGAGACTGGGTAACTAATAAGGCAATGAGGTTTAATTGACTCAAAGTTTAGCATGACTGGGGAGGCATCAAAAACTTACAATCATGCATGGCAGAAGGGGAAGCAAACACTTTCTTCTTCAGATGGCAGCAGAAAAGAAAAGAATGAGCAAAATGGGGGAAACACCTTATAAAACCATGAGATCTCATGAGAACTCGCTCAATATCATGAGAATGCCATGAGAATAACTTTCCCCGTGGTTCAGCTACATCTCATTGGGTTCTTCCCATGACACATGGGGATTATGGGAATTACAATTCAAGATAAGATTTGGGTGGGGACACAGCCAAACCATATCAATATCTGACTCTAAATTTATATTGTATTTAAACATTTATTAGATGATTAGGACTTAACTAAGTCAAAATTCACTAAGAGAAAGAATATTTTTAAATTTGCAATGGAGACATAAAATTAGGTAAACCAGAGGCCCTTGAGTTTCAAGTTGCTGCACTAAATTACTCTCACTTATAATTGTATAAATGAGATCTGATTCTCTTCATGCCTGAATATCATAGCTATCATTTTTAATGTTACTTTATTATCGTGTTGAACATTGTAATTACAATATGCTTTGCATTCTTACTTAGAGCAAATTCATCATATATCAGATGGTTTATACTTTCACCATTTTTTAAAAGCCAAACCTATATAGAAAGATTATCTTTGGGGCCCTTAGGTTTTCTTTGACACCATCAAGATGTTATCACTCAAATTTTTTATTAGTCACATTCCACATATATGCCATTAAAACCTTTAGTTATCACATAATAAGAGTGAAAGTTTAAAATATGTGATTAAACACTACCTGTATTTCATTCAGCAATCAGAGAAAAAAAAAACCAGATATGTTCTGTGAATCCTCTCATTCAACCATTAAAAGTGGTTTTGTACTACAAAAAGTTATTCATGAGAATACTCTCTAACGTATTCAGAAGTGAGAAATAAGGTTCAAAGAATGTAAGGGCCTAGGGTCTTAAATTGTCTCATGTATTATAAGTACATCTAAGTCATACCTCCTGAAATAATAAGAAGTATGTGGGAACAAATAACCAGAAGGAAAGATTTTTTTCAGAGGAAGTTTTTTTTCATTCAGGTCTACGTTGTTTTGTCTTACACATACTCTTGAGGAACTTGTAGATGTTTTATATATTTCCAAAAATTTCTAATACAATTTTAAAACTCTCCTTTTCCTAGCAAAAAATATGTTTTATTACTCAGTTTCAATTATGTTGAGCATAAATTTATGAAATTTTATATCATATAGGTTAAGTAAGTATAGATACATCCTTTTTTTCTAGAACTCACATCAACTTACATATGAATATTTTAAGTATATTTTTAAGTATACAACATGGTATAGCCTAATTTTTAAATTTTTCAAAAACATTCATAAACTAAAAATAGAAAATTAACCTAGTCTATAGTTTCACCAATTAATATAGCCATGTGTTTTAAAACTTGCATATGTGTATGTGTGTACATGCATATAAAAACTTATAGCATTATCTTGATAGTTGACATATACATTTTTCTTAATAAAATGGTCCTTTTGTAGACACTAACCTAGAGATTTTCATTGAACAGAGGTTAGAAACTTTTTTTATATCTCTATGACTAATTTTCATAGTGGTCACTCCCTAAACAAAGAAAAATCTACTAAAAAAATACACAAAAATTACACATTTTATTAAAATGAACTGTTTTATCTTTAAGATATCATGTCCATCTTTACATGCCACTAAATATACTTGAAAATATTATTGCAATGGCAACATTGATCCTTAATGAGTGCCTCATAATAACCCAAGCCAAATAAATTTCTTTTGTTGGATATTTTACTTATTGCTTTTTTTGTTTGTTTTTGCTAGACTAAAGTTTATAAGTAACCATTCTTAAATGTGACACAACAATATATCCTAAGTTACATTTAGTTGTATATTTGTTTTTTATCTAATGGAAAAGAAAGGCTTAAATATTTTACATTAAATTGTTTTCCAGGTAATAGAAATTCATGGGTGCAGGAGCTTTTAATTTCTTTAGTTTCCATTTCTCTCTTGGATTGCTAATTTCATTTACCTTGAGAGTCAAGAGATAAGTTGTATGCAGACACACACACACACACACACACACACACACACACACACACTGGCTCTCTCGATAATCATGACTTGAACACATCAGTTGTTACTCTTAGATTAGACCAAAACATTTGTAAAAATTAGAGAAAATAAGACATGACAAGGTCTTCAAAATATTTCAGATTCAAATAATATTTTAAATTTCTTTATAAAACAGACATCTGCATTAGTCTGGTTTCACACTGCTTTAAAGATACTAAAACTACCACAGACTGAGACTGAGTAATTTCTAAAGTGAAAAGGTTTCATTGACTCATAGTTCCAGATAGCTGGGGAAACCTCAGGAAACTTACAATTATGGTAGAAGGGTAAGAGACACATCTTACATGGTGGCAGGCAAGGGAGAACGAGCAACAGCAGGGAAAACTGCCTTATAAAACCATTGGATATTGTGAGAACTCGTTCACTATTATGAGGAAAGTGTGAGGGAACTGCCCCAATGATCCAATCACCTTGCTCCTGGTCCCTCCCTTGATATGTGGGGATTATGGAGATTACAATTCAAGATGAGATTTGGGTAGGAACACATGACTGTGTTTTGAAATGTGAGAATGTGAGAATTGGAAGAGGCCATAGGTGGGATGATATGGTTTTGAAATCCTCACATTTCAATCATGCCTTCCCAGCAGTCTCCCAAAGTCTTAACTAACATTGGCATTAACCCAAAAGTCTACATTCCAAAGTCTCATCTGAAACAAGGCAAGTCCTTTCCACCTGTGAGCCAGTAAAATAAAAAAATAAATTTGTTCCTTCCAAGATACAATGGAGGTACAGGCATTGGATATATACACCTTTTCCAAGTGGGAGAAATTAGCCAAAACAAAAAGGTTACAGGCCCCATGCAAGTCCAAAATCCAGTAGGGCAGTCATTACATCTTAAAGCTCTAAAATAATCTCCTTTGGCTCCATGTCTCATATCCAGGTCATGCTGATGCAAGCGGTGGGCTACAACAGTCTAGGGAAACTATGCCCCAGTGGCTTTGCAGCGTATAGCCTTTCTCCTAGCTGCTTTCACAGGCTGGAATTGAGTGGCTGTGACTTTTCCAGGTGGACAGTGCAGGCTGTCAGTGCATCTACCATTCTGGGGTCTAGAGGATGGTGGTCCTCTTCTCACAGCTCTACTAGGTAGTGCCCCAGTGGAGATTTTGTGATTTTGTTTGGGGGGTCTGATCCCACATTTCCCTTCCACACTGTCCTAACAGAGGTTCTCCATGAGGATTCACTCCTGTGGCAAACTTCTGCCTGGATATCCAGACAACTCCATACATCCTCTCAAATCTAGGCAGAAGTTCCCAAACCTCAATTGTTGACTTCTGTGCAAACAGAGGCCCAACACTACATATAAGCCATGAAGGTTAGGGGCTTACACCCTCTGAGGAAATGGGCTGAACTATATGTTGACTTATTTTTGCCATGGCCAGGACAAAGGGCACCAAGTCTTGAGCGTGCACAAAGCAGCAAGTCCCTGGGCACAGCCCACGAAACCATTTTTTCCTTCAAGGCCTCTAGGCTTATGATGTGAGGGGCTGCTGTGAAGACCTCTGACATGCCCTGGAGACATTTTCCTCATTTTCTTGGCTATTAACATTCAGCTCCTCATTACTTATGAAAATGTCTGTAGCCAGCTTAATTTTTTTCTCGAGGAAATGAGTTTTTCTTTACATCACATCATCAGGCTGTAAATTTTCCAAACATATATGGTCTCCTTTCTTTTTAAACATAAGTTCCAGTTTCAGAACATCTCTGTCAAGTTCAGAGTTCCACAGATCTCTAGGGCAGGGGCAAAATGCCACCAGTCTATTTGCTAAAACATAGCAAGAGTGACCTTTGTTCCAGTTCCCAATACATTCCTCATTTCCATCAGCCTGGATTTCATTGTCCATATAACTATCACCGTTTTGACCAAAATCATTCAACAAGTCTCTAGAAATTTCCAAACTTTCCCACACCTTCCTATCTTCTTCTGAGCTTTCCAAATTTTTCCAGCCTCTGCCTGTTACCCAGTTCCAAAGTCACTTCCAGTTCTCAGGTATCTTATAGCAATGCCCCAGTACCTTGGTACCAATTTACATATTAGTCCATTTTCACACTGCTATAAAGAAATACATGAGACTGGGTAATTTATAAAGCAAAGAGGTTTAACTGACTCATAGTTCCACATGGCTGGGGAGGTCTCAGAAAACTTATAATCATGGCAGAAGGTGAAGGGGAAGCCAGGACCCTCTTCATATAGTGGCAGGAGAGAGATGTGTGAGTGTGGGAAAGGCCAAATGCTTATAAAACAACCAGATCTCATGAGAACTCACTCACTAACATGAGAACTGCATGAGGGAAATCGCCCTCATGACCCAATCCCTGTCCCTCCCTCACCATGTGGGGATTATGGGCATTATAATTTGAGATGAGATGAGATCTGGGTGGGGCACAAATCTAACCATATTCATATCATAAATAATTATAAAAATATAAATTTATATGTTACTGTATAAGAGAAAACTGCAAAGTTCTTATAGTTACCCACAAATCAAATAGGTATGCCTTAGCTCATGCAACTAATTAAACTTGGGACTGAATAGTGTGTGAAGTAATCACATTTAAAAGATGTATATAAAAGTTCTATAGCTCAGATGTGGGCTCTTTCTCTTAGTGAACCAGTTGTTTATCACATGATATAGTTTACCAAGTGAAAACGTTCTGTGATTCAATTTTGATTTAATATCTGACCATGTATCATGTATACTTCAAAATGAAGTTGCATTTTGCTACCATTCTCCACAAATGATACACTCTTCTCCCAATTTCACAACAACAGTATAATGTTGAAGATCCATTTCTTGCAAAAGAACATAATGTAATACCAGGCACATGTGTATGAGAAGTAGCTAAAAGAATCATTATCAAATAAGAATAAATTTTCTATATCTTTGTTGAAGTCTTTATTTTCTTCTTTGAATTCAAAAGATGATATGTTAAACACATAGGCACTCAAGTACATATAAATAACACACGCACACACACTACCTTTATATAAACAAAATTATAACTTGAGTTTTCAATTCCAGTATCAAAGAGGTATCTGGTAGTGTTGTTGTTGTTGTTGTTGCTATTGTTGTTGTTGTTTAATCTCAGAAAACAAAACTGTGGAGATACATTGGTTTGCCAAAAACATCAGTATGGTTTAAGAAAGGAAATTGGTAGGAAATGTAGACCTGAGAATGAGTGTCTGACATTTGAAGATTATGCAAGGACCCACAGCATGCATTTTAAAGGAAGTTTTACATGAGTGGGATGAGAGGAGGGAAAGTAAAAAGTTAATGGCAGTTTTTTGGCAAAACAATAAATCTTGAAGAATTTTCTTTGCTTCCTTTATTGCCTTTAGTGAAAACCAAGGGCAACTAAGGAAGACGCGTAAAGTGAGCATTTAAACTGTAAAATCAATGTTCTGTGGTCTAAAACTGGCTTTGCTTTTTCTTGTATACAAGATCTTTGGTAACATCTATTCACCTCACTTTCTTCCTTCACACAACCTGTAAAACGGTGCTTAAAAAGAGATGCTACATCACGAGATGGCTGTGATGATTGTGAGTGATCATACATATGAAACATATCATGGAGTTGATACATAGTAAGGATTTGAACTTTGTTATTTATTTTGCTATCAATATCAGTTCTGACTTGATAGGTCCAAAAAGTGAAGTAAAAAAAAAAAAAAAAGAAGAAGAAAGTATACTACCAAACATGGGGGAACCATACTACTCCTAACAAATATAACCCAGTTTTCATGTTATTTTCTATAATATACACTTATTTCTCTAATCTGAGTGAATCTTCATACACTTTCCTTTATTAGAAGGTCTCCTCCCTCATCATATGGCTAAATCCTAGGACAAATTAGAATTATCTGTGAAGCTCAATTTAGCATCTAACTTGTAGAACTTCATCCAATTTCCCCAGATAAAAACATAATGCCAAATTAGTGATATTACAAGTAATAGTAATAAGCATAGGAACCGATAAATTTTACTGAGAACATATTATTTGCTGGGCATTTTTGTAAGCAATTTATGTACACTTTCTCCTTCAATCTTCACAGCAACATTATTTTACCACACGAATGCAGAAACTGAGGCACAGAGAGGCAAACAAATTTGCTAAAGGCAGCACAGCTAAATTCTCATTCTAAATGTCCACACCATTTTATTTATGCTCTCTTAATGAGCTTTTTCTTCCTTCTGACTTTTCTTTTTTACTGTTGCAAATATGTTTGAGCCACTCAATTTGAGGTACTTAATTGAAAGGGTTTTTTGTTTTTTTTGTTTTTTTTAAATTCTGGATTAGTTTGAATTTCTATGCCTAATAAATGTGAATCAAAGACATTTATTCATTTTGAATCATTTGCTGTAGAAGAGACTAATCAGATATATACAGAACCTTGCCCAAACTGCAAAGCAAGCATGAGTATGATCAGTCCCTGATGGATTAAAATAATTGGTGCCTTCTTCATCTGCCTAGTAAAGTTGGCTTATCTGTGGAAAAACAAGAAATTATCCAGAGGCTTTCTAATTATACACTTTTTCATATACAATGTCAAGTGCTTAAGTTTTAAAGCACCAAGTATTTCAAAAGACAGGCTCAATTATTTTAAGGAAATCAAATGACAAATTGACAACAGAAATAAATCCAAAATTGATTGAGACACATTGAAGTTCCTAAAAAAGGGTTTTAAAACAGTTAATGATAAGTTTTATAAGATCACAGAGGAGAAGATGGAGAAAATTATAGACAAAACAGAGAATTTCACCAAATGACAAGAATTCACTAAGAACATTCAGCTGAATATTTTCAACTGAAAAATAAAAATAATTTAGATTAGGAACCTCAAAATAAATAGCAGAATATTAGATACAACAGAGAAGAGAATTAGCAAACTTGAAGACAAGAGAAAATATCCAGTCTGAGCACAGAATTTAGAAAAGGGGAGAAAAATACAGAAAGAAAAGAAAAGAGACATATAAAGCAAAGAATAAATTGAAAGGATTTATTGTACATGTAATTGGAGTCCTAGAAAGAGAAGTGAAAAAATAGAGTAGAAGCAAAATATGAAGGCATAATTGCAAGAATTGTCTAAAACAAATGAAAAGAATGACCAAGAAGTCCTATAAACCCCAAACAAAACAAAGTCACACTAGGCCATGTTATAGAAAAAAGTTCACCACAAAAGACATAAGAAAGATAAGAGCAGCTAAACAAAAACAAAAAAATGTATTTCAAAGGAACAACAATAATAATAGCTTCAAGTTTTCACTGAAGCATAAAGAGAAAACCTTTCCCACTTCACTTTATGGATCCAGCATGACCTGCAAACCAAAACCTAACCAGGATATCACAAGAGAGAAAAATTACACACAAAACTTCTATGCACATAAATGCAAAAATGCTAAACAGATTATTGGAAAACCCGATCTGATATTGTATAAATGGAATACAACATTATAATTGTGGTTTATTCCCTAAAATGAAAGATTGGTTCAACATGAGAAAATCTATTAACATGTTTACCATATAATGAGGAAAAAGAAAAATTAAAGAATGCTCATATTAAAAGATACAGTAAACATCGACATGAATTATGTATGCCTTAATATGGGTACAGATTCCTGCATATATAGATAGCATAGATTTGCATGTGTGAGTTAGTAGACATGCACACTGTATCCCTTGCTCTGTCAGCTAGGAGGGCATAGAAGCAATAACACCACGTTAGCAATAAGCATGTCTAGTACCTAGATCTTATTTTCCAATACAATTATCCAATAAAAGGAAGCAGGCTCTTGGGAGATATGGATGATTCTAAGACTGGGAATAAAATATGGAAAATAAGCCTGAAATATGTTTTAGTGTCTAAAAGTAAGAAAGCATTCAGGAAAAAGTAAGAAAAGGTTCAGAAAATACATCAGTGGGAATATGTCAGAGATAGACGCCAACTCTATTTCAGTTGTCAAAGCTGAAACAATCTGAGTAACAAAATAAATAATGTAATGTTTAATATAACCCATAGCACAAAAGAAATTTCTTCTTTCTTTCATACAAATGTAAATAAATGATCAAATACATAGACAGGAGAGAATAGATAATTTTCTCATGCAGAAGAATGTTAAAAGATTTTTGTAGATATTTCTCCTTCAATAGATGAAACAAAACTTGCCACTCTAAGTGTGGACTACATATAGTTACTTTCTTCCAAGTGTTCAGTATGAAAATGTGGGAAAAAGAAAAACTTTTGTATTGGAAAAGTCTGACAAACATTACCTCAGCCAGGTGGTCAAGTCAACATCAACAGTGATAAGTAATGTACCATTGACATGATATGCTGAGAATGGCACTTCACTTCCACGGTCTTCCTCTTTTTGGAAGAAACTTCTGCATTGTTGCTAATGTTCTGCTTCTGAATCTGAATACTGATTATGTATGGATGTTCACCTTGTGAAAATTTGGTGAGCTGTACAGTAATTATTTGTAAACTTTTCTGCACATATGTTATATTTAGTATTAATTTCTAAAATGTGTTTGTCCAAATTAATGTACAAATGTTTCATTCTTTCTAACAATAGCTGCCTATAACTAGCAAATACTAGAATTCTGATACCAAGTACTTTGCCTTGTATCAGGGACAAATTGGTAGAAAGAGCTTAGAAATGATTATGTCAAAAATCAAATACTTACTTATTGAACACATTAAGCCTATGTATTGATTGAAATTATCTGTTGAATTTTTTTTTAATGGGAGTTTCCAGGGGCTTTGTTTTTCTTTGTTTGTTACCAATCACTTAATTTTCCTACAAAGTGCAACATAAAATAGAAATACGCCAGTAAGAGTTAGTTGTTTTTTCATTGAAAATATGCTAATTTACAGAAAATATTCTTTTGATCTTGAAAAACATTCTTCAGGATACCATCCAGGAGAACTTCCCCAACCTAGTAGGGCAGGCCAACATTCTAATCCAGGAAATACAGAGAACGCCACAAAGATACTCCTCGAGAAGAGCAACTCCAAGACACATAATTGCCAGATTCACCAACGTTGAAATGAAGGAAAAAATCTTAAGGGCAGCCAGAAAGGTCGGGTTACCCACAAAGGGAAGCCCATCAGACTAACAGCAGATCTTTCGGCAGAAACTCTCCAAGCCAGAAGAGAGTGGGGGCCAATATTCAATATTCTTAAAGAAAAGAATTTTCAACCCAAAATTTCATATCTAGCCAAACTAAGTTTCATAAGTGAAGGAGAAATAAAATCCTTTACAGATAAGCAAATGCTTAGAGATTTTGTCACCACTAGGCCTGCCTTACAAGAGACCCTGAAGGAAGCACTAAACATGGAAAGGAACAACCGGTACCAGCCATGGCAAAAACATGCCAAAATGTAAAGACCATTGAGGCTAGGAAGAAACTGCATCAACTAACGAGCAAAATAACCACTTCATATCATAATGGCAGGATCAAGTTCACACATAACAATCTTAACCTTAAATGTAAATGGACTAAATGCTCCAATTAAAAGACACAGACTGGCAAACTGGATAAAGAGTCAAGACCCATCAGTCTGCTGTATTCAGGAGACCCATCTCACACGCAGAGACATACATAGGCTCAAAATAAGGGGATGGAGGAAGATTTACCAAACAAATGGAGAACAAAAAAAAGCAGGGGTTGCAATACTAGTCTCTGATAAAATAGACTTTAAACCATCAAAGATCAAAAGAGACAAAGAAGGCCATTACATAATGGTAAAAGGATCAATTCAACAGGAAGAGCTAACTATCCTAAATATATATGCACCCAATACAGGAGCACCTAGATTCATAAAGCAAGTCCTTAGAGACTTACAAAGAGACTTAGACTCCCATACAATAATAATGGGAGACTTCAACACTCCACTGTCAACATTAGACAGATCAACAAGACAGAAAGTTAACAAGGATATCCAGGAATTGAACTCATCTCTGCAGCAAGCAGACCTAATAGACATCTATAGAACTCTCCACCCCAAATCAACAGAATATACATTCTTCTCAGCACCACATAGCACTTATTCCAAAATTGACCACATAATTGGAAGTAAAGCACTCCTCAGCAAATGTACAAGAACAGAAATTATAACAAACTGTCTCTCAGACCACAGTGCAATCAAACTAGAACTCAGGAATAAGAAACTCAATCAAAACCACTCAACTACATGGAAACTGAACAACCTGCTCCTGAATGACTACTGGGTACATAACGAAATGAAGGCAGAAATAAAGATGTTCTTTGAAACCAATGAGAACAAAGATACAACATACCAGAATCTCTGGGACACATTTAAAGCAGTGTGTAGAGGGAAATTTACAGCACTAAATGCCCACAAGAGAAAGCAGGAAAGATCTAAAATAGACACTCTAACATCACAATTAAAAGAACTAGAGAAGCAAGAGCAAACACATTCAAAAGCTAGCAGAAGGCAAGAAATAACTAAGATCAGAGCAGAACTGAAGGAGATAGAGACACAAAAAACCCTCCAAAAAATCAATGAATCCAGGAGTTGGCTTTTTGAAAAGATCAACAAAATTGACAGAACGCTAGCAAGACTAATAAAGAAGAAAAGAGAGAAGAATCAAATAGATGCAATAAAAAATGATAAAGGGGATATCACCACCGACCCCACAGAAATACAAACTACCATCAGAGAATACTATAAACACCTCTACACAAATAAACTAGAAAATCTAGAAGAAATGGATAATTTCCTGGACACTTACACTCTTCCAAGACTAAACCAGGAAGAAGTTGAATCCCCGAATAGACCAATAGCAGGCTCTGAAATTGAGGCAATAATTAATAGCCTACCAACCAAAAAAAGTCCAGGACCACATGGATTCACAGCCAAATTCTACCAGAGGTACAAGGAGGAGCTGGTACCATTCCTTCTGAAACCATTCCAATCAGTGGAAAAAGAGGGAATGCTCACTAACTCATTTTATGAGGCCAACATCATCCTGATACCAAAGCCTGGCAGAGATACAACCAAAAAAGAGAATTTTAGACCAATATCCCCAATGAACATCGATGCAAAAATCCTCAATAAAATACTGGCAAACCAGATTCAGCAGCACATCAAAAAGCTTATCCACCATGATCAAGTGGGTTTCATCCCTGGGATGCAAGGCTGGTTCAACATTCGCAAATCAATAAACATAATCCAGCATATAAACGGAACCAAAGTCAAGAACCACATGATTATCTCAATAGATGCAGAAAAGGCTTTTGACAAAATTCAACAGCCCTTCATGCTAAAAACACTCAATAAATTCGGTATTGATGGAATGTACCTCAAAATAATAAGAGCTATTTATGACAAACCCACAGCCAATATCATACTGAATGGGCAAAAACTGGAAAAATTCCCTTTGAAAACTGGCACAAGACAGGGATGCCCTCTCTCACCACTCCTATTCAACATAGTGTTGGAAGTTCTGGCTAGGGCAATCAGGCAAGAGAAAGAAATCAAGGGTATTCAGTTAGGAAAAGAAGAAGTCAAATTGTCCCTGTTTGCAGATGACATGATTGTATATTTAGAAAATCCCATTGTCTCAACCCAAAATCTCCTTAAGCTGATAAGCAACTTCAGCAAAGTCTCAGGATACAAAATTAATGTGCAAAAATCACAAGCATTCTTATACACCAGTAACAGACAAACAGAGAGCCAAATCAGGAATGAACTTCCATTCACAATTGCTTCAAAGAGAATCAAATACCTAGGAATCCAACTTACAAGGGATGTAAAGGACCTCTTCAAGGAGAACTACAAACCACTGCTCAGGGAAATAAAAGAGGACAGAAACAAATGGAAGAACATACCATGCTCATGGATAGGAAGAATCAATATCGTGAAAATGGCCATACTGCCCAAAGTTATTTATAGATTCAATGCCATCCCCATCAAGCTACCAATGAGTTTCTTCACAGAATTGGAAAAAACTGCTTTAAAGTTCATATGGAACCAAAAAAGAGCCCACATCTCCAAGACAATCCTAAGTCAAAAGAACAAAGCTGGAGGCATCACGCTACCTGACTTCAAACTATACTACAAGGCTACAGTAACCAAAACAGCATGGTACTGGTACCAAAACAGAGATATAGACCAATGGAACAGAACAGAGTCCTCAGAAATAATACCACACATCTACAGCCATCTGATCTTTGACAAACCTGAGAGAAACACGAAATGGGGAAAGGATTCCCTATTTAATAAATGGTGCTGGGAAAATTGGCTAGCCATAAGTAGAAAGCTGAAACTGGATCCTTTCCTTACTCCTTATATGAAAATTAATTCAAGATGGATTAGAGACTTAAATGTTAGACCTAATACTATAAAAACCCTAGAGGAAAACCTAGGTAGTACCATTCAGGACATAGGCATGGGCAAAGACTTCATGTCTGAAACACCAAAAGCAACGGCAGCAAAAGCCAAAATTGACAAATGGGATCTCATTAAACTAAAGAGCTTCTGCACAGCAAAAGAAACTACCGTCAGAGTGAACAGGCAACCTACAGAATGGGAGAAAATTTTTGCAATCTACTCATCTGACAAAGGGCTAATATCCAGAACCTACAAAGAACTCAAACAAATTTACAAGAAAAAAACAAACAGCCCCATCAAAAAGTGGGCAAAGGATATGAACAGACATTTCTCAAAAGAAGATATTCATACAGCCAACAGACACATGAAAAAATGCTCATCATCACTGGCCATCAGAGAAATGCAAATCAAAACCACAATGAGATACCATCTCACACCAGTTAGAATGGCAATCATTAAAAAGTCAGGAAACAACAGGTGCTGGAGAGGATGTGGAGAAATAGGAACACTTTTACACTGTTGGTAGGATTGTAAACTAGTTCAACCATTATGGAAAACAGTATGGCGATTCTTCAAGGATCTAGAACTAGATGTACCATATGACCCAGCCATTCCATTACTGGGGATATACCCAAAGGATTATAAATCATGCTGCTATAAAGACACATGCACATGTATGTTCATTGCGGCACTATTCACAATAGCAAAGACTTGGAATCAACCCAAATGTCCATCAGTGACAGACTGGATTAAGAAAATGTGGCACATATACACCATGGAATACTATGCAGCCATAAAAAAGGATGAGTTTGTGTCCTTTGTAGGGACATGGATGCAGCTGGAAACCATCATTCTTAGCAAACTATCACAAGAACAGAAAACCAAACACTGCATGTTCTCACTCATAGGTGGGAACTGAACAATGAGATCACTTGGACTCAGGAAGGGGAACATCACACACTAGGGCCTATCATGGGGAGGGGGGAGGGGGGAGGGGAAGGGATTGCATTGGGAGTTATACCTGTTGTAAATGACAAGTTGATGGTTGCTGACGAGTTGATGGGTGCAGCACAGCAACATGGCACAAGTATACATATGTAACAAACCTGCACGTTATGCACATGTACCCTAGAACTTAAAGTATAATAATAATAATAATTTTAAAAAAACCAACATACACATTTATTATCCCTTAGTTTCTGTGGCTCAGGAATTAGGGCTCAGCTGACCTAAGTTATCTGACTCATAATCACTCCCAAAGCTGTAATCATTATATGAGCTAAGGCTGCATCTAGACTATGGAAAGCTAGACTATGGAAAGCTAGACTATGGAAAGATTTGCTTTCAAGAACACAAGGTTACTAGCAGAATTCAGTTCTTTTAGGGCCCTTAGACTGAAGGCCCTATTTTCTAGCTGCTTGTTGGCTGGAGATTGCCTTCAGTTTCTTGGCCTGTGGGCCTCCCAACATGGCAATTGCCTCTTCAAAGACAGCAAGTGAGAGATTCTGCTACCAAGAAGGAAGTTATGTGAATTTTATGTGACCTATTCAGAGAAGTGACATTTTGTAGCCTTCACTATATTCCATTCTTTTAAAGCAAGTCACAGTCAAGGAGTGAGGATTACACAAGGGCATGTACACCAGGAGGTTGAGTCCATGTTAAGGTTTGTCTACCACAGAACAAAAAAGAAGAAGAAGAAAGAAGAAAAAAGAAAGAAGAAGAAACAGAAGAAGAAAAAGGAGGAGGAAGAGGAGGAATTTAAAATCAATAATGGAAGATGAGTAAATGCCAAAAATATTGCTGATAAATTTCGGTGCAAAGCTAAATTTCTTTATCTTACTTTATCTACCATTATGAAGATATGACCTCAGTATATTTTCATGGAGTAAGGTATTTAATTGTTTAGACCCTGGACATACAGATTAGTTATCCCTGGCTTCAATTTACCACATCTGCCTTTACTTTGTGCTATACAGACATAGCCAAAGGGTAAAGATTGAGAGCAACTCAGATTCCAGAGAGTTGTCAGCTAGACCACTTGAGTTGCATTTCGGTCTAGAAGCATAAGCATAAGAAGTGTCTGTATAGACATTTATGATTTTTGAGCTCAGCAGTCAGTTAAAATATCAACCAGATGTCAAAATACATCACCAAACAATATTTTTGTTCTACATCTTCTAGTTCCATAAGGATGAATCATTCAAAGCAGAAAATACACCTTTTAACACTAAATATTGAAGCTAGTTGTTAACTTGAGGTAAGAAATATGTTAACATAATACAAAAACAATGTTTTTGCTATCAATAATCTTACCTACTTTATTGTTTGAGATCTTTGAAGTGTTTCCAATCTTGATTTGTGTACATGTCGTTAAGTGTTTTCAAGAATTACTGAACTCTAATAATTTTCACTAGAGAGAGCTTCTTGGGGCTTGCTTTTCCTTTTTAGGAATGTCTTCTTTTCTGCATATTCCCACACTATTATTTGTGAGCCAAGCTTTAATATGCTACATGTTTCAAATATGTTATAATTTTAAATGGAGATGGACAAAGAGAACAAAATAATTAACACACAACGTATTACCCATTTGTTTTAATAGTTTCACTCATGATTGGAGTCACACATGATGGTTAAAATATCTGTTGATGCATAGTAGGCTTTGCAAATCTGCTTAAGTATCACTGTCCTCAATTCAAATGCTTTTCTATTTTTAATGTCTTTTTAAGATATCCATTCTGTACAATACTGTAATTTTTATAGTAAAATATCATGTCCACCTCCAGCCTAATACATTGTTCAAAGATATGATTCTATTTTTAATTGGCAAACCGAAATAGATAATAATTCCATCTATTTAATACAGACTCTAAATTCAAACTCTGATTGCTTAACAAGTTTAGGTCAGGGAGTACATTCTAATAAAAGGATTATCTGAAATGGGATGCACTCCCTGTTTCTCTGCAGATAGTTTAAAATCTATTATTGCCTGATACAAGACCATGATAACTGTGTTTTTCAGGAGATTGTTTAGCTAGTGTGTTTATTTGGATTTAAGGAAAGAGGATTTGTTGTATTAACAAAGAGATACTGTGAAGGTTGTTATGGTAAATAGCCCTTCAACTCTGTCTTCTGTATATGTGGTGAGCATGTCATTCACAATACATTCCATAGCATCCTATAAGGCATTAGAGAAAGGGTTCTTTCAGACATTAATACGAGGATAGTTTGGCTTCTTGTGAGCAAATGCTTTTATTTTATGGACACTGGATCCTATAATTAATCATGTTTTCTACTTTTCCTTCTGGGAAATATAGCAGGTAAAGGTAACACACATTAGTAAGTTACATGACTCTCTGACATAGGCCCTGTATATAAAATCTAATACTATTTTCATGTGCTTTTTCTATTATCACTGGTTGGTCATCAGTTTTTCTATTTTCCATCGTTTCTCTTTCCTCATCTGCCTCTGAGTGTGTACATTTAAATCCCAAGTTTCCTTTAAAATTAAGAAGAATGGCCGGGCGCGGTGGCTCAAGCCTGTAATCCCAGCACTTTGGGAGGCCGAGACGGGCGGATCACAAGGTCAGGAGATCGAGACCATCCTGGCTAACACGGTGAAACCCCGTCTCTACTAAAAAAATACAAAAACCTAGCCGGGAGAGGTGGCGGGCGTCTGTAGTCCCAGCTACTAGGGAGGCTGAGGCAGGAGAATGGCATGAACCTGGGAGGCGGAGCTTGCAGTGAGCTGAGATCCGGCCACTGCACTCCAGTCTGGGCGACAAAGCGAGACTCTGTCTCAACAAAAAGAAAAAAAAAAAAAAAAAAAAAATTAAGAAGAATGGCCAGGTGCTGTGGCTCATGCCTGTAATCCCAGCACTTTGGGAGGCCGAGGCAGGCAGATATATTTTCTAAAGTACAGTAAGAATAACCTGTTATTCCAAAACTAACTGAAATATTAAGAATAAGGGATAGAATAAGAAAATAATTTAATGTCAGGGGTTTATTTCTAAAAAGTAGATTGCTTTACGTTTCCAATAACACTGAAAGCATAGAGACTATAAATGATCCCTGTAAATGTGTCCCTATCATCTTTCTGTCTTGCCAGGGAAGTTTAGCAAAAGGCGAAAGGAAAACTAACTGACTTTAGATATCCAAAGAGAACTTACAGAGCTGCTTTGCCACTTAACATTTTTATGCTATTTGACATTATTATAATTTTATATGTAATTATATTCTTTTAAAAACAAATGTTTGTTTTGTTTCCTTATAAATTTTAAGATAAAAACTTAATAATTGTTTTATTTAGGTTTTGTCATAAAATGTTAAATTTTTGACATGTTAAATTACTAAGTCAGAATGATTATATGTTCATGACAGGGCATGCACCACTCTTTTATCATCTGTGACAAGAAGGGTTATTTTGGTTTTGTTTTTCCATATCTTTCTCAGAATGCAGAAGCTAATTTCAAAATTATAAGAGACAAACTGTTATTTTGCTCATTCCCCTGAATAATACAGATAAGTTTTCAAACACACATTCATGATCATCAGTATATCTACAGGCAGTTCATGCTAATATTATCAAAGCCAGGAAATAATTAAGTAGGTTTTATCCACCAATTTGTATCCAACTAATAGCAGCTGCATTGTACTATCTAAGGTTTGTAATTATTTAGTTATTGACAGAATCTGTTAACTTGCAGTATGATGATTTATCCCAATTTAATATTCAATCTCTATTCTCACAGGTGGTAATGGTAATTACAAATAATCTTGACCACACAAAAAGTGCCCGACCTGTTCTGGTTTGATAGCCCAACAAAAGCAGAATTAGAATGAATTAGAATCTTTATTCTAATTCTTTATTTTTTCTATTCTAATTTGCATGGCAAAGAGATGCCTGTAAATTCCTATCTCTGGGTTAGATAAATGGGTAGAAGACTTTAACAACACACTGTTTGGACTGAGTCAGAAAAAAATTCTATTTCAGGATCTTGACTTAGAAGTAAAAAGACAATTTGGTCGAGGATCAAATTGCAGTGTTTCCCAGAGAGTAATGGGTTTGAAATTGACAAGAATAATTACAGTCTGCTTCAGAATGCAGAGAAAAAAAACAACAAAAAATCCTGCCTAACTGAAAATGGGGAGGGCAGGCAAGATAATTATAGTTACTACACATTTGACCTATGTCTTTAATATTTTTGACAAGTTTAAGGTGAAATTTAATTAGTAGAACTTCCAAAGTTATTTTCTGTTTTAAAAAAGAAAGATAATACTTGAGCTTTTAATTACTGACTCTCAGAAAAATAGAACAAGTTGGCAGTTAAGTTTTTCAACAATAAATCTGTTCAGTCAATTATTTTTTTAAAAAAATCTTCATATATATTATTTTCAAAGATTCTTGATACATCTAAGATATAATTAAAATCTCAAAAGTTTTTCCAAGTGTTTTTATATTTAATTCACTGAAACAGCCTGTAAAGAAGGCACGAAGTTAAGCAATAGAGTAAAACTGAGTTGGCTTTGCATTTATTTTGAATGCCCAAGGACTTTCTTTTGAAATGTATTATAGAACTAAACAGAAGAAAAACAAAGATTGAATATTGTTGATGATATGAGATTACTTATGTACATTATATTTTATGGAAATATTAAACAGATTCTCTTCTTTTCATTTACTTTCTACATGCCTCTAAGAGCTTTTTAAACTTTATATATACTAGGATTATCTGCAGTATGTGTTTAAAAATGCAGATCCCCCTGTTCTAAAGGCTAGAGGCTTAGTTAGTGGGTCTGGAAACCTTCATTTTTAATAGGCACCTCAGATGATTCATCTGCTGAAGTGAAATTCTATACTACATTTACAAATACTAATCTAGAAAATGTGAATGAATACCAAAACTGGTTTTATGTTTATAACCTCACTGACTGTCAAACAGAGTAGTTTGAAAAGCTTGAAAGAGTTACCCGAAAAGGAGCTTAAAAGAACTAGAGGGGGGAGAAACAAAATAATTTCCTTAACAATGGTGATAAAGGTAAATCCATTATAGTTTACATGGATGGAGAAAATGATTTTATGGTTGGAGCTACACACTTAGAAATGCAGCCTGGCTCAAGCATCTGTCTTTGGGAGTAAAGAATATTACTTTTATGTTTCTTTCTCAACCGTTCAGTACCATTTCAATAGAGTCCTAATTGAGGCAGAGGATCAAAGTTGATTCTTTCTCTAGTCACAAAGATTATGTAGTCAGCCTGCTAAAAATCATGTATTTATCACGATAGATTCTGCATGGAGTATGTCAAACATCAAAATTAATTAAATAAGTAAGTTATTATTCCTTTTTGATTTGAAGTAAAATAATATGTATTTCTAAGTTTGCAATTATTGTATGCTATTGAAACAATATTTAGAGTAAAAAAAGCAGAAAAAAATTTTAAATGTCCCACTTACTGATAAACATTATTTATATTGGGTGGCTGCATATGTCATCAAAATGCTTTTCAGGGGAGAAATCTGTCATTCTTAAATTAAATCAATTCTAAGTAGGAATAAAGTACCCATAATCCCTAAAATGCAGATTTCTTGAAGAATTTACTTTAGATAACCTGTATAAAAATAAAATTTTTAAAAGAAGAAAGCTAGAAGGACTGAGTTTTGCCCCTTGGGTAAGAATACTCTCAGAGAAAAAGCATGAAAGAATAAAGTAAGTGTTGAATAAGATCCAAAACAAATATTTTGGAAAAAGCTATAAACTTGTTTGATGGTGATCTTCCAAGTGAAATTCTGTGTGTCGTGTGTTTAGTTCCCTCCTGATAGTTTCATAAATCTTCATAAATATTCAATCTTCAACAATACAAGTGACAAAATATGCTGCATAAAATGAATATCATAAACACCAAGTTACACAATCAACCTCGGCAGTTATTTCCAGCCTTAGCAAATGCATACTCTCCTCCTAAACCCTGGCTATCTGCAGGCATACAGAAAATTAATCTTTTTTTTTTTTTTTTTTTTTTTTTTTTTGAGACAGAGTCTCACTCTGTCGCCCAGGCTGGAGTGCAGTGGCGCCATCTCGGCTCACTGCAAGCTCCGTCTCCCAGGTTCACGCCATTCTCCTGCCTCGGCCTCCCGAGTAGCTGGGAATACAGGCGCCCGCCACCACGCCCCACTATTTTTTGTATTTTTGGTAGAGACGGGGTTTCACCGTGTTAGCCAGGATGGTCTTGATCTTCAGACCTTGTGATCCACCTGCCTCGGCCTCCCAAAGTGCTGGAATTACAGGCGTGAGCCACCACATCCGGCCCCAGACAATTTATCTTAAATGGAAATTGCAAAGAAAATATTTTCCGTGTCTGGTTTAATGGGTGTAGTGCTACCTTTTACTCCCTGTCTAGTTTGGGCTATCCTTGTGTCCGCCTGTCCATTTGAATACTAGTCAGCGAGCATTTGTAATCACTTGCTTACAACTGTAATCACTTGCTTACAATTTTGAGCCATACTGTGCAAGTCTGATACAAAGCTGTCATCTTTTTATCTTCCCAAAGAGCAGGAAGAGCAGAAGTAGAGAGGAGTCCTTCTGCGGGTCAGTTGTAACTTAGAAATACAACTCCTTTTAGAATGCAATAATGAACAAGGAAGAAGTACCTGAAGACGGAGTGAAACACAATTATGATTCAAGAAAATTGAAAGTTATTTCTTGCAATGAATAAATGAATCTTAACCTGTAAGACGCAGACTTGGTGGGAAAACTAGCCAAAAATCAAACAGTTTCTTTGTAGATAGTTTATCTTGTTACCCAAAGTTTATAAGTTGGGCAGGGGTTCCTATGCTGAGGTAAGCACTCCTAGAATGAATGTGCATCTGTCATGATGAAACTATGCACACACTATTCTAAAACAAGAAGAATGTGGAATTAATAGTAGCAACAATAGAGACAGAGATCAAAACCCTTTTCCAAATATTTTGCAATAAACTTTATAATTTTCTTCCTCTTTATTAGCAACCTATAGAATTTGCAGTTTTCGTTGTTCTTTTTTTTTTTTTTAATTTTTAGCTGACAGGTAACAGTTGTACATACTTATCAGGAGAGTGTGATATTTTGGTTCATGTATACAATATGTAATGATCAAAATAAGGTAATGATCAAATCATATCCATTACTTCAAATCTTTATCATTTATTTGTGTTGGGGACATTTAAAATCTTCTAGCTATTTAAAAATATACTATAAATTATTTAACTTTAGCCATAAAACAGTGCTATAGAACACTAGAATTTATTCTTCCTATGTTACCATAATTTTGTGTCATTTAAGATCTGCCTCCATTTTCTAGCTTTTACTAGCTACTATTCCATTCTCTACTTTTATGAGATTAACTTATCTTTCTATGCCCGACTTATTTCACTTTATATAATATCCTCTAAGCTTACCCATGTTGCTGCAAATGACAGGTTGCCATTCTTTTCAATGGATGAATAATATTTTATATTGAATATATGCAAAATTTTCTTTGTGCATTATCTATTAATGGACACTTAGGTTGATTCGATATATTGACTATTGTAAATACTTTTGCTATTAACAAGGAGTACTGATATCTCTTCAATATACTGATTTCCTTTTCTTTAGATACATACCCAGTAGTAGGATTACTGGATCATATGGTAGTTCTGTTGGTACTTTCTTCAGGACAGCCCCCCTACTGTTTTTCCATAATAACAGTACTAATTTACATCCCCAGCGACATGGTAAAAGAGATCCCTTTTCATCACATTCTCTCCATCACTTGTTATATTTTATCTTTTAGATAAGAGCCATTCTTGCTGGGATGAAACGATATCTCACTGCATTTCCCTAATGACTAGTGATGTTGAGTATTTAAAAAACAATTTTTGTTTGACAATTTGTGTGTCTTCTTTAAAAAAAAAAGTCTATTTTTATCAACATTGGCCAATTTTTTAAATAAAATTTATCTGTTTTTCTGTTGAATTGTTTGAGTTCCCTGTATATTCTGGATATTAATCCCTGGTCAGAATATTAGTGTGACAATATCTCCTTCCATTCTATAGGTTGTCTTTACACTGTGGTGGTAGATTTTTTTATGTGCAGAACATTATCAGTTTATAATCACAATTGTTTGTTTTTGTTTTATTGCCGCTGCTTTTGAGGTCTTATCTATGATAAAATCATTTCCCAGATCAATTTTCTAAAATGTTTTTCCAGTTTTCTTCTAGTAGAATTAGAGTTTTGGGTCCTAAGTTTAAATCTTTAAGTTACTTTGATTTGGTTTTTGTGTATGGTGAGAAACAGGGATCTAGTTTCACTTTTCTGCATAGAAATATTCAGTTTCCCCAACACTGTTTATTGAAGAGACTGCCATTTCCTCAATGCAGGTTCTTGTCTCCTCTGTGAAAAATTAGTTGGCTGTAAATACATGGGTTTATTTATGGTTTCTCTATTCTGTTCCATTAGTCTGTGTATCAATTTTAAGGTAAGCACCATGCTATTTTAGTCACTACAGCTTTGTAGTATATTTTGAAATCTGGTAGTGTGATACCTCTAGCCTTGTTAATTTTGTTTGGGATTGCTTTGGCTATTCAGAGTCATTTTTGGTTCCATACAAATTTTGTAATGTTTTGTCAATTTCTATTGAGAATGTGTCATTGATATTTTGACTGAGAATGCATTGGATCTATAGATCTTTTTGGGTAATATGGTTGTATCAATTCTTCCAGTCCATTAACATAGGACATGTTTCCTTTTTTTTTGTCCTGTTCAATTTCCTTCCTCAGTGTTTAATAGATTTCCTTGTAGAGATATTTCATCTCCTTAGATAAATTCATTCTTAGATTTTTAATAGTATTGTAAATGGGATTGCTTTCGTGATTTCTTTTCAGCTCGTTTATTATTGGCATATAAGCAATGTTACTGATTTTTGTATGTTGATTATTTTTATTCTGCAACTTTACTGAATTTATCAGTTTAAGAGTTTTTAAATGGAGTCTTCAAGAGTTTTCTATATATAAGATCATATAATCTGCAGACTGAGACAACTTGCCTTCCTTCCTTTCAACTTGAATGCCATTTACTTCTTTCTTTTTTCTAATTGTTCTGGCTAAAACTTTCAGTAGTATGTTGAATAAGAGTAGTATGAGTGAGTATCCGTGTATTATTCCAGTTTTTTTCAGCTTTTCATTTTTCAGTATAATGCTAGCTTTGGGTGTTTCATATATGGCTTATATTGCATTGAGGTACTTTTCTTCTATTCCTAACTTGTTGAGAGTTTGGTTCTTTTGTTTGTTTTGTTTTGTTTTTTTAAATCGTGAGGCATTGTTGAATTTTATCAAATTATTTTCATGCATCTATTCCTATAATTACATAAACTTATCTTTCATTCTGTTGATGTGAGGTATCACATTTATTATTTGTGTTTGTTCAACCATCCTTATATTCCTGGAATAAATCTCACTTTATCATGGTGTATACTCTTTTTTTGATGTACTGTTGGATTAGATATGATAGTATTTTGTTGATGATTTTGTGTCTATGTTCATCAGGGTTTTTGATCTGTAATTTTCTTTTTTGTTTGTTTCCTTACCTTGTTTTAGTATCTGGGCTATGCCGACCTCATTGAATGAGTTGGAAAGCACCATCTTCCCTTCAAGTTTTTCAAGTAGTTTGATAAAATTTTGCATTAATTTTTATTTAAATGTTTGGCAGAATGTAGCAATAAAGCTATCCAGTCTTGGGCTTTTGTTTGTTTTTTGGGACAATTTTTATTACTGATTCAATCTCTTTACTCATTGTTAGTTTGCTCAAGTTTATCTTTCCAAAATATGATTTTTATTTTTTATCTTTTGTATTTTTTTAGTCTCTATTTTATTTACTTCTGTTCTAATTTTTTATAGTTTCTCCTTTTCTGCTAATTTGGGGTTTGGTTGAAAGTTCTTTCGGTCGTGTCCTTCGGTTGTTTATTTGAAATTATTTACATTTTTTATGTAGGCATTTATTGTTATAAACTTGCCTCTTAATGCTACTTTTCTTGTATACAACAAGTTTTGGTTTGTTGTTTGTGTTTTCGTTTGTTTCAACATTTTTTTTTCCTTCTTTCCTTTTTAATTTCTTCATTGGTTGTTCAGAAGCATGTTGTTTAATTTATATGTATTTGTACAGTTCAAAAGTTTCTCCTATTATTCATTTCCAGTTTTATTCCATGGGGTAAGAAAATATGCTTGATCTGATTTCAGTTAAAACAAATTTAGACTTGTTTTGTGGACTAACATATAGACAGTCCTGGACCATATGCTGATGAAAAGTATGTGTATCTTCCAATTTTGAGCTGCTGGGTGAAATGTTCTGCAATATCTATTAGGTTCATTTGGCCCATAGTGTAGTTTGAATTTAATGTTTTGGGAGTGGTTTTGTACATTTTCTGCCTAGATGATCTGTCCAATGCTGAGAGTGGCGTGTTAAAGTTCCCAGCTATTATTGTATTGAAGCGTGTCTCTTCCTGTCAATTTAATGTTATTTCAAAAGACCTGTCTTCAAGTGTACATATTCTTTCCTTTGCTTAGTCTAGTCTGTTTATAAAGCTCTCAATTGAATTTTTTATTTCATTTACTGAATTCTTCAGGTCTAGGATTTCTGTTTGGTTCTTTTTTTAAATATCTCTTTGTCGAAGTTTTCACTAAGATCATGACTTTTTCTTTATAGTTTTGTTGAATTGTCTATCTCTATTATCTTCTATCTTACTGAGTTTCCTTAAGATTATTATTTTGAATTTCTTTTAAGCATTTTGTATATTTCCTTTTTGGGGAAGACTGTTACTGTAGAATTACAGTGTTTCTTTGGATTTGTCATGTTTCCTTGAAATGTTATGCTTCTTTTGCCTCTATGTTGATATTTGGGCATCTAGTAACACAGTGGCCTCTTCCAATCTTATGAAGTAGTTTTCATAAAAGATTTATTTATATAAATGGGTCTTGTGGTGTCAATTGGGTGGGTTCACTGGCTTTGGCTCTGGGTGGATGCAGTAGTATAGTCTCTGTGTAGTAAATTCATCCATAATCTATTTTAGCAATATTTGTGAGTTTCTCAGTAGCCTAGACTGCAGAAGTTTGTAGTAGCAGAAGTGCAGTTTTGCTGGGGGTTGTCTCACTGGGTTGTTTCTCATGTCAGCATCACACATATACAAGCAGTCAGTAGGCTAGATTGGGGACTGGCTACTGGGGTCAGGAATGTCATACTGTTTCTTTCACCGGGGTGAAATACATGCCATATCCATACATGCTATGGCTGCTTAATCAGCTCAGGAGGAGGACCGCAGGAGTGGATCCTGTACTGTTCCTTTGGCGAGGTGTGCAAGCCCATGACTGCCTGTCTGGCTTGGGGGTCTCTCTGACAGTGACAGGTCTGCTGGTCTGGATTTGCAGCAAGGGGAATTGGTATATGGGCTGCTTGGCTGGTTTGCAGGCAGGTTTTCCAGGGGAAGATCCACCTGACTGGTTCTCTGACAAGGGTCATGTGGTCATGGCTGCTTGGCTGACTTAGGAGTATGCACACTTGGGGCAGTTTGACTGAGATATGTCTCTGTCTAGAGGTGTGGGCATGTGGCTGTGCAGCTGACTCAAGTGTGGGTCCCTGGGCCATTTTTTCCGGCTGGGAGTGTGGGTACATAGTGGTTCTCCAGACTTGGAGTTGGTATCCCTACTGTGCAGGACTGGAGTCACAGGGTTTCCTGGGCCCAGACTCTGGGCAATCAGAATTGTGGTATTGCAGCTACTCATTCAGACTTGGGGAATGACAGCAGAGTTTCAAGACTGAAAAGGCACGGTGGTTAATGGCCCCTAGAATGGGGGAACTCCAGCACTGGCTCTAATTTTAATATGGCGCTGTGATACAGCAGCCTGGGTCATGAAGAGGTGAGGAGTACACACCTGTGCACCTGATCAAGAGGAAAGGAGTCATATCAATTCCAGGTAACTCCCCAAACTGTGCTCAGAACTTGTAAAAACGATGGGATTTTCCTGTAGTAGGGGCTGCAAGTACCTGCAGTGTTGATGAAGGCTATTGGAGGGTCTTCTGATTACATTTTCCTCTCAAGGATAAATCCCTTCTGGCTCCAGGCTGATCCAGGCAGGAAAAACAAGGCATGTGAGGAAGGATGCCTCACTCCCTTCTCTATGCTGTCATTGTGAGCTTTCACTCTCCACAGGGATCTCGCCACTTTCTTGGTGCACTCAAACGCTCTTGCTCAAATACTCCAGTCAAATTTATCATTCATTGCCTTGGTCCTTTTTCGTGAAAAGGATGAGTCTAGGTGTGCCTAGTCAGTTATCTTGCTTACAACACACAACACTCTCCAGACCCTGCAGTTTTCATTTGAGGAGAGAAAATGATTTATCTTTTAAAGTTGTGTTACCAAATGTATATAAAAGCAAATTGAGAATTGCGTTTGCCACTGACTCTTTCAAGCAGATTTATTTTAATAGCACTAACCAGTGGATCCAATGCTTTTCAGAGTCACTTTTTAAAATTACAAGGATATATCTTCTTAATATTTCTATCATTTCTTTAACTCACAAAGCTTTCTGTATTTTTATATTTGGAATATTTTGCAAAAGAAAGGAATCCATGTAGTCAGAAATCAGAAAACTTGGAAAAACTGTAACCTCACTATAAGACAACATAAACATTGTGAACAGCAGTTTTTTCCTCATTTGTAAAAGGGAAATATTAGCATCTGTTCTGCATTTATTGCCATTTTTCTGTGAATATTAATTGTGCTAATTTAGGTAAAGCCATGTGAAATTTTAAGTCTTGTACAAATATTATCTAAGAAAGTAGTTATGGTTGTTGGCAACCAAAGAGAGATCACTTTAAATTTTAATATCAAGTCAATGTGTTCTGATTGTATTTCTCAGTGGCATCATCTAACTAGAAAATAGATATATTGCATTAGATGTTTCAGACAGATTTATTTAATATCCCAAAGTTTAAAATGAACTCTACAAGTTCTTATTTCAGCAACTTTATTAGTCTATTTTCGTGCTGCTATGAAGAAATAACTGAGACTGGGTAATTCATAAAGAAAATTCTTAAAGAAAACCAGATAATTTGAATCTATATATCCACATTAATATCAATATTTATAAAATTCATTTATTAAAGCTTTCATTTTTAGGGTTTTTTGAAATACATTTAACATTTTCTTAGATCCAAGTACTACTTTTTACCATATTAACAATAAATAATGAGTATTTTTCTGAGAGATCTCAAGTTTGAAACACATTATTACATATTCAGATTTAAATGTGGTAAAGAGTTAAGTCACGAATAACCAGACTGGATGATGGGGCAAACCAATCTTTGCTGGCAAAATACCACGCTGCTTGAGAAAATAGCTATCAAAATGCCCATTTTGAATTAGTGTAGAAACTCAGAGTTTATTTAAAAAGCATAAATCATAAACATTTGGTTCAGTGTTTTTTCATGTTATGAGTCATGCTCTTTATTTTATGGTTCTTTTAAAGTCCTGTACACGGCTCCAGTAAGAATTTTATGGCAAAAAAATCCATTTTCAGCATGGATTTGCAAATATTCAAATAAACAACATATTAGAACTTCTTAAGTTTTTTTCAACCTATAGCTAGAAATCACTCTATCTTCTTTTTGCATATAATAAAAATTACTTTGTTTGGGTTTCTTAAATATCCCTATAAAATTCCCTAGTTTTGTTGTCATAAACTTGATTCATTTTGTATCTAAAGACATGTATATAAATGTTATCTAGCTGAATCAATTTAATAATAGGTTTTGGAAAACATTAAACACAAAGACAATACAACCCAAACAACATCAGTAATAAACAAAAAAAATTCAATTTTTGTTTTTTCTAATTAGCTTTGTAAATTTTAAAGTTGCATACTACTCCTTCTTGGGTTTCTTCTATAATTTAGGAGCAAATTATTCTACATTTTAGACATTTAAAATGTTAAAATGTGTAAAATGTAGGATAATTCCAAAAACTAAATGAGATAATGTATGCAAAAGCATCTAACATAATAATCCTGGGACACTGTTGGTGTCCAAGAGAGATTCCATTTCTTCCTCCGTCTTCCAATATTAAAAACATTAAACTAAGGCATTTTCAGTCTTCCTGCCTTAAATTTTGTCTCTCAGCAGACACTTTTTAAAAATATTTTAACTTTTATTTTAGATTCAGGGTTACATGTGCAGATTTATTATGTCATTTTACCAGCATTTAAGGTCCACCCAATCTGGTCTTTTTCCAAAAACTTAATATTAGATAGTTATCCATATTGGTGGTGTATTGGTTCCCAGGGCTGCCATAACATAAAACAAATAGCTTAAAACAACAGAAATTTATTGTCTTTTAGTTGTAGAAGCTAGAGGTCTGAAATCAAAATGTCAGCAGAGCCATATGCCTAAAGCAACCTGTAGGGGAAAATCCTTCCTTGCCTCAATAATTTCCGGGGTCTTGTTGGCGAGTCTTAGGATTCCTTGAATTGCAGCACTTCTATCTCTGCCTCTGTTATTACATGGTATTTTCCTTGTATGTGTCTATATTTCTCCATCTTTTGTCTTCTTGTAATAACACCAGGACTATTGTATTAAGGGCCCACCCTAATTTCATCATAATTAATTACATCTTCAACAACTCAATTTGCAAACAAAGTCACATTCTGTTGCAGTGGGTACTTCAACATACCTTTTTAGGGGGGATAAATTCAACCCATAAGAGATAGGTATAGATTGAGACACCAAAAATGTCCTTCAGATATTACTGTAAGGACTCTGCTAGGAAATGAATGATGGTAACCTCTTACATTTTGTGTTGAAGCCTATTCCCCAGTGTGATGGTATTTGGAAGTGGGGACTTTGAGAATTATTAGCTTATGAGGATGATCCTCATGAATGAGATTAGTGTTCTTACAAGAATAGACACCAGAGTTTGTTTTCTCTGTGCCTTCTGCTATGTGAAGATACAAAGAGAAGGCAGGAATCTGCGACCACGAAGCTGGCCCACAATGAGCAGCAGAACTGCTAGAACTTTGATCTTGGATTTTCCCACCTCCAGAACTGTGAGAAATAAATGCTTATTGTCTAAGCTATCCACGGTATGTTGTTTTATTACAGCAGTCTGAGTGGACTAAGACTCCATCAGGCTTTACACATTCCACTTCAGATATGCAGTGTCCCTTCATCCATAGTCCCTCTTTCTTCTCTTTCTTGACCTCCTGGTTGTCTTGGTCTTTTTATATTGGCCCTTCTGATTTTCCCAGGCAAGTGATTCCAGTAATCCTTTTTTTCCCCCTCTAGGTTTCTGGCCAAGACTTGCAGAGAGTTTTCTGTTAATGAAACTGAGATTTTAATGGGTTTAGATGTGTCTTCATGTGATTCTGACCCCAAAACTGGGAGGAAAGGATAAAGACAGCAGCATCATTCTTGGCTCTATCTATAGAATAAATTATCTCTATGATGAAAAAAATACATTTTTTTGTTAAAATTTTTGGTACTTCCTTAATTTAATTTAATTTAATTTAATTTAATTTTGAGACAAGGTCTCACTGTCACCCAGGCTGGAGTGCAGCAATGAGATCACGGCTTCTGAAACCTTCGCCTCCCCGGCTCAAGCAATTCTCCTGCCTCAGCCTCCAAAGAAGCTGGGACTACAGGTATGCTGCACCATGCCAGGCTAATTTTTGTGTTTTTGTAGAGACAGGGTTTGGCCATGTTGGCCAGGCCAGTCTCGAACTCCTGAGCTCAGGTGACCTGTTCAGCTCAGCCTCTCAGAATGCTGGGATTACAGGTGTGATCAGCTGCACCTGGCCCACTCTTTTTTAATTCTAATCTGAGTTAGCCCTCAAGATGCTAGTGAGTGTGTGTGTGCGTGTGTGTGTGTGTGTGTGTGTGTGTGTGTGTTGTGATGGTGGGAAGGGAAAGTCCATTTTGAGAAGGATATGAGGAAACAAAGGAAGCCCCTTCTTGTCACAGGTGGTAAAATAGATATGTCTATATTCACTTAACACTGCATGTAGATTTTTAAGCTATGTGAGAGAAAGAACAAGAAGGGACCACTGAGGATATGGAAAGTTAATTTGCATAAACATGTCTCTGGTGAAAATAATAGATAATAATCTACTAAGTATAAGTTGACATTTGGGGTACCTAATACAAATATGTCACACCCTTTAGTTTATTACTCCTTGTCAAGACTATCTCAGGGCATCAAATTTCTGGAGGTGGTGTCAGGGGTAGTAGTTGATTTCGGTGGATTTGGAGACAAAAAGACTGAACTTGTATTAGTCAGCTTGGACTGCTACAGCAAAATACCACAGACTGGGTGGCTTAAATAATAAATATTTATTCTAACAGTTCTGGAGGCTGGGAAATGTTACATCAAGCTTCTAGTAGATCTAGTGTCTAGTGAGGGCACTGTTCCTGCCTTGCAGATAGTTATCATCTCATTGTTTCCTCAAATGGTAGAGAGCATAGAGAGCAAGCTAGGTCTCATTTCTCTTTTTATAAGGGCACTAATTCCATTCATGAGGGCTCCACATTAGCGAACTAATCACCTCCCAACAGTCCCACCTCCAAACACCATCACGTTAGTGGGCAGGATTTCAACATACGAATTTTAAGGAGATACAAATATCCAGTCCATTGCAGCATAAGACTCTTACTAGTTGGTATGGTTTGGCTCTGCATCCCCACCCAAATCTCATCTTGAATTGAAATAATCCGAATGTTTCAAAGGTGGGACCAGGTTGAGGTAATTGGATTATAGAGGCAGTTTCTCCCATGCTGTTTTCATGATAAGTGAGTCTCTTGGGATCTGATGGTTTTAGAAGTGTCTGGCCTTTCCCTCGTTGGCACTCACTCTGTCTCTGTCCTGCCACCCTGTGAAGAAAGTGCCTGCATCTCCTTTGCCTTCTACCATAATTGTACATTTCCTGAAGCCCCTCCAGCAATGGAGAACTCTGAGTCAAATAAATCTCTTTCCTTTATAAATTACCCAGTCTGGAGTATTCATTCATAGCAGTGTGAGAATGGACTAACACAGTAAATTTATACCAAGGTAGTGGGGCACTGCTTATAAAGATACCCAAAAATGTGCAAGCCACTTTGGAACTGGTTATGGGCAGAGGTTGGAAGAATTTAGAGGGCTCAGAAGACAGGAAAATGTGGGAAAGTTTGGAATGTCCTAGAAACTTGAAGGCTCAGAAGACAGGAAGATGTGGGAAAGTTTGTAACTTCCGAGGAATTTGTTAAATGACTTTGACCAAAATGGTGATAGTGATGTGGACAATGAAGTCTAGGCTGAGGTAGTCTCAGATGGAGATGAAGAACTTGTTAGGAACTGGAGTAAAGGTCATTCTTGCTATACTTTAGCAAAGAGACTGGAGGCACTTTGCCCTACTTTAAGAGATCTGTGGAACTTTGACCTTGAGAAAGTGATTTAGGGTATCTGGTGGAAGAAATTTCTAACCAGCAAAGCATTCAAGAGGAAGCAGAGCATAAAAGTATGGAAAATTTGCTTCATGACTATGTGATAGAAAAGAAAAACCTTCCATTTTCTGGAAATAAATTCAAGCCCACTGTAGAAATTTGCATAAATAATAAGGAACCAAATGTTAATCACCAAGACAATGAAAAAAATGTCTTTAGAGTATGTCAGAGACCTTTATGGCAGCCCCTCCCATCACAGACCCAGAGGCCTAAGAGGGAAAATGGTTTTGTGAGCCGGGTCCAGGATACCCCTGGTGTGTGAGAATGGACTAAAACACTAAATTTATACCAAGGTAGTGGGGCACTGCTAATAAAGATACCCAAAAATGTGCAAGCCACTTTGGAACTGGTTATGGGCAGAGGTTGGAAGAATTTAGAGGGCTCAGAAGAAGACAGGAAAATGTGGGAAAGTTTGGAATTTCCTAGAAACTTGAAGGCTCAGAAGACAGGAAGATGTGGGAAAATATCTTACTGTAACCTTGGCACATAGTTCTATGAGTCCCAACTCCTTCAGCTCTAGTCGTGGCTTAAAGGGATCAAGGTACAGCTCAGGCCATTGCTTCAGAGGGTTCAAGCACCAAGACTTGGCAGGTTTCACATGGTGTAGGTCCTGCAGGTACTCAGACATCAAGGATTGAGGTTGGGGACCCTCTGCCTAGATTTCAGAGGATGAATGGAAATGCCTGGATGTCCAGGCAAAAGTTTGCTACAGAGGTGGATCCCCTATGGAGAACCTCTGCTAGGGCAGTGCAGAAGGGAAATGCCAGGTTGAAACCCCCAAAAAGAGTCTCTACTGGAGCACTGCCTAGTAGAGCTGTGAGAAAAGGGTCACCATTCTCCAGACCCCAGAATGTAAGATCCACTGACAACTTGCACTGTGAGCCTGAAGCTGTAGACTCTCAATGTCAACCCATGAAAATAACCTGGAGGGGGGTTGTATCCTGCAAAACAATGGTGGTGGAGCTGCCCAAGGTCATGAGAGCCCAACTCCTATGGATGTGAGACATGGAGTCAAAGGAGATCATTTTGGAACTCTAAGGTTTAATGAGTGCCCTATGGATTTCAGACTTGCATGGGACCTGTAGTCCCTTTGTTTTGGCTATTTTTTTCCCATTTGGAATGGATGAATTTACCCAAAGCTTGTACCCCCATTGTATCTAGGAAGTAACTAACCTGCTTTTGATTTTACAGGCTCATAGGTGGAAGGGACTTGCTTTGTCTTAGATGAGATGTTGGATTTGGACTTTTGGGTTAATCCCGGAATGAGTTAAGACTTTGGGGGATTGTTGGAAGGGCATAATTGTGTTTTGAAAAGTGAGGACAAGAGATTTAGGTAGGACCAGTGGTGAAATAATGTGGTTTGGTTCTGTAACCCCACCCAATTCTCACATTGAACTGTAATAATCCCCGTGTGTTAAGGGCGGGACCAGGTGGAGGTAATCAGATCATGGCAGTGGTTTCTCTGATGTTGTTTTTGTGATAATGAGTGAGTCTCATGAGAGCTGATGGTTTTATAAGCATTTGGCATTTCCTCTGCTTGCACTCACTCCTTCCTGCCACCCTGTGATAAAGGTTTCTGCTTCTTTGCCTTCCATCATGATTGTAAGTTTCCTGAGGTCTCCCGGGCAATGTGGAACTGTGAGTCAATTAAACCTCTTTCCTCTATAAATTACTCAGTCTCAGGTATTTCTTCATAGCAGTATGAGAATAGACTAATGAACTAGTTATAACTTTTGCCATGTAAATTAAGCTCTCTGAATCTCAACTTTCTCATGGATAAGATGGGGAAAATAATACTTCACTTACAAGGTCAGAGTGAAACAGATGATGTATTTAAAGTATTCTACATATTACCAGACAATAAGTAAGCATTCGACATGTATACTATGATTATATATCTTAATCTATTTTGCTGGGATTTTTTCCTCTATTACTCCCATCTCATCCTCATAACACTGATGACAAATGAAAACTGTTTTCCTACATTTCCTCCAACCTCACAGATACACTACTGTCCTTGTAGGCATTTTTATCAATTCAGATCAGTTTTTTTCTTCCAACAGTAATATCTGGGTAACTGCCACCAATTAATTGTAGTTGGCTAAAAAGTTGAAATCCAATTTCTATTTATAACTTAGAAAGCAATAATACTTTATCTTGTGACTTTTCTAGTTGTTACAGGCAGCTCATTGTCCATTAAATCTATTGTATCTTTCTTCCACTGGAAAGAGAATGTTATGTGAACCTGTAGCTACCTAGCCAGGAGTTTTATTTCCAAGTCTCTTGAAAGTGGCCAACTTCAATTATGAAGGTAAGAACAATGCCCTTTGTCTTAGGAAATGATGGAGAAAGAAGAACCTCAGTCCCAAATAGAATGGCTGACCCAAAACTGTCCCACTAATCTCCAAACTATTACAAAAATGTCACAGAAACTGCTGGTGTGTTTTAGAGAATCATTATCATAACATTTACACCTAACCTATGCACAATTGCCACCACAAGTGGCCTACCCTCCCCAGTGTAGCATGAATGTATCATGAAAAAAGAATATATTGTTGCTACCACTCTTTGGCATATAGATGCATGTAGAATAATGCCAACAGGCTGGTGGAGTAGCATGACCTTCTGCAGGATAATGACACAATCAGATTTCCTATGGACTAGACTTTGATAGAGAACTGGAGAGGGGATGTATTCCTGGGCTAAGAAAACAAAATTCTACTGTTGACCAATGTTGCAGAGATTTTCCCCTATGTTTTTTTTTTCTTGTAGTTTCACAGTATCAGGTCTTAAATTTATGTCTTTCATCCATTTTGAGTTGATTTTTGTTTAGGGTATGAGATAAGATACCAATTTCATTTTTCTGCATGTGGATATACAGCTTTCCCAACACCATTGATTAAAGAGACTGTCCTTTCCCCCATTGTATGTTCTTCTGTCAACTTTGTCAAAAATCAATTCACCATAAATACGTGGGTTTATGTATGGGTTTTCTATTCTATACCGGTGGTCGATTTTATGCCAATGCCATGTTATTTTGATTATAATAGCTTTATAATATATTTTGAAATCAAGGAATGTGATGCCTTAAGCTTTATCCTTTTTATTCAAGATTATTTTGGCTCTTTGTAGTATTTCGTGGTTCCATACAAAAGTTGGAATTATTTTTTTTCCCATTTTTCTGAAAAAAATGACTTTGGAATTTGGATAACAATTGCATTGATCTTATATGTAAAACTCTAAAAACTCCACTGGAAAACAAACAAACAAACAAACAAACAAAAACCTGTTACAACTGATAAATTTAGTGAAGTTTTAGGTTACAAAATTAACAACAAAAACTGGTAGAATTTCTATGCACTAACAACACACTATCTGAAAAATGATTTTAAAAAACAACACCATTAATAATATCATCAAAAATACTTGAGCAAATTTAAGCAAGGATGTGAAAAATCTGTACATTAAAAACTATAAAACATTGGTAAAAAATTAGAGAAACAAATGGAAAAATATTCCATGTTAATGGAATGGAAGAATGAACGTTGTTAAAATGTCCATACTTCCCAATGGGTTCTACAGATTCAGGGCCTTCCTTACAGCATTTCATATTCTTTCCTTATTGCTCCAGCTAGCACTTATAGTAAATATTTTTTAAAAATAATGATAGTAAGTACCTTTATCTCACCTTACCTTATTTCAGAAGAACATCTTCAATTGTTCACTACTAAGTGTCTTGTTCACTGTAGATTATTTACAGTTACTCATTTTATCAGATAGAAAGTTTATTTCTCTTTCTGGTTTCAAAGAGTTCTTAAAAATAAATGGGGGATGACTGGGTGTGGTGGTTCATACCTATAATCCCAGCACTTTGGGAAGCCAAGGTGGGTGGATCACCTGAGGTCAGGACTGCTGCACTCCAGCATGGACAACAAGAGTGAAATTCTGTTTCAAAATAAATAAGTAAATAAATAAATGAATAAATAAATAAGGAACACTGAATTTTATCAAGTGCCTTTTCTACAATTGACAACATAATTATATAACTTTCTTTTATTGTCTGTTAATGCTGTATATTATATTGATTATTGATTGAACTTTTAACATTAGTACCAGTCTATTCTTGAAATAAATCTCATTAGATTGTGATGTGTTTCACTCTGTATAGATTCACTCTTTACAGTAAAAAAAAAAAAAAAAGCTTTACTTTTAATAGTGAAAATGGGATTTACTTTTTATAGTAAAAAATACTAACATAGGTTAAATATATTTTCAGTTACTGAGAGATTAAGTGTGATTTTTGATTTCATAAATAACCTTGTTATATTATGATTTTTAAAAATTTTTCTTATATCATGTTGGTGTTATATTTTACTTACATGCGTATTAGATTTAATCAGTGAAATAATATGTAACTACAATTTGCTTTGTAGAAAAAACTTTTATGACATTAACCTTCTTTAATGTATGTTGAATTATTTAGATTTTTTATGTTACCATCTGTAAATTTTGGTAAGTTTTTCTTTCCAAAGATATTTGCCATACTTATTTATCTATTCAAGTTTATTGGCAGAAAATTACTCTTAATTTTAAAAATATATTTAGGATCTATAACGATGTGTTCACTTCTGATAAATCTAATTTTCATTTCTTATCTATCGATCATTCTTACTACAGTTTTACCAATTTTAATTGGAAAATAATAATAAACTTAGAACTTGTCTAGTGTAACCTATTTAATGTTTGTCTTTAATTATTTCTGCTCATTATTATTGTTCTGTTATTTTAAGAGGTTGATTTGCTATCTACATTACTTTTTTGTTTGTTTTTCTTAGAGACAGGGTCTCTGTTGCTCAGGCTGGAATGCAGTAGTGCAATCATACTTCACTGCATCCTAGAACTCTTGGACTCCAGCAGTCCTCCTACCTCAGCCTCCCAAGTAGCTGGGAATACATGCAGATGCCATCACACATGGCTAATTATTGTAATTTTTTTTTTTTTTTTTTTTTGTAGAAGTAGGGTCTTGCTGTGTTACTCACACTGGTCTTGAACTCCTGGGCTCAAGCAATGTTCTTGCCTCAGCTTCTCAAGTGTTAAGATTACAGGTATGTGCCACTGCACCCAGCCTAGATTCTGAAATTATAACATTAAATCGTTAACTTTCAGCATACATATGTATGTGTGTGTGTGTGTGTATATGTGTGTGTGTATACATATGATACTTAAATACAAAGTTACATATTCTTATGTTAACTATGATTTAGTTGCATCCTGCAAGGTTTTTATTTGAGGGGTGGTGGGAGTAGTGTCTCATTTTGCTGCCCAGGCTGGAGTGCAATGCCTCGATCATGGTTCACTGCAACCTTGACCTCCCAGGCTCAAGCAATCCTCCCATTTTAGCCTCCTGTGTAGCTGTGACTAGAGGCACCCACCACACCTATATAATTTTGGTATATTTTGTAGAGATGGGGTTTTGCCATGTTGCCTAGGCTGGTCTAGAACTCCTGCGTTCAAGTAATCCTCCTGTCTTGGTTTCCCATAGTGCTGGAATTACAGGTTTAAGCCACCACACCCAGACTGACCTGCAAGTTTTGACACACCACATAATATTATCATTAAATTAAACATTATTTATATTTTCTTCTGTGCTGCCTTCTTTATTCTATTAGTTATTTAGAAATACATGTTTTAATTTCCAAATGGTTGAAGATGTTTTAGTTATATGCTGGCATTTTCTATTTTAATTCCATAGTGGTTATAGAGTAGAGTATACTTTGGATGATTTTACTTTTTGGAATTTATTAACATATGTTGATTTTATGTGTGTATGATCTTTACAGTAGAATGGGGAGAGTATGCTTAAACTGGGTTCACACTTTGTTTAATACTCTGCTGTCGTAATCTTGAAATTCTTAGTTATTTTTAACATAGATCCGCATACTTGTGTCTTGCACTGGGCCTCACAAATTATATATCCTGCCCTGCAGTTAGGTCTTGATTGTTAATTGTGCTGTTTTCACCTTTTAAAATAATCATGTTGTATAAAAAAAGTAGGTGCAGATAATGTCTTCCTCTTCTAGTGGAGATTCACTAATTTCTCCTCTAGTCAAAAAGTGCAAGGGGTAATTCCATTAATCTCATTAGAAACTAAGGTCACATGAGGTTGGGTTGCATGTTTTCCTGGTGACTTTACATTGTTTGAAAAAACATTAAAATCTTCATGATTCCCTTGGTTCTTATCACACACTTTTTGTCTTATATTTCACTATCCAAAAGCTAAAATATAGAAACAATCCTACACATTATGCAATATTATACTTCGGTGGTTAGAGAGCAATGATAATAGGTCAGTATATCCTCTTTCTGTGTCTAGAAATGGTAAGCAGTTTTGTTGGTGCCATCTTAGCTTCCTGTTTAAACCTTCTTTTGGGATATAGCCCATCCTGCCTTTTGAAATTAAACATCCTTGTTGCACCTTATCCAATTTTTTCTTTCTTTTATCTGGTCTACATTAGTCCCTAAAACCAATTCTTAACACATCCACCTGAAGATAGCTTATCAATATCATCTATCTGATTTCCATTCCACTAAAGTTAAGAGATATGCTATTTGAGAGTATCTATAAATTCTCCTGAGATACATTTGAAAAACCTTCATCCATATTGCCCTACTCAGCCATATAAATTAATGGGAAAGAAGCATTTCAGATAAGGCTTTAATTTGTCATTACAACCATGTCAAAAATATAAATGATTATTATATCATTGGGGTATTAGCTATAAAACATTTTTTACAGGATTATGAGCTAAGTGCTTTGTGATTATCTGGATGAATAACTTATTGCTTAGGACATAACCAAGAGCAACAGGAGCCTTTACAGTGTTAGGTCTCTGAGGAAAACTATTGCTTACATGAATCTATATGCTTCATAAACATACCAAAATGAAATTATGGATGTGAACTATATTAACAGAGAGTAGTGAACTTTATTTCAACCACGCAGTAACAAATTGAAATGTCACGTACTAAAAGAAAATCTCTTGGGAGCATTTGTTGACTAAAAAATGTTTTCTTTGAAATAACTATTCCTTGCAGTTAATCATACATAATTATTTTATTGTAAGTTATGCTAATGTTATCACTTAGAATTCTGAAATCTGATGGAAGAAACATTCACTCAGCAAGGGAAAATACATTACTATCAATGACAAACTAGACAGAAGCTATCTTGGCTTAACAGCTGGGCATTTTTGTTAAGAGCTGTGACTAGTTTAATGGTTACTAAGTGATATAATTCCCAGAAGTCATGTTTGTCTTATTTACTGGTCTCTCCTATCACAAAGCTGATGAAAATCACTAACTTAAAAGCCACAAAAGTAATAGATATGAATAACAACCAACCTAAACAGGAAAATAAGACATTTTATTTTCCTTTTATAAATAGTATTTTCCATTCAATAAACTCTGGAGTTTGCCAAATGGATGTGTGCATACGGGTTGATATTCTGCATTTTCCACAGACATGTTCACCATGTATTCTGTTTTCAAAATAACTTGAAAGATATTTTCACCAATAACACTTTTGTACATAGGAAGCACGTATACATTTAATTTTACCAACTTCATCACTTTGTTTCAGGGCTATTTTAGTGACAGAAAAAAACAACTCTCACAAAGTGACTCTGAAACAAATAAGGAAATATAAGGTACATTAAAATTTTCTATATGCAGAAGCTCTGCAAATGCATTTATAACAACAATATTTGCAGTAAATGCTTTCTTTCACACCTGAATTTTATATATACACACACCCCCACATATATATATATACACACACACACTCATACATGTGTATATAATTCAAATTATTCTTTTGACTTCAGCAATGATAAATCAACTTTATCATTGATGAATGTAGATTACTTATAATTTTTCTTAGTTGATTTTACAACTATGAATGCCCCAAAACTTAAAAATTAATAAAATCCCAAAATACTAAAGCAGTACAATTTGAATTAACAGCATGATTTTTGCAGGATAGGTGACTTTTTAATGTTAGTAATAAATAATTGACTTGGGGTTTAGAACTGAGCAATATTAGGCTAAGTGCGATACTGTATTTAATTCACTTTTCTGTTCTGACTTCAATTATTCTATTGCAGAGTACACCTCTTTATGTAACTGCATTGTAGAATATAGAATTAAAATATTAAGCCTTCCTATTTACTTGAATATTCTAAGAATTAGTTATTGCTACTTTTTAGTATGTGTCATTTAGTAATTGTAAAACTAGCCACTTTAATATAAATGTCAATTATATCAATTAAATTAATTATATATTTTAGTTCAATTAAAATTTTATGTGTCAATTAAATAATATTTAAATGGATATCTACTTCGATTTTTTTTTTTTTTTTTTTTTTTTTTTTTGAGATGGAGTCTCACTCTGTCACCCAGGCTGGAGTGCAGTGGCACGATCTCGGCTCACTGCAAGCTCCATCTCCCAGGTTCACACCATTCTCCTGCCTCAGCTTCCAGAGTAGCTGGGACTACAGGCGCCCGCCACCACGCCCGGCCAATTTTTTGTATTTTTAGTAGAGACGGGTTTCACCATGTTAGCCAGGATGGTTTCCATCTCCTGACCTCGTGATCCGCCCGCCTCGCCCTCTCAAAATGCTGGGTTTACAGGCGCGAGCCACCGCACCAGGCCACTTCAATTATTTATTGAATGTTTCCTACAGCTTCATAGCAGGTATCTGCAAGTTGGTACATAGAACATGTGATGTTGAGCACAGAAATACTCTCTTCAAAGTAAAAATATGATACACTCCATTGTTTTTATTTGGTGGCATACACTAAAGTAAGCTCTGTGACAAATTAATTTCCTTAACTCTTTGTGCTATTTAAAGCACTGCAAAGTTTTATTTGCACAGTATACAACACAATGTGACTTTTATTTAATGCAAATATGACAGAAAACATTCAAATTTAGGTGCATAAATGTTTAGGACTCCAGATATAGTAGTCATTATATACAGTATGCTAGTGTTATTGATAGAGACAGGAGGCAGATAAATTTTAGGTAGAAAAGGGCGGGGTCCCTGGCAAGGGCCTCACCCTCAAGCCTGGAACTGTGGCCCAAAGTGAGACCTTTACATCCCCTTTGTCCCACCTGAATGTTGCCTTTTCCAAAACCACTCCTGGCCTGCCCCGACATCCCAGCGCAGGCTCGGGGGCCCCACACTCAGAGTGGCCTGCCGGCGCTGCCGGCCCAGGGCAGTGAGGGGTTTAGCATCTGGACCAGTAGCTGCGGAGGTTGCGCCGAGTACCCCAGCCCTGCCGGCCCACATGCACAAGGCTGGAATTCTCGTGAGGCCTCAGCTGCCTCCCTGTGGGGCAGGGCTCAGGACCTGCAGCCCAACATGCCCGAACCCCACCCGCTACCATGGGCTCCCATGGGCGTCCGGTCCCATCAGCCGCCCAGGGCCTGAGGAGTGCTGGTGCAAGGCGTGAGACTGGCAGCCAGCTCTGCCTGGCCTTGGTGTGGGATCCACTAGGTGAAGCCAGCTGGGCTCCTGAGTCTAGTGGGGACTTGGAGAATTCTTATGTCTAGCTAAGGGACTGTAAATACACCAGTCAGCACCCTGTGTCTAGTTCAAGGTTTGTAAACACACCAATTGATACTCTGTATCTAGCTAACCTAGTGGGGACTTGGAGAACTTTTCTGTCTAGCACTCTGTGTCTAGTTAAAGGATTGTAAACACACCAATCAGCACTCTGCATCTAGCTCAAGGTTTGTAAATCGCACCAATGGATACTCCCCTATCTGGCTAAATCTGGCTAATCTAGTGGGGACTTGGAGAACTTTTATATCTAGGTAGAGGATTGTAAATGCACCAATCAGCACTCTGTGTCTAGCTCAGGGATTGTAAATGCACCAGTCAGCACCCTGTCCAAATGGGTCAATCAGCTCTCTGTAAAATGGACCAATGAGCTCTCTGTAAAATGGACCAATCAGCCCTCTGTAAAATGGACCAACCAGGAGGATGTGGGTGGGGCCAGATAAGGGAATAAAAGCAGACTGCCCAGCTAACTTGCAATAACCTGTTCAGGTTGTTTTCAACTCTGTGAAAAGTTTGTTGTTTTGCTTTTTGCCGTCGATCTTGCTACTGTTCATTTTTTGGGGTCACGCTACTATTATGAGTTCTAATACTCACCAGGAAGGTCTGCAGCTTCACTCCTGAAGTTAAGCAAGCTTTTGAACCCACTAGAAGGAAAAAACTGTGGACACATCTGAACGTCTGAAGGAATAAACTCTGAACTACCATCTTTAAGGACTGTAACACTCACCAGGAGGGTCTGTGGCTTCATTGTTGAAGTCAGCAAGACCAAGAACTCACCAATTCTGGTCACAGTTTGGAAAGAGGCCCTGAGTAATAAGAGTGCTGGCACACAGTAGACACTTACCAATTCTTTATTGGGAAAAATTAAATACAGGATAAAAATGTGGCAACTAGGCATTTGGAAATGCCAGAATCTGAGTTGTGTGTAGGCAAAAACTAGGTCTTTTTCATCTCCAAATATTTGCAATTTAGTGTTTTAGTTTAGCTCCCTGGAAAGACAATGTGAGGCAGATTCTCATGTAGAAGTTCATTGGGTGGTGCTCTCAGAAACAACCATCTTAAGGGGAGGAAGCTGGTAGGATTTGGCAGAAGAATGTGAATTGCAATGCAGTGGTAACAGACACCATAGTGGATCCCAGAAAGATCATGGAAGCTAGCGTGACAGTTCAGTTAAACCACATTGTGTCAAAGGGAACAGAGTTTGTACTCCCGAATCAACCAGTTACTGAATGCAGGCTACTACTGGGGAGATAGCATGAACTTAAAAAAAAAAAAAAAAAAAAACTCTCTTTTATAGATGCAAATTTCTAAGGAAAGAATTGCTGTTAGCAGTCAACATGTTCAAAATGTGGGACACTGTATAGCTTATTCCAAAAGGGGGCTTTGTGTGGCACACCATGTCATCCACTACACCTAGAGAAATCTTAATGTCAATAGATTTTAACTTTTCTCCATTTTTTTTTTTCTTTTCATCAATAAGATGGAAGGGGGATTTGTGTGTGGGTATAGGTACTGGATATAGAGAGATAAGCTCCATATGATATAAGATAGATTGTCCTTGTTCTTAGAACATAGGCAACAACTGATGAAAAAGAGAGGCATACTGTGACAAGTCCTCTAGCTAGACAAAGGAATATGCTCACCACCTGAACCTTGAAGGCTGGGCAGTGAGCCAAGGCTATGGGGTTCAGCAAAGGAGCAGGTGTTCCTGAGAACCTAAACATCCCAGAAAGTGTCTGAGAACTTACTAGGAAAACAGTCTCATCGCTTAAGCACAGTAGGCAAAGAGCCAGAAAATAAACATGAAAGTAGTTTAGAGACAAGGGGCAGCAGGGATATGTAAAGCCCTCCTAATGGCTGGGTGTGGTGGCTCACGCCTGCAATCTCAGCACTTTGGGAGGCTGAGGCAGGTGGATCACAAGGTCAGGAGATTGAGACCATCCTGGCTAACATGGTGAAACCCCATCTCTACTAAAAATACAAAAAATTAGCTGGGTGTGGTGGCGGGTACCTGTAGTCCCAGCTACTCGGGAGGCTGAGGCAGGAGAATCTCTTGAACCCAGGAGGTGGAGCTTGCAGCGAGCCGAGATCGTGCCACTGCACTCCAGCCTGGGTGACAGAGTGAGACTCTGTCTCTAAATAAATAAATAATTTTTTTAAAAGCCCTCCTGCTAGCATCCAGGAGTTTCTCATATATAATATGTAATAAACTCATCTACTTGCCAAGTTGGATATGTCCAGGTCATTTTTGGTCTCTCAACTTGCTCTGTTTGGGGAAAGATTTTTTTTAATGTGATTCTGGGTTTTCCTCACTGTATGAGGTATTTTAATAAATATTTTGTATGGATTCTATGTTGTGTTTGGGCTCTGAATTGTTATTTTTTTTATTATGCTATAATCATCTTTAGTCTCTTCAGCATGGAAGATATCAAATGAGTCTACAGTTTACAGGTGCTATCTGGTTTATATCTTTATTTTCTATTATGAATAGGTAAAGTTCCAATCACTAATAACCCCTATTTCTAGGGGAGGTTCCGTATGTTACTGTTGATGTATTTAATGTTAAATACAATAGAAGTCTAGAATGAATAAGTCAAATTTGTACAGAAATGCAACTGAAAGTTTAATTACTCTTATTTGGTTCCTATATGTTTGTTATGAAAATAGGAGACATGGGGACTTCTCCTCCATGTTCAAATTCTGATCTAGCCTGTAAGATCTTCTGTACTTCGCATTTCTGATGAACAGGCTAAAAGTGGAAATGTCTCTGTGGGAGGAGAAGAAACTCAAGGACAGGATGTTGCTGGCTACCTTGTGGAGGAAGATCATTACCAAACAGTACTATATAATTTGGTACAAAGAGAAGGAAGACTAGGGCTTAGGCACTTTTAGCTCCAACCTTGGCTGTCGATTCATAAAAAGATAATGGATTAAAAAAATTCTCAAGGTTCAATTGAACTATGCAATGCACACTCATATGGTGTTTCTATGTCCCATGTACTCTTTTATATGCTTCACAGAAATTATATCATTAAATATTCATAAGAATGCTATAAAATAGATGCTAAAATCATTCTTATTTTACAAACAAAGACACTAAATTATAAACATGTTAAGAAAGATACTACATACTAGGTACCCAGTTACTACAGAATTTTGGGAATCAACCCCCATTTGTTTCTTGTTCCAGAGTGCATGCTGTAAACACTACTCTATGTTGGAATCTGAGTACCCTGTTTCTCATTTTATACCATTAAGAAAGAGAAGATTGAAAATAATTCAAGCATTAAAACAGAACTCTAAGGTGTCTAATAACGATATCCTACTTTATTGAATATTGGTTAAGTGTTTTTCATGTAAAAAAACATGCATTTTATCAGGGCAAGCTAAAGGCAGAAAATATACAGCTCCTATTCATTCTCATATCTTGATTTTCTTTTTGGTGTACTACCTCCATGCTTCCACTCTCCCTCCACAATTCTATCCCTGCATCTACAATTTCAAGCCATTTCTAAATTTTGGTCAGGTGTTACAGTTTTCCACACAAATATCAGATAAAAATGAATTTCAGTTTATAGATGTGTCTTGACAACTAATCAGATTAAGGTATTTTAAAAGATGTTCTGTGTGTAGTACTCTCATAAAATAATATATAATGTCTGATTTAAGTCAGTGGGTATTTGAAAACCCCAGAGGAGACAACAGTTACAGAGAATAGGCAGGCAAGGGTCATTTCTGAAAGTTAGAGGGAAAATGATGACTTTCTGATTTTTAACTACCAATGATGATCACACATGACAGGATCTCTTTTGTATACAGCCATCTACAGAGGAAGCAGTGAAATAAAAGTGGAAGTTCACAAGAGAACAAAAGGACGTACATGTGTGCTTGTTTGTTTACCCTAGAAAACCCTTACAACAACGTCTCCTCATCTCCAAATTTCCTTATATAGGAGGTGTTGGTATGCAGGAAGTAGGCACAAATGGTACATGTTGCGCATGCCAGTGCACACAATGAATCAGTTCCAGAGAATTAGATACATCTGAATTGTTGCCATTGTTTAATTCATTCTGCATTTCCATTATAGATGCAACAAATCAGGGTGGGTCCAAATTGCTTTTACTCAATCTGAGTGGCTTTGTTGAAGATTCATACTCTAATAGTCTGATCACTGCTTCATTAAAACAACAGTTAGAAATTGGCTTGAGATATCTGGACCACTAGCTTCACATTTAGGAATGTGTACTGAGAAAGAAAAAAGTATCCCCTGACATCTGGAAACTGACCTGACACTAAAGATTAGTCTAGATGTTGTTAGAAACTGGGCTGGCATTCACAACTAAACTGTAGTGTCCTCCTGTGGAACATAAATAATCTCAAAACACCTACATCAGACAAAGACACTCTGTCATCATGTGTCTATGATGATGTGAGAGAAAGAAACAAAAAAGACCATTTCATTATCTCATCCGAGCATAGACAAACAAGGTCATCATTAAATCAGAAAATATCAAACACTTCTCTCTCCCAGCTAAGATGATTACTGAGTCGTTACCAACTGCAGGTTTGTCCTTATTTATTCCTGCCTTCTAGATAAAAATTATTAAGATTCCCAGTTATGAAATTTTCCTCACTTCTGGCCAGCATTCAATCCATAGAAAAGCTCCATTTACTTCAGGGCTACAAAGATTCACTTAATATTAGGGCTTTCCAACATCCTATGAGTTGCCCTGTGGGTTCCTATAGTGAGTCTCCCTCACTGTGTTGCATTAATAAACCTGACTGGTTAAATTACAGTTGTGTTATTTGACTAATAGAATAGATATTTGAAACTGACTTTAAAATATGTTAAAAAAACATGATGTGTGTGTGTGTGTGTATATATATACACATATATGTACATATATATACATATATCAAGAGATCCACCTGCCTTGGCCTCCCAGAGGGCTAGGATTACAGGTGTGAGCCACTGGGCCCTGCCCAAATCTTTCTTTAATATGGGAAAATATTTTTTCCTTTATGGTGTCTGCTTCTGGTGACATGCTTAGTTTTGGGTAATCATTTTTATTTTTATTAAATTAATTAATTTTTATTTTTATTTTATTTTTCTCATGTACATAGCTATATATAGCAAGAGGAGAAATTTTATAAATCTTTCTATTTCACAAGAATATATGCACTTGGCACCCTGCATTGAAACTTTATGCCAGATAAAGATGCTAGGACATGACCACATCACCCCTTCATACCTCTACTTCAATATTCTCCCTAAAAGAGAGATAGCAATGAAATTCCTAATTTTAACTTTGCATTAATTTTCATTATTTCTCTGATGGCTATGGTATAAAAAATCTATGCCTTTCCTATCATCCAATCTTTCTTTTTTCCTTGCCCAACATTTCATTTACATGTAGAAAATACCACTGGAGGAAAACTGTTCAAGGCCATCCCTATACTCCTGCTCTTTAAATAATACACCACACAACATTGATTTTGTTTTCATTTTTATTAATCACTGAGCCCTCACAAGAACACTACTGGATGTGGTCTCTCAAAAAGACTCAGCCCTAGCTATCAAGTCAAGTGCTGTCAGTAGTATCCATTGAACCCATAGAAAAACATAGACATGCTGTCCTAGCCAGTCTCTGGAAATGTATGAGACTTCCTTTGCTGGTCTCTCTGCTTTCCTCGCTGTTTTGGGCTGTTTCAACCATGCTTGACCCTTCATGTTTTGCAAACAATAACAATAACTAGGCATCAATCTCTTTACTTACCAGATCTAGGACACATAGGTCAGATTCTCCCTATATGCTCTCGCTCTACGCATGGCAGCCCCTGAGCTTCACATTTCTGCATGTCATGTCTCTCCCACCATTTGCAGGCAATCTTAATTTATATACTGGTTCTCATGGAAATATCTGATTTGAATTGGGGAACAGGAAGGCCTTTTCATCCTGCCCTGTGACTCTCAATACCTTAAATTTAATTAAACAAAGATTTAATGAGTCACTAACCTTCTTTTCTAAGGACTGGGAGAGCTGATGAAGATGAAAATTTTAATTATCATTTTAGTTTACTTTTTGGCAAGTTCTCTGGTGTAGAACTAACACAATTTTTTGTAATGTGCCAACAAATATTACCTATTATCTGCATCTTTTCATCTCAGGAAGTTTTGATCTCCGAAACTCACTTGTCTTTGCCTTTCCTGTAATGTGGATAGTCAGACATTTAAATATATGGGTTTGAAACCACAGCCATTTGGCCTATTGTTTATATTTTTTAGTGATTCTATAACCTTATAGTGGTCTTAAAAAGAAAAAAAAAAAATTTGTAGGAGCTTTTTGCATAAATCTCCAGGCCCATAGTCACACCTCATTTTGTAAGCCATCATTCAGTGTGTCTGCCTTTTACTTCTGGTTCTTTCCTCAGGAGGAAGACTTCTCTTTTCATAAATGCACAATACACCCAAAATGCATTATTCATGAGTTTGAATTGCCTCGGCTTCCAGCCATAATATACACATTTCAATCTTTGAAATATTAAGATTTTTCTAAGTTGATTTTATTCTTTAAATAGACACATAGGCTGGTTTTGAATGTGCATTATAAGATTTTCCCAAACTTGTGAAGGAGAAATATATTACTCAGGGAAGGATGCGTTAGTGACATTCTGTCCAGTGCATCAGCGAGACAATGGGGCTTAATAATATATTGCCAGGTGTAACATATCACTGAGCACTGGGGCGAGGAGAGAAGTCACTTTAATCAATTATTAGTGCTATGTTTCATCACGGTGTCACCAGTTGGCTCTCAAGAACACAAACTCATGTAGGAGAGTTTGTAATATTGCTGCTTTCATTGTAGTATCTTTGAATTCAAGGTGAAGAAAAAAGATTGTTAAGGACTCTTCAAAAAGTAAGTGTGGTGATTTCAACGTTTATGCAAATACTGCCAATGTTGTCATGTAGCAAGTTAAAATGTTAAATGACTCTTTGAAATTTTAAGGTATTTGAAAATTCTACTGACAAAATTGTAACTAATTTTACATTCTTAAGAGTATACACGATTATAGATCATGGGTTAATGACTATTTAAAAATTACTTTGAAGGACTTACCTATCTACAGCCATATATACACATATTCAGAACCTCAAAAAAAGAGAACTCTTCATGTGTCTTTATATCTTTTCAATATATGTTGATGTAGCTTTATCTAGTCATTTATTCCAAAATAACCATAAAATATAGTCTCATCGAAGCTATATACTTAGTATTCCTTTCCTTTAACTTTTTAAATTTTAATGTGATCCTAATTAAAATAATATATTTGGTTCTTTAATTTTCTTCCCAAGCAAATCCCTATTCTGTAAATTTTCAGAGTAAATTTTCAAGCTCAAAAAGAAAAGCTATCTTGAACATTTGCTTTGAGTAAATATTTGTTTTTTAAAATATATTGATTACAAATATCAGAAGAGAATGTTGCAAATCTGGGTTAGAGAGGCAAAAAAAAAGTGGTTGGTAGGTCTCTATTCTAGTTTCTCTACTCACAGAGAAATGTTTAGCTATATACAGGGGCCAGGTCCAAACAATCACAAGCCCTCATTAACAGGTCCTTATGTATGACTTTTCCCTGTTGTCTCAGAGTTCTATATGAGACTGGAAAATGAGGATAGCAGACAATATTTGCCTACACATCCTGAAAAATATAATGTAATGTAAAGCTAATTAGGCTTTGGGGATAAATGTTTCAAAACTTTGAAGTAAAACGTCTTCAGTGTGCCATTACTATGTGCCTCGTAATGCCGCATTTTTGAGCATTTCTGTGTGCTTACTTTCTCTCTCTCATATTCTGTTTTTAAAATCTCATATGAACTTCCTACATGTGTCTCTATGCACCTAATCACACTCTATCGTGCAAATCATTGATCAGTGTATTTGCCTTTTGCCATGAAATTATCTCCTCAGTAAAAATGTCGAGAGAGATAGAGAGAGATACATTACATATCATTGCTCAGTGTATTTGCCTTTTCCCATGAAATTATTTCCTCAGGAAAAATGTTGAGGGAGAGAGATAGAGAGAGAGATATTATATATATAGATATATATATAATATATCAGATATATATAATATACAAAATATATAAATTATATATATTATATATTATCTATATAGAGAGAGAGCGACATTATATATATATATAGAGAGAGAGAGAGCATACCCACACACACACAAAGTAAAATATTTTAACCAACAACTAATCTGCAGCCTCTTTCTCATGTGCTATACTCCCCTTTATCTGCCTTACTCTGTCCTCTCTGATTCATAAATTTCTATATGTTCTCTAATCATGGTGACTAACTACACTTCAGTTTTACTCAGTCCTTGTGCATTATTTTGTGAGTCACAGTCCCTCCTGCTGATGTTGTTGATGTTTCTGATTCACAGCCCTTGAGTCACTTTCTCTCTGCCTTGGTGGAATTGAGGGTGACATTTAAAATATTGAGAAACAAATAAAGTAGCAGCTCATATAAAGTATTTACCCATTAGTTACATGGAAAATCTTGGGAAGAGTATAGAGCAGTGAACGTGCAAGGAAGTACTTGGTGGCTTAGAACCCCAGTGAATTTGCCAACCAGTTTAAATATATCATAACATCTTAGTGATTACTGCAGTTGTTTTGGTTTTTAACTTATGGGCTGAAATATTAGACCACAGTGAAAATGACTTAGTGATTCCACCCCAATATGTTCTAAAGTTTAGACCCAACTCTTACTTCTATTCCTTTGAAGACACTCCCAAGTCTTTGGAAGCTTTCTTAAATAGCAATATGCAAGTCTTTTTAGAGTCAGAAAGGGTGAATCGATGCAGACCTTATTTTTTTTTTAATTTTCCTTTCTTTTCTTTTTTAAAAATTAGTTTAAGTTGAATTATTTCCATTGCAATTTAAAGATACTAACAACATCCTACTTCCTCAGAAACTGTGTGCCATTAATGATATAGTTTCATTATTTTCAATGTCTTTGTCTCCAATGATTAAAATTTTACTTGGTTTCAAAAATAAAATGAAGTTGCCTAATTCTCAAATTCCTGTTTTCCTTTATTTCTTTGTAACTATTCCCTTCAGTGGCCAAGCTTCTTAGAATTGAAGTCTACACTCTTCCCCGTCACATTTTATTTATCTCCAAATCTCATATAATCTGAATTTTTTTTCACCTGTTTACTGCATAGGTTCTAGCTAAGATTATCACTGAAATTCAAGATGTCAAACATGATTTCTCTTTTTCCTTCAACAGACATGTCTTTTTTAATCTCAACATAGTGATATGTTCAATCATGTACCAAACTCTTCTACTTGTACTTCTTTCCTTCCTGGCCACTGTGACAGTGCCCCCTGCCTTAACTCCTACTTTTCTAGCCATTCTGAGAGGTGAAGCCCACTGGACTTCCTGGGTGGAACGGAGACTTGGAGAACTTTTCTGACTTACAAGAGGATTATAAAATGCATCAAGCAGCACTCTATAGCTAGGATTGTAAAACACACCAATCAGTGCTCTGTGGCTAGCTAGAGGTCTGTAAAATGTGCCAATCAGCACACTGTAAAATGGACCAATCAGTGCTCTGTAAAATGGGCCAATCAGCAGGACATGGGTGGGAAATAAGGGAATAAAAGCTGGCCACCCCAGCCAGCAGCGGCAACCTGCTGGGTCGTGGTCCGCACTGTGGAAGTTTTGTTCTTTCCCTCTTCACAGTAAATCTTGTTGCTGCTCGCTTTTTGGGTCTGTGCCACCTTTAAGAGATGTAACACTCACCGCGAAGGTCAGTGGCTTCATTCTTGAAGCCAAACAGACCAAGAATCCAGTGGAAGGAACCAACTCCAGACACAATTCCTTCTAACTGTTCTTTTTATGATGATTTCCCTCTCTGCTATGTACGTGTTTCTTTTCCATGGTTTATTTGCTGTTCTTCCTCTCCTCTATTTTCTTTACTATTTTTGGACTTTCTTACCCAGAAGGCAAGAATGTGAGGACCAACATACCTACATGTCGATAAATATTAAATACTTATCTCCAATCATTTCTGCTATAAGGCCTTCCCCTTCTTGCCAATCCTGTTATTTCTATCCCTTATATCTTTTCTCTCATTTACAATTCTACTGCAGGTACACTTCAATTCTACTGCTGTTCCATCAATTATCTTCTTTGAAACTGGCAAGTTATTTGTGAATTCTATCTTAGTTTATTTATTTAACAAACATGTTGCACCTGCCAAGACTGTCCCATTCTAGGCCTCTGTACAGAGATAAAAAAGTGACTAAAGATTGTTTCCTAAAGATAACTTTAAGTCTTTGCTGCTCAATTTTACCAAGTAAAAATTATTTTACTAATATCTACAAGTCTATTCCATATTTGTGAGCACTTTAAAAATTATAATCACTTTTTTCTTATTACATATAATAATATTAAATGCATTATTATATAACATAAGCCATGTAATTTATAGTATCTAATAAATGTGTAATATGTAGTATATTATGCCAAGACCAGCTTGGTCGGGGAGACCCTAACCCAGTGGTGCTAGAGGAATTAGAGACACGCACACAGAAATATAGAGGTGTGAAGTGGGAAATCAGGGATCTCACAGCCTACAGAGCTGAAAGCCCCGAACAGAGATTTACCCACATATTTATTAACAGCAATCCAGTCATTAGCATTGTTTCTATAGATATTAAATTAACTAAAAGTATCCCTTATGGGAAACGAAGGGATGGGCTGAATTAAAGGAATAGGATGGGCTAGTTAACTGCAGCAGGAGCATGTTCTTAAGGCACAGATCGCTCATGCTATTGTTTGTGGCTTAAGAATGCCTTTAAGTGGTTTTCCATCCTGGGAAGACCAGGTGTTCCTTGCCCTCATTCCCGTAAACCCACAACTTTCCAGTTTGGGTGTTAGGGCCATTATGAACATGTTACAGTGCTGCCGAGATTTTGTTTATGGCCAGTTTTGGGGCTAGTTTATGGCCAGATTTTGGGGGACTTTCTCCCAACAGTATTATATACAATAAGTATATGAAAAATATAGCAGGGAAAAATAGAAATTATAGATGAATAAAGAATAGTACAAAATTAAAATATCTATAGTCTTATAACCTTAAAATTATTTCCTGAGCACCTTTATTTGTAGATATGTGTGTATAATTTAATGTATATTCCATGTATATAGAATATATATATATCACACTCTATTATTTCATAGTGTATAGTTCTTGGTGAAAAGATATCAAGAGAATCTATGCCAATAAATATTCATTTAAAGCAATAGATTTTGTGTATTAAGTAATAATTATTTTTTATTACTTAAAAAATATGAAGCACCATTTAAATGTTTTCATGTTTAAATGAAGATACATAGCAATGATTGTATTGAAATGAAGAGATGTTGGTTCAATGGAATTCAATACTTAGGATTTAAGATATGAGAATTTAATCTCATTCAACATGGAAGACGTTTATTCATAAAGGTCAACAATGAGGAACTGACTCCAAAAATGTCATAACAAGGCTTTGTGCTTTTATCTCCACCTTCCTCACTCTGGCTTCTGCACTATCTCCCTGTGGCAGCCTCTTTTCTGTTTTGGACTCAGCAGCCAGTGAGTGTGAAAGACATATCTTTGATCCACTGAAAAGCTCAGTTCTCCCTAGAGATTAGGTTGTCAGTCAAAGTATAGAAAATATACCATTTGTCAGAAAAGTTTCACTCTAGTAGCACACACAAAAAAGATTTAAAATATGAACACTCAGTACATCTTCTCACTGAACCTATCTCTATTTTGTAGTCACTTCTTGCCTCAATCTTTGCAACAAATCTCCTTCTTGACAAGCAGAAACTATGTATATGAGAATCCATTGCAACAAATCTTCTTGACAAGCAGAAACTATGTATATGAGCATCCATTTGCTTTATTCTTCTGCCATAAGTAACCCAGTCAATTGGATTAAAGAGTTTCAATCGGCTTAAAGAGTTAGTGGCTAAGTGTTACCTATTACCTTAGCTAGTATGAGAACAAAATAGAAGAGTTAGCTAGCAATCACATATGATTAAATTACAGGCTAGTACAATGCTGAACATCTGCATACAATTAAAATTTGCTGCTAAAACTTTAAATTTCTTTTAAGTCACTTGCTGTTTTGGCATTACAAAACTTTAAACATCCGATTCTGTTTTCTACATTAGTAAATTTATTTCCAACTTTGTGAAGCTCTGTATAGATCTGGAGGCACCAGACTATCCTTCCACACTAAAATATTCAAAGAAGATGAAATTTGCTGGATATACTAACAGCTTTAATATTAACCTCAATTCTTCAATTTATATTCTTTGTATGCTAACATACTAATAATTATCTTCTCTTATTTTAGTTCTTAAGTTATTTATTCAAAAATATTTATTTGGTGCCTGCTTTGCTTCATACTAGACATTATTTTAGAAACTTTTAATAAAAATTGAAATGAACAAAATAGAGACTTTCTTTGCCCTTGTTGAGTTTATATTCCACTAGACAGAGCACAGTAAATTGTAAACCAATAAATTAAAAAATTATTTCATGTTATAATCATGCTATGATGGAAATCAAGAAAATAATTGTTTCAGTTAGAATCCCACTAGTAAACTGAAAGCACACTCAATTGGATAAGCAGACTCACACTGGAATCACCAGACACTTGTATTTGTTTGCTTGCTTATTTGTTTTGTTTTCAGAAAGAATTTTTTTTTTTACAAAGGTTTGAGTCTAATAGAACCATGAGAGACAGTTCAATTACTTGCCACTATAAACATCTGAGCTATTACCATCTCTAGACCTAACGAAATGAACTGTATGAAGTTGCCCAGCGCTCAAAGACTCAGGGATCTTGTTTTAGGGACACAACCAGCCGATGAACACATTACAGGGAGGTAGGCAGAGTAACAGGTTTGTTTCCTGGCTTTGTTTTCATACCTCGAACCTCCTCCCAGAGGAGGAGCTCCTTACAGGTGGAAGCAAACCAGAATCAAAGGTTTATATCATCCTCCCCTGGCAGAGGGCAAGCTAGAGAAAAGGAAGAACAGATCTGAAGGGGAATATGAAAGAAATTCAGTACAGTGCTATAACACAGTAATTCAGTGAGCCAAGGTAGGGCAGCCAGGGAGCCACTTAATAAACGATTGTAAGGCAAGGGATTTCAGAGTAGGTAAGGTTGGTGTTGACACGAAAAGAATGAGAAATGTTATGTCAATTAAGAATCAACAAAGGGAACATCATTTGCCAAGAAGTTGAAATAGGAAAGAATTAGTGTTCAAAAACCAGAAAAGAAACCATGATGAATGTAATAAGCAACCACAGAATGCAGAGGACGAAGGTAGAAGGGGCTGGTTACTCAGACTGTTGATAGAGACTATGGAAACAAGAGTAGAAGTCAGGAAAGAGCTAGAAAGGTATTGCAGTGCCTAGGGTAGGGATAAGAAGTGGTCAGATGCAGGTTCCTTTAGTAGTAAATACTTATGAGAGATTATAATGACCAGAAAAAGAATGGATAGTTGCCCAAAGGATGGTGAGGTAGGGAGAGATAAGAGTTATAGTTTGAAAGTAAACCAATAGGTTTGCTGATGGATGGGAATCAGGAGATGAACAAAATAATTTTCACTCCAACAGTGGGGTATATGACTGGTAATTTACTGAGATGGAGAAGACTAGAGAGAAACAGCTTAGCAAGAGAGCTAGGGACCAAGAATTTTGCTTTGGTAGAGATAAGTGTAAAATGCCTAAGAAATATCAAGGTGGTGATGTCAAGTGAGCTGTTTACTCCCCACATCTCTAGTTTAAAGATAAGGGCTAAATATAAATTTGTCCTTGGAGTAATAATATTTGAAGTTACGGCCCTAAACAAGTTAACTGAAGTGAAGAGTGCAAAATGAGAAAAGAAAGATCTCAGGACCCAGCTTGGAGGTTGCCAGAAAAGGTAAATGAAAAGATAGAAATATCACTAGACTATACTTGAATATTAGCGTAGTAACCTAAAGTAGTCTCATGTCTAGTTTATAAATAGAACTCTCTGAGCTCTTCAACTCTCAACTTCCAGTAGTAATATGGGAATATTTACAAATATATATTTGAAAGTTCCAGCACATCAAGTCAGCTGAACATTTTATACAACAGAAGTGATGATACTATTTGTCCTATTCTGAGCTTCCCTTATACAGAAGAAAATGGTAATATTTCTCTTTTCTTAGTGGAATTATCTGCTTTCTATTTGATTTTGTTTCATCTTTAGCATTTTCCCCAAAGAGTCTTCCCCCTTTCAATCATATTTTAAATAGGAACAATTTCAAATATATCATGTGAAATTATGGTTGTTATAAATACATACAAAAACTGTAGATTAATTTAAATTTTAGTTTTTAGAGTAATATTTTTAAATTCCTGAGGAAAAAACCTCCTATAAATGAAGCTATCCATATGATAAGTACCAAACAGCTAGTAAAATAAAAACATATGAAATAAACAAATGTGTGTTCTATTTTCTCACTACCAGAAATAACCAGAGCCTGTTAAATTAAACAAATTGTGTAGTTATAGACTCAACTATAGAAACTGTTTAATTTATTTTAATTTAATTATTTTTTTATTTTTATTTTTTTTTGGAGATGAAGTCTTGCTCTGTGGCCCAGGCCAGAGTGCCGTGGCACGATCTCAGCTCACTGCAACCTCTGCCTCCTAGGTTCAAGCAATTCTTCTGTCTCAGCCTCCTGAGTAGCTGGGCACACCACCATGCTTGGCTAATTTTTGTATTTTTACTAGAGATGGAGTTTCACTATGCTAGCCAGGCTGGTCTCTAACTTCTGACCTCAAGTGACCCACCCACCTCGGGGTCCCAAAGTGCAGGGATTACAGGCGTGAGCCACCGAGCTCATGTTAAAGTGTAAATGTAAAATAACCTTACTGCTTAATTTGTTTTCTCTTTTTTCATAGTTAATATTTATTGAGCATTTTCAAATTTCGATTACTTAGGCATATAAATTTACTCTATATGTGCTGTTAAATAAAATGTATGAAAGGACATTGCTTTGGACTGAGCTCCTGCACTAGGCCCCAACAGATCTGGCCCCCGGAAAGAAATCAGTCATGCTAGGCACAATGTAATCAAACTGAACTTTAAAAAAGGATAGTTTTCCAAAAAACAGGAGATTCACCAAAACCATTCAGAAGGAGCCCAGTCAATCTGAAATAGCATAAAAAGAAAGTTGCATGTTCTCACTCATACGTGGGAGCTAAAAAAAAAAAAGATCTCATGGAAGTAGAGATCAATTTGGTTAGAATTGATGTCTCGTTGGTCTCTCACATGTGATCTCATGCGATCAACATTTTTAGCTCTACACCAATGAATAGGAGGATGGTTACCAGATGGTGGGAACGGTGGTGGGGAGAAGGGAATAAATATGGGTTTATTAATGGGTACAAAAGATAGTTAGATAGAAGCAATAAGTTCTAGTGTTTGATGGCATAATAGGGAGACCATAGTTAACAATAATTTATTGTATATTTTATAATAGAAAAAAATTAAAATGTTATTAATAGAAATAAATAATAAATGTTAAGTAATACATATTCCAACTACCCATATTTGATATTACATATTGCATGTTTATATCAAAATAGCATGTATACCCCATCAATATGTACAACTATAATGTACACATAAAAATTTAAAATTAAAAAGAAGAATATCTTTTTTCTTTTAATTCTGTAAGGAAAGTGACTTTGAAACAACCAATTTATTTTAGTTCTCTGTTTTCTATCTCTTCAGCCCTTTTCTGCCTTTATAGGCTCCTCAGAGTGCATTTTAATTTCATAGATGAAATACTGGCTGATTGGTGAATCTCTAAGAAAAGCCAACTAGATCTTTAAATCTGTCAAAATTTTGTTTTTGACTGTATACATACATATATATGAATTGATAATTATGCATAAATCTATTCATTCAATGCATTATTGTATAAATTTGCTGTTATCCTTAAGCTACATATGTTTGAAGTGTGATTTTGAGAGAGGTCAAAAGATACAAGTATAGTTTATTATTTGATAATCAGTAGTAGATCTTTGAGTTTAACCAAGGCAGGCTTATTGTAGAAAAATACTCCCTTAACTAATATACCATGTATTGGTTTATTCAAAGTAAATTTTTGACAAACTTGTAAATGTAGATCTTCATTCTCCATGTAATAAATTATACAGATCTATACGCCATTTCATATGAAAATAATGTTACTAACTCAACATTGCCACATGACATGTTTTGATCTGGTTTTTAAAACAGTGATGATAAAATTGTGCTGAACTGTCCACATTCTTCTACCATGTCTCTTTTCTATGTGTAGTTTTACAATGAGATATTATGTGCTTTCATCATATCTAGAGTTTCTCAATCTTCTTTATGAATAACTGGCAAAAGGGAATAGGCATAGACTATATCTAATGAGATATCTTAGATATAGTGAGACATTTCTTGAGTGTTTTAGAAGGAAAGAATGATGAGGCTTTTGAACCTTATATTACATTTAACATCTGCACTTCTGTATCTTTTGCAAGAATAGACTTTCAAAATATTTTCTTCAGCATTATCTAATATATTATAAATTGTTTCATCTTTCAGTGAACTTAATGGCATGTGCAATTTAAATTTCAGTATTGTCATAAACTTAAGCAAAAACATATAAGCTTTGTAGCTGCAAATTTGTTCATGATTATTAAATCCAACTTCAAGACACCTGAGAAAAAAACCTGATGGTTCAATGTAAGGTATATATATAGGTTTCAGGGAGTTACTATGAAAAAGTAAGCTGTTAATTTAGCATGGAAGCTGAGTTGGCAAATTTGTTTAAGTTAGGCCCATTATCTCTAAAGAGACCCACCTTCGAACTAGGTTACGTAAGTCATAATCAGAAGTCCCAGGTTGCAGTAGACGTCAAGTTTGGCTCTGCACGTGTCTCTGGCTCATGATTTTTTTATAACTTTGGATTACTTTGACAGTTTTCTTCTCTGTTTTGTTCTGAGACTAGTTTACTAACACCATGCTGGTAAAATGACATAACTATCCACTTTTGACATCAACAAACCATGATTACTGAAGGGAGAACAGGCCACTAAATAATTTATTCAAGTTCCTCCTTTACTAAATTCAGGACAACAGAGATTGCCATGTCATTGTATGGTGATTGTACATGAATGTGATTTCTAAAGATCATTCCACAAGTTAGAAACATATTTAAAATCTGTATGGAAAACAAATAAACCCACCATCTAATATTGTTTCATGTCTCTTCCTTTGACCTCCAGCATATTACCTGCTTAAAAGAGGCTGCCACCACCAAGAAGACTTGGAAGAGTCTATACTCTTGTTAATTCTAGATTTAATTCAGGTTTATGTATCTGTCTTTATCAATTCTGGTACATGATCAATTCTCAATTTTTTTTATAATGAATCAGTTTAGGGTAGAACATATTAATATCATCCTTAATTTGCCAGAAGGATGTACCTTGCCTGTAAAATCTGAAATTATTTCCATTTCTTTCCCCATGTCTTGGACCACTCCTTTCCTCTTATTGAATTGATACTATTGTTCCAGGTCTTATCTTCTGCACGGATAAAAGATATTGCCACTCTGAACTACAATCTATATTCTCTAGGAAAACATCTTTCCCTTCTTCCTTCCCTATCCAATAAAGGAAGAATTTACTTTCCATTCTTAACAAGACAATTATCTTTCTTCTTGGAAATCTAGGAAACAATTGTTCCTGCTTTAAAATGGAAGTTAAAACATTTAATCTGAATTTTGTGAGGCCTTATTTAAAAAAAAAAAAAAAAGTGTAATGATTTTTTTTCCCATGGTGTAGTTTAAAATAGTTATATAAACATGAAAATCAGTGTCAGAAAATAAAGAAAGCTGAGAAATGATACATAGCAGGTTGAGTAAAATAGAATTTTGTTTAGTATGTAGTTGAGTAAAAGCTGTAGAAAGAATGTTATCTGAAAATATTTTTAGAGTTAATCACTTACAATACTACATTTCAAATAATACCCATTCACATATTATTTTAAAACACTATTTGAGATATAGTGTTGATACGGCACTGTGATGACATGGCATTGCAAAATTTCAGAAAATCACCCCTGATTATTACCAACCTTCTTTTAAGATCCGTGCTGTGGGACAGGGTGAAATGAGAACATCTCACAGTTACATGCAGGTCAATCCAACATGTTATGTATAAGATCTTATGCAGATAGAGATTTAATCTTAATTAAGACATAACCTCTGCCCTAAAGAAGATGGGGTCTAGTGGTGGAGACTAAAATATGCACAATTATCTGTAATAGAAAACAGTGTGTGAATATGCAAGGGAGACAGCAATTGCCAGAGGGTCAGCAAGTCAAAAAATAATCATGAAAGTAACACCCGAGATGGGGATCAATACCTGATTAGCATTTCAATAGGTATAAATGGTGAAGGAAATTCCAAAATTAGAGAAATAATAAGTAAAACTAAATGGGTGAATAAGTGCGATGTATTACAGGAAATAAGAAATAATCTGGTAAAAATGAACTGTAGCCTACGTGGCATTCAATTTAACTTGGGTCCAGACCTAAAAAGCCCTGCCTAGGCAGGTCACACCATTTACTGAAACAACTGCTACTTTACAAGTAACTCATTCTCACTCCATCCCTAGAGGTGAAAAAATGTTTGATATGTATTCTGAGAGTATATACAGTATATATTGTACAAACACATTTTCTTTACGTAAATGTTTATGTAACTATACATTGTTTTGCACCTTGAAATTCGATTCACCTAACAATGCTATTTCATTGCTCACTTTTCTGGTATTAAGCTTAAGAAATAAAGGGTTTTATCTTGCCTTCCTCCCTTACTTCAGGGTTCATGTTACTGGTGTCAGATGCCTATTTTTTTTTTTCCCAGTATTATAGCTATTTGTGATAAAAGGCAAGTCAAAGTCCCCCAGGAATTCTCTCTCCAGCTTTTCCTAAATAAAATTGACTATTTCTGGAACATAATCTGAATATCAGTAGTTTGAAGCCTAGCATATCACTAACTAAAAAACTTTCAGATTAAAAAATCAATTGCATGTTAAAAGGCCAGGAACGGTCCATATTGTGGATGGAAACTCCTACTGCGATGGAAACTCCTATTGTTCCTTATTTCATTTCTCTCTTTCTGATTTTTCTTCACATCAACCCTTCCCCTATCAAGGTCATAAATTTAGAACCTCTCTTTTAGATGTGACTAGCATGCAAAGAGTCCTCTAATTTTGCCAACAACTCTTAAATGCAATTTCCTTATCCTTTTTCAAAATATTTTACATCTGAAACTCTCATTTCCTGAGTTCTTCTCATAGAGGAGATTGGAGTTCTCCTGCACAGGCAGAAGTTTTATCAGAAATGGGAGAAAAATCCAACACCAAATTGACTAAAATCCCATTTATGGGAGAATCTTGTTTGAGAAGCCAGCTGGGGCAATGTAGAGACAGTCATGGTTTATGGAAAAAAACAGGAAAAATATTTATTACAGACCATTCAAGTTTTACATTATTTGTGATTTTACGACAGGAAAAGAAAGATAAGTACTAGTGACAATATAGGTAATATACTCTGAGGGATGGGTGAGCTGAGAATACAATGAGAAAATGAAAACAGAACAGATAATTTGGAGCATTTCATTAATATGTACTGATTATGCTGTACCAGGCTGGTACCTAGAAAAATTATCTTTGTGAGACAGTCTATTCAGCGTAACATTCTCCTTTAATGGTTTCTATCTTAAATTCTAATTGCCATTGTGACAAACTGGGACATTAGTACATTTGTATTAGTATTTTAAATTAGCATAATAATTGTACATATTTATAGGGTATGTGATATTACAATTCACGTATACAATGTAATGATCAAATCAGAGTAATTGGGATATCCATCAACTCAAGTATTTATTATGTCTTTGTGTTAGGAACATTCCAAATATTTTCTAACTATTGAAAAGTGTACAATAAATTATTAACTATAGTTATCCTACAATGCTATGGAACTCTATAACTTACTCTTTCTGTCTAGCTATAATTTTTTATCCTTTAGCCAACCACTCTCTAATTGCTTTCCTAGCCTCCCCAGCCTCTAATAACCACTATTTTACTTTCTACTTCTTTGAGATCAACTTTTTTAGCTTCCACACAGAAGTGAGAATATGCAGTATTTTTCTTTCTGCGCCTGATTTATTTCACATAACTTAATGTCTTCCAGGTTCATCCATGTTGCTGCAGATGACACGATTTTATTCTTTTTTATGGCTACATGGTAGTCTATACCACATAGGCATATATACACCTTTTTTTTTTTTTTATTCACGTGTTGATAGGCCTTTAGGTTGATATGTACCTGGGTTATTGTAAATAGTGCTATAAGAAACATGATGGTGCAGATATCTCTTTGATATACTGATTTTCTTTCTTTTGGATATATACCCAGTAGTGGGGCTGCTGGATCATACAGTAGTTTTATTTGTAGTTTTTTGAGGAACTTCTATATTGTTTGTCATAGTATCCATACTAATTCACATTCACACTTAAGTAAGACAAATTTGGTGAACGGATTTTTTTTTCTAGGAAAATGATACATAGGTAAAATAATGACAATTATCTGAAAATTGAACTTTGAAATTTCTCAAACCCCATTTTGGCCCCTGCAGTGACCTTTTACCTGTTGGGTCACTGTGATTGAAAGCTTTTGGTTTTAAGAGTGCCAAATATCTTGGATGAAGGGGATTGGACTAAGTCAAGTTAAAATGCTACGCAAGTGTTTATTGTTATTCTTAAGGTCCTTCAGAGATTTACATTGATTAAATTCTTCTCAGATATGAAAAGCTTTGGCTAATTTCCAGGGTTCCAAAAGTTGAATTTGATACATTGGCTGGTATTCTTAACGCTTTAAGAGAGAAGAGGATTTTTGGAAGACCTTATTCTGTCATTCCTAATGATGTCACTTTTCACTTTGACCTTCAAGGTATGAAGCAAGACAAATGTATTTGGTTTGGAATTATGCTAGCTTATGTATTCATTAATTTGCATATTTATCCTTATTTATTTTAAAATATTTAATCTTCTACTTATTTATTCTTATTTTTCTAACATATAATTGGCTAATTAAATGTAGATGAGTATGAATGTGTTTGTTTGTTTTTCTCAGTGCATAGATGAGTTTCTAGGGGTAAACTAGGAACTTGTAGAACAACTTTAGGCCCTACTTGTGTTACATAGCACAGAGTAGTTTAGAAGAATACACTTTTTGTAACCTGGAATTTCACTGCATGTATAAATGGAAGTAAAACTGCACATTTTACCCAAATGTAATTACAAAATACCTTTCTCATGTTTATATCCAGGAATAAATGTGGCAAAAAATTATTCATTTTTCAATTGAGTAAGATGGTCATTCAGGCATATAATTGAATATATTTCTGTACGACATACAATTTATTTTTTATCATTTTAAAAAGGTCAATTGACCAGTTGTATATTAGCCATACCTAGAAAGAGTTAGCTGCAGAGAAATATGAGATATTTAGCAAAGTGTTAGATATTATACAGTGAAGCCAAAACATCCACCTCATAAAATATCTTATGCAGTTGTCCAATTACAAAATAAAATTTTCTTGCATTGTCCTTTCTTCTAGGTTGTTTTACAGTTACTGAATAGTTCAACTATTGGCCAGTAAATAACTATTGATAGATTCATTATTATATGCTGTTATTTCTCTATGGAAGTGATAACTCTGTTTAACAACAGACTAAGAAAAAAGAGAAATGTCTCATAAATAAAACCAGAAACAAAAAAGAAGACATTCCAACTGAAACCACAGAAATACTAAGGACCATTAGAGTCTATTATAAATAACTATGCACTAACAAATTAGAAAACCTAGAGAAAATAGATAAATTCCTGAACACATAAAACTTACCAACATTGAACCAGAAATAAATAGAAAACCTGAACAGATCAATAGCAAGTCATGAGATTTAATCAGTAATAAACAGCCTCTCAATAAAATACAAGCCCAGAACTGAACGGCTTCACTGCTAAATTTCACCAAACTTCAAAACAACAACCAATACCCCTGAGTCCAAAACCAGGTAAGAACATAACAATGTAAGGAAAGTGCAGGCTAACATCCCAGATGAACAAAGATGCAAAAGTCCTTAAAAAATATTGCAAATCAAATCCAACAGTACATCAAAAAAGATTATAGCTATGATGAAGAGGGATTTATCCCAGGGATGCAAAGAAGGATTGTACACATGAAAATAAATGAACATGATATATCACATCAACAAAACGAAGGACAAAAGCCATATGATTGCTCAATAGATGCAGGAAAAACAGTTGATAAAATTCAATATTCCTTTATTATAAAGACTCTCAACAATTAAGCTTGGAAGGAATGTAGCTCAACACAATAAAGGCCGTAAATGAAAAACTCCAGTTAACATATACTGAATGAGAAAAAGTTGAACACTTTTCCTGTAAGAACTGGAATAAGAAAAGTTTGCCCTTGCCCACATTTACCGCTCTTATTCAATATGCTACTAGAAGTGCTGGTCAGAGCAATTAAGCAACAGAAAGAAATGAAGGGCATCCAAATGGGAAAGAAGGAAGTCAAACTGACCCTGTTTGCACATAATATGATCTTATGTAGAGAAAAATCTAAAGATTTCACCAAAAACTCTTAGAGCTGATAAACAAATTCACTAACATAAAATCAACAAACAAAATAGGTAGCATTTCTATATGCAAATAACAAACTACCTTAAAAAATCAAGAAAGGGATTCCATTTATCATAGCTAATATAAAAAACTACTTAGGAATGAATTTATTCAAGGAGGTGAAAGATTTCTACAAGGAAATCTGAAAATCACTGATGAACAAAACTGAACAGGACAGAAAAAATGGAAAGATGTCATGTGGTCACAGACCGGAAGAATTAATATTGTTGAAATGATAATACTACCCAAAGCAATAGGCAGATTCAGTGCAACACCAATCAAAATGCCAATGACATTGTTCACAGAAATATAAGAAAATCCTAAAATTTGTATGACATCACAAAAGTCCTCAAATAGCAGAAGCAATCATGAACAAAAAGAATAAAGCTAGAATCATCACACTGCCTGACTTCAAAATGTCATACAAAACTATAGTAATCAAAACAGTATGGTACTGGCATAAAAACAGACACAGATACCAATGGAACAGAATACAGAACCAAAAAATAAAGCCATGCCTCTACAAACAACTAATTTTTGACAAAGTTGTCAACAATGTATGTAGAAGAAAGAACAGTGTCTTCAGTAAATGATGGTGTAACAACTAGATATCCATATACAGAAGAATGTAACTAGACCTCTAACTTTCAGACCTCTAACTCTCATGTAAGAGCAATTAAAAATGGCTGGCTGAACTTGAGTCTTAAATATAAGACTCAAATGTATGAAACCACTAAAATAAAATATAGGAGAAATGCTTCAGGAAATTGGTCAGGGTAAAGATTTCATGAATGAGACCTCAAAAGCAGGCAACAAAAGCAAAAAAAGACAAATGGGATTACATCAAGCTGAAAAGCTTCTGCACAGCAAAGGAAACAGTCAATCAAATGAAAGGTAACATACAGAATGGGAGAAAATATTTGCAAACTATTCATCTGACAAGGAATTGACATCCAGAATATACGAGGAACTCAAACAACTCAACAATATAAAAACAAATAATCCAATTTAAAATGCACAAATGATCTAGATAGTTTTCAAAAGAAGATACAGCAAGTGTTTATTTTATTTTATTTTTTAAAAAAGGCTAAACATCACTTATCAGCAGGGAAATGCAAAGCAAAACCATGAGATATTATTTTATTTTTTATAATTGCTATTATAAAAAACACAAAAATAATAAATGCTGATTAATGACACAGAAAAAAAAAGAAACTCTTAGGCAAAGTGAAAAGTGACATTATCAGGAATGACAGAATAAGGACCTCCAAAAGTCCTCTTCTGTGTAAAAATGATAAGAACATCAGTGATATTATCAAAATCAACTTTTTGGATCATTGGAAATTAGCCAAAGTTTTTCACATCTGAGGAGAATTTAATCAATGTAAATGTCTGAAGAACCTTAAGAATAGCAGTAAACACTTACGTAGCATTTTAACTTGACCTAGTCCAATTCCTCTCATCCAAGTTATTTGGCACTCTCAAAACCAACAGCCTTCAATCACAGTGACTCAGCAGGTAAACAGTCACTGCAAGGGTCAAAATGAGGTTTGAGAAGTTACAAGGCTTAATTTTCAGATAATTGTCATTATTTTACTTATGTAGCATTTTCCTAGAGAAAAAATACACTCACAAGGTTTGCCTTTACTTACATAACCTGCAGCTCACCCTGTGCTAACGTCTTCCTTGGGTCATTTGTCAGTGGAAATCAATGACAGTTGTTTAACATTATCATTTAAATGTTAGGGTTGTTATTTAAAATATGGCAAAATGTAAACTAATTCAAAACGTTAAAATAAATAGCCAATAAATAAAATTTAGGAGGGGCTTTGAAAACCTCTGGTGTATTTCTGGTAATTTTGAAGGTGGTGCACATATGTAGGCTTAAGTATATGATGAGGGCTGTGTGCACATTAAGAAAACACCTAAGTTCTCACTTCTGGCTGAACTTGAGGCCCTGTACAAATAGAAATGGAAAATTAAGGCAAAATTGTGGGCTGACCCTTGAAATTAACTAAAGGATTTCAAAACTCTTGGAATATTTTTTTCAAGGAAAATGTTTAACTGTAGATAAGAATAGAGAGAATAACAGCTTCACTGAACATTGAAGGTATGCCCCAATACATACCTACCTCCTTTGCAGAGAATGAAAAACGCTGGTTGCAGGAATTTAAGAAAATCTTTTTAACCGACCATTCATTAATTAACACTAAGCTAATTGAATAGAGATTTTTAGCAGACCCACATGAGAATGAATACAGATTTTAAAAATTACTTGTCACAAGATAAATATTAACAATGACAACAAATAACTATAAACAGAAACACAACAAAACCTAAGGATGGAAGATAATCTGTATTTCAGAGTTGGAATACTATATTATATGAAATGTCAAGTCTTCAATTTAAAAATCATGATATGAAAAGAATACACAAAAAATGGCCCATACAAAAAGAAAGACAAAAGAAAAGGCCCTTAAAGATTAACAATTTTTGATCTTGCTAGTCAAAAATTTAAAATCACCTATTTTCAACATTTTCAAAGAAGTCATGTTTAAAGAACTAAAGGAAAGTATACAAATGATGTTTCATCAAAGAGAGAATAATGATAAAAAAGATAGAAATTATTAAAAAAATGAAATAAAAACTGTGAAGTTGGAAAATGTAGTATTTGATAGAAAAAAAAAAATCGCAGAGAAGCTCAACTAAAGATTTGGGCTGGCAGAAGAATGCATCTGATGACTCGAGAGGGATGAATTGAGATTAGCCATTATAATGAACAGAAATAAAAGTGAATGAAGGAAAATAAACAGATCCCAAGGAACATAAGACACATTATTATGCTTATCAATTTATACATAAGGAGAACCCCGAAAGAAGAGGAAAAAGAGAGGCAGGATAAGAAATAATATTTGAAGAAATAATGATTTAAAAAATTCCCAAATTTCATGAAAACCTTTCATCTGTACATCCAAGAATCTCCGTGAACTCCAAGTGAGATGAATTCAAAAAGATCTAAATCTTGACACATCATAACAAAACTTTAAAAAGCTAAAGAGGGTATCTTGAAAACAGTAAAACAGAAACAACTCGTTATTTACAATGCGAAGAAAAAAAAGTCTGACAATCAACAATTCTACTAATATATGAAGAGAAGTTAATACCTCAAAAACAAAGAGTTTTTCAGATAAACACAAAGTAAAATAATGTACTACTAGCAGACCTGCCCTACAAAAAAAAACAAAAAAAACAAAAAACAAAACAAAACAAAAACTAAAGACAGTCATTTCGGTTGACATGAAAAAACACTAGAGAGTAAATCAAATTCATGTGAAGAAATAAAGATTACAGGTAAAAGTAACTAGATAGATAAATATAAAAAATATATAAATATATTTTTGTTTGTAATTATATCCTGTATCTTCTTTAAGACAACTACACAAAGCAATAATGATCAGTGTTTATTTCTATAAACTAGCAATGAAGAATACAAAAATGCAATTAAGAAAACAATTTCATTTATAATTGTGTTATAAAGAAAAAGTATATATCAATAAATTTAAAACAATGCAAAATGTGTACACACAATATTACAAGATAACATTTTGATAAACAAAATAATAAATTTAATGATAAAAAGTAAAATAAATTGAATGATATCCCTCATTTCTGGATCAGAACACTTAATATTGTTAAGGTGGTAATTACTCCCCACATTGATCTGCATGGTTAATCCCCTTCAAAAGCGCATAAAGCATTTTTGCAGAAGTCAACAAATTGATTCTAAAATTCATATAGAAATGTTAGAGACACAGAAGAGCCAAAAGAACCTTGAAAAAGAAAAACAAAGTTGTGGGACTCACAGATTCTGATTTTTATGCTTGCTAAAAATAAATAAATAAATAAAATACACAGAAACAGAGAATAAAAAGTGGTTAACGGGTGGGGATGGGGAAAAAATGGCGAGATAAAGGTCAAAGGATACAAAAGAGCAGATATGTAGAATGAGCAAGTTTAAAAACATTGTACATCGTGAAGTCTCTACTTAATAGTATTATATTGTATTCAGCATTTTTGCTAAAAGAGTAGATTTTAGGCACTATTGCCATGTACATACAAAATAAGTAACTGCGTACAATGATGAATATGTTAATTTACTTGACTTTAGTAACCATTTCACCATATGTATCTCAAAACATCCTGTTGTACACTTCAAATATATAAAATTAATGTATAAAATACAAAATGTAAAGCTTCCTAGGAAGTTACAGTAATTAAGATATGTGTTACTAGCATAAGTTATATGAAATATAACTAATATGATATATATGTGTAAGTTATATATGATATATATGTGTAACATATATGTGTAAGTTATCAATATAACTTGTATGTTATATAGAAGTTATATAGCTTATATGACATATGTAATATAATTAACACGTATAACTTATATGTTATATATATAACTTCACCATATGTATGAATAAATGAATATTGAGATATATATAAAATAATTGGGACTCTGAGTCTCTCATATTTATGGTCCATTATACAGAAACACTGCCAAGATAATACAATGGGGACAAAGACCAGTCTTTCCCACAAATGGGGCTGAGACAACTATTTATCCACATGGAAAAGAAGTAGAACCCTTATATTATGGCATGTACAAAAATTATCTAAAATTACATCAAGTTCCTAAATGTGGACACTCAAACAGCAAAACTCTTAAAAGAAAACAGTGTGTATTTTCTTTTTTAAAATTTTTATTTTACTTTACTTTAAGTTCTGGGATACGTGCGCAGAACGTGCAGGTTTGTTACAAAGCTATATATGTGCCATGGTGGTGTGCTGCACCCATCAACCCATCATCTAGGTTTTAAGCCCCACATGCATTAAGTATTTGTCCTAATACTCTCCCTCCTCTTGCCCCCTACTCCCTGATAGGCCCCGGTGTGTAGTGTTCCCCTCCCTGTGTCCATGTGTTCTCATTGTTCAAATCCCACAAATGAGTGACATCATGAGGTGTTTTGTTTTCTGTTCCTTGGTTAGTTTGCTGAGAATGATGGCCTCCAGCTTCAACCATGTCCCTGCAAAGAACATGAACTCATTCTTTTTTATGGCTACATAGTATTCCATGGTGTATGTGTGCCACATTTTTGTTATCCAGTTTATCATTGATGGGCATTTGGGTTGGTTCCAAGTCTTTGCTATTGTAAATAGTGCTGCGATAAACATACATGTGCATATGTCTTTATAGTATAATGATTTATAATAGTTTGGGTATATACCCAGTAATTCCCAAAGTAATGGAATTGTTGGGTCAAATGGTACTTCTGGTTCTAGGTCCTTGCGGAATCGCCACACAAAAACAGTGTATATTTTCATGACCTTGGACTAGGCAATTGTTTCTTAGATATAATGTCTTCATCACAAGCAACAAAGGAAACAAAATTTAAACATCAAAATTGACAATTTTGGGGATTCTTTCAGGCAGCACAATAGGGTACTATCAAGAAAGTGAAAATACAATCCACAGAATATAGGAAAACATACGTGTGACATAGTTGTTAAAAACCTATTACCCAGAATACATAAAGAACTTTTCTAATTCACTCATACATGATAACCCAATTAAAAAATCAGTAATGGAAAAATAAGCAAAAGTTTTTAATAGATAGTTCTCAAGAGAAAATACACAAATGACCAATAAGCACACAACAAAATGCTCAACATCAGTAGTTATTAGGGAAATGCAAATAAAAACCACAATGAGATACTTCCTGACACCCACTAGGATGGCTATAATCAGAAAGACAAACAAGAGCAAGTATTGGCATGGACGTGAATAAATCACAACCCTTTCATGTTACTAATGGGAATAATAAATGGTGTCCCTGCTATGGAAAACAGCTTAGCAGTTTTTCCAAAATTAAGCATTAGTTACCATATAAGCTGCAATCTCCTAGCGAGATATCAAAGAGAAGTAAAAGCATGAGTCCACACACAAACCTGTATAAGGATGTTCACAGCAGAATTATTTAAAAAGTCAAAATGTGGAAATAACCTAGATGTCCATCAGCTGTGTTCGTTAACAAAATTTGATATTTCCGTATGATAGAATACAATTCAGTCAAAAGAAGAATGAAGCACTAATACAGGTTACGACATAAAACAGTGATGCACACAATGTGGATACATACGTATATACGACATACAAAGAACATGGGTGACCAGTGAAAACATTATTATAAGTGTTAAAATCCAGGCACAAAATGTCTCATATTGTATAATTCAAATTATACAAAAAGATTTAGAATAGGCAACTGCATAGAGAATGGAAGCAGGTTAGTAGTTGCCAGGGGCTGAGGGACATGGAAATTGGTAGTGACCGCTAGTGAATAAGGAGCTGCTTTTTGGGACAATGAAAGACTTCTACAATTAGGTAATAAAGATGTTTCTACCACTTTGTGATTATACTAACATGATTGAATTATCCATTTTAAAGGGGTGATATATAAATAATATCTCTATAATGAATAATTATTTCTTATAAAAATAGTCAATGATACTTTTTTAAAGTTGAATTTATTTCCAGCAACTATGTACTCCAATGAATACCTGTATCTGGCCTCTGTAAAAGGAAAAGAGAATTTTAAGTGCTTTAAGAGACTCAGGTAGAAGGAGCAATGAAAACACAAGTGTCTTGGTCCTCCTTTCATGTAGATGTAGAAAAAAGTAATGTATACTTAAAAGTAAAGGATAATGTGAAGGGTTCTTTATTTCCCGGTGGTATCTTGTAATTCACAAATGCTCCTTTCTCCTAAGTGTCTTACAAGGGAGAGAAATCGAAACTCAACAAACCAGTCTAGGTGCAGAAAACACTTAAGTGAGTAATTATTAAAAACTCTCTGTGGAATCCTTTCTAAATGTCATTAATAGATTAATGGATGAATATGCACCTAATTTGTTTATTTGTTGAAATGCATAACATTTAATTCAGAAAATCTGAAATCATGGTAGAAGGAAATTAAGGACATTGCATAGGTTAAAAAATGTCAATGTATGATTTTTTCTTTCTTAGGCTTTGGTAAACTGCATACTATAGAGGAAAATTTTTGTGGTAAACTGACAAGATGGCAATCCAAGAATGTTAACAAATGTACACATACGCAGTTTGTAGATATATATAATTGTCATTAAAACATGTATATAGTTAGATTTTAATGAATACCATGGTGTGAATGGGCACAAATCTAATCTTGCCATTTCTTCTTCAGTATTTTTTACTGCAAGGAATTTGACTTTTAAAAAATAATACAAGAAAACAAAATGGCAACAAATAGCATATGCACACACACATACACACACACACACCAGTATGAACTAAACATATGGATCGGCAGAGTCTAAAACTACTCACCCTGCGGAAATAAATGTAAGACGATTAATACTACCTCAAATTAATAAAAAAAAAAGAACATCTAAATTTTTTGGTTGTTTCCTTTTATAAACATCGTTAAGTGACCAAGTGCCAAACACTTAAACCTTACTGATTCTCTTTTGAATATTACTTTTGAATACTGTGTTCAGGTAGGTTCAGAGTCGTTTTTCATATTGCAACCAGAAATATAGCATATGTTAAATATTAAGGATTACAAGTGCTCAAATTACTAATAATTTTTCAATGTCTATGAAACAAGAAAACATCAGAATTCATACATTCAGGGTGGGCACAATGTTTATCAAAAAATTAAAACAAATAAAATTTGACATAAGCATTTGGTTAATTCAAATGTATATCGTACTATGAGAATACCATGTATATTTTATTAAACTTATTATCCTTGACATTCTTACTAAATTAAACCCAAAGGATAGCACATAAAATTCGTTTTTTTTTATACTCCAGAAATTTACTTGTGGGATGTTAAGATGCCTGACAAAAGCACAGGAATCAATCATTTTTACTGTAATATAATAACGAAGAAAAATGTTTCCATAAAATACTTTCAGATGATTATTCAAATTGTCTTCACTCTGCATGTATGCTTCTGTGTATGAATCCATAAAAAGTCATAATTACAGTGTGCTGAAACATTTGTTTGATTTTGCATGGTTTCTTTAGCAATATCTATTAGACATACTGCTTTGCATAGAAACTCATCTTTGAATAATGTAAAGGTATTATAAGAAGAATAGAAGTAAATATTTTATTTATTTAGATTTTTGAAAACAAATGATTAAAACTTGCTACATGTGAAAGTACAGAAATATAATGTATTCCTTTCCTAATATTTAGCTAATTTTTTTAAAAAATTATATGTCTGAGATACATAAGGTTCTGTACAGAGCTGATTTGGTTTTACTGGAACTGGAGCTAGAAACAAAGACATACAGAAAAACTGACTCAGTAAAATAAAGGCAGTGTAGACTTTTGTCCAAAACAATAGGTCCTTATAAAATACTTTTTTAAAATACTTTTTTAAATTTGCCATAACAGAACAGTTTTGCGCTTGCTGTTATACAAAGTTAGTAATCTGTATCTTTAAACATAAATGGCATCGTACTTCCAGGGTAACATTTCTTAATTTGTGGTCTGGGAACCATGTACAACACCCCAAGTTTGTTAAATCAGAATCTTAGGTTTAAGACACTGAAGTGTGTATGTTTAACAATGCCTCATCCTGTTGTAGTTATTACTTTGCTGTAGTATGAGAAAATGGAGAAGATAGTACAGTATTTATCAGCTTGCTTTAAATGGGCAACACAATCCACTCTTAATATTCCTTTATCCTGAATACTATTATTATACATAATATTACCACCTTATAGGAACTAGAGATCCAGAGTTTAAGATTATGTAATTTATATGAGGATTATGTTAAGTTTTCAAAAATCTACTAATAGTTTATTACAGAGATAAATTTCTACTCAATGGATACTTAGAGAAACTTTCAATGTGCAAGCATCTGACTGAATGACCAAAGTAGCTTTGTCACACCAAATGAAATCCCTCATTCTCAACAAAGTTTGTATAATCTACAAATGCTCTTTTTAAAAATGATGAATATGTGATAATGCATTTTTGTTATTAGCAAATCAATTGTAACTATAAATTTCTATGAAAGTGAGCAAATAAACCCTAAAATGCTAAGCACAAAAATCGGCTATTCTTTTCAAATGATAATATAAACAATGGATTCAGAAACAATATTCACTATGGGGCATCTCAACAGCAAATTGTAAAATGGCAATTGACTAAAAGTGTGTATCTGAAGAAGCCAAATGTTATATTAGGTGACTTGGTGATACACAGATATTTACTTGTTTTTTTTTTTTTTCCCCAGTGGCAATAATTTATGAATAAGAGTAATTAGGAAAGGTTGCCTAAATATTACAGAAAGTTGTGTTTCTGACTCTGAGACATCTTCTGTTCCAAGTATATTTTATCAAGAAGGATTAGAGTTTAGCTACCTGAAAATGAGATTTGGAAACACTTTGTTATTGTTCCATATAATTTACAAAAATACAATGGAAGATAGATAGATAGATAGATAGATAGATAGATAGATAGATAGATAGATAGATGATAGATAGATAGAAAGATAGAAAGATAGATATAGATACTGTATTACACATTCCAAAATAACAACAGAGCTTTAAAATCCCCTGTTTTATTGGAAAGAACTGAAGAACTGTATCTACAGCCAAATTGAATAGAGTAGATACAGCCAAGATTTGTTGCATAGATTTACTCCAAGTCTTTTAAGAAAATGTTCTTCTGTACCAAGTAACCTATATTTTTGTTTTTCAGACCTCCTTACCTTTGTAAGCAAGTGATACACTTTTATTCTTTGATCTTTTAATTAATTCAGCTCTGATTTTAATTCCATCAACAATTAAACACCTATACTACATAACTTTGTGCTGATTCGTTGTGAAAATTTCCAGATTAACAACACAACTCCTGTTAAAGTTAATGATGCTATATGCTAATTGCCCACGTGCCATGTGAAAATTCCCTTATGGTGCTTAATAACCCTAACAATTCCCCACTTCTTACCTTTGCCACCAAATGGTAATAATCAGATTGTGCCAACTGCTATCAGCCCATTCTTACATAAATAACATGGGAAGGAAAAGAAGATATGGCAGGGAATTTTTTCTCATCTTGAGGATTTGAACCACTTCGTAGTTTTGAATATATAGATATTAATCATAAAGCATTGTGCTTATGCTGAATTTATGCATTGCAATGAATATTAATGTAAGATAATACATACTTCTAAGCAACATGTAAGTTCAACTTGATTCAACTTTTAAGCCAAAGTCTGCATAACAAAGGGAAAAATACAAATTAGAAAATACAAACACAAATTACAAAACAGAAATTAGAAAAAAAAATTCTAACTTCTCAAATTCCCAAAGAAATCCTGGTACCCTTATCAGATGAAGAGCCAAAATTGGCCATGTGGCTTATCAAGATCTGTTCTTGTCAAATTCTTATAGACTTGTTCTTACATGTTTGAATCTGGGGTTAAAGAAACATTTTTTTTGAAAGTTCAGAGAAAATATGGGTAATTTGCTTTATTGTTGCTCTTAATTTTACCACTTGAAAGTAATTTTCATACTATGATTGAAGAAGAAATAATTTGAAACAATAGGGTAATTTTTTATTAAATATGTTACTATTCTCAAATTAGAGCTACTATTCTCTTCCAAATTATTTACCCTATCATCACATATTCCATATTAAGATGACCATCTGGGGATGAATTCTTCATGTTTCCATTATCAAGACTACTATGTTTATTTCCTGCCCCACAAGGAGGCTGGAACTGATGTACCCTGGGTCTCTATTTTCAGCAAAGGATCTAGATCAGGGATGTCCAATCTTCTGGCTTCCCTGAACCACATTGGAAGAAGAGGTACACTCATAAAATACACTAATACTAACTGTAGCTTGGGTCACTCATAAAATACACTAATACTAACTGTAGCTGATGAGCTAAAAAAATGCAAAAAAATTTCATAATGTTTTAAAGTTTATGAATTGGTGTTGGGCCGCATTCATTGGTCCTGGGCTGCATGTGGCTAGCGGGCTGTGAGTTGGACAAGCATGATCTAAATGTTGACTTCCTGATAGCTTTCAGATTCCTCTACCAACTAAAATAACTCACGGAGAGATGCAAAAATAAGAGCCATAATACACTATGAATTCATCTATAAAAATTGTATGGATCAAGCCAGGTGCAGTGGCACATGCCTGTAGTCAAAGCTTCTTGGAATGCTAAGGCAGTTGGGTCTCTTGAGCCCAGGAGTTTGTGTCCAGCCTGGGCAGCACAGTGAGTGGTTCTCAATGGGGACAATTTTTGTATCCAAAGACAGATTTGGTAATATCTGAAGATATTTTGGGTTCACAAATGAGGGGTGTGTTACTGACATTCACTAGTTGTAAGCCAGATATGCTGCTAAATATACAAATGCATGGGACAGCTCCCCACAATAAAGTATTACCCAATGCAAAATGTTAAGAAACCTTGTTTTTACTATCTAAAAATGCTGTTTTTATTTTGCATTATTATTTTTATATCTAAAATTATTCCAAGGCAGGATCTAGAAAATGTGTAATAGATGAAGCTAGTTTAGGCTGCTAAATGACTAAATGTGCTCATACTAAATATAGGAAATATCTCTTAGGGAAGAATATTTACTTCCATTTTTACAAAGACACTTATTTAAATTTTGTTATGTTTACGTCTTGCTCATGTGATACTAAGCTTTGTGAGGACAGGGGCAAGATAAAGACAGTATCCGTTTTGATAACTATTATATTCTACTGTCAGCACAGGACCTACTGTGGAGTTGCCAACCTTAACTAACTCACAACACTCCTGTGACATCTTTATTTATTTATGTGTAATTTCTCGAAATAGGTTTTACTAACTATGAGTCCTTATTATAATCTCTATTTGCCAATCCACTCTTAGAAGAGAGAATTTTGGAAAGAACATTACCACCGAGAAGACTCTTACTCCTTTCAGAAAAAAAAAAATAATTTGATACATCAATACATGAAAAGACTATGTAAAGACATTGCCGAAGGGGAAGCAGGAGTGATTTCCTTTACTGTACCATTACTGTGAAAAGTGAATATGATGACTTCTACTAGAAAAACTTCTAAAAATCCATTTAAATTTACCATTGTAGGAAAGGAGTTATATTAGTACTATTTTCATTCCTGCATATCCGTCTGTATTCGGTATTTTTCAAACAAATAGCAGCAATAATAACAAACAGAACAATACAACAGCAGGAGTATAGAAGAGATACACTGCTGTGTAGTATCTTCTCTGGAGTATATCCATAACATTTCTCTAAAATGTTAATTTCTTTTTTTTTTTTTTTTTTTTTTTTTTTTTTTTTTTTGAGACGGAGTCTCGCTCTGTCACCCAGGCTGGAGTGTGGTGGCCGGATCTCAGCTCACTGCAAGCTCCGCCTCCCGGGTTCACGCCATTCTCCTGCCTCAGCCTCCCGAGTAGCTGGGACTACAGGCACCCGCCACCTCGCCCGGCTAGTTTGTTTTTGTATTTTTTTAGTAGAGACGGGGTTTCACCGTGTTAGCCAGGATGGTAAAATGTTAATTTCATTAAAATGTTATAGTCTTCTAACTTAAAACTTTTATATTAGTAAATAGAATATACATATTAGTATATTATAATACATTATATATTACATATGTATTACATATATTTATTATATACAATTATATTTAAAATTATATATTAGATCATATTTAATCATATAATTATATATAATGTATAAAATATAGATGCATGAAATCAACAATATCTTTTCATATTGATTAAAAATAGAAAAAAATGAGGTTTCTTATCAAAAATTAACAATAAAAAGAACACTAAGAACCTGTATCATCATTTTGACATATCAGAAAAGGCCAATTGATGAGTTAGAAGCGTAAAATGAATATTGGCTGGGCACAGTGGCTCATGCCTGTAATCCCAGCATTTTGGGAGGCCGAGGCAGGTGAATCACCTGAGGTCAGGAGTTCTATCTTGATTATCCACAAATGCAAGAGTAAAAGAGAAGCTAAGCAATACACAATGATGTGATGCTAGATATAAGAAAATTAAATCATGTTTTCTAAAAATCAAAAACATGCTATAGGAAAAATTAAACAAGATATTTTAAAATTGTACAATTGAAAAAGTTGGAATAACTTGTGGTTTTTATGTTCACCCAATGAATAAGTGAAGTAATACCAAAATATATGTTGCTAAAATATTTTAAGGGAGAGGGCTTTGGTGGAGGATAACAGAACAACTTAGGCAGAAGTCGAAAACTATGTAACATGAGAAAGTAGAAATAGACAAACTACACTGTCCTATTATTACATGCCTATGCCTTCTCTTTATCATCGAATTGCACTGTGGGAAAGCCATTTCTTGAAAGGATGACCTAAAATATTACTGTTCACTGAAACTTACTTTGAAAAATATTTATGTTTGAGAAGAGCAGAATTCCAATATGTAAAAATAGGTTGGCGTAGACACAACCATCACGGCAATTAGGTAAATAGGGCTAATAGAAAGCTATATTCTTGCCAAATTCATGAGATTGGACACTGTTTTAAGTTTTCCTGGATACAGATCAGTCTTTTGAAGAAATGAAGCCCACATTTGAGTCAGTTCAAATATTTAATGGATCAAGATAATCTTTCACTAGCCAACAAGAAAGACAAAACTAAAAATAGTATTATTCGGAGCCTCAAATAATCTTAACCAAGCTAAAATATCCAGGGATAGATAAAGACATGACAACATAGGAAACCAAAAGAGGAAAAAGACAATTAAAATACAAGCCCATAGGTCATCCAGATTATGAAATTATGCAATATAAACTATGAAACAATTATGATTAATATGCTAAGAAAAATATTTTTTGAAAAGCACTGGCAACTACAGAGAAGAAACATTTTGAAATTCTACAACGGAAAATGGAATAACTAACATTAAAAACTTAAAGTATTTAAAATTGAATTAGATGCAATTGGACAGAATATAGATAAACTGGAAGACAGAAGAGAAGAAAATGGCACTTTCACAATATTGAAAGCAATAACTACCAAACCAGAATTTTATAGTCAGCAAAAAATACTCTTTAAGAGTAAAGGTAAAAGAAAAGACAATTGGAAATTATATAGGTGGTCACTAGAAGAAATTATGCAAGGATATACTAGATTTTTGGTAGAAAAATAATAATTATAAATAAATGTTCTGGTATGCAGAAAGGAAAAATTAAATAGATGAATGCTTTAATATGTGGTTTTATAAAAGAACAGTGATATATCATGAACAGAAACATATCTTTATTTCTCTCTATTTATCACCTATGTATCTACTTAAGTGACAACTATAGCACATAAGGCAGAAAGACATGAATACAAATGAAGTACTCAGATTAATGCTATGTAAGGTAAGCTAGAAAATAATTGGTTTATATTAGACACCAAGAACACAGATTTGACTTTCTAGAGTAACCAATAAACCAACAGTGAAAGAATACGTAACTAATGAGCTAATAGAGTACTAAATACATAAACAGTTTTAAAAAGGCAAAACAGAAGAAAAACACAAGTAGAAGGCAAATGCAAAGTACCGTATCTATTCTCAAATAAGTCAATAACTACATTAAAATTAAACAGATTAGCTGGCACCATTGGAGTGATTTACTGAGAAGTTCAGCAAATCCTGTCACCAAAGGCAATGATAAAACTGACAAAAATTTTAATACAACCATTCAAGACTCTGGAAATTTTATTTTTAATAAACTGCCATTAAACAGAAGGAACTAGACAAAATAAGCATGGATTTTCAATACTCAGTTTAAGGAATGTGTGGTATTACATTTGTGAAGTAACAATTTGTTCACCAAATTTAATTACACTGAATAGACACTTCTGGTTCTATCTATGTAGGGTAATTGTTAGATCACCTATTAAGCTTGTTACAATGAACTCAGGAGGGGAAATTAAAATGCACCTCTGTAGTTTCATTTTGGTCACTCTAGGATTAGGGACTTCTTTTTCGCATCCAACTGAGTTCTAAATGCAACCTAATGATATCTCTTACTGGTCTGAAGGTGAAATAGATAATTGACTGTAGAGGAAATTGCTTGCAAGATGTAGAGCAAAAGAAAGCTAACATTTTCGAGAACTAGCCTTGACAATAGAGGCTTCTTTTGAACTGAAGCAGTTCACATAGTTGGGTAAGAAGATCTGTTGAAGAAAGTAGTAGGCTGGCCTTATCAGGACCATAAGCATTGAAAGGAAATATCTAAAATGCTGATAATAGTGTAATTATGTTCATAGATTTGTCACTTCTAAGTTTCTTTCAGTTTTCTCACCCATGCGTTTTTTAAATATAAGCCCACCTAGAGAACACATTTTGCTTCATTAAAAAGTAATAAAGCCTGGAAAAGCAAGGGTAATGGTGTTAGTAGCCAGAAGCTAAAAATTTATATTCAGTTCTAAATGTATTTGAGAATAAAATATTTTGCTTTGGTAAAATAAGATACATACATCTTTTTTGAAAAACAAAGAAGTACTTCTGTCTGTACTTTTGCATACAAATTTGCTCCCACCAATGGTAGTGATTTGTTGAGGTAGATGTTGTGATTAAAATTGGGGTCCTACTGCAATTACTGTGACTGTGTACTGAGCTTATAAAGAAAGAATGAAATCAGAGAGTCAAGAGGAGAAAATGTTCCAAGGCTGTATGAGAATTACTGTGAATATGGGTGAGTGGAAAATGAGAATCCTGGCAGCAGTCACAGTGACAGGACTGAGAGGTGCAGTGCCAATGCTATCCAGAGGTAGCTGAGAGAATGAAAGCTGGCGTTGCATTTAATTCTGAGCCTGGAAGATACCTAAAATTAAGTGCTCCTTGTTCACTCGTTACTTCCTTTTTTTATGTATTTTTTAAAACCCTGGAGATACAGAAAATATAAATACACATTTTTTTAAACAATAGCTAACCTTTGTTGAATGCCAAAGAAATCTCAGGTACAGTTTTAAAGAACAGCATATTTCTTTCTTACTTCAACAGAATAAGGTAGTTATATTCTTTATACCAATTGTAAATATGAGGAAATTGATTCAAGGTAAGATGAGTGCTTGACTAATGTTTCACATTGGCAAATTGGCAGAACTAGAATTTGACAATAAGATCTCTGAATCCAGAGTGAGCTTTTAAAAACTAAGAACTCTTCTAGCAATTGTATCTTAAATGTTCAATTGGTCATTCAACACGTAACTATTTAGATATAGTCTTAAGTGTATGTACAGATCAGTGAAAAAAAATTGGCATGATTCTTGCTGCTATAAGGAAGGGTGTCTCAGAAACCAAATTAAATTTAAAAATTGAAAAGAAAGCAAACACATTAGCATAAAAAATGCAAATTAAATTTATATCGAGATACTACTATACACCTACCAGAACAGCAAAAATTAAAGTGAATAACAAATCCAAATGTTATTAAGAATGGCTAACATTCATTATCTCGAATGTTAATGAACGGAGCTCCTGAAATCCTCATACAGTGCTTCCGGGAGCATAACATGAACAATCACTTAGGGAAAATTGTGTTAATCTCTCACAAAGTCAGACTTACCCCTATCATATGATTCAACAATTCTTAGGTATTACTAAGCAAATGCAAACACACACACACACTCATATATATATATATATATACACACACACACACACACACATATATATTTATAAATAGTATTCTTAGGAGATTTTATCTTTGTAACCAAAAGTCTCTTAAGAGTAAAATGGATGAAACATATTGTAGTGTAGTCATAGAATGATAGAATGGAATACCACTCAGTAACTGAAATAGCAAACTACCAATACATGCAACAATACAAGTGAATCTTGAAATGAATAACAAGAATCCAGACACAAAATAATAGATATATGTAATTTCTTTGCTCATTGGTCAATGAACTTAGGTTGTTTCCATATCTTGGCTATTATGAATAACGTTGCAATGAACATGAGAGTGCGGATATCTCTAATGAGGTGCTGATTTAATTTTCTTAGACTTAAAAGTCAGGAACTTTAAGATTGTTTGAATGTTTGAAAGGGTCAATAAGGCACTGCTTTAAATCTTGCTAGTTCTTAAATAATTTTGCAATCACAATCACACTTATGGGAAATCAAGTCTCTTTTCCATGAGACAATGCTAATGTGACAATAGCATGGATTTGAAACTGTCTGTCTATCTCATTTTTAATTTGGAGCTATTCTCTTTGGACAGATTGCGGGGAAAGAACAGTTTTATTTTGGAACTCTGCAAGTCCTGGCTCCTTATACTCTTCCAAATTCTGTTTGAAAACTGGGACATCTGATTTTTTGTTCATCTCTTTTTCTCACATTAAATGGCCCTCAGCATAGTGGCACACACCTGTAGTCCCAGCTACTCCAGAGGCTGAGGTGGGAGGGTCACTTGAGACTGGGAGGTTGAGGCTACAGTGAACTGTGATCGTGCACTGCACTCTAGTCCGGAAAACAGAGCAAGATTCTGCCTCAAAATAAATAAATAAATAGGCACATAATAAAAAGCCTCTTTAGCATCTCCATAGCTCTGCATGGAAATCTTAGCCAGACCATGGAGTTCATTAAGTTCAATTACTATTTTCCATGCTATTGCAGGCAACGGCATTGTCAAACTCTCCACCACAGCATAAGAATTCTCTATTATCCAAATTCCAATAACATTTTCTTCAGTTTCCTTAAACTCTCAACAGTAGTCTTTTCACATGCTTGAGGTTTGTGCTGTCAAATTTCTCAAGGTTTTTTCAGCTCCTGTCTTCCACCAAGTCCCAGATTCAGCCACATTTTCAATTTTAACTGTTTGTTTGTTTGCTTATTTTTTAAATGGAAGCATCCCACCTCTGGGTATTAAATTTTGTTCTGTTTATTATTGCTGCACAATAAAGCACCCCCAAATTACCAAATTTAAATAACTATTTCATTTTGCGTACAACTTTTGTGGGTCAACAATTTGGAAATAATCAGTTGGGCTGTTCTTACTGGAGACTGCATGAGGTTGGAGGCAGGTGTTGGCCAGAACTGTTCTCTACTTGATGCCTAGGATGTCTCTCTCAAATGCTTAGCAGTTAATAGCACTTGTCTGCTGGGAGTTCATCTGAATGATCTACCAGAACACCTATATATGACCTCTGTAACATGGTTATTTTAGAATTGTTTATATTTCTTACACAGCTGATCACTTCCTCTAGAGATAAAAAAAATCCCAAAGAACTATGAGGAGGCTACATAACCTTGTCTACCCTTGCCTCAGAAGTTACAGAAATGACCTCTGTATTCTATTGGTTAAAGTTGTTTCAGATTAAAAGGAAAGAGCATAGACACTATTCCTTGATGGGAATAGTCCCAAAGAATTTGCAGTAATATATCTGACCAATGAGCAAAGACATTATCCACATATATGTATGCAAAATGATCATAAGATCATGATTTGTGAAGCAATCTGACTTTCTAAATATATTTGCTCTTATACAGCTTCACTTTTGATGTTTTTGAGATTTTTCTATACTTACCTCTAATGTAGCGATGGTGCTGCATTATTCTTTATGGTTTCATTGATTTATATATTTGTATTTCTTAAATGGTACTAAGAAGTCATCTGGCAATTTTTTTTCTCTCTCTTTTCATTCAAATACTGCCCAATAAAAGCCAAAGAAAAACAGGAGGCACTTTTAAAAAAAAATTGTGAGAACAAATTATTTTTCATCAGCTTTTGACATGAATACTCTTCTTTGGCACCTTTTTATTTGTGAGTATAAATAAATATTTTTTCTAACTTCATTCTTTGGGATGTATCTTATAATTGTTTATCTACTTGCTTGTTTGTTTTATAATCTATGCATTTCCAGGTTGATTTATTTACAAAAATTACTCACCATTGACTAGTAAGAGCTGTTTCCTTAGGTTAAGTTACGTGTAGGTGACAGTAAGTACAGTAATGGGGGATTTGAATATTTTATTTCTAGTATTAGTTATTTAACCTTTTCAAACGTTTGTTATTTTCTTTTATCTTGGTTAATATATATTCAGTGTTTTGTTTAATATGTGAGTGTGGAAAAGTCAGTTTGTAATAAGTACACTTTAACCTTGTTATTGTTATTTTCCTTGAAATTATATTTTAAATTGCTTTACTGTATTATAGGATAACTTTAAGCCAATCCCCTTCTCTTAAAACTCTTTCACTTAAGATGATGAAATGAAATAAAATTATTTCATTCAACTAGCTGTGGTATCAGAATTCATGTGATCCGGGATAAATGGCTTTGCTAGTGCTTACCCCAAGGTGATCTTTTAAAAAGATAAATTCAGATATCTAATCTACAATTAATTATTTTTCTTTCCATGAACTTTCCTCCCTTATGTTATTAGTGCCATCTGATATAATTTAGACGATTACCCAACCAATATTCCTTTGAACTTGCAGAGAGAAAATAAGCAATTTTTGAAAATGTCATTAATTTTAGTAGGTCACTTGGGTCAAAGTTAGAAAATTACTGCTTTAGGTTGGACAAAACAGTGCCCTTGTGATTTAAAACAGTTAATGCAATTTCCTTACTTAAAATTTAATTATTACTGGGATTTAGCACATTTGAGAATCTTTGTAGCTAATTTCCAGTTGGCAATAAATTCTCGTGGTTTCACTTCTGCTTAAGCAAATCATGCAAAAATGATATATTTAGATGCTGTCTATGTCCTTTGTTTCTGAGTTTTGACTCTGAGCAACTTGTGACAGAGTGCACATTCGAGAACAAACATTTGGCAGAGAGATATAGCAATGATGCAGATCAATTTCAAACCTAAAATAGGCCAAGGGCAATCTTCCCTGTGCCCACATGTCACCATATTTTTCCTGTCATACATCCTAAAAATGGTTAGCAATGAACATTTATTTAGAAGCAAATGTACAATATGTGAATGATTAATGTATTGTTAAAACTAAATTCTACTGTCATCTGCTACTCATAACTCTGTAGCTCTAGCTCTTATGAGTGTGATAACTGTGTAACATATACTTCATCTTCTGTATCCTTGTGTGGACCTGTTTTAGACCACATAAGATAGGCAGACATTTTACAGCATCAGATTCTCTAAAAAATACTTAACTTTGATGTTACATAAATGAGTTCACAGAAAAAGATAAGAAGTTCCCCCAATCAATTTGTAAAATCAGAATTGATTATCCAATACTGATAAATGTGCTACAAAAAACGAGAAGTTATAAACTTCTTAATAAATACAGATACCAAAACTGTAAATAAGATAGATGTTAGCTATTTAAAAATAAGAGTAAGCTTAATTTATGACCAAATATGGTTAAATTTAGTGATGAAATACTAACCAAATATATCAATGTAAACAATTACATCATAAACAACAGATTCAACAGAACAGTAACTATTAATGATAATTTGTATTTTAAATATTTTCTATGAAATATTTAAATAAAATACATATATTCTGACATGAAGTTTATACATATTTTATATGTTTATTGAATACACAGATATGTTTGCATGTTACTGTAAATTAGGATTTTTAATCTTTGTGAGACATCTATACAAAATATATATATTCTTCCACAATTAGTATATATTAATATATAATTATATATTTATATATTGTCACTTTATGTTTAACATTATTATATAGTTATTTCTATTCTTATAATATATATTTACTACCATTTAGGATAGTCTATTGCATTAAAAGTTTATTTAAGCATCTTAATGACTATATAACATATCAACTTTGGGTTGATTTTCATGGGCTTATTAGGAATATTATATTTGTTGCTAATAAAAATAATATTTCTTCTTTCGCTTTTCTCCCTATATTGCCCAGGCTGGTCTCAAACTCCTGAGCTCAGCGAATCTTCCCACTTGGGCCTCCCAAGGTGCTGGGATTACAGATGTAAGCCACTGTGCCTGGCTATATTTCCTCTTTCCTAACAATTAAAGTTATTTAATTATTTTTTTCCTTATTGCAATGACTAGAAACTTTCAAATCACTCTTATGTGATAAAGGTGAAAATTAGAGTCTGTTTTGTATTTCTAACCATGATAGTATAGATCTTGTGCTTCACTAGTAAGTTGATGATTGGGCTTATAGTAAGGAATGTTAAGGAAGTATCCTATTATTCCTCGTGAGATTTTACTAATAACCAGCACTGATTTCTATCAAATGTCATTATGGTATGATTTATCATCAAATTTTAAACTAGGTCAGTTGAAGTGCTTATAGTTTTAAAAATAATTTATTAATCACCTATTATTTTGCAGTAGAGGAATAATTCGGTTCCATTATTCTGGGCTATTATTTCATTTATTTTAGATTCAATTGGAAAGAATATGTAAAACATTTTTACTACATATTTAGAACAGTGATGGGTTTAAATTAGTATTTTCTAAAGTTATATGACCATAATGACCATAAAAATAAACCTGTGAAAAAGTATATTTAAAAGGTCTTTTCCTTTTTAATGGTTTTGCAAAATTCTACATACAACTTCACAATTCACATCAGCATGTTCAAGGTTATTAAAGGTTCAACAACATCACAAATAAAGAAATTTATTCAATTTTATTCAGCTTAGAGCATTCCAAATTTATTTGAATATGGCATATTTTTTCTGAACATCTACTAAGAAACTGCTTTGTGCTATTCAGAACATATTTTGGAAATACTAGCTTAAATAAATAATTGTTACCATTCCACTAATTTTTCTAGATAATCAGTTATTTTTATGTCTTAGTATTTACGACTATGTTTGTGCAAAATAAGTGCTACTCTCTGTTTTTTCTCATGTTGAACTTGTTCACAGAATGAGCACACCAGGTTTGGCTACCTATACCTTTTAACTGAAATGTTCCCAGTAAAATGATGAATTTTATTACGAATAATCAAATGTAACAAAATAGCTTAAAATGGAAAAATTACCGAAAAAGACATAGCTTAGGCAAGGTAAGTCACTTCATTTTGGAAAGGATTATATGTTTTCAAAGAATGAAAGTAATACTACTGTGAATAACTATAACAAAAATGTAAATATAATTAAGCTTTAATTTACAGCTCACTTTCGCATACATCTTACTATTTACACACACACACACACACACACACACACACACACACACACACACAGAGAGAGAGAGACACGATGAATTAATGTTCACCCAGGGAGATGAATTTTCCAAAGTGAAAGTTTGTGACCACAGAATTGAAGTCCCAGGTTTAGTAGTCTAGTCTAACTAGCCCTCCCTATGTCACAATGTTAAATGTATGTTTCTCATTCTATTACAAAAAGAAGGAAGTGTGGCAGGGACAACAAATACCATGTTTTCTGTGAACTGTTTCCTCTTACTGGTTACAAACTCTTTTTCCAGCCCCAGCTGCTGGGAAGTTAGGGGCAAAATGACTGAGTTCTGGACAATAGACGTTTTCTACAAACTGTTATAAGTTAGGTAAAACTCAGACTGGTTCTTAAAATATTCTGTGCAATTCTCTAACCCTTTCTTTCTTATCTATCTTTACATCACAGAACCTATATTCAACATGTAAATGTCAGTAGATGAAAGAGTCTTGAATGTTTGACTCACTGCTTGAAGGGGAGTCCAAAGGAAATGGTCCAGCACTAATCTGATGGTTTTAGTGGAAAAATAAACTTCCATTATGCTAAGTCCCTAAAATTTGAAAGTTGTTTGTTAGCGCAATTAGAGTTAATCTTTCTGAAAAATACTAGGATCTACCTGTTCTGAACTGACTTGATTTAAACCTTGACACTTTTGTTTTTCTTCCCCTTCCTATTAATGTGTTTTGTTACATCGAAGATTAAACATTTAAAACTCTTTAGGAAAAGCCACTTGAGATTGAGAATTAGATTAATTTCCAACTTAACAAAAATTATCAATGAACAATTTGAATTGTTGACTATCTTTCATAAAGAAAATAAAACAAAGATAAAAATATAATGAATTTTAAATGCAGTGAATTTTCAATTCAATTTTTAATTGAATTAATAAAAATAAGGACAATGTTTTGAACTCTTCAGATATTTAGAATCGAATATTATCTGTTTCAATGCTTTTTTCAAGAGTACAAAAAATCTTAAAATTTTAAAATCAAGCAGTGACAAATGAATATTGAAAAAGTAAATTTATTTTTTTATATAATACTCTAGGATTTCAAGAACATTTTTACATATACTCCTCAACTTTATTGTTCTTATTATAATTCTTATATATTATTAAAAATTGTCTTTATGATTAGAAATCCAATTAATAAATTAGAGTACACATTACTGTAGTAGCATAAGTTGAGATATAATGTTAAGTCTTATTAAAGGACAGTTTTTTGTTTTGTTTTATTTTGTTCTATTTTTTTGTTTTTTGTAACCCAGGCTGGAGTGCAGTAACGCCATCTCCACTCACTGCAAACTCTGCCTCCTGGGTTCACGCCATTCTCCTGCCTCAGCCTCCCAAGTAGCTGGGACTACAGGCACCACCACCAAGCCTGGCTAATTTTTTGTATTTTTAGTAGAGACAGCGTTTCATCGTGTTAACCATGATGGTCTTGATCTCCTGACCTCGTGATCTGCCCACCTCGGCCCCCCAAAGTGCTGGAATTACAGGCGTGAGCCACCACACGCAGCCTAAAGGACAGTTTTTAAAAGACTGGTAGCTAGAATAAACACTGTAAAAATTTTATATAAGAAAAATTATTAAAGTTTGAGTAAAAATATGTAATTCTCTCATTTTAATTAACATGGTTGTTTTCATAATAATATATTCTAGAAAGAAGTGGTTTTTTTCTGACTTACAGTCTATACTATTATTAAAATTTTTTGGTGTTAGGAAAACGGGTTTACTGATTAATCTGTAGCTCTCCATCACAATTTCCCATTCTCCCTTTTTAGCCAAGTCCATGGTGAAGTGGGATCTACCGAAAACCTTCAGCCAATATTGAACTTAATGGTGAAAATTTGAATATTCTCTGCCTAAGATCAGGAAAAACTGAATATTCTCTGCCTAAATTAGAAATTGAATGTCACCATCAAATTTCAAAATTTATTATATAGTGCAGAATTCAAGACTTTGTGATAGTAGCAGAGGAATAAATAGGTAGATCAACGGAACTGAATAGAGAACTCAGAAATGGACCCGTGCATCTACAACCAAATGATTTTTTTATGATGATGCAAAAGTAATTCAATGAAGGAAAGACAGCATTTTAAACATATGATGCTGGAGCAATTGCCTTCACAGGCAATAAATAAATAAATAAATATCCTCAACCTAAACTTCACACTTTTTATAAAAACTCAAAATGGATCAAGGACTTGAATGTAAAATGTAAAACTACTATACTTTTGACAAAAGACATAAAAGAAAATCTTTGAAATCAAGGGCTGGCAAAGAGCTCCTAGAATTAGTATCAAAAGTGTAATACATTAAAAAAAAATCTATATAATGTACTTTATCAAAATTTAAAAGAACAAAAATATTTGCTCTGTGAAAGAACCTATTAAGATAAAAAAAAAGTTTGCAAACTATCTGACAAAGGACCAATAAAGAACTTTTAAAATTCAACAGTTAAAACAGCAAACCACCTGCTTAGAAACTTAGCAAAAGACATGTCACCAAAGAATATATACAGATGGCATATAAGCCCACGAAAAAATGTCCAGCATTATTAGACAGTAGGGAAATGCAAAATAAAACCACAATGTATTATAACTACATACCTATCAAAATGTCTAAAATTGAAAATAGTGACAAAACTAAAATGCTGACAAGATGAAATCAGATCACTCATACATTGTTGATGGAAATATAAAATGGTATAGCCATTATTAGAAACAGTTTAATAAATTAAATAATTAAAAATGTAATGACCATACAACCCGTAAATTGCATCCCTGGGCATTTATAGTGAGAAATTAAGGCATATTCACACGAAAGCCTATATATGAATGTTTATAGAAGCTCAATTTGCAACAACTCAAAATTGGGAATGACCTAGTTGTCCAATAGCTGAATGATTAAACAAATTATGATGCATCCATATCATGAAATGATACTCAAAGGTATAAAGGAATAAACTTTTAATATACATAAAAATGTGAGGGAATTGCTAGAAAGTTATGTTGGAATGTGAAGAAGTCAATCCCAAAAAGTTACGGTTACATGTTGCACGATTCCTATTATATCACTTTTTTTTTTTTTTTTTTTTTTTTTTGAGACGGAGTCTCACTCTGTCGCCAGGCTGGAGTGCAGTGGAGCTATCTTGCCTCACTGCAACTTCCGCCTCCCAGGTTCCAGAGATTCTCCCGCCATAGCCTCCCAAGTAGCTGGGATTACAGGCACGCGCCACCTCGCCCAGCGAATTTTTGTATTTTTAGTAGAGACTGGGTTTCACCATGTTGGCCAGGATGGTCTCCATCTCTTGACCTCGCGATCCGCCCCCCTCAGCCTCCCAAAGTGCTGGGAGTACAGGCATGAGCCACCACGCCCCACCCACAGCATTCTTGAAATAACAAAATAATAGAAATTGAGAACAGATTAGTGGTTGTCAGGGTTTATGGAAGAAGCGAAAGTGAGAGAGAAGTAAGTGTGGCTACAAAGAACACTATGGACGGAAATGTTATGGAAATATTCTGTATATTGAATGTAACAAGATCAATATCCTGGTTGTCATCATTGGAGGAAACCCAGTAGTTTATATCTCGCATCTCTCTGTATTCTTTCTTATACCTACATGTGAATCTACAATTATTTTAAAGTAAAATATGTGATTCAAAAGTAAAAAAACAGGTAATGAGTTGAAATTGCATGCCTTGACCATTAACACTAAATTGTAAGGCCTATTTGATAAAATATGATTCAATTAGTAAATAAAGCACAGGTAAACTTCAGCAGACTTTTGGCAAAATGTGAAATTTGAACTTTACACATTTCATTTGACCAGAGAAATATTTTGCAAAAGAAGACTGCATTAGTTCACTAGGGCTGCCATAACAAAATACCACAAACCGGGTGGCTGAACAATAGAAATTAACTTTTTCGTACTTCTGCAGGTTAGAAGTCCAAGAACAAGATGTTAGAATATTTTATTTCTACCGAGGCCTCTCACTTTGGTTTGCAGATGGTGTGCTCACGTGGCCCTCTCTTCATCTCTGTGTTGTCTGCCCTAATCTCTTCTCCTTATAAAAACACCAGTCATATTAGATTAGGGCACACCCATATGATATAATTTTACCTTAATTACCAGTTTAACAGCCCTGTCTCCAAATACAGACATATCCTGAATTATTACAGGTTAGGGCTACAACATCTGAATTTTTAGGGGGACATAATTCAGCTCATAACAGAGACCAACACGTAGAAATTAAGGAATTCCAAATAAAAATGTAGGTATCTAGGTTATTTTTACAGTCTGCAATTAGTTCTAGCAACAATTAGTAGTACCTGAGAAATAAATCCCTGCTTCAAAAGCACATGCACACATGCACTCAAACATCTGTAAAATTCATGCTTCACACACACACACGTACACACACACACACAGTGTTGTCTTCACACCTTTATTAAATTCCTGGCCTTTGGGTCATTGAGCTTGTGATGTCTAGAATAAGGAATCATATAGTTTTCTGATGGAGTAGGGAGGGAAAAGTCAAGAGAAATACTGAAAGGAGGTGCGTGAGAGCTCCGTAAACAAACAGCCTGCTTTATAATTTTGTGAGCAATACTCTTGTTAGGAAGCAGAAACTGACTGGTCTGCATTTACAGAGAGCAAACTATTTCTCCCTCAAAAGACTTTAAAAACATTGCATCAAAAATGAATTAGTTTGTTATTTCAATCTTTCTTTTTTCTTTGTTTGATCAGGAGTTGACTTCTTTTTACCAAGCTCTGTTCTTTCAATTTAGCAAGTCTACTTATGGCATATAGGGCAGTTATTGAGAGCATTTCTATTAACATAAATAAATGGTCATTCTTAGTTCAAAACATTAAACCAGGTTTGCAACCATGTCATTGTAGTTTGTGCATAAAAACATTTTGCTGGGTGAGGACAGCCAATTCTTTATTAGCATGAAAGTTACAAAAGAAAAAAAAAATAGATAAGTGACAGATATTTCCTTAAATGCAAAGTAAAAGTACAAATTCTACACAGAACAAAATGAAGAAGTGATATGAGATGTGAAGAAGCAAACAACACTTTTATTTTACCCTGGCGTATAGAGGGAGCTTGTTGACAAAGGCCTGGGGTTGTATTTGCATCCCTGCAGTACACTGTTTAGTCGTGAAGATTTACTTAGTGGAAAGTCACTGGCTGAGAGCAGTGGTTCACGCGTGTGATCCCAGCACTTTGGGAGGCCCAGACGGGCGGAACACGAGGTCAGGAGATCAAGACCATCCTGGCTAACACGGTGAAACCTCGTCTCTACTAAAAATACAAAAAAAAATTAGCCGGGCGCGGTGGTGGGCGCCTGTAGTCCCAGCTACTCAGGAGGCTGAGGCAGGAGAATGGCATGAACCTGGGAGGCGGAGCTTGCAGTGAACCGAGATCACGCCATTGCACTCCAGCCCAGGAGACAGAGCAAGACATCTCAAAAAAAAAAAAAAAAAAAAAAGTCACTAATCAGCTTATTAAAAGTCAAATAATACCTGGAAAAAAATTCATGTATGCCATTGCAATTACATAAGGCCGTCTTATTTTATAAAGTACAAAATTTATAAAGCAAATAATGAATCGATATAAAAATAAAAGTTTATATTTGCACTGTGTTTTTATTTCTGTTATACCCGTTGATTTTATTCTAATAAATTTATGAGGAAAATTTAAACAAAAATGTGTTTCCCAAGTATATTTATATTTGCCTCTACCAAGTGGGCTCTGTGTTTCCCAGTAGGGATGCTGACTTAGCAAAATCAGTGTTCAGGACACTGGTTGTCCAATATAGGGAGACAAAATGGCCAATTTAATTCACTGTAGTTTGTCTTTCTCTCACAGACACACACACATACACACATACATACACACACACACACACACAGAAATGATAAGGTTCAATGAAAAATTAATTTTAATTTAGATTTTTTAAATTAAATGATCTTGTCCATATAGGGCATTGGTAAATAAAGTCTAGAGAAATCACAAATGCAAGTTGAACTAGAATTTTGTTTAGAGATTTCTAGGGTAATAAACAGATGAAGTAAATCTTTTCTTGTATCTATGGCCCCCAAAAGAAATAACTTGTCACTAAGTTGTCTTTGAGACAAAACAAATTTGTGAGCTACAGTTTTCAGAAAACTGTAAAGTGATATACTTTAAAATAAAAATTTTAACACCTTTTTCCTCCGTACTCTCCAGATATATTGGAAGTCATGAAATTAAAATGTAGCGTTAGGATAATATTTGCCTTTTTGGTAAATATAATGCATATTTTTTTTTCTTTTGAGACAGAGTCTTGCTCAGTCCCCCAAGCTGGAGTGCAGTGGCGTGATCTTGGCTCACTGCAAGCTCTGCCTCCTGGGTTCACGCCATTCTCCTGCCTCAGCCTCCTGAGTAGCTGGTACTACAGGCCCACCATACCCAACTAATTATTTTGTGTGTATTTTTAGTAGAGACGGGGTTTCACTACGTTAGCCAGGATGGTCTCGATCTCCTGACTTTGTGACCCCACCCGAAGTGCTGGGATTACCCATGCACTGGAGCCACCACACCAGGCCAATATAATTCATGATCTTAAATTCAAGTGTGAAATATTGAGTCTTTCCTTGGCTTTAGGATTAAACAATAGGTGATGCCAAAATATGAGAAAAGCATCTTCCAAGGTGCAGTTGCATAGCTGTTACATATCTGCATACATAGAAAAGAGAAAGATAGGGGTAAGAGAATTAAACAAAAAAGTAGTAGTCACATATATATATATCTGTATATATGACATAGATCTGCATATTTGACTACTACTTTTATTTTAATTTAAATACATGTTTATGTATATATATGTGTGTATATATGTATCTCTCTGTGTGTGTCTATATATTTGTTCTGGAAAATATCAGGTTCAATCAGTTTAACCAGATTTACTTTTCACAGGATGTTTTAGAGTCTTTAAAAGTCATACTGCATTGAAAATCTCCAGGAAATGATATCTGTGAAGACCTCCAGAGTGTTGTTTTTCATAGAAACTTTTTTTTTTAATTTCTAATTTTATTTTAAGTTCAGGGGCACATGTGCAGGATGTGCAGGTTTGTTACGTAGGTAAAGGTATGCCATGGTGGTTTGTTGCACAGATCATCCTGTTACCCAGGTATTCATCTTAGCATCCAGTAGCTACTCTTTCTGATCCTCTCCTTCCTCCCACCACTCACTCTCCAACAAGCTCCAGCGAGTGTTGTTCCCTCCCCTGAGTCCGTGTGTTTGCATCATTTATTTCCCACTTGCAAGTGAGAACATGCAATATTTGGTTTTCTGTTCCTGCATTAATTTGCTAAGGATAATGGCCTCTGCCTCCATCCGTGTTCCTGCAAACTCCTCTCTAACTCATTCTGAGAGGCCAGCATCATCTTAACACCAAAACCTGGCAGAGATGCCACAAAAATAGAAAACCTTAAAGTCAACGTCCTGAATGAAATAGATACAAAAATCCTCAACAAAATACTGGCAAACTGAATCCAGCAGCACATCAAAAACCTTATGCACCACCATCAAATAGTCTTCATCCCCAGGATGCAAGGCTGATTCAACATATACAAATCGATCATTGTGATTCATTACATAAACAGAACTAAAGACACAAATTGCATTATTATCTCAATAGACACAGAAACTTTTAAGATGTCAATCTTCCAGAGTCAGTGACTGTCTCTATTACTTGGGATTTGATGTTAATTTGTTTCTATTCTTACTAATTTGGAAAACACAATTTCAAGTTCTTACAAAACAAAACAATTTTGTTTGTACTATGATGACATGCAAGAAACAAAAATTTATAACTTTCAAAAACCCATTTAAATGTTTTCATTTGCCAGAGTTTACTTCTTTGGAAACTTCATCCTTCAAGACAAATGAGAACCAGAGAATAAAGAATAAAGGTCTCCAAGTAGTCAAATAAAATAACTAAAAGCGACGTTTACAAAAAAAGTAATGCTTATACATAATTCTTAGGTGGGCCATTTAGACAAGTAAAAGTAACATCATATTATAATCTCTTACCTCACAGACATGTAAAAATTATCAGTTTTCTGGAAACGGAGGAATAAGAGAACTGTCTCAAGAAGATAGGTAGGTCCGCTGACAACATTGTGAGGTGCCCTAGAGATAAAAAGAAGTAATACAATGCTGTCCAAGAAAACATAAAAAGTCAAAGTATAATATCTTGAACTAGTTAGGAGATAAATTACCCTCAGTGTTATCAAAGAACAATAATCAATATTGTAGATATATTTATGATTAAAACTACATTGTCAAGTAAAGGTTGAAATTTATTTAAAACACTTTATAAACAGGGGACAGGGTAGACAAGCATGGACTCTACATGGAAATCCAGACTCTAATTCACCTTAAACTTCTTCTAGATTTGACCATTGGCCATTAATGGTCTCTTAAAGCATCAACCTCCTCATCTGTGAAGCATCCATGATAAAATATCACCAACATTATTGAGTCCTGGAGAAGATTAATCATTCCTTGACTATTATGCCTTCTATTTGTTACAACTATTACCAGGGAAAAGTACATGGAAGTTTCATTAACAGATTTATAACATATTGTTAGTAAGAACAAAATTCCCAAACTTTCTTTGTTTGAAAAACAACTCATTGTTTAATTTACACTGTGTGAATCACACGAGAACTCAAAATGTTTTTTTTATTCTATTTTCTCACTCAACAACCAATAACATACATAGGGGACTTTTGTGACCAAATATGTGTTGTTGTTGTTCTTCCACACACCAAGCAAACAATCAATTCTGCAGTGGACAGAAGCTGAGAATCCTCCAATTCAATGCTAGCACTATCTACCTAAAGGTAGCATCAGATCTCACCAGTTGAAGGCTCAGTCTCCACGACCACCTCCCGCTCCACTTCAGGTATCAGTCATAAGTCTGGGCATCAAGAATATCTGGCCAACCAACTTCAAGTTGGGGTTGCCACAATACTCTCTTTGGGTTTGATTAAGTTTTTCAGCGACTCTCAGAACTCAGGGAAACATGTACTTACATTTACCAGTTAATTATAAAGGATATTACAAAGAATACACACGAGATACACAGGGTGAGGTACAGGGGAAGGGGTGCGAAGCTTTCATGCCTCCCTGGCCTCACAGCTCCTCAGGAATCTCCCCATGTTCAGCTATGTGGAAGCTCTCTGAACCCTGGTTTGGGGGTTTTTAGGGAGGCTTCATTATGTAGGCATGATTGATTAACCTATTGACCATCGGTGATGAACTTAACCTTCAGCTCCTCTCCCCTCAGTCTCAATCCTTCCGTCAAACCTTGGCCTTCCCCATCCTGAAGCTGCCTAGGAGCTGCCAACCATCAGTCACTTACTGGCATGCAAAAAGACATCACTGGAGATTCCAAGGATTCTGGGAGTTCTATGCCAGAAAACAGGGATGAAGACTAAATATATATTTCACAATATCACACTGGGTAAACCGCTCTTATTCAACATCATACTGGGTAAACTGCTCTTATTCAATATCACACTGGGTAAACTGCTCTTATTTTTTTGGTGAAGTGGTTTTTGTTATAAATTTCCTGAAAAATTTTATCCTCCCTGCCTTTAATCACTACAAAGGAAGATAGGACTCTGTTTTTAAAAATTACTGAATATTTTAACAACTTTAACATCCTTTTTTTTTTTTTTAAACATAAGCCAACCTGACCACCTTGTTACTCAAGATGGAACACAATGAAGCTGTTGGGAGTTTATGTTGTGCCCTCCAGACTGTCCTTGGAATTGGCTCTCTTTTCCTTCTTGCACAGTTGGGGTAAATGCAAAGCCTTTTATTCTGTGATTTATAAAGACTTTGGAAGACTCTTGAGCAATTATCTTTTTCTGAATTGGGATAAAAGTCATTCTTTCAAGTGTCATCTCTCTTAGAGCATTTCATTTTTTTTTTTTTACTTTGTGTAACACTTCCAAAATTGATGTCATAAAAGAGACAACAGTTTGCTTCAGGATTCCTCAAATCTTAAAAGAAATATTAAACTTAGACTTTCAATCTGATAGTTATCTTGACAAAAAAAAAAAAAGAGTATATTTTGGATCGAGTTTGATGACCTCCATTTAATGAAATGCCAGCATAGGATATCAATGCCCGGTTTGAAGCTTAAATTATTTCCCTAAGGAGATAACATTTTAGCATTTAATGTGCTAGTAATTGCCAGGATGTCCAGTGTCTTAAATTGACATAATATAATGCTAAAATTACAATAGTCTTACACTTATGTAGTTAGATTGAATTCTTTTGACAGATTTAAAGGTAGAACTTCTCTAATACAGTGATAACTAAAGGAAATTTTTTTTTCTAGACCACAGATTTGTCATTTTAGTTTTTGAATATCTTGATATATTGATTTGACAAAGAAAAACAATAGACTGTGGCAGAGTAACGACTACTTTAAATAACAGAATACTTCTTAAAATTGTAAAAGATGCATTTTGGGCAAGTAAAGGGTAAGTTATGTCATGGAGTCTCATAAAAATGTGAATTTCTCAGTTACTCTATTGCCAAGGCAAGTGGTGGCAAAATTTGAACCTAATATTAATAGAAAAGTTCAATTCGACAGTATTTTGATGGTTATTACCATAATAAATCATAGCGGTATTATTGCAATCTTCCCTTACATAAAATAACCTAAAATATTTCATTAGTAATAAGTATATTTTTCTGTTATTACAAAGTTGAGATCCCCAGATGCCTCCAGGTATAAATAGGTATCCATTTTACTTCAGAAAGTGCTCTGTTCTATTTTATTTAAGGTGATTAGTCTCAACACCAAATAATAATATTTTTAATGGAAGTTTAATCATCTTATTCTCATTTATCCATGATCCAAAACAGTTTAACACACAGTTGGCCATTATTAAAAACAACAACAACAACAAAAACCACTAACAACACTTTGTCTTAAATTTAATTCTGAAAGTACCTTTTGGTATTATGAAATATGCTTGTATTTGAATTCAATTTCTATTTTGAGCAAAGTGTGTTTGTTACAACTTTATATTATTTTAAAACATTATAGTAAAACATTTTTGAGACTTTTTTTTGAAAATCGAATAATAAAAAATAAAAAATTAAAAATTAAAATAAAATACTGTCTATTGTCATTGTAAATGCAAGATAGCTTTTATTTTTTCAGTTATGTTCTCCAAGGGTTAGCCTTTCTCTCATCAAAATCTCCAAATAAATAACAAACAGCAGTTAATGACTTTTCCTAACCTATTTTAACCTTTCATATTCCTACCATCTGCTTTTTATTAATAATACATAATTATAATTTATAATTTCTTTAGTTATAGTATTAATTTCTCTGCATTTTAATGAAGAAAAATCTTAAAGGCAATTTCTTGCTTTATACTAGCAAAACATCAGTATATCTCAATGTATCATCCTTGGAAATTTCAGACATGTACATGAGTTTTTTTTGTTTTTGTTTTTTGTTTTTTGTTTTGCAAAAAGACAGGTATGTCTTCTCCCTGATGTTAGTATTGCCTTTCACTTTATAGGAACATAATATTTTAGTCATTAGAACATTTAGAGATAAGTGTATTAATCGAAAAGGTAGATAAGATGATGGTATGAGAGTCCTGTCCTCTGCCCTAATGAAGTAAACTTCCAGTTATAGTGAGTGCCCAGCAATGCAGGAGGGTGATTATCACCCCAAAACAGGCAGTCTATAGGGTCTTTTTAGCTTCCCATTACCCTATGGAGTTGGCTGAGGCATTTGCTATGACTGCATTGCAGCCAATTCCTCCTCCTCCCAATGTTGCTTCCTTTCCTTTCTTTACTGTTATAAATCCTGAAAGTACTTTCTAATGAGTTTCCTGTATGCAGATTTCTATTTCCTTGTTGTTGTTGTTTTTGAGATGGAGTCTTGCTCTGTTGCCTAGGCTGGACTGCAGTGGCGTGATCTCAGCTCATTGTCACTTCCGCCTCCCAGGTTCAAGAGATTTTCCTGCCTCAGCCACCCAAGTAGCTGGGATTACAGGCACCCACCACCATGCCTGGCTAATTTTCGTATTTTTAGTAGATACTAGGTTTCACCATGTTGGGCAGGCTGGTCTCGAACTCCTGACCTTAAGAGATCTACCTGCCTTGCCCTCCCAAAGTGCTGGGATTACAGGTGTGAGCCACTGCACTGGGCCCAGATTTCTATATCTGAGTTTCCTTTCTGAATAAATCAGCCTCTCTGAGTTTGTACCAAGAGGAGTCAATAAAAGTAGATGCTAAGATGGAATTTTGAAGCTAAGCTGGATCACCTCTTGGCTAGCTGACAATAAAGAACTTCTTGTGAGCAGTAGGTAGACTATGAATAAACCCTGGCCCAATTTAACAGTATAGCTTAAAAGTTCATCTGGGTTTAACTTAGTGGTGTACCAATAGAAAAAAACAAATGCAGCTAGCAGGTGAAACGTAGCAAGCTTTTAAGAAATATGAGAAAAATGGTAACTATAAAGGGAATGAAATTGTCTGGCTGTAGGGGCAAGCGATACTGTGGAGAAATGTAATGAAAGACTAGAGGTGATAAGTCATCAATTAAAAGCTAAATGTGAACAAATAGTGCTTCTTTACAGTATATAAAAAGCCTCTCAGCAGTAGATGGGCAAAGAAAGCTGAATATCATGTCCAGAATTTTTATCATAAAAGTAGCAGAACTCAGGAGAAAGATAAATTCTCAACTTAGGTAGGACTGCTATGCTGACATCAGGGCCCTGTTTAGGAAAGAATGGGACAGTTGCCTATGGGTTGGGTTGATGAACTTGAGAACCTTGAGTCCTCAGATTAATCTAACCTGAGCCTGAAAAAGTGGCTATTCTTCCTTGTTAAGGGCTAGTGCCCTTCCTTTGCTTGTAGGTGATGCAGACACCTCTTGCCTTACAGTGAGCATGAACTCCCCATAGATTTGCCCCTGCCTTCCTTCCTGACCATCAGACCAATATTTAAGAACTACAGTTTGAAGGAACTGTAAGAACTAGAAACATATATAATGTGAGTGGGTATTGAACATGCTGAATCAAAGGAGGATGATACATAACACTGATTAAGAAAAACTTTATTGAGATGAGAGCACTGTCTTAAAAAAAAAGATTTACTACTTTGGCAAAAACTCCAGATGTTTCTAAAATGCTACTTAGACAATTCTAGAAACTGGAATAGTATTGGCTCGCATCAAAGAGGAAGTGCAATACCTGTCCTGGCAGTTAATGGATAATGGAGCAAAAGAGGGTGTGGAGATGTTCATTTTGTTCTGCAAAAGTGTTCAGAAGATATGTTTACCAAAGCAGCAAGCAACGCACAGCTGAGAGGTGCTTCAATATCAAGTTCAGTGATATCTGTTTTCTTGTATGCCAGGACTAACAGTAGCAGGTGCTATTATATCAATATGCTCATTGAATTCTGTAATTAAAGAGAGGACTCTGGAATAATAGAGGACAGGTCGTGGTGCATAATCATCAAATGTCCAGTAGACGTAATTGTTGCAATGAGAGACATGGTCACAGTGGTAGCCAGGGGAGCTTGACATATACAGTTATAAAGTTAGTTAATACAAGTTAACATCCCTGTGGTTAAGAGCAACCAACAAACAAACCAAGGAGTCTGAGGGCAGTCTCTTGCCTGTTTTCTATACTCTGAGTCCATTGACTGCAGAAAGCTAGAACAGAGCTGCCTACACTAAGGCCGTTCCCTTCTCAAGCAAATCCCACAGCCACTGAAGCATCTGAGAAGGAGCATAAAGACTTGGTTCATACACACCAGTCCAGAACATCTCTGCAAAGCCATCACACTTTCAAATCTTCTCGTTTTCTTCTGCATGTATTGCTCACTGCTTACTTCCTTTCTTTTTCCCATAGGTATTGATGTTGAGAGCAATTCTTAATAACCACTTGAATGTAAATCCACAAATTAGGGTCTTGTTTCCAGAAATACTCTTGCAATGATATTTAAGAAAACCTTTTTTCAACTAAAAATTATAATGAGAAACTCTCTCTCTCTCTCTCTCTCTCTCTCTCTGTCTATATATATATATATATATATATATATCTGCACCTCCCCAGTGCTAGCCTCCGATTTCATCAAGTCCAGGTGCCATGTATTGTACCCTGCAGCTGTGACGAAATTAAGGGATACCTGGCAAGACACTTACAGTCTCCTGAGCATATTTCTTCTTCTGTGGACTAAGCAGTTTGAATTAGTTTAATTAATTGAAGGTATATATTTAGTAATGATAACCTCACTACTACGAACATACAGAGGGCTATTCTCTGTCTCTGTCTCTCTCATTTTCTTTCCCCTAGACACTATACCATTTCAAAATTGCATCTGTTAATAATTTCTTGGGCTTAGAATTACAATAGTAAGTCTTACTTTGTTTAAGTAATTTTTTTACATGTATGGTTTCACTTTAAAATTTTCCAATGAAAGAAAAATATATAAGGAGATGGACTGAATTATTTAAAATAGTATGAAAAAAATGGTCTCTATGTATTCAACTTTCATACTGTAAATATGAAGACTTCTGAAGAAATTCCCACTATTTAGTCATAATAGCATTAAAAACTACTAAATGGTATTAACAATTATATATATTAACTTGGGTTCTAAATTTTACTTCCTGAAAATTTTAACTGTTACCATTCCGTTGTCTCTCATAGCATTTTTTGGCAGTTGAAGAATAATACATTTGTAGGAATTGATTATTTTTAATTAGACCCTCTACACAAATTTTAAAATGTCTCTGGTAAAAGAACCATCAAGGGAGTATTTTGTTTTAGGTATAAATGAACTTTCTCATACATTTTAAGAGAAAACCATCTTTTTGATTTATTGAAATTCAATTCTGTTCGCTGCCACATTTCCTCATAAAGTAAGATCGAAATAAAAAAGGTATATATATTATACTCTATGAACATATTGTACAGGTTCCCTTTGCCACTCTAAGTCTGATGTGTGTTATAGTTTCTTACCTTTCTCAACTCACTTTTACTGCTTCCTATAAAAATTTTTTTAAGGCCGGGCGTGGTGGCTCAAGCCTGTAATCCCAGCACTTTGGGAGGCCGAGACGGGTGGATCACGAGGTCAGGAGATCGAGACCATCCTGGCTAACACGGTGAAACCCCATCTCTACTAAAAAATACAAAAAACTAGCCGGGCGAGGTGGCGGGCGCCTGTAGTCCCAGCTACTCAGGAGGCTGAGGCAGGAGAATGGCGTGAACCCGGGAGGCGGAGCTTGCAATGAGCCAAGATCCGGCCACTGCACTCCAGCCTGGGCGACAGAGCGAGACTCCGTCTCAAAAAAAAAAAAAAAAAAAAAAAAAAAAAAAAAATTTAAAAACTAACATAATTAAATCAAAACTCTTCTTGATGGAATGAATGTGACTTGTGACTGTCTATTCAGAGTATAGGGTGTGGTATTTGGAGCTCCAAATCAGGCTCTCTCAGTTCATTGTTGTATCACTTTGTACACATCATTTATACTCTCATCTTTAAAAACATGCATTTCATGTTTTTATTTGTTAGAGATATGAATACCTAAGGAAGTAACACATGAAGAATATCTAGCAAAGGGGCTGGCACACGATAGAATCTCACTAAATGGTACAAATAAACTCCCCAAGTTTTACCCTAGAAAAAAAGACTTCTCTTTTTAGAATTGCAGAATTACAAAATAAGACATTTCAGAGACCAAGAAGTTGCTGATCCTTTTCTGTGATGGAATGTAACATTTATCACTGAGTGTTTCCCCTCCTTGTTATCTTTCATGGGATTTGTTTTGCACTTTAATATTGTACTGTAGATTAATCATTTTTAATGTTTATGTACTTTCTGTCCAGTGAAATTCTACTCAGACCCTGAAACTAGACTATCCATGTTTCTATTCACTGCTCCATTAATTCTCAGATGTGTATGATGCTGAGCAAGTCACTTAAATGCCTTGTGCTTTAGTTTCTTAATTTGAAAATCAGAAAAAAAAAATAAAAGCTCCTCCAAAGTCTGTGTGAGTTATGTGAATTTGGATGAATAAAGTACTTAGAATATTTGGTATCATCATTACTTTTTTTTGTTTTTTTATTATTTATTATTATTATCATCATTACTTTTAATATAACTTTGAAGTGATACAAAGTCTAATATAAAATGGAAACTGTACTTCATAAAGATTTGCCAATTAGATAAATAAATAATGCAAGCATTAATTCACAGTCATCTATGTCAAAATATGAGTGCTATGTCCTATGCAGGATACAAAGGTGAAGAAGATACATAGGACTTCATAATTGGATGAGAGGAGAAATAAATCTATACATTCTTGTAATTTATGCTGCCACGTATATTAGAGGCTCAACTAATTATAACAGAAATTGGTCTGTGTATCTCCCCTTGCTCTGGCCAACATGATCAACTCATGACTGACCTTTTCTTGGCTATTTTTCTGCTTCTCTGACAGTACTTTCAGAGGCTTCCTTGTTTTACAACAAACGAAAAGGTATTTTATGATTCTCAATTAACAAGTCTGGGAGTTATCTAATTCCCTTTATCACAATATTCTGGAATAAGTGTCATTTCTTTTCTTAATTATCAATGCAAAATGGTTATTAAACACTATATTTTTCTCCTTTTAGTTTACATTATATATTTTTATGATTTCTTTATGTAACTGCATTTAGTCAGTAGGGTGTGGAGTTATCCTTGCCTCCTTTCGCACTATAACAACTCTGTGACACTCTTCATTGTGGATTGATTCTGAAGTGATCATTCTCTAGAACAGCAGGATTCATGGTACGACAATATCAAGTTTAATGCATACAACACAAAGAATGAGATAATAATGCCAAAAAAAAAAAAAGTATATCAGTTTTTTACTGTTTTCGTTTCCAACCTAACATGACTTTTCCAGCAGGAAGAAAGGAGCAATGTTATAGCCAATCTTAGCTGAGATAGTCTGTGGCCATCGCTGACATTCATTTACAATGTGTAACAAAATTTAGTAAAGCCTATATGTTTGCCTTGCTCATATGACTTTTACGCATCATATGTGTGATGATAGAAGTTAGAGCTAAGAAGAGATTTTCTGTTTCTTCTGATTGTAATTTTAAAACATAATTTAAAATTAATTTCCGAAAGCTAATGCCTCTTAACCAAGATTATCTCACCAATTATTTGTGGGTGGAAAATATCAGGTGTATCCTGTTTATAATGATAGGTTTTGAATTCTTCAGATTCTAACTTATTCTTTTTACTGTTAGTTGAGTAAATTTTTTTCTCAAAATTGAAATCTAAAGTAAAATATAGCACAACCTGACAAAACTATGCAAGGCCATGCTTTTTATTCTTGTTTTTTAGTTGGGCAGTTTTGAATATTAAAAATGTGGAGCAAAATATTTAAAAACGAAATTACCAAAAAGGAAATGAACCCAGTGTCCGAAATTTATACTGTAATCATTTTCGACTTTGACAAATCTCTCATGATCCATGACTGATCCATGGTCATCACATGGTGTACTTACTGGCTCATCATATATGGATCTGCCATTATCTGACTACACCTGAAGAGTGCCTACTAGTGCATTAAATCCTTTTTTTTTTTTTTTTCCTGAGACAGAGTCTTGCTCTGTTGCCCAGACTGGAGTGCAGTGGCATGATCTCGGCTCACAGCAAGCTCCACCTTCTAGGTTCAAGCAGCTCTCCTGCCTCAGCCTCCCAAGTAGCTGGGATTACAGGTGCACGCCACCATGCCCAGCTAATTTTTGTTTTTTTAGTAGAGACAGGGTTTCACCATGTTGACCAGGCTGGTCTCAAACTCCTGACCCCGTGATCCACCTGTCTCAACCTCCCAAAGTGCTGGGATTACAGACGTGAGCCACCTCATCCAGCTGTTAAATACGAATTTTTAAATCAATTAACTTCAGTGGGAGATTCTGCTTCCTACCACGGCAGTGCAAACTTGTGCCTACCTGTCTGGATACTTGTCAGAGAAAATGGATGTGTGTTGCCACACTCACCTTTTTCAAGTTTATGTATTGTTCTGTATATCATTTTAGGCCATGTCATGATTACAGAGGAGAATTTTTAACATCATATGGCATGAAGAGAAACTTCCTATTTTAATTCTGAGTTTAAAATGTGTACTGCATTGTCAAGGAGTATGTAGCTTCCTGGAGAACCATGACATGCCACTGAGTTAGTGCCTTACGGCCTGCAGTGACTTTGTGAGTATTAATACTATAAATCCAAAAAAAAATGCAAGGTATGCCCCAGCCTTTTTATAACTTATTAATTATGAGGAGAGGCAAAGAAATGACAGATGAAAGATCGATCAAGAGTCAGAAACATATGAAATGCTCAAATGTATCGTATAGTCAGTGTATATGAAAGAAGGTCAGAAAAGGGGAAACCAATGAGACTGTAAGAGTTGTAGAATACCTTATAATGGCAATCAGAAGATACATTTAAAAGATGGATATTGAACCTTAGAATTGTATTAACGAAGTCTTAGGTGCTTTCAGCACTTCCAGAAGAAACATTTGAGGCAGTCTGAGGAATGGGAGTGATTATGATGAGGATCCTTAGAAGAGGTATGCTTAGCTTGAGTTTCTCCCAAGAGTGGACCCTGAGACAAAGATTTATGTACAGGGAGTTGGAAGGTGATCCCAGAGAGCAAGCATGAGAAAATGGTGAGAGTGAGAGAGGAACAAAGGAAAACTGGGTTTTCATTGTTAAGGTAACCACCACTTTATAGACTGCATAATACAGTAATTAAGAGTATGGGCTTTGAAGTTACGCAGACCTATTTTTGAAACTGGTTTTATATATGCTTATTAACTAGGCCATTTGTATTAACTAGGCCACTTGAAGTACAGTTTCCTCACATTTATTTAATGCAAATGTATTTATTTGTAAAATAAATATATTGTATATAAATACATTTATTTGTAAAATAAATATCACAGAACCTATAATGTTATTACTGTCAATAAAATTATGATAAATGTGAATATCCTTAACACAGTATCTTCACCATAATAAATAACCTTGCTTGATTTTACGTCTTAAAGTGATGAAGTGTGCCTTAGAAAGAGAAAAGAATCAGAATTTTTGAAAAATAGTTTGCACATAGTTTTCTTAGATTTAGTCTAGCTAATCTACATTTTCAAATATTGTATTTATTCCTACTGAATAGAAATATGATGTTTAATTTGCCCAATATGAATACCAAATTTTATTGTTATGTGTGTACCTTTTTATATACCCAAACTTAGTGTATAATAGATTTTCAAGGGCTTTACTGGAAATTATAGTATATTTTCTGATATTTTTGATTTAATTACTTCAACATCTAAAGGAGAAAAATATAACAATGCCACTTTTTCATTTCACCTGGCTAACACGGTGAAACCCCGTCTCTACTAAAAAATACAAAAAACTAGCTGGGTGTGGTGGCAGGCGCCTGTAGTCCCAGCTACTCAGTAGGCTGAGGCAGGAGAATAGCGTGAACCCAGGAGGCTGAGCTTGCAGTGAGCCGAGATCGCGCCACTGCACTCCAGCCTGGGCGACCCAGTGAGATTCCATCTCAAAAACAAAACAAAACAAAACAAAAACATAACTCAAAACTATAGGGCAAGTCAGAGACAGAACTTTGAACCCTTGGTCAATCTTCTTTTTATACAGATACATATTTAATGCATTCCAAGTTGAAAGGATGTTATATTTTAATTAGTAGAAATGATACTTAAGATCTATGTCACTCTTAAGAATTTTGAGTCATTAATATATAAAAAGCCTACTCTGTTTTTCTCATGCAATTTTTAAAATATTGATAAAATTAAAAGTGGCAAATGAATTGAAAATGCTAAATTATGCTCTACTTGTATAGCCAATTTTCCTCCAAAATAATGTATACAAAATGTACCTTACATAAAAAGTATGTATCTGCATACCTTATAAAAACAGTCAACAGAGAAACAGTGCTGCATTGTACAAGACTGTGGGAAATAGAATAGAATTCATAACATTTATAAATTTGTAAGACATTTATTATAAATATTAGAAGACATTTATTGTGAATATTGTAAGACTCAGTTGACCTCTACCTTCTAATACAAAAATCCATTAATATGAACTTATAAATAGGTGACAAAAAAAGCTGATCAAAAGAATAGTCAAGGAACCTAATGAAATTGTTTACCACAATGTCAAAATGTGTATCTGCAGAACTTGAAGGCAAGTAGATGTTTCCATGGGCAAAAAATATATATATATTTTAAAGTACAATGTAAAATAACATGGAGTCTGTGAAGCATTTTAATTTTTACTGTGGTAAAACATACATGGTATAAACTAAATATTTATGTCACCCCAAATTCATACACTTTAGCCCTGGCCCCCAATTGATAGTATTAGGAGATAGAGCCATTGAGAGATAATTGGATAATATCATGAAGGTAGAAACTCTATGATGAGATTATTGCATTTATTAAGAATAGGAAGAGACACCAGAGATTTCTCTCCCACCATGTGAGAATATAGAAAGAAAGCAACGTGTGTGAGCCAGGGAAAGGGCTCTCACCAATAACTGAGTCTGTGCACATCTTCATCTTGGACTTCTCAACCTCCAGAACTTGAGATAAACATCTGTTGTTTAAGCCACTCAATCTCAGATATTTCTGTATAGAAATTCAAGCTAAGATAGGAAGTAACATCAAATTTACTATTTTAACTAGATTTCAGAATACAACTGAGTGAAAGTGTGTACATTCACAATAGTTTGTAGTCATTACCACTACACATTTCCAGATTTTTTTCATCATCCCAAAAAGAAACTGTACCCCGTTAGATAGTAACAAGCTATTCTGCCTGCACTTCAGCCTCTGGTAACCGTTATTAGGTTTTATGTCCCTATAAATTTGTGTATTCTAGATACCTCATATAAATGGAATCATACAATATTTGTCCTTTTGTGTCAGGCTTGGTTCACTTAGCACAATGTTTTCAAGGTTCATCCACATCCATGTTGTAGTATGTATCAGAATTTCATTCCTTTATAAAGCTAAATAATACTTTGTTTTATGCATGTGTCATATTTTGCTTATCCATTCTTCTATCAATAGACAGTTGAATTGTTTCTACCTTTTGGCTATTATAAATAATGCTGCTATAAATATTTGTGTACAAGTATCTATTTGAGTCCCTGTTTTCAATTCTTTTCTTTTTTTGAGACAGAGTCTACCTCTGTTGCCCAGGCTGGGGTGCAGTGGTGTGATCTCAGCTCACTGTAACCTCTACCTCCTGTGTTCAAGTGATTCTCCTACCTTCAGCCTACCGATTAGCTAGAACTACAGGTGGGTGCCACCACACCCGGCTAATCTTTGTATTTTTTAGTAGAGATGGGGTTTCCTCTTGGCCAGGCTGGTCTCAAACTCCTGACCTCAAGTGATCTGCCTGCCCCGGGCTCTCAAAGCTCTGAGGTTACAGGTATGAGCCACCGAGGTTGGCCCAATTCTTTTGGGTATCTACACAAAAGTGGAATTATTGGATCACACAGGAAATCTGTTTAACTTTATATGACCAGATCACTGTTTTTCATGGTGGCTGCACCACTTTACATTACCAACAGCAATACAGCAGTGTTTCAATTGCTCCATATCCTTGCTAATACCTTTAATAATAATAATTTTTTAAGTCACTTTAGTGGCCTAAAGTGTTATCTCATTGTGATACTGATTTGTATTTTTCTAATAACTAGTGATATCAAGCAACTTTTCATGTGTTTATTGGCCATTTGTATAACTTCTTTGTAGAAATGTCTTCTCAGATCCTTTGTCTAATTTTGAATTGGGTTCTTTGATGTTTGTTCTTGCATTTTAAGCATTCGTTATATATTCTGAATATTAGTCCTTTGTCAGATTTTTGAATTGCAAATATTTACTCCCATTATGTTGGTTGTCACTTTACTCTGTTGTTAGCTTTTGATATACAAAGATTTTTAATTTTAATGAAGTCGTTATCTATTTTTTCTTTTGTTTCCTGTGCTTTGGGTGTAATATTAGGTCACACGTTTTTATATCTGTGCATACTTTATACTGAAGCCATTCTCTGTCTTTGAAGTTACTTGAAGCAATTAAGTTCTAGAAATAAACAGAGGGACACACTTGACCAACTCTGCCTTAAATTCAGTGAACTCTACACCAAAACCTTTCTCTTTGTCTCAAACCCTTAAAAGTAATTATTAAGCAGCTATTGGTAAGTAGGTGATAAATGTGGTAATTTCAAGTAGACAAGGAATTCCCTCTGAGATTTACTGCCTAAGGACATAGCATATAAGAAAGGAGAAAATCTACGCTGACCACTGGTATATGTTCATAGCTCTTTGAAAAATGAAATTTCTGGATTCTATTGCAACATGAGATTCTCCAGGTGTAGACATACAAATGAGTAATGTGTAAAGTGGCCTTTTGCCCAACATCACCACCATAAAATGATATGTTAAAGTTCCTGGTTAATAGCTAAAATTAATATAACCAATTAACTTTCAAATTTTCTGCTTTGCCAATGGCATCTGGGTAACAGGAAGGTACATATTGGTTAAAAAGTCAATCAGAAAAAACATACTATTTGTCTTGTCCAGTAATGAGAGGAATAAATGAATAGTGTTCATTAATCTATATTTATTTTGCTATATGCACATCCCAGAATGCCAACGTATTAATTCACAATGAGAAATTTTAATTATAAAATGAAGTAGATTACCACTCTTTCCTGGTAGCAGAGCTTCAAAAACCAGTCAAATAATAACCTGATTTGGAGTTTATAAAATCAAAGACAAACAAATTGATTACTTGACTCTAAAAGTTTATCTCAACAAATCTTGGTAGAGTTTTTCATCCTTTCCATTCTATGGATGTATTTGTAAGACCCACAGATATTTATATATAAATGACTGTGAAATCTTTTCCATAGATATCACCATATATTGATTATAGGAAGACCACAAACCATGTATTGATGAAAACAAAATAAAATGTTCCATTTTAATATTCTTTACTAGTGGATGCCAGCACTAACCCCTCGGTCTCTTATAGGTCTCTATCAAGGTTTTCACAAATCTAAAACTGGTGTAAAAGTTTTATTCACAGTTTGCCTCTGTATTAGTCAGTTCTCACATTGCTATAAAGAAATGCCTGAGACTGGGTCATTTATAAAGAACAGAATGTTAATTGGCTCATGGTTCTTCAAGCTATGTAGGAAGTATGGCATATTCTACTTCTTGGAGGCCTAGGGAGATTTACTCAAGGCAGAAGGCAAAGCGGGAATAGGTGTCTTACAAGGCAGAAACAGGACCGAGAGAGATGGGCGGGGCGGGGGGGGGGGGTCGGCTACACACTTTAAAATAACTAGATCTCACAAAAAACCTGTATCATGAGAACAGCATTAGGGGAATGGTGCTAAACCGTTCATGAGAAACCACCTCCATAATTCAATCACCTCCCACCAAGCCCCACCTCCAACACGAGGGATTATAATTCTACATGAAATTGGGCAGAGACACATATATAAATCATATCAGCCTCTCTCATTTTACCCAAACCATCAACCTCATATAGCATGAAGATATTTTAGAGATGTTCTCCAAAGATTTCTGCAGGAAATTGCCATAGAACATACCATCTCTAAGGATGAATCAACTCTGGCTAGATCCGTACACATAATTCTTATTCTTTGTGTTCTAGAGAAACCTTAGTACATATTTGAAATGAAGAGAATCTTCTCAAATTCCAATAGATGCCAAGATTATTCTTTAATTTGCCATTATATATATATATATATATATATATATATATGAATGAGATAATAAAAGTACAATTCTAAGAGATTTTTAATTTACTAAATTAAAAATGCAAAGAGGCCGGGCGCGGTGGCTCAAGCCTGTAATCCCAGCACTTTGGGAGGCCGAGATGGGCGGATCACGAGGTCAGGCGATCGAGACCATCCTGGCTATCACGGTGAAACCCCGTCTCTACTAAAAACTACAAAAAACTAGCTGGGCGAGGTGGCGGGCGCCTGTAGTCCCAGCTACTCGGGAGGCTGAGGCAGGAGAATGGCGTGAACCCGGGAGGCGGAGCTTGCAGTGAGCCGAGATCGCGCCACTGCACTCCAGCCTGGGAGACAGAGCGAGACTCCGTCTCAAAAAAAAAAAAAAAAAAAGCAAAGAATACTCTACCTTGGAAGGAAAAACATGCACTTCAATGATGGGCATTTGGGCATTATTAAAAAAAAAAAAAATCTAACCAAAGGCTTTAAAGACCATTTTCAAATGAGCACATCTGTATTTTATAAAGTGAATATATACTCCAGGACACATTACGAATATTTTATAGTGATAAGTAGAGTAGGAAGGGGTGGTGCATTAATCAAGAATATATTATCATCTACATGCCTCTAGGACAGTCGGCATAACATAGTCATTGCATATTATATACTGTAAGCTGTTTCAGCAGTAACAGAATACTTCTGCCAATGAACTCTTCAGTGCATAAAAAAAGCTATAAAGATTACTGAGAATCAAAATTGTCTGTAAGCTGTCTGCCCATTCCAATTGGGAGTTTTTTTAATTCTACTTACTTTTTTATATTTTATGAGCAGAGAGCTCTGCTAGCGAGTGATTTACCATCTATTTATGTCTGACAATCTTAATATCAAACTAATAAATGCATTCAGTATGAATGATGATTGTGTAATAAGATTTATTCAACATTTTATTTTACAATGTTGAAGAAATCTTCAGTCTTCTTAGAATTGTATTTTTATTATCTTTTAATGAAAAATAACCTATCAACATTGTTTTGATAGGCTATTTTGCTCCCATTATGTCCCAAGTATAATTTTTTAAAACAATTATATTGTAAGTTGCCCTTTACATTTTTCAAAGTAAGAAAATAATATTAGATAAGCTCTGTGGATCTTTTCTAAATACAATATGTAATATCACTTCTAGAATGAGAGTTTGGAAGGTGACCTTTTATGATAAACATAAATGATCTTTTATGATAAACATAAACCTTTAAATCTTCAGACTGTAATTTCACATATTATGTCTCTGGGGTTAAGGCAATCTTTATTTAAAATCACTGGTTGGTCTCAAAAGAGACATCCAAGCATAATCCCTCAGCACATTTATTCATATTACAAGAGATGTGAAAAAATGAAATCTCCATCAAGATTGGGGTTTGGAGAGAAAAGAAATCAACTTTCTCACAACTGTGTAACTTATTTGCTCTCTCCTCCTTGGGTTATCATGGCTTTTATATAGACACTTAAGAAGAAATTTATTCTGTTATCAGTAGTATGAAATCATAAGAAGTGTTTTACATTATTTGGTTTGGCTCCTATATTTCAGGAAAAAAAAACCTGAGATGACCCTGTTAATGCTTTTTTTCCAAAATAACTGTGTGATCTAGGGGTTATCTTACTTTCTTTTGCCCACTATGGACTGCAGATGCAACAAAAGTGCAAAGATTATAGGAGGATCACAAACTGAGTCTGGGAAAGGGAGTTGACTTGGTGTTCCGGGTGAAAATATATCTATCCGCTTATTTTTCTTTGTGCCTTTCAAGAGAATTTTAGGTTCAATAGGCCAGTATGAACTGTTGCTCTCTCAGGATAATGCAGTATTATTCTTTATAGTGTTTATCAGACAACCAGAAATAGAAAAATGTTTCTGATAATAGTTATTACAAACACACAAATGGTGTAGACTGGAAGAAAATCAGAAGCAAGGAAAGAGGTTCAAAGTTAGATTTTCAATTGAGATAGTTGCAGCTATCCATAACATTAGAATTCAAATGTCAGTATTATTTGACCTGGTGAGGTCCAGCTACCTAAAGTAATGACTTTTAATTACATATTTTACTAAAGTTTTCTGGTATACATAGACCAAGCTATTACAGTCTACTTTTTACCAATGCTTTAAATTAGTAAATCATATTTATTAGATAGGCATTATACTTTTACAGATGAGTATTAAAAGAATTTCAAAGATACTGGAAAACCAGAAAGAAGAATAATTTTATGGTTATCTTAATCTCTTGGATCTGCAAAACAAGTCTGCCTGCAAAACTACTATAAATCCATTTTCTTTTTACATATTACCTGGCTTTGTCAATGGGTGATTATGATAGTTTCTAAAATTATAATTATGTTTTATAATTTGACTTCACACGAATCTATTCTCTATACAGAGAGCTGAATGATCTGTTAAATATGCAACTCTAATTAAGACATGCATCTGCATAAATCATGTCAATGGGCTTCCAGCTACAATTTAAATATCACCTTTCTCTGACATCTTATCCGAAGCTGATTTTTTATTAATATCTATGGTAGAATTCTACTCATTTATAGAAATTATTACAATTTAAAATTATGTATCTTATTATATACACGTATGTATAGAAATATACATGTATAGGTGTTTCTTTAAATATTCATTTTTTGTTACCACTAATCCAAACATACACAAAAGAGAAGGTAATTCATAAGAACCAAGTTCCTATCTCTTTCATTTACCAGCACTTTGTAAGGACAAAATGACTCACTGACAGGTGTATGCAAAATGGAACTATTTATGAAATTAATGAATTTTGAGTCAAAAGAAAATGCACCAAACTGGTAAATTCAAGCTTTTGTAATATCTTTCTTTCCCTATCTAAAATATGATTGGCAACAACATAAAAAACACAGAATTTTTTAAGTATTTGTTGATTTTGCTTCTTCTAGTTTTGATCTTTCAAGAAACAAAGACATTTTTAATTTTTTAAATGGTTAGCTTTCTATATAGAAATATAATGAACTTTGTTAAATTAGTGACATAATGCTTCATGCTAAGGCTTTGCTAAGAACTATGGAGAACACTAGTTATAATCATTTTCTTCAAGGAGATGATAATCTAGTTAGGGTGATTGAGCATAACATTTAGTGACATGTTCAATTAATAATAGATAAGCTTTTACAAGACTATACTGCATACAAATAATAACAAATGCTTGGCTAAGTTGCAAAGTCACACTTCAGGGAACTATTTTGCACTATTTTAGTACAAATAAGTAAGCTATTTTGGATGAGTAATTTTCCTCACTGCATTAAACAGATGTGTTTAAATCAGGCATTTAATTAAAATTGAAAGGAAATGGGTAGTCATATTTTCCTAAACTATAGGCATAATTTGGTATCAAATATTTTTCTCTCAGGTTATAAAAGCTCTTAATTAAGCACAAGTGAATTAAGTGTAAAGCAGCACAGAAGAGTTTAATGCAAATTTTAGAAACATGTTAGTTGTTGTTCCAAGGTCAGACTGTGCAATAGAGAAATGCTTTTTGCTCTTGTATTATAGTCATGTTTATTTTTAGCCACTTTTTATTCCATAACCTCTACGTGTCTCATGAATCCTAGTTTTCTATTTTGAGATCATTTATTTGAAATGAAAAGAAACAAACAATTTTAGAGCCAGATGGATGATTCCATTACTGTCATTCTACTGCTACCATTTCTGTATGCTTTTAGGAATAAAAAATTAAAGCCTTTTATGTAAATTAAAACCTAAAACATAAATTCCCAAGTTTTTTGATCCCACTGTCTATAGATAAGCAAAATCTTGAAAGATTTTTTTTAAATCAATAAAAAGGACACTCATTGTTCTCTTGTGATTTCTTTACCTGTTCTTTTACAGTACCTATATATTTTTTTAAATTCTTCTTAAGACTCTCATCAATGCAGCTATAATTCATTAATGTGGGTAATCTTTATTAGTTATTAGAATTATGTTGACACCATGGAAATCTTTATGGTTCAATAAACACAGCTTATGATTGGAGGAAGGACACTTTGAATCTTGTTTTCAGTAATAATGTCACTACAGGTTAATTATTTAAACTTTCTCTACCTTGACTGATGTAATCTCACAGGGAAATGGTATCTCCCTTTAAGGATAAAATAGCTAAATGTACAGAAAAGCAATTATAATAAAATGAGTTTATGTTGCTGTTATTTTTTTCATCATCATTATCATTTCAAAAGAACAAGAACAATCTTTAGATCCATATTTGGCAAGGATGAAGGGAAAAATCAAAAGTAATATATAAAAATTAATAAACCTCTATTCCAAACACAGTTGGAATTTTCTATAATGATGTTTCTATTTCATCATTTTTTCAATAAGAAATTCTCATTAATGCACAGAATGTTCAATTTAGAATCAAATAGCCAAATTCCCATTTAATTTTCTGAGTTATATATAAACTATATAGCTCTTATATTTCCTAGGTAGACAGCTCACAATACCAGAAGACATGGCAATTTTTCTAATTCCCAATTTTGTTGTTCACAAGCTAGATTTTCTCTATAAATCTGATTTGAGAAAAATTAATTTCTAAATGTTCTTTTAGCTCTAATTCTGTGAGGTTTCATTACTACTGTAAGATGCATTTTATTTATATACAGACATAATTATGTAATATTATATTATACACAGTAATAAATTATTGAAATATAATTTTCTTAGTGAAATACTAGAACAAATAAATAGTAAGACATAATTTATGTCAATCAAGAAACAATGTACATCCAAATATTGAAGGACACAGAGCATGCTACTTGAGATTGCATTAAAGACAACCAGAAAAGTTTTTAGAATAAAAGAAAAAGGATTGTATTAGTATTTCAACAGATTTTTTTTACTTTATTAAATAATAATTAAAAGAAAAAATATCAGTGAATAAAAAATATTGAAGAAAAAATAATAATATGGGGTTAACATTGAAAATCAGATCCATGAAAGTAAATTTCAAGAGAATGCCTTATTAAAAATAGAATATAAAAAGTCAAGAGATGCATTTTCTTGCTACTTAAAAATGTGACCTTTTCACATAACTCAAAGTTCAAGTTTGTGTTCAGAAAAGGCTTCTGCAGCCCCTGACAACATCTATGTCAATTTATATAGACATATGAGAATATGCAAAACTTCATGGATTTCAATAGAGAGAGTTCTACAAATAGATAGACTCAGAGTTTATCCCTAAAAACAATCTGAAGAAACCTTCCCATGTCTACTAAGGGAGAAAAGAATGAGAGGTGTTTATAAGTAACTACCATCTCTTTTCTGTGCTACTACAAAGCCTCCAACATGGTTTTGCCATGTGAATTTTTCTAAAATATAAATTAAATTGTATTACTTCCCTTTTTAAAATCATTCATTAGTTTCCCCTGTCCTCAGGGACAAAGGCCACCTTCTGTTCATGACCTACAAGGCTTTGCATAATATGGCTTTTGTTTATATCTGTAATCTTACCTTATCCCATTCTTTTCTTCATTCAATATATTTCAACCACTTGATCCTAAAATGCACCAACCTAATTCAGTCGATATTATTTAACACCTGCTATTCCCTCTGAGGGTGCGTTCTTTGAATCACTCTTGCTGTGAAAGATGCTTATCCTCTAGATCTGAGCTTAAATCCACCTTGTAAGGTATTTCTTTAAGTATCCCACTTTAACTGGATCAGTTGGATTTATTTCATAGCCACCCAATGATGATTTGAAACAATAACCATTTTGTTGCTAATTTTTCTTTGTGAATAATATTGTCTGTACTAAGCAAGGCAACTCTCCTGGTATCTGAGGGATCATTCATTCAGCTCCTGTCAACTGCATGTCATTGGCAGCTCGCTTCTCTAGGGTAACTTCAATTAGGAAGGCCAATCTCTAGTCCATGCAGTTTCTCACATTCTAGAATGTTAGCCAATTTGTTCACATAGTCAAAAGGCAAAAGGGGAGAGAGAGATCTTAATGCTCAGAGCAGTCACACTATCATTTCTAACGCAGTTCTCAGGTCAATATAAGTCACTACACAGCCCAGAATCAAAGGGAGAAGATACAGGCTGCAGTGCTTGATGAGAAAAGCTACAGTTGCATTATAAAAGATGCAGAAACAGAAAGGATGGAGAATCGTGGCCATTTCTGCAGTTCACTACACAGACTTATTGGTAAGAGCACCCCGTTTATTTCCTTTACACCACACACCAAATATGCTTCACCACTTTGATGTTTGCTGGATTATTGTTTGTTACTCCCTCTAGACTATAAACAGAACAGAGACTTTTTTTTTTGTTTTTAACATAGTATTGCCATGGTCTGACATTATGCTTTGCATATGGTAGGCACTTAATGAATGTTATAAAATAAAAATTTTAAAAAGAAAAATAAGAAAATTGTAGGAATAATTTTCCTTACAGTTTTACAAACACGAAGATTCTTGTTAAGGCTCATATATCTATCATCTACAAACAATCCCAATAACTAGCAATAACATTAAAATGTGTAACAGTAATTTAAAAGTTATATTAGAGAAACTAGACAAAAGCCTAGCTTACCTGGAGTGTACTGCTTTGTTAATAGGAAGGAGGTAACATACATTTGCTCTGTGCACTCAATATGTCTGCCACTATGCTGATAATTTTGTTCACACCATCACTTGTCTGGAAAACTAATGAGAGAACAGAAGAAAGGTGACCTGAGAGAGATAGCATGAGGTCTCTGACTTAGAGATGGATCCTTGTATTATCTGGCAGGAATCCGTGGAAAGCTGGCACATGTAAGGTGAAAGGAATTACATAAAGAATTAATGCTAGTATAGGATTACCATGGACTTCAAGAAAATACAACAATGTTATGATTATAGATATTTTTCATAAGGAATTTGCCTTCATATAGCTCCAGAATTTTAGTCTTCCCGAATGCAGAATCACTCAAAATAGAATAGTTTTCAGATTTTGGTATTTAAGAATGATGCATCCAGTTGAGATTGCATGATTTTTTTTTTTTTTTTTTTTTTTTTTTTTTTTTTTTTTTGAGACAGTCTCACTCTGTAGCCCAGGCTCGAGTGCAGTGGAGCGATCTCGGCTCACTGCAAGCTCCACTTCCCCGGTTCGCCATTCTCCTGGTTCAGCCTCCCAAGTAGCTTGGATTACAGGCGCTGGCCACCATGCCCGGCTAATTTTTTGTATTTTTAGTAGAGACGGGGTTTCACTGTGTTAGCCAGGGTGATCGTGATCTCCTGACCTCGTGATCCGCCTGCCTCGCCCTCCCAAAGTGCTGGGATTACAGGCGTGAGCCACTGAGCTCGGCCCATGAATTCAATTTTAAGAGGAACTATGGTATTAGAAAGGACTAAAAATTAAATACTATAATAGTTTCTCCATAGAACTTATTTCCTGAATCAGAAGAACAAAAATTTACTTTAATATTGGCTATGCTGACATATAGCCTGAAAATAGAATCATAAAAAATTATTTTGTTTAAACTAATGAGACCAAAATACAATAAAACTAAGGAAATTTTTTCTTATAAAAACTAAAATCATCACTATAATACTAATATTCTATTTGTGAAGCACTGTGTACTTACAAAATCTTTTACACAGTTAAATCTCTTCGGCCAATGAAGCACAGGATTAAAGAGGTTAAATACTTTGCATAAAGACTGCCGGTGTTAGTTTCAAATAAACGCAAGACTCCTAACTTATGATCCAAAGTCTTCTCCTACTTTGTGATGAAATAGTAAATATAGCAATAAACTTATAAAGAAATAAATAAGAGCCATAACATTGGTTGACATGAGGCTTAATAAATTGCATGATCCTTCAAAGTGTATTAGATTACTATTTAAATAGTCAATATTTCTTTAAACATACACAAAGCAAGCTGTCCACAATTTAAAAGTCAAAATATGATTTCAGATAAATTTGTGTTCCCCAAAATTCATAGGCTAAAGTCCTAACAATTAGTACCTCACAAAGTGACTGTATTTAGAGATACATAATTAGAAGAGGGGCTTTGAAGTGGTCATATGAGTGGGCCCTAATCAGCTCCAACCAGTGTCCTTGTAACTCAAGAGAGATACCAGGGATTGTCTACACAGAATGACAAAGCCACGTGAAGACACAACAAGAAGGTGACTATCTGAAAGCCAAGGATAGAAACCTCAGGAGAAACCAAACCTGCTAACACCTTGATCGTGAACTTTGGTCTCCAGAATTATGAGAAAATCAGTATTTGTTAAGTCATCCAGTCGGTGACCTAGCAAACTAATGTATCCATCTAAAATGGAAATACCTCTAAGACCAAGCAGAAGATAAGTGACCTCCATTATAGAAACAGCAATCATAATTGGCTAAGTGTCTTAGGGCTGGCAGAGTGTGTAAAGTGACCAGCCTCCCCGGAATTCACTTCTCTGTGGCACTTCTCTGCAATCAAAGACTTATCTATGATGCTTGTACTCAGAATATCCTTTCTATATCATGACAGGTCATCAAAACAAACAAACAAACAAACAAACAAAAACTTGGATCAGAATAGAGCCTCCTGTGTTACAAAATGCATGGACTTCTCCCTAATTTTTCTGTGTCCCATGCCCTCTGCCCAGACTCATGATACCAAGCTGACTTCCTGTTCCTTGTTCTCTCTGGCACGCACTATTTGGCAGTTGTCCAAAACCTTGGTTGTACTCATTAAATTTGATCAAAGAGCCCATTAAAGGTATAAGAGACTATGCAGAAACTTATGAGTTTTTCAATATATAATTCTATTATTGGGGACTAACAGATATCCAGGTTAAATTTGGTATTTTTGCCTACGTATAATATACAGTGAAAGGCTCAAGTTTCTTGTTGCCACAGCATATGCTCCTGGGAAATTTTAGATGCCAAAAAGTGGAAAATCAAATCAGGGCTATAGCTTGATTTTCAGGATAAATAAGGAATTGGTAAACCATTTATGTTGCTCTTAGATCTAAATAATTCTAGGTCAAAGGAATGGAGAGAACAATCAACAGATATTTTCTTCTTTTACTCTGCAATGCTTCTCTTTCATCCTACAGGAGGCAGAGAGATGGCGACATTGATGAATATTTTTATGCTTTGATTTATATCTTAAGAGATCCCTTAGTATTTCAAGAGACATGTAGTATACTTATTGTTGTCAAGACACGTACTTCCCATTATATACCACAGGAAAAGAAAAAGTAAGTTCAACTGGCAATTTGAAAGATACATTTTGAGTCTCTCTCACAAACACTGCAGACACATTTGAGTCTCTGATGTGCAAACAATTTTTATAAAATGCTACCTTTGTGTGTAAAATAACTTCTTTTTTCCTGCAACTGTGGTAACATTTCTGATCTGTATATAAACTAGGAGAGCAATTAAAAGTGTCTGGGCATCATTCTAAGCAAACTATCACAAGGACAGAAAACCAAACACCACATGTTCTCACTGATGGGTGGGAGGTGAACAATGAAAACACATGGACACAGGGTGGGGAACATCACACACAGAGGCCTGTCCTTGGATGGGGGGCAGGGGGAGGGATAGCATTGGGAGAAATACCTAATGTAAATGATGAGTTAATGGGTGCAGCAAACCAACATGGCACATGTATACCTATGCAGCAAACCTGCACGTTGTCCACATGTACCCTAGAACTTAAAGTATAATAAAAAATTAATAAAAAGTAAAGTGCCTAGGCTCCCCTTAATGATCATGGAACCAAAACAAGACTAATTTTACTTTTACAGGATGCATTTCTTTATAGCTTTGGCAAATGACCTTAAACATGCTAATTTACTTATGTCTCTCCTTTGTGCAAAATATTCAAATTCGCCAGTGGCCTAAGTTCTGAGTATTCCATGGGGATGTAAGTTTCTGCATGTCTGAACTGAATTCCTCCTGTTGCCATTTCTCTAAACCTGCTTCTCTTCTTACATTCCCTCTCTTGGTGGATTCTACTCATTTATCAAAGCTGGCAGCTGGGAAGCCATCCTACCAGTATCCTTCTCCGTGTCACTCACCATATTAAGTGGTAGATTATTTTACCACCTCATTATCAACTTTGGTTCTGCTGTCCTAAGTGAGCATCATCAGCATAATTGATGTCTACAATTATAAAGTCCTCCTTGCTCTGTTTGCTCTAACATTGCCCACATCCTTTTCACTACTGTCTTGTGTTACAGGCATTTATCTCCTCTTCAGATCCCTTCATATTAGTACTCATTGAAAAAATGTTTGATATCTCCCTTTTGCCTATGTTTAAAATCCTTAATGTGGACAATCCTAATCTGTTCTAAAGCTATTTTCCTGATTACCATTGAAGTAAAGATACTGGACCATCCAACAGCTGATAGAATACTGGGAAATTATCTTCACAGATTCCTAATTTTTTGTGTTTCAAAAAACACTCAAATTTTTCTGATACTAAACAAATAAGTGAAACCTATTAGGCTCAGAAAGAGATGAGATAATATATGCTTTTAAATCAATTCAGCAATTTTAAATCAAATTTTAGCAACATTTCCCCTATGGTTAGTTTCTTGCATGGTCTTTTTCATTCCAATGCAGGACTTGAGTTACTCCCCTTCAACATTTATTAATTTCTATAACTTATAACTGTTGGAGTCATGTTGATTTGTACATTTTAATATGACATTGAGAATATGTGTTAATCTTTCACACTTACCTATAAGGATCTAAAAGTGCCAAAACCCTGCTTCACTGTCCTTCATTTCACCCATTCATTCCACATCTTGTGATATACACATACAGATTAAATAATAAAATCTTTCTCACTACTCAAAGGCTGTGGGTATACACTGGAAAAACACCTGGGTGGTTTATAAAGCATTACATGCCCTTGGAATCTGAATAATGCAGTGATAATCTCTAATTACTTTGCTTCGTGGATATTTTCTTGCATTTCTCTCAGGTGACAATCCATAGGTTTTATTTACATACAACTATTAAAAATGCTTCATCTTAAGCAACCAAGAGGAAAGCTGATTTACCTAAAAGTGAAATTCTTAAGCTCAAACTATATTTTGACATTATTTTAAAATACAGTAAAAAATATACTAATTACCCCTTAAACACACACACATGTGCAGAAACATATACATCACTAGTAAATATGTTATACTCTTAGTTTTTTTCTGTGGAAATGGAATGTGAAAAGTGGAATGGGGAAATCTAAGAAGAATCATTAACACCCTAAAAATAAGAAAATAAGACAAATGATTACTGATATAAGACTGTAAATAAAAGGAGTCTCTGAAGAATCATAGAAGTTTGGGCAAAGAAAAGTTTTATAAAATCAAAAGTGTTAAAATATTAATATTGATGGATATTATTTACCTCTTGCATTCTAAGGATAATTATGGCATTGGTTATATGTTTTCTCCCTTTTGAGTCAATCATGCAGTTTTCTTCAATTCTGTCATACTTGGGCTTGGGGAAAACATAGGAGGAGATTTAGAAGGAAATGAGAACCCAACCAAGTAAACCTTCATGGTTTACTTGAAGGTTTACTTGGTTAGCTAAGGCTTATTAAAGAGAGGCTTTCCAATAGTCTAGAGGAAAAGGCTCTGGTAGGCAGTTGAACAGAGCTTTTATGCAACTGTATATTAAAGAACTCAATGATTTGAAGTTTGATTAATCAGGGCAAATTTTGGTTTTTTTTTTTTATGTAAGTGTTCTTAGATTTTTATCTTTCCATCATTCTTTTGCTCCATCTCTCTGCCTTTCATTTCTTTGCTCTCTTTTCCTCTCTTCCATGCTTCCTCACTCCCTCCTCTGCTTTTTTCATTCTCTCTCTTCATCTCTTTCGCCTCTCCTTCTTCCTCTTTCTGTTTTTACTCTTGTTCTTATTGTTGTTCATGTTCTTCTTGTTCTTATTGTTTCAGCCTCATTCTCCTTCTCTTTCTTCTCCTCCTTCTATCTGGCTCCTGGTTCTTCCTCTTCCTCCTCCTCCTCCTCCCCCTCCTGTTCTTCTTCTTTTCTTCTTCCTCTTCTCCTTCTCCTCCTCCTCCTCCACGTTTTCCTCCTCCTCCTCCTCCTCCTCCTCCTCCTCCTCCTCCTCCTCCTCCTCCTTCTTCTTCTTCTTCTTCTTCTTCTTCTTCTTCTTCTTCTTCTTCTTCTTCTTCTTCTTCTTCTTCTTCTTCTTCTTCTTCTTCTTCTTCTTCTTCGTCTTCTTCGTCTTCTTCCTATTCCTCTTCCTCCTTCTCCTCCTCCTTTCTCCTCCTTCCTCTTCCTCTCTCTCTCCTTATCTTCCTTTGTTCCTTGTATTTCCATGTGTTGTAGATTTCACAGGAAAATTAGACTAATAATTGTACTCCACTTATTTGGTTGAGATTTTGATCTCCTGGATTTATTCTCAGAAAACATAGCACTGCATTTAGTCATATAAGCTATGTTTACTTCAAAAGTTACTTTTTCTTTAGCCAGGTATGGTGGTCTGTAATTTTTTTTTTTTTAAAGGCATCTGAAGAAAAGATGATGATAGATATTGCTTCCTTCTTTCAAGGCCCTCATGCAATATAAAACACCAAAAAGTTGGAGATTTTTATAAGACAAAAGTCTACTCAATCATACTAAAAAAAAATTGTCTGTGTATTATTTGGTAAAACTTAAGTTGTAAATCACCATATCTGTGTCGATTTTTATAAGACAAAAGTCTACTCAATCATACTAAAAAAATTGTCTATGTATTATTTAACAAAACTTAAGTTGTAAATCACTGTGTCTGTGTCATTGCCAATATATAGTTAATTAGAACATATAGTATCAGAAGAAAACATCTTCAAACTTTGAAAAACATTGCTCAAAACAGTAAAAGAAAATTTTACCCTAGAGTTAGTATCTAATTTTACAATCAGCATAATCTGATGTTCAAAATAAAATTATAATAGTTATTAATAGAGCATAGAAATCAAGAAGTGCGAAGCCTTCAGATAAATTAGCTTTCATCTTTAGTTTCTGAAAAAAAAGCCAGAAAAAAAAAAGCCTTTTACATTCTCTTGACTATTTTTCTCTTTGTGTTAAAAATGGATATTTAGGGTTAGACTAATTTTTCTCTTGCATGTAAACAAAAGTGGCATTTCTTTAGAAATAACTTAAACTAGAATATGGAATTGGCCTGGAATGTTTCAAAGTCTCAAAAACCACAGTTGATTGAATGACTGAAGCTTCATTTTAAATGGAAGTGGGAGACTTAAATGAATGCTTTTTAATTCCCTGAACTTAAAGAGAAGGGATTTGCCCCAGTGAACCATTCTTTCTTTTTAAAATGAGAAACTGCTTTAATAGAGTCTGTGTTCTGAGGCTGGAACAACTCTAAGATTCGACATTTTTAGTATGATAAACACCTTAGAGTTCTGATCATTTTGGAAACACCAAGGGAGTGATTAACTGTGAAGAAAGTAATCATGGATAAATAATTTAAGTGGTCTCATGTTAGTTTGAGTTTAATGATGTTCAAGATTTCAATTGCTTATGGAGTTCAAATTGCCTTTTGCTTCTTTCTTCTTTCATATAATTATTGGAAATTAAGTATATATATAAATATTTCATAGTTCATTCTCTCATTTTTTAATAGGCATCTAAGAATTATTTTTGAATATGACATATGTCTAATCAGAACACTTACAAGTGCTTTTTAGTTAATTTCAAATTACAGTTGACCCTTTAACAATGCAGGAGTTGGGGTGCCAACTCCCATGCAGTTGAAAATTCATGTATAACTTTGACTCCATAAAACATAACTATTAATAGCCTACTGTTGACCAGAAGCCCTACCAATAACATAGTCAGTTAACATATATTTGGTATGCTATATGTATAACATAGTGTATTCTTACAATAAAGTAAACTAGAGAAAATAAAATCATAAGGCAGAGAAAATACATTTACCATTCATTAAGTGGAAATGGATCATCATAAAAATATTCATCCTTATTGTCTTCAGGATGAGTAGGTTGATGAGGAGAGGAATAGGACGGGTTTTTCTTGCTGTCTCAGGATGGCAGAGGCAGAAGAAAATCCATGTATAAATGGACCTACACAGTTTAAACCCATCTTGTTCAAGGGTTACCTGTATTTATAGTGACACAATTAAATATAGTTATATTTATAATTTCTAGAATTGCTATTTTTTGCAACACTTATGTTTCTTCTTTCATGCCTATAAGAAAAGACCTCTATGGAGAAAAACAAAACAACAACAACAAAAAAACACCTGGGGGTTATGATAAGGGTATAGCACCTGTATATACCAAAGTCGTCAGAAAACAGAGTAATAATTCAATGGTAGAAGTGTAGACAAGTAGGGATTTGTTTTTTAAAAAGATATATTTTTTAATCATTTTATGCCTGAGAAGCAGATTTTAGCACATATTTGGTTATCTATTGCTATATAACAAATTATTTCAAACTTTAGTGGCTTAACACAGCATTTTATGCTACTCATGATTTTGTTAACCAAAGATTTGGGAAGGGCTTGGCTGGGACATCTGTCTCTCCCTCACATACTGTGAATTGAAGTAATTGAGGATAGCGAAGTCAGTTCCAAAGCGGCTTCATTATGTATACGTCTGGTACCCTTGTGGGGACAACTGGAACACTAGATTCTGAAGAGTTCCTTTGGTTCTTCATGTAGCTTCAGGATGTCTCTCAATGGTCTTTCTAGTATATTAGTTTGACTTTTCAACTCAACTGGTGAGTCAGAGCTCCAGGAGCTATTCTAAGTGATAAGAAGCAGAAAATGACCTTCTTTTTAAAGGTTAGAACTGGAATTGGCATGAAATTACTTATGCCATACTCTGGTCATACATCAGGGTAAATAAATCTCATCTCTCTAGGGAAAGCTATCAACATATTTGTGTCATCTTTACCTGCCATAGTTCATACTATATCTCTTTCCTCTAACCTACCTCTCACATTTATCCAGTCTCATAAAATGTATTTACAGTGAATATTTTCTATATCCATCAGCGAGTGTATCATCTTATTTAAATGCATCAGTCAATTACACTATGATCAGTATAACAACATTAACAACATTAGAGGATAAAATGGGGATAACTAGATTTGATATTACTCTTTGAATATCTATTTAACATTTTTATTAGGAGGTACCAAAATGGATTTTCCCTCAGTATTTCCATAGTGTCTTAGACAAGGGAAAAAGATAAATCTCCATTAAGAACATTCTAAATCCTATAAAAACTTCTGAATTATTGTGGTGTTATGTGGAACTTGTTTGTTCTTTCCTACATCCCTGCTATCTCCAGAAAAATATTTTACAACTTGCAATATGTCATCCTTATACTTCATGCCCATATATAGGCAGGACATAATGTCCTGTAATCTGATGAATTGCCTCAATTTCAGAAACTGTTCAGGGATTCTGAAATTCAGGGATTCAACTTCTTCCTGGTTTAGTCTTGGGAGGGTGTATGTGTCCAGGAATTTATCCATTTCTTCTAGATTTTCTAGTTTATTTGTGTAGAGGTATTAACAGTGTTCTCTGATGGTAGTTTGTATATCTGTGGGATTGGTGTGATACCCCTTTTAACATTTTTTGATTTTTTGTTGTGTCTATTTGATTCTTCTCTCTTTCCTTCCGTATAAGTCTTGTTAGTGGTCTATCAATTTTGTTGATCTTTTCAAAAAACCAGTTCCTGGATTCATTGATTTTTGAAGGGTTTTTGTGTCTTCTATCTCCTTCAGTTCTGCTCTGATCTTAGTTATTTCTTGCTTTCTGCTAGCCTTTGAATGTGTTTGCTCTTCCTTCTCTAGTTCTTTTAATGGTGATGTTACAGTGTCAACTTTAGATCTTTCCTGCTTTCTCTTGTGGGCATTTAGTGCTATGAATTTCCCTCTACACACTGCTTTAAATATGTCCCAGAGATTCTGGTATGCTGAGCCCCCGGAAATAATATCACACATCTACAACCATCTGATATTTGACAAACCTGACAAAAACAAGAAATGGGGAAACGATTCCCTATTTAATAAATGGTGCTGGGAAAACTAGCTAGCCATATGTAGAAAGCTGAAACTGGATCCCTTCCTTACATATTATACAAAAATTAATTCAAGATGGATTAAAGATTTAAATGTTAGACCTAAAACCATAAAAACCCTAGAAGAAAACCTAGGCAATACCATTCAGGACATAGGCATGGGCAAGGACTTCATGACTAAAACACCAAAAACAATGGCAGCAAAAGCGAAAATTGACACATGGGATCTAATTAAACTAAAGAGCTTCTGCACAGCAAAAGAAACTACCATCAGAGTGAACAGGCAATCTACAGAATGGGAGAAAATTTTTACAATCTACCCATCTGACAAAGGGCTAATATCCAGAATCTACAAAGAACTTAAACAAATTTACAAGAAAAAATCAAACAGCCCCATCAAAAAGTGGGCAAAGCATATGAACAGACACTTCTCAAAAGAAGACATTTATGCAGCCAACAGACACATGAAAAAATGCTCATCATCATTGGCTATCAGAGAAATGCAAATCAAAACCACAGTGAGATACCATCTCACACCAGTTAGAATGCCGATCATTAAAAAGTCAGGAAACAACAAGTGATGGAGAGGATGTGGAGAAATAGCAACACTTTTACATTGTTGGTGGGAGTGTAAACTAGTTCAACCATTATGGAATACAGTTTTGCGATTCCTCAAGGATCTAGAACTAGAAATGTCATTTGACCCAGCCAACCATTACTGGGCATATACCCAAAGGGTTATAAATCATGCTGCTATAAAGACACGTGCACACGTATGTTTATTGTGGCACTATTCACAATAGCAAAGACATGGAACCAACACAAATGTCCACCAATGGTAGACTGGATTAAGAAAATGTGGCACATATACACCATAGAATACTATGCAGCCATAAAAAAGGATGAGTTCATGTCCTTTGTAGGGACATGGATGCAGCTGGATACCATCATTCTCAGCAAATTATCGCAAGAACAGAAAGCCAAACACCGCATGTTCTCACTCACGGATGGGATTTCAACAATGAGATCACTTGGACACAGAAAGGGGAACGTCACAGACTGAGGCCTGTCGTGGGGTAGGGGTAGGGGAGACGGAAGCATTAGGAGATACACCTAATGTAAATGACGAGTTGATGGGTGCAGCACACCAATATGACACATGTATACATATGTAACAAACCTGTACATTGTGCACATGTACCCTAGAACTTAAAGTATAATAAAAATTAAAAAAGGAAAATGATGCAACCCACATCTGTTCCCATCTCATTGATAAAATTCATATATCCCAAGCATAATGACAATGCAATAGGGGAGTATAATCCTCCATCCATGTGGAGCAATGAGTACTTGTGAGCCTCTACACTCGTTTCCCATTTGCCCATTATTTGTTCTCTAGATTCTCTTCTTTCACCTTTCCACTTGCCACAATTCATTCTGTACATTCCATATGCATTGACTGCATAGCAGAAATAGTAATCACCAAGAGAAGCAGCAATGGTGCATCTTCGGCATGTGGTTTCTAGTGCCAGTAGCAGTTATTTCAGGCAGATAACACATGATATGATCTACTAAGATATGAGCAGAACTTCTTAATGTTATTGTATGGAAATTGTGGGAAGAGGTGGAAGTGCTGAGATCCTATGAGAAGTGATATTTGAGTAATTCCTGTAAATGTGACCAATTTATTTTATCCCACAATTTGGTAAGGCCCAAGAATCTCTGGTTTATTAGTAGTAAAGGACTTTAAAGAATTAATATTGTTAATATAGTCATGTAAAGAAACCTCTTCACTCTAGAAAGGCTTAGCAGTTTATTCTGTTCAAACTGATCATCTATGAGAAAATATCCCAAGAAATGAATATCAATTCATGTTTCTATGATTGTCAAGAAGTGAAATAATAAGAAGAAATCAAATTTTTGAATTCCTGATGCTCATATTCTAAAAACACCACTCTCTAAAATAATCTTCTTTAAAGACCACAGTGTCCAGGCATGTCCTTGGAAGGACAAATGACTGCAGGTTTCTTTCAGAGCTCCATTTATTTAAGACTCTTTCTCTCAATTAACCATATAACCATCACCTTTGGCTCTTTTGTAGCCTATCAGCAGATGAAAGAGGGCTGAGTGTGACCAGAAACAGGTTTGAATGATTAAATATATACAACAAAAATGGCATTTTACTATACATATAGCTTATAGACTGCTTTTTATTTAACACTTTCCCTGGTCTCTTTCAGTGTTAAAACTATGTAATGATATATACTTGTAGTATTTCATACAGAACTATTTAACCACACTTCTTGATTTAGTCATCTAATTGGTTTCCAATATTGTTTATAACATGTAATATGCTACGAAGAACCTGCTTGAAAAGAAGTCATTTTATTTTTTAAAAAATTATGTCCTTAAAAAAAGATTAAAAACAAAAAAAAATGTCCTTAAGAAAGATTGTGAGTACTGCGATTTTGCATTCCAAAATATACACGTGTTGATATATTTTTTTTACTTGGTATCCTTCCTGGACTGCACAAATATTCCTTGTCACTTTTTCCACACATTTTTTTTTCTACATAAAACATTAGAATTATTTGAAATAACTGATCACCTAATGGAAATAAGTACATCAATATTTTAACGTGTAGTTTTTATTCATTAGTAATTTCTAATATTTTTAACGCATTTCTGTCTTTTGGACATCTGGGTTTATTATCTTGTTAATTACCATGTCCTTTTTCCATTTTCTACTGGAATATTCATATTTTTTCCATAAATGCATAGACTTATTTATATAAATGATGTTAACCCTTTGCTATCATATATATTAAACTGTTTTATCCATTCTTTGGTTTAATTTTTCCAATTGTTTTAGAAATAAAATCTGTCAATATTTTACTCTGCGGTTTCTGCCTTGATGTCTATGTATAGTCAAGGCTGTAGAAATACTAGGCTCTGGTGAGGATTGAACGATGCATAAACTCGATGGGCAATCGCAAACAACAATTCTGGTGCAAAAGAAACACGGCTTGAGAAGGGAGCTATGGAATTATGGGCAGGGATAATAACTAGCTCTCATGTTTCACTGAAAAATTTAGTGGCAGAAACATTATATATATATATGTGTATATATATATATAAAATGTTAATTTTTCTTCAGTCCATTAACTCATGTGATTCTAAAAATAGTAACATTTTTGCAAACAAGATCATTAAGCCCATTTGATAAATATTAAGGAAAAAGAAAAGCATAAATATGTCTCCTAGCATCATAGGCAAGTTATGGACTTGTCCATAACTTGATTCAGGTCTTCACTTCCCAGCAGAATCTCTTTTGTATATAACATGTGGTTTCCCCTGTTACTCTTTGCTGAATAAATTGGCTGATGTAAGAATAATCAGTTAAGTTTTTTTAATGACATTAAGTTTATCATGAAATAAAATTCATATTAGTTTTAATACTTTGTTATTTCCTCATAATATACACATTATAGTGTACATTATAGTTTATAATGTGTACATTATGAGAAAATAACATAATACGTTTATTATCAATTTTACTATTATGACATTATAAAAGCAATTTCAGAGAACTAATAATTTATAACATTAAGCCAGAATTATTATTTGATTTTGAGGTATCTTTGTTTAACCCTTGATATTTCCATTGGAAAAAAGAATTGAGTTAGACCACAATTAAAGGAACACATATATGTGATTCTAACTCTATATTTAGTTATAAAAATAGTATCTGAAAATGTTGGCTTATATCATTGGAGCATTTTACATATGTCCAACTATTTTCATAAACTTGGTAAAATAAGATGTATATATTATAGACTGATATGATTTGGCTCTGTGTCCCCACCCAAATCACATGTCAAATTCTAATCCCCATTGTTGGAGATGGCACCTAATGGGAGGTGATTGGATCATGTGGGCGGAGTTCTCACGAATGGTTTATCACCTTTCCCTATGTGTTGTTCTCATGATAGGGAGTGAGCGAGTTATCATGAGACCTGGTTGTTTTAAAAGTGTGTAGCACCTTGCCGCTCTCTATCTTGCTCCTGCTCTGGCCATATAAGACATGCCTTCTTCCCCTTTGCCTTCTGCCATGCCTGGAAGTTTCCTGAGACCTCCTCAGAAGCAGAAGCTGCTATGCTTCCTGTACAGACTTGAGAATTGTGAGCCAATTAATCCTGTTTTTTAAATAAATTATACAGTTTCAGGAATTTTTTTATAACAATGTGAGAACAGACTAATACATAGACCTATAAGATATGGAAAGTGGGTAGCATGTGTCATTGATGTTTTACAACCATAGATACAAAGGCTCAAACAATTTATGAGACTTGCTTAAAACCAAACTTAGCTACATGTTTGTATGAATCATCTAATTCATTCACTACATATTTATTGAGATCACTGTAAGTATCAAGCACTATTCTCACCACAGGGGGCATAACCATGGTGGGCGGGGGGAACTAATGAAAGTCACCTTGTGGGTCATAAGTCTACTGTTAGTGGTGTGGGGGAGAGAGCAGTGAATACATGTAAAAATATGTTTGTATATATATTTTGCATGTATGAATACATATAAAATATGTATGATCTTACAGTATTTTAGAAAGTAGATAATACTATAACAAGGTAAGGGAAATTTGGTGTGCAGGTAAGCTGCAAGGTCATAAAGAGTGGTCAGAAAACCTCCAAAGAAATTCTAGAATGTGAGTGAAGATTTGAGGATGAGATGGAGTGGTGTATAGATATATGAAGGTATCCTGAGGAAGAGCAAACAATTTAACAGCCCATATACTGACCCTTAAGCTGGAGTGTGATGGTTTTTCAAGGAACACTAAAAAGTAAGCATGGACAGAAGAAAGCACATTAGAAGACAATCATAGAAATTAAGGATGTCATGTTAATTGTAGCCAAGTTATGAAGGACTCCATAGAATTTTTAAAATTAGTTTTATATATTTAATATAGCCGGGCACAATGACAGAGCAAGACTCCATCTCAAAAAACAAAAAAATAGCTTTATATATTTCATATAAAGAAACACGTACTCAATTTTAAATAGATTTTGGGCTCACGGAACTTCCATATATCATGCTCAGTTGGATCCAGGGGCTCAAATTATGCCAGTCATTTCTTTCTTTCTTTTTTTTTTTTTCTGCTTTCTTCACTGTAATGACACTATTCTCTACTTGTACTACTTGAATTGCTCCATAAATCTTGAAGATGGCCACTTGTAGCCTTTGCTACCAGTTTAACAACCCCGGTTAAAAATAGTTTTCCCCCGGTGATATTATGCCAATACAAATAAAGAACCTCTACCAATTTTGTTTCATCATGTGTCAACCCCAAAAATGCTCATTATCATGAGACAGACGTAGTGCTACAATTTGACAAATCTAGATTGCATGATAACTTCTATAGCTCAGGTGAGAGGCTTAGATTGATAGTTTACCAGAACCACATCGGATGGGGTCGATTACTTTCCACAAAGAAAGGGATGTCGATGAAAACAAATATCTATCCCTACTTTAATGTCTAGTAAATGGAGTAAAATCATACATATCTTTTTATTTCAAATCCTGTTCTCTTTCTTTTTACAAGAACATTATTTTGGTTGTAAATCCCTTAAATCTCTAGGGTTCTAATTCTTTATATTGTTGACTGGCTAGATATCTCCTTTGTGCCACACCATTGCAAAATCTTGTGTGTCCATGCTCTTTCCAAAATCACATGCACAACTATGTAAGAGGAGCTCTCAGTTTAGAGTGCAAACATCAATAGCACTACTACTCTTCCTGTAGTTTCAAGCAAGTACTCAGAAAAGCACTCTCTATACCTACAATAAAAACCAGAATAGTGTAGCATTAAATTTTTTGTGGAAAAGATACAGACTTCTTGGAAAAAAAAACTCCAAATTTGTATCCTGTAAGTGAAACTACATGATAATGAGTTGTTGAGATCACATTGAGTTCTCTTTTACTTGTTGATGGGCTATGAAAGGGCCAAGGCTATTGGTTATACAGTTGATTCAGAGAAAGAGACTTAGAGGACTCTAGAAATATTCGGTAATTTGCCCTTGCAAGGACTTTCCTGTCTTTAAATAAAATGATTTTAGAGCATGGTGTTCTTAGAATGTGAGTGTTAGTAATCCTTTGGATGTGACCCTAGGTGGATATATGCTATCTGAATTCGGTTCTGTGGCATGTTTACAATTAGGCATATTGACTTGGAATAGGGAAAGTTAGGAATATATTCTGTCGAATTTACCTTAGACAATAGAGGGCTGTGGGAAACTATTTCTCTGAATAACCTACTTCCGTCTGCATACACGTGTGTTCCTGTTTTGTTCTGTTTTGTCTCTATATATGTGAAAAGAACAGTGAAATCAGAGCAATGCTGAGCTACTACGAGTTTAGATTGGAAGTAAGTGCGAACAGCTAATTTGTTAGTTTCAGGAGTTTACTTAACAAACCTGAAGACCGAAGTCAAGAGGCAAAAGGTTGAATTCTTTGCTGTTTCATAGCATGTATCCTTTTGAATCACATAAAAATATATATTTAGTTACCTGTAAATTCTGAAATGTTATCCTCTACAATGCTACTTTATTAGCAATGTAAAAATATGGGAAATACTGTAAAATATTGTTATTACAAACCAGTCCGTCATATTTGTTATTACAGATTCTGAGTGATATAATTTTACCTGTAGTAGTTCTGAATACAATGATAAACAATTTCAGCAAAGAACTGAAGGATATATAATAGGTCATACCATGATTCATTCAAATTCACACTAGGCTCTGGGATTTCTTAATGGAATCTTCAGTCTTTATTGATTTCAAAGAGATCCAGAAACTTAATGACTGCGTGTTTTGTTTTTCCTGTGTGCTAAATTACTTTAGGTAATTAAGACTGCAAAGTAAAATACTTTGAACCATCACTCTTCTAGCTGCCAGGGAGACTTTCATTAGTTTGCACTAAATCCAATTGTATTTGGAATCGGCATCAGTTTTATCAGTAAAATACCTTCCTTTTTGCAACAAATATTGAATAACTTCGTTCTCTAAAACAGGGTTTCTGAAGCTTGGCATTATTGATATTTTGGACTGGGTAATTGTATGGGTTGTTCTGTGCATTGTAGTTTATTTAGCAGGATCCCTGAACTCAAGCCACTACATGTTAATGTAACACTCTTCCCCCACCACACACACACACACACAGAGACACACACACACACGAGTTATGACAACAAAATTTATCCAGCTACTGAATGTCCCCTGAGAAGAAAATCACCCAGGTTGATAACCACGACTCTACAACAATGGCAACTGTCATAAACAAAAGGTGTAGTCAAAAATTTTTAAAGAGGAATATAAGGTTAAAAGTTATGTACTCAAATAACCCTTCCTATTACAGATTACTAATTTAAGTAACAGAAAACTTATGCAATTGACTAAGGTGACACAGAGCCAGGGTTTAAACTCAGCTACTTCAAATTTCTATCAAATGCCTTATAGTTATTCACTATAGAGAAAATAAAATATTATAGATGGTATAAACCTAATTATATTTATTATTTGTTGACGTATTTTTAAAAATTATATTTTATGCAAATTGATACATTCTTAGCAGTTACCCATTTATGTGTAAAGGCTTTTATGTTTTTATGAATGAACTTTTCCTTGTGAAAATAAAATATTCAAATAAGTTTCCGGCTTTGATTAAAACAGAAATGTTAATGCAAAACATATCATTAGAAAAGAGAAAGAATACTTATTATCATTAGAGCTTGAGATATTCATCATATACATTGTAAATTTTTGATTAGAAATATTCCACACTAAAATAAATTATATTAAATAAATTAATTATGTTAAATGTTAAATTAACTATGTTAAAATATGTTAATATTTTTATAATATTAAGAAAAATAAAAAATTATTTGAAAGTTTTTCATTGTCCCTAGTGTTTTATCTGAAGGAGATTGCTAGTATGTGTTTGTGTGTACATGTGTGTGTTGTGAATAATCAGAATTGAAATATAATTTTCTTCCTGAATCAATTTTCTAAATGTATTGTCTTTACAATTCAATTACATGTTTAAAATGCACTACTACCCTTCTTCGTAAGTTTCTATTGCTACTGTAACAAATCATCATAAGTTTAGAGGCTTAAAAAACACAAATTTATTATCTTCCAGTTCTGCAGGTCAGAAATCCAACACAGGTCTCACTGGGTTAAAATTAAGGTGTCAGCAAGGCTGAATTACTTTCTGGAATCTCTTTTCCAGAACATAAAGTCTCAGTGGAATCTCCACTGAGAACTTTTACCCTTTCTAGCTGCCTAAAAATCATTTCTTAATAACTCCTGTATTATTCTCCCCTTCAGGAGATTTTATTCTAACTGCTGTTGGGGGTGTTGGATGATGATTCTTTCTGGTTACTTCCTGCTAAAAAGGGGTGTGGTGTGGGGGGACAGCAGTTGTGGCTCCTTCTGAGGTTGGTCCAAGGGTTCTCAGAAGAATGGTGTGTCCATGTGTGGCTCTGTCTGCAGCACCTTTTGGTGTTTGATTACTTTTAGGCAAAAAGAGATAAATTTTACAAGAAGGTTTAAAATATAGAGTTAGAATATGAGTATTAAGATTACCACTGTTAGTGGGCGTACTGTAAACATTAACTATGACAATAGTTACACCAACGGATTGTAATACCGATCTGCCTCCACTAGATGTCACAGTACACTACAAGAAAAGTTAATGTAAACGTAACATTTTCCTTGAGAAAAACATACGTTTCCCCCTTGACTTGACATTAGGGGATAATTTTAGGCTTAGGCCTTTCTTATAACTTGTGATATGATTAAGAGAAATACATTATTAGGTGGTTAAAACAACTTTAGTGTCAATCTTGGCAATTATTTCCATTTAATTATTAAATTCTTAAATGACTTTCACAGACCCTCTTAAAACATATTCAAACGTTTTGACTTGTCCCAACATTATTCCGCAAAACAACCAGTCATTTCCTTTTGGAAAAGAATTAACCATACAAGAGCCTTTCTTATAAAAAATCTCTTTTTTATAACCTTCTTTCCATAGCTTAGTGTACCATATTATCTTCAATTATATAATCTTCAATAAAAAGTCCTATCAAACTTAATGATAGTAAAACTTTCATGCTTACTTCTTGACTGTAACTAGCACTCCTGCCACAAGCAAAAAAAATCTTGACTAAATCCTTCCTGCAATTATTAATCCTGCTATAAAGATGATAATTAGGCAAAATATTACAGCCATTAGAATTTTAAAACCAGAATTCCACACTGTGGGTACCACAGTGTATAGTTTTATTGCAAATAATAGTGTGACTATAACAATTTCCACAAAAGTGGTATAGTAAATAATTTTTGTTTAAAATTTTACTTGCCAAGATATAACATTTCCCTTCGGGGATTTATGAAGTTACAAACGCAATTCCATGTGTAGTTAAAATCTCCCTGCAAATACGCATTAAAAAGAAGTTCTATTATTTGGCGGTGAATTCTGAGAGGAAAGGTAGAGTAATAAAAAGTATTTGTTGAGGTAAAGGAGTGGGACTGAGTAAGATGACTGTCCCTCACTCAGTTACTTATCTTTTATGATTTTCAGCCTAAGATCTTCTATTTCTCCACATTGATATTTGAGATGTTCCTCTGGTCTGTCAGGGGTTGCTCCCTCAGCTCTTCAGGCATTGACTTTAGTGTGATGTATTCAGAAGTTGATACCTGTAACGTTTACTGCTGAGGGGGTTGAAAGAACAACTGTATAGGGCCCTTTCCAGCTTGGTTTAAAGAAGGAGAGAGAGAGATGAGTTTTCACTAATACCAAATATCTTAGGTTGAGTAAAGGTGGTCCTATTTCTTGGGGCTGCTCCTTTGCTAGTTGTGTCAATTTCTATCGAAAGTGAGCTAGAGAAGGTAGATGCTTAACCAACTTAGAGGTTTCCTGCCTGAAAACAATCTCTAAGCACATTGATAAGTTTTCTTTTCCTAAGTGAAAACCCTGGTGAAGGATTTTAAGGACTTTCCATTGGCTGGGGGCTGGCAAATCGAGTTCGCCATCCTCTGACCGTAGCTATCCTGAAGGATGAGAAGTATACCCTTGAGAAGTGGCTCATTCTATTTCTGCAGGGAAATAATGAGGCTTAATTTTTCTTATGGAGCCTTCCTTGATTAGGATGGCTTGAAGTGTGTTAATCCCTTGAGGCTTCCTTGCCACTGACTTAGCTGCCTGATCAGCTAACCTATTTCCTTTGGCTACTTTATCTGTTTCCTTTTGATATTCCTTACAATGCACCCCTGCTATTTCTTGTGGAAGGAAAACTGAGGATAATATCCTGCTAATTTCCTGGTAATATTTTATAGTAGATCCATTAGTGATAAGAGAATGTCTTTCCATTTAAATTGCAGCATGAGCATGAAGAACTAAGAAAGCATACTTGGAGTTAGTATAAAAGTCAGCTACCTTCCCCTTGCTTAATTTAAGTGGTCTTATAAGAACTTTCAGTTCAGCTAATTGAGTGCTTGTGTCTGGGGAGAGACATTATTTAGACGTTATTCTGCCTTATGTATTGTTTGCTTTACTGGCTGTTTGTTAGCTAAACGCTCCCCCTAGAGGACAGTAATCCTGCCACATTATGTGGGGTGTAAACAGGTAAATTATTTCCTAGGGTTAATTTGGAGGCTTTTCTGATGAGTAGAGCTACTGTGGCAGTGGTTTGGAAGCATGTATAAATAATAGGTCCTCCTAATTGCAACTAAAAGTTGAGAAAAATATTGGATTAGAGTTTGTCCTGAGACTCCCCTTACAGTTATACTACAGGAAGAGGGGAGGCCTAAATTAGAGAGGAGCAAAGAGAGAGACAGGCTCTAGTGTTCAGAAGGAGGTCTACTTTCCTTCCTTCAATTTCCAGAATTACCCAGGGCTCCTGTGCTGTTATGGTACTTTAGCCAACAGAGCCAGAGTTTGAGCCCCAAGACCCACCAATCCTACTGGACCATCTGTGAGACTGGTTCTGAATCCAGTGACCTGTGCCTTCGGGGGCAATTTGATCTCCAGTGGTCTATACCTCAGGCTGGACCTGGTCGAGGTGGCTTCTTCTTGCTGTTTGGGCACTCCTTCTTAAAATGCCCTGGGTTGCCACACTGATAGCAACTAACGGATGCACCTGGGTGATCCCGGACTTTGCAAACTTGCAAAGCAGCTATTAGAGACTTTGTCATTCTCCTGAGCTTCTTCTCTATCTTTTAGGTCTCTTCCTGGTCCCTATTATAAAAGACCAAAGTGGCCACCTCAAGGAGGTTTTCCAAGACCCTATCTTGTCCTATAGTTTACTTCTATAGTTTCCTTCTAATATTGGAAGTTGCCTGTGTAATAAACTTAAGCTTTAGAATGAGCTGTCCCTCAATCGAATCAAAGGATAAGGAGGAGTACTCTTTTAGTGCCTCTCTCAACCTTTCCACAAGGCTGCAGGATTCTCATCTGGCTTTTGGTCTATCATGGACAGTTTAGAGTAATTAATAGATTTTGCCCTACTCTTTCATAGGCCCTCTAAAATATATATTAAAAAGTGTTTTATTTTCCATTCAGCTGTGGAGCTGTTGGGATTCCAATTAGGGTTGTCAAGAGGAACTGCTTCCCTTCCTATTGGAAATTGTGTTTCCGCTATTTCTTCCCTTTCCCTATCTCTTTTCTTCCCTTCTGTTGTATTATAGGAGGTATATTGCTCATCTCTGAAATTATCTGCTACCTGCAGTACTGCCTGCTGTGGTTAGGGTTTGGTTTAGGAGCAGCATAACATCTTTCCATGTGAGGTGAAACACCTAAGTTAAAATTCTGAAAACCTTTTATATACCTATTGGGGTCATTAGAAAATTGGCCTAGTTCTTCCTTTATTTGCCTAAGGTCCTGTAATGAGAAGAAAACTTAAAGTGGCCCCAAATAAGGGGAATTATGAGATCTTTCCCCTGGAAACTGCCTTTCTAATTGGGGAATTATTTTATATAGGCTTACCTCATATGCCTGTTAAAAAAGCTAGCTCGATCTTATGACACTTGCAAAGGTTAATAAAAATGCCATGCTCTTGTGCAAAATAAAATGAGTCACTTTTCTCTTTAAAGTAGTGAGGTTAAACAAGTTCCAGTGTTTCAGAGTGCACTCCAAAAGGGTGCAAGCTGAAGATAATCTGTTACCCATCTAGAAAAAGAAGTGAGAATAAAAGCATCTTTTTAGTCCTCCCTTCTTTCATTGTGACCCAGGGTGGAGCAGGAGAAGAAGACAGTGGGAGCATCCCCCTAACTATTTTCTCTCCTCAGTTCCTAAGTGCCAGCACTGTGTTAAATATTTCACCTAAGGTTGCCGGCGTAGCCCTCCAAGCCATGGAACCAGATGAGCTAAGTGATTGGATTAGCCATGCTTGACCCACTCAACCTTAGCTTATCTGCCTGTTGTGATCCCCTTTGACTTCCTAAACTTGTGTGATCTCCCTGGCTCCCTGAAAAATGGATCTCCAGAGAGACTATGTCATCTTTGGGCAAGGCTGCTTTAATGGAGGGAATGTTCTATATTGCCTGCTACTATAAACTGTGCTAAAACATTTACCCTTAGCAAAGTGGTTCCAGTTAACTTCTGAAGTTAAAAACTCCTTACTAATTAACTACTGCTCCAACTGGAGACAGAAATGAATGTAGGGACCTAATGACAATTTTCCTGCTGATGGGGAGAGGTGAAGTCAGCTGGGCTTCTGGGTTGGGTGGGGACTTGCAGAACTTTTGTGTCTAGCTAAAGGATTGTAAATGCACCAATCAGCACTCTGTGTCTAGCTAAAGGATTGTAAATGCACCAATCAGCACTCTGTAAATTGGACCAATCAGCTCTCTGTAAAATGGACCAATCAGCATGATGTGGGTGGTGCCAAATAAGGGAATAAAAGTTGGCCACCAAAGCCAGCAGTGGCAAACCACTGTGATCCCCTTCCACACTGTGGAAGGTTTGTTCTTTTGCTCTTCACAATAAATCTTGCTGCTGCTCACTCTTTGGGTCCACACTACCTTTTTGAGCTGTAACACTCACCGCGAGGGTCTGTGGCTTCAATCCTGAAGTCAGCAAGACCACAAACCCATCAGAAGAAAGAAACTCTGGGCACATCTGAACATCTGAAGGAACAAACTCCAGACACACCATCTTTAGAGCTGTAACACTCACCGTGAGGGTCAACAGCTTCATTCTTGAAGTCAGTGAGACCAAGAACCCACCAGAAGGAATAAATTCCACACACAATGAGACAGTATCAGGTCTAAAATCTGGTGATGGAGGACATTTTACTCCTAAGCTCTGTTGATGGCAGAGCTTTCCTATTCACAGAAGTAGCTTTTCTAGCTGTGTGAAAAGAGAGGATTAGGAAACTGCAGTGTTACCAGACTGACAGTGTACCTCATGAAGAGGATTTCTACTTCCATGAGATGGTTATGTTGGCTTAGAAATACTATGTGCTCACCACAGAAAGCATACAGAGAGATGCTTAATGGGTTACTGCCTGTGGTGATTGCCAATCCTAAAAGAACTATTTCCCTGAAGTGTAAAAATTTCCACACATTGCACACACACACAAAGAAGAAAGACAAGTGACCACAGAGAGAAAAGGAAGAAAAATTTTGTGACAGGATAACTGGAGATCCATTACCAACATCCAGATGGCTACTGGAGGCTGGGTTCAGTCCAGAAGCCTTTGAATAACACCAGGGTGTGCCCTGGCCAGAAATTCTCATTTGCCCAAGGACATCTCATAGCTTAACACAATGGCTAGCAATTCCATGAAAGGAAACTGGTTTGAATAAAGCCTTGAGATTAAAGGACAGAATTGAAGTTCACTCCATACTCACCACTCTGATGTTTCTACCTTCCATTCTGATTCCAATTGCAAATGAGCCCCCAAAATGAAACGACTCTGTTGTCTGTGGTACAACAGAGTCATGGTGGAGAGAGAATTCAGAATATATGTTTTTCAAACTCAACTAATAACATGTTTAAAACATGATCCTTTCATTGTAAGTTGTAATTCAATAAAGTTGATTAAGAATATCCAGCTTTAGGTATTTTTATATGTTTGTGATGTATAAATATACAACATTTTTTGAAAGTTTCTGTTGAGATCTATTAGAAACATGAAAATAAATAATGTCTTACAAGTTTAATCAGTCCATCTTGACTGCTTACTGTAAAACTTTCATAATTAGCTCAAATTAAATATTGCTTAATAAAAAAATTCCTGTTGTTACACAACATTGTTTCCAATCCTAAAAATTCATTTTTACATTATTTAAATCTTTATCTAAATAGTTCTGCTGAGGCAGTTCCAAGATGACTGAATAGGAACAGCTCCAGACTATAGCTCCCAGTGTGTATGATGCAGAAGATGGGTGATTTCTGCATTTCCAACTGAGGTACCGGGTTCATCTCACTGGGGCATGTTGGACAGTGGGTGCCAGACAGTGGGTGCAGCCCACCGAGTGAGAGTTGAAGCAGGATGAGGCATCACCTTACCCAGGAAGCTCAAGGGCTCAGGGAATTCCCTTTCCTGGCCAAGGGAAGCTGTGACAGACAGCACCTGGAAAATCGGGTCACTCCCACCCTAATACTGTGCTTTTCCAAGGGTCATAGCAAATGGCACATCATGAGATTATATCCCGTGCCTGGAGAGTCCCACACCCAGGGAGCCTCACTCACTGCTAGCACAGCAGTCTGAGATAGAACTGCAAGGTGGCAGCGAGGTTTGGGGAGGGGCGCCCACCATTCCTGAGGCTTGAGTAGGTAAACAAAGTAGCAGGGAAGCTTGAAATGGGTGGAGCCCACTGCAGCTCAAGGAGGCCTGCCTGCCTCTGTAGACTACACCTCTAGGGGCAGGGCATAGCTGAACAAAAAGCAGCAGAAACCTCTGCAAATTTAAATGTCCTGGTCTGACAGCTTTGAAGAGACTAGTGGTTCTCCCAGCATAGAGTTTGAGATCTGAGAATGGATAGACTGCCTCCACAAGCAGGTCCCTGATCCCCAAGTAGTCTAACTGGGAGGCACCCCCGAGTACGGGCAGACTGATACCTCACATGGCCGGGTATCCCTCTGAGATGAAGCTTCCAGAGGAACGATCAAGCAGCAACATTTGCTGTTCAGCAATATTCGCTGTTCTGCAGCTTCCTCTGCTGATGCCCAGGCAAACAGGGTCTGGAGTGGACCTCCAGCAAACTCCAACAGACCTGCATCTGAGGGTCCTGACTCTCAGTAGGAAAACAAACAAACAGAAAGGACACCCACACCAAAAGCCCATCTGTATGTCATCATCATCAAAGACCAAAGGTAGATAAAACCACAAAGATGGGGATAAAACAGAGCAGAAAAGCTGAAAATTCTAAAATTCAGAGTGCCTCTCCCCCTCCAAAGGAATGCAGCTCCTTGCCAGCAATGGAACAAAGCTGGAAGGAGAATGACTTTGACAAGTTGAGAGAAGAAGGCTTCAGACGATCAAACTTCTCTGAGTTAAAGAAGGAAGTTTGAACTCATCACAAAGAAGCTAAAAAACTTGAAAAAAGATGAGATGAATGGCTAACTAGAATAACCAGTATAGAGAAGTCCTTAAATGACCTGATGGAGCTGAAAAACATGGCACGAGAACTATGTGACAAATGCACATGCTTCAGTAACTGATTCAATCAACTGGAAGAAAGGGTATCAGTGATTGAAGATCAAATAAATGAAATGAAGCGAGAAGAGAAGTTTAGAGAAAAAAGAGTAATAAGAAATGAACAAAGCCTCCAAGAAATATGGGACTATGTGAAAAGACCAAATCTACATCTGATTGGTGTATCTGAAAGTGACAGGGAAAATGGAACAAGTTGGAAAACACTCTGCAAGATATTATCCAGGAGAACCTCCCCAACCTAGCAAAGCACGCCAACATTCAAATTCAGGAAATACACAGAATGCCACAAAGATACTCCTCAAGAAGGGCAACTCCAAGACACATAATTCTCATATTCACCAATGTTGAAATGAAGGAAAAAATGTTAAGGACAGCCAGAAAGAAAGGTTTGGTTACCCACAAAGGGAAGCCCATCAGACTAACAGTGGATCTATCAGCAGAAACTCTACAAGCCAGAATAGAGTGGGGGCCAATATTCAACATTCTTAAAGAAAAGAATTTTCAAACCAGAATTTCATATCCAGCCAAACTAAGCTTCATAAGTGAAGGAGAAATAAAATCCTTTACAGACAAGCAAATGCTGAGAGGTTTTGTCACCACCAGGCCTGAAGGAAGAGATCCTGAAGGAAGCACTAAACATCGAAAGGAACAACCAGTACCAGCCACTGCAAAAACATGCCAAAATGTAAAGTCCATTGATGCTAGGAAGAAACTGCATCAACTAACGAGCAAAATAACCAGCTAACATCATAATGACAGGATCAAATTCACAAATGACAATATTAACCTTAAATGTAAATGGGCTAAATGCTCCAATTAAAAGACACAGACTGGCAAATTGGATAAAGAGTCAAGACCCATCAGTGTGCTGTATTCAAGAGACCAATCTCACGGGCAGAGACACACATAGGTTCAAAATAAAGGGATGGAGGAAGATCCACCAAGCAAATGGAAAACAAAAAAAGGCAGGGGTTGCAATCCTAGTCTCTGATAAAACAGACTTTAAATCAACAAAGATCAAAAGAGACAAAGAAGGCCATTACATAATGGTAAAGGCATCAATTCAACAAGAAGAGCTAACTATCCTAAATATATATGCACCTAACACAGGAGCACCCAGATTCATAAAGCAAGTCGTTAGAGATTTACAGAGAGACTTAGACTCCCACACAATAATAATGGGAGACTTTTACACCCTATTGTCAGCATTAGATAGTTCAACAAGACAGAAAGTTAACAAGAATATCCAGGAATTGAACTCAGCTCTGCACCAAGCAGACCTAACAGACATCTACAGAACTCTCGACCCCAAATCAACAGAATATACATTCTTCTCAGCACTACATTGCACTTATTCCAAAATTGATCACATAGTTGGAAGTAAAGCACTCCTCAGCAAATGTAAAAGAACAGAAATTATAACAAACTGTCTCTCAGACCACAGTGCAATCAAACTAGAACTCAGGACTAAGAAACTCACTCAAAACCGCTCAACTACATGGAACCTGAACAACCTGCTCCTGAATGACTATCAGGTACATAATGAAATGAAGGCAGAAATAAAGATGTTCTTTGAAACCAATGAGAACAAAGACACAACATACCAGAATCTCTTGGACACATTTAAGGTAGTATATAGAGGGAAACTTATAGCACTAAATGTCCACAAGAGAAAGCAGGAAAGATCTAAAATTGACACCCTACCATCACAATTAAAAGAACTAGAGAAGCAAGAGCAAACACATTCAAAAGCTAGCAGAAGGCAAGAAATAACTAAGTTCAGAGCAGAACTGAAGGAGATAGAGACACAAAAACCCTTCAAAAAATCAATGAATCCAGGAGCTGGTATTTTTTGAAAAGATCAACAAAATTGACAGACCGCTAGCAAGACTAAGAAAGAAGAAAAGAGAGAAGAATCAAATAGACACAATAAAAAATGATAAAGGGGATATCACCACCTAACCCACAGGAATACAAACTACCATCAGAAAATACTATAACACCTCTATGCAAATAAACTAGAAAACCTAGAGAAACCGATAAATTCCTGGACACATACACCCTCCCAAGACTAAACCAGAAAGAAGCTGAATCCCTGAATAGACTAATAACAGGTCGTGAAATTGAGACAATAATTAATAGCCTACCAACCAAAAAAAGTCCAGGACCAGATGGATTCACAGCTGAATTCTACCAGAGATACAAGGAGCTGGTACCATTATTCCTGAAACTATTCCAATCAATATAAAAAGATGGAATCCTCCCTAACTCATTTTATGAGGCCAACATCATCCTGATACCAAAGCCTGGAAGAGACACAACAAAAAAAAAGAGCATTTTAGACCAATATCCCTGATGAACATCGATGCAAAAATCCTCAATAAAATACTGGTAAACCAAATCTAGCAGCACATCAAACAGCTTATCCACCATCATCAAGTGGGCTTCATCCCTGGGGTGCAAGGCTGGTATGACATATGCAAATCAATAAAAGTAATCCAGCATATAAACAGAACCAAAGACAAAAACCACATTATTATCTCAATAGAGGCAGAAAAGGCCTTTGACAAAATTCAGCAGCACTTCATGCTAAAAATTCTCAATAAATTCGGTATTGATGGAACATATCTCTAAATAATAAGAGCTACTTATGACAAACCCACAGCCAATATCATACTGAATGGGCAAAAACTGGAAGCATTCCCCTTGAAAACTGGCACAAGACAGGGATGCCCTCTCTCACCACTCCTATTCAACATAGTGTTGGAAGTTCTGGCCAGGGCAATCAGGCAAGAGAAAGAAATCAAGGGTATTCAATTAGGAAAACAGGAAGTCAAATTGTCCCTGTTTGCAGATGACATGATTGTATATTTAGAAAACCCCATCATTTCAGCCCAAAATCTCCTTAAGCTGATAAGCAACTTCAGCAAAGTTTCAGGATACAAAATCAATGTGCAAAAATCACAAGCATTCTTATACACAAATAACAGACAGAGAGCCAAATCATGACTGAACTCCCATTCACAATTGCTTCAAAGAGAATAAAATACCTAGGAATCCAACTTACAAGGGATGTGAAGGACCTCTTCATGGAGAACTACAAACCACTACTCAATGAAATAAAAGGGGACACAAACAAATGGAAGAACATTCCATGCTCATGGATAGGAAGCATCAATATCATGAAAATGGTCATACTGCCCAAGGTAATTTATAGATTCAATGCCATCCCCATCAAGCTAACAATGACTTTCTTCACAGAATTGGAAACAAACAAACAAAAAAAAACTACTTTAAAGTTCATATGGAATCAAAAAAGAGCCTGCATTGCCAAGACAATCCTAAGCCAAAAGAACAAAGCTGGAGGCACCACGCTACCTGACTTCAAACTACACTACAAGGCTACAGTAACCAAAACAGCATGGTACTGGTACCAAAACAGAGATATACACCAATGGAACAGAACAGAGCCCTCAGAAATAATGCCACACACCTACAATCATCTGATCTTTGACAAATCTGACAAAAACAAGAAATGGGGAAATGATTCCCTATTTAATAAATGGTGCTGGGAAAACTGGCTAGCCATATGTAGAAAGCTGAAACTGGATCCCTTCCTTACATATTATACAAAAATTAATTCAAGATGGATTAAAGACTTAAATTTTAGACCTAAAACCATAAAAACCCTAGAAGAAAACCTAGGCAATACCATTCAGGACATAGGCATGGGCAAGGACTTCATGTCTAAAACACCAAAAGCGATGGCAACAAAAGTCAAAATCGACAAATGGGATCTAATTAAACTAAAGAGCTTCTGCACAACAAAAGAAACTACCATCAGAGTGAACAGGCAACCTACAGAATGGGAGAAAATGTTTGGAATCTACTCATCTGACAAAGGGCTAATATCCAGAATCTGCAAAGAACTCAAACAAATTTACAAGAAAAAACCCCATCAAGAAGTGGGCCAAGGACATGAACAGAAACTTCTCAGAAGACATTTATGCAGCCAACAGACACATGAAAAAATGCTCATCATCACTGGTCATCAGAGAAATGCAAATCAAAACCACAATGAGATACCATCTCACACCAGTTAGAATGGCAATCATTAAAAAGTCAGGAAACAACAGGTGCTGGAGAGGATGTGGAGAAATAGAAACACTTTTATACTATTGGTGAGACTGTAAACTAGTTCAACCATTGTGGAAAACAGTGTGGTGATTCCTCAAGGATCTAGAACTAGAAATACCATTTGACCCAGCCATCCCATTACTGGGATGGATTATAAATCATGCTGCTAGAAAGACACAAGCATACGTTGTTTATTGTGGCACTATTCACAATAGCAAAGACTTGGAACCAACCCAAATATTCATCATTGATAGACTGGATTAAGAAAATGTAACACATATACATCACGGAATACTATGCAGTCATAAAAAAGGATGAGTTCATGTCTTTTATAGGGACCTGGATGAAGCTGGAAACCATCATCCTGAGCAAACTATCACAAGGACAGAAAACCAAACACCACATGTTCTCTCTCATAGGTGGGAACTGAATAATGAGATCACTTGGACACAGGAAGGGGTACATGACACACCAGGGCCTGTCGTGGGGTGAGAGGAGGAGGGATGGATAGCATTAGGAGATATACCTAATGTGGATGACGAGTTAATGGGTGCAGCACACCAACATGGCACATGTATACATATGTAACCAACCTGCTCGTTGTGCACGTGTACCCTAGAACTTAAAGTATTAAAAAAAAATTTTTTAATCAACTCCAAAAATAATAGTTGTGCTTTGTATTTTCATTATTTTTCTAACTTTTATTTTAAGTTCATGGGTATACGTGCAGTTTTGTTACATAAATAGTTACACTTGTGTCATGGTGGTTTATTGTACAGATTATTTTGCCACTCAGGTATTAAACCTAGAACCCATTAGCTATTTCTCCTGATCCTCTCCCTCCTTTTACTCTCCACCCTGCAATAGGCCCCAATGTGTGTTTTTTCTCTCTATGTGTCCATGTGTTCTCATCATTTAACTCCTACTTATTGGTGAGAACATGCGGTATTTGGTTTTCGGTTCCCGCATTGGTTTTCTAAGGATAATGGCCTCCAGTTCCATCCATATTCTTTCAAAGGTCATGATATAATCGGTGGCCATTTAAGTTGATTTCGTGTTTTTGCTATTGTGATTAGTGCTGTAAGGAACATGTGCATGCATGTGTCTTTATAATAGAACAATTTATATTCCTCTGGATATATACCCAGTAATGGGATTGCTGGGTCAAATGATAGTTCTGTTTTTAGCTCTTTGAGAAATTGACACACTGTCTTCCACATGGATGAACTAATTTACACTCTCACCAACGGTGTATAAGCATTCCTTTTTCTCTGCAATCTCATCAACATCTGTTATTTTTTGACTTTTTAGTAATAGCCATTCTTACTTGTATGAAATAGTATCTCATTGTGGTTTTGATTTGCATTTCTCTAATGGTCAATGATGCTGAGCTTTTCTTCACATGATTGTTGACCATATGTATGTCTTATTTTGAAAAGTGCCTGCTTATGTCCACTTTTTAATGTGGTTGTTTGTTTTTTCTTGTAAACCTGTTTAAGTTCCTTATAAATGCTGCGCATTAGACCTTTGTCAGATATGTAGTTTGCAAAAATTTTCTCTCATTTTGTAGGCTGTCTGTTTACTCCATTGATAGTATCATTTGCTGTGCAGAAGCTCTTTAAGTAGAAATATTTATGTATCCTAGTGCTTATCATTTGTCAATTTTTGCTTTTGTAGCAATTGCTTTTGGCAACTTCATCATGAAATCTTTGCCTTTTCCTATGTCCATAATAGTATTGCCTAGGTCTTCTAGGGTTTTTTTATGGCTTTATATTTTACATTTAATCTTTAATTCATCGTGAGTTGATTTTTGTGTATGGTGTAAGAAAAGGTCCAGTTTCAGTTTTCTACATATGACTAGCCAGTTATCCCAGCATCATTTATTGAATAGGGAATCCTTTTCCAATTGTTTGTTTTTGTCAAGTTTGTCAAAGATAAGATAGGTGTAGGCATGCAATCTTATTTCTGTATTCTCTATTCTGTTCCACTGGGCTGTGTGTCTGTTTTTAAACCAGTACCATTTTGTTTGGTTACTATAGTTCTGTAGTATAGTTTGAAGTTGGATAGCAGGCTGCCTCCATCATTATTATTTTTGCTTAAGATTGCCTTGGTTATTATGGCTGTTTTTTGAGTGCATTTGAACTTTAAAATATATTTTTCTAGTTCTGTGAAGAATTGTAATAGTAGTTTAATAGGAATAGTATTAAATCTATGTATTGCTTTGGGTAGTATGGCCATTTTCACAATTGATTCTTCCTATCCATGAGCCTGGAATGTTGTTTCATTTGTGTCATCACTGATTTCTTTGAGCAGTGTTTTATAGTTCTCCTTGTAGACATCTTTTACCTCCCTGGTTAGCTTTATTCCTAGGTATTTTATTCTTTTTGTGGCAGTGGTGAATGGGATTGCATTCCTGATTTGGCTCTAGCTTGACTGTTGTTGGTGTACAAGAATGTTAGTGAGTTTTGCATATTGACTTGTGTCCTGAGACTTTGCTGAAGTTGTTTATCAGTTTATCAAGTTTTGGGGCTCAGAATATGCAGTTTTCTAAACATGGAATCATGTAATCTGCAAGCAGGCACTAGTTTTACTTTCTCGTTTTCTATTTGAATACATTTTATTTCATTCATTTGCCTCATTGCCCTGGCCAAGACTTCCAATACTATGTTAAAAAGGAGACACTATCCTTGTCTTATGCCAGCCTTTAGGGGGAATGCTTCCAGATTTTACATATTCAGTGTGAGGCTGGCTATGGGTTTGTTAATAGAAGGCGCTTATTATATTGAAGTATGTCCCTTCAATAACTAGTTTATTGAGAGTTTTTAACATGAAGGAGTTTTGAATTTTACTGAAAACCCTTATTGCATCTATTGAAATAATCATGTGTTTTTGTCCTTAGTTTGATTGGGATGAATTACATTTATTGATTTGCATATGTTGAACCAGCCTTGAATCCCGGGAATGAAGCCAACTTGATTGTGGTGGATAAGCTTTTTGATGTGCTGCTGGATTCAGTTTGCTAATATTTGTTGAGGATTTTTGAACTGATATTCATCAAGGATATAGGCCTTAGGTTTTTTGTTGCTGTTGTTTTTCTGTTTCTGCCAGATTTTGATATCAAGAAGATGCTTGCCTCATAAAATGAGTCAGGGTAGAGTCCCTCCTCCTCAATTTTTTAAAATAGTTTCAGCAGAAATGGTACCAGCTCTTATTTGTACATCTAGTACAATTCAGCTGTGAATCCGTTGTATCCTGGGCCTTTTTTGGTTGGTAAGCTATTCATCACTGTCTCAATTTCAGAACTTGTTACTGGTCTGTTCAGGGGTTCAGTTTCTTCCTGGTTCAATCTTGAGAGGTTGTATGTGTCCAGGAATTTATCCATTTCTTCTAGAATTTCTATTTTATGTGCATAGAGGTGTTTATAATATACTCTGATTATTATTTGTATTTCTTTGGGGTCAGTGGTAATACCCTCCTTGTTATTTCTGATTGTGTTTATTGAGTCTTCTCTCATTTATTAGTCTAGCTAGTGGTCTATTTTATTTTTTTCAGAGAAACACCTCCTGGATTTATTGATCTTTTGAGTGCTTTTTAGTGACTCATTCTCCTTCAGTTCAGCTCTGATTTTGGTTATTTCTTGTCTTCTGCTAGCGCTGGGATTTATTTTTTCTTGGTTGTCTAGTTATTTTAGTTGTGATGTTAGGTTGTTATCTTGAGATCTTTCTAACTTGTTAATGTGGGCATTTAGTGCTACAAATTTCCCTGGTAACACTGCATTAGCTGTGTCCCAGAGATTCTGGCATGTTGTATCTTTGTTCTCATTAGTTTCAGAGAACCATTTGACTTTTGCCTTAATTTCATTATTTACCTAAACGTCATTCCTGAGAAGGTTACTCAATTTCCATGTAATTGTATGGTTTTGAGTAAATTTCTTAGACTTGATTTCTAATTTGATTATGCTGTTGTCAGAGGGATTGTTTATTATGATTTCAGTTTTTTTGCATTTGCTGAGGAGTGTGTTACTTTGATTATGTTATCAATTTTAGAGTACATGCCGTGTGGCAATAAGAATAATGTATATTCTGTTGCTTTTTGGTGGAGAGTTCTGTAGATATCTACAAGGGCCATTTGATCTTGTGCTGAATTCATGTCCTGAAAATCTTTCTTAATTTTCTTTCATGATGATCTGTTTAATATTGTCAGTGGGGTGTTAAAGTTTCCAACTATTATCTTGTGGGAGTCTAAGTCTCTTTGAAGTTTTCTAAGAACTTGTTTTATGAATCTGGGTTGCTCTTGTGTTGGGTGCATATATATTTAGGACAGTTAGATCTTCTTGTTGAATTGAACCATTTATATTTATATAATACCCCTTTTTGTCTTTTTTGGTATTTGTTGGTTTAAGTCTGTTGTGTGTGAACTTATGATTGCAACTGCTGCTTTTTTTTTTTTTTTTCTGTTTTCCATTTTTTCGGTAAATTATCTCCATTCCATTATTTTGAGACTGTGTGTGTCATTGCATGTGAGATGGGTCTCTTGAAGATGGCATACCATTGGGTTTTGGTTCTTTATCCAGCTTTCCATTCTGTGCCTTTTAATTTGGGCATTTATCCCATTTACATTTAAAGTTAGTATTGTATGTGTGGATGTGATTCTGTTATTATGATGTTTTGCAGGCTTGCTTATGTGGTTGCTTTTTAGTGTCCCTGTTCTCTGTACTTTAGTGTGTTTTTGTCGTGGCTGGTAAATTTCCAAATTTCATGCTTCCTTCAGGAGCTCTTGCAAGGCAGGCCTGTGACAACAAATTTCCCCAGCTTTTGCTTGCTTGTAAAGAATCTTATTTATCCTTTGCTTATAAAGCTTTGGCCGGATATGAAATTCTGGGTTGGAAATTATTTTCTTTGAGAACGTTGAATATTGGTTCCCAATCTCTTCTAGGCTGTAGGGTTTCTGTTGAGATGTCTACTGTTAGTCTAATTGTCTTCTCTTTGAACGTAATCTAACCTCTCTCTCTAGCTGCCTTTAACATTTTTTCCTTCACTTCGACCTTGGAGAATCTGATGATTTTGAGTCTTGGGATGACATTCTCATCAAGTATCTTACTGGGGTTCTCTTCATTTCCTGAATTTGAATATTGGTCCGTCTATCTAGGTTGGGGAAGTTCTCATGGATGATATCCTAGAATACGGTTTCCATATTAATTCCATTATCCCATATCTTTCAGGGACATAAATGAGTCATAGATTTGGCCTCTTTGCATAATTCCATATTTTTGGAGGCTTGGTTCATTCCTTTGCATTCTTTTATTTGACTCTTGTATTTCAGAAAGCCAGTCTCCAAGCTCTAGATTTCTTCCTCCATTTGGTCTATTCTGCTGTTAATACTTGTGATTACATTATGAAATACTTGTAATGTGTTTTTCTATTAAGTCAGTTACATTCTTTTCTATAGTGGTTTTTTTGTGTGTCAGTTCCTGCGTTGTTTTATCATAATTTTTAGCTTTCTTGAATTGAGCTTCAACATCTTCCTGTGGCTCGATTATCTTCATTCGTATCCATATTATGAATTCTATCTCTGTCATTTCAGTCATCTCATACCTGTTCAGAACCCTTGCTGGAGAACTGATGTAGTCATTTGGAGAAAAGAAGGCACTCTGGCTTTTTGAGTTTTCAGGGTCCCTGTGCTGATTCTTTCTCACATTTGTGGGATAATATGTCTTCAAGGCTTGAGGTTTCAGACCTTTGGATTGTTTTGATTCCCCTTTTATCCTATTAACTTTGAGGGTTTGATCATGGTACAAGGTGCATTCAATCATCTGGCTTTGTTTTTGGATGATTTTAGGGGGACAATTCTCAGTTTCCAAATCCTGGACTGCATGCTCTAGCTCTTGGGGACTTGGATTAGGCACCACTTTTGTTCTTTGTCTACTCAAGTTTAAGAATCTACTGCACTGGAGGGGCTGAAATGCATCAGCTGCAGGAGAGTGCTAGCAGAGCCTGGGTACCTGCTCCCTTCAGGCATTCACCACAGTGATGGAGGCAATGTAGTTTGGGAGGGTGGACTGCTGGCGACTGTGCATGTATGTGATCACACTGGAGGTGGTATTGGCTCTGGGGCAAAGTGCTGGCAGGTGTAGGTCTGTGTGCCTTCTCTTTGTTCTGTAAGCAGGAGTGGGTCAATCAGGGTGAGGGAGGATCTGCTGTTCTCTGCACAGTGGTAGCACAAGGGCAAGGTGCCTTCAGGGGAAGGCTGGTTGACTCTGTGTCTGCCAAAGCTCTATATGCAATGGTGGTAGGTGGGGAGAGAGAACAAGAACGTACTCCTGCATGCTGGTGAGGAAATCAAAACCCACCCATGTAGACAGGTGCCAGCAAAGTGATAAGAGGAGGTGTTGTGGGCCTGGAATAAGCAGTAGTACAGGGAAAATGTTGCCAGGCTGGTACACAGCCAAAGGGGCCAGCTCACTGGAGCTCTCTTCTGGTCGGGCAAGGTCTGCCAGCCAGAAGCTATGGTGCAGGCCCTCAGGGCACCCAACACTGCCCTACAAGCAGGCATGGCCAGGCTGGGGCCCCAGGAGAGACCAGTACACCAAGGGCTACTCAGGTCTTTGACAAACCTGACAAAAACAAGAAATGGGGTAAGGATTCCCTATTTAATAATTGGTGCTGAGAAAATTGGCTAGCCATAAGTAGAAAGCTGAAACTGGATCCTTTCCTTACTCCTTATATGAAAATTAATTCAAGATGGATTAAAGACTTAAATGTTAGACCTAAAACCATAAAAACCCTAGAAGAAAACCTAGGTAATATCATTCAGGACATAGGCATGGGCAAGGACTTCATGTCTAAAACACCAAAAGCAATGGCAACAAAAGCCAAAATTGACAAATGGGATCTAATTAAACTAAAGAGCTTCTGCACAGCAAAACAAATACCATCAGAGTGAAGAGGCAACCTACAGAAAGGGAGAAAATTTTTGCAATCTACCCATCTGACAAAGGGCTAATATCCAGAAGTCAATCAAATTTACAAGAAAAAAACAAACAACCCCATCAAAAAGTGGTCAAAGGATTTGAACAGACACTTCTCAAAAGAAGACATTCATACAGCCAACAGACACATGAAAAAATGCTCATCATCATTTGCCATGAGAGAAATGCAAATCAAAACCACAATGAGATACCATCTCACACCAGTTAGAATGGCAATCATTAAAAAATCAGGAAATAACAGGTGATGGAGAGGATGTGGAGAAATAGGAACACTTTTACACTGTTGGTGGGACTGTAAACTAGTTCAACCATTGTGGAAAACAGTGTGGCGATTCCTCAAGAATCTAGAACTAGAAATACCATTTGATCCAGTCATTCCATTACTGGGGATATATCCAAAGGATTATAAGACATGCTGCTATAAAGACACATGCACACGTATGTTTATTGCGGCACTATTCACAATAGTAAAGACTTGGAATCAACCCAAATGTCCATCAGTGACAGACTGGATTAAGAAAATATGGCACATATACACCATGGAATACTATGCAGCCATAAAAAAGGATGAGTTCGTGTCCTTTGTAGGGACATGGATGCAGCTGGAAACCATCATTCTGAGCAAACTATCACAAGAACAGGAAACAAAACACCGCATGTTCTCACTCATAGGTGGGAATTGAACAATGAGATCACTTGGACACAGGAAGGGATCATTACACGCCGGGTCCTATTGTGGGGAGGGGGGATGGGGAGGAATAGCATTAGGAGATATATCTAATGCAAATGACGAGTTAGTGGGTGCAGCACACCAACATGGCACATGTATACATATTTAACAAACCTGCATGTTGTGCACATGTACCCTAGAATTTAAAGTAAAATAAAATAAAATAAAAAACTAGTCCCATCTGATGGGCAAAACCACCCTGCAGAGATCAGGTCCAAAATTTCCCTTGGGCTAAAGTATCCTGTGGGAGCAAGTTAAGTTGAAGGGGATATGTGGCCCTGACCATGCTCCATTACAGAAGTTCCTGCACCAAAACCTCTTGGCTCCACATCAGCTGGCTTGTTGTCCCTACCACTTCTCTAGGTAGCTCTCTCTGCCATCTCAAGTGTCCATGGTAATCAAGGTGCCACCAAGGTCTCTTGGTGGTGTTTCAGAGGCCCAAGGAAAGAGCACTTTGCTCCTTCCAGTTCAACTCACCCATTCCTCCAGAGCTGAACTAGGAGCAGGCCCCAGTGTGCAGTAGCCCTGTGCAGGATTCCCAGCTTCCTCCCACTTCAGCCCAGCCTCTGTGTCTTCTTTCCATCCACTTTTAGTGTCTTCTCTCTGAAAATCTGTCAGGAGCATGCCAGTTGTCTCAGTCCCTCAGTGGGAGCTTTTCCACCTGGCTGCGTCTAGTCGGCCATCCTGCCCCCACCTAGGCTTCTGCTTTTTATTTTTAAACCAGCCATAAAAATATAAAGATTAAAGTATGTAAAAAGTGTATTTCAGCAATTTTCACTTGTCTGGAGGAAAGACAGTTTTATAAATCTCACCAGAAGTCATTAGAATAAGATTTATAGTGCACATTTCCTTACATTGTACCCAAGATATATAAAAAGTTTTAAATTTGGTTCACATATCAGTGGTTTATAACAATGGAATCACTTTTCCTTTGTCTATACTTACTATTTGCTTTTTTATGAGAGCGTTTTTTTTACAATGAAGAGTGACTGGGAAAAAAGAGGTCAATGGGTCCATTATTTAAACTTTTAAAGGCATTATGTCACAACGGGAATTCTATTCAACATCAACAGCTCATAGAACTAAACAGAAGTAATGTCTTGACTCATATTTCAAAATATAGACTTATTAATCACTTGCATAACATAAAAGATCAATTCAAAGTATTGGATATCCCTGTAAACCCTTTTGGACAAATACACCTGATTCCTAAAACTTATAATATTTTATTTACATGTATATAAAATATATTGCCATTTAAATGAAGCACATTTTAGAAATGTGTTGGATCATTGTGGTTCTTAAGTCCTTCCTCATATACATCTCAAGACTAAATATCTCTGTAATACATTGTCTTTGCCTTGTGTCTTGAATATTTATTTCAGTTATTTTGCTTTTAAAGTAATACAAACACAAAACTTTGACAGTAGTCACACCTCAAGCCACATTAGTTAATACTTATGGGACAGTAGTTCCTCTTTGGAGAAAAGAAATCTTAAGTATCTCCAGGTTATGGGATTCTGGAACCCAGAGAGAACCCTTTGAAAGAGTCTACAACATGAGAATCCAAGTAGGTTGACTTCAGGCTAGCCCTGGGCAGACTACTTGATAAATCACTGAGTATTTTAAGAGTGATTCATGTATTTTTTTTGCTAGGATAAAATTTATGATTTGTAAATTACTTACTAAGGTACTGGGAAAATGGTCAGTTCATTTGGGCAGTATTCCAACCATATTCAGCCTGTATTTGAATCATTAAGAACACGAAGACAGTCACTATGACTATATCAGGGTTAAATAATTTGCTTTCAATACTCCATTGATTAAATAAATATTTACTGATTATGTATATTTGTGAAATAATTCTTCATCAGTCTTTAGCATTGCTGCATCTCTTGAGAGCAGAGGCATGAACTAGGCTTTTGTTCCAGAAAATCTTGTCGAGCATGTTTATATAAAACAGAACATAGAGATAGCCAGTGCTTCATCCAAACAAGGCTCTGCTTGTACTAATACTTATCTTTCATTTTCTTCGGGTTTCTTTTATAATTTATTTTGTTTTTTTAATTTGAATGTTTCTATTTGTATATTATAATTTAACAAGGTGCAATTTTAGCTTAACAAAAGCCACTCTATTCTCATAACACTCTCTCTATAAAATGTGGAAATTTTGCAGAGAGAGGGTGAGTTATTTCCATTAGAGAAAGTATTAAGATTTAACTTCTTTTTTTTTTTTTAGGTTAAATGTTATCTGTTCCTTTATGATAACTGAGATGTTATCTGCTGAGATTTGCAAGCTGCTGTGTACCTGAAGGCCTTGCTTTCTCTTGCACAGGGGCACACATCATAAATAAGATGGGCAACTGGCCTAGTGATCTAATGCGGTGATGTCTAATCTGAAAGTCACATGCTCAATCTTGCCCACAAATGTGTTTCGGTTGACCAGCCAGTATTAAAAAAAAAAAAGAAAGAAAAAAAAAAGAAAAGAAAGAGCTTTCAAATACAATCTGTGTTCATATTCCTAACTGTTCTTGAAATATTTGAAGATGAGGCTATCCTACCACAGTCCCCATGGCAGCTATGGCTGTAACAGAATAGTACTGGATCCTCTCAGATGAAACATGTGCTTTCCAGTTTTCTGTCCCATCTGCTTCATTTGTCCTGTTGGATTCCTATAATTACTAACTTGTTAATGAACCATGCTTTGATTTCTAGTCTCCTATGCACAAAACAGCAGAAGTGGTATTTCATAAATATCAATCACATATGTGATTTCCTGAACTGACCCTTCCTATGGCTTTCGTTCCCACATAGAAAATAATCTAAATGTTTTATTTTGCTCTAGAAAGCCCCATATGATCTTAGACCACTTCACAGACCTTATTTCTTATCAGACTTTCTCCACCCACCCCCATTATATCTATTTATATGGAACTTCTTTCTCCCTGTTACCTGAACATGGTAAGGTCATTTATTATGATTTTGTGCATTTGCTGTCTTTTATGTTAGGAGCACACATACATGTTATCTCTCTTCCTGTGGCTTCTTTTCAGAATCTTTACAATACCCTCCTTCAGTCAGCTCTGTGCACTGTTGTAAACATAATCTGTAACACACAACCAATCTTCTCATTAATCTGATTTAAATCCATCAAGAAGTTTTCACTAACCACAGCATAACAGTCAAACTTGTTGGCATGATATACAAGTCTACTGAATCCAGATTGAATATACATTTACGTCTTACACTCCCACTCTTCTTTTATGAAACGTATGCTGTACCAGACTCTGCACCATTTTCCAATTGACTGAGCATTTCTATAGCTTTGTTTTTATTAGGCTAGTGAAAAAGTAATTGTGGTTTTGCCATGAAAACTGCAATTACTTTTGCACCAACCCAATATATTTGTGATTGTTCTCTTGACCTAACTGACTTTCCCCTTTCTTACCAAAATCTAACTCAAACTATCATTACCAGTCAAAAATATGCATGATTCATTATGTATATTTTTCTATCTTCTGTGATACTGCAGCATTTTCTTAGACTTTTAAAACAAAAGTAAATAAATAAAATAAAATCAGTGTCTTGAATGCCATTTAAGGAACTCCTAAATAGACTCCAAGTTCGCTGAAAATAACAATCAGGTTTATACTCCAGTATATAGCACATTCTCAATAAATTTATTAAATTCAAGTGAAAACTATTGAAATTCATATCTGACTTGCAATTTAGTACTATGAGAAGACCACCAAAATCAATACTTCTAAGTCATTGGCTCAGTTCTGTCCCCCTTAGGTGACTCAAAAAAAAATTCAATGTGCAAAAGAAATTGGGTTTGGACTTTGATTATGACTATGCAAAACAAACTATAGTCTAGGAAGCTTGTCCAACCCACCTTATTTTGTTGTTGTTCTACTTTGTTTTGTTTTAGGCTTTTAGCATACCGAAGCCGTGGTTTTTAGTTTCTGCCTCTAGTGATAAGTGGAAAAGAGGATGAGGAAAGGGCCTTGCTGGTCCAACCAGAAACAGAAACTAAGAACCCATGACTTTTGATCTCACTGGGACACTCCTGGGAGGTGATTTTGTATCATGTAACTTGATTCATTCAGATCGATATGATAATGGATGAAAAAGAAAACTCAAGTCCTATTGTAGCAGGGCATTGGCCGTATAGATCATAGCTTAATAGCCAAACTTGGTTTCTTCTGAGAATAGAAAAGCCTTAACTTTATGGAATAAAATAAAATTCTCATGGTTTGCAGCCAAGAAGAGACACTTCTGCTGGCTTCAGTAAAGAAAAAAGCAAGCACAACCTTCATGTTTGGGTCAGTTTCCTTTGTCTTCTAAGTTTCAAGAAGATGACATGATGAGTCCCAGGTGGATGCTGCATGAGCAATAGGTTTGTAGCATACTTCAGGAACTCGGAATTTACGGAATCCAAATACTTCATAATTGCCTACAAGTAAACTTGAATAAGTTTTGCTCCTGACAGAAACACTATCCAAATTATTCTGAGAAGTAAACAAACCTTCTCTGGAGGGAAGCACTCTCTTTTGTGCCTTGTCAAATCATGTCATGCAAACATGAACATTTGCAGAATCAAAATCAAAAACATTCTAAAAACATAGAAAAATTAAATATGAGTGTAGGTGTGAGTATCTTGTTTGGTTGAAGAACTGGCTAAGTATGTAGAAACAGAAGGGACATATATTAAAAGTTAGCATTTTTGCTAGTGAGATTATCAGTGTCCCTAGAACATTTGATAACATATCTACATTTTGCCAGTCATTTTCTGGAGAAAATGCTTCATGGTAGCAAATTCAAGGTGACAGCCAACAAAGAAGATATTACTGAGAAGAGAGACAAATTTAGTTCTGCAGATTAAGTTAATCATAGCCTCTCTTCTCCTTTCTGTCAAAAGCTAGTTCCTCCTGTTCATAACTAAATCAGCCTTCCAAAACAATTGGGCTCTCAATTCAGGCATAACATAAAAGTAAAAAATGTCTAGATTTCTGACTTTCTGTAAATATTTATACCTGTGAATTTATAGACAGCTACGTTTTATTCTTTCACCTTTTTCCATATCTTTAAAATATTGAGCATTTGCATCAATAAAGCCACATAAAATATATTTCTATTTATGTGACGCTGTAAAAACAACTAATCAGAAAACTACCATGCCAATTCCAAATTATGAGGAATCAATTGTTGGACAGATTGATTGTTGCCTTTAAGCCTGTAACAATGGTGGGGAAGGAGCTGGTTTGAGGAAAAGAGGCAATAGACTGCTGCTGATCCTGAAATTATATTTCTGTCTTTTTCTTCATTCGATCTCATGCATTTTCTTCTTTCAGTCTGATTTGGACTTGCCACTAGCATTTGAGATTATATGGTGCTTGCCTCTAACAAAGGGAAGTTTGTAACTAGTTTGCATTTGTAAAGCTTCTAGAGAATAAATAAATTTCTGATAACCCTCCCATTCAAACCAATTTATTAGAGAAAAACTGCTTAATTTGTTACTTTACCAGAATTCAGGGGAATCTCACATATCCAAAATTAAGCATTCTTTATAAAAACTGTGCCATTTTCAAACATTTACTTTTCTTGAACCTCCTTGAAAGTCATTGCAAAAGCAAAGTGTTTCAGAAATAGGTGCACTTACTTCTAACTAGCAATCTCAGAACATCAGTTGACATTTTTAAAGATACAGAAAATTTCAAAGTAAAAACATTTAAAATTTGCTTTTCTCCTCACTAGGAGGATGCATTTGATTATACATTTTAGATGATTTAACACAATATTTATGTGGCATAAAGAGTCTTTGCTATGACTTCCAGATCTTTTAATATGAAAAAAAATATTGAAAATAGTCTATTGCATTTGTCTTTAAATTTAAATTATAATAAAACTGATTTACTTTACTAGATGAACTGTAATGATTAATAGTACATCTCTTGGAGCCAGAATGCCCAAATTTGAATCTGCTATTTAATAGCTGTGCTATCTTGAAATATTGGGCAGGTTATTAATATCTCTGCACTTCAGTTTTATCATATTTGAAATAGAGATGATAATGAAGCTTTTTAAGGTTGATGTAAGGATTAAATGAGTCAATATTGGTAAATTTTGAATGTTATCTAGAATGTGGTAAGTGATAGTGGGTGGTTAACTATCCTTATTAAGATTAATGAGCCAGGCAGCCTCTGCATAGTGTTAGGCATCTTCTTTATTAACAAGGGTCCAATTAGGACATAGCACTCAGCAGTACAATATGAAGTTCTATCAGAACTACCTTTCCTGTGGATTCCTCAATTGGAAAATAAAGCAAGGGAGAATTGTATCACTAAAAACATGAATGTAAAGGAAACAACCTTCATACTTGACATGGTTTAGCTGTGTCACCACCCAAATCTAATCTTAAACTGTAATCTCCATAATTCCCACATGTCAAGGGCAGGACCTGGTGGGAGGTGATTGGATCATGTGGGCAGTTTTCCTCATGCTATTCTCTGATAGTGACTGAGTTCTCACAAGATCTAATGGTTTCATAAGTATTTGACATTTCCTCCTACACACATTTACTCTCGCTCACCTACTGCCATGTAAGACACCTGCTTCCCCCTCTGCCATGATTGTAAGTTTCCTGAGGCCTCCCCAGCCATGTGGAACTGTCAGTCAATTAAACCTCTTTCTTGTATAAATTACCCAGTCTCAGGTACTTCTTTATAGCACTATGAAAATGAACTAATACAATACTTAATAATATCAATTTTATTTCAACAGCAAGAGTAATCATTGATTATAAAGATGATCCAGAAATAGTTTTTAATGTCTGGGGCACAATATCTGGAACCTGTAGTTATTTAGTTTCAGAAACTAACTCATAATTTTCAGATACCAAGTAATAATTTTCAGATATTTATTTTTAAAATGTCCTGCATTCTGAAAGAGTAGTATAGCTTTGTTTTTCTGGTTATTGCTTTTATGTTTAGCTTATGAGGAACCATAGCAATTTATAATTTTTGTGACACAAAGATGAACTATGTGTATTTATTTATTTTTTACCTTATTAACTATGAGACCTATTTTCCTCAGGAACAGATCATATCATTGGCAATCTAGGCGTTCTCCTAACCCAGTCATGCCCTAGAAGGTTGGCCACCAGAAATGTTAAAACAGGTCCTTATAAAAGGCATGAATATAAAAACAAGAGACTGCCCTGAGGAGGAGGTGCCAGCCTCTGGCCAAGCATTGAGGTTTCTCTGGCCCAAGCAAATCATTGAGCCTGCTCCAAGTTTTGCCTTCTCTGCCATCACTGTTGACATGGTGTTGGAGACTGGCAGATAATTTAACATTGTGGCTCCAATTCTAATTGTCTATGTGTTCAAAGCTGTTATTAGTTTTTATTAGTAGTAATAATATGTCAATGCTACTATTATTATTATTACTCATTATTATAACTAACTATTTTCAGATAGCAATTGGTCTGTTTAGAACAGGTCCCTGTTAATCTCTCATTAATTGATCCCTGACTTCACCATTTGATTTCATAGTTTAACTACTAGACCAAATCTATATTTGTTGCTTCTGATGTAAACATCTCAATGTCTGCCTATCTTGTAATAGTCCTATTATTCTTAAAAAAAAAAAAAGAAAAAAAAAGGAATAGAAAAAGAAGGAAAATTTATTTTCACAGTTTATAGTTTATCTTTATCATTTATTGACTAATCACCACACATTAAAATGTTCTTTTTATTTGGTGAATATATTTAAGAGTCTAGCTTATGGTCTTGGAAATTGTACCCAAGTAAGGGCATAGCTTTCTGTGTGTTAGTATCACTGACATTACTTTTACAATTATGTACCTCTCTATACTTAACCTTAGTTACTTGTTTCTCATTCCGTATTTTGTACAAATTCGAATTTATCTCTCAGCTCATTAAAGAGCTTACTGTATAACCATGTTGCTTTGAGAAGTGTGGCCTAGTAATTTCTCAAGGATAATTGGAAAAAAGTTTAAATTGTTTATAAATATTGCAAGAAATCGCCACCTTTCCCTAGATATTCTTTCTTTAAAACAACAATATGAATTCATTGGTCACCAATATCTTTTATAAGGCAACCCAACAATATTTATCAATACTTCATCCCACTTTCTAGAATAAGACAGACATTCAAATTAATTTCCCCTTTCAAAGTGTTGATGGCTTGTGAAATTAGACTCAGGTAGATAGCCTGGAAAACTGTATTAGCCTCTCCCTCTCACTCAGACTTTCTGAATGAATAGACAGCATTTCCTCTATTTAAAAGATGCCTGTATTTCATTTCATAAGCATCAAATGTCTCTATAAAGAGAAAAATGGGAGTCAAGAGAATTGGTATTTTTCAAGTGAGAAGAACTCAGACTAGATTCTATGATTAAATGTAGAAACAACTCTCCAAAAAACTAATTTATGAAAATCATTAAATTAGTATAACCACTTCATTTTGAAAAATAGCTACAGCAAAATCTAGTGTTTGGTTTATGTATTTATTTTTAGGTATTCCTTTTCCTTATGGAAAAAATAACTTTTATTTGGCTTTTTATTTATTTGTTTAGTATCAATATGAGTTAAGAAGAGACATGTTAAAATGCTGGAAAAAATGTATACAAAAAATGAAATCAAGAGAGAAAATAGTTCACGATAGCAGGACCTCTTCCTGTTATATTGCAAGAATATGGATTTATATTTATTGTATAATCTGCTTATATTCATGCAAAAATAAAAGCAAATATGCAAAAATGGAGGGTATGAGATTTACTGATTATCATACATTTAACTGGAAATTTGAAAAGCTGATATGTTATTTTATCAAAATGAATATTTTATAGAAAAACTAAAATGTCTTTAATGAAGTATATCACAAGGTACCATAAAGAACTGTCATAAATAGACAGTATTCTCCATCCTATAATTTGCCCTGGTTCTAAAACGATCCAGCTAAATAATTCTGTCCTTAAAACTGTAAACAATCAACCACAACCAAGTATTTTCAGAAAAGCTTTTACACAATGTGTTCAAGTAAAATGAGTAAAGCCAACTGTCAGTGCTAATTGCTTAGCAGGAATATTCTAACAAATTCAATTCAGATAAAATAATGAAAAATAAAATGATTTTTTATTAACTTAATTGCTTTGGGTTCTCTCTAGCCCTGGAGATATTTCAGAAAGAGAAAACAAATAAATAAATGAAGAGTAATTTTAAAAGAAGGAAATGAAGCTAATGGCAAGTGAAATATTTCCCTATGGAATCAACAGACTTGTCTGCTGCCCCATGTGTTCAATCCAGCCTGTATACGCAACAAAACACACAAGGGTGTGACTGGAACCTCAACTCAGGCTCTCTGATGTTCTCAGAACTCAACAGTGGCAAGTCCATCGCTTTTGTTGGTCGTGAAGGACATTATCAACAACACTGTCTGAAATCTGCAAAACCCCGTGTATCAATAATTTTCAAAATTAACACCCCAAATAAAGGGGAATCAAATATTGCATGGCAATAATCTAGAGGATCTAAACACCTTATTATCAGTCCCTTTGTCTGTTTTGGATTATTCAAATCCTAGTAAAATGATTCAAATTCTCTTTGGTCATCTATCAATACCAACAATATTGATCAGGTGGGGTTCTGCGTGCCTAGGGACCATAAAAGACACTTAAAATGTTTAAGTAGTTTAGTAATATCTTTCAGTTGAAGATATGACTTCAGATTAGTGGATTTAAAAGTGCTTATAAGTCTTTTTCCCAGGCTTTGTCTCCTCCTGGTTAGATAAGTACTGCACACATATGTATGTGTGCTCACATACACACTCACATGCACACACCCCTTTACATTGCAATTCTTCATGGAATAAATATCTATTGAGTATCTTTCATATGCCAGGTACAATCCTAGGTTCTAGGATGGAAAACAATTGAATAAAGAAAAGTCATTGCCACAAAGATTATAGTTGAGTTACTTCCTACTTCATTTTATAAGTTAATTAATTGAAAAAAATCATGATTCAACTTCACATATTAAATCAGATTTTCTAATCCAATTAAACATCTCATTATAGAGCATATTTAATAATTTAAGCATGTTGATATTACCTTTTAATAATAATAACACTATCATCTACCATTACTTAATATTTTGAAGGAATAAGATACTGTGCTAAGAGTTTTATATAAAATATTCATTCATTCAGCAAACATGTATTAGTATCTATACCTTACTAGAAAATAGTATAGGCTTGGGCTTCCCATGCATTTCAAATTAAAAGGCTGATGCTTTACCCCAATAGTGGTGATTAACTCCAACTTTCATATTCAAATGACTAATAGAAGGAGGTTCTCTATACTCCTACTTCCTTTACATTTTTTAACACACTGTGAGATAATAAAATACAAAGAAACAACAACTCCCAGAAAGCTCTACTAAGAGTACTCTGTCTCTCTTTCTATTTCATAGAAATTTAGTTATTGAAACAAAAACCCACAAAAGTAAAAATTTTACTTCACATCCCAGCTTCCTGAGACCCATTGCTTGCTGTAAGGTATACATTTATTTCACTATTTTTTTTCTTTAAAATAATTTCAAATTTACAGAAAAGTTGGAAGAACAGAATATATATTTTTTTCTGAACCATTTCATAGAACATCGAAGATGTGCTAGGCCTTTATTCCTGAACACTCAATTTGTATTTTCTATTAACATGGACAATATCTTCAAGGCCAATACAAGCATAAAAATCAGAAAATTATTAATGATGACATGTTATAATCATCTAAAGCACAGATTATCTGAGCAGAAGGTTCTATTTTTTTATTTTTTATAAAAACTGACCAGCTCAAAAGTACATCAATTATAAAAGGAATTCTTGGGATTTAATGATAAAGCACAAATACAACAATAAATTGAAGAGCTGGAAGACGAATGCAAGCTACTTACTCAGAATACTCAGAATATAGAGCCAAACAGACATGTAAATCAGAAAAGCAAAGATTAGACAATCAGAGTCAACTCAGGAAATACAACATTCGATAAATCTTGTTGAAGAAGGCTTTCAGGGACAGTGATGAAACCCTTCCAATGAGAGCTTCAGAGACACAGTACTGCCAAAGGACTATCACCTACTATCAGGAAAAGAACTAATCCCCCTCAGTAAATGTTAAAATGACCTTTGGAAATGAAACTCAGTATGCTTATACAAAACATTCTTACATTGTCAGTGACTCTTCCATCTTCCCCATGTACAGTAGAGATACAGAGAGGAGGCATGGGAATGGGGGCAAATCACTCAGTCAGTCTTTCTTTTGACTACCTAAGATTCAAATTGCCCTGAGGGAATGAATCTTTTTCCTAAGGATTGTGGAAACAGAACTGCCACTTGTAATACAGCCTTAGAAGTAGGCAGGGGACAAGCGGATTATTATCTCTCAGACCTGCTACTTCTACTTCAGAGCTGCTACTTTAAAATAATCATACAAAATTAAAGCAAACAAATACCCTCCCCTAATATCTATCATACCATGTTTTACAAGCCATAACATTTTGGATTACAATAGACCTTTGGAGAAATAATACTTGAATATTCCTTCCTCTTGCATGACCCACAGGTGGTCAACATGTGACTTGCATTCCTCACCCTGCCATTGAAGAATGGGCAGTTAATACCCCAGCAGTCCTCCAGAAAAAGCTGTTTTTGCTTTCTCAAGGGTAAGTCATCAGTCCACAGATGCCCTTGACTGCTGGGAGCACATAACAAGCAAGCCTTTGAAGGTTCCCATTGGAGAAGCCCCCAATAATACTGGAGTTAGAAGATAGCTCCCTCAGTTCTTTCAGTTGGTGGGATTTTATCAGAGGGCTCTGGGAGAGATTTCTTGAAAACAACAAAACTGATGAATTATATAAAATTATTTAAACTATTAAGAGACACATGCAACTGGGAGGCACTGAATTAGTGTTAGGTCAAAAAAAAAAACCTAAGCAAGTGAAAATATGTGTTTAATAATGTTAGAGAAAACAAAATATTGAAAGAAATATAAAGCAATCCTTGTGGAGTACATGACTGAGCTCTAAATGCTATCATTTAGTCAATATAATTAACATGAATATTCATTTGATCAACATTATGATACACTATTTCAAGACAATGAGAGCATAAAAGTGGAGATATGTGTGATAAGGGCTGGAAAATTAAAGCTAAATTGTCATCTTCCATAGTGAGAAGCCAATAAATAAGGCCTATTAATAAAAAATCAAGACACAGTAGTATAACCATGTTACTTAAAGATACAGAGAGATCTTAAAAGAATCAGCAAATGTAGTTGCAAGTAGTTGCATCAGTGAAACAGGAACTGGGCTGGGAACGAACAGAGGCAATTGCTGTTTTTGTAGCAAACCTAATAGAACCATTTGACACTTTAAAGTACATACCTGTATAAGTTTTATTAAAATAAAAAGTAAATTGAAAATACTATACTGCATATATTGAAATCTAAATGGCCCTATAAATTTTATTTTTAATGTACATTTTACATTTATTTGATATTGTTTGCTTCCCTGAGATATGTAAGCTTGATAGCAGCCTGGTTGGAACTTTAAGAACACAAAACTGAAAATATTTACTTTCCTGCAAATGGAAAAAAAAATAAGCTACTGACACTATAGTAAAGCAGAATGTTTACTTACTGATTACTTGCTGATTACAGAAACTATGATCACCTGCAATGGTGGCCAAAAGGACAGAAATCTTATGTAAATAACTCAGAATTGTACACATAACAAGCCATTTATGAAATACTGAAAAAATACCCATAGAAAAATATTATGGAAAGTTCACTGTCACCGTTTTACAGTTAGCAGAATTATGAATAACCCTGAGAGAGGCTGCACATCACAACTGTGTCTTGCAATGTTTCTTTCAAAATTGTAACATTTACACCAAAACTAAGAGTTATAAGATCATTCATCATCAGTGACCTTTAGCAAATTTGTCTGTGATGATTTGAAAATTTTTTATTTGATCTCCTCATGGAAAGTGCATTTGGATATCTTAATTTCAAATTACACATGTATTAATGGCTCAAAAATATATGTCGATAAACTCAAGTGAGCCTATTATTATACTATTTTATCACATATTTGTTAATGGTGCCTGATTTACCTGATGAATGAAATTGTAAGTCTTGACCCAAATGAGTACCAATTAACATTTGTATTATATAGCTGGAAAAGGGAACTGACAGATTCTTGAATGCCAGAGGTCTCAACTTGTATAGGCTAGATGTAATCTTAATAGACAGAAACCTCATAGGATAAATGACATTCTTTGACTATTTTAACCTAAGTTTTTATTCTGCTTTTAGATTTTATCAAATAGATGGAAGAGTAAGGCAAAAGTAGTAAGAAAAAAAAATCCTGCTCAAAAATGCAGGAAATAAAATAAGAAAATCTACCCAAAGGTCTAGAGCAAAACTCTTCTAGGTCACCTATGAGATTCCAAATGCAGCATTCATTGGCATGGGAGAAACCTCACACACAAATGTGACTCCCATGTAGTCTCCAATCCTAACTCTCATAATCAGCAATGTCAAAAGTCCCCTTTCAAATTCTGCATCTGTGATCCATGAACCCTACCAATCATGGGTAGTATATCTCTTTCTATGGGTCTAGAAGTAGAAGGAGGAAAGGCAAACAAAATAAGATGTGAGATTCTTTGACTATCATTGCCTGCGGGTATCTATTTTTGGGGAAAAAAATGAGAATACACATTCCAAGATGTTTTCTAATGACAACAATTATGATACAAGCAGAACCCTGGAAACCCTGAGTTGTAGACCTATGAGCCCTGGTAATTTGTCATGGGAAATAAACAAACAAATTAAGAAAGAAGGAGATTAATTCACTGACAGTGCTGTTTCCAAAGCATGATATTACAAGGCTTGAGCATTTTGGGGAGGTGGGTGGGGATGGCAAGGGAAGACAGGGTCTCACTCTGTCACTCAGGCTAGAGTGCAGTGGTGCAATCACAGCACACTGCAGCCTCAATCTCCTGGGATCAAGTGGTCCTCCTGCCTCAACCTCCCGAGCACCTGAGACTACAGGCACTAACCACCATGCCCAACTAATGTTTTATTTTATTTTTTTGTAGAAACCAGATCTCACTATGTTGCCCAGGGTGGTCTTCAACTCCTAGGCTCAGGTGATCCTCCCACCTGTTCCTCCCAAAGTGCTAGAACTACAGGAATGAGTCACTGTGCCAGTCAAGCCTGAGCACTTTATTTCAAATGCAATTTATACAATTTAAGACAAGGAAAAATAAATCAACACACTTTAAACTTCAGCAGAATTCTTAGAGAATCACCAATCCACCAATCGTGAAGACAGATCCCATGCTATGCTCCAATCCGTCTCCCCACTATTTGCCTTGGACACTTCTTATACTAGATACCTTCATGGAAATATCCTTGGCATTCCCCCACAGCCTGCCATACATGCCTTGGTTAAAGCAGATGCTAAATGCACACACATACACGCACACACTCAACATAGACACTCAGAAAGAAAGATAAATAGACCTTTTTAGACATAGATATTAAATTATCATACAAAAGACATTTCTACCTAGGAATGGGAAGTCAAAGTATTTCATTTAAAATTATAATTCATACATATATCACAAATCAATGACAAGTTCATTCTGCATATGGATTGCAGTAAGTGTCCTGCCTGTATTCACAGTCTTTGCACTACGTCTTCACAGTTCTTCCCATAGAGAGTTGTTATATATTCACCTCCCCTTAAATTCTGAGTTTAGCCACAAGACTTGCTTCGGCTAAAGGGATGTTACCAAATGTGACTAAGCAGAGGCTTGTACAGTTGGGCTTGTTATTTTCTCCTGTCACTATTGTGAAAATTTAAGATCATATGCATGTAAGTTTACTGAAAGATAAGAGATAGAAAGCCCTGTCCTTGCCCTAGCTGAAAACTACCAACTACAACTACTACTGCCAACAACTTCTAGTTTCTACATGGAAACAAGAAGAACCAACCAATTAAGACTGATGTAAATCACCAACTCTCAATCAGATCTGCGAGCCAAGCAAATGCTTATTGTTTCAAGCCATTGAGATCTGGAGTGGTGTGTTATGCAGTGTTTAACATAACACATAGAGATCTCTCTTTTGAGGACATTCATAAGAATATCACCGAAAATGCATGGAACTAGTTAATTAATGGTTAAAAAAAAGTTATAATAAAAAATATCAGGTTGTAGAGTTTGAGAAATATCACACTGAAACTCATGTAACTTGCAAAGCCATAGTTGGAAGTTTCATTTGACAAGAAGCAAATAAATATAAAAATGAAAATATATTCTTACATAAATAAAGTGCATTGTATTTGTTTCCTGAAATTTACTTCTCCTGGCAAGAGGGACCCGATTTTTATGAAACTATCCATTGGTATTGGAAATGTTTAGATAAAACATATAGCCATGCTATGATAAATTTATTGCATTTCTCAAACTGTTAGCTATTAAATGCGAGGACATGATTGTAGCAAACTCTACTTCCCAGTAAAGTTGAGGCACGGATTGATAACATTTGCAATACATTGTCATCAATTCAAGGAAAGTCCTTTTGCTCCTTATCAATCCTTTCTTGTGTTCTTGTTGTACTATATCTTCCATTCTCTTCCAGAGCTATTCTACAACTTCACTGTCTATTCAAGCCCCATTTCCGACATTAATCATTTCACTCACTTGACTTATAAGGCGCTATGCTATTATTCTAGTTTTCTATTTCTACCACAATATTAATCATTTATAAATAGAAAAATATTTTAAACCCTTTCAAAATTCAAATTTTTGTGTTAAAGTGATTTGGGAATATACTGCATCCCTAAAGCACATCCAGGATAATACTAAAAAGAAAAAGAAACAAAATCATAAAAGCAGAAGATATTTTTATGGAATGCAACCATTAAAATACAATTAAAGAAAAAGAATAGCTAAAATAAGTATCTAGAACAATTAAGAAAACGAATCAAAATTGTAAGAAAAAAGTACGTGGAAAAGGATGATAAAAACTAAATGAAGTAAGGAAGACAGATCTAGAAAGTTCCAAATGGGTCTAGTCTGAATACAGAAGGCACCCACGTCCTAAAAAAAACCTAAATAGCAACAATTAATGAACAAAAAATGAATAGTAAGTAGAAATCAATGTCTTTAAATACACTCTTCAAAATAAAATAACATGTACAAAAATTTTCATAGTAATACTAATAAAATTGATGAAAATTATGTTAAGGCAATCACATAAAACAAATGGCAGAAAGATAATGAGGGAGAAATGTGCTAAACATGGCTACATTTGTTTAGTTTCAGGCTAAACAAAATAAATTTTCTAAATATCATTGCATTGTTAAATATTTCTGGTTCATTATTTAGGATAATTTAATAAACTAAAGAGTATGTTTAGTAGTGCCAAATTTCATAAAAAGTGTTTATTCCAAAGGAAAACTATAAATTGATTTTTGATCACTAGAAAGGATATATATTATGAGCCTTTAAAATTGTGTCTGTATAAGGAAAACAAATGTAAAACAAATAAACAAACAAAAAAAATATTACCAGGACTGGGGCACAAAATATGTACCAAGAAGGGAAGGAAAAATAATGTGAGAGAGATAAGAGGAAAAAATCTTAAAACAATGGCTCATTTATTGACAATTTGAGCTGTGTCCCTAACAAAACAATGTAAAATACTACATGTAAAACAAATACACCTGCAAAGGAATAAAAAAGCAGCTGATTTTAGTGCTGCAGAAGTTTTTCTAATCAGTTTCTGCAAATCATAATCTTGAAATTTATTATTTATTTTTGTGAGCCCTTAGCATTAAGTTAATATAAAGAGTGCCTGAAAAATACACTTTCTAATTAATTTGAGGGGTTTCTCATTGTCAATGAAATATTTTTGACCTGAAATTGACAATACCTAGATTCTAGTCCATTTCTTTTTAACTAACTCATGTTAAGTTAGGCAAGTCACCAAAACTCTGGATCATTATCTTCTCATCATTAATACAAGATGGTTACAACATGTTGCCATATGTTTCCACTTTGAGAGCTTGACACATTATTGCAAACACTGTGATATGTCATGTACAGTCAGTTCTCTGTATCCATGGCTCTGCATCATCAGATTTAGCCAATGGTGAACCAAAAGTATTTAAGAAAAACATAACAATAAAAATAATACAAATAAAAATACAGTATAACAACTATTTACATAACATTTACATTGTATTAGGCATTATAAGTCCATTAGTGATGATTTAAAGTGCATAGGTTATATGCAAATACTAGGTCATTTTATATAAGGGACTTGAGCATCCGCTGATTTGGGTATCTACAGGGATCCTGGAACCAATCTCCTGCACATAACAAGGGATAAATGTATATAATCTTGTTTAAATCCTGACAACAGTATTATTAGGAGAATTTTTTATCCCTGTTTTATAGATAAGGAAACTAAGGCCAAGAGACATTAAGTAGCCTGCACAAAGGCACGTAAATGCATCTTAGTATTCACATTCCAGTTTGCCTCAGCTATTATGCAGTACTGCATCCAGGTGGTTGTAATAAAACAGCTAATATCTTATGAAGTGTGAAAGAACTCATGGCATGATTAATTAGACATGTTAATTGCTCACAATATATAATTTCAGCTGAATTAAAAGTAGTTTATTTCCATTAGCCACTGCCTCTTATTTTTCTTATGTCACCATTAGGGATGCATTACTTTGGGATATCAGACACCATTAAAATGGGAATTGAAATATGGCAGAAAGGTATGAATCATTAAATACTAGTTCATAACAATCAGCCAAGGATAAGACATAAGATCATCAGGAGACAGGAGTAAAAATATGAACGAATTTCAGAGTAATCTCCAAAGCAAATTCCATCTACTTCACACATTATTAACACTTGACTGATGGAGTACAGTAGTTATTCTTTTTCAGTATTTTAAAAAATAAATCTAGAATCTCAGGTCAGGAAAAGGATACAGAGTGGAAGGCACTTTCAGACCAGATAAAAATGTTCAGAACTTCTGGAAGACAGAGTTATCGAAACCCATCTGGCTCTAAAAAAAAAAATATGTAAGGGAAAAGTTAGCAATTCAAAAATGAGAAAGAAAACAGAGACTGTTTTATTCCAGGAAAACTGAACAACACCAGCAGCTACTGAGCTGCCAGAGCTGTTTCATCTTTTCAGAGGATCCTACAAAAATTGGATAGCAACAATGAGAGAATGAAGACAGCTCCTACTCAGCTCAGTCCTTTGCACTTGGTGCCAAAATCCCCGACAACCAGTGTGAGTTTGTGTCTATAGATAAAATCATTTTGGCATCTCAGATCAAAGAAAAAAATGAGTTCATTCTGAGAACGGAATGTGTCAAAAGATTATTAGTACTCTTGGCACTAAAGATTAGTATTGTATGCTCGAACACTTCTTTCACAAAGGACGAATGAACACAGAGATTGTATGGAGTTAGAAGAACCAGCATTCACTTGTAGAAAAAATGTTAATCAATGATCATAATAATACTTATTAAGGAAAATAATGAATTTGTCTGGAGATTTTCAATTTCTGTCATTGTGCTACTTTATGAAGACTATCTTATTTAATATTCTCAACAACCTCATGAAGTAGACACTGCATTTGACACATGAAGAAGCTGAGAATAGGAGAAGTTATGTGACATGACTGAAACAATTCAGATATGAAACAGTGAGCCATGATTTGAAATTGTCTGAGTGCAAAGCTTTTGTTATTAATTACTAATTATGTAAACATTTTGAGTTTTATTAACAAGTTTTTTTTTTGGATAAGGCTCATACTATCATTTTCTGGATAGCATTCGTAAACAAATTCTCTGTCATTCTCTCAAAGAATATAGATAACATATATAGAAATGAATGTATCTATGTATCATCTAGAAATTAATATATACATGGGGTCCTCAAAATAAAAAAAAGATCATGATAAAAAAAACTATAGGAGTTTTTTTCTATATGAGTTTACAACTCATGTTATAAAAACTTATTATTATTACATGTTTGAACAGAATCTAGTTTGAGAAACTAAGAAGGATAAGTATGAAAAGCCCCTATCAGAGAACATGAATTCTGCTAAAACTGAAGCAAGAACAAAAACAAAATTTATGAGGAAGCTTGGGTGGAAGAACGGTGAAATCATTGCTGCTTCATATAAAGTTTATAGAGACAATGCCCCAAAGAAACCAGCAGTTTAAAAATTAATGACTCTTTTTAAGAACTGATGAGATGATGTTGAAGATGAAGGCCACAATGATAGGCCATCCACATCAATTTGTGAGGAAAAAATTAACTTGGTTCATGCCCTAATTGAAAAGAACCAACAACTAACAGCAGAAACAATAGCTAACACCAAGCACAGCTCAACTGGTTCAGCTTAACAATTCTGACTGAAAAATTAAACTTGAGCAAGTTTTTCACAGAATGGGTGCTAAAACCACTGCATCTGGATTAGTTACAGACAAGAGCACAGCTTTCAATGTAAATGTTTAAAAAATGGGATCAAGATCTTAAAGCATTTCTTCAAATACCTGTAACAGGAGGCGAAGCATGGCTTTACCAGTGTGATCCTGAAGACAAAACACAATGAAAGCAATGGGTAGCAAAAATTAGACAAGGTCCACTCAAAACAAAAGAGGACTAGTCGAGAGCAAAGGTAATGGCAAGAGTTTTTGGGGGGCACTCAAGGCATTTTGCTTATTGACTTCCTGGAGGGCCAGAGAACAATAATATCTGCTTATTATGAGAGTGTTTTGAGAAAGCTAGCCAAAATTATTCCAGGAATACACCCAGAAAAGCTTCACCAGAGAGTCCTTCTCCACCATGACAATGCTCCTGCTCCTGCTCACTCTCACCAAACAAGGATAATTTTGTAAGAGTTTTGATGGAAAGTCATTTGGCATCAATCTTACAGTTCTGGTTTGGATCCTCCAATTTCTTTTTGTTTCCTAATCTTAAACTATCTGTAAAGGGCACCCATTTCTCTCTAGTTAATAATGTAAAAAAGTTTCACTGACATGGTTGAATTCCTAGGACCATCAGCTCTTTAGGGATAAACAAAATGGCTTGTATCATCACTTACAAAAGTGTCTTGAATGTGATAGAGTATGTTTAGAAATAAAGTATTTTTTTGTTGTTTTATCTTTTAATTAAAATTTTCCATGAACTTTTTGATCACCTCATATGTGTGTATACATATACATATATGCCCTATAAGTGAAGAAAATAACACTACAATGCCTTCATATACAAATATAATTTGTACCTAATTTTTTTTTATTTTAAATGGAAAAAAAGACAAAAAAAATTGAGGTTAAATTCATTTTGACTGCCTACTTTTAAAGTTCTATTTTCTATACAGGATTATGAATGCAAAAATTGCACTTTGTCCTCTTCTTACTAAGATTATTTATTAGGCCATGATGGATGCTGTCATACTCATAAAGTGTTCTTATAAAACACACAGCACAAGAAAACAGCTAAATAAAATGGTTCATAAAAACTGTTTCCATACAGACAATTCAGAAAACAGATTTGCTGCTTGTATAATTGTCTGAAATTCTAAGCTGAGGACAGAGTCCAGATGGTAAAATGTATGGCCAATATGGTAACACCTAATTATAAAGGAATAAAAACAAAAGGCCTCCAATAATTAGATGGTGATGCAGACTAGAGCATACACTATGAGCAGGAGGGTTAAACTGAACTATTACAGACCTAGATCTCAAGTAAGAAAAAGCAGAGAGCAGCTTAGGTGCAACTGGAAGTACCTTCACTGAAGATATGAGTGATACACCATCCCGGGCGACTCTCTGTATTATCTCAATCTTAGACTCTTCATCTGTGCAATGAAGACATCACCCTTTATCCTTTTGGGATTATAGCTCTTCTGGAGATTTTAGTAGAAAACAATCCACATAGCCACATAGATGTGATAGTTTATATAAAATCTGTAGTATTTCAGACCCTCACAGCTGAGAATTCCTGAATTAAATGATCTTTAGGGTCTTTCCCAGATTGCCCACCTTTTCACTTTTCTCTTTCTGACACAAAAGAAAATGCACAGGCTAAGCTTTGACCTATTTTTTATGACTATTTTCAGAATCAGACATCATAACTAAATAATTAAATTAAAAAACTGATAGTTTGACACCATATATGTATTTGTGTGTTTATGCATGTGATTTCATAACTTTTTTTGCTACTGAAATCCAAGTTATCTTGGGTTTTATTTTACATATCACACTAACAACAACCCTCTAGTAATCAGTGACTATTTTTTTTTCTTTCAGGAGACTTCAGAGTGGCTAAATCTCTGACTGCAAATAGGTTTCATGCTTTCTGAACAATTCATGGGCAACTTAGAGCATTTCTTGATGAAAATGACAGTGGCAAGGGCAGCCAACATTGATTCCCTGCCAATGCTAGGAAATACTGTCTCTGGTTTCTCTACTCCTGGAGCACTACAGGTTGTATCATGCCTCTCTAGCTGTCTTAGTCTCTTTTCTGTTAACTGAATACCACAGATAGAGAATTTAAAAAAAAATAGAGTTTTGTATAACTAATGGTTCTGGAGGGTGGGAAGTCCAAGAGCATTGTGCCAGCATCTGGTGAGGGCTTTCCTGCTGCACCATGAACTGGTGGGAGGCATCACATGATGAAGCAGAGCAAGTGTGCTAACTCAGATTTATCTTCTCCTTATAAAGCCATTAATCCAATCATGGGTCCAACCCTGGTATCCTTAACTAATCCTAACTGCCTCACAAAGGCCCACCTCCAATCATCATATTGACTTAGGGATTAAATTTCCAACACATTAAATTTGAAAGACATTTAAACTATAGTGCTAGCCTCTGTGAGTACAATTTTTGGAACATGAAAACACATACACATACACGTGCATGCATACACACACACACAGAAAGAGGAGAGAGAGAGAGACAGGTGTCCTGTGCTTTAGAGGGCCATACTCAGGCCCTGCTTTGGCCATGTCTGTCCTTAGGGATAAACTTGGAGCTTGAGCTATATTCCTTGCCTTATCCAGATATCCAGAACCAAAAATGCCCCTGCAAAACTGACCCTAAGTCTGTCTTCAGTGTCTGCTTGATCCTCTTCCCAGCCCTGAAGGTTGGCCAAGAGTTGCCTATTTCCTTTAAATGTGGGTGGAGATTGAGCAGAGGCTGGAGTGTCCACCATGTGTAGAAGGTCACTGCAGCACAGAACAAAGGCTAGAGTGAGAAGAGAAAAGCAGGATTCTCTGCAGGCTAGCTGTGGAGTCCTGATCAGCCCAATATGCCCCTGTTTCAAAAAAATGCTATGTCTGAGAATTATAAAGGTGAGCCAGGACATTCACATACTTCTGAAGGTATATTTGTGAAAATAATAGATTAGAATATATATTTCTAATTAGTTTGCCTGCTTGGCATATAATGTTTAAATACATACAACTATTCTATGTATACTTCCATTTGAACCCTTGCCCTAGGACCACAACATTGCAGGTAAGTTTATCCATTGCTCTTCTCCAAGATTATCCCTTAACACCCAATTCGAAGACTGAGTCACCTCATTTAGTCTTCTCAGAAGTAAAGTTGTCTGCTTCTCCATCTACTACTTTCCACGCTCCCTGTATAGTACATACTCAATGTAACAAGTCCTATTAACATAACCCTTGTTTACAAATCAAGTTTACTTTTCAAACAAGTCCTATTAACACAACCCTTGTTTACAAATCAGGTTTACTTTTCAAATTACTTTTTGTGGTATGAGTTTTTAAAGCCTCATTTAGAAGTAAAGACTAGACATAAATGGGGAACTAAATGGTTCTTCTTATGATGACAATCTTTTGGAAAACTAAAACATAGTTTTTCCAGATTGAGAACGTGTTGGTAACATAACTAGGAAAAGATAGGAATATTAAAAAATTAAATCAGTTGTCACTTTTTTGCTACCTATCTTCCTCACCACACCAAAAGACATAAATATTATATGGCAGACAACCAAATAAATGGTTCAAAATAAGAGAAGTGTTCACAAAAATTTGCTATGAATTATAATACAACATACGCTATTTCACTGTATAGGAGAAATGCATTTTTAGAAAAATGGCTCTGAAGTTTTGAAAAAGCTTTTTCTAAACATGAAAGCATGATAACATTACTGACAAAATGACCATGACTTATTTTTAAAACGCCAATAGCAAAGGAAGAAGGTAAAGGGTATAATTGTATAAATTCAGAAATAAGTTTTGAAAAATAATTTGAAGATACAATAGCACAATGCTCTCTCACTGACCTTCTTTCTTTCGTCCCTCCCCTCCCCTCCGCCCTCCCCCTCCCCCCTCCCCTTTCCCCCCCTTCCTTCCTTCCTTCCTCCCTCCCTCCCTCCCTCCCTCCCTCCCTCTCTTTCTTTCTTCTTCTTCTTTTTTTTTTGTTTTTTGACGGAGTCTGGCTCTGTCGCCAGGCTGCAGTGCAGTGACACCATCTTGCCTCACTGCAAGCTCCGCCTCCCAGCGATGGCGTAATCTCAGCTCCCTGAAAGCTCCACCTCCCAGGTTCACGCCTGTCTCCTGCCTCAGCCTCCTGAGTAGCTAGGACTACAGGCGTCCGCCACCACACCCAGCTAATTTTTTTTGTACTTTTAGTAGAGAAGGGGTTTCACCATGTTAGCCAGAATGGTCTGGATCTCCTGACCTCATAATCCACCCATCTGGGCCTCCCAAAGTGCTGGGATTACAGGCGTGAGTCACCGCGTCTGGCTGCTCTCTCGCTGATTTTAAAGAGAGTCTGTGAATATTGTGATAAACTTCCCCAATGGAAGTAAGCAGAACAAGTATCTGCAAATTCAAATTGGTTGCATTAGGAGTGTTTAAATAAATGTAGATTGGGGGAATAAACTTGTCAAAGCACAAAATTTGAAAGAAGACCACACTTCCAAGATCCAATACAAAAGGGAGGTGCAGGCAAAAGAGATTTAGGCAATCTTAGGTCTATAGTGGCCTAAGCAACGTTAACATATATAATAGAAAAGGAGAACTTGAGAGTTAATTTAAATATGATCATAAAGGAGGGAATAGTCTTTATTCCATGTCATTAGAGAGGAAGAAAGGGGGCCAAGGGGTTCATCTCCAGGAAAGAAAATCTGAGCTTAATGAAAAACCAGTGTTTTTTTCTCTGCTGAGACAGCAAGTCAGCTAAGGAATTTTGAACATCAATGTCTGGATGACCACCTGACAAGACTATCACATGAGTGGCTTTCCACTGGTGAGGAGTTAAACAACACAACATTCATAGGTCATTTTCAATTAAAATATGCCACACAACTAATATTTATTTATTGATATATTTGAAATCACACACACAGACACACACACACACACACAGAGACACACACACACAGGAAATTTTAATGGCATTCAAAGTTATATTTTCTCAATGTTACTTATCACATAAAAGTTCTTAGATCAGTTATCTATTCTGACAATAAAGCTTTGCAACAGAAAAATATCTTCAAAATTTCAGTGGCATACAACAACAAATACTGAATTAGCTCATGTGTTTCTGAAATTCATCTGACCTGGTCTGGATTCAAACAGTCTTAGTGGGACTCACTCACATATCTGGCAATCACCTGGCTGACAACTAACCTAGGATGTCCTGAAGCATATAGTATCATGGGATCAAATTACCCCTCACTGGGGACAACCAAAAATATGTCTCCACTCCAAGGTAATAAAATCCCAGTATATACTTTTATTCTCATAATAAAGTACAGAAAATCTTGTCTTAGAAATTCGAGACCCAGGAATACTATGGAGCTTGATTAGTCCAGTATTCACAGACAGCTGAGTATGTTGTATGAAGTAATGGCTACTCAAGGACCCTGTTGCTTGCAATCTTGGTTGAGTGATTTTGCGAAGGTTTGAACAACACACACATTTTAAGTTATAACTTGGGATTGATATGTTTCCTTTTGTTAGACAGTTAATGTGTTTACTAGAGGAGGGAATATGAATTCCCATCCATTGACTTAATAAATTATTCACTGTGCAGAAAGAGAGCCTTACTTAGAATGTAGTAGAATGCAGAGATGTATAGACAAGATAAACACAAATGAGAAATCTTCACAAACCACAGTGATGAAAATCAGATCTGTGGTTAAAGGAGACAACCCTGAAAATACAAGCAATGGTACTTATTTCTAATCTTGAGAGCTTGTGTCTATGTTATATTACAGGTCAAAAAAAATGAATTTTAGGGTTAGAAATTAAAATGAAGGCATGGACCTTGAATTGAGGAGATTATCTTGGATTACCTCTGTACTCCCAATATAATCACGTGAGTATTTAAAAGTGAAAAATGTAGGCAGAAGGGCTTGTCAGAGAGATGGAACATGAGGAAGACTTGATTCTCCATTTCTTCTTTTGAAGATGAAGGAAAGGGCCCATGAGCCAAGAAATGCAGTGGCCTCTGGAAGCTAGAAATGCTTCTCAGTTTATGACCAGCAAGAAAATAGGGACCTTGTCCCTATAATCACAAGGGACTGAATTCTGCCAGTGATCTGAATAAGCAAGTAGTCCTATAGAGCCTGCAGAAAGGAATATAATCTGTTGACACCTTGATCTTAGCTTGGTGGACTTCTGACCTACAGAATTATAAAATGTAAATCTGTGTCATTTTTGAAACCGCTGTTTATGGGTATGTGTTACTGCAACAATAGAAAACTAATACACAGGATGGCATATATTTGGCAGGGGTGGGGTGTGAATGAGGGAGATGATACAAATTTAAGAAAAAATAGACCTCAAAATTATCAGGTGTTTGGTTTCTAAGACGTCAAGCTAAATGCAAACATTCATCATTATGTATCTGGATAAGTTATTTGGGAAAAGACAGATTCTGTGATAACACTCAATTCCAATTGTTTGCTTATTTTTATTAATTACCTTTATACTTAGAGTCATGCCTACTTTAAGTTTATGTATCACATGAAAGTTTCATGGAAAGGTTCTCATTTGGATAAATTGACAAAAGAGCTAGTGACCTTTTAAGTTGTATTTTCTTTTTAATTTAGCATGAATCAGCCTGGTCTTACTATTTTTTGTTGCTTTTTTGTTTGTTTTTGAGATGGAGTCTTGCTTGTCACCAGGCTGGAGTGCAGTGGCATGATCTCCATTCACTGCAACCTCTGCCTCCCGGGTTCAAGCAATTCTCCTGTCTCAGGCTCCCTAGTAGCTGGGACTACACATGCATGCCACCATGCCCAGCTAATTTTTGTAGTTTTCTTTAGAAGAGATGGGGCTTCACCATGTTGGCCAGGATGGTCTCCATCTCTTGACCTCGTGATCCACCCACCTCAGCCTCCCAAAGTGCTGTACTTATAGACGTGAGTCACGGCGCCCACCCACTTGGTCTTATTTCTGTAAGAATTTACCCTGGTGCAGGGAAGCATGTTATGCCGATAGTAAGACAGAATATTTGTACAGTAAATTTTAGGATATTTCACTGTCCTCATTGAGTTCTCCATTTCATGGAAGTCAAACTACATGGAGCAAAGGTAAACTGTGTTGGTATGGTTTGGCTCTGTGTTCCCACCCAAATCTCATGTAGTCTTGTAATTCCCAGTGTTGGAGGAGGAAGCTGGTGGGAGGTGATTGAATAGTGGGGGTGGATTTCCCTTTTGTTGTTCTCGCGATAATGAGTGAGTTCTCATGAAATCTGATGGTTTAAAAGTGTGTGGCACTTCCCTCTTCACACACTTTCTCTCTCCTGCTCCGCCACAGTAATATGTGCTTTCTTCCCCTTTACCTTCTGCCACGATTGTTAAGTTTCCTGAGGCCTTCTAGCCATGCTTTCTGTACGGCCTGAGGAACTGTGAATCAATTAAACCTGTTTTCCTCACAAATTACTCAGTCTCTGGTAGTTCTTCATAGCAATATGAGAATGAACTAATACATGTATTATAAAGGATTTTACTAAATTTTATAAGTAATACAATTACAACATCCTTCAAAGTCCTCAATCACCAGTTATAGTCTATAGTCTACTGTCCCTGCTAGTCTATGTCAGCAGGGAGTGAGGTGGGGGAGGTGAGGTAAAGGTATTATTAAACAAAGGACAGAGCTTGCTATGTAACTTAAACTCTTTGCTTTAAGCGGTCCTGTTTCATTGTTGTGATCTCTTTTGATGGCATACAAAATCTCTCACATGCAATAATAAATTCAGGGTTTACTAGAAAATTTAGCATCCCAATCCAAACTTTAGAAATGATATTGCATACATTATTCAAGTTTTATGCCTATAGCTTTCTCCTAAGTGGGCAGTAATTGTAGCAATATCTGGAAGATGATTTATCTGGTATAGTCGATCTAACCTGATTGTACGGAAAAAAAAAAAAAAAAAAAAAAAAAAGAGAAATCATTATAGAAATACAAGGTATTCAGAGTTTTTGTACTCTATCAGATAGATTGTAATGGTATTTTTTTATTTTTTGTTTTTATTTATTTATTTATTTTTGTGTCGGAGTCTCACTCTGTCGCCCAGGCTGGAGTGCAGTGGCGCGATCTCCACTCACTGCAAGCTCCGCCTCCCGGGTTCGCGCCATTCTCCTGCCTCAGCCTTCGAGTAGCTGGAACTACAGGCGCCCGCCTCCTCGTCAGGTAATTTTTTGTATTTTTAGTAGACACAGGTTTCACCGTGTTAGCCAGAATGATCTTGATCTCCTGACCTGTGATCCGCCCGCCTCGGCCTCCCAAAGTTCTGTGATTACCGGCGTGAGCCCCCGCGCCCAGCCTGTAATGGTATTTCAATATTTGACTTCTCTTTCATACTTCATATGAAAAGTAAGTCCCTGGAAAATAATTTATTTTGTGCCCCTAAGACAACTTTGGTCAAATAATAGGTAAAAATAGGTATAAAATGTAACTACTCACCTTTCATAGTATAAAAATATTGTATTACCATGGAACTTAAAGTTTTGTGTAAACTTTTTTTTTTTCCCCCTGAGACGGAGCCTTGTTCTTGTCACCCAGGCTGGAGTGCATTGACATGATCTCAGCTCACTGCCACCGCCCCCTCCCGGGTTTTAGCGATTCTCCTGCCTCAGCCTCCTGAGTCGCTGGATTACAAGCACCTGCCACTACGCCCAGCTAATTTTTGTATTTTTAGTAGCCACGGGGTTCTGCCATGTTGGCCAGGCTGGTCTCGAACTCTTGACCTCGTGATCCACCCGCCTTGGCGTCCCAAAGTGCTGGGATTATAGGCGTGAGCCACCGTGCCTGGACTTGTGTAAACTTTTGAATTTGAATATAGCATTCTGTCCTATGACAAAGGATTCCTTTGTAATGATTTAATTTTACTGAAACTATTCAGGTATCATTTTAAAGTAACCTTGTTAGACAGTTTATGTAACCTTGTGATATAACAGTTTATATAACCTTGTTATCATTACCCTATGAACAGCACAAAACATAAAGCAGCTTGCTTGCACATGAAAAATTTGATTTGAGTTGTATTTAAAATAATGTATCATTTTCACTTTTGAATAAATAATTTTTCTGATTTGAGAGAATTTGAGGATGCTTTATTAAGACTGATAGTGTACAGCCTGACTTTGTGTTGATGCAAATAATAAAAATAAAAAGAGCAAATATAACACATAATTATTTAAATGTGAAAAAAAGCTCCAACTTTCTGTTTATATTTAGAGGTTTAGATAAAGGTGACTAATTTTTAGAAAAGACATTATGTCAATGCAACGTGATACTTAGATACAGGAGTCAAATTGTTGAGCAGATACTAAAGCCATTGACAAGTGCTTTGTTTATAATAATGCTATGTAAAAGTTAAAATTTTGCTTTTCTTACCAAATATTTTAAAAGTTAAACACTCTCAGAAAAGGAAAGTGACAAGTCAAATTTTTGGCAAATTCTAGATAGCCTAGAAAACTAACCTAGATATTTTCAAATAGTGTACAACTTTTACTAAATTTTAGAATATCAAAGAATAATGTCAATAATGATGCATGTAGACAAACTTAATAGAGAAGCACAAAATTAAAAACCAAGCAAACAACAAATGTGTAAGTCATGCTACAAGGTGCTAAGAGCAATTAAGATAAAAAATTAGATATAATCCCTACTAACTTCAAGGCAGTTCTTATTTGGTTTTGGAGAAGAAAGACTAATGTGTTGAAAAGATAAATCTCAGTCAAAAATTAATGTAATGCATATGACATTAAAGTATACTATTTCAATTTGGGCCAGAATCATTTTAAATACTACTAACAAATTCAAACTTTTTGTTTTTATTTATAAAACATATTCAAAATCTCATCTAAACATCGTGTGTTCCACATTCAATATGTCAGTTTTCTGCCAAAAACTTGCCCCCTAAACATGATTACACTGAATAATTGCAGGTGGCTTCAAGGTTTTATTTTTTGGTCATTTCATGTTAATTTACCTGTCTTAGTACTCTACTCATGCTTATGAAAATGCATATAAATTAATATCAGTTGTGGAGAATATAGATGCTATCATTCTCTTTCATTCTCTTCATAACACTGATTCATACATGCTATGTAGATTATATCCAATTTCTAAATGGTGTATTAGTATTAACCAAACTCCATGCTTCTTCATTCAGATTTCATTGTTTTTTCTTTCATAATGACTTTTTTCTTTCCTATTCCAGAATCCTATGTGATATACCACAGTATATTTAGTCATGTCCCCTTAGGCTCCTCTTGACTGTGACAGTTTCTCATATTTTCTTTGTTTTTGATGACCTTGGCAGTTTTGAAGATTACTGGTAGATAATTCTTAGAATGTTATTTAATTTAAATTTGTCTAACTTTGTTTTTTCATCATAAGACAGGAAATACAGATTTGGGGGAGGAAGACCACAGCCGTGAAGTGTCATCACATCACATCAAGAATACATGCTACCAACATGACTTATCACTAGTGATGTTAGCCATGATCACTGGGCCAAGGTAATGGTTGCCAGGTTCTTCACTACAAAGTTTGTTTGTTTGATTTGGTTTGGTTTGATTTTTTCATTCTTTTTTTTCTTTGTATAAATTTAAGGGGTACAAGTGTATTTTTGTTATATGAATATATTGCATAGTGGTGAAGTCTGGCCTTTTAGTGTAATGCATCACCTGAATAATTAACTTTTTATCCCTCACTTCCCTCCCACCCTTCTCAGTCTCCGATGTCTGTTATTCCACAATACATGTATATATATGCCCATATTTAGCCTCCACTTATATGTCAGAATATGGTATTTGACTTTGTTTCTGAGTTGTTTCACTTAAGATAAAGGCCTCCAGGTCTATCCATTGCTGCAAAGACATAATTTCATTCTTCTTTATGACCGAACAGTATTCCTGTGTGTGTGTGTGTGTGTGTGTGTGTATGTGTGTGTGTGTGTGTGTGTATCACATTTTCTTTATCCAATTATCTGTTGATGGACACTTAGGTTGATTTCATTTCTTTGCTATTATGAATAGTACTGCTATAAGCATATGAGGGCAGATATCTTGTATATATAGTGATTTCTTTTCCTTTGGATACTCAGCAGCAGGGTTGATGGGTCAAATGGTAGTTCTACTTTTAGTTTTTTGAGAAATATCCATACTGTTTTCCATAGAGGCTGTACTAATTTTCATCCCTGCCAAGAAGGTATAAGCATTACCCTTTCCCTACATTATTTCCAACATTTGTTGTTATTTGACTTTTTAATAATAGCCATTCTGACTGGTATAAGATGATATTTCGTTATGAATTCAATTTGCATTTCTCTGATTAGTGATGTTGAACATTTTTTTCCATATTCTTGTTGGCCATTTGTATGTCATCTTTGAAAAATGTTTATTCATGTCCATTGCCTACTTCATAACGGGGTTGTTTTTGTTGTTGTCGAGGTGTTTGAGTTCCTTGTAAATTCTGGATATCAGTACTCTGTTGGATGTATAGTTTACAAATATTTCCTCTTATTCTGCGGTTGTCTGTTCACTCTGTTGGTTATTTCTTTTGCTGTGCAGAAGGTTTTTAGTTTAATTAGGTACCACTTATCTATTTTTGTTTTTGTTGCTGTGCTTTTGGGGACTTAGTCATGAATTCTTTGCTCAGACCAAAGTCCAGAAGAGTTTCCCCTAGGTTTCCTTCCAGTGTTTTTATATTTTTAGGTCTTATATTTAAGTCTTTGATAAATCTCGAGTTGATTTTTGTATATGGTAAGAGATACAGGTCTAGTTTTTTTCTAATGCATATGACAATCATTCTTTCTCTAATCTGTTATTTAATAAACATAATCTACCCTCAAGAGGTGGAGAGTTAAGTGTCATCTCCTTTAGGGAGTTGTGTCTACATAAATTCTAGCTCCATTAGCACTTGCTATTGTTTTTTCTTTTTCTTTTTACCTTTGGCTATTCTAATAGGAGTTATTTCCTACATTTATTTACGCATGTACCTATGCATGTTTGAATATAAATATTTGTGTACAAATTTACTTAATATTTAAATATAGAAATTATTATTAATTCCATATGGCTTTCTTTACAATTAATATGTGTCATATTTAAAACTAATTTTCTTTATAAAAAGAAACTAAATGTATCAGAAAAAGTATGAACATATTTTGTTAATGTGCTTCATGGTATTTATTTGTCATTCTTTGGAAATTTTAGATGTTTGGTAGATAGATTGCATCTAATACCCTCAATTCTTCAGCTTATTTTAATGCACATCTATTGCAATATAAGATTCTTGTGGCTTCCCAATATGAAATTTATGCTAGCCACATGTCTTGATTTGGGCACTAAGATGTACTAATGTATGATACACAAAAAAACTTACAAAATTATTTGCATATTTCAACCTGTGCTCCTGATTCTATATCATGGCCATAAGTACATATCTGGGCAAGTCTTCTAGAGTCTTAGAAAACAGGCCTGGGTTCCCTTCTAGGATCTGTTAGAGCCTGCTAGAGTGAAGCAGAGCCAAGCTACTCTAACCACTTTTTTTAATCCTTTGTTTATATTTTAGAGGAGATTTGTATTTTAGGCTTCTTTTTATTGTTGTTATTGAACTTGCATCCAGTAATATTAGAACTTAAAGATTAGGTTAAAACAAAGTTCTCAATTTTTTGTTAAGCAAGAGTAGCATATATAATTTCTTAATAAAAAGACAAGGAAAAAGTTAAGGAAAATAGTTTAGTCTGATTTATTTATAAAATATGGAGACTTAATAACTGATGTTTACCACACTACTTATCCACAATGTCTACAAACACTCCCTAAGCTTCAAAAATGCAAAATAAAAAATTTACTTTGAATTGCTATTTTCGACTTTCTTTTCCACTCTCTTCCATTTCATTCCTCTGAAATAAGCTGGTGTTTTGGATATTTTCTATTTTGAAATAGTAATGCATTTTTGAAAATCAAATAGTAGCAATAAAACTCCCACTAGCATTGCTAGTCAACTGAGAACTCAAAATTAAATTAAATTCTGCACATTGCCACTATAAAATTTACCATCAGACTTTAGAAATGTGCTGATGATGCACAAAAGAAAAATGAAATCTATTTTGGAGGGGGAAATAAATGAGCTCTCTGCAAGGAGCAGGCTCAGTCCCCAAGCAATAGCCTTGAGTCTATAAAGGACTGAATATTTGGAATCAGGACATATATAATATCAAAAGGAAGGGCCATGTTCTCAGTATAAATTTTGCCAGCTCCAGTATAGTTTATACTCTTTTGTTAATCTCACATTAATCAGTCTATCAACAATTTTTATTCAGGAACAAATAAATAAAAGTATATAATGGTTGGATTACCAGCACAATGTAGGCTGAGACATGTTCTACAGCGGATACATAAATTATTAATATTTCACTTCATTATTTGTTTTTCACACTGATTTCAAGGAAGGATACAATATATTATGCATCTTAATTCAATAATCACCTTTGACAATACACATACAAAATGAAATCCAACCTATAAATGTTTAGAAATAATAAATGTTTGTGAAATTCAGTTTTCCATGTTGCTTTTTGTTAAGAAAGTAAAATATAGTAGAAATTGATGGAAAAGTGTACATAAGGGAAAAATAAAAGCGTACTGGAGAGAAATAAAAAGGGAGGAAAAACAGGGAACTAGAAATAAAATCAGTCTTTATATTATAGTTTGAATGTTTAGAATCTCCTTGTAATCTTCAATGGTCAGGATTAAAGACTAATAATTATTTACCAGAGACATTTGCAAATATTTTGTGCCAGGAATGAGTCTTTAAAATTCTTGCATAGACATTTATGTGTTACACAGAGACCAAAAGAAAAAAAATAAAAATATGATTTTTCCGTTATTCATCCATTCACCCATGTGTCTGTGTGTCTATCCATCTATTACTTTCTAAAGTTCCATTAGAGTGTTTTCAGAGAGTGGATAAATGACTACCTGGCTTATTTTTTTTACAAGGCCTGTGTGCTTCTTTAAATTTATTTTCTCTGCCGTTTGGCACACTTTGACAAATAACAGTTACTGTGCTTAGAGGACAAGGAAGGCATAAAGCCAAGTCTGTAAGACTCTAAATCCCATGCTCAAAATCATTATATTTCTCTTGAGAAAAAAAAAAAATCTGTCTTTTAGCATGTTACTTAATCTGTCTATGCCTCAGTTTCCTTTTTTTTTTTTTCTTTTGGTAAAACAGTTTTAGTATCTGCCTCACAGGGTCCTTGTGAAGATTAAATCGTATTATACCGGTAAAGTCCCTAGGTCAGAGTTTGGCCTGCATCAGGTGTTCAATAATTGTTAACATTTATTTTTACTACCTTAATTCATATTCATAGCTAAGTCAATCATAGTCACTCTTCATAGTCACAGTCATAGTGGCCTCAATGAATAAAAACTCAAGTTCTTTCAGATGTGCAGACTGTTACTGTGTTATTAGAACTCTCAGAGAAACAGAACCTATAGAACATATGAGAGATTTATTGTGGGAATTGGCTCACACAGTAATGGAGGCTCAGAAGTCCAAGGATATGGCAGTCTATAAGCTGGACAACCAGGAGACTGGTGGTATAACTCCTGGTCCCAGGCTGAAGGCCTGACAATTCTAGTGCCCCCACCCCCACCCCCCACAGCTGATATAAGTCACAGAGTCCGATGGTCTGAGAACCATGAGCTCTGATGTTGGAGTGCAGAAGATGGATGTCCCACCTCAAGAAGAGAGAATGTGCCCTTCCTCGGCCTCTTTGTTCTATTTGGGCCCTCAGTGGGTTGGATGATAATGGCCCATATTGGTGAAGGTAGATTTTCTGTACTCATTTTACTGATTCAAATGCTAATCTCTTCTGGAAACAGCCTCACAGACATAACTAGAAACAATGTGTTACCAACTGTCTAAATATCCCTTAGACCAGGCAAGTTGATACATAAAATTAACCACCGTAATAACCAAGTTAAGGGTTCTGTTCCATAGCATTGAGGGTCTTGCCAAATTCTGTTGATACCTCTACTTATTAAATCCTACTGAATAAAGATCATCAGGGATACACTGGCAGCAAAGTTAGCTTTACTGGCTTACAAGATGAAAAGCAGTCTGGCAGAATTTTGAGCATCTCAAAAAAAAGTGTTAAAAGATAAACTTAGAGGATTTGCGGGTTACAGTTAGTCAAACAGTTTTGTCAGGCTTTAGTCATCATTTGTAAGCTAAGTGATTTGCTGGAATAGTAAATGTTCTTTAGAACACATGACCTCATGCCAAATTACTGTTATGTTGGTTTATCTGATGTCTTGTCATTAATTTATGAGAATTTTTTTATGTTTTTGTTTAGTGTGCCTTGCACGTTTGGGTTTGGTAGTTTCTCTATTCTGTGATTCACAGGAATGTTTTATAAATTGTGATTTATATTCCATTCAAAGTTCTTCCATCATAGCCTATTTGCCAATGGGGTCATTTTTCACATCAGCAATTAGTTTGGAAACTTATAGTAGTTCTGGTGAGAAATAATTGTGGCTTATAGCAAGATATTGTAAGTAGAAATCAAAATAAATTGCTAAATCTGAGGAGTTTTTATGAGGCAGAACTATCATGTTTTGGTGATTGATGAAAAGCCAGGGGCTAAGAGAAAAAGACATATCAAGAATGCCTGCTGGATGTCTAAATCCACAAAACTTTCTAGCAAAGACGCACCTACAAATATAGAGCAAGATACACATCCACCACAACAGGTACAATGCTACATCACATTCAATTAAAATATTAATAGTAAGCGGAATAGAACATCAGATGAAATTACAAAATATTACATAACCTATTGAGCATTAAGATTACTGCAATGTTAAGCATGAACATCACTGAAAGAAAACAATACTAATGAGTAGTTTCTCCTATAGTTGAGAAATTGCATGTATTTTACTAGAATCTTAGATTTTCAGAGTGACCTATTTTATTTTGCCTTTGATGAAATGATCTGAACTCAAATGTTTGTTTTATTTAACTTGTAACAATTCCATTGAATTTGACCATTTTAGTGGAAGATATTTTAAGAACTCACTAACTTTACTCACGTAAAAATTATTCCTCTTCATTGAGTGGCTGCTCTTTCATTCTTTAAGCCTCGCATTCACACACAAGAGAACACATTTAAATAATGCTTAGCATATGGTGTGTGTTTTATAATATTCACATATGTACAGGGAAATGGAAAATCAAAAGCTTCTTATAAGCACTAATAAAAACAGTAAAAAGATAAAATGCAGCTTATAATTAGAACTCTATTAAAAGGTCCAGCTAAGATCTAGAAAATACTTATACCATGGCATTGGTGTATAAGCTAATTGGAGAGTTGTGTTGGTTTCAAGCATGTGTGAAATCTGCTCCAAAAGGGCAGCTTTGATCATGATTGTATACTTCTTATCTGATCAAGTAATTAAAGAAACCTGATGTAGAGTTTTATAATGCAAGCTGGAAAAGTACAACAATGGCAGACTCTTCCCAAATATGCTTTAAAAAAAAATCTATCATGGTCTACTGATCACCTATCCCAGATTATCTAGTTGGAATATTATGCTTCAGGCCAGGTATGGAGGCTCATGCCTGTGATACCAGCACTTTGGGAAGCTGAGGCAGCAGTATTTTTGAACTCTTGAGTTCTAGACTAACCTGAGTAATATAGAGAGACCTTCTGTCATGAGTAATCACCGTCTTCCTTTTAGGATGTCACCTTCTTCTCTCCATGGTAGGGTGAAAGACTTCCTAGGTGCTTTCAGGACACCAGGTTAGAGGCATTCTCTATGTTTTTACTGTTAAATATATTTACAGTAATGTCATTTGTCACTTAATGTTACCCTAAATACATCAAAAGAAATCTGAAAATAAATAAGAGTTTAACAATATATCTTATTTAAAAAATTATTTTGATTCCTTGAAGCAAAAAATGAGTACCAGCAAACACTCTAAAAAGACTTTTGAAATGTCAGCAAAAGGGTTTGGTATTTTTGTGAAAGCATACACATAAAAAATTGGAGTTTCTACATCATAACTGCTAGTAGACACAAGTTCATGTAAAGCAAGCTTACAGATTCTGGCCCAACAACAGCGAGATAAATAAATGAATAAGCAGAAGGCTATATCAAAAAATGTAGCACAAAATAAAATTGTGCATCATTATGATGTGCTCTTAAATTACAGCAAATAAAATTTTCACAGATGGAGACAATAATACTATTTTGTTGTCTTCTGAACTGACATAGAAACATATTACCAATGTATTGTCAGGTTAACATTACGTTCCAAGTTTTTCTCCACAAAAAACCACACGCTAGCTTTGTGTGGTGCTGTCTTTTGTAGAGTTGGGATTACAGTCTCTAGGGATAAGTATATCTGCTATGGTAATATCCTGCCTGGAGTCTCATCAGCAAAAGTTGAATCAATTTTTAGCAATCTTCAGCAAATTTTTTGAATAATAGGAGATGTGTCATCTTCTGCCCTGGTAGGTTGTTTTCTGAAATTGTAGATATTTTTCAAGAGATTGGAACACCAATGTGCTATACTTAACTTCCATATAGTAATAGAATTTTTTTTAAAAAGATGGGTCTGTAAACACAGAAGACATTGTACACCGTTACTATTTCTGGTTTTTATTCATCCATACAAATATCGTACTCCAAATAGAATGAAGAGATTTGCTAGTTATGGATCATTACAAAAGTTATTTTGCTGGTAAAAGCAGTTGATGGCCAAAACAAACGTTTTATTGCATACTGAAAATTAAATATATGGAACTACATTTATCACAATGAGATTCTATCTTCAGAATGAGATGATTAAGGTGAATTAGGGATGGAGATAATTAAATAAATCTACTTTCATGTTACAAATTGAAACTAAAACTAGAATCAGACATTTCAAGTGTCTTTATTATCCTCTATAACAAATTAGACTTTGCAAGATACAATATGTGTTTTTTCAAAATGGATTTATCCTGCAATAACTTTGCTGGACAATTTCTTTACACAATGGCTTGGATTCAGATTCATTATAAAATAAAATTGTCAAAAACTTAACTGGAAATACCGTATCTATACTGAATATATCAGCCAGAATTAATATGATAATTTCTGTTAATATTTTGGATATATATACACGGTATATAGAAGCATATAATACTGTAGTCTATGTATTTCTTATTATTATTATCATCCAATCTACTATTTTAGCTTGAATAATTCCCATTCTAGAACTTTTTATGTTGTAGTTGAGTTTTCCAAAATTATTTTATTTTGTATTTTGACAGTTTCCAATTATTTAGTTTTCTTCATCCTTCTATTCTTATTTTGTTGTGTTATTTTTTTATTTTGTGATTTCTTGTGTCTGCTTATGCACATAAACGTTCTCCATATTTTTGAGGACTTAAGTGTAATTATTTTTAAATTATTCAAAATTTTCATTATTGTTTTATCTTGAAAAGTGAATTAATTTACAGAATATTATTGTATAGGTTCACTTCCTTTGTTCTCCTATGTATTTAGAATTTTAGTTTCTAGGTTCTGTATTGACCTTGATTTTCAGCCTTCCCTTTTTACTAGCCCTTTTTCTAGTTTTCTCCACCTTCCCTCCAGAAGCTCATGTCTAAACCAGGTCTTACACAGATGGCTCCCAAATCCTACCCCAATGTAATAGTGGCTGGGCTAGATTCTTGGGCAAGCAATACAAAAGGTTACACTGGATTGCTAATTTAGAAGAGCCCCTTCCTTGGTTTAATGCTCTTCTGTCTTGGTCTTGGTATTGTTAATAATGTTATCTTTGAACTTGTGTTTGTCAGTGAAATCTGAAGGGACAATGGAGCATGCATATGAGCAGACCTGTGTACAATATGCATGCCTCTGTTGCTTAAAGCCCATGCACACAGAGTCTTCCTGGTGCCCCGTCAGCACAGAGTCCCTGTGTGCTCTCAATAAGTGGTAGTTCCAAAAAATTCAATACAAGTACAAGGTAAATGTATTCTGTTTAAGCAGAGCTGTTAGCAGTGCTGAGAGGCCATAATTTCTGTTCCAACAAAAACTGGCTGCAAACACAGAAGGAAGGCTACAGATTTCTAAGAAATATGAACAACCAAAGAGTCCTGTCATATTGTTTCTTACTCAGAAGTTTCTTTCCTATATTAGTCAACCGCTTATGCTGAAAATGAAGACATAGAAGAGAAACATGAGACAACTCATAGTCTTTCCTCCATTTGATCCTTATATACCCATTGGTAAGTAATAGGTAGAGAGTGTTAGTAGAATGTGTATATATTGATACGATAAATAGAAAAGTTGAGTTAGTTTTGTGCAGTGTTTCTACTGTTGGTGGTAACAAAATATACATGCATGCATATACTATGATATATGTAGTATGTAATTTTGGTGATTCTGTGTATCAGTTAAATGTTTTTATATTTGTATTTTAAATTGATACTGCACAACACTAAAATGAATGTGAAAATTTATTGCAGTAATTTAAATTTTTAATTTTTTTAGATAAAAGGACATAGAATAGCAAAACAAAAACAAAACAAACAAACTGAAAGACGTAAGTTGAAAAATACATCACAGATAAAGGAAACATTTTGTACTTTGATACACTTAACAGAACCCTTTTCTTATATTTTGAACTAGAGCCCCACACTTTCATTTTGCACTAGACCTTGCAAATTATATAACCAACCCTGGACACTGAATTAAGAAAAAGTCAATATTGACAACAATGGGCACCATAGCCCAAGCTATTTCTTTGAAGCTACATTAGTTCCTGTTTCCAGCTGTCAGCCTGAACTCCATTTTAGGAAGTGAGACTGGCTGGGGTTTCTCTGTAGAGTTTGGCATCCTTTTTTGATAGGACCCTGGAAGAGTCTCCAGTAATTGTGAATAGATGCTTCAAAAATTTCAGAGATTGTTGCTTGTATTTATATAATGCCCTATACTGTAGAAGGCAGCCTCTCTCTATTATGGAATAAAGACAAGACTGTGGCTTTGGTATTTTTTTATCTTCTAATTTCTGGTCCGTGGAGATAGTTATCTTATTTGGTTCATATCTACCTTTTAAATTTTATTTATTCATATTCTCCTGCCAACACTCTGTATTTGTAGCAGAGTTTGGGGCAGATATCTCTACAAGAACAATCATTAACAAAAGTAAGAAGCACAGTTTAAGATAAACAAATTTAATGAAATATAAACATTAGATGTTATATATTTAATATTTCTAACAAAAATACAATAAGAAAAAGAAAGAACAAAGAAAGAAAGAACAAAATAAATAAAGAAAAAATCAAATAGTTTATTTTCTGAAATGTCTACTTCAAAGTAATCCACCCTTGTGCCTTCTCTTTAGTGATCACAGAAAAGCTCACTATTATAATCAACATTCACATGAACACAACTCCAAATGTCTGATGTTTACTAATACGAAAAAGCTGTTTCCCTCCTTCGCCAGATCTTTTTAATATGAATTTGTGTTGTGATCAATGATTATTAGAATTAACCAAAGATTCCTTTTATCTCTATTTAAGTACATTTCTTGTCATCAAGAAGTTAATATTGTAAAAACAATCAAACAAATGAAACAAAGTATTTCCTTGGCAGTCTCAACAACTGAAAACAAAGCAAGCAAAATGGATTCAAGCCACCTAGAAAACTTCATCAAATGTTACTTTACTTATTCCAAGCTAAACCATTATTACTATTGTCTCTCAGCTAGGGGACTTAAAAAGACGATCATATTCTGAAACTGTTCTATAAGAACAGACGATCATATTCTGAAACTGTTCTATAATGTTCTATAAGAATTGTTTATCTGTGAACATGGAGCAGAGCCATGAACAAAGGAAATTATTCTCTTGTCTGAAACATCTGCATTTTGCAATGTGGAGAGTAGATATTTGGGGGTATGGAGCACAGTGAACATGTTTCTTCAGTTCCAGGGAATTACCAATTCAGTACTTTCAACCTTTTATTTTGTAGCTCAAGTCCATGTTTGGAGATGTCATCTCTTCTATTCTAAAATGATTTGTATTTCTTGCCCAATTCACTTGCCTAGTCTCAAGGTAAACAGTTTGGAAGTGGTAGTGCCTGATAATTTTCTAACTTAAAAGTGCAATTGCCACTTGGAATTCTATCCAATTAAGGCAAGGAAGTACCCACTGTCACCAACACTGCTTTATCAGCCAGTTTTATTTTAGCAGCTGCATCAAGCAGCTGGTTCTGAGACTAATTCCACGTTTTTCCAAACCATATTGGTCTTTCCTCTCTCCCTGAGTAGTTTTAAGTATGGTAGAAGTAGATGGATAGCTTTGTTCTATGTAGACTTATATGCATTGAAGTATCAACTTCTGACCTGCCTGTATGATAAATGTGTGCTTTCTTCAGAAGATAAACAATGTCTTGTCAGTTGGATCTCTTTAGGAATCTCATCTCTAATTAATAATATCTAATTGAAGACAACTTGAAACTGATTAAGTCAACAAAAAGATTAGTAATAATATATGCTCTGAAGTGAAACATAAACAGCAAATATGCAAAGAAGCTAAAATTAACTTTTTAAAGTCATGATTTTTTATTTCTATATTAAAATAAGTATATATATTTGCAATTTATCATATAAGTATCATACAATACACTGAGCATCCACTATGCCATAGTGTTCCTGGTATTTTTGAGAAAGCAGTCCTATGTTCCAATGTTGCATTGGTTCTCACTAAAGAAATGGTATTAAAGTAATTATATTACCACTCACAACCTTAAACTTCTCATCCACAAAATGGAAATAACACCTTATTTGCACAGTTATTTAAAGGATTTATAAAAGATATGCCAGTCATTTGTTAAGTGTAGTGTTCATAAGAATCACCAGGAAAGCAGGTTTACATATAGATTACATGGATTAAAGCTCCATAGATTCAAATTCAGAATACTTTAACAGTGTGCAAGAATATTCCTTTTAAGCATAAACCACAGTGATTTTGATTTTAGTCGTCAGTGGATAATTAATAATCATCAATATATGTAAATCAACTAGTAAAATGTAATAGGTTAGGGGTTTTGCAGGTGATAAGAATTAGATAACGTGGAGTTAGAGTTGTAGTGAGATACTGGTGTTACCTAAAATTTCTCACTCTCTAGGGTTCTGTTCAACTCTTAATGAAAGGCAAGGTATCCCTGTCTGAGAACAGTCCAGATCCATTTATCATAATCTTTGTGCTGACCATAATGCCTGACCATGTTGTCAGGTTATGAGTCTTACATTGGGTCAGTCTAACTGGAATAAGTGTAGGTACATTAAGTGCTGAGATCTCAATCTCTCCACTAGCAATTGCTCACACTTCTGTTTACTCCTCTGGTATCTATAAAGTCATGCCTTTAAGGATGAGATATGATATGAGAAATGCATTTTAGACAATTTTATCATTGTGAAAACAGTGTGTTTACATAAACTAGATGGTATAGATCACTATACGTCTAGGATATATGGTATAGCTTATTGCTTCTAGGCTACAAACCTTTGTAGCATATGACTATACTGAATACTGTAGACAGCTGCAATACAATGGTAAGTAATTGTGTATCTAAACAAATCGAAACATAGAAAAAGTACAATAAAAATAAAGTATAAAAGGTATTATAAAACATGGTACATCAATATGGGGCACTAATCATGAATGGAGCTTGCAAGACTGGAAGTTGCTCTGAGTGACTTAGTGAGTGAGTGCTGAGTGAATGTGAAGGCCTAGGACATTACGTAACTGTGGACTTTATGAACACTGTACACTTAGGCTACACTAAATTTTTTTTAAATATAATTCTTCAATAATGAATTAACCTTAGCTTATTGTAACTTTTTTATTTTATGAACTTTGATTTTTTTTTTAACTTTTGGACTATTTTGTAATAACACTTTGCTTAAAATAGAAACACATTGTACAGCAGTGCAAAAGGATTTTCTTTACATCCTTATTCTACAAACTTTTTTCTATTTTTAAAACTTTTAAAATTTGCTTATACTTTTAAAACATGTTTCATTTAAAAATAAGACACAAACACACACACTAGTCTAGACCTATAGAGGATCAGGATAATTGCCTTTCACTTCTGCATCTCTTCCCACTGGAAAGTCTTCAAGGACAAAAACACACATAGCGCTGTCATCACCTCTAACAATGCCTTCTTTTGGAATACCTTTTCAAGAACCCGCCTGAAGCTGTTTTACAGCTAACTTTTATTTTTCTTATAACTAGAGGGATTACACTCTAAAATAACAAGAAAAGTATATTATAGTAAATACATAAGCCAGAAACATTTATTTTTCTTATCAAGTATTATGTACTGTGCATAACTGTATGTGCTACACTTTTAGACAGCTCGCAGCACAGTAGGTTCATGTACACCAGGATTGCTACAAACAAGTGAGTCATGCATTGGACTACAATGTCATGGCAACCACGTCACTGGGAGACAGGAATTTTTCAGCTCCATTATAATTTTGTGGAACTTGACTGAAACGCATATTTGTTGACTGAAACATCGTTATGCAGCACATGACTGTATTCCTAAAAGATCTGCACAAGTCTAAGTGGCAAAGGAAATGATGTCAGTGCCATCTCCTGGGCTGTCTTCCTATACATTTCTTAGAAGGCCTGAGAGTTGCACTTATCCTTGGCCTCTTTGCTCATTCAAATGTTCTTTCAGCAACATCCCCATGGAAAAGAAAAGTCCTTTCTGGAGAATAATGTAAACAAATCTGGAACCCTCAGAGAGTCTGTGCAAATGATCAACAGGTTTAGACCAACATGTTTAGAAAATGACCAGAAAGTAAAATTTTTAATAAACATACAAATAAACTGATTTGTGGGCTGACTAGTAGCTTATATCTTTTTTTATCCTCCCTGAGAAGTGGAAGGGTAGTTAGGGGAATCTTGGAAATTGGTTGGATTTCTAACAGTCGCCTAAGGGGACTGTCATAAAATATAAATAAAATAAGCTACTAGCAAAAGTGTGTGATTTATGATGAATCACTTGCAGATTTTTCTTTGCCATGGTACTAAAACATCAATGAACACAGACTAATTTCTTTGATCAAGAATTTCAACTTAAGGAATCCCTTATTAAACCACAAATATGTTATATGATTACTACATAACTAACTACTCTTTTGGAAAACTCACGTTCACAAATTGATGCTGCAAGTCAAACTTTTAAGACATGGAATATAGAAAGGGATGCTTCCCAGACACTGGCAGAATGCTTCAGGATGGTAGAGGTATTGCTGTTATATGGGAACTTGTAGCTGAGAGGAAAAACTCATGCACCAAAAGTGGGTAGATGAGAATAGAAAGGAAAAGTGGATAGGACTGAACTGAAAATTCAATTACTTTACAATTCTTCCCAGGCTTTCCCTGTCTTTAAATCATCTTGAGAGGCAGATTCGATTTTGTGCTGTACTCCAGGTCATGGAAGAGGAATGAGTGCTATTCTGTATGCTCACCTTTGGGTACAGGTGTGAGAATGATATCCTCTGACTGACTCAAATCCTGAGTGGAATGAAGAATTTAAATTATTTCATCATGATTACTAAATTTTAAAATGAATTACATGATTTTAAACAAATGATTTTAAGTATCACAGATGACAATAATGATTTGTTATAGGAATAAGCTGATTTGTTTGTTAAAATATTTTAAAATTTAGTTTTTTAAGTTTATCATCTCAGCTTTAATTTGCCTAATACCACTGAAATCAGCTTCCCATTGAGTACGGAGTTGTTTAAATCAGGGGTAGGCAAACTGAAACCTGGTAAATCTGGCCCACCACCTGTTTTTAGAAATAAAATTTTAGGGAAACACAGCCAATTTGCTGGCTGCTTTCCAGCTACAATGGTAGATTTGAGTCGTTACAACAGAGACCTATAGCCTGCAAAGCCAATTTTTGCTATCTGACCTTTCACAGAAAGTTTGATGACCCCTGGTTTAAATGTAATCGCTTCTTAAAAAAACCTCAAAGCCTAGGTAGCTTTTAAACAAAATGACTCTAATTTAGCAAAGCTTATAATTTAACAAAGCTATCTTGGCTGACACATGAATCATAGGAATATTCAGGAATGGCATCATAGTTTGAAATCTTAATTCAAAAATTAACCTAAAAACCCAATTGTCTCTTGTTGGATATGATTTCAGTATGATGATTTGCTAAAAATGATATTATAAGATTAACAAATGACCTTTACAATTTCTCAAGTATATTTAAAATATGATTGTATGTACTTCTTTTTAGGAACACAATGCTGCTTACATATAATTAAAATTCATTACATAGAGAAGTGATGTACTGTATAATTAAATATTTAAAATGCACGTTGATATTGCTATAAGCCATTGGCTTGTCTGTAAGATATTAAGTCAAAGTATTGGTTGGAACAGTCTACAAGTAGAATCAGGACTAAAGGATCTAACTGGACAATGGTCCTGTTACCCAAGAAAACTGATTTGTATTTAAAAACAACACAGTAATAGGACATATTCATATGCAATTTGAGCAGATGCCATTACCAAAATGGTAGGATATGGTAGCTAGGTATTCCACTCTAGATCAATATATGTAATGAGGAAGGCAGGCCAGGGCAAATGAAGGGAGAGCTTGGCAGAATTAGTAATTCACATGCCTGAAACCTAGACTCAAATCTTACTCCAGTCCCTTCTTATCTGATGTTAACTTGTCTTTTTCCAGAACATTTCTGAACTTTGATTTCCCCCTAGGAAATCTAAAATGAGAATATGTATCTCAAAAGACAGCATATGGGGGTCACATGAGAAAAGCATGTGAAATAGCTTCATCTGTAGGAGAGCCACTTTTAAATTTGTGATTTTTGCTCATATTGGTATTGTGGCAGTGAAAATTTTCCCCCTAAAACAAGCTGTACTATTAGCTGGGCATGGTAGGGCTCACCTGTAATCCCAGCATTTTGGGAGGCCAAGGCAAGGACAGCCTGAAACCAGGAGTTTGAGACCATCCTGGGCAACATAGCAAGATCCTGTCTCTACAGAAATATTAAATAAAATAAATTATCTATGAGTGGTAGTGTGGGCCCATGGACTTAGCTACTTAGAAGGCTGAGGTGGAAGGATTGTTTGAGCCCAGAAGCGCATTCCAGCCTGGGTGACAGAGCAAGACCCTGTCTCTAGGAAACACACACACACACATGCACACACACACGCACACACGCACGAACACTATTAGCATAGATTTCTAATTTTTATATTTAACTTTTTAAACATATATTTTCTTTAGAAATGTATATTTCCTTTGTATAGTTGGAAGAGGAAAAGGGAAGTCTTAATGGGTGACACATTACAAACAGGTCTGATAGGGGAGCTTATCTCCTCCACACTTTTTGTAGTCTCCAAAGCCCACCCAGGCTAAACATGCCTGTTCGTGGTTGTGGCTGCCTTCATCTGCTGCCATAAACACCTTGAACATTTGCTTGATGCAGGAGTTTCTTAGGAATAATTAAGACTTAACAATACTATACCACAGAGGAAAGACAATATCTAAACCAGAAATGTCACCAATTTGCATATCAAACTGAGATGCTAAACTGAAACAGGGATAGAAGATAAAAGGGGTTTGAGGGAGATGGAGTGGAAAATAGGAAAGCCCTACAAGAGACTAGGGAAAGTAAAAAGCAAGGAAAGGCAAGCAGTTTTGAAGATAGTTCAATCAGTACTGACTTTCCCCCAGGATGTCTCTTTTAGACAGAGGCCACCTCGCTTGGATCAGATGGAAGTGAACTCCTTTTAAAAGTTGAAGAGGGCCAGAAAGACAGTGCCTCAGAGATTTGCTCAGCAGGCCAAATAGACCTCTCTGAACACCTTGCGTAGAGAACTATTCATAGAGAAAGTTGCCTGCCTCACGTATTAAAGTCCAGGCTTCTTGCCAGCCAGTGGAGAACTAAGTTTACTTTCACTTGTCTGCCCAGCACAGGAACACATTTGGAAGAGCTCTGCTTTCTCATAATCCTCTATATGAGGATTTCTGATCATTAAAATTGGAAAAACAGGTGATACCTTTTGGGTGAAAACCTGAAAATTATCTGTGAGCTATAAATGATGGCCAAATTAATTTAGTGATTATATTTAATTATTTATAGTCATACTTCTATTTATAGCCATTATTCATAGCTATTCTTCTATTCCACCAAAAAATAATCTGAAAATCATTCATTATAGAGTAAAAACAGGTATGGTGAAATACATATGTATGTATGAGATACATACATAATTTGGTATTTATATATGATATCTTCTATATAAAATATATATTACACATGTAAATCTCGCTTTTCTTTCTTTCTTTTTTTTTTTTTTTGAGACAGAGTCTCACTCTGTTGCCAGGCTGGAGTGCAGTGGTGCAATCTCAGCTCCACTGCAACCTCTGCCTCCTGGGTTCAAGCAATTCCCCTACCTCAGCCTCCCAAGTAGCTGGTACTAGAGGCGAGCACAACCAAGCCTGGCTAATTTTTTGTATTTAGTAGAGAAAGGGTTTCACCATATTGGCCAGGATGGTCTTAGTCTCCTGACCTCGTGATCCACCCTCTTTGGCCTCCCAAAGTGCTGGGATTACGAGTGTAAGCCACCATGCCTGACCCAAATCTTGGTTTTCTTTAGAGATCAAATTCTTAATAGAGCAGTACCTGAAAACTTATAAACTACAATGATGACCTTGACATTTAGGATTACAATAATAATCCCTGCCATTTATATGCACATATGACCAGCATGTTAAAAACATTATCTAAATCAATCCAAAAATCTAGGAAGTATGTGATAATATTTGCAGCTAACAAAGAAAATAAGTTTGGTTTCCTACAAAAGTTAATATTTTACTTTATTTTTTAAAGACAAGGTCTCCCTGTGTTGCCTAGGCTAAATTCCAACCCCTGGGCTCACGTGATCCTCCGTCCTCAGCCTCCCAAGTAGTTTCAACCACTGCATGCACCACTGCACTTAGCTCAGAAGCTTATATTTTAAATCACAGTGTCTAACAGCTATAAAGACGATTAAGTAATGGAATTAAATTAATCAAATTCAATGCACATATAATCATATTAAAATAACTAAAGTTAGTCTAACTTAAGGACTGTGTCAAACTGCTAATAAGTAACACAGTACCTTGTTAGCAGCATCATGAGTCTATCCAGATCTAGCAATTTTAAATCCAGTGATTTTTCCTTGAAGCTCAACTACCCACAACAGTCAATAGCCAGAAAAACAAATGACTTCCTCTCCAAAAGTAAAAATAGCTTTCCTCATGATATAGCTATAGAAGGAACAAGCCTAATTCTGCTCTAATTAGAAGAAATAAATTGTATTTATCCTCTGGAAGTATTATTTGCTCAAATTTTGAGGCAGTTCTCACATTTACTTTATAAAAAGTTCTGGTATTTCAAATACTTCAATTTTAGAGAAAATGTAGCTACACATTTTTACTAATGTTGTAAAGAATCAGATGTTTCCAGATCCAAACCATACATTTTTGATTTTGTATTTTCAAAGTGGTAAATATAAAATTACCTTAGGATGTCATATGGGAAAATACAGTATTTTCTTAGATTATGAGAATAAATCTACATATCTAAATCAGAAATGTCACCAATTTGTATATCAAGCTAAGATGCTAAACTGAAACAGGGCCAGAGGATGAAAGGGGTTTGAGGGAGATGGGGTGGAAAATAGGAAAGCCTTACAAGAGACTAGGGAAAGTAAAAAAGCAAGGAAAGGCAAGCAGTTTTGAAGATATTAGTTCTGTGAACTAATATTCTTATATTATAAAGTATTATATTATTAGTTGTGTGAACATGCAATGAAAAAAATCAGAGATTACTATACTATTAAAAATGTTAAGCTATGAATGATAGCATAAGTAGTACAGTTCAAAAGATTAATCGAACTTCCTAATCGCATATTGAATTTCATTTATGTTATATAGCGAGAACTCTCTAACATGCACGCAATTACTCAAATTTCACATAAATATATTTGTACCTATTAATTCATATTCAGAATTATTGGAACATAGATGTCTTATTGCCAATCTAAAAGAGATAATGTATTAATGATTTAGTCTCCCCAAAGGTGTTTGTTTGCAATATAAATATTTCATATTTAGAAGAACTCCAAATTTGAAAATAGATGGACTAATAATAAGGTCTTTGACTCTACTAAGCAGTGCAAATGACACTGACTAATTCTCACAGCTCCTGCAGAATCTACAAATGCAACCTTATTCAGATTACTAGATTAGATATTTTTTCAAATTAAATATAAGTAACAATAAGATTTTTAGAAGAAATCATGGGAAGTCGTTATTTTATTATTTAAAAATTAATGAGCTGGGCTGGGCGCAATGGCTTAGGCCTGTAATCCCAGCACTTTTGGAGGCTGAGGTGGGCAGATCACGAGGTCAGGAGATCAGGATCCTGGATAACACGGTGAAACCCCGTCTCTACTAAAAATACAAAAATTTAGCCGGGCGTGGGGGCGGGCGCCTGTAGTCCCAGCTACTAGGGAGGCTGAGGCAGGAGAATGACATGAACTCGGGAGGCAGAACTTGCAGTGAGCTGAGATCGAGCCCCTGCACTGCAACCTGGGTGACAGAGGAAGACTCCGTCTCAAAAAAATTAATCAGCTCATGAAAGAAAAATAGGTTGGGAGGGTCGACAATCAATTCATGAAAAATATATAAAATAGCCCTTAAACATATGAAAAGATGTTCCCTCTCATAACTGGAGAAATGAAAATTTCTATCACACATGAGATATTATTTCTCATCTCTAAAATTGGTTAAATAACAATAATTATTACAATTGTTAATGTGGCTGGGGAAACAGGTACTTTTATATAATTCTAGTAGTAATATAAATTAAAACACCCATATAAAGGAACTTTTTATAATATCTAATTAATATACGAATAAGCTTAGCTTCTGACCCACGTCTAGAAATTTTTCATGAAGATTCAACTCCAATAATGTAAAAAGACATCTGCACAAAATCATTTATAGCAGGAAGATTTATAATTCCAAAATGTTGTAAACAACTTAAATGCCCCAACGTGAAAGAATAGTTGAAAAAGATGTGCTCCATCCACATATTGGAGTGCTGTCCAGGTGTAAAATAAGGAATAATATTTTCAGGAGCTGAATGGAGTGATTTCCAGCTTATATTAATAAGAAAATAAAAAAGAAATGTGCAAAGGAATATATATATATATAAAACACATATATATTATATATATATAGTACTCTTGTGTAAACAAGAAGAGAAAATACGTATGTACAGACATGCACGCACAAGGAGAATAAATGAAAAACTGATGAGATCAATTACCTAGCGGGGTGAGGGGACTGGAATTTGGTGGAACAGGGTGGAAGCAGTAGAGAAAGAATAGGGGGCAAATATGTGGCACCTCTCAGAATATACATTGGGGCACACTCCTATCTTTTGAAACTATGTGAATTATCCGCTGTATACTACGTATACTAGAGTTTGTTTGAGTCTTTCCTTCAAATCTCATGCTGAAATGTAATCCCCAATGTTGGAAGTGGGGCTTAATGGGAGGTGTTTGGGCCTTGTGGGTGGACCTCTCATGAATAGATTAATGTCCTCCCTATTGAGTAGGGGGTGTTGAGTGAGTAAGGTCTGCCTCTGTAGTTTCCATGACAGCTTGTTGTTAAGAAGAACCTAGTACCTGCTCCCCTTTCTCTCTTGTTTCCTCTCTGCCCAAGCTAGCTTCCCTTTGCCACGTATCAGATTTTCAACTTTCCAGACAACAAAATCACAAACCAAATAAACCCTTTATTCCTTATAAATTACCCAGCCTCAGGTGTCCCTTTATAGAACTACAAATGGACTAAGATAATATACTCAAAAATAAGATAAATAAATAAAATTAACCAAAATAAGAGGTTGGGGACCTAATCGAGTAACTTTGAGCATGTATTTATTTGGGTTAATGCTCTTAGATGAAAGAGAAAAGCAACTTTAAAAAATATTAAATCAGAATTGTTAAACTTTTGTCTTCTTTTCTTTCACCTTTTGGGTTGTTTTTTGTCATATTTTTGCCACTAAATTGGGTAAGCTACTTTGTATGAACTTTATGTTTGAGAAAATAAAATAAAATAATCCAGTTCCTTCACATTTATTCTCAGAATAATTTATTCAATATACATACATTTATTGAATATCTAATAAATAGTAGGTACCAGGTTACAAATATAACCAAACAAAAATTAAGGAACAGGAAATGTATTTAGTGAGCTCAAGTTTTATTTAGAAAGACAAATGTGCAAAAAATTATTTCAGGGTAGAAAATTAAATGCAACAAAAAAGAGTTATGGGAGAAATTTTCATATGTTTGTATATACTTGTGAGTGGTGGATCAAAGATATTTTCAGGAAGTAAACAAAAATTTACATACACTTTCTTAGGGGAGGGTATGGTTAAACAAGGGTTTTGAAGCACCATTTTTTCCTGAAATTAGTTAAAAGAGATATCAGCAAACTAGCCCGATCTATGTACATAATAAATGGGTCACTGCTGAAAGGCTTGTAATAAATGTAGCTACCAGAATTTGAAATTACAAAGACAATTTTTGTAGATATTCAGCTACCTTGTGAAATTATCATAATGCACACAAAAAGAAACATATAAATGATTTAATAATTTATATTTAAATATCTGTTAAACATTTATATTAAATTGTCAGGACTTAGGTTGCTAGGTGATTAATGAGGACCCTATAAATAAAAGAATGCTGTGTCAAAATACTTGTAATTCATCTCTTTTGGGATGTTCATATTCAGAGACTAGACTATTTATTACCGCTCCCATTACACAAAGATGCCTTCTAGAGGCAACTATTTTCAAATTGGTTTACTTACATTGTAGCTAATTTTAATTTGATTAGAATTTATGGCATCTATTCATTGCCTCTCAAATAAAATAAAAGACTCAATAAATGTATAATTAAATATAAAATCTTCAAAAGGAGTGAAGCAATGGACAAGAAAAGGATATTCTTTTATCTGTCACCAGACTTGAACCCATTTGTTGGCTTGCAAATGAACTGTCAGAAGGGCAAGTAAAGAAAATCTGCTTTGCATGGGTGTCACAGATTTATTATGTGCAAAGAGTATTTGCTTTCTTCAATACAAGTCAGCGCGAGAGGTAAAGGAAAATGACTTATTTATATTATATGCCACAGACAGTACATTGTATCATCTCACTTCAAGGGGAATTGAAGTATGGATATCCAAATTTAAGTATCATAAATTTTAGGAGAAAAAAGTTGGTAACGTTCACTCCAGATTGGTTATTACCTATTATTTCCATGAAAAACTTAAATACTGTAGTATAGCACATTCACTTCTACATTTGAACTTAGGAAAACTGATTTTGAAGAGTTGTATAATTAACAGGGAAAGTTACTTAACTTTTTCATAAACAAGCTACACATTTATCTTTGAAGATGAAGGCATCATTTCACTTGAATGGTTTTCCTATCTCTTCTGAGAATTCTTCCTCATAGGGGGAAAGCATTCTGCTCTGCAATTTTAGATTCAGGATTAGAAAGGAAGTCATTGACTAGATAGCTAAATTTCATCTCACAATCTTTGATTTCTGCTGCTACTGCTATATTATATATAATTCTATATATAGTATAATATATGTAATTCTATATATATTATACTGTATATTATATATTATATATTACATACTACATATATACATAATATATATCATTCTCGTCAAAAAGTTGGAAAATCACTAGTTTTGATACACTTTGTTAGAATAGTAACACATTGTCACTTCATATAACTATAGATAATAATAATCTAATACCATCTTAGTAAAATAAGTTATTTTAATTGACTAGTATTTGTGAGACTAAGTCTTCCATTTTTATATAGTGGTATTTTTTATCAGTAATAAAATAAACTGTATTTCAATTTGATTACATAAAATGTATCACTCCTTTTGGAAAATATGATAAATTCAAAGAAATTTGTTATGTGAAAATTTACTCTAATTGTAACAAATTCTAACATGATTTGACACCCATAAGCTTTCCTGAAACATGATCATTTTCCAGAGGCCATATATTTTGACATTATACTAAATTAAAAGTGTGCCTTATTTGGATTACTTAATAAAACAGAAGCCTGCTAGCATAAGGAGTTCAGAATGACTGGGTCATAGTTCCAGGTTTAATAAAATATTTACATTATCTTCTGTTGAAAGAATCTCTCCCCTGCTGGGAAACAGAACATCTAATACAGCACAGCCTAAATATGCAATATGGGAAGAGCATATTCTCCAAACAGGTTTCTGGAAGAAATCTTAAAAAGAACTAAACTTTACTTTAGTCTTTGGTTTCTTTATCTGTTATTCTATATACTAAAGAAAGAGACCCATGTACTGGCTGCCGGTTTGGTGCATATAGTGTATTATATAGTGGGTGCTGTCACCGAAATAGTAGTTCAGCAAAGTTTTTAACAGGTCATCGCATTGTTCTACTAGGCTAATATTTTTCCCTAATACAGATTATATGAAAACATAAGTGAAGCCTATGATTACCCATTGTCATACCTCCTTTATCATGAAATTATTCCTTGGTCTTAGAAGATGTTATACTGTGTCTCTTGTTGGCAAGTCAGAAAAAATCCACAAGCCCTCAGAAAGTGGTGCAAGTAGAGGTAGATAAATTAAGCAAATCCCCAAAAGATAAATGCCTGTTGTGCCCAGGTTGAAATGAGTCTGATGTAACTAACTTCTCAATAGTTGGCTCGCTATTCTCTTTGGATTACAGCACTATATCAAAGGCTCTTCATTGGTAGTTGCTCCTGGCAGATAGGGTAATGAGTTGTGGCATGATCTAGGTCATTCTTAATGAAAAGGTGCTCTATAATATTGGAGTCCTGTATTATATAAACCTGCCTGCCACCATGCCCCCTGCATTCATGGGACAGTTACACAGAGTAGTCAAGAATACGGGCTGGCTAATCACCACCAGGTAAAGCATTACATTCACCTGTTTGGTAAATGACTTTTCTGTAGAAAATACTCTGTGGTGGGAATTTTCAGGAGACACAAAATCTACATGCTTACCCACTCCCAAAGGTCTATTGATATACCTCCTCTTAGATGTCTTCGTTGATTTTTCAATCTTGCTTGTTTTACACTCATGACCAAAAAGTCAAGCCATTCTCCACTGTTTGAGTTCATGCATGTCCTTACCTTAGATAATGTTACCCTCTATAATTGTGAAAAACAATGTGAATGGCTCACAGCAATAATCATTGGACAGATCCTTACCCATGGCATGCTATCTTCTAGAGTGACTACTGAGAGTGGATGTGGTGTGGTAGCATTCCATATTTAGCTCACATCAATATACCAGGGAAACCCATCCTTATCTAGGTCCAAGATATATTCCACTTTTGGTAGGTAGCTGCAAGGAATTCCACATGAGAACACAGATGTGGATAAGAGACAGGAATCTGTGCAAAAGAGGCGAGTTATATGAGTCTAGACTACATCTTCATGTAACATCTTTATAAACATTTTACTGCTCAATGTTTTACAAAATGGAAACTTTCTATTATATAAAAAATTGTTATTTTAGTTGCATTAATCTAATCCTTAGAGTATCTGATGTTTCCCAACATTTTATAGGCGGTATGTTTGACTTCAGGGCCCAATAACATACCGAGAGCACTATTTTCCATATGGTAAGTAGTTTTCTGCTACGTATGACCTGGCCTTGCTCTGTAGTCTTTTTGAGGCTCCACAAAGCGCCTGTAACACTCATGAATGCAACAAGATACAGCACTTTTAGGTATTCTGAATAATATATTTTAAGTCCAGAACAGCTTATGCTGGTAGTCTCTCCCCATATAGAGCCCATCGTCATTTAGGTCCCACATGAAACTGGAATCTTCCTGCATCATCTAATAAATTTTGGCAGTATACCCAGATGTAGTATATACTGTCTTTAAAATCCAAAGACCTACTAAATGTTATGCCTCTTATGTAGAGGCTCAAGGTGCAACAATTTGTTCTCCACTTTTGACAGAATGTTTTGATATGCTTCATAACATTGAACTCATGAACACTTTTTTGGTGAGGCAGGATTTTAAACATTGTGATATGATATTTTCTCCCTTATCTTGCCATGCATCTATCTTACATAGAATTGCCTGATGACTAGAGCCAAGTAATTTGATCTAATCATATAATGGACTAGCATAATATTCTTTAGGAAATCGAGAGATAAAGATTCATTAGATTATACTATGACCCAAATTGTGATAATTAAGGCAGCCTAGGGCATGACAGTAAATGTTCGCTGTTGTCTTTTTCGTATAAAACAGAATTTGTTTTGATTTTCCTAAATTATGGAGATTGAAGAGAAAACATGCTACTGATCAATAACTATATATCAAGTTTAATAAGACAAAGCCCATACAGAGCAGTCCTTTGCAGCTACAGCCATAATTATAGATGAGGTTGTGTTGGTGTGAGGCAGTGCAGAAAAAGCATCTTCCACAGAATAAAAAACTGATTGTCATTAAAGTGAATGCCAATTTCGAGCTTGATGTAAGTTTTAAATTCTTTTAAAACATTTATATTGAGTGAAATATCCTATCTTGTTACTCACATTGTAAAATGATGTTGGGATGATGGCAAAGCTAAATGTGATGTATTTATATAGTGAGGATACTTCTTAAAATTTATAATGTGTCAGTCACTACACTGGATGCCTTATATATTATAATTCATTTAGATGTTTTACTAACCCAGTGCTAAATTTCATGCTCATAGAGGTTAAGTTATGTGTCAAAGTCACACAGTCATTACTTGGAAAAATCTGAGAGTCAAATCTTATCAATTTGGAAGCCACCATGCTTTCCCTTACAATACCTTTCTTCCTAGTATTTGGCATAGTTTTAGGGAATTTTATTTTTTAAAAGTTGTTGTATAGGAACTGTTATTTTCATAGATAAACAATTGGAGGTGAAAATGAGAATAAACATGGAAGAGTGATATAAAATTACATAATCTAGCTTATCTATTTAAATTTAGTAAATAATGGTAAAATTAGCTAAAATCTTACCAGCAGCAACCTACAAGGAAAGAGAAACCTTCTAATGATAAATTTCACAAAGTAGAAGCTGAGAAATAAAATGGATTCTGGATCTGTGAAGAGCAAGACCCTGAACTGCAACCCTAAGAATCCTATGAATCTACTATTATTCTAAAAAAAATTCTTACAGGTATCCATTTAGTCTGTAGAGAGGAAACTAAATTAAAGTGCTATAGTTTCCTTTCTCTTTTTGCCTGGGATGTAGCCCTAGGTGGGTTTTGTGGAAAGACAGGCAAAAGGGTGAAGAGCTGGTGAACACCCAGGGCTGTTGTGCAAGTTAAGACTGCAGGGCTGGACACCACAAGGATATCTATCCACGTGGTATGGTTTGGCTCTGTCCCCAACCAAATCTCATCTTGAATTATAGTTTCTGTAATCTTCACATGTGATGGGAGGGACCCAGTGAGAGGTAATTGAATCATGGAGGCAGTTACCCTCATCCTATTCTCATGATAGTGAATTCTCATGAGATTTGATGGTTTTGAAAAGGACGTTTACCCCTTTTGCTCAGCACCTCTCTCTTGCCTGCTGCCATGTAAAATGTATCTTTGCTCCTCCTTCACCTTCCAGCATGATCGTGAGGCCTCTCCAGCCATGTGGAACTGTGAATCCATTAAATCTCTTTTTCTTAATAAACTACTCTGTCTAAGGTATTTCTTCATAGCAGTATGAAAATGGACTAATACACCATGAGAATTGGTTTTTTTCATTACACATTATTTAGAGTGAAACAAAATATAATATCACAACTCTTCAGATCATTTACATTGATTCTTTATTCATTAGAGAACCCAAATCCTGGATATCTCATTGTCTGTGACTGTTGCACATAGAAGGATTTTCTCTTAAACTCAGGTAAGTTGGCCTAGACCTGCTATGGGCTATAGCACAATTATACAGGCAAGAAAAGTCGTTGGTCTGGAGCATCACATTACCGCAAACATGGCAGAAAAATCAAAGAAGTAACTCAAAAATCATGGCAACTTTTGAAGCTCCCAGAACTTTGAATTACTTTACATATCACTCAGATAAGTAGGCCAAGCCAAAGTACCCTTGTAAAGGATAAATCCCATTAAAAAAAAAAAAAAAAAAAAAAAAAAGAACAGCATAGACAGAAAATGACTATTGAAGGTCCTTCATACATTTCCCAGTGCTTCCTCTTCTGTTTTCAACAGATATACTTAGTCTCTTAATGGTGTATGATTGTTTATTTCCTAATCTTTTACAATAAGGTGACCTTAGTCTTGCAGGTGGTAAAAATGGAAATTATTGAATAAACAGTGCCACAGATGAGAATTGCTCTTTTAAAGTCAAAACTGTTCGGCTTTGTGTGTCTTCTTTAAAGTGCATGCATTTCAATACCCTGTTTGCCCTTTCTTCTATTTTAATATAATTGAGTGGAAATGAAGTTCTCTAGAAAATGTTCCTTGTGGAAGAAGTTAGATAGCATATACTCACCAGAAGGAAAAATATTCTTGCTGAAAATTCCTTATCCAGCATTGAGCTATACTTTGCAGCTTGTACCTTCCCATTTTGCTTTGCACTGCAGAATCTTGCATACTGAATACTTTCTACTACCTTCATGGACTTATTTTTTTTATTATTATTATTGTAAGGGAAGAGCTCAATTTATGTTTCTGTATTTTTCTAAGACTTTCCCTGCTGGGTATCACTACACTTATGGTTACTAAATTAATATCTCCAGCCTTATCTTTTCCCCTGGATTTCATATACTCAACTGCATTAGAAATCTTCATCTATATGTCTAATAGACATCTCAAATAAAGATATACACCACATATAAAAATATCCACTGCAGATTCCCTTGTATTTTTTTTTTCATTGTCAGTTCCAGTTTTCCCCATTCTACTAAAAGTTTCTCTGGTTCCTCAAATTCTAAACCTAGAAGCTACTTTCAGTTCCTCCATCACACACATTAATCATCAGCAAGTCATTCTGGCTTTATATTCAAAATGCACAACCCAGATCTGATCATTTTGACTGCTTTCTTGTTGCTACCAACTTTGTCCCAGTCACCATCACTTGAAGCATAGACTAATTTAAAAAGGTTTTAATTGGTAATGTGATTTTCACTTTTGCTCCTCTACAGGAACAAAAATCATTTTTGACTCCACATGACAACCAAAACAATCTTTTAAACAAATAAATGATCACAACATTCTACTTTTTAACATTCTACCATGTGTTCTCTTATTGGGGTCTATAACCTGATAAAAATTTAGGTTTTTTTATAAGTGTGATGAGAACACACACATTTTGGTCTCTGCCCACCTCTTAACCTTGTATCCTACCATGTCTCTGTTAATTCTGCTAAAGTCAAACAGGATTATTTGATGAATATGCCACATTTGTTCCTGACTCAAAGATGCCCCTCCTTGGAGTGTCTTATTCCCAGATTTCCATGTAGCCTTCTCCCTCCCTTGATTCAGGTCTCGTTTTCTAATGTCACCCGATCTATATGGCATTTGTAAACTATTATGGTACTGGTGGGAGTGTAGCAGTAAGGACAACCAGAGTTCACCTTCATCACCATCTTGGTTCAGGTGGGTTTTAGCCAGCTTCTTTACTGCAGCCTGTTTTATCAGCAAGGTCTTTATGACCTGTGTCTTGTGCCAACCTCCTATCTTAGTCTCTGACTTAGAATGTTTAACTCTCTGGGAATGCAGCCCAGTAGGTTCCAGATTTATTTTACCCAGCCTCTATTCAAGATGGAGTTGCTCCGGTTCAAACATCTCTGACTAAAGGACTGTCACTTAATCATAAGATTATAGTATGCTTGGGCCGGGTGCAGTGGCCCAAGCCTGTAATCCCAGCACTCTGGGAGGCCAAGGTGGGTGGATCACAAGGTCAGGAGATCGAGACTGTCCTGCTAACACAGTGGAACCCCATCTCTACTAAAAATACAAAAAACTTAGCCGGGCGTGGTGGCAGGCACCTGTAGTCCCAACTACTCAGAAAGCTGAGGCAGGAGAATTGCGTGAACCTGGGAGGAGGAGCTTGCAGTGAGCCGAGATTGTGCCACTGTGCTCTAGCCTGGGCAACAGAGTGAGATTCTGTCTCAAAAAAGAAAAAAAAAAAAGATTACGGTATGCTTTCTCTCCCCAAACCTTACAACTACACTAACAGGATTCCAGAATAAAAACAGTGGAGTACAGTGGAAATGGCTTTAAGACACGTGCTCTCTTGAAGGAGGAATACATAAGGAAGCCTAAAGTCAACAGAGGAGACCGAAAAGAGGACACTAGAGGAATTTGAAGCCTTTGGCACCTACAGCAATAGTAAGGACATTGTTGACAAAAGCAGAACTATTAATCAACTTGATCTGATTGAATTCATAGAATATTCTACCCCACTATAGCAGAATACATATTCTTTTCAAGTTCACATAAATTTCAAATTCACCAAAAAACCACCTTTTAAGTCATAAAGTACATCTTAATAAGTGTACAAGAATAGAAATCATGCAAGGCATTTTCTGAGATTACAATGGGATTAAAATAGAAATTAATAACAGAAAAATAGATGAATAATCCCCCAAATAGTTGACAATTAAACAGAATACTTATAAATAACACAGGACTCAACTGCAAAGTCTTGGGAGAATTTGTTTTAATATTTTAATTCAATGAAAAAAATATAACTTTATAAGGTAGGATGCATCCTGGGAAGAAATTTATATCATTAAATGCACGTATTAGAAAAGAAGGTAAACCAAAAATCAAACACCTAAATTCTGGAAAAAAAAAAAAAAAAAAAAAAAAAGAAAGCAGCATGTCCAGATGGTTTCACTGGTGAATTTTAACAAATAGTAAAGGAGGAAATGATACCAATTCTCCACAATCTCTTTCACAAAACAAAAACAATGAAAATACTCTTACTCATTCCATGGGGTCATCATTACACTGTATCAAAACCAGATAAAAGCATCACAAGAAAGAAAAGCTACAGAAAAATATGTCTGACAGACATAGATACAAAAGTCTTCAACGAAGTATTGGTAAATCAAATCTAATGTATAGAAAAGCACCCAAAGCATTTAACAAAATTCAACACTCATAATGATAAAATCTCTTAGGATACTCAAAAAGAGTATAACTTCCTCAACTTGGTCAAGAGCATCTGCAAGAACCATCAGCTAAAATCACACTTAATCATGAGAAACTAGATGCTTTCCTTCTAAGATCAGGAAGAAGACAAGGGTATCCTCTTTCAGATCTCACATTCCACATTATCGTGGATGTCCTAGCTACTGCAATAAGACAAGAAAAAGAAATAAAAGACACACATATAGGAAAGGAAAAAATAAAGCTTTGGTATTCACAGATGACATGTTTTCCTTTGTAGAAAATTCCAAAGATTCATCATCATGAAGAAGAAAAAGAAGAGAAATAAGATGAGGAGGGAAATGTGGAGAAGAAAAAAAACTGGAATTAAAAAGTGAGAATATTAAAATTGTAATGCACAAGGTTAATACACAAATATCTATTGTTTTTGTATATATCATCCAGCAATTAATAATTGGAATTTAAATTATAAAAGTGGGCATTCATAGTGTTTGTTAAATGCATAAATCCATCTGTTTATTCTTTATACTGTATTTTATACAAATACGGTCAAATGCCTGAGATACAGTGGGAAACAGGGAACATATATCCTAACAGTCAAATTTTGGTCAGTAAACCAGCATTTCAGTCATGAATTTGAACAAACTTCCAAATCTTTCTGAAATTCAGGACTCTTGCTTAAAAACACATTTAATCAAATGTGGCACAAAGGGTTATTATAATAATTTTAATAAGAAAATGAATACAAAATGAATATATTTTGTATCTTCACAGCAAATAGAATCTTCTTCTTAAATAGTACTTGAATCCAAATCTAGTATTAAATGTACACTAGGACTAATTAATTAGCTAAATAAAATTGATTAGCCTCAACCATATGACAGGCACTTGACCAGGTGATATGGTTGTAAAGATAAATTGAGAGGCACATGTCCTCTTTCATGGGCCTCTTCAAGTAGCAACGTAATCCAGTGGGAACTGAGAATGTCTTAACAATTCTGCCCCTGTATTACTTTTATCTACTTTCATCAAGCAAAGTGTAACTATTTAAATTAGTCACTTCTTTCCTTGTTTCCTATCACATAGATCCAGAAAATTAACAATGGGGAAATTAATTATGGCTCATTAACTAACTGCCATAATTTGCTTTAGATTCTGTCAAGCAACAAAAGAGTTTATCTGAAAATGTTCCATGGGAATATTTGTAAATACCATTAAATCAATATTTTTATAATATATGAGAGATTTTTGGAATTTTTCTCAAGAAACTGCCATGGTGCATTTAAATGAGCTACTTGCATACTAATTTGCAATAATTTGTATATAAATATAATCTGTTATTGTGCAAAGATTATCTTGCTTTTATAGTAGGTGGAAATGATAATGTGGATTAGTTTCTGATTTTTTTTTTTTTTTTTTTTTTTGAGATGGAGTCTTGCTCTGTCACCCAAGCTGGAGTGGAGTGGTGTAATCTTGGCTCACTGCAAGCTTTGCCTCCTGGGTTCACACCATTCTCCTGCCTCAGCCTCCTGAGTAGCTGGGATTACAGGTGCCCACCACCACACCCAGCTAATTTTTTGTATTTTTAGTAGAGATGGGTTTTCACCATGTTATCCAGGATGGTCTTGATCTCCTGACCTCGTGATCTGCCCACCTTGGCCTCCCAAAGTACCAGGATTACAGGTGTGAGCCACCGTGCCTGGCTGGTTTCTGATATTTTACATAGTACTAGTGGAAAAAAATGAATGAAAATTGGAAGCAAAAATAAATATATTAGAACTTTCTATTAGAATACAGATGACCTAATTTTTGGCAGTTCAGCCCTTCTCTATAGAATCTTTTTAAGTTTAGCCAAGTCATTTTGTCATTCAAGGTCTCTGGTGTCTCATTTATATAGGTAAAGTGGTTGAAGTGGATCTCTTTAAGAGATTAGATCTTAGGTATCAAAGTCTCAGGATACAAAATCAATGCAAAAAACTCACAAGCATTCCTATACACTGATAACAGACAAACAGAGAGCCAAATCATGACTGAAATCCCAGTCACAAATGCTACAGAGAGAATAAAATACCTAGGAATACAACTTACAAGGGATGTGAAGGAACTCTTCAAGGAGAACTACAAACCACTGCTCAATGAAATAAAAGAGGACACAAACAAATGGAAGAACATTCCATGCTTATGGATAGGAAGAATCAATATCATGAAATTGGCCATACCGCCCAAGGTAATTTATAGATTTAATGCCATCCCCATTAAGCTACCAATGACTTTCTTCACAGAATTGGAAAAAACTACTTTAAAGTTCATATGGAACCAAAAAAGAGCCCATATTGACAAGACAATCCTAAGCCAAAAGAACAAAGCTGGAGGCATCACACTACCTGACTTCAAACTATACTACAAGGCTACAGTAACCAAAACAGTCTGGTACAGGTACTAAAACAGAGAGGTAGACCAATGGAACACAACGGAGCCCTCAGAAATAACACTACACATCTAAAACCATCTGATCATTGACAAACCTGACAAAAACAAGAAATGGAGAAAGGATTCCCTATTTAATAAATGGTGCTGGGAAAATTGGCTAGCCTTATGTAGAAAGCTGAAACTGGATCCCTTCCTTATACCTTATACAAAAATTAATTCAAGATGGATTAAAGACTTAAATGTTAGACATAAAACCATAAAAATCCTAGAAGAAAATCTAAGCAATATGATTCAAGACATAGGTATGGGCAAGGACTTCATGACTAAAACACCAAAAGCAATGGCAACAAAAACCAAAATAGACAAATGGGATCTAGTTAAACTAAAGAGCTTCTGCACAGCAAAAGAAACTACCATCAGAGTGAACAGGCAACCTACAGAATGGGAGAAAATTTTTGCAATCTATTCATCTGACAAAGGGTTAATATCCAGAATCTACAAAGAACTTAAACAAATTTACAAGAAAAAATCAAACAACCCCATCAAAAAGTGGATATGAACAGAAACTTCTCAAAAGAAGACATTTATGCAGCCAGCAGACACATGAAAAATTGCTCATCATCACTGGTCATCAGAGAAATGCAAATCAAAACCACAATGAGATACCATCTCACACCAGTTAGAATTCCGATCACTAAAAGGTCAGGAAACAACAGGTGCTGGAGAGGATGTGGAGAAATAGGAATGCTTTTACACTGTGCGTGGGAGTGTAAACTAGTTCAACCATTGTGGAAGACAATGTGGTGATTCCTCAAGGATCTAGAGTTAGAAATACCATTTGACCCAGCAATCCCATTACTAGATATATACCCAAAGGATTATAAATCATGCTACTATAAAGACACATGCTCACATATATTTATTGTGGCACTATTCACAATAGCAAAGACTTGGAACCAACCCAAATGTCCATCAATGAGAGGCTGGGTTAAGCAAATGTGGCACATATATACCATGGAATACTATGCAGCCATGAAAAAGGATGGGTTCATGTCCTTGGAAGGGACATGGATGAAGTTGGAAAGCATTATTCTGAGCAAACTATCACAAGGACAAAAAACAAAACACTACATGTTTTCACTCATAGGTGGGAATCGAACAATGAGAACACTTGAAAGCAGGGCAGGCAACATCACACATGGGGGCCTGTCGAGAGGTGGGGGGCAGGAGGAGGGATAGCATTAGGAGAAATACGTAATGTAAATGACAAGTTAATGGGTGCAGCAAACCAACATGGCACATGTATACCTATGTAACAAACCTGCACGTTGTTAGAACTTAAAGTACAATAATAATAATAAAAAAAGAGATTAGATCTTAGGTATTCTCACCACACACACAGACATACACATTCACACACAAGCACAAACGGTAACTATGTGAACTAATAGATATGTTAATTAGCTTTGTTGCGGTAATTATTTCACAATATATACATATATCAAAATATCAAGTTATACAACTTAAATATGTATCATTTTTATTTGTGAAGTACCTTGATAAAGCTAAGAAAAAAGTCAAAACTTCAGGCTCTAATATTATAAATCTAGATACAGATTTTATAGTCTACATGTAGCTCCATATAAATAATTAATGGTAAGATAACATAGAAAAGTTAAAAAATGTTTACAGTAAGTGCATAGAAAATCACCATCTAGACCTGGCAAGTAACACTTTAATATACTTTATCAAATATCTATCCATCAATCTATTGCTATTATTTCATTAATTGATATGTAATGCATTTGTAAGTAAGCTGAAGATATCAGTAAGTTTCCCCTCAAATACGTCAGGGTGCATATCATAAATTTTAGTAGAATATTTGTGTATTGGTTAATTAATTTCTCTTTTATGTAAAATTGACATGTAATTGAATATATAAATTGTAATTGTAACACTCAATAAATTTTGACAAATACACACACTTATATAATGCAAACCTATATCAATATGTATATAATGATCATGAAGCCAGGAATCTTCTTCAGGTCCCTTTACCATTAAATTCTTGATACCCAAACCCAAGCAATTATTATGTATATAGCCTGTTTTAGATATAAAACATATATAATGAAATCATGAAGCATTCATTCTTCTGAATAAATTTTCTTTCACTCAGTGTAGTGTTTTTAAGATTCTTCTACATTGTCATATGTATCATAGTTTGATCCTTGTAAGGATGAAATACTATTTCTAAATATGAATATGCCACAGTTCATTTTATTGATGGACACCTGAGCTGTTAACAGTTTGGGGACCTTATGAAAAAGTTTGATGAACATCCTTTTAAGATTCATTTTTGTGGATTATACATATAGAAGAGTGAAATTGTTGTGCTTATAAGATAAGTATATGCTTATTGTTTTAATCTGCCATTTGTTTGCAGAAAGATTTGAATGGATAACTTGGCAATAGGAGGAAGGCACTTTTAGAGTTTGATATAAAGATATGGAGGTGGGAGATAATAGTGAAATTAGTCTACCAAGAAAATTGTCACAAATGACAAAAATAAAATATATTTTAATTTTGTCTAAGCTAGTTTGATAGGAACTGATATATAACAGAACTTAATGATTCAAAATGGAATACTAATATAATCTTGAAAAAATGTCTGGACAAGGATTAAACTGTACAAGCATCACTCCTGGATGTTCAGATTATAGCGCCCTCCCACATTGTTAATGAGATTATAAGAGATAAGTAACAGGTGGGTCTATGTAATCAACCACAGTTAGCAGCTCACTTTCTCGTGCCCTAGCTAGCTCTATCCTGATTCAAGATTTAGGCAAGAAGTTGGGGGGAATTTGTGAGATGGACCAAGGGCGAGCTCCCAAGGGGTGGACCCAGTAGTTAGCAAAAGAAAGTATACTGAGATTGTGTGATGAGTACCATGAGTACCTCTTGGGTACAATGCAGGTGTGTTCTTTCTTCCACTTACTTAAAAGATAGTCATTTCAAATTAACTAAGCTGTTTTGTGAATTCTTTTTTTCCTTTTTTCTTTTTCTTTTTTTTTTTTTCTGAGAGTTTTACTAGTTGCCCAGACTGGAGTGCAGTGGTGCGATCTTGGCTCACTGCAGCCTCCACTTCCCAGGTCCAAGCTATTCTCTTGCCTCAGCCTCTCAAGTATCTGGGATTACAAGTGCATGCCACCACACCTGGCTAATGTATTTTTTGTAGAAATGGGGTTTCTCCATGTTGGCCAGGATGATCTTGAACGCCTGACCTCAGGTGGTCCACCCACCGTGGCCTCCCAAAGTGCTGGGATTACAGGCGTGAACCACCATGCCCAGGCTCTTTTGTGAATTCTTGTAGCTTCATTTTGTCTGCCTCCTGTTTACCCTGTTACAAGAAAATAAACCTAATCTAAGAAAAAAACAGCAGTTCCTCTCCTGGTGGCCTGTGTAAAGTGTCTGGTGATTGTAGAAAGCATTGGAGATGATTAGGGTGCTCCATCACTTCATTCAATCTGCCAAAGAGGGTCAAGCCTTGTTTTTAAGGAAGGAGTGAGAGAAGAATAATAAGTCAATAAGGTAGAAGAATTACAGTGAAAAAAGGAGGAAAATACATCTAACATAAGTTTAAAAACAACTGGAAAATTACATTCCAAACAATTGGGGTATCTAAAGCACTCTTTAGACAATCAATAGTAATATCTAGGCAACACTATACTAAAAAGAACTCCTAAAACATTTATAGATTCCTGCACCTTTCAGCTGGGAGCTTTGATTTTAGGCCTTTGTCCACCAACACAATGTATTGATTTCATCTCCATTGTCCAAGAGGAGCTGTCATTTTCTGAAGAGCACTACTAGAGTGTGAATCACAAAGAATCCTGTGATTTGCATAGTTGAGAAGTTACTATCTTTTCTTCTTATCTTAGGACTCAAAACAAGACAGAAGCAACAGTTAAGAGAAGGGGGGCTGGTGAATTCTTTGCCCTAAACTCAGTTCATTAAACAGTGACCAAAACTGAAGTATTAGCCAATTTCAAGATGGATTCCTTTTTTTTGTTTGTTTTTGTTTTTGTTTTTAAATGGCTGTTCTCTGTTATCTCTTTAAAGAGATGCAATGTAGAGATAAAAGAGGATTTTAAAACTTTGTTTCTGTATTTGAAGCATTCGTTTGTCCAAAAGAGTAAGTTGAAGTGTATCATTTCACTCTGAGTCACTTGACTTTCTGCTTTAAACCAGTGATTAAATGAAATCACAATTTTAGCGATAAGCCAAATTTTAACAAATTTGTCTGACAGACGCAGGCCTTTATATAATAAATATTTTTATATCACTTATTGGTGCACACAATGTTTTTTAGAAATCTTTATTGATTTCAAACTTGAACTTAATGAAACAGAAAGTTTTTTCTGTAAAGGGCTGAATAGTAAATATTTGGGGCTTTGCTGGTCATAAATTCTAGATGTTGCAACTACTCAATTCTGCCCTTGTAGCATGAAAAAAGTTATGGACAGAATGTTAAAAAAAAAAAAAATAGTGTGGTTGTGTTCCATCAAAACTTTATTTACAAAACAGGCAACTGGTTGGATTTAGCTTATAAAAGGAGTCTGCTTTAAACTAGTCTATATATATATTTAGACTCTTAAATACTTAGACTCTTTATATATATTTAGACTCTTAAATATTTATATATTATTCACAACTCCTTTAACTAGAGGTAATGTTATTCAAATTAAGATATTTCCTAGATTTTTTTCTACACATGTATATGAGACAATGATAAAATCATATAGAATTTATTTTCTGTATTCTATTTTTTATATTAAAGTTTAGCTTTTTATATCAATACAGTAGTTTTGAAAACCTCGTTTTGGTTGCAAAAATATTAAAATTTAATGAGCATAAATTGATTTTTGTAGTCATTTTCTTTAGTTGTTTTATTTCATTCCCTAAATATCTGCCATACTGCAAATGTCACATGTTTTACATAGAACTTAACCACTTTGATATTTTTTCATTAATTGGGTATATTTTTAGAAGTGGAAACACTAGATCAAAGTGTGCTAACTTAAAAAAATCTAGATATAGAATGCAAAATTACTTTCTAAAAAGCAAATGACGGCCGGGCACGGTGGCTCACGCCTGTAATCCCTGCACTTTGGGAGGCCGAGGCGGGCGGATCACGAGGTCAGGAGATCGAGACCATCCTGGCTAACACGGTGAAACCCCGTCTCTACTAAAATACAAAAAATTAGCCGGGCGCGGTGGCAAGCGCCTGTAGTCCCAGCTACTCGGGAGGCTGAGGCAGGAGAATGGCGCGAACCTGGGAGGCGGAGCTTGCAGTGAGCCGAGATGGTGCCACTGCACTCCAGCCTGGGCGACAGAGTGAAGACTCCGCCTCAAAAAAAAAAAAAAAAAAAAAAAAAAAAAAGCAAATGACTTTCTATTTCAGCACATGTTCATTAACAGCCATGATTATTGTGTAAAAGAACTTGTCAACCCTCTTTTTCTAAATTAAATGAAAGAGAGAAATGGGGAGAGAGAAAGAGAAAAAAGAAAAAGCACTCTAAAAATTATTTCTAATTTTTAAAAGGACTTAAATATTTATATATATATACAAAGATATATAACATATGAATAACATGTTGTTTTCTATATTTACAACGTGGCATAGAGAATTTATTTTTCTAATAATAAAGTTGTAACTATAATAACCACAATTCTGCTTACTCAATTACACAAAGCAGGGCAAGAGTTTCTGAAATGTTTCTATCTCAGAGAGCTACAAAATTGCAGAATATACAGAGGCCATCAAAAAGTAATAAACTATGTAAAATTATGACAGGTATCTCAGCAGACATCCTATTAAGACCTACCTGCTCCTCAGTGGTAAGTATAAGCTGCATAAAATCATTCACATTTTACAGTGTAGCAAACTAATGAACAATTTTTTCTCAGTACCAAGAAAATTTATATAAAGTCTGCAGCTACATTTTTGGGGAGGAAGTGACAAACATGGTGATTAAATGCACTTCGAAGTCAGTGAAAATAGGATATAACAGTAAGTGAGGTAGTACATATGTATGACTGTATAATAGATATGACCATAATACTTCTTTCAGTAATCCTCATAAACTCCATCTAGAAAAGTACTTTGGCTCAGTAATAGACTTTAGATAATATATTCATATCCAATTCAGAGATATGCTTAAACCCTATTTACTTCCAATGAGATGCTATGGGGCCGAAATAGTTTTCTTGATACAGTCCTCTAAACCTTGAACTTCGGTATTTTTGACTTCAGGAATGTTTACTAGTAGAATTGCTTAATTTTTTTGTCCAAGATACTACTCTAATTCCTAACATTTAAAGGGAATATTCTTCAACCTACATGAAATACAATATTTTGTGTATCCTAATGAGGTAGAATTGAAGTTATTTTTGCAACATTTTTATTTTTCAAATTGTTAATCGTAAAAATGTTCAAACAAAAATATAAGCATGTAGTACCATAAATACGTGCATATGTCTGCCATCTAGATTCAATATTTGTTTTCTCCATCTCAGTAGCTATAAGAAAGAATTTTTGATTTTTGTTCCATTTTTCTGACTAAGCTATTGAAAATAAGTTGAAGACACTATGAACATTTTACTCCCAAAGTAATCTGGCATTCACACATAATAATGAGGACATTCACATGTGCAGTGTCAATCCCATTATTTATTCCAAGAAAATTAACACAAATTCCCTGGTATACAATATCTAGTATACATCAAAATTTCAAAAATTTCCTCAAAATGTAGCTGCTATATAGAACCAACATTGTACCTTCTTAATCTTTTTTATTCCAGAGCAGTTCCACTACCGTTTATTTTTACATTGCAGAAGAAAGACTCATACATTTAAAGACATTAAAATAGAAAGTACCCACAATGAAACATAGAAAAAAATACTGGGCAAGAAATAGTCAAAGCAATGGCGAGCTGTGGGAAAACTTCATGTAGCCTAGCAAATGTGCAAATGCAGTTCATGACAGCAGAAAGAGAGGTTGACAAGAAGAAAAAATAGAAACAATTGGCCAAAACTCCCCAATTTTATAAAAAATAAATAAATTCAGATCCAGAATCTTGGCAAAAGTATAAGAAACCAAAACGAAAGAGAAGCCAAGGAAGACAATTTTCTTGTTTTTTGATCAGATGCACTTCAGGACTTTCTTCTAATCTATATTTTTAAGGATGATTGCATAGAAAGATGCCTTAGAGGATAGAGACAATGTCTCTATCTGGAGCACAGCTTAGGTGTATCCACTGTGCATTAATAAAATTCTACTTTCTCTGTAACACAATCCATTGCATATACAGTGACAGATCACATGGTTCTCTTCATATCACAAGTTGGGAATTAGGGTTTAGAGAAACAATGCAAGAAAATGCTGGTGCTGGAACAACTGGAGACCCATATGAAAAACTGAGCCTCTGTTTTTACCTCAAAATGGATCATAGACCTAAATATAAAAGCTGATACTATGCAATTTAAAAAGAAAATCTTAGAGACTATAGAGTAGGCCAAGATTTCTTAGGACTATAAGAATAGAAATCATAAATTGAACTTTATCAGAATTAAAAATAAAAATTTCGTATCTTTACAAACACCATTAAGAAAATGAAAGACATGCTACAAACTAAGAGAAAATAATTGCAATATATGTATCTGGTAGAAGATACATATCCAGGATATATAAAGAAAAATTATAGCTCAACAATAAAGTAAACAATACAATTTTTTTAATGGGCTAAGATTTGAAAAATATTTTGTGAAGGAAGATATTTGAATGGCTTTTGAATATAAAAAATGTTTGATGTCATTTAAATCAGAGAAATATAAATTAAACTTATGATGAGATACCACTGCAGAAATGCTAACATTTTAAAAACTTACATAATTTGTCATCTCTATAGAATGGAATATTATTTAACAATAAAATGAGTGAACTTTTGATACATCCATTAACATTAAAAAGCAAAAGAGGCCAAAGACAAAAGAGAACATAATCTATGACTCCATTTATATGAAAGTCCAGAAACTGAAACACTAATCTACAGGGACAGAAAACATTCAATGCTTGCTTGGGGCCTGGAATTGGGAGTAGAGATTGACCTGAAAGGTACGGAAGAAAATTTTCCAGCTAATGGAAATATTCTGTATCATGATTGTGCAGGAGATTACATGGGTATATACATTTGCCAAGGCCAGTTAAACTGTACAGTTAAAATGTAAAATCATCTCTCAAAAAAAGTTGATTAACAATATAAAACCAGTGGCCACACGCAATGGCTCCCCCCTGTAACCCTAGCACTTTGGGAGGCCAAGGCATGTGGATCTCTTGAGCTCAGGAGTTCAAGACCAGCCTGGACAACATAGCAAAAGTCCATCTCTACAAAAAATACAAAAATGAGCTGGCGTGGTGGCACGTGCGTGTAGTTGCAGCTCCTTTGGGGGCTGAGGAAGGAGGATTGTTTGAGACCAGGAGGTCAAGATTGCAGTGAGCTGAGATCAGGCTACTGCACTCTGGCCTGGGAAACAAAGTGAGACCCTGTCAAAAAAAAAAAAAAAAAAAAGACCAGCAAAGTAAAATATTTAACTTACCAGAGATTCATGGAGGCTTTTTTAAAAATAGAAAAATTAAGAAATTTGATTTGGTTTATAGGGAGGTAAAAGACAGCAGGGTAGATTTATTTGGATAGGAGAGGCCATTGCCATTCACCTCTAGTAGTGGGGGACCAGAGAAACTTCAGTGAGAGAATTCTGCAGGAAATCGTCCCTCATTGCAAGGGAGAAAAGGAAATAAAGTCTCTAAAAGTTTACAATAGATAATCTTACATATTACATGGTCATAAATCCTATGATTCATTTGTAAGAAACTTTAATTTTCTGTTTACTGTGCTTCTTAACAAGACCTGCTACTCATAATTCAAAATATTTGTAAGTAGGTTCAATGTTTATTTCTGTATTTCTCAGAGTAGGCTTTCTATGCACATTAATAAATGGATATGAGTTGATTAATTGTGTATTTTGCAATGTTACCAAGAACATTATTTATTTTCCTTTCTACATACCCACTAATTTTAATATTAAAATAATACCTATCTATTCATTTATCCAGGCTATATTTCTATGTGTCTTTTCCCAAAATTATTTCAAATGCTGTCACTTAGTGTATATTTGTTTAAATATTTGTTTGATTATTAAAGAACATGGATGATGGAGGATCTCACTATGATAGCAAAATCATATCATTTGTTTACATATGTAGCATGGAGTAATAAGTTTGTGTTATTTGCTATTAGATCTAGATAAATTAGAAGAATGTACTATTATTATTAACAATACAATTGCTCTGATTAATGTTAATACTCTGTATCACTTCATGAAATATATAAGATGATACTCAAATATTCTTTCTCTTTCTTTCTCTCTGTCTCTCCCTCCTTCTCTTTGTTATTGACTTCATTTTCCTATTTCAGCAATTCATTCTCTATTTATCCAATGGGAATCACAAACTCTATGTGAAATTTGGAAATTTTAGCCTTCATTAAATTTTAAGCCTGATTTATAATCTCCAACCTGTCAGTCCCTTAAACTTCATTCTATATATCTTTAAATGTTACTTAAGAGGTAACTAGTGCTTTATGTAAGTTAGAAACTGAAAATCCTTTTGAACTCTTCCGAATATTTAGTTATCACTCCACTGTTATAACCAAAACCTATTGATATTTGTGTAGTAAAGAATTTAAACTTTCCTAAAGAGAGGTCTGATCTTTCCCCTCAGCTTTTGGGAGATAATCTCTAAGCCCTTGAAATGTCATGCTTGGTAAGGGAGTCTTCATTTAGGGTGGGGTCTAACCATGCTATAAAGGATACAAATGGGATTTACCTAGAGGCTTTGGGTCATGTGGTATTAGCACCATCTCTGGAGGAGGTGGAGAATGAAATAAGCCACATAGGCAGTAAACCTGCCTACCTAATGAAGCCACTGAAGCTCAGGTAATCTTCTGTACTTGGCAATATTCCATGTGTATGATCACACATTGTGGTCAGGAGTTAACATTGTCCATGACTCCACTGGGAGAGAACACCTGGAAGCGCCGTGTTTAGAACCCATCTATTTTCTACCCCATGGGTCTCTTTCCTTGGCTAACTTTAATCCATATTCTTTCTCTGTAATAACTATAATCATGAATATAACAGATTTCAGTGAGTTTTGTGAGTCCTTCTAGTGAGTTATTGAAACCTGAGGATATTTTAGGAAGCCCCAAACTTACAAACAGTGTCACGAGTGAAAGATTGTGCTTTCTTTAACTTTTGCAATGCTCCATGACATTCTTCTCCAATTTCTCTATTCTATTCATGTGATTACTTGCTCTCATCATATTATTGATGCATTATTACAACAGCTATGTGACCATTCTCTTCTTCCTGAAATCAATTTTTCCCATTTAATATTGTTCTAAAATACAAATTTCTTAATATCAACCTTGTCAAAAGTAGGTTGTTCCTCAATATAACATTTAATACCTGCATAACGTGTCCCCTTTCAAGTTTAAAAGCCTCGTGTCCATCATACCCTGCTTTCTATCAACCCTATGATTTGGTCATTCAAATTCCATCATGATTTTCTATGATGAACTTATATAATCCATGAGCCTTCCTACCTCTGCCTTTTTTACTTAAATATTCTTTAATGGCTTGTCTACTGATCTTCTAAGGCATTGCTAAAATCTGACTCTGTGGTGCCTTCTTTTGTGGTCCAAGCAGAATGAATTTGTCTTTGGTTTGTGTTCTTTTAGCATTTTATGCCTATGTTATTACAGAAAATTCCATGTTTTTTTCTTATTACCCTGTAAATACATGCAATCCAGGAGATATTTTTTTGGAGGGCATAAAAGAAAAGTCTTCGAATTACTGACTTTGAGGACTTTGTACTAACTTCATCCTAAGAGCATAACCGTCAGTTGCAAATGCTAATGCCATCTATCTATGATTTGAGATCAGAGTGCTGTCTGTAGAGTGAAGATTCTGCTTTAAGTATCAGAATAGAAAGGTCTAGGTATTTGAAAAAGAGGAATGAAGAATTATTTAATGCAGGAACTTAATCATATGAGCTTGATTATTTACTAAATGCTTACTCTGTGGCAGGGACTTCGTTAAGCTTTTTTTCATGTGTTATATCAATTATAAAATGCAAAAATCAGAAAAGTGCTAAGAGAGTAAGGGATAATCTATTTCAACTTGAAATTCTCAAGCCAGAACAACATCCAGTTGTTTTCTATGCATTTTTGATATCATGTCTAACATAATAAGCAAGAATGCAAACTAAATAAAATCTCCTTCCTTCAGGGAACATATGATCTAGTCAAATACTAGGTTGGTGCAAAAGTAGTTATGGGTTTGCATTCAAATTGCAAAACCCATAATTACTTTTGCACCAACTTAATAGAAAAATATATGCTATGTGAAGATTATTGTAATAAGTGGTAATATAATGTGACAGGCAGAAACATAGAAGACTAATTAGCCCTGTCTAAGGATGTTGAAAAGTTTTTAGATATGGTTAAATGGAAATTAGGAAATCAAGGAATACTGTTTTCCCTTATAATATGGATACTCTGGTCAGAACTTGAAATGAAGAGTCAAATGGAATTTCTGTGTTTAGCATGAAAGAGTTTTCTACACTTAAACTGGTTAAATACGTTTAGTTAAATTTGTCAGAGACAGAAGCTTTACCAATACTTTATATCAAGAAAGCTAGCAGCTCTCTCAACATATTGAACTTTGCTACAACCATGAATTGTGTTTTCAGTGAATGGCTTGCAAATCATAATCTAATATTAATAAATTAGCATAATTGACATGAATCTATTATTACAGCTTTTGATCTTTGAAATCATTTTCTCATTTTGGCCATAATCTTTTCAGTTACAGAAATGATATTTTTTCAAGTGTTTTACTATCTATCATTTAAAAATTAGCTTGACCAACAAAAAGCATATTCACTTCTAAGGACTCATGAATATATATCGTAGAAAGATTCTCTATATCTGATTGCTCAAAATTTAAATACAGTAGGCGCAAATATAAGCAATCTTCCCTTGTATTTTCCCCATGAGTGTTCTTTCTTCTATCTTAACACCCCCTTCCAATTTTCTTCAACTGCTTAGGCCAACTGTATAGTTTTCTTTCTATGTTTTGATCTGTGATTTAGGATTTTGTTTGACTCTATGTTTATGTCCTCTACCACAAATGTATTTATTTTCTGTGTAGAATTCTGCTTTATTTGGTCCTTGACCATAATGACAAATGCACTTTTTATGAAGACTATGATAGAAGTTGGAAAAAATTAAATTATAGGTGTATATCTTAAGGAGGTGATTGGTTTGTTGCAATATAAAATAATCTGTAGTCGACATTTAATATTATTATTAAAGATTCCCTGAATGGCCCATTTTGGAAAACAACACCCAATTCAATTATTTTATCTCTTCTTTCTTTTGAGAAGTGCCACTACGTACTCACTCACTATTTCTTGTCATTGGCTGACACATTAATCTGAGCATTGCTAATCTTTTCCCAAGTGATAGAATGGATTGGGGCCAGACTAGGATCAACATCTCTTTTTAAAAAAATTGTTTAAAGGATGCTTTCTGTACTTTAAGCACGATTAACACATTTAGAAACAGCTTTATAAAGTTCAGTCTGCATAAGGTTAACAACATTTTCCTTTCTGGATTTAAAATGCTCACAGTTTATTTATCTTTCAATTAATCAATATAAGCACAAATGGCAAGTATGCATGGACACCGATTGCTTGATAGCTTTTTTATACAAATTTCAAAATCCAATTGACATTTTGTGGTATTTTCCTGTCTTATTTATGGCCCATAATAACCTTTTTCATTTTAGCATTTTGTTTTATTTTTAGAGCTTTGCTTACATTGTTGAATGGATCTAATATGGATCATATATCAGCTCTCAAATGATCAAGAAGACATGAAAAACAAAAAGAAAATTTTTTCAATAGCATCATATTAGAATGCCTTTGTGATGGAATTTTATGTGATGTTGCTTAAGGTTGACATCCCTTTTTCCCTTTTCTTCAAAATGCTGTGAGATGAAACTAGTATTTTCCACATTCAGTTTAGTGTGTAATTTTTGTATGCATTTAATTGTCATATGAGCATGGCATAAGACAATGTCTTTTCCAGGTATGATATGCACTGAACGCCTGCATTTAATTTCTTGATAAAAATTGCAAATGTCAGCAGATTTAATGTGTATGGGAAAGGATCTAGTTGTGGTATCTTTGTAGCATGCTTTTGTTTTAGGCCATTAACTGGGGTGACTTCATTTGATTTTATGATTACTTCACTCTGACTTGTAAATGGAAGAAAAACTACAGTCCAAGGAATTAAAATATCTAAATTATCACAGATTTTAATTTATATATATTAACTGAAATTATCGTTCCATTTTTTTAAATCAGTGTAAATGAATGTTCTATTTAGTATTCTTCTTTCATTATAAGTATGATATATATGTATTTTGAAAGATGTTTTATACTAGGCTTTTATTCATATTTGATGTATTATTTACTACATTTTTATAAAATGTATTTTAATAATTTTTCGCTACATTATAAATATCACATCAGTGTTGGCACGTGATAACATTTATTAACCTGATGCTTGATTAATGAACTTATTTTCACTGTCTCAGTTCTGACATTTACATATTTAATTAAGTTGAAGTTAATTAGCCATTCTCAAATTTCCTGAAAGCTAAATATAGATAAACCCTCAGGTCCTTATGAGTTAAAACCAAAACACCTATCATCACAATATAAACAGAGACACTTAGTAAGCCTAGATCCAAATGTGTACCTGTATTTGTATGGTTGTGATATCTCCTTTTGCCAGCAAACGAATATACTTGAAATCATGCTAAAAGCCAGAAAATTATTAAAATAATAAAGAAATGACTGTTGCTCACTTAGATAGGTAATATAATAACACAAATGAAAATTAAACATTTTTAGATAAAAATTTTGAGTACACATCAGGATACCTATTTACATTAACCTTACATAGAATTTTAAAGAGACATGAATATCTGACTTTCTGGATTGCCATCAATATGAGGAAAAGAGGCCTGCTCTTAAACTCAAGGCAAATGTACCCTGTGACAAACTACCTCTGGGAGTAAGGGAAAAGACTGAAATTTTATAGAGCCGACACAAGGGTCCTAAAATTTTCTGAAATAATTTATCATAGTGTGAGGCAGTTAAATCTACTTTATGTTTTAAGATATTAGAATTACTACTACAATGAAGTGTTACAAAATGAATAAATATGCACAATCACTGTTATATGCTACATTTTACCTCCCCAAAGTTTCATATGGTAAAGTACTAATTTCCAGTACCTCAGAATTTGGACTGTATTTTCAGACATGGCCTTTAAAGAGAAGACTAAGTTAAAATAAAGTTGTTAGAGTCTCTGATCCAATTCGACTGGTGTCCTTATAAGAAGAAATCTGGGCACACAGAGAGACGCCAGGGATACACACACACACACACACACGGTAGGAAGACCACAGTGAGGACACAGTGAAAGCATGACCATCTGCTAGCCAGAGAGAGGACTCAGAAGAGACTAAACCTGCCAACACCTTGGTGTTGGGCTCTAGTCTCCAGAATGGCATGAGAAAATAAATGTCCATTATTTAAGCCATCTAGTCTGTGGTAGTTTGTTATGGCCATTCTAGCAAACTAATGTACTCATATTAAAGAAAAATAATGATAATTAAAATAAGGTATGGCCAGTAGATCCTGCTAAAGGAAGCTATGTGACTTGTTTTGGATCATTGCTATAACAAAAGTTAACAGTTCTGTAGCAGAAGGAAAAAATATTTTGTCTATTCGTTCAGATAAAATAATTACCCTGGAATGCAAATGAATATTATACCCTTCTGTGTATGTGCATACATGTATGTAGACACATATTCATAAACCTTTATGAATAGTATCTTTAGAACAGTTTTCATGGCTACTTAAACAACAAAAGTAGGCTACAAATTATTAATTTGCTTTCTTCATTAAAAGTATATAAGATGAATAAAATAATATTCTGAGTAATTATAAAATTTTAGTCATGCATATATAAAACTTTATTTTCAATATCTATATCGTACCACATAAAATTGTGCATATGATATATAATTTGATTGTTATTCCTTTTACCATCTAAATTTTTAAAATAGTATATTTTAACACTGTATGCCATTTTATCATGTTTCTGCTTCTTCAAAGCCAACTTTTAAAAATTGAGTCTTATAAATTTGATGAATTGAGACAAATTGCTGCTTTAAGGTAATGTTGTTTACCTTTGTTGTTATTTTCATCTTCAACCTACTTGCATTGATAAGTTTCTATGCTCATTCTAATGATTATACTTTAGGTTAATTTTTTTCTTGTTTGTAAATTATACATTAAATAAATTCATCACACTTATAAGTTTTCCACACACTCAGTAACATATTTTTCATAAAGGAAAGAATTTCATAAAGGAAATAAATAAAATAAATTACCTTATTTAAGACATGTGAGTAACTTGGTTCATGTAGTTCTCTATTCTAATACTCTATATCCCCTGGAATTTGTTACATATTTTATTATTTATAATAGTTACTTCACTGATTTTATAGTGAAGCAAATCCCCATTATTTTGTATCTTTGCAATTTTCTAGAGATAAGCAACTAGCCCCAAATATTATCTAAAAAGGAATCATTCCTTTGCAAATATTATTTGATTGTTACAGCTATACATTCATATATAATGTGTGATGTAGTTTGGATATTTGTCCCCGAAAAATCTCATGTTGACATATGATTCACAATGTTGAGGACAGGGCCTAGTGGGAGGTGCTTTGGTCATGGAGTGGTTCCTTTATGAACAACTTGGTGCATCTTTGCAGTTATGAGTGAGTTCTTACTCTCTTAGTTCTCCGTGAGAACTGATTGTTAAAAAGAGCACGGCACCTCCCTCTTCTCTCTCTCTCTCTTGCTTCTGTTTTCTTTTGCCAAGTGATTTCTACACATTGGCTCCCCTTCCCTTTCCCTTCTGCCATGAGGAAGTAGCTTAAGGCTCTCACCAGATGCAGATGCCGAGGATATGTTACTTGAACAGCCTACAGAATCGTGAGCCAAATAAATCTCTTTTCTTTATAAACTACCCAGTCTCAGGTACTCCTTTATAGTAAGACAAATAGACTAAGACAACTTGTCAACATAAATTTCTCATGAACTTTCATTAGGTCAGGGATGGGAAGCTGTATGTGATAAAGGTAGCAAAAATAATTACCAATTAGTGAATCTCATCTAGTGACATTATTTTAACAATCATGTATTATCTAACTTTGTCCTTTGTTTGCAATGTAGTCCAGCAATTTAGATTTTATTTTCTGTTCATATTTATTGATTATTATTTATTAGGGGATGCCTAAAGCAATTGCTATACCTAGACTCCTAGCCATACAATCTACAGATGCTTCATCCCCAGTGTTGACTGAGAGATAAAATCTTCTTAACTGCCTCTTCATCTGGATTATTTCTTTATCACTTCCCTAATGATAAAGTGTTAAATTGTTTACAGGGTTTTTTCCCACATACTATTGCCTGGCATTTTTTCAAACTGCCTGATTCAAATTACCATCCTCCACCATGCCAAATCAAGACATGACTGAAGTCCAATCCTCCAACTTCCATCTGGAATAGAGAATTTGTTTTATTTTGTTTTCTATGATTTATGACAAATATGTGTTGACATCTTTACCTTTAATTGTGGAATTGTGAATTTAATTTTCCTATTCTGTCAGTGTTTACTTTAAGTGTCTTAAAGCTATTTCTCTGAATGTTTTTTATCATTCAGCTTTACTGGGATGAATTCTTCCAGCTTCTATTTATATAAAAGGAAGTCTTTATTTTACACTCAATTTGGAAAGATAGTTTTCTATGTAGGAGTTTCAAATCTGTTTCTTTCGTTGCTTTAAAGATTTCGTTCAATTTTATTCTGTATTGCATGGTGTCAGAAAAAAAGTTTGCTGTAATTTGTATTAGTTCTATTGAGTATAATGTGCTGTTATTCTATGGCTGCCTTTAAGATTTCTCTTTATCATTGTATCAGTGCCTTTACCTCTTTCTCTTCCTCCTTCTTTTTCTAAACTTTTTCTAATTAATATTGTTATGTGTTGATGTGGGTTTTTTGGTATACATCCTAACTGGGGCTGTTTGGTCTACTGAATCTGTGAATTTATAAGTTTTATTAAACTTGGAAATTTTTACAGTTAAAATATGTCATTTCTCTATACTCTACTTCTCTAATTTAGATCACTTGCTATTACCCCACAGGCCACTATGGTTTTTGTTTTTTCATTGTTTTCCTTTATGTGCTTAGATTTGGATAATTTCTCTTTCTGTGTTTTCAAGTTCAATGTCCATTTCTTCAACATCTAAATTGCCATTAGTTCAACACAATAATTTTTTATTTTGAATATTGCATGTGTCATCTCCACATTTTTTTATTTAGAATTTTTAAATACCTTGCAATTTTCTCCTCCTTAGGTCTTAGGTCTATGCTTTCCTTTAACTACCTGTGCAAATTTATAATATTAACATGAGATTTTGGAAATCCATGTTAGTTAATTCATTAATGGTGTTAATTTGTAGACTGATTTGCATTGAATCATTTTTCTCTCAATTATAGATCACATATTGCTGGGTTTGGGCATGTCTAAAAATTTCTGATTGTATATTTGACACTTTTAGTTTTATCTTGTTAATGCCAGATTTTGCGTATCATTAAACAGTTTTAGATTTTGTTCTGGTAGTCAATTGAATATGGTAATGTTTGCTATAAACTTTCTTAGGCTGTGTCCAGAGTAACCTATAAAATAGGGCTGTTCTATTTCCAGTACAAAGGGGATGATCTTTCTGAAGAATCATGAGTGACTTTGTATACTTACTAAGGTCTCTGTACCCTAGATGGTGGGATGTCAAACAATTCAAGATACCTACTAATTATCTTTTACTTAGCAATTGTTTCTTTGCCAGTCTTCATAGATATTCACCCTATCCATTTGCTGAATGGCACTATACCAAATCTAATACCTTAGATTTCTTGCAGTCATTTTTTATAGATCTTTTCTGCTACTATGATCCAAAATTTCTAGCTGCTGTGGGCTACTCAGATTTCGGAATTCAATTTCTCCACCAAATGAGGCTATAAGTTTATCAGAATCCACTCTTATAAACTAGGATCTGAAATTTATTCCAGGAAGCAAGCTGTGTAGCTTATCTCATTTGATTTTCCATTCTCAGGAATCACAGACCTGTGCTGTCTATATTTCAATGACTAAAATAAGTGTCTTATATTTAGTCCAGTATTCTAGAAGCTAACTTGTTATATAAATTATGCCATCATTGTAGAAAAGAACAGATAAAAGGAAGACTCAAAATCTACTGTCAAGTATTTTTTACTGGTCATATAACTTATATAAAAAACCTACACACAAAAATGTAAGATAAAAATATTTATAATCAGTCAAAAATTATATTTTGTTTAGACAACACTCAAAAAAAAAAAGATTCATGATTTCTTTCTTCCTTTTTCTTTTGAGACAAGGTCCTGCTCCATTGCCCACACTAGAGAGCAGGAGGGCAGTGGTTATGATCCTACCTCACTGTGGCCTCAAGCTCCTGGGCTTAAGCGATCCTCTTGCCTCAGCATCCCAAGTAGCTAAGAATACAAGTTCATACACCAACATGCCTGCCTAACATATTTTTGTGTGTGTGTAGCAATGGGATCTCTCTCTGTTACCAAGGCTGGCCTTGACCTCCTGGGCTCAAGCAATCTTCCTGCCTTGCCTCCCAAAGTCCAAGGAACACAGGCATGAACCACTGCACCCAACTCAAGATTTTTTAATGTTAACAATCTCTATTCTCATATCACTTTCAAAATCAATAGCTAATATTCAAAAATTTTTAATCAAACATAAAATTTTAATCTTATTTCCTTCCTTCCTTAAAATACTAAAAAGAAAAGTAGATTTATGAATGGAAAAAAAGAGAGAAGACTCTGGGGGATGGAAAAGTAGTATACCCCAGAAATCTTTCTCCACATTTAGACAACAATCACAGTGGTAGAATCTGATATAATTATTTTGGAATTCTGGAGAATATTGAAGGCTTGCAGCTTCCTGGGGAAGGCCTGGTTCTTGTTGCAGCACCTTTCTTCGATATTACAAGTCTCTCCTAATACGGCTGAAGCAACTACCAGGGGATTTAAAGGGCCAATGCCCTTCCTTCACCCCATTATTTTTGTCTGTTTTTATATTTTTGAGAGCCAGACATTAAAGACTAAGGCATTCAAAAACAACTGTATTTAAGGGTCAGGTGCGGTGGCTCACACCTGCAATCTCAGTGCTTTGGGAGGCCGAGGCAGGTGAATCTCTTGAAGTCAGGAATTTGAGACCAGCCTGGCCAATATGACGAAACCCCGTCTCTACTAAAAATACAGAAATTAGCCAGGCGTGGTGGTGCACACCTGTAATCCCAGTTTACTCGGGAGGCTGAGGCAAAATAACTGCTTGAACCAAGGAGACAGAAGTTGCAGCGAGCCAAAATCATACTACTGTGCTCCAGCCTGGGTGACAGAGTGTGACCCTTCCTCAAAAAAAAAAAAAATAAATAAATAAATAAATAAATAAATAAATAAATAAATAAATAACTGTATATAAAGGGAATATTAGAAAGTGACAACACATGACTAGGAAAAAGGCCAGGTTCATAAAAGAGCAGAGAAGACCTAAGATTATACCTCAAACTTATTATTGACTCAGAGACAGCCAAAAAAATTCACAAAACAAAAACAATTACAAAAAACAGCAAATGCTGGGGAAAGTTAGAATCTCGTTTCCAGTGTTACCACATTATTATATTGAAATGTGTAGCTTTCAACAACAAAAAATCCACACAAGACATACATAAAAACAAAAACAAAAAAAATCACAGGGCATGCAAAGGAATATATAGCCCACTCAAATGAAAAATAAATAAATCAATATAAACTGTCCTGGAAAAAGACCTAATACCATACCTATTAGAAAAAGACTTTAAAACAATTGCCTTAATGCTGCTCAAAGAACTTAAGAAAAATGTGAAGAGCATCAATAAATTAGATATGAACAAAATGGAAAAATCAACAAAGAGATTTTAAAAACTTAAAAAGAAATCAATAAGAAATTCTGGAGCTGAAAAGTATGGTCACTGAAAAGTAAAATTTACTAGATGGATTCAAAGGCAGTTTTGAGCAGGCAAAAGAAGAAAGCAATGAACTTGAAGACAAAACAATACAAATTATCAAGTCTGAGAAACAGAAAGAAAATAAGATGGAAGGAGAGTGAATGGAGCCTAAGGGACCTTTGGAACACCATTAAGCAGACCAGAATGCACACTGTGGGAATCCAAGGAGAAGAGAGACCGTGGTATAGAGAACATTTAAAAAAAAAAAATGGCTGAGAAATTGCCAAATTTGATAAAAGATATAAACATCCAGAAAGCTCAAAGAGTTCCAAGTTGATGGAGTTTAAAAGACTAACACCAAGACACATTCAAATCAAATTTTCAAAAGCCAAAAAGAAAACCTTGAAAGTGAAAGGAGAGATGAGCAGATTTCTCATTAGACACTTTGGAGACTAAAAGGCAGCGAGTTCATATATTCAAAGTGCTAAAAATAAAACAATAACCAAGAATCCTATATCAAGCAAAACTATCTTTTAAAAGTGAGAGAGAAGTTAAGGAAATTTGTTTCTAGGTAAACAAAAAGAGCTTATTACCACAAGACCTCCCCTGCGAGCAATATTCAAGGAAGTCCTACAGAGTGAAATGAAAGGACACTATACACTATGGGATACTATACACTATTTTGAGCTGTATGAAGAAATAGATATCTCAACAATGTAAATAAATGAGCAAGTGTAAAATATTGTACTAGTCTAATAATGATTTGTAACTCCATTTATGTTTTCTAACCGCTTGAAGAGACTAATGCATTTATTTAAAAAATAAGTATTAATCTAAAAGGTAGTATTATTGTGACTTTAGTTTGTAACTCCACACTTTTTTATATATATAATTTAAAGGACTAATGCATTTAAACAATTAGTAGCTTATATTTGGGGACACATAATATACAAAGATGTAATTTTGTGATATCAACTACCAAAATCAATGTGGAAAGACCTATTTGAAAGACTGTACTTTTCCCCGATGAATGCTCTTGGTACCCTTATCAAAAATCATTTTCCTATAAATTTCCCTTGTGATTTCTTCTTTGAACCATTTGTGGTTTCAGAGTGTGTTAATTTTCAGGAGAATCACTTGAACCCGGGAGGCAGAGGTTGCAGTGAGCCGAGATCGCGCTATTGCACACCTGCCTGGGCGACAGAGTGAGACTCCACCTCAAAAAAAAAAAGAGTATGTTAACTTTTACGATTTGTGAATTTCCCAGTTTTACTTCTGTTATTGATTTTTAACTTTATCACATAGGCGTTCAAGAGACACTTTGCGTGATATCTTTTAAAATATATGCAATCCCTATCAAAATCTCAATGATTTTTTTTTCTGAAAGAGACAAAACACATAAAATAAATATAATACTTATATATATAATAAACATAAAATTCATTAAATTTAAAGATCCATATAGAATCTCAAGGATACCCCCATGTAGCCAAAATAATCTTTAAAAAGAACAAAATTGGAGTGTACACATTTTCTGATTAGAAATTTTACTACAAATCTGCAGTAATAAAAACAATGTAGTCTGGCATAAGGACAGACATAAAAATCAATGGAATAGAATAGAAAGCCCAGAAATAAACCCTTCCATATATGGTCATATGACATTTCCTGAGTGTGCTAAGACCATTCAATGAGAAAAGTACAGTCTTTCAAAAACAGGTGCTGAGAACATTGGATATTCACATGCAAAATAATGAAGTTGAACTCTTACATAATACCTTATACAAAAATTAACTCAAACTGTACCAAACACTTAGATGTAAGAACTAAAACTATAAAACTCTTAGATGTAAATATAGGGCAAAAACTTCTCAATATTGAATTTGACAATTTATCGAATACAACATCAGAGGCATAGGCAACCAAGGAAAAATAAATTGGATTTCATAAAACTTTAAAAATTTATGCATGAAAAGAATATCAATGGTGTAAAAGGCAAACCACAGAATAGGAGAAAATATTTGCAAATAATATATCTGATAAGAGATTAATATCCAGACTATATGCAGAGCTCCTAAAACTCAGCAGCAAATATTAGTCAAATTCTAAAATGGGCAAATGACTTTAATAGACATTTCTCCAAAAGAAACACACAAATGGCCAATATACACATGAAAAAGTGCTCAACATCACTGATCATTAGGGAAAAGCAAGTCAAAACTGCCATGGCATACCACCTCACTTCCATTGGAATGGTTACTATCAAGAAAACAGAAAATAAGTACTAGCAGGGATGTGCAGAAGTTAGAACCCTGTGCACTGTAAGTATAAATGTAAAAGGGTAAAGCTACTGTGGAAAACAGTATGGTTGTTTCTCAAAATATTAAAAATAGAATTGCCATACGATCCAGTACTAACACTTCTAGGTATACACCCAAAATAATTGAAAACATGCACGTGAACATATTTGTATACCCATGTTTATTGCAAAATTATCCACAATAGCCAAAAAGTGGAATCAACCCAAGTGTCCATCGAGGGATGAATGGATAAGCAATATGTTGAATATACAGATAATGGGATATTATTCAGCCCTATAAAGGAAGAAAATTCTAACACAGCTACAAAATAAATAGAACCTGAAAACATTACACTAAGTGAAAAAATCCAGTCACAATAGAAAAAATATTGTATGCTTCCACTTATGTGAGGTACCTAGAATCATCAAAATCAGAGCCGTAAAGTAGAATTGTCATTGCCAAGGGCTGGGTGGAAGGGTATTGAGGAGTGACTGCTTAATTTAATAGGCACTTGAGTTTTACCATATGGAAAGTTGTGTCCTTGGATGGTAGTGATAGTTGTATAACATTATGAATGCACTTAATACCATTGGACTGTGCACCTAAAAAATGGCTAAGGTGGTACATTTTATGTGTAAATATTATGTTTATTTTACTTTTTACCAGAATAAAAGCAAATAAGAAAAAAAAAGAAATAAAGAATGTACAAATATATAATCCAGAAGTCTAGAAATAAATAATTACTAACATCATCTATTAAGTCAAATAAAGGTACTTTTCTTCAAAGTTTTTAAGTGCTAGTAATTTTTTTGTTATGAAGCACTTGTTAAAAATGTAGACTCTGGAATCTGCACTAAACCTGTGAAAGCAGAGTCTCGTATGTACGATTACTAACTGTATTACCTTGAGCAGATTACCAACCCTTCAATCCAGGGGCTGGAAAAGTATAGCCTGTGAACCAAAACGGGCCTTCTGCCTACTTTTGCAAATAAAAATTGTATTGAATTACAGTCACATCATTTGCCTTTTATCTACGGCTGTGTATTTTAGCTAAAATAGCAGAGTTATATAGTCGTGACAGAAACCAGCTGGCCCATGAAACCTCAGAAATTCACATATTTGACTCTTGAGAGAAGAAATTTACTGATCTCTATTTTAATAGATTTAAATCTCATTTTTCTTATGTGTAAAATCTATGTTACCTAAAAGTTTCTTGTAATTTTTATACCAATGAATATAAAACATTACCCACTCCACCTAGAATATGAAAATGTTCAATTGCATATTAGTTGCCAGCACGGCTACTAACACTAGAAAATTTATTTATTTGAACATTTAGGTATAAGATCAAGTCATACAGAAAGTAAATGCACAGTTTCTTTTAATTTGTATATTTAAATTGAGATACTTTTAGTTTTATAGTAGAAAAATAACATTTTTAAGTTTCTAGAATCTCAACTTAAAAGGGTAAAAATTACCTAAAACCCTGCAAGATTTATCATGGAATTCCTAATTACCACTCATGCAATATTCATACATACATGTCAAAGTTTCACTCTCTTTTATACAACATAATTAGTTTTACATTTAAAACTTTCTCAGTAAACATATTTGTTTAATGAAAAATCAGGATTTTTCTTTTATAACATGAAAAAATCATTTGAGTGTAATTACCATAAAATTAACTTTTGTAAAGCATGCAATTCAGAGGTGTTCAGTGTATTCACAAAGTTATATGAATATTCAGAGCTGTGATCATCATATAATTCCAGAATATTTCATCACTGCAGAAAGAAAGCCAGATCTGTCAGCAGTCACTCCCTGTTGTTCTCTTCTCAATGCCTGATAACTACCAATCTATTTTCTTTCTTATAGATTTTCCTTTTCCAAACACCAACAAATAGGATCACAGAGAAGGCCTTTTCCTGCTTGTTTTCTTTACTTTAATATGTTTTCAAGGTCAAAAATACTTTTTACATGAACCCAAGGCAAATAGGCTGGTAGGAAGAGAAATAAAATATCATCAGGTTTTAATGAATATAATTATCATAAACATATCCTACAGATAGATACATCCTTGAAATGTACATCCTTGAAAAAGTGATTATCAGAGATGTTGATGTAACATAGAATTACAAATTGTATTTATTTTATTAGGTCTTTCTGGATTCCTTTTAGAAAAATCAATAACTTTCAGATTGACCTACTGGTAAATGGGCTACTATTGTAATAACTTTATCAGGAATGTTAGGGTTTGGATCATTAAATCAAATCTTAAAGCATGTGATCTGATACTAGGAAATAAAATTCTTTTACCCTCATGCCTGTGAAGCCAAGTTCTTATTCTATTTTTTTAATTGTTTAACATTTACTTTCTTTGGTTCATGATTAATAGAATAAGATTTCTTTTTCTGGGAAGTAGCAAGCTTTTGAACAAAGATTAAGTGGGATCTAAACATAAACAGTCTGATTCTTATCTTTCATATACGTTTATACATATTCGTCCTGAGGAAGAGTGTACATTTTGATGATAGTTAATGCAATAGACTTTCTTGTTAGTATCCCTATTAATAACAAATAGAAGTTTTATTTGTGGTCTTCGAATCTGATATATTTTTTAACATGTCCAAAGGAAGAATCTAGGATATCCCATTAACCATAAATGGACTTTCTCTTTATTATCTATCAATCATTTACTTAAATGCTAAGAATGAAAAACAGATTAGTCTTATGAATGACAGTCAATGTGGAACCTGAGATATTTAAAGGGAAGATAGATTGGCATTAGACCAATATGATGAAAACTTCCTTCATAATCTCTTCAGAAGATAGTCATGATATTATTGCTTACCAGAAAGGATTAAGCCATAGGTATAAGGGTACATGAATTATTGAACCAGTTGCATCTCCCTGAACATATGTGACTGAGGAGAAAGATAGTATCATCCTCTAAAAGACAAATAGGTTAAATAAGTGCAGACACATTTCATTTATGTTACAAAATAAAAAAAAGTTATAGATCAACATTGCCATCACCCAAAAAAATTAAGTTTCACTTTTTCTAAAGAAATAAAACATAAATTATGCATATGAGAGATGCTGTTATCTCAACCCTGAAATTCCTTCCCTACATCCCCAGAGTTAATTTTATTTCTCTGTGTCTTCTCATCCATGTTAAAATATTCCTGAAAATATTTGTAATCCTAGACAATGTAAAAGACACACTTTCTTTCTTGTCCAATTAACAATGGAAATACTGAAAAACAAACACATGAAAGTACCCACTTGTAATGAATGAGAAAATTTTGCTTTAGTTATTTAGATCTTTTAATACCTTTTTATCTCTATTTTATTTTTATTTTTTATTATACTTTAAGTTCTGGGATACATGTGCAGAACGTGCAGGTTTGTTACATGGGTATAGATACGTCATGGTGGTTTACTCTAACCATCATCTTGTTCATCTACATTAGGTATTTCTCCTAATACTATCCCTTTTCTAGCTCTCCAACCCTGGCAGGCACGAGTGTGTGATGTCCCCTCCCTGTGTCCATGTGTTCTCATTGTACAACTCCCACTTATGAGTGAGAACATGCAGTGTTTGGTTTTCTGTTCCTGTGTTAGTTTGCTGAGAATGATGGTTTCCAGCTTCATCCATGTCCCTGCAAAGGACATGAATTCATGCTTTTTTATGGATGCACAGTATTCCATGGTGTATATGTGCCACATTGTTTTATCCAGTCTATCATTGATGTGCATTTGGGTTGGTTCCAAGTCTTTGCCTCTGTGAACAGTGCTGCAATAAACATGTGTGTCCATGTGTCTTTATGGTAGAATGATTTATAATCCTTTGGGTATATACCCAGTAATGGGATGACTGAGTCAAATGGTATTTCTGGTTCTTGATCCTTGAGGAATTGCCACACTGTCTTCCACAATGGTTGAACTAACTTACACTCTCATCAACAGTGTAAAAGTGTTCCTATTTCTCCACATCCTCTCCAGCATCTGTTGTTTCCTGACTTTGTAATGATCGCCATTCTAACTGGTGTGAGATGGTATCTCATTGTGGTTTTGATTTGCATTTCTCTAATGACCAGTGATGATGAGCTTTTTTCATGTTTTCAGTTTGTTGTCCGCATAAATGTCTTCTTATGGGAAGAGTCTGTTCATATCATTTGCCCACTTTTTGATGGGATTGTTTTTTTCTTATAAATTTGTTTAAGTTCTTTGCAGATTCTGAATATTAGCCCTTTGTCAGATGAATAGATTGCAAAAATGTTCTCCCATTCTGTTGTTTGCCTCCTCACTCTGATGATAGTTTCTTTTGCTATGCAGAAGCTCTTTAGTTTAATTAGATCCCATTTGTCAATTGTGGCTTTTCTGGCCATTGATTTTGGTGTCTTAGTCATGAAGTCTTTGTCCATGCCTATGTCCTGAATGGTACTGCCTAGGTTTTCTTCTAGGGTTTTTATGGTTTTAGGTCTAACATTTAAGTCTTTAATCCATCTTGAATTAATTTTAGTATAAGGTGTAAGGAAGGGGTCCAGTTTCAGTTTTCTGCATATGGCTAGACAGTTTTCCCAACACCATTTATCAAATAGGGAATCCTTTCCCCATTGCTTGTTTTTGTCAGGTTTGTCAAAGATCAGATGGTTGTAAATGTGTGGCGTTATTTCTGAGGCCTCTGTTCAGGTCCATTGGTCTATATATCTGTTTGGTATCAGTACCATTCTGTTTTGGTTACTGGAGCCTTGTAGTGTAGTTTGAAGTCAGATAGCATGATGCCTCCAGCTTTATTCTTTTTGCTTAGGATTATCTTGGCTATACAGGCTCTTTTTTGGTTCCATGTGAAATTTAAAGTAGATTTTTCTAATTCTGTGAAGAAAATCAATGGTAGTTTGATGGGGATAGCATTGAATCTATATATTACTTTGGGCAGTATGGCCATTTTCACTATATTGATTCCTTCTGTCCATGAGAATGAAATGTTTTTCCATTTGTTTGTGACCTCTCTTGTTTTCTTGAGCAGTGGTTTGTGGTTGTCCTCGAAGAGGTCCTTCACATCCCTTGTAAGCTGTATTCCTAATATTTTATTCACGTTGTAGCAATTGTGAATGGGGGTTCATTCATGATTAGGTTCTCTGTTTGTCTTTAATTGGTATACAGGAATGCTTGTGATTTCTGCACATCGATCTTGTATTCTGAGATTTTGCTGAAGTTGCTTATCAGCTTAAGGAGATTTGGGGCTGAGACAATGGGGTTTTCTAAATATACAATATTGTCATCTGCAAACAGAGACAAGGCTTCCTCTTTTCCTATTTGAATATCCTTTATTTTTTTCTCTTGCCTGATTGCCTTGGCCAGAACTTCCAATACCATATTGAATAGAAGTGGTGAGAGATGGCATCCTTGTCCTGTGCCGGTTTTCAATGGGAATGCTTCCAGCTTTTGCCCATTCAATATGATATTGGCTGTGGGTTTGTCATATGTAGCTCTAATTACTTTGAGATACATTCTACCAATACCTAGTCTACTGAGAGTTTTTAGCATAAACGGTGTTGAGTTTTATTGAAGGTCTTTTCTGCATCTACTGAAATAATCATGTGATTTTTGTCATTGGTTCTGTCTATGAAATGGATTACATTTATTGTTTTACATATGTTGAATCAGTCTTGCATCCCTGGGATGAAGCTGACTTGATCCAGGTGGATAATATTTTTGATGTGCTGCTGGATTCAGTTTGGAAGTATTTTATCAAGGCTTTTCGCATTGATGTTCATCAAGGACATTGGCTTGAAATATTATTTTTTTGTTTTGTCTCTTCCAGGTTTTGGTATCAGAATGATGCCAGCCTCATAAAATGAGTTAGGGAAGAGTCCTTCTTTTTCTAATTTTTTGAATAGTTTCAGAAGAAATGGTATCAGCTTCTCCTTGTACCTCTGGTAGAATTCGGCTGAGAATCCATCTGGTCCTGGGCTTTTTTTAGTTGGTAGCCTACTAATGACTGCCTTAATTTCAGATCTTGTTATTGGTCTATTCAGGGATTCGACTTCTTCCTGGTTTTAGTCTTGGGAGGGTGTTTGTGTCCAGGAATTTATCCATTTCTTCTAGATTTTCTAGTTTATTTGTGGAGAGGTGATTCTAATATTCTCTGATGGTAGTTTGTATTTCTGTGGGATCGGTGGTGATATTCTCTTTGTCATTTTTTATTGTGTCCATTTGATTCTTCTTTTTCTAATTAGTCTGGTTAGCAGTCTGTTTTTTTAATCTTTTCAGAAAAACAGTTCCTGGATTCATTGATTTTTTTGAAGGATTTTTTGTGTCTCTATCTCCTTCAGTTCTGCTCTGATGTTAGCTATTTCTTGTCTTCTAGCTTTTGAATTTGTTTGCTCTTGCTTCTCTAGTTGTTTTAATTGTGATGTTAGGGTGTCAATTTTAGATCCTTTCTGCTTTCTCCTTTGGGCATTTTGTGCTACAAATTTCCATCTAAACACTGCTTTAACTGTGTCCCAGAGATTCTGTTATGTTGTGTCTTTGTTCTCTTTGGTTTCAAAGAACTTACTTATTTCTGCCTTAGTTTCATTATCTACTCAGTAGTCATTCAGGAGCAGATTGCTCAGTTTCCATGTAATTGTGTAGTTTTGAGTGAGTTTCATAATCCTGAGTTCTAATTTTATTGCACTGTGGTCTGAGAGACTGTTCATTATGATTTCCATTGTTTTGTATTTGCTGAGGAGTGTTTTACTTCCAGTTATATGGTCAATTTTAGAATAAGTGTGATGTGGTGCTGAGAAGAATGTATACTCTGCTTATTTGGGGGTGGAGAGTTCTGTAGATGTCTATTAGGTCTTCTTGGTCCAGAGCTGAGTTCAAGTCTTGAATATCCTTGTTAATTTTCTGTCTCATAGATCTGTCTAATATTGACAGTGGGGTGTGAAAGTCTCCTGTTACTGTGTGGGAGTCTAAGTCTCTTTGTAGGTCTCTAAGAACTTGCTTTATGAATCTGGGTTCTTCTGTATTAGGTGCATATATATTTAGGATAGTTAGCTCTTCTTGTTGCATTGATCCATTTATCTTATGTAATACCTTGTCTTTTTTGATCTTTGTTGGTTTAAAATCTGTTTTATCAGAGACTAGGATACCTGTGTATGGCTTGTAAAATTCTCTTGCCGTGTTTTTCAGCACCACAAAGTCATTTATGTTCTTCTCTAAATTGGTTATTCTAGTCAGCAGTTCCTCTAACCTTTTTTTCAAGGTTCTTAGCTTCCTTGTATTGGGCTAGAACATACTCCTTTAGTTCAGAGGAGTTTGTTATTACCCACTTTTTGACGCCTACTTCTGTCAGTTTGTCAAACTCTTTCACCATCCAGTTTTGTTCCCTTGCTGGCGAGGAGTTGTGATCCTTGGGAGGAGAAGAAGTGTTCTGGTTTTTGGAATTTTCAGTCTTTTTGTGCTGGTTTTTCCTTATCCTCGTGGATTTATCTACCACTGGTCTTTGATGTTGGTGACCTTCGGATGGGGTTTCTGTGTGGATGTCCTTTTTGTTAATGTTGATGCTATTCCTTTCTGTTTCTTAGTTTTCCTTCTAACAGTCAGACCCCTCTTCTGCAGGTCTGCTGGAGTTTTCTGGAGGCCCACTCCAGACCCTGTTTGCCTGGGTATCATCAGCAGAGGCTGCAGAACAGCAAAGATTGCTGCCTGTTCCTTCCTCTGGAAGCTTCATCGCAGAGGGGCACCCACGAGATCCCAGCTGGAGCTCTCCTGTATGAGGTGTTTGCTGAACCCTGCTGGGAGGTGTCTCCCAGTCAGGAGGCATGGGAGTCAGGGACCCACTTGAGGAGGCAGGCTGTCCCTTACCAGAGCTGCAGCGCTGTGCTGGGAGATCTGCTGCTCTCTTCAGAGCCAGCAGGAAGGAATGTTTAAGTCTGCTGAAGCTACACCCACAGTTGCCCCTTCCGACAGGTGCTCTGTCCCAGGGAGATGGGAGTTTTATCTATAAGGCCCTGTCTGGGGCTGCTGCCTTTCTTTCAGAGATGCCCTGCCCAGAGAGGAGGAATCTAGAGAGGCAGTCTGGCTACAGAGGCGTTGCGGAGCTGCAGTGGGCTCCTCCCAGTTCGAACTTCCCAGCCTTTGTTTATACTGTGAGGGGAAAACTGCATACTCAAGCCTCAGTAATGGCAGACGCCCCTTCCCTCACCAAGCTCGAGCATCCTAGTTTGGCTTCCAACTGCTCTGCTGGCAATGAGAATTTCAGGCCATGGATTTTAGCTTACTGGGCTCCGTGGAGATGGGATCCACTGAGCTAGACCACTTGGCTCCCTGGTTTCAGCCTCCTTTCCAGAGGAGTGAACCGTTCTGTATTGCTGGTGTTCCAGATGCCACTGGGGTATGAAAAACAAAAAAACTCCTGCAGCTAACTGGGTGTGTGTCCAAATAGCTGCCCAGTTTTGTGCTTGAAACCCAAGGCCCTGGTGGCGTAGGCACCTGATGGAATCTCCTGGTCTGTGGGTTGCGAAAATTGTGGGAAAAGTGTAATATCTGGGCCAGAGTGCACCATTCCTCATGGCACAGTCCCTCATGGCTTCCCTTGGCTAGCGGAGGGAGTTCCCTGACTCCTTGTGCTTCCTGGGTGAGGTGATGCCCCACCCTACTTCAGCTCACCCTCCCTGGGCTGCACCCACTGTCTAAGCAGTCCCAGTGAGATGAGCCGTGTACCTCAGTTGGAAATGCAGAAATCACCAGCCTTCTGCATTGATCTCACTGGGAGCTGCAGAATGAAGCTCTTCCTACTTGGCCATCTTGCCAGCCACCCCTTGTCTCTATTTATTAGATGATTGCCATGACACTTTCTTCTACTTTTCTTGGCTCGTGTTAACATGCACTGACAATCAATAAGAGACAAAGCCATGTAACTGAAAATTATTTGATTTAGATATCAAAAATTAATTTTTTATAGTTGGTGATAATCATATAAATACGTTTTTTATAATTAGATCATATTAACAAAGTAATATGCTTGCCAAGAAATAGATATGACAGTGTTAGCTGTTCATTTGTTTGTGAAAGACAATTGTTAATCTTCCATTTGTCTGACTAGCAAACATTTGTTAGGAATATGCAATGCAAATACATAAAAGAATAAGATAAATCCCCTTTGTTAAGAAATGAATGCTGTGATGAAAGCTGTAAAAGTGGAAATTTGGAGCATAATCTTCTGACTTAGCTTTCTCACTTCAGGAATTTTGTACTTCTAGGCTTCATCTGTAGCAAATAATAATCAGTTTAGAAATAAAACCTAAATTTGTTACATATTGCTACATAACAAATTACCCCAAAGTTTCATACCCTAAACCAGTTATTTAATTTAATCAAAATTTTGTGGATCAGGAATTTTCCAGCGGCTTGATAGGGAGATTTTCCTCTGATCATTGCCAGGAGAGATGGGAGGACAAGGACTGGAAGATCCACTTTACTTAAATGTCTGATGGCTCAGGGGTCTTGGCCTCTTTTTTTTCTCTCCTCATTGCCTTCGTCCTTTAGAACCTTTACAGGTGGCCTAAGTTTCTCCCAGCATGCTAGCATCAGGGTAGCCACTCTTTATACGTTATGATTCAATGCTCCTGAAACAAAATTCAATCTCTTAAGACCTGGATCCAGAAACTGCCAGTGACTTCTTCTATAATTTACTCACCAAATCAGTCACAAGTTCTTCCCTGATTTAAAAAAATAAAAATAAAAGGAAAAGAAGATCTCACTGTCAAAAGAAAGGTGTCAGAAAATTTGTAGTTGTCTTAATGTAACTGGCCATAACAGCTAATTCTTCATCACACACTGGTAAAGAGGAAAATAGTAGTTCAGAAACTCAGTTTTAAGCATGGCACAAAGATTCATTGATTCCTCAGGAAACTAATGTTAAAAGATTTTAAGTTCTAAAATCTGAATTGATTTGAAAGCATTATGCTTCATTTTATCAAGACTTCAGTTTTGCAAGGAGAAGTCATATTTTCCTTGTTTTCCCATCATATTCAGCAAGATCAACAATCTTTTTTTTTTCTCTAAAAGGCTAAATAATACACCTTTTCAGCTTTGCTGGCCATATAGTCTTTGTCACAAGGACTCAATTCTGCTCTTATAACATGGTACCAGTCATAGACAATGAGTAAATAAATGAGCAAGGCTGTGTTCAAAAAAAAAAATAATAATATTCATTTAGAAAAACCTTGCCTGAAAAGGTATAGTTTGCTGTTCTCTGGTAAAGTGTACTTAACTCTATATGAGGAAATAGTTTTCAAACATACTTTAGCATATAAGGCAAAAGTACATATTTTTCAATTTGTTGAAAGAATCACTGACTTCCTGAAAAACTCCTATGCCTGGGGGATTTTGCATACAAGTGAATGGTTTTCGTTTTAATTTGGAAATTTCTACTTAGGGAAAATAAGCCAAAAATTAGATAAAGCTTTAAAAACATGGCCTTTTATATGCTAGATTATGAAGAATTAATTAGGATTATGAAGAATTGAATTTTATAATCTAATTGAGTTATAAAGCCCAAGTAACTATAATCACACTGGTGATTATAGTTGCACAAACTTAAATGTGATTTTGATGGAATTCTTTTAGTCATAATCTATAGTACTTTTCATACAAAAATTTCTTTTTGTATGGAAATTAAATGACTAATAAAGTATAACTGAAGTAGATCATTCTCTTAAAGTTAGAGACATATGTGTATCAAAATGTGTCTTATATATCACACGCACACCCCTCAAGGATACTGATATGGTAAAATTAGAATATGAAGTATCCTAGTATTCAGTGTTTATATCTATAAAATGAGGAATCATTGAGCCAAAATGATTTCCAGAGTCCATTCTTATTTTCAGGGTTTGGAATGTTCCAATGCTCATATTGTATTTGTACAGCCTTCCTTCTTATCCAGCTAGTCAATGATTCATTCAATGAAATCATGAGTACTTATACTGCACCACTGTGCTAAAAGTTAGTAATATAATTTTGAACAATAGAGATCTGAACCCTGCCCTCATGGAAAATATTTTCATAAGAAAACCGACAGTCAGACCTACCTATAAGACTTTTCTCAAGAAAGATGTTTAAATGGAGTTCTTATTTGAAGAAAACTTTAATCCATCATCAGGTTTTGCCACTTACTATTGCCTCCTTAACATCACTTACTTGACTTCTGAGATCTCAGATTAAGCCTTTGGGTGATCACAGCAAACTCTTCATTTTAGATCTCCATAATGGATTATCTTGGATGCTCCTTCTTTCCTGTGGTCGTCTTCTACACTGTTGATCCATGCATTCTTAGAATCTCTACTGCCTTTTCCCCTCTGTTTCCACATATTTTCTAATTTTCTAACAGTACCACTGGAGTTGGACCTATTGTTTCTGCTGTAGTCAAGTGTGCTCTAAACAAGTCTGAAGCCAAACTAAAAATTATAGAAATGCCCTTCTTTTCAGCTATCACAAGCAGATAAGCTTTGGAACGTACTGTCAGAGGTATTGTTTGTATTGACCAAACTTTCAATCCTCACCTTCCTAGCCAAAGTGAAAATTTCAGGTGAAATTAATTAAACATCTACAAGGTATTAATATTATAAGAAGATAATTTTCCGATTAAAATGTAGAGTCATTACCTCTGTAGGTCAGTAGATGAAGCTGAATCCATCATTCTATTTCATAGGAAGGTGAGTGTGGAATAAATGGCCAAAATTCATCATAAAAGTCCGTAACATTAGTCCTTAAACTAGCTTGATAACATCCGACTTGTTATGATTTTAGTGCTTAAGAGTCAGAATTTTTTTTTTCTTGGAATCTCCACTCTGTAATCAGAGTGATTTAAGCATATTACTAAATGTCTTAAATACAGTTTATTAATCTTCAAAAGGAATAAATTCCACTTTCAGCCAAGGGGAGTAACAGGTCCAAATTTATTCTCTCTTCTGAAAAATCAAAAGCATGGACCAAAAATACGAAACAGTGTTTTGCAAGGCTCTAGATATCAGTGAGAGGCTGCAATTCCTAAGAAACAATAAATAAAAGATAATACCTCATCTTAATGTGTCAGGAGAATTTCCAGGGAACAGCAAAAGAAGGGGGAACCCAAGGAGAGTTCAGTACACTCTGAGTTGAAGAAACAGAGTTGGGCATATGGGAAGACCAAGGTAGCTAGAGTCTTCAGCACAGAGTACCAAAGAGAACAGAGCTGCACAGAGAGAAAAATTCATAGATCTGTATACTGTCTCCCATTGAGCATTCAGCCAAAAGTATCAGTTAGCATATATAAGTGAGAAATTTACCTAATGCTGGAGAAAAATTCACCAAAAAATAGAGGTAACAGTGCATGGCTTTCACCTTTGGTAGGGAATAGTACCAGCTCTGTCCAATCAGGCTGGAAAAACTTGTAATTTATAGCACATTGTGTAGAATACACAGAAGAATCTTGAACAAATCCTAAAAGCAAGACCTGAAAGATTCAAACTGTTTCCAAGTAACTTAACGAGGTCCCCAAAGACAGTTTAAGAACTTTTACAGGAGTGCAAACATATCCAACATCCCAAATTATTAGAATTCCAAATTGTTTATTGGTCTGACAAGTAATAAAAAAAATTACCAGGCATGAAAAAAACGTTGACCAATAATTATAGATAAATCAATCAATCTATATCAATACCCCCAAAAGGCATAAAAAGGGAAGAAAGAGAACAAAGAACAGATGGGACATATAGCAAACAAATAGCAGAATTATGATGGATTTAAACTAACAGTATTAACAACACATTAAATGCAGATATCTAAATACTCAAAAATAGAAGCAAAGAGGATCAGATTGGATTTCTTTTTAAATCACATGCTGCTTTAAAAAAAAAAAACACAAAATTTATAAACACAGAGTTTAAAGTAAAAGGACAAAAAAGATATTTTATGCTATTATTAATCCACAGAAAGCTGAAATGGTGGCTATATTAATGTCAGCCAAAGTATATTTTGGAGCAAAATATTATATGGATTAAGGAAGGTCTTTTCATAATGGTAAAGAGACCAATTCATCAAGAAGATCTCTAAATACTTATTTATCTAAAGCAAATACTGATAAAACCACAAAAAGAAAAAGACAACACGACAGTTATATTTGATTATTTCAATATCCCTTTATCAATACTTTTTAGAAAATATAGGCAAAAAATTAGTAATGTGAACATCATTGACAAGTGATTTAACTTAATCGATATTTAAATAACATTTTACCCAACAAATGTGCAATTCACATCTTCCATTTACATATGAAACACCAAGATATACATAATATTGTGCCATAACAAAGTCTCCATACATTTAATAAGTTTTAATTCATATTGAGTACATTCTCTATGACCAAATTAAATTAGAAATCAATAACAGAAAGACTTATGAAAAACAACCTAATATTTGGGAACAAAGTAACACATCTGTAAATGGGCTCATGAGTCAACAAAGGCCCACAAAAGGGAAAATAACAAGTGTTTTGAATTGAATGACAATGAAAATACACACAAAATTGTGGATGCCACTAAAGCAGCACTAAGTGAGAGGTTACATTTATGGTACTAAATGCAAACTTTAGAAAAGAAGTTCCAGATCAATGATTGCATCTCCCAACTTAAGAAAGAGTCTCATCTTGCCTTAAGTAGTCAAGATTCGAGTGGAAAAAAAAAAAAAAAGAAAGAGAAGACAAAAAAAAAATAGAGAAAACTTAGGATATCAAAAAACGGTGCTTTGAGAAGACTGATATACATTTCCAGCCTCATTGGTCAGGAAATAATATCAAAATCAAGCACAAGAGGGTTGACAACACTACAGATTATAGGTATATCAAAGGACAATAATATAACACTATGCAAAATTTTACCAATAAATTAAACAACTTAAATTAAATGGACAAATTCCTTGAAAGGCAGAAATCATGGAAGCTAACCCAGGAAGCAATAGAGCAATTAAACACATCTATATTTATTTAAGCAGGAAGTAACACCAGTTCTATACACACTCTTACAGAAAATTGGAAAACAGGAAATACTTCTCATTAAATGAGATCAGCATTACCTTGATACCAAAACCTGAGGCTGGCATTACAATAAAAGAAACTTACAAGCTAGAGTAAACAAAATAGTACGGTACTGGTACAAAAGCAGACATACAGATCAATGGAACAGAACACAGTTCCCAGAAATAAAGCTGCATGCCCAAAGCCATCTTATCTTTGACCAAGTCAATAAAAACAAGCAATGGGGAAAAGACTTCCTATTCAAAAATGGTGCTGTGATAGCTGGCTATCCATATGCAGAAGAATGAAACTGAACCCTTACCTTTCGTCATATACAAAAATAAACTCAGGATGAATTAAAGATTTAAATATAAGACCTCAAACTACATGAATCCTAGAAGAAAACCTTGGAAACACCATTCTGGAAATGAGTCTTCAGAAAGAATTTATGACTAAGTCCTCAAAAGTAATTGCAACAACAAAATAAATTTACAAGTGAGAAATAAACTAAAGAACTTCTGCACAGCCAAAGAAGCTATCACCAGAGAAAATAATTAGCCTACAGAATAGGAGAAAATATTCACAAACTACATATTTGACAAAAGTCTAATATCCAGAGTATATAAGGAACATAATTGAATGAGCAAAAAGCAAATAACTCCATTAAAAAGTGGGCAAATGACATGAACAGACACTTCCCAAAAGAAGACATAAAAGTGGCTAACACAGTCATAGGAAAAAATGTTTCACATCACTTATCATCAGAAGAAAATGCAAATAAAAATCACAGTGAGATACCACCTCACACCAGGCAGAATGGCTATGGTTAAAAAGCCAAATAACAACAGATGCTGGTGAAGCAGTGAAGAAAAGAGAATGCTTATGCACTGTTGATGGGAATGTAAATTAGTTCAGCCACTCTGGAAAGCAGTTTGGAGATTTCTCAAAGAACTTAAAATAGAGTTACCATTAAACCCAGGAATCCCATTACTGGGTACATATCCAAAAGAACACAAATTGTTCTATCAAAAAGACACATGCACTCATATGTTCATTGCAGCACTATTCACAATAGCAAAGATATGGGATCAATATAGGTACCCATCACTCGTGGACTGGATAAAGAGAATGTACATATACCCCATGAAATACTACATATTCATAGAAAACAATGAAATAGTATCCTTTCAGCAACATGGATGCAGCTGGAGACCATTATCTTAGGCAAATTAAATCAAGAACAGAAAACCAAATGTTGTGTGTTCTCACTTTTAAGTGGGAGCTAAACCTCTGGTACTCATGGACATAAAGATATAACAAGAGAAAACAGGGACTACTAGAGGGGGGTTGCTGGAAGGGCAGCAAGGGTTGAAAAACCTATATTGGGTACTACACTCAGTACCCAGGTGATGGGATCATTTGTGCCTCAAACCACAGCACCATACAATATACCAAGGTAAAAAAACTTGCACATGTACCCCCTGAATCTAAAATAAAAGTTGAAAAAAATTAAACAAAGAGCTTATCCTGGATTATCTAGGTGGGCCCAATGTAATTAAAGGGTCCTTAAAAGTGGAGAAAAGGGGCAAAAGTAGAGAATCTGAGTGAAATGTAATTACAGAAGAAAGGTCAGAGAGATGCAATGTTGCTGACTTTGAAGGTGGAGAAAAGGGGTATAGCCAAGTATGTGGGCAGCCTCCAGAAGCTGGGAAAGACAAGGGAATGAATTTTCTCTCTGGGCCTCCAGAAAGCAACACAACTCTTCCAGCATCTTGTTCTTAGCCCAGTGAGATCCTTTGTGAATTTCTGACCTATGGAACTCTAAGGTGATACATTTGTATGCTTTAAACTATGAAGCGTGAGGTAATTTATTGCAGTACCAATAGAAAACTAAGATAGTAAGAAAGAGAGATAAAAGCATAGGTTCCCAAAACAAACTTTTTCAAAAGTGTTCTTAGCATTCTTATTCATAAAAGCCCAAACCTGGAAATAGTCTGGATCTCAGTTAATAGAATGATAGGGTAAACGAAATATGGTATGTTCATATAATGAAATTTCATTAACCAGTAGGAAGGAATAAACTACTGACACATCCAACAAGATGGATGAATCTCAAATACATGCTGAGTGAAGAAGTTTAGCACATACTGTATGATTCCTTTCATAAGACATTCTAAAGGAGACAAAGCTATTCTCCAATGAAAAAAATGAAGACAGTGGTTTTCTCTGGCAGTAGGTGAATGAGGAAATTGACTGGAAAGTAACCTAAGGAACTTTCTGGGATGACAATAATGTTCTTTATCTTAATAGAAATGTCAGGTACACAGGGGTATATATTCGTGAAGTCTCATGGTATGAATTATGTACTTTGTTGTGGGCTGAATTTTGTTTCCCCGAAAGTTATTTCAAGTTCTAACCCCTAGTACCTGTAAGTATAATCTTACTTGGAAATGCAGTATTTGTGGATGTAATCAAATTGAGATGATGTCATACTGGACTAGGATGGCCCCTAAATCCAATGACTGCTGACATTATAAAAAGGCCAGGGACACAGACACATAAGGAGAACACCATGTAATGACAGAGGCAGAGATTGGAGCAATCCAGTTGCAAGCCAAGGAATACTAAGAATTACTGGCAACCACCGGAAGCCAGGAGAGAGGCATGGAACAGATTCTCCCTCAGAGCCTTTAGGAGAAACCAGCCTTGCCAACAGCTTGATTTCAGACTTCTGGCCCCCATAACAGGGAAAGAATAAATTTCTGATGTTTTAAGCCACTCAGTCTGTAGTAATTAGTTATGACAGCCCTGGGTAACTAATACACATTTAAATGTGTATATTTTGCTATATATAAATTTACCTAAAAATGAGAACCATTAAAATCGAATTCTTGTTTATAATATGTAAGTGAAGCATTTACTAGTCAAGTGTCTGAAGCTTAGTTTGAATTGCTGAAACTAAGTGGCGGGTATATGCGTGTTCAATGTATAATTTGCCCAACTTTTCTGTTCATTTGAAATTTTTCATAATAAGATATTGGGAAAATGATTTTGAGTGTCTTAAAACCATAGATGAAAAAACCTCTAAATAAATATTAGGCAAATAGAGATCAACAATATATTAAGAGGATAATACATAATTAACAAGTTGAGTTTATCCCAGGAATATAAGGCTACTTTGACCATCAATAAACGCAATTTGCCATTTTTTGGCAAATGACTTTTTTTTTTTTTTTTTTTTTTTGAGACAGAGTCTCGCTCTGGGGCCCAGGCTGGAGTGCAGTGGCCGGACCTCAGCTCACTGCAAGCTCCGCCTCCCGGGTTTACGCCATTCTCCTGTCTCAGCCTCCCGAGTAGCTGGAACCACAGGCGCCCGCCACCGCGCCCGGCTATTTTCCTGCATTTTTTTAGTAGAGACGGGGTTTCACCATGTTAGCGAGGATGGTCCCGATCTTCTGACCTCGTGATTCGCCCGTCTCGGCCTCCCAAAGTGCTGGGATTACAGGCTCGAGCCACCGCGCCCGGCCGGCAAATGACTATTTTTAAAAATTAAAAAAATAAGAAAACATTTTATTATCTCAATGGGCTCAGAAAAAGCACTTGACAAAATCCAGTATCTATTCCTTAGAAAAACTCTCAGCAAACTAGAAACAGCAGGGAATTTTCTCAGCCCTATAAAAGACATCTATGAAAAACTTAACGGCAGCCGGGCGCGGTGGCTCACGCCTGTAATCCCAGTACTTTGGAAGGTCGAGGTGGGTGGATCACGAGGTCAGGAGATCCAGACCATCCTGGCTAGCACAGTGAAACCCTGTCTCCACTAAAAATACAAAAAATTAGCTGGCCTGGTGGCGGGTGCCTGTAATCCCAGCTGCTTGGGAGGCTGAGGCAGGAGAACGGCGTAAACCCAGCAGGCGGAGCTTGCAGTGAGCCGAGATCGCGCCACTGCAGCCTGGGTGGCAGAGCGAGACTCCGTCTCAAAACAAAACAAAACAACTTATGTCTAACATACTTAATGAAACGCTTTCTGCTTAAGAACAGGAACAAGACAAGGTAAGCTCTTTACGGCTTGCGTTAAATAAAATGTAATCTATATGTTGCATCATACGCAAATATTATTCAAAAATAAACTTCTGGAAGAAAATTTGGGGAAAAATCTAACATTAGATTAGGCAATTTTTTTAAGGACAATAACAAAAGCACAATCTATAAAACCAAACTTTGACAAGTTAAAATTCATCAAAATTAAAACTTTGCTAAGTAACTGGAAAGTCAAACCATAAACTAGGAGAAAATATCTGGAAGTAACATATTTAATAAAGGAACTGTACCAGAAATATATTTTTAAAACTCTCAAAACTCAATAGTATAAGAAAAAAACTAAAAGATGGGTAATATATTTAAACAAACACTTCAACAAAGAAGAAACATGAAAGACAAGTAAGTATACTAGAAGATGCTCAATTTCATTACTTATTGGAGAAAAGAAAGTTAAAACCATGATGAGACACTACCATATGCTTATTAGAATGGGTAGCACTCAACTGTTGATAATATTAAAGAGATTTTGATATGAGAAACCAGAAATAGGACATTGTTTTTGAAAATTTTTTCAGTGGGTCAAAACTGAACTTTTCTGCCACTGATATGTCAAAGCTTACTTCCTAAATGCAGACGAATTTTTATTTTTCAAAATATTGTCATAAATCGTTCCTTTGAAAAGAAATCAAAAGGATCAGAAATGTTGTATATGATGTTACCTTAAATAATTACTTTTACTGGGTTTCCTGAGCTAAGACAGAGCTGCCACACTACTGTTATTAGATAGAAAGTTGTTCTCGCCTCATTCAAGAGGATAATATTCTCCATCATAATTGCAGTGTTAAAGAGTAATCACCTTTATCAAGAGTGAAAGCTTTACCCAAATCTAATCTTAAGTATATTCTGAATCACAACCTTTCATTCTCCATGATATATTCTGAGGGAAAATCTAAGACTATAAGAGAGACAGCTAATCCAGGTGGGATCTGAAATAACTGGCATTGTAGTTCTATAACTCTCTCTTAACTCTCAAATCAATCTTGCAATAATATTTTTAAAATTACTGACTGTCCAGTTGCCTCATTAAGTTATACAATATTTTAGGACATTACATTGCTATTAAGACATGAAAATGCATATTTAATGAGACAAAAGTTGTTTAATTCAAATATATATGGTGTGTATATATATATGGTTCGTCTTTTCTACCTGAATATAAACCTCTGCTTATATACAACTTGTAAATATTTATAACAAAATGATAAGATAGTTGCATGCAAATTCAAAAACAGAAGCTCAATGTATATATTAATTGCTTATTAACCTTTTATTTATGCATATTATTTCTAGAACAGTGATTAGAAATTGAATGTGTGCGAATTTTTTGATATAAGAAATGATTTATTTTAGACATTAATACTATTAGCCAAAAATCCTATTATTTTTCTGAAGTATTTTAATTCTCACAAACATATAACAACAATGAATTATTTTTAAGTTCGTACCATTTGAATGATTTCACTGTTCCAGTTTACTAGACATAATGAACTCTGTATTTTAGAATGATAATGCAATTTTGTTAACATAAAACACAAACCAAAAGAGTAATGAAATTATTTATTTAGTTGTCTTCATTATTAAAAGAATGGTGTTTTTTTCTTTATCTACATTAACTGCTAGATGATCTAGTCAAATAAATATCCAACTATACTAAAAGAAAACAAAATGCAAATTCAGTCTGCTTTAGGAAGAAAGATTAGATTCTCCTGAAGGTTTAGGCTTCCCATTCTTCCTTCATTAAGAGGACTGTGCCACTCTGCCACCCCTCGTAGCTAAAGAAAACACTTAGAATAGCATTGAACCTTATTGGAGGTAGAAGACAGTATTTAAACTAATGTCCATGCAGCCTGATACTAGGGATGATTTAAGAACAATAAGCTCCTTACATTTCAGAAACGATTCCTATTCCCCTACCTAAATTACTTACGAAAGTATTCCATTATTGATTCGAGTTAGTAACCTGGGAAAGTATTTGCCTCTGACTGGAAAATACAGGACTTGAAATTGAAGCCCTTGTGAAATTTAAAACTCTTTTGTTCATTAGGAATTATATAAACACTAGCCTTTATTAGCTAGAGGACTAATAGCTTTAACAACAGACAATTAAGCAAATAAACATTTCATAAACGTGTTATCAGACTAGTTTTTTTTTTGAGTTCAGACTTTTAATCATATTTTTGAATATCTGTTGCCTTCTCACTTATAGAACATATTTATATAATATTATTTGTGCTTTAATGAACTAAAAACATCTATTGTTTCAGAAGATTATTTGGAAGGAAGATAATCTTTAAGTTGCAGCAATAATATATTTCAATGTTATTTATTTCAAGTTTCCAATCACTAAATTTGTACCCAAATCAGAGTTTGCATTTATACATAAATCTATTAAATTTTTCCTAATAATAGTTTAGTATTTATTCCCTCTGACATTTTTGTGTGTGTATGTGTGTGTGTATGTGTGTGTGTGTGTGTATATATATATATATAAACTGAAGCAAAATACATATCTAAATATTTATGTATTTCCCCAGAAATATTTCTTCTATTATCTTTATTAAATCTGCTGCCATTTTCTGGGAGTCTGTTGTAGATGAGAAGCTTTATATACCCACCTCAAATAATCTTTACAATCAGACCTATGACAGAAGAACACACAGACTTATATCAAGAATATGCCTCCATCATCTACCTTGTAAGGGGTTGAAGTAAGAGCTCAACATTTTCCTTTCTAGCATCAAGCTTATGATCTCCTCACTTTGCCATGTTACTTTTCCATAAAAGAAACCCCAAACTTCATTCCATGAATTCGTTGAACAGATATCTCTCCAGAAAGGGAAAAATAAGTTTCTCACCTAAAAAGTAAGGCATGTGCTAAATACATCACTCCCGAAGAATTTACAATATACCTTGGTCTACAAAACTCCAAAATATCGATTCCCCCTCCTTTCCTTTCCATTTAAAGTGTATCCAAACTTACTGATTTTAGTACTCTTTCTTCAAATTTTATCTACTTGCTGCCCTAGTATTTATTAAATTCACAAAGAAATAGCATTATCTGACTAGTGTTCATAGTACAGAAGGGGCTAATTTAGGTTAAAGATCGCTAGCATCAGTTTTGTGCTATAACTTTTGGGGCAGCGGTTCAAGATAAAAAAAATATGTATTTTCCAAGATGATTGTCTAAAATTTCAGGATGTTCAAAAAGATGACTTTTTTTTAATAGTAAATAAATTTTTTTCCAAAAGCGTATTTTGTTAGGAAAAGAAGCCATTTGCTTAGGTCGTCCAAGTCACACTTCCCCCTCCTCCCCACCAACACCTCTGGACTAAGTATAGAATAATTGGGTAGTGATTACACATGCGCATTTCATTTCCCTTTACTCCTTCACTAAGTTTCATGGACAAAGGCCCATGTTAAATCTGTTTTTCCGTCAGCCACATAAGGAAATATTTCCTCCCTTGTGTTCACTCTAAAGAAAAGGAAAAACTCATTTATTACAGGTAGTATAAAGGTAACAGAAGATTGAATATATGAGCTGTTGACTCATCATAGCAGCAAAGCATACAAAACTATTTCAATAGAATGAAAGGCTTCAAAAGATTCTGTGAAAAAATCTAAAAACTAAGCATTGCAGAAAATGTGAAGTTACAAAGTTTGTCTTGAACCTGATATCATATTAAGTGTGACCTAGATTAGCCCTTCCAAATACCAGTTTCCTTCATGGTATCACCAGTAACCTAGAGACCACCACTGGACTTCCTAGGCTCCCCAGTTTTTATTTTGTTCTATTTTGTTTTGCTTTCACTGTACTCATTGTACTTCCCAAGGGACTGCTTCCTACTCTGGGAAATACTGCACTGCCAAGTTGTTTTATCCTCCTTTGAGAAATGATTAACAGAAGAAAGAGAAGGCTTGACAGACAGCTTGGAGTTCATGACTGTCTTCAGGTACTTAATGCTTCTGGATGCTTCAGGGACAGAAATAGGCTAATGAGACAGTTATAGGGAAATCATTTTGACCCCAAATAAGAAGAACTCTGATGCTAGGTTTATTTTTATTTATTTTATTTAAATAAAATAAATATTTATATGTATTTTATTTATTTATTTAAACACTTTGCTAGGTACACTTTCCTGTATTGTTCCAACTACTTCTTCTTGTGGTACCTATTATTGTATGTCCTTGCTAAGTGAAAAAGTTGTGACTCAGAAAGTAGTTTACAGGTCCAAGGTAGCACAAGTGATTATTGAAGCTGGGATACAAATATGTCAGTCTGATAGTAAAGTCCGTGATTTATTTCACTGTACCCTGCTACTTCCAGGTGGAATGCTTTCTATTCTGTGGAATATCAATCAGCTGATGCTGTTGTTAATTTCTCCGACATTTACAGAATATGTCCAAAGTCATTTGGATTGATTCAATGGATAATATAATCCTTAATCTACTTAATTGTTTTCATTGTCTCCAAAGGGTACATATTTTGATAATGATACCTAACATTTGGGAAGAGGAATGATCTTTCGTGAATTTCTCCATTATATATAGAGATTACATATTTGGTAAAGAATTAAGAAACTGTTTGAAATCACTGTTTACTTCCAGGGTAAACAGCATATCTCTTTCACTTAAGATTATATAATAATTTTACAAAGAGCTTTAGTCAGGAGAATAATTATTCAGTACCATCTGCTGCATATAATGAATTCTGTTAGCTTCTAATAGGTTCCTTCTTTAAATAGACAGCTTACCAATATAATACTTTTCCTTTTCACATTCTTTTTTATCTTACAATAGCTTGAGCTCATTTTTTGCTCAATTCAATTCACAGCCTGGCAACCTGATCTGAGGGACTGCTTCTAACTGCCTTCAATGGCATCTGGAACTTGTCTAGTAACATTTCAAGTTAAAACAAAGAAGCTTTTCATATTCAAAGCAAATGCTCTATCAGTGTTGTGATTTGTCAAAATAAAACAAGGATAATCTTATTGTCAGTTAACATTTTTGTTGTTTTTATAAATATATAAATTTGTATAGAAATTAAAAGGAAATTAGATTAATTATTTAGAAATTGTAATTAGACCCAAACCGGTCTTGAGTAAAAATAAAGAACCGATCCTAGTTTGCGCCACCATATCAATCTTCAGTGTCATTGATTACAGCAAGTAAACAGAATTAGTTGGCCCTTTGTATAAGATTAGCAGGCTTAGTCTGAGCATTTGAGCTTGCTATGTACCATATTCAATTCCAAACTTCACAGAGAGTTTGGGGGATAGGCTAACAATTCATTTGATTTTGTGGAGTTTTATCCAAAAATCCTCTAATAAAATACCGATTAAAATATCATGGATGTAACTATCTAAACATATTGACTAAATCATATGGCAATCTGTACAGCTTTAAATGATATTTAATTATAGACCTGGGGAGAAAACACAATCAAACTAGAAATGGATTGACCTAATGACTATAACTACATAACTAGCTTAAGAGTGTGTGTGTGTGTGTGTGTGTGTGTGTGTGTGTAGATTGCTATTAAAAATCAAATGTTCTAGAGAACCAAAAATCTGTGTGTGAATGGTAATCTTGTAATAAGTAATTCTCATGTAAACAGGTCTGATTTTGTAATAATCAGTTCTTGTTTTGAGTAATTGTTTTTGTCAAGGCTCATATCAAGCTAGCAGAGTACTTTTAGGTACAAATGTATTATGTGTGCAATATTAATTGATGTCATGAATTCCAGATTCCCTGCTGGTAGAAAAACTAGGGCACCTCATTTTGTATACATAAATATATAATCTCCATATACAGATGTTTTAAATCTAGGAAATTGTCGTGTGTGTGTGTGCGTGTGTGTGTGCGTGTGTACTAGGGCGCATATATATATACACAAACACACACATATATGTGTATATCTCATTTTCAAGAATCAAGTAGGCTAAAGAAAAATTAAATCAAGTGGGCTATAGACGATACCAATATTTTTAAAGAATATTGAAAGTTTTATTATCAGTAACAGATCAAAAATTACTTTTGTCAACCTACAAAATGCATAGGGATTAGCAAGAATCTTAGGTCATAGGTAGGTAAATATTCCTTCAAAATTATAAATCCCATTTTAATGTCTTGTGTTTAAGGGCATTATATGTTCTGTCTGAATCTGAATCCATGGCAAATATTAATAAAACTTAGTTAATATTATGATAACAGCTTATTTATTTATGTAATAAGTCCCTGGGTAAAAAAAATTATTAAATCTCCAATATGTATCAAAATCTAAGTTAAGTATGATATTTTGACAATTCTGACCGTGTATTTTTACTCCCAATAATTGCAATTTTGGGAGTCAAATTAATAGAAGAACAAACCAATAGTAATATCTCTGATTAACTAAAAATTATGAGAAAGAAATGGAATGAGACTTAATCTACAGAATCGAGATGATCTTTATCAAAATTCCAATTGTCTATTTTGTAAAAATGGGCAGGCTCATCTAATTTTTGTATAGAAATGCAAGGGATCGTGAATAACCAAATAAATCTTTGGGCGGGGAGGGGAAACAGCTGGAAGACTCACATTTCCCAATTTCAAACCTACTACAAAACTCTCATAATCAAAACAATGTGATACTGGCAGAAAAACAGATAAACACTATCAATGGAAAAGAACTGAGAGTCCAGAAATAAACATTTCTGTAGTCAGTTGACTTTAAGAGGGGTCTTAAAACTATTCAAAGGGGAAAATAATAGTTTTTTTCAACAAATGATGCTGTGTAAATGGATGTCTACAAGCATACAGGAAAATGATTCTGTACCCCTACCTAACACCATATACAAAATTAACTCAAAATGGATCAAAAAAAACCTAAAGAATTGAAACTATAAAAATCATAGAAAGAAGTATAGACATAAATTTTCATGTATTTAGATTAGAGAACAGTTTCTTAGCTATTACATCAATGATACAAGCAACAAAAGAAAAAAGATAAATTGGATTCATCACACTAACTTGTGCATATCAAAGGATACTATCAAGAGAGTGAAAAGGCAGTCCATAAGATGTGAGAAAATATTTTCAAATCATATATTTGATAAGTTCCTACTATCAAAAATACATAAAGAACTTTTACAATTCAACAATAAAAGATAATCCAATGGCAAAATAGACAAAGTATTGTAGTAGACATTTCTGCAAAGAAAAGTCAATAAGCATGTGAAAAGATGTTCAATCTCATTAGTCATTAGGGAAATGCAATCAAAACCACAATGTGATATCACTTCACACACACTAGGATGGCTGGAATTATAAAACAGAAGAAAAGTAACAAGTCAGTGAAGATGTGGGGAAATTGGAACCCTCATTCATTTTTGGTGGGAATGTAAAATGGTGTAGCTGCTTTTGAAACATGTTGGCAGTTCCATCAAAATTTAATCATATAGTTACCATATGATACAGCACTTTTACTCTCAAGAAAATTCAAAACATATGTTCGCATAAAATTTGTAAACAAAAGTTCAGAGTAGCATGATTCACAATAGCCGAAGAATCCAACCAAATCTACCAATGAATAGATAAAATGTGTTATTTCTGTACAATGGAATATAAGTCAGTCCTTAAGAGGAATGAAATGTGGATGCATTACGATATGAATGAACCTTGAAAACATCATGCCAAATGAAATAAGCCAGTCACAAAAGACCACATATTGTATAATTCAATTTGTTAAATGTCCACAATAGACAAATCCATAGATATAGAAAGTAGATTAATGGTTTCCAGGAGACATGGAAAAGGACAATTTGAAGGAATGAGTTTTCTCTTTAGAGTGATGGAAATATTCTGCAATAAGGTAGTATTGATGACTGTAAAACATTGTCAATACACTTAACACCACTAAATTATACTTTTAAAAATGATTATAATGGTGAATTTTATGTTATGTGAACTTCATCTCAAAAAATATACAAAAATAATTAAAGTATTTTCATAAATTTTTATTTACTGCAAAGGGGCATTGCTGCACTTCCTTTGCCATGCTTTTTAGCCTCATTTACAACACCCTAAAAACACATCCTTCACTCTGTTACAACTAATTGTTTTATGTTTTTGTCATGATGCTGTTTTATGACTCTGTGCCTTTCCTTATATTGTTTCTTATGCCTGGAATTCACTTTTCCTAGCATCCTCTTAAGGCTTATTCATTCTTCACATCCCAACTTCATTGGCCAGGATAATGTATTTGATTATGGTTTGACTTATTTAATTCTACTCATTACTCCTTTGCACTTTCAGTTATAACTCTTATTCTACTAACCTGCAAACATTGATTTATTTGAGTGTTTCTGATACTAAATTCTTAGTTCCTTACTGCCACAAAATACCAAGTAAAGTGTTCCACACAAGGTGGTCACTTGCAAGTATTTGAAAACTCAAGAAAGGTAAAAAGTTTCATCAAAGCTCAGCTGAACTGAAGAATCTTGTGTTACCAGGTATCAGAGTAACCAAGACAACAAGACAAAATGAAAGGAGCAATTAAGCCTTTAATCACTTACTGCAGTAGTATAAGCAAAAGGCTAAACCAGAGAAAACTGTGATTCTCCTCAATGTTCCATTTTCCTCATGAAACAGTGTGTCAGTAGAAGATTGAGTAGATCAGCGCAGATGTGGGGTTGTCTCACAGCAAAGGAGCTCCACAACAAGGTTTTTATGGACCACAGTGACCAAGTTGATGAGCACGGTGGAGGAAGGTGAAGGTAAAAAGCTAAGAGTTAAAAAGTTCTGAGTACTTCAGTCAGAGTGGGGTGAAGAAAAGTGTCTTCAATGTCCTTTTTATCTCCCCATAAGGAAATCTTGACAGAGGCACCTGAGGAAGGCATCTGCTGAAAGCCCTGGATAAATACACCTCCAGATGAAAATTCCTAGGCTAAGAAAGCAGGTATGTAGGATAGTATGCTTGGGAAGAGGGGGCCTGAATCCTGGCCCGTAACTCCCTTCATAGACCGATGCATTGGCTGCACACCATACCTTTTAATTGCCCTTGGTCAGACCTAGAATTTTAGCCAGAAGCATGACGCTTCAAAAATAAAAAGAGGGGAATCCCCTCCTATTTATAGTCATGAGAAAAATTCAAATCAGAATCACATTGAGATGTGACTTCACACCCACTAAGATAGCTATGGAAACACAAACAAAAAACACAGTACAAAATGCTTTAACTTTACAAAATAAGTGCCCTGGGAGAGACTTTAAGAAAAACATTATAAGGATTTTGAGAAAGGAACTGTAAGATCATAAAATACTTCATTGATATACTCTTGAAAAATTGACTGGATTTTTGTGAGTGGTTAGAAACACCTCAGTTATTGGAAGAAGACGAAACAAAGTAGCACAGCATACTGTGCCTACAGAGAACAGAGACTGATTTTTTTTTTTTTTTTTTTTTTTTTTTTTTGAAACGGAGACTTGCTCTGTCTCCCAGGCTGGAGTGCATTGGCGCGATCTCCGCTCACTGCAAACTCCGCCTCCCGGGTTCACGCCATTCTCCTGCCTCCTCCGGAGTAGCTGGTTCTACAGGCACCCACCACAATACCCGGCTAATTTTTTGCAGTTTTAGTAGAGACGGGGTTTCACCGTGTTAGCCAGGATGGTCTCGATCTTCTGACTCGTGAACCGCCTGCCTCGGCCTCCCAAAGTGCTGGGATTACAGGCGTGAGCCACGGTGCCTGTCCACGACTGAATTTCTAATGTTTCTGGGGTATGTGTAGGGAAGTTCCAGAAGATAACAGTGGAAAATAAATAGCTTGTGATCATGGTATAAAATGACTTTAGTAAAGTCTGTCAGTTCTGAATGAAATTGTGAGCCACTTAAAATTTGGAGCCATTTAAAATTTTGATTGCTTTGATAAATGATTGATTTGCTTTAAGAAAACCATTTAAAGTTCCCTTTCATTATCAGAAAAAAATAATTTATCAATATTCAACTTTTTAAATGGTTTCATTTTTGTTCTAAAATAGACAAGTCTATTTTTAATGATTGATAAGGCATATATATATGAAAGATTGTATATTCATTTTTCCCCTCTAATATAATATTGGCAACTTGAAAGATGAACTTATCTGGTTTAATTTTGTGGCTCCAAAACTTCTGCCTTGTGCAGAGAAAGTAATCAATAATGTTTCCAGATTAAACACAATTATAAAGTTACTACTTACCATAGTGTTGACATTCAATAAATGCACTTAACTCGGAAATGAAACTAAATATATTTCACACATTTTTTTTCTTATTTATAAACTCCTCAAAGTACCTTAAAATTTTTTGGCCGGGAGCAGTGGCTCACGCTTGTAATCACAGCACTTTGGGAGGCTGAGGTGGGCGGATCACGAGTTCAAGAGATCAAGACCATCCTGGCTAACACGGTGAAACCCCGTCTCTACTAAAAATGCAAAAAATTAGCCGGGCGTGGTGGCGGGCGCCCGTAGTCCCAGCTACTCGGGAGGCTGGGGCAGGAGAATGGCGTGCACCCAAGAGGCGGAGCTTGCAGTGATCCGAGATCCAGCCACTGCACTCCAGCCTGGGCCACAGAGAAACACTCCATCTCAGAAAAAAAAAACAAAAACAAAAACAAAAAAACTACACACTTATAGGTAAACAAAGAACAATACTCAATGCCAGTATATGTAAAAATATTGCTTGTATAAAATGTATTTTTGTTTTGCATTCTGAATAAATGACATTCAAGTAATTTAAGAAATTTGCTTCATTATGATAATATTAAACCATTGCATTGTTAAATGTAGTCGTTTTTATTTTGTTAGGAAAATAGTTGCTATATCCTAACATTATGATATCCTTGTAGGCAATCATTGTGTTTATTCCACATAAGTGTAATTGTGAATGCTGTTAGCAGGTTATAAAGATGAAAAGTTGTTGCTTTAAAACTATGCAAGAAAATTTGGTAGTTTTACTTTATAGTTAACTTAGCCTTTATTGTGTTTTTAAACCTTTTGCCTGATTGGCTGAATTGCACACCACATGATACTAGACTAGGGCACACCAACAGTCAAATTTGACTCAAATACGCATGTCAATGAAATCTGTATTCAATATTTTAAAATATTTATATGCCAGGAGGCATTGCACTCCCTGGCTTAAGCATCCTTCTCTTTTCTTGCTTTACTGACATGATTGCAATCACCAACCAATCAAATAAAAAAAGAATCAAGTGAACAAAACCGTTGAGTAGCTTTTACATACAAAGAGCTATACTGGGCAAAGGAGATGGAGCAAGATTTCAGAGATGTCAAAAACAGAGCTTTGTTTTGTAGGAGTTCTTTTCAAATGAAAAGAATTCTTTTCAAATGAATTCTTTTCAAAGGAATTCTTTTCAAATGAATATCCATGGTCTTGCTCTGAGATTAGAGATAAACAAATATATATCTGTGTGGTAGGCCCTTGTGCATCTATTCACTCTTGTTTCTGGTTAGAGCCTGAAAAATTTAAAGAGTTTACTCCAGCTTTAAGTAGATACAATTCAAAAGAAGGGGGCAGGAGAAAAGAAAGAAAAAGAGAAAGAAGCAGAGAGAATGAGGTAGTGGACTTTGAGTCTGTATCTATCTATCCTCAGTGTCTCTAGCAGTGCATTAGGTTGGAAGTATGTATTAGGCTCCCACGTCTTAGGCAGGAGCTTAACACAACATTCACTGAGGAAGGAAATATAAATTAAATATACAATTTTGTCCTTGTCCTCAATTTTTGAGGACAATTTTATTTGAGTAACTCATCTTTTGTTCAAAGTAGTATAGTCCCTTGATGCATTTTGTTCAACACTCATTTTATGAGTAATAAAACATGGCTTTTTGTGATGGTGGTAGGGTACAGAAGAATGATGGAGGGGTTCATTGACAAAGCCAGCATGCTGGACAATCAGCCTCAAGCCTATAATTCAGGTTTCTAACTCCTTATTACAGGCTCATCTCACTGTATAACACACCGCCTCCAAGACCTCAAGTCACAAGAGAGAGTCTGTAAACTCTTCAAATCCCCACTATACTTAGATCTGATATCCCAATATGCAGTTCATTTAAAAAGAAACAAGGCATACACACACACAAACACATACACACACACACACACACAATGTTATTTAGCTTACTTAGCAAATTAGAACTGAAATTTGTTCAAAACAAACAGCTGAAGAGATACACAAAGAATACACAGTATGACGGAGATCAGTGCTATGGTTCAGAGGGGGAACAAAGCTGTGTTGGTTGAGGCAGTAGGGGAAGGGGACAGGGTTCCTTCCTGAACTACATTTCAAAACAGAGCCATCCAGCTGGGAGAATAATATTCTAGTATGCTTAGTCTGAACACAGCAAAACTAATCTTCTTAAAGTAAGATTTTCTCCCATGTTTAGGAGGTGACAGAACCTGATATGAGCAGTGATCATGGCTTTCTAAATTTGGCAATTCTCATCATTTGCTTCCTAGAGTCATTACTGTCAAGGGAAGTTTTACGTTTAACCATAAGTCATCTGGACACTAGATTTTCTGGTAGTATTCATGAGCGCCCATCAACATATTGATAAAAGCGGAGAAATAATTCTGCTCTTGCTGTAAAATTACTTCAGATCGTTTCTTAATTTTATTTTTAAAAATTTTATTAAAAATGTAGGATAAAATGTTACATTTAAGTTTAAGTTTGTAGGATTTATTTCTGCTTGCAACTTTTGGTTTCAGGTAAATCTCACATTTTAAAATCTTTGTCAATACTAAGAAAGTCAGTGAAATCATTTTTTATAAAAAAAGAGCAGCACCAAAATAAAAACAGGACAAACCGTAACTCATATTGTGCTATAGGGAAAAATAAACAATAGATATTGTTCATTTATGCAGTCATTTCCTTGGTAATAAGTTATTTTATGCTACAAAATTTTTATATAACTAAATTTTACTCTTTATCAATCATTAAAATATCAAAATATTTTATATAAAAATACATCATAGTGACCCTTGATATTTAAAGAGGTTGTATCTTAATGCTTTTTCAAACTAACATTTTTCAGTCATCTAGTATTATAGTGATATAGTGGATAATTACTACTATATCGAATTCAATAAAGCATATTATGTGGCAGAATTTCTTTGTTCTGTGTTTAAATTGAGCAATGAATGTGGGACAGTGCTATAGTCTCTTATTAGTTTAGCCAATTCCCTTTATAAACTGATCTTCTAGTATGATTAAAACTTGTGTTACAGATCAATAACAAATAATTTCAACATATTGATTTCACGCTTATATTCAAATAAACTACGTCAAACATTAAGACCAAAAGAGTTATTCTTTTGGTTCATGATCCCTATTTAAATATTTACTATTTTCAGAGTCATAATCTCTAGAGTTCAGATTGCCAGCAGATACCCTATAAATTAATATCTTTACCCCCAATATATACTGCTTACAGAAAATGTTCAAATAAAATGGAATTTTGTGGAAAATGTTGAGTATTCAAAGTAAATATCTTAACCATACAACATGCCTGAAAGATTATCAGAATAAGGTGACCTGATAAGCTTATGTATTTTTTATTTTAAGATAATCTGAAAATGTAGTTTTCAAACTTCTACAGGATATGAGAAAAGCTAAGAAGATTTCTTAGTAATACATCAACAGTTGGCAAGACTTTATTAAGCAGAGTGGTTAAAAGCAGCATAGTGTTAATAATACGAGATTTGGAACCAAATATACAGGAGCAGAAATACTAGCGTCCATACTGCATGGCTTTCAACATGTTAACTAACTCTCTAGATTTCATTTCCCTTCTCTGAAACTGAGAAATAATTATAGGTAAACAGTAAAACTGAATGAGAAATTAATGAGATAATACATCTAAAGTGCTTAGAACAGAATCTGGACCATAATTAGCACCCCAATGTTTACTAGCAAAGTGATCTATGTGTTCTACCTTACCCTGTATTCAATATATGTTTTTCAGCTTTGGAAAGTGTATAATCAAAGCACTAAAGCATATGGCCCGATTATAGTAAATTTACCTGAAGTTAAGAGAAAGCAAAGATCCTTTGCTATAGTCTGCAAGGCCTGTATAAAGGGCTTACTCCACATGTATAAATATATGAATAAGAACTTGGTATCTATCATTATAAGTGCTTAAGATGGCAAGTTCTCTTTGCTGATTTAGTTACTCAATATTCATAACCAGGAGGCAGTCCTGGTTCTTAGGTCAAAGCAGCATTATGAGAACCCAAAATGGCCAAGAACAGGGATGCATAGTCATGCTAGACTCCTTCTGTTACAGAGATGATAATTTAATCCTAAATTTAAAAAACAAACTATGTGCTTACTAGAAATATAATACAGGTGCTAATACCAAACACATTTTGATGCCTTACATACCTCTAATACTTAACTTTAAGATCTGCCTTTATGGTTATTTATAGATTCAATGCCATCCCCATCAAGCTACCAATGAGTTTCTTCACAGAATTGGAAAAAACTGCTTTAAAGTTCATATGGAACCAAAAAAGAGCCCGCATTGCCAAGACAATCCTAAGTCAAAAGAACAAAGCTGGAGGCATCACGTTACCTGACTTCAAACTATACTACAAGGCTACAGTAACCAAAACAGCATGGTACTGGTACCAAAACAGAGATATAGACCAATGGAACAGAACAGAGTCCTCAGAAATAATACCACACATCTACAGCCATCTGATCTTTGACAAACCTGAGAGAAACAAGAAATGGGGAAAGGATTCCCTATTTAATAAATGGTGCTGGGAAAATTGGCTAGCCATAAGTAGAAAGCTGAAACTGGATCCTTTCCTTACTCCTTATGTGAAAATTAATTCAAGATGGATTAGAGACTTAAATGTTAGACCTAATACCATAAAAACCCTAGAGGAAAACCTAGGTAGTACCATTCAGGACATAGGCATGGGCAAAGGCTTCATGTCTAAAACACCAAAAGCAACGGCAGCAAAAGCCAAAATTGACAAATGGGATCTAATTAAACTAAAGAGCTTCTGCACAGCAAAATAAACTACCATCAGAGTGAACAGGCAACCTACAGAATGGGAGAACATTTTTGCAATCTACTCATCTGACAAAGGGCTAATATCCAGAACCTACAAAGAACTCAAACAAATTTACAAGAAAAAAACAAACAACCTCATCAAAAAGTGGGCAAAGGATATGAACAGACATTTCTCAAAAGAAGACATTCATACAGCCAACAGACCCGTGAAAAAATGCTCATCATCACTGGCCATCAGAGAAATGCAAATCAAAACCACAATGAGATACCATCTCACACCAGTTAGAATGGCAATCATTAAAAAGTCAGGAAACAACAGGTGCTGGAGAGGATGTGGAGAAATAGGAACACTTTTACACTGTTGGTGGGATTGTAAACTAGTTCAACCATTGTGGAAAACAGTGTGACGATTCCTCAAGGATCTAGAACTAGATGTACCATATGACCCAGCGATCCCATTGCTGGGTATATACCCAAAGGATTATAAATCATGCTGCTATAAAGACACATGCACACGTATGTTTATTGCAGCACTATTCACAATAGCAAAGACTTGGAATCAACCCAAATGTCCATCAGTGACAGACTGGATTAAGAAAATGTGGCACATACACACCATGGAATACTATGCAGCCATAAAAAAGGATGAGTTTGTGTCCTTTGTAGGGACATGGATACAGCTGGAAACCATCATTCTTAGCAAACTATCACAAGAACAGAAAACCAAACACTGCATGTTCTCACTCATAGGTGGGAACTGAACAATGAGATCACTTGGACTCAGGAAGGGGAACATCACACACCGGTGCCTATCATGGGGAGGGGGGAGGGGGGAGGGATTGCATTGGGAGTTATACCTGATGTAAATGACGAGTTGATGGGTGCTGACGAGTTGATGGGTGCAGCACAGCAACATGGCACAAGTATACATATGTAACAAACCTGCACGTTATGCACATGTATCCTAGAATTTAAAGTATAATAAATAAATAAATAAATAAATAAATAAAAGAAAAACACATACTATCCAGAAATAAAAAAAAAAAAAAAAAAAAGGAAAAAGATCTGCCTTTATGACCGGGCACGGTGGCTCATACCTATAATCCCAGCACTTTGGGAGGCCAAGGCGGGCGGATCACCTGAAATCAGGAGTTCGAGACCAGCCTGGCAAACATGGTGTAACACGTGTCTACTAAAAATACAAAAATTAGCCAGGCGTGGTGGCAGGTACCAGTAACCCCAGCTACTCAGGAGGCTGAGGCAAGAGAATCACTTGAACCTGGGAGGCAGAGGTTGCAGTGAGCTGAGATCGTACCACTGCACTCCAGCCTGGGTGACACAGCAAAGTCTTCGTCCAAAAAAAAAAAAAAAAAAGAAGAAGAAGAAAAGATCTCTCTTCATCATTTGGCAGCAGTTGAAACTATAACTGTATCCAATGTTTTTAATGAACAGACAAAAGTGGTATTTTTGAATAGTGGCCATCCAGCAGCGCAGAAACCCCAAAATTTGCAAAAACACCATAGATTTATATGACGCTTATCATTGGAGCACCACTTTACTTTCTAGAATATACACCAGACCATCAATGACTAGAAAATGCTGAAAAGAACATATGGACTTTAGGGACAACCATGACATTCCTTTGAGGTTATCCAAGCTTATGTTATTGCCTATTATGATGTACTTGATATTTTTGTCATAACTAGTTTAAAATATCTTTTTGCTTATGTTACACAGAGTTGTTATTATAACTTTTGCTCTCAGTAACTCAATAAAATCAAAATTCAAACCATATGATTAGTATAATATCATGTCCAAAATTAAGACCCATATTTAGTCTGCAAAACAAAGACTTGACCATTCAAGATTGCTACAGGAATCAATAAAATTTGACCTACAGTTCTATTCTTTAAAGAAATTATGATTCTGTGAGTAGCATAATATTAAAAATAAAAAATAATGAAGATTGTTATGCTGATAGAGTTACACATACAATTATCTCTAATAATTTGTGATATGGTATCCTTATCTCCTTTTGACAGATAAGAAAACAGAAGCTTAATGAATTTCTATCTTGAAAAAGCCATATTACTGGGAAGTAACCAAACCAAAAATAACTCTTTAATTGAAGTCCATTCGTGTTACTGATAAGATAAATTTCACCACCCATAGTCTTGGATGAAGGAAGAATTTGTGTATGTTATTAAGTATTTAGGTGTGTATGTTATGATAGAAATAAAGTGAAGAAGACAGGACTAAAGAATAGTTAGATTTATGTACAAACACAACATTTAAAATTTTGCATCAGAAAATAAGAATCTGATCAGCTCAAATGATAGACTGTCTTCTGCACAGCATTTATACTTCATCGCCTTAGCTGGCTGGCACCACTGATGTCCTCTGTTGACAGTCTTTGCTTCAATCAAATCCTGAGTCAATTTGCTTATTTTAAATTTTTCTGACAATTGATAGACATATATATTTATGGGGTACAAAGTGGAATTATTATTTTTATTATAATACAGGATGCTTAAATCAAGCTAATTTGCACATTCACTGCTTTAAATATGTAATAATTTTGTGATAAGAGCAAACTTATTCTTCCTTGAGCCAATTTAGAACAGGTACAATTATTTTTTATGGTCTTAGCCTACCAAGAACTGAGAGTGCTGTCTAAGACGTGGTGTCTTAAGAACTTGGAGAAAATCTGAATCCTATTGTGTCTACAGGGTTAAGAACTGATCTTTCAATTTCTCTTTTAGTTCCTCTGCTATGATGCCAGCCACTTCAAGAAAAGCCAAACCATATAGTGGAATAGTAAACTGTATTCAAAATCAATGGAGTAGGTTTGAATTCCAGCTTAGATAGTTACTAGTTATATGACACATATGACTATATTCTATATAGACTAGGTTATTTGTGAAAAATAGATACTGTGAATGTAAGGGGTTTGCCATACTTCTGGGCACATAATAGTTTCACACAATATGGCTACTCTTTCATAATTAATTACCAACTGGATGTGTGTCTCAGTTTATGCATCAAAAGCTCTGTTTTTCCAAATGGTGTAAAATTTCTGACATGCACTCCCACCTATTTGATGAACATGTTAAAAGAAAAACTTTAGAAAAATTAAATTTAACAGGTTTTGATTGAGCAAAGAATGATTCACACCAGTGAGGCAGCCTTCAGAACCAGACAACGTTCATGGAGATCTAATCCAGCATTTAGGCTGGCAGTATTTATAAACAGAAAAGGGAAGTGATGTACGGAAACACCTTCATTGGTTACAGATCAGGGTTTGCCTTATGTGGGTATGGTCTGATTAGGTGGCAGACTGTGATTGGCTGCAGCTCAACTGCTATAATTGGCTGAGACAGCTATTTATTAAAACCAAATACTCTTAATTTAGGCTTTCAGTTTGTCTACATAGCACACTACCTGGAAGTTTGTTGTGTAAGGACTTAAGGTACAAAGGCAGCCTCAGGCCACATTTTCTTTAACAAATCATGATATATAATCTTAACTTTAAGATCTGTCTTCATTTGGCATCAGTTGGAGCTATAGCTGTATCATCATAAATATCATATTTGTTAAATGAAAATAATACAATTTTATACAGAAACATTGTGGCATAATTGGAATCTGGCCCTCATAGGCCTTCCTCTCTTTTATGTGTATAATCTATGTTCTGGTTACCTATAGCTATAAAACAAGCCACCCAGAAATTATGTGGCATAAAATAACAACTATCTCATCATGCTCTCAATTATATTTATCAGGAATTTAGGCAAAGAACAACAGATATGGCTCATCTCTTCTCCATAAAGACTTGGGTCTCAGCTTAGGTGGCTCAAATGGCTGGAGATGGCTAGGACAATTTGACTAGGGCCGTATGCTGTGAACTAACAGTTTTCTCTGTCGATAAGCCTCTTCAGTTTTCCACATCTTTGGTTATGTCTGGTGTGGTCTAGAATGCCCATAAAGGCTTCTTCACTCACATGCTGGTGCCTGGCCTGTGATGGTTGGACCAGCTTTGGCTGGCCGGTCATCTTGCTCTCTCCATTGTCTCCCCACATAGATAGCTTGGCGTTCCTCATGGCCTGAGTTATCAGGGTAGTCATATTTCTTACATGAAGTCTTACTTCTCCAAACATGAGCATTCTAAGTGTCTGGATGAAAGCACCATCCGATTTTTTTTGTTTCTTGTTTTTGTTTCTTTCTGAGAGAGAGAGAAAGAGAGAGAGAGAGGTTCTCATTCTGTCACAAAGACTGGAGTACAGTGGTGCAGTCATGGCTCACTGCAGCCTTGACATCTGGGCTTAAGCGATCCTCCCACTTCAGCTTCCTGTGTGCTGGGACCATAGGCACAGCTACTTTTCAAATTTCTTTGTAGATATGGGGTCTCCCTATGTTGCACAGGCTGGTCTCAAACACCCAGGCTTGAGTGATCCTCCTGCATAGGCTTCCCAAAGTTCTGGGATTACAGGCATGAGCCACTGCATTCAGACTCATGTATTTCAAGTAGCCAGATGGAAGACATGAATGACTTATCCTTGGAAGCTTCAAAACACAGAATTCTGCTTCATTCTACTGGTCAAGCAAGTCATTAAGGCCACCCCAGGCCCAAGGGTGGGTAAAATAGATTTCACCTTTTAATTGCAAAAATAACAAAGAGTATATTATCTTTAACCTCCCCACTCTAATAGGACTTCTCATCAGGAACTCTGGTAGATGTTGACTGTCTTTACTGCTTTATAATGTATCTACTAGCAGGCTTTGATTTTCAAAATGAAATTTTCTAGATATCTAACCTTAGGCATTTTGCTTAACCTAAATACATTTAATTTTTCTTATCTCTCACTGAGAACATATTAGCCATTTCATAGGGTTTATTTATAATGAAGGTAATGTCTAACACAGGTTGAGCTCTCAAAATATGGCAGCTGCTATTATAATCATCGTTGTCATCAGCATACATTATATGTAAAATATATGAATTCATATTGTCTTCCTAAAACCAAGCCCATGTTCCTCAGATCTCTTTAGTTCTTAAGTTTGGCTGATTTAACCTTCATCATGGAGGACAATTTCATGATTTTGTATTCCCTATCTACCTGCTATTTCATTTACATTCAACTTCTTCCTTCTCAAGTATACCTGAATTATCAGAATAATAACTTATGCTTATGCTCAAGTATACCTGAACAATGTAAGTATAACTTACATTGTTAAAATTATTCCAGGGTTTACATGGAATAGTGTGGACATATTCTCTGACGCCACTGCAGAGTGAAGATCTGTCCCACCATCACACAGATGGAATATTATTTTAAGCCATTAAACTATTTCTGCTACATTAACCAATCTGTGTTTAAGTTTAAAACCTGTATAGAACATGAAGTATTTCATCAATGAACTAATAACACTTTTACCTTTGTAAATACTTAAGTTTTCTATTTTTCTGTATCCAAGAGAACTCAATACCTAGAGTAGGCTTACCTTGAGAAAGCTTAGCAAAGGAGCAATACGTGTCTTTCTATGTCAGTCTTTGATCAGGGTTATGGTTAAAACCTCCGAATTTTTTCATAGTTATTCCAAGAAACCCTTGGATTTTGAGGCAAAGGAGAATATACTTGATTTTCTTTTTTCTTTTTCCTTTGTTATTCTCTTTGTGAATGCCTATCAAAGAGCATTGGTAATTTGGTGTGAGGTGTTTTCCCTTCTTCATGATTTAGTTCCATTGGAGAATATGTGATTAAATTATTGAGAATAGAGATCATATTTTTATAATTTTTGGCAGTCTAATTAGGTTATCAGCCAATGATTATAAGTAGAAAATGAACATTAAGAACATTTAAACCTAAAGCCTTTTAAAGCGACCAAGTTAATTTGCCTAGAGATAACATCTTTAGGTCTGTTTTTCATGTCTACATAAAGCAAGTTTGCTACACACCAAATTCATGTGCATTAAAGAATTAACCAAGAATCCATACATATCATTAATTAACCAGGACTATGTTAGCTATAAAAATTCTATTATGTAGTGGGCTTTAATGTGAAGATTACACGGCTTCTAACTACTCTGACACAGTACCTGCACTCAATGGGTGCTGTCTATGCTGAAGCTGCCACTTCAAATCTGTTTGGAAAGAACTATCTTGAGCAGTGTGGCTGCATTCAATGCCAATCAAATTCTATTAATCCTAAATAATATTGAAATTTATTATATATATAATTTTTATATAATTTTAAGGCCTCCCAAAGAATGGATAATTGCATACTTTTGAAGAATTTTGAATAACTGAATTATAAACTGTTAACACTGTTGCCAAACTGTTAACTCTAGAAAGATAACAAAGTACTCTGTTTTTTGAAATGATTAAGCCTGGATATTTTTAGTTCCAGCTATTAGGATATTGTCAGAAATACATACCTCACATGAACTGTAGCCACTCTGCATATGTAAAGGTAGGCTTTCTTTTTTATTTGCAATTAATTTAATAAATTATAATTATTTTATATGTAGCATGGCATTTACTTCCTTCACTTCATTTATTTTATTCTACTTCACTCTGGTAAGCCATTTGGCACTATTATATGGTTGTTCCTCTATAACTAGAGTTAATGACACCTATGGACTTAAAATCACATAGCACAACAATCCTGAATTAAATACCCTTATTGCACCCATTTTACAAATGGGGAAGTGGAGGCAAAGAGAATTTGAGTAACTTGCTCAAGTCGAAAAGTAACGCTAAGTTACTGTTTGGATTTGTTTTATACTGCTGCCATCAAATTACCACAGCTTCAAACACTGACTTATTACCTCATAGCTTTGTAGGTTAGAAGTCTGACCTGGGCTCACTGGATACAATCAAGGTGCTGGCAGGACTATTTCTTATTGGAAAATCTGGGAAATAATCATTTCAAACCCCATTCAAGTTGTTAGCCTACTTCAATTCCTTGAAGTTGTAAGATTGAGGATCTTGTTTCCTGGTTGGCCATCAACCAAAAAGTGTTTGTTCCTAGGAGCTGTCTTCATTCTTTCTCTTGTTTACCATGAGCTCCTAGAGACCTCTCAGTCTTTACACTGTTACTGGCTCCTAACTCTCAGAACAATAAGTGGTGAATCAAATATTTCTTAAGCTTAGAATCTGCCACACCCATACATCTTTGACTCCAGCCAGGGAAAGTTCTCTACTTATGTGATTAGATAAGCAGATTATCTTGGTAGATTCTCTGGCCCATCCAGATAATCCAGGATAATTGCCTGACTTAAGGATCAGTAACCTTAATTACATCTGGAAGTTGCTTGCTTGGTTGGTTGCTTGCTTGCTTGTATGTTTGTTTTGCCACTGATATAACCCATTCGCAGTTTCCATGGATTATGTGTGCATATTGCTAGGGTGTTACTTAGCCTGCCATACTATTATTCAATTTTTATACAGTATTCATTTTAGTTTTGTTTGCCCTGATAAACCACTTAAAGATAATTTACTACAGATAACTTACTCCACTTTATTTGGAGCAAGACTCTTTAATCAAAGTGGTGACAATTGCAGGCTGATGATAATCTTGACATAGGCAGCTCTCCTACCTTTATTTTACTGTTCACCTTACTGACTGTCCCAGTAAAGGTTTCATATATGGAGCAACAGGAGAAGATTAAAGAAGAAAAGAAGCAGTCACTTTGTAGACAAAAGGCTGTGCCCTAAAAAAAAATCCCAGTCTTTCTCTGGGTCTTCCTGAACAGAGAGGTAGAGAAAACCGAATAAACTTCTCTAGCAACTCTCTAAAAGTTATGCACATATCTCTCTATGCATTTGTCCTAAGTTTTACTATTACAGGCTGCTGTGCCAAAAAGTGTCATTCTCTCAATTATCATTCTCAACTGCTGCTGGAGAATTTTGTGATAATGCACCAATGAGGTGTAAAGCCCTTTCTTTGTATAATTATCAGTCATGAATAATGATTTACAAACCTACAGGAACTCATCCCAATTAATGATCCTATTCATTCTTGGTTTATAAATTATTCACAATAGGCATGATAATTAATTCAACTTGAGTAATCATTGGAAATAAATCTTGACTGGTTTAGGGGTTCCTTAATATGTTTTATTCATTCTATTGACTATGTTTTAGAGCCAACATAAATGAAGCCCATAAAGAGAAATACATAATAATAGAAGGGGGATATGAGAAGGAACAGAACATATGACAGAGTTAGTGAAAAGATTGCCAAAGAAATGATGATCAGCTGAGATTCATGGTATTTGTGGTTATTTGAAAGACTAGAGTTAGACAAACAGTAAATAGCCAAAATTATATATATAATGATATATTATATTATAAAATTATATAATATATAATTTATATAAAATTATATAGTATATAATTATGTATAATATTATATAATTATATAGTGTATAATTATATATATAATTATGTAGTGTTTAATTATATAATTATATAGTGTATAATTATATATAAAATTATATGGTATATAGTTATATATAAAATTATATGGTATTTAATTATATATAAAATTATATGGGATATAATTATATATAAAATTATATAGTATATAATTATACATATAATATATTATACACATAATACACTATATAATTATATATAAAATTATATTATACATACAATTTTGTTATATTATAAAATTATATAATATATAATATTAAAAATTATATACAAAATATTATTTTATAGCATATAAGACTGAAATCTTCTTGTTGTAATTTATAGTTGAAATACCTAAGTTGTAAAGACATTTTTCCTTTTGAATTAAGTTCTGGGGAGAAAATGCTTTTTCCTCTTGAATTTTTTTTTAATAGGTGTCTCACGGTGATCTTAAGAAAGAGACGTAATCTACATTGTGCAATTATGAAATCTCCAAAGCAAAGATTGTAAGAGATTTTAAATATTTGAGATAGTATCTAAGAATGTACAACATAGGCCATATATGTCACATTTACGTCAAATAATATTTGCTTAAACACGCGAGTGAGTAAGCAAAAATCCTATTATACTTTTCTTGGTCTGGGGTTCAGGAATAAAAAAAAATATTTATGTCACTCAAACATTGTTCCTATGTCTTATCTATTGGACTTAGATCTAACATTTTTGCGTCTACCAGATCCACTCTACCAGATAATCTGTTTGGGTTACATGGTATGTTGCTATATGACAGATTTGCTGTATTCTGTTTTAAAAGGGAAACATGACATAGCTCAGGATGTGGCTCATCCAAGTCACTGGAATAACTCAGAATATAAACTTGCTCCTTGCAATAGGGCATGCAGAATGCTTCACATTCAGCTGAAGTTGTTGGAAAGAAATAACAATCCAGCAAAATAATGTAAGAAACACACAAAGCCTTCTGTGACTCATGGTAAGCGGTAGCTCGAACCCAAGGACTAGAAGAACTTGTCAGGAAGACATCTGGAAGTAAATGTGCCAAGATTCAATTAGGGTGGCATTATCATTGTCTAACAGAAAGTAGACAAGTTCTGGTTGGCTGGGCATGGTGGCTCACCCCTGTAATCCCAGCAGTTTGCAAGGCCGATGCAGGCTAAGGTCAGGAGTTTGAGATCAGCCTGACCAACATGGTGAAATCCCGTCTCTACTAAAAATACAAAAATTACCAGGGTATGGTGGCACACTCCTGTAATCCCAGCTACTCTGGAGGCTGAAACAGGAGAATCGCTTGAACCTGGGAGGCGAGGTTGCAGTGAGCCAAGATCAAGCCACTGCACTCCAGCCTGGGTGACAGAGCAAGACTCTGTCTCAAGAAACAAACAACAACAACAACAAAATAGTTCCGATCATTCCTAGTCAGAGCTGAGCTAATAAATAAATAAATAAATCAGGAGGGTCTAATTTTCTGTGTTTTAAAAGGCATAAGACAGGAGTTCACTTAGCAGAAAAATAAATACATCATGATTAACTCAGTGGTGACTTGGTACAAGCTGCTGCAGGGCCACAGACTTTTATATTTTGTGTCTCAGGTAGAGATTGAGTGTAGAGAGTAGAGGAAGATTGGGAACCAGTACACCCAACAACTGGGTAAGCAAGGCCATTTGTAATAGTTATTGTAATTGTTCTCAAATTAGGTATGCCAGAATTCCTGGAGTAGATTAGTAAAAATGCAGATTCTAGTTAATCATTCAAACTGACTCTCTGGATTGTATTTTATAAAGCATAAGAAGTCATCTGAAGACGGTATCTTGAAAAATGGTTAGTGGTTAGAAAGCAGGGGCTAGAAACAGACAGACTTAATTGTGTGCCAACACCTCCATTTCCTAGTTGTGTGACTTGGAGCAAGTTACTAATTCACAGCTTCACAGAATAAAATGGTAATAAATTCTGCCTCACAAGATTGTCATACGGTAACTAAAAGATAGGGCATGACATGTAGTACATATTGAATATTTTATCATTCAAAAAATAAGCACTCTTATTAGAGCTGGAAACAAAGCAAAGCCTAATGTGTTAGGAAAATTATAGGATTGTGCTTCCTCCCTTATTCTGATTGGTAAAATTAAGAGCATCACATACTTCTGAAATATTAACAAACTTTTCACAGTTTGTTAATTTTTAATTTTAATGCTATAAACATTATGTCAAGGAAATTTAATCTTTGCAAGTGGCTTCATAAAGCAAATAGCTCATATAACTTTGATTTCTGAAAATGACAAAATAAGGAAAAGTAAATATATAGCTAAAAGTATAACTAAGTATGGATTCTGTAGGACATCATCTAATGAGATCTGGTGGATATGGAGATTTGAATCATCCTTCATAAGTAAGTTCTAAAATTACAGTATTTTCCAAAATAGTATTTGAAACTATGCTTTTTATGTAAGCATTTATTACTATAAACTTGCCTCTTAATACTACTTTTCTTGTATACCACAAGTTTTGGTATGTTGTTTCTGTTTTCATTTGTTTCAACGGGGATTTCCACTTTTGCTTCTTCCTCATTTTCTCTTACTTCAGCCATGTAAGAAGTACCTTTCTCCACCTGCCATGATTCTGAGTTCTCCCCAGCCATGTGGAACTGTAAGTCCAATTAAACCTTTTTATTTTCTTCCCAGTCTTGGGTATGTCTTTATCAGCAGTGTGAACACAGACTAATACATATTCATAACTTCTCTTCATATTCCTAAAGTTGTCAAGTACTCAATAAAAGCAAGCAAGAGGACTAAATTTGCAAAAATATTTAACATACTGCCCAAACTATTTAAGCTCTTAACTATAAAATACCCCAAAGGTTAAATTAGTCAAATACATGACTCATAGTTTTTGAAAAGGAAAATGAAATATATGCAAATTTATGTAAAAAGATTTCAGGCACATTGTATTATTCCAAATATAGAAGCAATTTGCATTTCTTTATTAATAGCAAAGGCAAATATTGGAACTGAACTGGTAATTAAAAAAAAATTGGGATTAAAATTAGTGCAGTCTATGGTTTGTAAATTATATGAGAGCATTTTAAGTTAAGTCCACATAGCCCCTTACCGCATGGGGATTCCAGAATAAGAAGTCTATTCTGATATATTTTAATGTAATTTCCATGGTCAGAAGGCTAGGAAAAGATCTTATTTCAAAAATTGGAGACTTGAAAGTTCTGAAACTAGAGAAATATTTCAGTAGAATACATTTTATTTGATCAATGCACTCAGTGATTTTCTAATAAGAATTTCCTACGTACAATTGTTTAAAATGGCCAGATCTCAATTATTCTTTCTTTTTGTTGGTACTTCTAAGACTTTTCCTCTTCCTTCTTCCTAAATCTCTCACCCTGTTTCATACTCTCACACTATAACCCTACTAACACCGGCTCGTTGCAATCCTTTAACATTTCCAAGTCAATCCCCTTTATTCCTTAAAAATTTTAGTTCATGGCTTACTGCCATCCTCTTCAAATTCATCCTATCATAATTTGTGGTGATTTACATCTTTTTTACAGACTATCCTGCACCTTGACCTCACCTCTCGTGACCTTGTCTCCCTCAGGGATCTTGTCATCCATCCTACATCACCCATTTACTTCCATCAGCCTACCTTTGTGGTGGACCAGATAGCCTAGATTATGCTGTGGTAATAAAGACCACCAAACTCTCAATGGCTTAACATCAGAAAAGTTCACTTCTCACCCTTGCAAAATACCCTGTCAATCTATGTATTTCTCCAGGGTAACTGTCTCTACATCACTGCTAAATATTCAAGGATAAGTTAATTGTGTCAGGCGTGGTGACTCATGCCTGTAATCCCAGCACTTTGGGAGGCCGAGGTGGATGGATCACCTGAGGTCAGGAGTTTGAGGCCAGTCTGGCCAACATGGTGAAACACCATATCTACTAAAAATACAAAAATTAGCCAGGTGTGGTGGCAGGTGCCTGTAGTTCCAGCTACTCAGGAGGCTGAGGCAGGAGAATTGCTCGAACCCAGGAGACAGAGGCTGTAGTGAGCCAAGATTGCAGCACTGTGCTCCAACGCCGGGGTGACAAGAGCAAGACTCCATCTCAAAAATAAATAAATAAATAAATAAATAAATAAATAAATAAATAGGATAAGTTAATTGGGTAAATGGTTCACCTTGCCTTGTTACTAAGTTCTGCTCATCTTTGGGCTAGAGCTATCACTTACTATAGGTCACAGAAGACTTTGGATATTTTATTTGTTACATTATTTATGACCATTTCAATATATCCACAACTACCTTTTGAGAAAGAGCATAAAGAATGGAGGAAACTATTTTTCTAAATTATTCACATGGAAGCAACTCATATGTTTTCATTTCTTTGACCAATGTAAGTTACATGATCATACCCAAACTCAAGGTATGTAAATGTGGAATCTTCCAATATGGCAGGGAAGGAAAGGAAACAAGGAATATTAGTGAGCACTAATGTCTACCACACACTTGAATTTGTTTTTCCTAATAAATACATTTCATCTTACATTTCAATTTAATGTATTTCATCCTCTGACACGTTTTCATCTACCCAGCTCACTCTCTATAGTACAATTGCAACAATCCTTCAACCCCATGAGGGCCTACCATCTATTACTCCAACTACTTTTTCACTATCACTCATACTGCTTGACTATATGTAATTTCTTAGCCCTGCTAGATTCAAGAGTTCAGAATTATAATAAATTACATAAAGACATACGCATCTTTTATTCCATCCATACCTTTTATTGCACTTTCTTTATTGTGCCTTCATGGGAAAAGAAAACAGACTGATTAAGTTCAACTCTCAACGTACTCTGAATTTGCATATGTAGAGAGACAAGAACTGAAAGATTTATTGCTAAATGTACTAACACTAACCTCATAGTGCTTACAGATACCTATCATTACTACTTTTCCATAGTTTATTTATTCTTCTATTTTAAGACAACCACTTCAAAATTTCTTCTCAAGCCTTCACTGCCTTCTTTCCAGTCTTCTTTTTCAACAGGTAAGATTCCAGATATTTAGCTTGCTTTTATTACATTTGTAAAATATATTTTTTTACACATGAGTATATAAAGCAGATGAAATGTTCATTGAAGGAATGGGAGCAATCTGAAAAGAATTACCTTAGCTCTCACCAAAACTTCTCTCCACGTCTCTGCACCTGTGTTCATATAATTTTCCTTTCCTTGTTTACCACCGAGAAGCTCCCTGTGCCCCTTTCTGAGAACGTATCTTCCTCTTGTTCTTTAAATCTATTTTCTTATTTGTTCAAGAACTTGTATCCTTTTCCACTTTCATAACTCTCCATCTTCTGCCAACTACTGCCCCAGTGGTTGTTATCGTTAGTGTTTCTTTATTGTTTCTTTTAAAATGAAACTTCTCCACGTGGTTATTTATACCTATTTAATCTTATTTCACTCATTCTCTCCTGAGCATATTGCAATTAAACTTTAATCCCTTGTCCACCAAAACTTCTTCTAATGATCTTCATGCGGCAAAATACAGTATTTATTAGTTCCTGTTTATAAGAGAACTGTCTATAGCACTGACAATAGATCACTCCATCTTTCTGGAACACTTTTCATACGGCTTGCAGAATATCTTACTTCTCATTACTGCCCTTCTCAGTAGTCACTCTTTATTCTTCGATTTTGCTGATTCCTTCACATCTTCCCAACTTTCAAGTGATGGAGAGTCTCCAGGTGCCTTTTCTCTTTGTTTTTACTCTACCTATAGCCTCTCCCTTAGTAATCTTATGCATTCTCATGGGTTTTGTCAAGCTAAAAGAAGAAACAGGAAAAAATAATATAAATGGAGAGCTTATTTGGGATAATATGAGGACATCTGCCCAGAAGACTAGAAAGGCTAAGATATGAGCTTCATTTGGCCTTTGCTACAAGCAGGTTTTTAAAGGCAAATAGGAGGACAGGAAATGGGTTGATAGCTGTTTGTCGGGAATGCTTATTGATTTACAGAAATGACATTGATTAGTGATAGGCTATACATTGTTGGAACATAGGGCATGGGTTATGGTGTACAGTATGCAGCATTATTAGATAAATTTATAGCTCTTTGTAGTAACAGTCAGTCTAGAGTCCACATAATAAGCAGCTTGAAGAGATAATTACTTAGCTCAAGGGAGGAAGTGGGATATGACTGCTGCCTCATTCCTATGCCTCTTTGGGCCTGATAATTTAGAGGAAGCTCACATTCCTTAGATAAAATGTCCTTTTCTTTCTCAGTTCAAATACAACCTGCACACTGATGTTCCAAGTTGTATTTCCAACCCGGACCTCTTCTCTGAACTCTAGGCTTATTATAAAACGAACTGCCACCTTGACAATTTCTACAAGTCCAAAAACTGAACATTTAATCTCTATTCCAGATATGTCCAACTTACCATTTTCTTTATCTCAGTACATGAGCACTCCACCTCATCAGGCTAACAGACTAAAAAATGATTCGAAATCACTTGACTATTCTCTTTGTCTTATATGCTATATCCAACCTATCAAAATAGCCTGTTTTCTCTTCCTAAAAACTGTATTAAAGATCTCTTTCTTACCACTTCAACCAGTATTATTCTGACCCAAGTCTTTCTTAACTAAATCATTGTAATAGTCTTCTAATTTATCTCACTGGTTCTTTTTTGTCAACTGACCCCTTACTGTCAACATGTAAAACAGAGTGACCCACTTAAAATATAAGTCAGTTAATGTAACTCCTCCACTCCAAAGCCCTCTCATCTCTTCAGTGGCTTCCCATCTCACTTAAAATAAGACTTAATGTCTTCACAATGTCCTGCCAGTTCACATGATTTATCTGACTCATCTTGCATGTTCCCTGACTCTTCACACTGCTTCAGCTGTACTGGCTTCCTTGACGTTCCTAGAAAACACTAGGTTCTCTCCCATCTAGATGCCTGGGTGTTTGTATTATGCACATCCACATGCCTGACACCTTCACCTTTCTCAAGGCCTTTCTGAGATATTACATTTCTAGAGTTGCTGTTCCCACTATTTTTTTTTTCATTTGAAATATTGCTTCCCAAATAACAATGACTCTCTCTAAATGGTACTCCCATTTCCCCTTCCCTGTTGTATTTTACTTCATAGCGGTTATTACCACTTGAAGTGTTCATTGTTATTTGTTTGATTGTTCTCATCACTCTTTTTACCAACAATAATGTAAGCTCCATGATGGCAGAGATTTTTACCTGTTGTGTTTTCCGACATATCTTTAGTGTCTATAAAAGAACATGGCATAGAGATGATACTTCATAAATATTTGTTTATGAATTAATATTAATAGGAGTCCTTGGTGAAGAGTCCTAAGACTGGAAAGAAGTGGATTCTGTCTGAGAAGCAAAGAGCATGAATATTCTGCCATTCCCAATGTTAAGGCAGTTGGAGTTGAAATAGGAAGATGCAAACAGTTTGATTCAGCCCAACCAACAGGTATCAAATTGCTCCTGTGTTCTGAGTTTGTGTTAGACAAAATAATAATACTCATCTAAACTCTAAACTAAAATCTAAACTCTTGTGTTAAATTACAGCAGTCAGAAGTGGTAAGCTGGCTGGGTGCGGTGCCTCACGCCTGCAATCTCAGCACTTTGGGAGGCCAAGGCAGGAGGCTCACCTGATGTCAGGAGTTCGGAACCAAAGGGTGAAATGCTGTCACTGTTAAAAGTACAAAAATTAGCTGGACATGGTGGCACACACCTGTAATCCTAGCTATTCGGGAGGCTGAGGCAGGAGAATCGCTTGAACTGGGAGGTGGAGGCTACAGTGACTGAGATTGCACCACTGCACTCCAGCCTAAGCAACAGAGCGGGATTCCATCTCAAAATAAATAAATAAATAAATAAATAAATAAATAAATAAATAAATAAAAGAAGAAGCGATAAACTGATGTAGTGGTTGCTATTGTTATATTAGTGCCAATGAAGACAAGTGGACATGTCCTCTGTGGAAACATTTCTCATCTGTTTAACAAGAAGAGACTATTTGAATAAATACAAGTTTAGGTTTTAAAAATATTACCATAACACCTGTGGTATAGGTAATGCTTTTGTTCCCTCAAAATTCATATGTTGAAACGTAATTCCAAATGTGATGGTATTTGGAGATGGGACACCTGGGAGGTGATTAGGTCATGAGGGCAAATTAATTCCCTTCTGGAAGAGGCCCCAGAGAGTTCCCTGGTCATTTCTACCATGTGAAGACACAGCAAAAAGGTGGCTGTCTGTGAACCAGGAAGTAAGTCCTTACCAAACACCAGATCTGCCAGAGTCTTGATTTTGGATTTAGCCTCCAGAACTGTGAGAAGTAAAGGTTTGTTATTGTTTATGGTGTTTTTGTCGTAACAGCCCAAGTGGACTGAGACACCTGCTTGCACAGAAAATAAATATATATTTTTTTGTTTTCTCTCAAGGATTTAAATATATTTCTTTTTAGCCCAAAAGATACAACACAGAATAATAAAGTATGTAAGTATATAAAAGCAAGGTACAATCAACTTTTCTAGATGCCTACAAATATGATCTTAGAAAATTAAGAAGAAAAACAATACTAGAAAGACTAATTTTGTCATACATGTGATATGCTATAACATGAAGATTCACAGTATATATAACAGACCAGGGTAAACCAGATTTGCCAAAAAAAAAAAAAAAAAAAAAAAAATCCACCAAAAAGCCAAAACAAACCAAAAAACAAACTTTTAAGATACTGTTTTTACACAGAGGGCTCTTGAAAAATACCCTCTTCTGAAGTTTCTGTTGATGATTAGTTATCTTGGCCTGGATGCTAATGTGTAGCTATAGATAATAAAATTGGTGAAACAGTGCTATATAATTTTTTCATTTCCCATGTTGACAACATGAAATTTGTCTGGCTAAAGTATTACAACAATAATCCCTAATGTGTACACATTGCCTTCTCCTTCCCATTATCCATAAAATATATACAGTAAGTATATAGAGTAATTTTTTAATGACTATCCCAATTTTCTGAGTACATCTATGGATTTTTCCAATAATGGGGGGTTAAGAACTTCCTTGTCTGTTCCCAACCATTCTAACTATTCCTTTAAAATTCCTAGTAAGGAATATCTAAGACTTCTTGCTTAAACAACAATTACAATATAGGGAGAAAAACCTGCTCGTATTTTAATTTACTCATTGAAACTTGAGAAATGGAGATTGCATTGTTCTTCACTAAGAATAAAAAACCTGCAAAGTAATTATATCTATTAATGTTACTGGAGAACAGTTACAGTGGCTTTTTATCCCCAACTCCTACCAGAAGAAATCTTTACAAATTCAGTCTCGGCTCTGCTACTATCTACTTGTATGTTGATAGGCAATTATCTTTTCCTTTGACTGCTGTAGATTTTTAGTCTATTAGGTAACGTAACCTTTAAGACAACTCCCAGCTCAGCAATTCTGGGATCGTGTAACTTGCAAATTAGAAGTCCCTGATCAGTGCAGATATCCCTTCAGGCGGGTGATATGTCTGAGAGCAGCTGCCTCCATACTGATGAGTACTGTGGGCTGACTCCCATCTGAAGTTCAGCAGGCCCACTGTCCAACAGAGTCATATCTTAATGGCTATTGGTTCGTATTTCTCACTAGCTCCCCTTTGCAAGTCTTGAGCACTTAAGTCAGGATAAGCTCTATCAAACTTCACTGTTAGTGACTATTCCTTTATCATGGGGTGACTAGAGAATCCCCAGGCTGTGACAAAAAAGGCAGCCTTGACAGCCAAAGCCTGATGTTTCCTAAACTGCAGCGACTTTATCCTCCCTCCCTGTGACAAAGTAGTCAATGAAAAATGTCTCTATTTTGTTTCTTCTTGTCAGCTGTTTTCTCTCATCATATTTATTACTTTGGATGTGCCACCTGGTGTCAAGAGAGGTATTGGAAGACAATCAAGATCCTGGTTAAGTAAATTCTGTCAAATTAGACAGGGTCACAGCAGACATTCAGTTCAGCAGAGAACATTAATATGGCTATGTGCATGCCAGGGATCTGGGAGAAGCACATTCTGTCAGCTCTAGTCTCAAAATATATCCATAACTTGACCATTTCTTTCTACCTGACTGATACCACAGTAATCCAGCCTCTGCTAGCTCTCACCTAGAATGCTGCAGAGATCCTAATGGTCATTCTATTTCTACTTTCGCTCTGCTTCTCTGCACAGCATGCATAATTAGTTTTTAAAATATAATGCAAACCAACCAGGTGCTGTGGCTCACGCCTGTAATGCCAACACTTTGGGAGGCTGAGGCGGGCGGATCACGAGGTCAGGAGTTTGAGACCAGCCTGGCCAACATGGTAAAACCCTGCCTCTACTAAAGATACAAAAAATTTGGTGAAACCTCATTTTAACTAAAAATACAAAAATTAGGTGGGTGTGGTGGCACGTGACTGTCATCCCAGCTACTTGGGAGGCTGAGTCAGGAGAATCACTTGAACCAGGGAGTCGGAGGTTGCAGTGAGCTGAGATTGTGCCACTGCACTCCAGCCTGGTGGCAGAGGGAGACTTCATCTCAAAAAAAAAATAAAAAAATAAAAATAAAAAAAATTAGTTGGACGTGGTGGCGAGTGCCTGTAATCCCAGCTACTCAAGAGGCTGAGGCAGGAGAATCACTTGAACCCAGGAGGGCTTGCTGAGGTTGTAATGAGCCAAGATCACGCCAGTGCACTCCAGCCTGGGTGACAGAGCAAGACTCCGTCTCAAAAATAAAAAATAAAAATAAAAATAAAATAAGTAAAATAAAATATGACCCAGACCATTATGTTCTCTTGTTCAATATCCCCACATGACTTCCTGACACTCTCAGAATAAAATCCAAACTCCTCACCATGAACTGTGGATCCCATAAGACCTGGGCTTTGGCTTTCTTTCAAATATTCATTTTTTCTACCTTCCTATTCCTTATCTTCTTTGCTCTAATTATCACAGCCTTCTCACTATGCCATGCACATATTCAGTGCTCTCTACTCGGGGCTTTTGTCTCAAGGCTCTCCTCTTTCCAGGAGAATTATTTTTTCAGTTGTTTACTTGGAATTCTGTCTCACTTTATTGAGGTCTGTGTTCAAACATCACCTTATCATTCATGTTGTTTAGACTGAGTATCTGATATAAAACTTCTTTCATTCTAATTACCTGACTTCATTTTTTTTCAGAGCAATACCTGACATCATGTTTTATATTTTTGTTTATTTGCTCAGGTCCCTTCTACTTGACTACAACATATTGAAGGAGGGGCTTTTATGATTTGTCACTGCATGCCCAGTGCTCAGAGCAGTGTCTGACACATATTAAGCACTGAAGCAATATATACTGAAATAAAAAATAAACAATGAATCCATTATTTGTACCTTAGTATCATTTAAGAATATCAGAATAATCAGCAACTTAGCAATATTGCCCCATTAGCCTAAACTGAAGATCTGAAAACAATGGCTCAACAATCAAGTTCAGCCTGCCTACATATTTTGGAAATAAAACTTTATTGTAACACAGTCATTCTTATTTATGTATCTGTTGCTTATGACCCCTTTTAGGCTATGCCAAGAGATTGCATGGCCTGCAAATCACAAAATACTTACTATCTGGCTGTTTACAGAAAATATTTGATAAGCCTTGGCCTAAATAGTAAAATTTTGGCTTAATTTTTTCTATTTATTTTTCCTTTGGCATCAGGATCAATAGTTCACTATTTTTCTAGTCTCCTCAAAATGAAGCTGGAGTTAATAGAGACTGATATTAACTTTGAAAAAGGAAAACAGTTACTGATGAAGAGCTCGGTGTGAATTGTTCAGCATCAGAACCAGTCAGGCAATTACGGATGTTTCCCTTCTTCATTTCTTTCTGTCATTTAATTAGGCTTTCTTTCAGAGAGAATGGTGACTTACAAAGAAAAAAACCTTTGGGTATTCTTTGTTCCCATTATTGAAACTGACTTAAAGCAATGGTGTTTAAATAAGATGATTTTGTTTAATTTTAACTTTTCCTTCACTTTTTTGCCCAAACTATCCCTTTTCATATCTACTTACAGTAGACATTTCATGAAGACTTCTTTCCCTTGGAAAATTTTTGCCTTTACTAGATAGATGGGCGTGATACTGAAATGGAGAAGAAGAATCACTTCTGCCTAAATTCATTTTGTATTGTATTGTCAGTCACCAACTGGGATGAATTTTCTGATATAAAAATTTCCCATCAGGGAATCTAGGCAGGATATATAATTCTTATTCCCTAGTTTTCTGTAGTACTTAGAAATTTCAAAGAACATATTTGATCTTTGTCCTACTTGTATGATATAAAATAATGGAAATAATCACACATAACTCTAACCTTCAGTAAATAGCTCAGCCTCAGGGTCAGACAAACCTGGGTTAAAAGCTTTGCTTGGCTGGTTGCTATGGTCAGAGACCCTGAGACTATTTCTTGCCTTTTGTATGGTGGATAATGCAGCCTACATATAGGCAGAGTGAAAATTAAGGCCATTTAATACATTGTTGGAATGCAACAAATGAGAAGTCCCTCCTCAGTTCTATATAAATGTCTTAAGTCCCATTCATGCAAGTTTCCATGAATTATTAAAGAAAAGTAATGCAGCAGATGCTTTCAATGTTTCACCCAGAGATCCTCACCATTTACCACTCTCAGAGACATCACTGGCTTCTTACTGCAAGTACTTGGAGATCTCAAAGTGACTCCTTTCTATAGCTAAGGGTGCTGCTTAGTTTCTGTGCAGGTCAGGACAGAGGTGCTGAAAAGTTGGCTTCCACAGGAGCAGTGGTGTGCTGGAGCTATGTAAAGCAGTATGCAAGTTCTGATTGTTAAATTTTCAAGAATCTGGCAAACTGATTTTTAAATAGCATCATTATTAAAAAATTAAATTATGTAACCTAATAATCAAATGGAATACATTAAAAATAAGAGTAAAATATGCTCAAAACTCATCACTTTCTAGTCATTTTGCAATTTAGTTTTATCTGTGCTTTTGAAGTTTTATAAATATGTTTTTGTATCTGTAGGATAGAGATTCCATAGAATGGTGTGCTACTGTACATCTCTTCCCAGTTCCACACTCAGCAATGTAATGTTAGAACTTGAAACTGGCCATGGTGAGAGTATATCCGCCAAATAAGTTGGTAAACGCTACAAAGCAGGGCCATTTGTTCAGAGAGCTGATTGTTAAATATTTACCAGCACAGAACTGCCCAACCTTCATCAAAACACAAAGGAGAGTTGGTAGATAAATACCTAAGCATTCTTGCCTCTATGGCTGAGACAAATCAAAAGTGTGTTCTATACTGGTTGCTAGAGGTCCCTCAAGAGGACTGAGATCCAGGTGTTTACAGTGGTGACAAATACAATAATGAGGGCGGGAACTGACAATGCTAAAACTTCAGTGGTGGTTGCTGTTCACAAATTAGGCTTCATAATAAAAGATATTGCTATGGAATTGAAATTTCTAGTGTCATTTGGCAATGATAGGATTTGAGAACTCAGAAACAAGGTGACAGTAATTAACCATCAGAGACAAGGGGGAAATAGTTACTGTAATACACAGCAAGGCTAAAAGGCAACCTGGGAGGCTTAACATGTGGAAATCTGGTGTAATGGGTATTAGAACATAGGGTGAAATAATTGGGGATCCAAATAGATTGTTGCTGGGTATCTATATCTATCTATCTATCTATCTATCTATCTATCTATCTATCTATCTTATCTATCTATCTATCTATCTTATCTATCTATCTATCTATCTAATCTATCTGTACATATGTATGGAAGTATAGCTGAGCAGAAACCTAATACAAGCCATCACTGAATTTTCAAAATGGAATCAATTCTATGACTCAGTGACAATAGATTTAAAGCAGTCTCTTGAGCAAAATTAAAAAGTTCTTTTGAAAAAGCAACCTCCAAGTTTTGGTGTCAGGATGATGCTGGCCTCATAAAATGAGTTAGGGAGGATTCCCTCTTTTTCTATTGTTTGAAATAGTTTCAGAAGGAATGGTACCAGCCCCTCTTTGTACCTCTGGTAGAATTCGGCTGAGAATCTGTCTGGTCTGGGCTCTTTTTGGTTGGTAGGCTATTAATTACTGCCTCAATTTCAGAACTTGTTATTGGTCTATTCATGAATTTGACTTCTTCCTGGTTTAGTCTTGGGAGGGTGTATGTGTCCAGGAATTTATCCATTTCTTCTAGACTTTCTAGTTTATTTGCATAGCGGTGTTTATAGTATTCTCTGATGGTAGTTTGTATTTCTGTGGGATCAGTGGTGATATCCCCTTTATCATTTTTATTGTGTCTATTTGATTCTTCTCTCTTTTGTTTATTATTAGTCTGGCAATCAGTCTATCTATTTTGTTAATCTTTTCAACAAACCAGTTCCTGGATTTATTGCTTTTTGAAGGGTTTTTCGTGTCTCTATCTCCTTCAGTTCTGCTCTGATCTTAGTTATTTCTTGTCTTCTGCTAGTTTTTGAATTTGTTCTTGCTTCTCTAGTTCTTTTAATTGTGATGTTAGGGTATCAATTTTACATCTTTCCTATTTTCTCATGTGAGCACTTAGTGCTATAAATTTCCCTGTAAACATTACTTTAGTTGTATCCTAGAGATTCTGGTACATTGTGTGTGTTCTCATTGGTTTTTAAAAACTTATTTCTGCCTTAATTTCGTTATTTACCCAGTAGTCATTCAGGAGCAGGTTGTTCAGTTTCCATGCAGTTGTGCAGTTTTGAGTGAGTTTCTTAATCTTAAGTTCGAATTTGATTGCACTGTGGTCTGAAAGACATTTTTTTATGATTTCTGTTCTTTTGCATTTGCTGAAAAGTGTTCTATTTCCTATTATGTGGTCAATTTTAGAATAAGTGTGATGTGGTGCTGAAAAGAAATTATATTCTGTTGATTTATGGTGGAGAGTTCTGTAGATATCTATTAGGTCTGTTTGGTCTAGAGCTGAGTTAAAGTTCTGAATATCCTTGCTTATTTTCTGTCTCATTGATCTGTCTAATATTGACAGTGGGGTGTTAGAGTCTCCCACTATTATTGTGTGGGAGTCTAAGTCTCTTTGTATGTCTCTAAGAACTTGCTTTATGAATCTGGGTGCTCCTATATTGGTGCATATATATTTAGAATAGTTAGCTCTTCTTGTTGTGTTGATCCCTTTACCTTTCTTTGAATACCCTTCTTTGCCTTTTTTGATTTTTGTTGGTTTAAGGTCTGTTCTATCAGAGACTAGGATTGCAATCCTTGAATTTTTTTTTTTTTTTTTTTTTTTTTTTGGCTTTCCATTTGCTTGGCAAATGTTTGTCCATCCCTGGCAGAGACACAACAACAACAACAACAACAACAAAAATTCAGGCCAGTATCTCTGATGAGCGTCAATGTGAAACCCCTCAATAAAATACTGGCAAACCGAATCCAGCTGCATATCAAAAAAATTATCCACCACGATCAAGTTGGCTTCATCCCTGGAATGCAAGGTTTGTTCAACATACACAAATCAGTAAATGTAATCCATCACATAAACAGAACCAATGACAAAAAACACATGATTATCTCAATAGATGCAGAAAAGGCCTTTGATAAAATTCAACACCTCTTCATGCTAAAAACTCTCAATAAACTACGTATTGATGGAACGTATCTCAAAATAGTAAAAGAGCTATTTATGACAAATCCACAGCCAATATCATATTGAATGGGCAAAAGCTGGAAGCATTCCCATTGAAAACCAGTACAAGACAAGTATGCTCTCTCTCACCACCCCTATTTGACATGGTATTGGAAGTTCTGGCCAGGCCAATCAGACAAGAGAAAGAAAGAAAGTGTATTCAAATAGGAAGAGAGGACGTCAAACTGTCTCTGTTTGCAAATGATGTGATCGTATATTTAGAAAATCCCATCGTCTCAGCCCAAAAACTCCTTAATCTGATAAGCAACTTCAACTAAGTCTCAGGATACAAAATCAATGTGCAAAAATCACAAGCACTCCTATACACTGATAACAGACAGACAGCCAAATCATAAGTGAACTCCCATTCACAATTGCTACAAAGAGAATAAAATAATTAGGAATACAAATTACAAGGGATGTGAAGGACCTCTTCAAGGAGAACTACAAATCACTGCTCAATAGAACAGAATTGAGAATCCAGATATAAATCCACAGATTTACAACCAACTCATCTTCAATAAAAGTGCCAAGAAAATACCATGGGTAAAGGACAGTCTTTTAATAAATGGTTCTGGGAAAACTGGGTGACTATATGCAGAAGAATAAAACTAGACCCCTATCTCTCACTTTATTAAACAAAATCAAAATGTATTAGTCTTAAATTTAAGACCTGAAACTATGAAACTTCTCGGAAAAAAACATTGGGGAAATGCTCCAGGATATTAGTTTGGACAAAGAATTTTGTGTATAACCAGAAAAGTACAGGCAAGCAAAGCAAAAATAGACAATTGGGATAACATCAAGCTAAAAAGCTTCTCTGCACATCCAAGGAAACAATCAACAAAATGAAGAGACAGAAAATATTTGCAAACTATCCATCTGTCATGGAATTTAGAACCAGAATATATAAAAAGTTCAAACAACTCAATAGGAAAAAGAAATAATCCAATTAAAAAATGAGAAAAATATTTTAACAGACATTTCTCCAAAGAAGATATACAGATGGCCAACAGATATATAAAAAATGTTCAACATAATTAACCATCAAAGAAATGCAAATTAAAATGAATGTGATATCATCTCACCCCATTTAGAATGACTGTATCAAAAAGACAAGGCAATAATGTATGCTGGAAAGGATGTGCAAAAAGGGGAACCCTCATATTGAGGTATATACAAATATAATTTACTATTATCAAATTTACCATTTTTAAGTGTACTGTTCAGTGGTTATAAATACATTCATATTCTTTTTTTTTTCCCTTTGTTCCTCTGTTCTTTCCTTCCCTTCCCAGCCTCTGGTAACAACCAATGAGAAACAAGCAATCTACTCTATCTTCATGAGTTCCACTCTTTTAGCTCTCACATAGGAGTAAGAACAGGTGATGTTTGTCTTACTTTGCTTGGCTTATTTCATTTTATATAATGGCCTCCAGTTCCATCCATGTTGTTGCAAATGATAGGATTTCATTTATTTTATGGCAGAATAACACTCCATTGTGTGTATATACCATGTTTTCTTATTCATGTATCCACTGATGGACACTTAGTTTGATTCCATTTTTAAAAAAGAGAAAAGCAACATTAAGAAAAGAAATGTGTTTGTACACACATTTTCTGGTATTCTGTACCACAATAGGGTGACTACAGTTAACAATACTTTATTGTATATTTTTAAAGAAACAAGAGTGTGATTAGAATGTTCCTAACAAGGCCGGGCACGGTGGCTTACACCTGTAATCCCAGCACTTTGGGAGGCCGAGACGGGCGGATCACGAGGTGAGGAGATCAAGACCATCCTGGCTAACACGGTGAAACCCTGTCTCTACTAAAAATCCAAAAAAAAAAGTAGCCGTGCGTGGTGGCGGGCGCCTGTAGTCCTAGCTACACGGGAGGCTGAGGCAGGAGAATGGCGTGAACCCCGGGGGCGGAGGTTGCAGTGAGCAGAGATTGTGCCACTGCACTCCAGCCTGGACGACAGAGAGAGACTTCGTCTCAAAAAAAAAAAAAAGAATGTTCCTAACACAAAGAAATGGTATGTGCTTGAGGTGATGTATACTCCAATTACCCTGGTTGATCATTTCACACTGTATTCCTGTATCAAAATGTCACATCTACAGCATAAATATATACAACTATTATTACAGCCATAAAAATACAAATAAAAAAACTTAAAGGCTTCAGGATATACGGCTAGTGGTCCCGTATCTTCTTGGTACTCTCTCTTGGTCTTTGCCATCTAAGGGTGGGAATTTTTTAGTTTGTATCAGGTAGCCGGTCTGAAAGGACTGGGGGTCTAAGACACCAGCTTGCTCTTGGTCTGAATGTGTGAAGCCCTTGGCTGAATTTTTTTCTTAAAAAGTCCAATCTCTATGGGCTTTTGATATATTTTGCTATCTTAAGGACATTGAAATTATTGGGGACCGTGGAGAAATACTTGTGTATATGATAAAAGAAAAGCACCTGAAAAATTACTATGTGGCCTTTAAAAGTCTTTTGGATTGAGTCGCTATTGGAACTAAGTATACCACTAAAAGAAAAAGAATCCTAGAGATCGCTTATAATCAACAATTTTTTAAAGGTTTAAATTAAAATAAGGATATATAATAATTTCATAGCCTTAAAAATTATCCTGGGCAGTTTAAATACTTTGCAAACCTAAAAGATAACTGCTCTGTACTCCTTCCGGAGAGAGCAATGGACTGCCCCATAATGTAGCTCAGTAGCTAAGCCTCTGCCCTTTCACAATGGTGCCCTGGGTTTCATTCCAGTCCTCAGGGAATGAGTCATTTCTGTTGTGGTATTTAGGTATTTATGTGACTTTTGCCATTTATTGATTTCTTTCCCCTCTATGAACAACTTCCGACTTCCTGTCTTGAATCTTCCTTTCTCTGACCTACCTTCTGGGCAATTCTGGATTTTGAAAAAACCCATTCCCATCTCTTTGGAGACAACTTGTGCATGCCTGGTTAAGTCACAACATTAGTTAAAACTTATTAGTTTCATTTGGGAAAATACCTTTGATAAAAATAATTTTTTTAAAGAAAGCTTAAAAGCCAGAGGTGTTGGCTGTTTGTCCCAACTACAGTCTGATAATAAGATATTTAAAAAATTAAATAATAATAATAATAATAAATAAAAGAGCTCTAGAATTAAAATCAGATTAATTAAAAGTACATATCCAAGCTATACATATATTTTAAGAGGTCTTTATTTTTTTTCTCTTCTTAAATGTTGTTTTTTGAGGAAAAAAAATGGAGCTTTTTTGAGAAAAAAAAAGTTTTCCATTTTCTTCTCAATCAACTTACTCATTCCTTCATTTACTTCTGCCTGTGTTCTTGTAACCCTCTATGCTCACATAAGAGGACGTAAGGTAATTTCTGACAGCCTAAGACTCTTTGGGAGAAGTAGAGGAGGCACTACAAACCCCATTTTAAGAGAAACTCCTTTTCTCTGTTTTCCTAATGGAACCCCAAGAAATGTAAGTGGACATATTTGTTTCAAAATCTAAGGCCTTTCTCTGTTTTGCATTACATTATCAGAACTTTTTCACTTTGGGGGACATCAAAGATTACTTTGAATTATGAGAAAACCTTTAGCCTTCATGTGTAGAAGGCATGTCTTACATGCCATCAGGGAAAAGAGAATGAGAGCCAAGCTAAAGGGGAAACCACTTATAAAATCATCAGATCTTGTGAGACTTATTCACTATCAAAAGAACAATATGGGTGAAACTGCCCCTATGATTCAATTATCTCCCACCGATCCCCTTCCACCACATGTGGGAATTATGGGAGCTATAGTTCAAAATGAAATTTGGGTGGGGACACAGGCAAATCACATCAGATATTGTACTTGCTAGATGCTTTAAGGTTATAAACTGTTTCTATGACTTTTAATAATCATTCAACTTGCCTGCTTTGGAGCCATTATATTACAGGTAAGGTTTGGGGACATAGAATTATCGATGCCCCTAGACAGGCTGGAAAAGAGTCAGCATTACCTGCAGTTCCTATGTCCAAGGCTGTGCACCTGATACATAATTACAACTGCTTACACTACAAATGAAAATTATGTTTTTAATAAAAAGGCATGGGAGTATTGTTTATTGTAAGATAAAGTAACTTTCTCCAATTTAGAGGGTGTAAATATTGTTTTGGGTTAAAAGAAAGATGGAATAAAACTGAAAGTTTAAGCAAATTTTAGACAGTTATAAAGGACTTACAAAAATTTTTTCTTCGATAATAGCCCTTTGTCAGATGGATAGATTGTAAAAATGTTCTCCCATTCTGTAGGCTGCCTGTTCACTCTGATGATAGTTTCTTTTGCTGTGCAGAAGCTATTTAGTTTAATTAGATCCCAATTGTCAATTTTGACTTTTGTTGCCATTGCTTTTGGTGTTTTAGTCATAACGTCTTTGCCCATGCCTGTGATCTAAATGGTATTGCCTAGGTTTTCTTCTAGGATTTTTATGGTTTTAGGTCTTACATTTAAGTCTTTAATCCATTTTGAGTTAATTTTTATATAATATGTAAGGAAAGGACCCATTTTCAGTTTTCTGCATATGGCTAGTCAGTTTCCCAACACCATTTGTTAAATAGCGAATCCTTTCCCCATTGTATTTTTTATCCAGAATCTACAAAGAACTTAAACAAATTTATAAGAAAAAAAAATCCATCAAAAAGTGGGTGAAGGATATGAACAGACTCTTCTCAAAGGAAGACATGTATGCAGCCAACAAACATATGAAAAAAAGCTCATCATCACTGGCCATTAGAGAAATGCAAATCAAAACCACAATGAGATACCATCTCATGCCAGTTAGGATGGCAATCATTAAAAAGTCAGGAAAAAACAGATGTTGTAGAGGATGTGGAGAAATAGAAATGTTTTTACACCGTTGGTGGGAGTGTAAATTAGTTCAACCATTGTAGAAGACAGTGTGGTGATTCCTTAAGGATCTAGAACCAGAAATACCATTTGACCCAGCAATCCCATTACTGGGTATATACTCAAAGGATTATAAATCATTCTACTATAAAGACACATGCATATGTATGTTTATTGTGGCAGTGTTCACAATAGCAAATACTTGGAACCAACTCAAATGCCCATCAGTGATAGACTGGATAAAGAAAATATGGCACGTATACACCATGGAATACTATGCAGCCATAAAAAAGGATGGGTTTATGTCCTTTGCAGGCCCATGGATGAAGCTGGAAACCATCATTCTCAGCAAACTAACACAGCAACAGAAAACCAAACATCACATGTTCTCACTCATAAGTGGGAGTTGAACACTGAGAAGACATGGACACAGGGAGAACATCACACACTAAGGCCTGTCAGGGGGTGGGGGACTAGGGGAGGGATAGCATTAGGAGAAATAGCTAATGTAGATGACACATTGATGGATGCAGCAAACCACCATGGCACATGTATACCTATGTGACAAACCTGCATATTCTGCCCATGTATCCCAGAACCTAAAGTATTATATATATGCATATATATATTTATATGTATATATGTGTGTGTGTATATATACATACATAAAACAGCTTCTGTCTCTATATATATGCTATATATATCACATATATATCTTATATGTGATATATATGCTATATATATCACATATATATCTTATATGTGATATATATGCTATATATATCACATATATATCTTATATGTGATATATATAGCAGTTTGTACTCAAATTCACCCTGATGTCAATTTCTGTGCTTTGCCTAATAAAAGCCCTACCAACTCTTTTCAGAGAGTCAATCAGGGAACTCTCTCTCTCTCTCTCTCTCATGCTGCATCCCTTATGTCCAGGCATAAGCTCCAATGAAGCCTTGTCTGGGAAAATGCTTTCAGCCTCATGTCAATTTCTACAGCATTAAAAGCCCAAGAACCCATCATCAGTAACACCTGCAACTTGGATCTCCAGGCCACCCACATTTCTGGCAAAGCAGCTACAAATTTGTGAATTCCTATAATCTTCTGAGGTTCAATAATTCACTTAAACAACTTACAAAAGTCAACAAGTACTATGATTACAATTATAGTTTTATTATAAAGGATAAACCTAGGGCAAGGACCGGTAGGGTCCCAGAAGCAAAGTTTCCCATACTTTTCCCTAGGGAGCCAGGGCATATTACCCTCCAGCATATTTGTGCCCTAACCAAGCAGGAAGCTCTAAGGAGCCTGAGTCCAGAATGTTATTTAGGTTTTTATTACATGGTCAAGATCGATTAAATCAATGACCACATGGTGGAGCTCAATCTCCAGCCTCCTTCCTTTCCCCAGTGGTCAAGCTGATCCCACATTCAAACTTTTTAATATTGTAGTTGGGCTTTTTGGTGACCAGCTCCCATTCTGAAGCTGTCTAAGTACCTACCAAGAGTCAAGTCATTACTATAACAAAAACCTTCCCATCACTATGGTAATTTCAAGAGTGAAACTCTGACCCCTGGATAGAAACTAGATATATTCTTCATTAAACCACAATACTAATGGCATGTAAAAGCATTGCTTTTATTATTGTTCTTATCCTAATCCTTAAGTGAAACTCTTAGAACTTAAACTCTAGGCCCTGAGGAAATGTATAGCTCTGTTATTTATAATTCAATCAAATAATGACCGTACTTCATTGATATACCTTGCTCCTCGAACTGTGAGTAATTTAGATTTTAGTTTTCAGTATTGATGTCTGAAAAATCAGTATCAGTTATGTTTGTTTTGAGGAATTTCTTGGTTGTTCATTTTCTTTTGTATTATTTACTTCAGTTTGTATAGGCTAACATAGTTATAGAAAACATAGTTAACTTTCTTGGAGCTCCCATGGGATCTGGATATTAGATTTCAAATGCCATGTTCATGTATATTTGTAAAGTATATTCACATACACACACAAATTAATTATGAACTTCATGGCAAAATGATAAACAGTAAAGCAAATGAATAATCAGTGGTTCTTTAAAATGCACTTACCAATTTGTATCTCTCCACTACACTGTATCTTTATAACCAGGATTACACAAATAGAGGAGGCAACCTCTAGATCATACACTGTGACTCTAACAAAGATAACCTTCAGTAGCTAAAATAACAAAAGAGATAATATTCTTTTAATAAATAAACACATCTATTAGTTACTAAGAATTTGAAGTGGGGGGTTTCTATGGATATGCCGTAGATTACTTCCTTGTATGGTTTACCTTGCTAATTTCTCTTTATCAAAGAAACTCAGCTAATATAAACCAGGATTTGCTCAACCTAGGCATTTATTGAGAATTACGATTGGATAATTCATTGTTATAAAAGCTGACCTGAGCATTGTAGCATGTTTAACAGAATCCCTGCTTCTACTCATTAGATGCCATTAATCCTCCACTCCACCCACAGTTGTGACAACCAAAAATATTTCTGGATATTGGCAAATGTTCTCTAGGGAAATTCATCTCCCTTCCCTGTTAAGAAGCATTGCCATGGACTGACATTGATTTTTGCTTTCAAAAACGTCAATAAATTTTTGTTTTATATCTGTTATGTGGAAGTTGTTTTATATGGACACATATTAACACAAAGGTGTTAATTTTACATGTGTTGTTTTATGAACGGTGTATTCCATGGCCTTTCCCAGGCCTTACATATTTCTGTAAACACAACTTGAAAAGTAACTATTAAGTGTTCAGAGGTTACACTTGGATCATGTACTGCTTCTTTGACCCATGACTACTACCAGGACCAAACGCACACAAACACACACACACACACCAGTTTCATTTTGCATCAACGTGTGTTAAAGATGCAATAAACAATAAAAACAACTACACACAACAATGCAAACAATCATTGCATTTGTAAAACAATAAAAATGCAGATCACACTTTATATATACTCCAAAGTTAACCACCAATAACTACAAAATCAAAACAAGTCTTCTTGACTTTTCCAAAATGCTAGGTCTAATCATAAACAAAAGGAAAAATGTAAGCTTTACTTCCTCACCAGCATGATTCAGTAAAATTAAATGATTGGCTATAGAGAAATCAACTTAAGCAGTTGTTTGCCTGAAAAATATATTAACGTATAATAGCCAATAATAAAAGAGATCAAAATACTTCCTCCTTTAAGCTTATAGACTGTGTTGTAACTGTTGTAAGGAGACTTCTTACCACTCTTAGTTTGTGGTCTCCCAAGTCACGAACTGTTATTTTGTATGCACAATAAACTTTAATTTTTTTTGTAATTTGATCTGATTTTATTTTTGATACATGTAATATTTGAAATGATTTCCCAGTGATGAAAGAATGATGATAGACAATGTTTGAAGTGCAAATACTTTGAGAGCCACCCTATAAAAATCCATAGTTGTGCAAAAATGCTTATGAAAGAAGACTGTATTTTTGTTTTCAGTTTGAAGTCAAGGAATGTGTTTCTGGCTTTTGCATTGTCCTATATATTTGCCTGCACACACAAAAAAGAACAGTCAGTGCAAAATAGTTGTATAAGCATGATAAAAGTCTGCTTAGAGTGAAAAGCAAGTTTCAGTGGAATAAACAGTATCCCGACTTTTAGGAGGCCAGTGATCATTAACCTAAACCTGATGATCCTGAGCAATTCCCCTTAATCTTTTTGGGCCTAAATTGAATGTTTTATTCAATAAAACTATTGTATGAAATTATATCTAAAGTCTCTTTTAACATTTTATTATTCCATAATGCAGATAACAGTTAAATTTTAAAATTTAAGTAACAAAGTATGAACAAAACTAGCAACATCTTTCTGCATACATTATTCAAGAACTAGAGATTGTTGGAGAGGTCACTGAGAATTCCCACAGATAAACAGAAAAGAGAGTGTTAGGATAAATCACTGCAGTCCTAAACAAAGATCAAACTCTTAAACAATAATATTCATGCTCTGAACTTTCAGAGAAAATTACACGTAGTCTGAACTTACCCTAGAACATACGATAAGTAGGGTTTCTTGATTTAATTCTGAGCAGTTGGCAGTCTGTGCCTTTTGGGAATATCACAAGATAATATTATTCAAATGTCCTTTGACTTGATGCCAGGGTAATCTGATTCAAGTTATGTGATAAAAGGGGTTTCAAGTTTCTGACAGAACAAGAGTAAGATTTGGGGATCATAATAAAATTGTTTTAACTATGAAAGGAGGCAAGAATTTCTGTACTTTAGGAAAAGCGAATTTAAGAAAAGTGAAGGTATGATGAGTAAAAGTGTGAGATTTACCCACTTACATTTTTAAGTGTACAATGAGTATTGTTAACGATAATGATGATGTTGTATAGCAGATCTTTAGAACTTATTGATCTTGCCAAACTGAAACTTTATGTCTATTGATTAGCAACTCCCTCATTTCCCCACCCCCACAATTCTATTCCCTGATTCTGTTTCACTATTTTCGATACCACAATAAATGATTAAGTGTATAACTCAAAAAGGAAACAAAAAAGGCTTTTGTTTGTGGCTCATCAAGCTCTAGTGACCCTCCATATCAAACACAAAAGTTCTGTGTGGCTCAAACAATCTTACTCTGATGCAGAAAATAGCATAGTTAATAAAGAAAAAAAGAAACGTTTTTTAAGCATCTAATTAATATATCTTCCCATTATTGAGATGGAGACATCTAAGAACCATTGAGTGAATGGAAAATAAAATAGAAAACATCTGTTGTTGGAAACAGCAAAGTTTTCCATGCATTTTGAAACAGTTATTGCATAGCACTTGAGAAAAGGCTTTGAAAACGTTACTTCCATTAGCACTCAAACAGAAAATCAACTTTCATTAGGAATGCAGGGAGTGTCTTGAGGGCAAATTTACCCGAGATTCGTGGAGCATTGCATAAACATAGATAATGAGACAAGAAATATTTTTGCAATAAAAATACAGAAAAATGCCTTTGCTACTTTACCAGATATTTAAAAACTACATCTTATGTCTTTGGTACCTATAGCCAATTCCATTTCTGTTCTAGAAATGGAAACTATAAGAACTATGTTTCTAGATTGCTATCATGTGGCAAGCTTGTTAAAAAATGGTGAGAAGTCAGATGAACAAAATCATGTATATTAAGTCACATATTAGTAAATGAGACATTAAGATATTAATAAAGAGGAATGATTTAAGAACTATTGCATTTTTTTCTGAATTAGACATCTTGGCTCATGCCTTTCTACTACAAAGAATCTGTGACTTTTACTATTTATCTCATATTTTCTCCCATTTTACTAAAATACAATTGCCCAATTGTACTACATTGAAGACAGGATTGGAATTCAGTTGCTCCTACTTTCAGACTTCATAGCTCCACTACTGATGTGCTGCCCCCCCTCCCTCTTTTACTCCTTCTTTCAATTCCCTTCTCTAATCATCCTGCCATTCTTCATACCACACCTGCAGGTCTTCTCCACCTCACATGTGAAAATGTGCCTATTATGTATATCATTTCCTCAGGAGACTACTAAAGTATTGTTTTTTCATTGAATACACTAACATTTTAAGTCAAAACATTTGTCTATAGCAGAACAACTCACTAAGGAGGAACTTTTGGATTCTAGCTGTAGGGTATAGGACATATGTTTGAAGGACATTACTCAAATGTGAGTACAAAAGGTGTTGCTGATGATGGTGGTGGCCCATCTGGAGCAGCTACTGCAGATATGCCAGCTGCAGCAAGGGAGGAGCAGTCAGGGCTGCATGCTCCATGGAGCTGGTGGGAGCCAGGAACAGGTGAGAGCCCACCCACTATGGAGTTGGCAGGGTAGGAGCCTACACTCCTGGGCACAGCCAGAACCACCTAGCAAAGGCTCCAGATCCTGGTATCCCTGCACTCTCAGGGACCCAGGAAGTCCCCTACCCACAGGCTTGAAAGTGCCTGGTTCCATTTTCTGGTCTTTCTCCACTCCTGGCACCCACTCCAGGACGAATGCAAAGTTGTGGCTGAACCCAGGTGATGTCACTACCCACTGAGTATGTGTGCACTCAGGGTGGCACTGACACACAAGCCCCCTGCTACCTCGGCCCCCTCCTGACTTTGGACACCAACAAGCGTGGGAGCGGGGCCAGGGGTGCTGAGGGTAGATCAGTGGGGACCTGCAGTCCCCCCTCATTGCAGACAGTCTGGGCACTGTGGATGGCATGTTAATGGAGGAGGCAAACAGATTCCTACGTGGGAAGGGACAGATTCCCACTAAAACTCCACCTTCAAGCCAGGGATGGCCTGAAACGTTGGGGCCAGGCTGCCAATTCTGGGTGAAATTGCAGCCTGGAGTGAGAACTTCATTGATGACCATTTGGCCAGTCAGATAGTGCTTTTTCCAGGCCTCCCCATGGCTGCCTATGGACCAGTCAGCATACACTTCCTCCATTTTGAGAACATAAAAACCCCAGATTCAGCCAAACTCAGACACTCCTCAGGATGACCTGGCTGCAGAAAGGAACTACCCCCTACAGGTCTCTCCACTGAGAGCTGGACACTTATCAGAGTGGAGCTGTACACTCATCAGGATGACATACCCACAGAAAGGAACTATGCACTATAGGCCTCCTCTCTGCTGAAAGCTAGACACTCATCGGATGGCCTGCCTGCAGAAAGGACCTACCCACTTTGGGTCTCCTCAGAGCTGTTCTGACCCTTAGTGAGGTTTCTCTCTACCTTGCTCACCCTCTGGTTGTCTGAGTACCTCATTCTTCCTGGATATGGGACAAGAACTTGGGACCTACAGAATGGCAGAACTGAAAGAGCTGTAAAACAAATATGGCTGAAATACACCCCCTCCACCCCTGCTCACCATGTTGCGGGCAATAAGAAGGAAAGAAGAACTGGGCCCTTTAGAGAGCACAGACTTGGGGCTCTTGAAGCCAGGGCTGTGACACCCTCTTTGGAGCTCTGTGGTTCCTGGCATCTCCAAGCTCCTGAGCACTGCCACATTCCCCTTGTCCTGATCTGGGAGCCTACAGTGGAAGCTGCTTGCAGTAGCTTGGATCCAGCTGCAGCCTTGCACAGAGCCAGCACCTGAGCCGGCATCTGTGCTGGTGCCTGGAGCTGCTTGCCCTGCTGAAGTAGCTGGCATGCCTGACTGTGCACAGTGACTGGACCCCATGCTTGCTTGCTCACAAACCCCTTGCCATTCCGTGCCTGGCTTGCCCTTGGCAGGTGTGGGATCTGGGCTGGTAGCCCAAGCCAAGTGCAGCCTGCCAGACCGAGTGGGTGGAACAAGTCCAGAGAATCTGAGCAAAACTTAGGCAAAGGTGCCACCAGCCACAGAGGTTTCTGGCTAGAAAAGTGACACCCTAAGGATCCTATGACATTACTTAGTTTTCTTGTGCCAAGGCCATCTCTATCTCCAGTTTAAAAGAAGATCTACAAATGGAGAAAGTAAAACAATATATACATATATTGCCAATTACTCCCCAATCCCAATTAGGGGGAAATTTGACCTGTATAATTCATGATACATGTGGCTATTAAGGTACTGGATGCTCATGTAAATTCAACAATGAAAATTCAGCTAGTCAAAGTTCTTGGACTTGATCAAGTGAGTATACTGCTTTAAAAACAGTATCTTCAAGAGATTATAAAATACAGGGATATATCTGAGAAAAATATGTAATAAATTAGTTATTGAGTACATTTCAAATTCCTTTTTTCATCTTTTACTTTAAGTTCAGGGGTTATGTGTGCAGGTTTGTTCCATTGGTAAATTGTGGGCCACTGAGGTTTGGTGTACAAATGATCCTGTCACTCAGGTAGTCAGTATAGCACCCAATAGTTTTTCAACCCATACCTGCCTTCTACCTTCCCCCCTCTAGTAGTCCCCAGTGTCTCTTGTTCCCATTTTTATGTCCATATGTACTTGTAATGCACGGCTTCCACTTATAAGTGAGAACATGTGGCATTTGGTTTTCTGTCTCTGTGTTAATTCACCTAGGATAATGGCCTTCAGCTGCATCCATGTCACTGAGAATAATATGATTTCTTTCTTTTTTAAATGGCTCCACAGTATTCGATAGTGTATATGTACCACATTTTATTTACCAAGTAGACCATTAATGGGCATCTAAGTGAAGTCTATGTCTTTTTTATTGTTAATATTGCTGCAGTGAAGATACAAATGCACGTGTCTTTTTTCTAGAATCACTTGTTTTTCTTTGGGTATGTACTCAGTAATTGGGCTGCTGGGTCAAATCGTAGTTCTGTTTTAAGTTATTTGAGAAATCTCCAAACTGCTTTCCACAGTGACTGAGCTAATTTGCATCTCCACCAGCAGTGTACAAGCATTCCCTTTTCTCTGCAGCCTCACCAACATCTGCTATTTTTTTTACATTTTAAAAATAGCCATTCTGACTGGTGTGAGATACTATCTCACTGTAGTTTTGATTTGCATTTATCTAATGATTAGTGATATTCAGCATTTCTTTCTTTTCTTTTAATTTATTTATTTATTTTGAGACAGAGTGTTACTCTGTCACCAGTCTGGAGTGCAGTGGTGCGATCTCGGCTCACTGCAACCTCCACCTCCCAAGTTCAAGCAATTCTCCTGCCTCAGTCTCCCGAGTAGCTGGGACTGTAGGCATGTACCACCACACCCAGCTAATTTTTGCATTTTTAGTAGAGACAGGGTTTCACCATGTTGGACAGGATGGTCTCAATCTCTTGACCTCATGATCTGCCCGCCTCAGCCTCCCAAAGTGCTGGAATTACAAGTGTGAGCCACCACACCTAGCCAGCATGTTTTTATTTATTTGTTGACCAATAAATAAATGTATTTCTTATTTTGAGAAGTGTCTATTCATGCCCTTTACTCATTCCTCATGGGGCAATTAGTTTTGTGTTGGAACTGCTTAAGTTTCTTACAGATTCTGGATATTAGACGTCTGTTGGATGCATAATTTGTGAATATTTGCTCCTATTCTGTAGTTTGTCTGTTTAATCTGTTGATAGTTTCTTACGCTGTGCAGAAACTCTTTAATTTACTTAGGTAGCACTTGTCAATTTTTGTTGCAATTGCTTTTGGGGACTTAATCATACATTCTTTTCCAATGCTGATGTCTAGGATGGCATTTCCTAGGTTTTCTTCTAGTTTTTATAACTTAAGGACTTACATTTAAGTCTTTAATCCATCTTGAGTTAATTTGATTATATGGTGAAAGATAGGGGTCCAGGTTCATTCTTCTGCATATGGCTAGCCAGTTATCCCAACACCATTTATTAAATAGGGAGTCCTTTGCTAATTGTTTGTTGTTATTGGCTTTGTGGAACACTGGAGAGCCATAGGTTCTGTGATTCCTGGATTCTTTATCATATTCCATTGGTCTGTGTATCTGTTTTTCTACCAGTACTATGCTGTTTTGGTTACTATATCCTCATAGTACAATTTGAAGTCAGGTAATATGATGCCTCCAGCTTTGTCCTTTTTGCTTAGGATTGTTTTGACTATTTGGGCTCATTTTTGGTTCCAACTGAATTTTAGAATAGTTTTTTTTTTTTTTCAAATTTTTTGAAAAGTGACATTGGTAATTTGATAGGAATAATGTTGAATCTGTAGACTCCTTTGGCAGTATTACCATTTTAATGATATTTTTGTAACGATCTATGAGCATGGGATATTTTTCCACTTGTTTTTATCACCTATGATTTCTTTCAGCATTGTTTTGTAGTTCTCCTTATAGAGCTTTTTCACCTCCTTGGTTAGATGTATTCCTGGGTATTTTAATTTTTGTAGCTATTGTAAATGGCATTGCATTCTTGATTTGGCTCTCATCTTGAATGTTAATGGCATGTAGGAATGCTACTGATTTTTGTACATTGATTTTGTATTCCGAAGCTTTACTGAAGTTGTTTATTGCCTCTAGGAGTCTTGGCAGAGTCTTTCAGGTTTTCTAGGTATAGAATCATATCACCAGTGAAGAGAGATAATTTGACTTCACTTTCTATTTAGATGCTCTTTCTTTCTTTCTTTCTTTCTCTTGCCTGATTGCTCTGGCTAGGACTTCCAGTACCATGTTGAATGGGAATGGTGACAGTGGATATCCTTGTCATGTTCCCCTTAAGGGGAATGCTTCCAGCTTTCACCTGTTCAGTCTGATGTTGATTGTAGGTTTGTTATAGATGGCTCTTATTATTTTGAGATTTGTTCCTCTGATTCCTAGTTTGTTGAGGATTTTTAATCATAAAGAGATATCAGATTTTACCAAAACTTTTTTCTATAGCCTTGTGTCTACTGAGATGATTGTATTGTTTTTGTTTTAATTCTGTTTATGTGGTGAATGACATTTATTGATCTGCGTATTTTGAACTAGCACTGTATACCAGGAAACAGTCTACCTGATCGTCGTGAATTAACTTTCTTATGTACTTGATTTATTCATTTTCCAAATTCTTAAATGCTTGTATTATAAATTTTACTATTTATTTATTATACCTGTTTTTTCCCTTAACATTTTTCCACATTTATTAAAAATAAAAAGACAATATATTGTGAAGAAGTATAATTTTACTCAAACCTCAAAATATTATTTCTTTTCTGCTTTCCTACTCCATTTCAGATTGTGGAGGGTTAAGGTTAAATTAATTAAACTTAACTTATGAGCCTAAACCTGGGAAGCCATGTAAAAAGACATTAAAGTAGTAAAGGTTAAAACTCTGGCTCTCCATTAGTTTAGAGTCAATTTAATTATGATATTGAATGCCAAAAGGGGGCATAATGGTGAGAAAGTGTAAGAATATACTCAGGAAAGAACTCAAGGTAGGTGTTTCCTCTGCGTTCTGTAAGGCTTTCATGCTTTGGTTATGGATCTGAAACCTTAGTTTGTGTCTTATTTGAAGCTGGTCATATTCTGAATTTACTAATTCCTTGACGTTCCTATAAGAATAATTTGAAAATTAACTCTATTTTAATACTTTGCAAGGAGAAATAGCTATTTTGTGCAGAGATTTATGTAGAAAACTGAACCAAGGTTAATAATTCTTTGATAAACATGCTTTTTGCTATCTTTGAAGATGTCAATATATTCTTTCTTTTTATCACATTCCACCAACATAATTACTTCACTTGTCTTCAAAATGAATGAAAATTCAGATAGTCATTTCCAATGTAACTTTGAAATAGGTACTGTGTTGCTGCTTCTCTCCTGAAGATAAAGCTTGTAACGTGCTAAACATGTGGCAGTGAGAGGTGACAATGTGCAAGCAGCCCTCACTCTCAGTGCCTCCTCTGCCTCAGCGTCCACTCCGGAGGCACTTGAGGAGCCCTTCATCCCGCCACAGCAGGATGAGAGACCCTCTCTGGGCTGACTGAGGCCGGAGCCTCCTCCCTCTGCTTGCGGGGAGGTGTGGAGGGAGAGGCCCGGGCGGGAACCAGGGCTGGGCTGGCAGGCCAGAGTGAGTTCCGGAGGGCAGGGGCGCGGACTCAGCAGGCCCTGCACACGTAGCAGCTGGCCCGCACCACCGGTCCAGGGCAGTGAGGGGCTTGGCATCGGGGCAGGCATCCGTGGAGGTTGCAAGCTGGGTCCTCCAACAGTGCCCGCCCACCTGCGCCACACTCGAATTCTCCCTGGGCCTTAGCTGCCTCCCAGAGGGGCAGGGCTCCGGACCTACGGCCGCCATGTCTGAGCTCCTCCCCCTGTGGTGGGCTCCTGCGTGGACTCAGCCTCCCCAACAGGCGCTGCCCCCTGCTCCCTGGCGCCAGGTCCCATCCACAGCCCAAGGGCTCAGGAGTGCAGGCCGTGGCTCAGGACTGGCAGGCAGCTCCCCCTGCAGCTCTGGTGCAGGATCCACTAGGTGAAACCAGCTGGGCTTCTGAACTGGATGGGGACTTGGAGAACTTTTATATCTAGCGGGAGTATTGTATGTTCACCAATCAGCACTCTGTGTCTAGCTCAGGGTTTGTGAATACACCAATTGGTACTCTGTATCTAGATAACTTAGTGGAGACCTGGAGGACTAGCACTCTGTGACTCTGTATCTAGCTCAAGGATTGTAAATGCACCAATCAGCACTCTGTGTCTAGCTCAGGGTTTGTAAATACACCAATCAGCACTCTGTGCCTAGCTCAGGGTTTATAAATACACCAATTGGTACTCTGTATCTAGCTAACCTAGTGGAGACTTAGAGGACTAGAATCTGTGAGTCTGTCTAGCTGAAGGATTGTAAACTAGCAGCAATCAGCGCTCTGTAAAAATCGACCAATCAGCTCTCTGAAAAATAGACCAATCAGCAGAATGTGGGTGGAGTCAGATAAGGGAATAAAAGCAGTCTGCCCAGCCGGCTCTGGCAACCCCTTGGGGTCCCTTTCCACAGGGTGGAAGCTTTGTTCTTTCCCTCTTTGCAATAAATCTTGCTGCTGCTCACTTTTTGGGTCCACGCTGCCTGATGAGCTGTAACACTCACCCGGAAAGTCTGCAGCTTCACTCCTGAAGCCAAGGAGGCCACAAACCCACCGGGAAGAACAAACAACCCCAGACGCACTGCCTTTAAGAGCTGTAACACTCACGGGGAAGGTCTGCAGCTTCACTCCTGACAGCGAGACCATGAACCCACCAGAAGGAAGAAGCTCCAGACACATCTGAACCTCTGAGGGAACAAACTCCAGACACGCCATCTTTAAGAACCATAACACTCACCATGAGAGTCCGCGGCTTCATTCATGAAGTCAGTGAGATCAAGAAGCCACCAATTCCGGACACAGCAGTTCAGCAGAAGATTCTGAGTGTTCTTCATGGATCTTCTCTAGGAGCCTAGAAGGAAAAATGAGGGGAATGTCTCAAATCAAAATTTCCGGGAAGACTAAATGGGTTCTATGTCCTTACAAGCTACATGTGCTAGAAAACTGCCTTTCTTCCTGCTCTGCCTTGCCTTGGGCTTCAAAAAAAATTTCTAAATAAAATGAACTCTATATCCAACATTGTCATCCTATCCAGTCTTCATCTGTTTGACTATGATCTGTCTACCATTGGTACTTCCAGACAAATGTTTCTTCCATTCCTAAACCATGTTGCTAATTCGAATCTTCTACACTACTATTTAGTAGTGATCTTCATCATGTGGAAGTCTCCAGTCTTACTTTTCACCATGTATCACTATTTCTGGAGAAATACCCTTCTATCTTTAAATCATTAGCATGTGGACAGAGCAACCCCATTAAAATGTGAATACCAACAGCTATAGATTGACCTTTCACTCAATAGTATCTGGTCTGTTTGCCTCAGAGGGGCTCCAAAAAATTCACATGCAATTCTAACATAGCCCACCTATCATGCCACAAAATGGCAGTGTTTGCAGATACTGATCCAGTAAGACCAGTTTTTTGCTAGCCACAGCTCTTCCCTTCTCATGAGCATTGCTCACAACAAAGCTGAGATCTCAAAAAGGAAATACTGATCTCTCATCTTTCGTTCCAAGCCCTGCGTAACTGCTCCATTGAGTTCTTCATAGAACAGCAGAAATTCTATGACATCTTATTATTACTAAAAACATTAATGTAATTAACATGTGTTTACTGTAGAAAAATATCAACAAGGAAGTTAATAAAGCAAAACTATATGTCACCCTCTATTTGCCCATTTTCCAGTGTCAAAATATTAGTTTCCCAAAGTAAACTATGAAAAGTTTAAGTGCCCATTAAGCTATTTACATCATTTACTTTCTTTAAGTTTATATGATCATGTTTTATATATTTCTTTGCAACATTTTTTTTTAATTGCCAAGCATCTTGGACTTTTTTAGATCTCAGGAAATACAAATATTTTATATCTGAATTTGAATGGTTTAATTATGTGTTGGTTTCAGTCATTCTCACATCTTTTACCTGCACTTCTGTATGCCTGGTTTTACCCTACTGATCAGCTAGGACAACCGACATTACTAGGCACTGGTGTTGGCTGAGCTCACCCAGCAGATATTTTGACGCCAAAAACATAATGGCTGCCTGCGACTCCCGCCATGGCTGCTACCTAACTGTGACTGCTGTTTTCAGGGGCACATGTCCATGAGGGAGGTGGACGAGCAAATGCTTAATGTCTAAAACAAGAGCAGCAGCGACTTTGCTGATTGGATCAGCATGTTACAAAATATTTTTTACATGTATGTGTTACTAGATTTAACGACTTGACTGTAAGTTGTCCAGTTGACTGTAAGTTGTCCAGTTTCTTGGTACACTGAATAAAGAATTCAACAAAATGTACAAACAAAAGAACAAAGCAATACAAACATTTATTTAAGCAAAAGTACACTCAAAGAGTGGGAGCAGGCTGGAGCAAGCCACTCAAGAGCCCTAATTGCAATGTTCCTGGGGGATTTTATTGAATTAAAAGAGCATGGTGACCCCCCTGAGTACCCTTTAGAGGTTTCTGATAGGTTACACCCTATACAAATGAAGGATTTTGCCTAGGATGAGTCAGACACATTCAACCTATGAAGTGTAGGCAAATGAAGGTTCCAGAATGGGCCAATTACAGACAGACATTCCCGTTCAGAACATAGAATAGGGGGAGGTTCAGAGAGGGAAGGTACTTTGGCTCCTCATTACTTGGTGGTAGCAGCGTGGGGTTTTCCTTAGCCAATTCCAAGAAGGCAGCTAGGAGTTGGCCTTAAGTTTCCTGTCATCACTGTCTCCAGACCGTATTTTCCTGCTTCATAAGTTTGGGTAGTGTGTGTGTATGTGTGTATGTATGTGTGTGTGTGTGTGTGTGTGTATAGGCAAAATTAATAGATGTAAACTAATTGGCTTAAGGAATCTGTATATTTTTAACTTTGGTAAATATTTATACATTGCTTCCCAAAAGTTTACACATATTTACACCTCTTTAAAAAATGTTTATTTTTTTAAATCTTCACAGATTTCAAGCTGTGTATGAATACAGGAAAGAAATCCCAGGAAAAAAATCATAACATGTAAGTTTTAATTTATAGTTTTCTAATTATAACAGGGTGAGAATTATTTTACATGATTATTAGCCATTTATTTTAGTTTTGCATGGATACACACATATTGCCATTTCATGTGTTTCATCCATTTTTTTCTTCTTGTTCATATTTTTCTTCTTATAGACTGAGAAAATTAGACTCTTTAAAATATACTGAAAATATCTTCTCAGTTTGCCATTAGCCTTTTAATTTTGTTTCATTTTTACTTTTACTTGTTATTACCATTGTTGTTATTTTGTTATATAGAAGTAGCAACTGAACTGAAGATTTATAACAATGAAAAAGTTGAAATCAACAGAGAATAACTCCAACTCCCTAGGCAAGCTCTTGGGTTCCCTCCCGGCTGCTCTGCACGGCCAGATTTCTGCCAGCCTTTAGATTCAATACAGAATATCCTTGCTTCTCAGCCTAAGCGAAATAGACCCTCAGGCCCGGGAAGTAGGTCAGTTTTCCTTTTTCAAAGAGCCCTTGACCCAGAGCTGACCGCTTCTCCCCTATGCCCAATGATGGTACTATCTTCTTTAGCATTACTTCCCAACTTTCTCTCTTGTCCCTTCTATCGTAAGATTAAGGCCGCTACTTCTCCCTCACCCATTCTGATGTCTTTTATATAATTTTTTGGGGGGTTTTTTTGGGGGGTTTTTTTGTTTTTGTTTTTGTTTTTTTAAGAGAGAGAGTTTCACTGTGTAGCCCAGGTTGGAGTGGTGCGATCTCAGCTCACTTCAACTTCTTCCTCCCAGGTTCAAGTGATTCTCCTGCCTCAGCCTCCTGAGTAGCTGGGATTGCAGGTGTCCACCAACATGCCTGGCTAATTTTTGTATTTTTAGTACAGACAGAGTTTCACCATGTTGGCCAGGCTGGTCTCGAACTCTGACCTCAGCTGATCTGCCTGCCTCGGCCTCCCAAAGTGCTGGGATTAAAGACGTGACAGACCGCACCTGGCCTCTTTTATATAATTTTAGTTTTACCCTGAAAAATGACTCCTGACATATTCAAACTCCCTACCCAATATATTTATTTATTTTTCTTATATTCAATTGCCACATGTCTTTTAAAATATTTCTGGAAACACTTTATGCAAAATTAAACATTCTTTCTTTCTTCATCTTGTTTCCAATAGCTTGGAACAAAGAACAACCATGGTTTTACTTGGAAGTCATTCACAAACATAACAGACCCATGGGAAAATGTCTACCAACAGCTGCTTTCACCTAGTAAAATGTTTTTGAGGATCATCTACATTGTAGCCTATATTTGCAGTTTATTTTATTAGTAAATAGTACTGCATTATATGGTAAATAGACTACATTTTGTTTTACCCATTTATTATTTATGGACATTTGGATTATTTCTAGTTTATGGCCATTATGAACACTACTGCTGTAAGCATTAACAAAATATATCTTTGTGTGGATATATGTTTTATTCTTCTTCAGTAGATTTGTAGAAGTAGAATTGCTAAGCCATATGGTAATTTTATATTTAACATTTTACCAAAAAATACAGAATATGTAAGGCAGCACAAAGGAATTTTAGGACAGTGAAACTATTCTGTGTTATATAGTTATGGGGAATATGTATCATTACACATTTACCAAAACCCATAGAAAGTATAATTCCAAGAGTGAACCCTACTGTAAACTATGGTCTTGGGGTGATAATGATGTATCAATCTAGGTTCATCAATTATAACGAATTGTGGTGTTACAATATATATTGGTTTTCTTGCACAGTTCTTGGCTCATAACTCCCATAGCCCTTGTTCTCACCTTTTGTTATAATATTGGATACGTCAGGCCTCAGTAGGAAGCCAATAATCTTCTGCCCTCCTTTCTCTCGAATGTTCCACCACCTTTCTGAATGTGGGCCTTAAGACCCTACCCTGAGAGGATCCTACCCTATACTCTGGGGGAAGGAATGCTGATGTCATGAAGGTTCCATAAAAAAGATTTTACATAGCTGAACACTTGGTGGTTCCTGGAGTGTGATGTGTGCAAAGAGGGTATGGGAGCTCTGTACCCCTTCCCAAGTATCTTTCCCTACGTGTCTCTTCATCTGTATCCTTTGCAATATCCTTTATAATAAACCAGTAGATATCAGTGTTTCCCTGAGTTCTGTGAACCACTCCAGCAAATTAATCACGTCTAAAGTGGGAGTCATGGGAACCCCAACTTGAGCTGGTTGGTCAAAAGTTCCAGAGGGCCGAACTTGGGACCGGTGTGGTTGCGAGGGAAGTCTTGGAGACTGTGTGATCTGTAGGATCCCAACCTGTGGGATCTGACACTGTCTCTGGGTGGATAGTCTCAGGACTGAATTAGGGGGACACCCAGCTGGTATCTGCTCTTGGTGTGTGGGAAAATCTCCACATACATTTGGTCACAGAAATCTTCTCTGTTGATTGTTCTGATGTGAGAGTAGAGGAAAAATGGTTAGAAAGAGTTTTCTCTATGCACAAATGTACCAGTCTGGTGAGAGATATTCATAACATGGGAGGCTATGAATGTGTGGGAAAAGGGAGTATACGAGAAATCTCTGCACGTTCCTCTGAATTCTGCGGTGAACCTAAAACTGCTCTAACAACAACAACAATAATGTCTGCATTAAAAAACAAAAGGATGCAGAGGCATGTGTTATCCAGAACTGCTTGGAAATGCAAGGGTCATGCTGTTTAATTCTTGACTTCACTACCAAAAAGCACCTTGAAGTATGAGATCACTTATTTCAATATCTGGTGTTAATTTGGATTCTGTCTGTTGAATTATTTGATTTTTCACTTAGTTGGTTACAAAATCTGATAAGGAAAATAATTGCTACATATTTGGTTTTCTCAGAAATTTTGCAGTACATATGTACTATTTATACTCTCCATTTTATCCAACTTTTCATATTGCCTGAAGTTAAAATGTACCTATTTTTTCTATGCTAGGTTTTCTTTTGAAGAAAACATTTTGTTTATTTTTTGTATTATTATTATTCCTTAAGTTCTGGGATACAGGTGCAGAATGTGCAGGTTTGTTACATAGGTATACACGTGCCATAGTGGTTTGCTGCACCCATCAAACCGTCATCTACATTAAGTATTTCTCCTAATGCTGTCCCTCCCCTGGTCTCTCACCCCCCATGACAGGCCCCACTGTATGATGTTCCCCTCCCTGTGTCCATGTGCTCACATCATTCAGCTCCCACTTATGAGTGAGAACATGTGATGTTTGGTTTTCTGTTCCTGTGTTAGTTTGCTGAGAATGATGGTTTCTAACTTCATCCATGTCCCTGCAAAGGACATGAACTCATTCTTTTTTACAGCTGCATAGTATTCCATGGTGTATATGTGCCACATTTTCTTTATCTAGTCTATCACTGATGGGCACTTGGATTGGTTCCAACTCTTTGCTATTGTGAACTGTGCTGCAATAAACATACGTGTGCATGTGTCTTTATAGTAGAATGATTTATAATCCTTTGGGCATATACCCAGTAATGGGATTACTGGGTCAAATGGTATTTTTGATTCTAGATCCTTGAGGAATCACCACAGTGTCTTCTACAATGGATGAACTAATTTACACTCCCACCAACAGTGTAAAAGCATTCCTAATTCTCCACACCCTCCCCAGTAGCTATTGTTTCTTGACTTTTTAATGATCACCATCCTAACTGGCATAAGATGGCATCTCATTGTGGTTTTGATTTGCATTTCTCTAATGACCAGTGATGATGAGCTTTTTTTCATATGTTTGTTGGCTGCATAAATGTCTTCTTTTGAGAAGTGTCTGTTCATATCCTTTGCCCACTTTTTGATGGAGTTGTTTGTTTTTTTCTTGTAAATTTGTTTAAGTTCTTTAGAGATTCTGGATATTAGCCCTTTGTCAGATGGACAGATTGCAAACATTTTCTCCCATTCTGTAGTCATCATGCTACCTGACTTCAGATTATAGTACAAGGCTACAGTAATCAAAACAGCATGATTCTGGTACCAAAACAGATACATAGACTGATGGAACAGAACAGAGGCCTCAGAAATAATGCCACACATCTACAAACATCTGATCTTTGACATACCTGGAAAAAAAAAAAAAAAAAAAAACAATGGGGAAAGGAGTCTCTGTTTGATAATTGGGGTTGGGAAAACTGGCTAGCCATATGCAAAAAACTGAAACTGGACCCCTTCCTTACACCTTTTCCAAAAATTAACTCAAGGTGGATTAAAGACTTAAACGTAAGACCCAAAACCATAAAAAACCTAGAAGAAAACCTAGACAATACCATCCAGGACATAGGCATGGGCAAAGACTTCATGACTAACACACCAAAAGCAATGGCAACAAAAGCCAAAATTGACAAATGAAATCTAATTAAACTAAAGATCTTCTGCACAGCAAATAGCTATCATCAGAGTGAACATACAACCTATGCTAGTTTTTTAATGGACCCAATTATAATTTAATCCCAAAACTTTGTAACCTAGCTGTAAATCTTATCTTAATATATAGAAACATTTTAGGTACCTTTTTCATTTCCAATGTTATTATTGGATTACCTTTTAGAACATCTTCTTTCACCAATCTGAACGGGTTATTTTCTAGGACCGCTAAAAATCTGCCCTCTTGGCTGCATTTCCTGCCATCCTGACAACTGCAATGCACCTCTCCCACAATGACTCTTTGGTTTCTGTACCACACATCAATTATAGCATTTATTGCATCACACTGCTCTCATTTATGAACTGGTTGTCAGCAAATTGAGGCAGAAACCATAGATTATTTATATTTCTAATCATCTAAGCCTGACACAATAATCAGTGCATAATGGATACTCAGAGAGTAACTGAGGAATTGAAAGAATAAATGCTGTAGCTTAGAAACTGCAATGGAAGCCATCATGAATAAAATTCCAGTGACTTAAATTGGCTACAATTTATACAGTGCTATTTAGGATGGAATTGATTTTTTCTGTGGTTAAGTCACAATAGGTTTAAGTGGATTCACCTAAAATTTATTAATATGTTTGTCCTAATAAAAATAATCAAAATAACCATAACCATCACAAGCTTCAATTTTCTGTTAAGAGCAAGGAACTTTACTAAGCCCTGATGCATGGCATATGCTTTACCTTAATGGAGCACTGCTATCATATTCAAGATAGAATTGTATATTAAGATACAGATGATGATATAAGGTTACATGTACCAAGTGACATATAAGAGCTTGAAGGGAAAAGTGTTAAAATAAACCTTACGTTATTTTATTCCTGTGAGACTTCCACAGTCTTTGATTATGGCCAATGTCTATTTAAAGGAACAATTTCAAATTACCAGTCAAAGAATGAAACTTGCTAAATAATTTTAACATTTACAATACATTTTCTATCAGGCAAGACTCTTTTCCTTCATGTACCAGAGAAGTGGGATCTGGTGCATTTCATGGAATCTTAATGTGGAATTTAATATGTAACCTTTATGATCTAATTATTTAAACAAAGAGGTAATGAAATTCATGATCTAATAAAACCATTATGAACATTGTACATTGTAATGATTTAATTTTTCTTAATTTTACTTATGCTCCAAAATTAAATTAAATTGTGATTATAAAACACAATACATCTGACCACTACTTTCTTTATAATTGATTAAATTATGATTTAACATCTCATTTGTGGTAGTAATTATGTTATACTAGGTTTATTAAATTATTTGGCTGTGAATATTTTTCTTAGCCTTAGAAACAAATTGCATTACCCTCCAACCTGTCAAATATTGATAAAGTTTTAAATATAAAGATTTAAAGTCCATTCTAGGATTTAAATTACTTTGCAAATTGAAGGTTCATGTACATGTACATCTGTGTGTGCATATATGTCTCTCTATTTAGGCTGACCATTTAGTAATCAGACTCATAACAATAAATGTAAAATATAATAATAATCAGTAATAGCAATAAGTAAGGCCTAGCAAAAATATAAATGTGAACATGAATATGATAGTTGTTGTAAATATAGTGATTAAAGAGAGAAACAGAGGTAAAATAGATATAACATTGACCGAATTATGTAGAGGAATAATTTAATCCAAGATATTACAAGAATCACAAAAAAAATTTTCTTAACAATGACAGAATGTTAAATCAACAAGGATTAATTACAGGCTTACACAACATTAATCCTTGAGCAGTAGTTATTGGAGATGATTATTCTTGAAATAGATGCAAACACATGGTTCCCCTCTTGCCTACCTTATTCTGGGATACTTCGCAAGTATCTAGCAGAGTCTAACATTATCCTCTAGATGCTGGCGGGGACATACATAACAGGAAGTTGTCAAGAACCACCTTAGTTCGTTTCATATACAATTTCTGTACTATAAGAATGAACTGTTTTTGTTTTAAAGCACTTGGATAATTTCTTATTCCATCATTTCAAGAAGTGAAACATAAATCATTTTTTTCCCTTAGTTCTTTTAACTAGTTGGGATGGATGGGAAGCACGTGTAGAGATGGAATAGAAATGCAAATGGTTTATTAGGAAATAACACTTGTGAAGATAGAAAGGAAGCAGGATTGGGCTGAGGCCTTTGCGAGTCCGATAGGAAACTCCAGAGCAAATACTGCTTATTAGCAAAATATTACTTTGCTCAATGATTGGTTTGGGGTCACCCCTAGGAGACCATTATCTCTGTTTCAAAGACCTTATAGATAGAGGCCATCAGCCAACCAACAGTCTTTGAAGGTAGGCAGCAAGTACTTCCCTGTCAAGAGACCTGAGTGTCACACACTATGAATGCCACACTCCTCAACAGTATCTTTATAAAGTGTAGTCCTAGTTCAAGATTCAAAACCCCATCATTTTGATTTCATTATGGGGAAAAACTATAGACACACTTCTTTTACTATGGCTTTCCTCAAGAGAATTCACGGAGGCTCCACGCATACCATCGTATGCTGTGTGATATGCTGCCTGTGATACACTTGCCAACCTGGAGGGTGACTTTTCCCAACAAACAGTACTTCCTGTGCCTGCTGCATTTGTTTCATGGTACGTCTTTTCCTCTTACAAAGCAAAGAGAAAAAGGCACTTCTTTTTGATTTACGAGATGAGAAAAAAATTATATCACATTGATGATTCCCGCATCATGCAATTAGGCATGTCAGTCCGGCCCTTAGTAGTTGAATCTGCATGTTAATATCCAATCATGTTGTTACCAATTTCAGAAGGCCTATAGAAATGCAGACATTTGAGTCCTCTCATATTAACTTCATAGATACCTGAGATCATCATCTTAATATTCTTAAGACTTATTGGGCCAGACATGGTGCCTCATGCCTGTAATCCCAACAATTTGGGAGGTCTAGGCAAGAGGATTGCTTAAGCCCAGGAGTTGAAGACCAGCCTGGGCAACAAAGCAAGACCCCGTCTCAAAAAAAAAAAAAAAAAAAAAAAAACAGTCAATTTACAATTAGGATCCTGCTTCGGAGTCAAGAAAGATCTTATTTTATGTGATTCCAAGTGTGGTGCTGTTTTCAGAAGGTTGATGAAGATTGGTTTCAGCATGCAAATTTGCAATCAAGAACAGAAGCACAAGGCATGGAAGAAAAGCACAGAGAATGAACCAGTGTGAATAAAAGTAAAAGCTAGAAAGATTTTCGGAGGAATCTGGGAGAACAAATGTTCACCTGATAAGCGAACCTCAGGTTGGTTTGTGGATCAGTCAATTCCCAGGAGTCTCTGCTAATAGTAGAGAGGAACTACAGTTAAACTTGCTCCTACAGAAATCAGCTCTAAATTCCTGAGGATGCTGGCTTGACTTTTTCTTCTGGACCACTGCAGATCACCAACTTTCAACAGAGTCAAGAGGCAAGACAGATACACAGGGCTTAAAACTAGAAACTTCCCTTTCCTCAATAACAGAGCATATCACCTTGTAATAAAACACTTTGTCTAGTTTTTACATGTTCCAAAATGACTATTGTTTATAATGAAGTTCTAAGCTAAGACTTTTTACATGAATTAGATCCAATAACCGACTGAATAGCTCAGGATGGGTCATGCCATTGTGAGACTTTATGTCACAGTTTACTTGTGTTCCAGTGTGAATATTGGTGTTCTTAGAAGGAAATAAAACATACTGAGCAGTCACATCTAAAATATGATTCTTTTTCTATGTTCATATTAGCATTTCCTGATTAAGAATTCCATGAGATAATTTTATTAAAGCAAATGAAGATATTATAAATTTCAAAGCTACACTACAGTAGCCCTTTTACTTTTTAAACACAATATGATATTTCAAGTATGATTAATGTGAATTTCCAGAGAAGATTTAATATTCTTAACACATTAAACTCAAAGGTAACAGCCAGTAATCATCCCTAGGAAATGACTGAGTCCATAAACTGTTCAGCCTTCATCTTTGTAGATCAATTTCTAGCAAATAAAAATAGTGATGGACCAGGTATACTTTTACAGGGAATTACCTTTTCAAATCAATGATTTGGACACAATAGCATCCTCTTGGTTAAAAAGAGAACAGTTCAAATAATTATTTTAATAGTTAAACAGATGTATAAGAAAGTATGTAAAGGAAGGGCTATGCTCAGACTGACAGAGCTTGATAATTATCTGGGATATATTTAAGTGAATTTTTCACCAATAAAATGCAAACTTCTGCCTCCTATTTGGAAACCCCTAAGGGATAAGCACCCCATTGTGCTGAAAAAACAAATTCAGAATGTAGATGAATATTTTAAATTCAGCAAACTGGATCAATTCTTCCCTCAATCAGTCATCTATAGAGTGTTTTGGAGGAAAGATGTGAACATTTACTAAGTTCCAGACACTAGAATAGGTGTTTTACACTTACCCTGATGTTTTATTGCCTCAGCAGTTCTGCAAGGTAGTTTTTATTATCTTTCACGTATATGGAGAAATCTGAGGTGCCCAAGGACTAAGTAACACATATTAACACTTGCTAAGTAGAGAGTTAAACCCGAGAGGTTTTCAGCAACCAAATTCTGTCTTTGTGAAATTCTCTGTTACCTCATAGTCTCCACCAAATGACTGTACTTGAGTCTCAGTGAAGGTTTGGTAAATGAATTTGAAATTCTTTTGATGTTGTTTGTTTTCTTCTATACCCAAATATATTAATAGTGCATTTTCCTAATAAGATATTTAGCTTACATTTATGACCCTTTGAAATATTAAGTTAATATACTGACAAATTCAGACTATAATGTTTCTGAAAGAAAGTATCCTGGTAAACGTGGACTGCAGATACCCTTCAAACCGCCTTATTGTCATGGTTACCTACTCTGCCTACCTCCAACAGGCTCTGATTCCCTAATATTTATCTTAACCATATATTGTCAGTAATGTGCATAGCACTGAAGGCAGAGATGAGAAAAAGATGAGTGAGTAATAATTAGGCCCAGTCATTATGTATGCTACCATTCTTATGAATTAATTGAGAAAAAGTATAATTTCATATTTAGAATATATACAATATAGAATATCAAATGCAAAGATTCAGAAATTTTATTTTACTCTGGGATTAGAAAACACCTTTGAGTAGGTTTAAATTATCCCTTCCTTTAGTCCCGTTCTTGGAGTTTTTATAGTTAAATATAACTATAATATGAAAAGTTGCTGAAATCTTTGTGCTTAGTCTCTCGTGCAAGAGCCCAAAATAGACTCAGAAACATATTACACAGATTGCTCATGTTTCTAGAAACATGAGTCCCTGGAGATTTGTTTAAAAGTAATTGTAATTTAATTGTAATGCACATGCACACAATATAATGTAGTGTCTTTACCTTTTGTAATTTACCTTCATTTTTAAATGCCACTCAAAATAATAAATGCAAATTCCTATTAATAAATGTGGGAGTTTTATTAAAACAGCGATTAAAAAGAAATACCATTCTAGAGACTTAACATTTAGCTCAAAAACTCTTACTACTCTCATGTAAATGATGATGCTAAGAGACAGCTTTAATTTGATGTTGGCTAATGCTGTGCTTTGCTGGAATATTCAAGTCAAGATATTGTATACATTAGGAGGAATCTCTGTGATAACTAGAAGGTGGAACTGACCAGGAAGAGATAAAAGGGAAAATTTCGAAGTGATGAAAAATGTTTATAGTTTTGTTTGTCGATGGTTACCAGAGTGCATATATTTGTCAAAACTCATTGAACTCTACACTAAAAATGAATACATTTTGTTGCATGTAAATTATATAAAACTTCTTTTATAGCATAAAACTTTTGTGATATTAAAGCTTTTATGCTGTAAAATATTTTATATCATAAAACTTCTTAAAATACACATGTTAACTATACAAAAGAATAATATTGGGGAAAGTTATGTTTATTGAAAAAACTGTTTTTTTGTATACTAGATTCCTATTAACCTGATATCTAAAACTACTAGAATGCTGATATTTTTGTTTGTATAATATTGCTACTAAATACTTTTAAATATCTGATTCATTTCTGCCTTGGGATGTAAAAGAAGTTACTACCTGAATTAAAATTTAAAATCAAACAAATTTAAAATCAAACAAATTTAAAATTTACTTCTGGTTAAAATATTATCCAGGTTTTGATACTGTCATTAGATTATTAATACCGTAGGCGATTATGTGGCTGGGCATCTTTTCTCAGATTTAATTTTTGTATATAAGTAAAATTTCTATCAGCTTAGGGCTCTTTCATATATACAAAACCAAAGTTCACTTAAAAATTAGCTTCCAACCATAAAATCCACCTTAAGGACACTAATTTAATTTAATGTGACAGATAATGTTTGTTGTCAAAATCGCTGCTCTTGTGTGTCACAATGGAAACATGTAGCCTCAGGATAGTTTTACAGTCAATTTTATTCTGTAATTTTTCTTGAATAATACTAACATAAGGAAGTTTATGGCCATAAGAATGTTAGACAAAAGTGCATTCAATTATCTAAAGATTTTCTAATTGCCTAGAAGCAGATATCATACTTAATGAAAACCTTGCTAGAGCCATATTCAATATAAATTTTAATGGTATTTCACTTATTAAACATGTAAATTTTTTTGTTTGCTTGAAGATGTATTCCCTGTTGTATCATTATTAAATTCTGTCTTCAACTGATACATGATCCTATTATTAGAACTGAGGTCAAAATGGTCTCCCTTGACTATTTCATTGGTATCTTTATAGCGAATAAACTGTTGAAGTTGATAGGGACAGGGGAAGAAAGCCAAGTCAAACGTGCTTGCATGGTGAGTGTGGAACCAAAGCTACAGTGTAGGTTTCCATTTGCCTGGGGATGTCCATTTCCTTCCATAATTTTTCACTACTTAAACTACTAAAAACATTATACAATAATATTCCTTCCCCTTCTCTTGGAACAATACTATCAAAAACACAAATGCACACATGGGTGCTGAAATTGGGTGATAAATCATAATAACTGAAACATGATTTTTAAAACATATAAGGAATAAATTTTAGAATCATCTGTGCTGCTGTGTGGTTCAATATTTCTTCTCCTGCCCCAAATTTACAAAACTGTTTTATTGAGGTATAACTGACATACAAAAAAGAAAAAACCTCGTTGCTTAAAGTATGCATTTTGGTATGTTTTGTGAAATGTAGATATAGCCTTGAAACAATCACCACCATCAAAATAATGAACATATTCATTACCCTCAAAAGTTTTCTCATGTGCCTTTATATAAAACACAGCCCTGTTATAACTGACATTGACTATAACTGTCAGAAATCCTTTTATATTTACCACAGAAGAATAATAAACATACAAACACTTTTAAATAGAGAAGGTCCATTTCTCCATTCATTGATTACAAATATATCAGCTTTTAAAACATATGTAACAACATTCTCCTCTTCTACTGTGCAAGATATGTTGAGTTGTTTATTTTCAAATTTTGAGCTAAACTGGTCATTGTGTGCTCTGAATTAATGATTTTCAAACTTTACATAACCTTAGAATCACATGTGAAGTTTAATAAAACCCAAGTCACTGGTATTCACCCTTAGAGTTTCTGATTCAGTAGGTTTTGGATGGGGCTAAAAAAATTATTTTTAACATGTTCTCGCATGATGCTGCTGATGTTAATCTGGAGATCATTCTTTCAAAGCCAATGGTCTAAATTACTCCCATTTTATTTCACTTCCAAAACAAATTTTATGGTACAACATGTTAAAAATTAACACAATAGTAAGGCTAGTTTGAATATTGTCCAAAAACTGCTCCATTAAAGAATTAAAATTTGATCTCCCAAGTGAAGTATTTAATTTGATCTTACATTTTGCATAAATTTACAAGGATTTATTGTTAGATCCCAATCAATACTCTGAACAAAAATTGTACAGTAATAAATCTAGATGGTTCAAAACATGTGATGATGTAACGAGTTCATAAATGCCTCATAGAGTTTGCTAATTTCCCGTTTACATTTTCCTTATTCTTTTAAATATTTTTGCTACTCTTTTGTGATCAAAGTTAGCTACATTTATTATACAACATTTAGAAAATGTATTAGTATACAAAGATGCAAGTAAACATGATACATAATCTCACATAACATATCTTCTTATAGTTATATGGACTACATCTATATGTGAACAAGACCGACAGAAATGAACAGATATAAAGAAATCAGCACAGACATACATGCATATAAAATATTTGTTGTGAAATGCCATCAAAGCAAAAGAAACTGGTTTTCAAATTGTGTAGATTTTCCGTCTTTGACATACCAGAGAAATAATGATATTCCCATTCATTGCAAAAGATGCAATTTTGTAAAATTGTGTGCGTTTATATTTAAAAATTGAAAAATATGTTTTATATTTAAAAGTTAAAAATTCATATGTTCACTTTTGTGGCTATTTCCCACATTAAATTATTCCATGAGTGTTTTCCAACTCATAATGTATTTTCCGAAATCAATATTTTTAAAGAATGAAAAGCATTATTTCACATGTATGTGCTAAGTTTAGTATAACTCCCAATTTCAGATGTCTAGGTATTTTCAGATTGATTTATTTTTTAAAAAGTTTTTTTCTAATATAAATAACACCAAATAATAGCACCAAACACTAACCATTTATCTATCTCTTTGTTCTTTTACTACCATGTTATTTTAATTTTAGTATTTTGTAATGTATTTTAATGTTCAGTAACAGATAGTCCCCTTATTTTATGAGACTCTACATTTGGCTGCAATATTTTTTTTCTGCAAATTAGTGTTAGAAAAATATGTTGGATCGTCAAAATTCTAAATAGGTTTTGATTTAATCTGTATGAAAGAAATAAATTAGTGCACAAAAGATCTGTCATCCTATCTTTTAACAGTATTTAATCTCTCTCTCCCAAGGCACATGGTGAATTTCATTTAACACTTGGCAAAATTTTATAGTTTTCATCTTGGAAATTCTATATTTTGTTTGTTATTTTTATGTATTATATGTTTTCAGTTATGGTAAGTAGGAATTTTATTATGTTTTATAGATTTATTGCATATTTATCACACATTTTATACCTTAAGAGAGGTTTTATATTTTTATTATAATTACATAATTTTTATTGATAAGATATTTTAAATTTTGCCAACTACCTTTCAGCATTTGTGGGAGAAAATTATGTGTCACTGTATTACTGATTTTTCTTATTAAACAGTTTCTTTGAGGTATCACAATACCACATAAAACTCATCCATTATAAATGTACAAGTCAATATTCTTTGAAAGTCTATGGAGTTGTGCAACCATCACCACACACCCAATTTAGAACACTTCCATCATCACAAAATTTTCCCTCATAACTTTCTGCAGTTATTCTGTTTCAACCTCTGTCCTGGGAAACTATTGATCAACTTTCTGTCTCTAACCCTTTTTAGTCATTTCATATAAAAGTAATTATATGTATTTTTTGTTCATTTTGGTTCTCTCAAGTACTGTAAAGGGTCTGTAATTTTTACCCCATTTTCAAGATAAGAAGTGATTGTGCCACATTTTTATTGATGCTGGCAGAGAGGAAGGATAGCTATCACTCATGACAACAGCATTATGCAGAGTATAAGCATATTTTTGTGTCAGTTCCCCAGACCCCAGTTCTCACAGACTGACATGAAAAGGGCCAGGTGAGATCTATACATACATTGGGTTGTAGTAACCAGACAGGGACACTGAGGTTTAGCAATTTTATAACAGGGAGTTAGCATGCCTGGCCTATGCTCAGGAGGGAGATACCATATCTGCATTCCAAGGCTGTTCCCTGTGTAGATATCCTTGAAAATATAGCTTGAAACAAAAAGAACCCAGGAGCTGACTCAAAAAAATAAGAACATATATGAAAGATCCTTGAAAAATTGTCTACCAACAGCTTTCTTTCACTTAGCAAAATATTCCTAAGGATTGTTTATGTTGTAGCATACGGTCTCAGTTTATTTTATTACTGAATAGCATTCCATTGCATGGTGGATATACCACATTTTGCTTATACATTCACTATTTGTAAACATTTGGATTGTTTTCAGGATATAGCCATTATGAATACTACTGCTCTGACCATTCTTCAATATTTCTTTTCTAAGTATATATTTTAATTTGGGGGGTAGATTTCTAGAAATGGAATATCTGGATTGTATGCAAATTTATGTTTAATATGATAAGATGTCAGAGTTATACTCCATTCTGAGTTGCCTGGAATGGGGTACCCTGGGGTGTGTAATTCTTGAATTCACTACCAAGAACATCTTTAAGTATGAAATTACATATTTTAATATCTGCTGATAAACTGAATTCTGTCTGCTAAATTCTTTGATATTTCACTTATTTGGTTATAAACTAAGATGAGAAATAGTAAAAACATGCATTAGGTCTCCTCAGAAACATCAACAAATGCAGGGGATTATTTTTACTTCACCATTTTTATATAACCTTTTATATTTGCTAAAGTTAAATCATTCCTATTTTTTTTTCCTATATTGCACTAGGTACACATTTCTAATTCAACTATTAATACAGAACTCCATGACAAAGCTATAAAACTTATCTCATTATATACAAACACATCAGGTACGCTTTAGTTTCCCATTTTATAATTAAAGAATCTCTCCCAGACTATTCTTTTACCAGTCTGCACTATTTCCTTTCTAGGGCCTATAAAAACCTGTCATCTTGGGCTGCATTTACTGTCATCTTGAGAATTGCATTTGTGTCTCTCCTATATTGGTTTTTTCATTTCCATATTCATGTCTTTCTCCCCTTGTTAATTCCTTATTTAGTGTAACATATCCTTAAAACGCTGCTTCAATAAAGTATATTAGGTCTAGACAACCTTGAGAAATTTCATGCCTTTATTCTACACCCATAATTTAAAATACTTTGGTAATGTGTGGAATTCTAAGTTAGAAATATTTCCTGGAGATAGTGAAGACAATACTCTTTGGGTCTCTGAAATAATAATAGAACGTAATCTCCTGCCAATCTAATATGCTTATCTAGGATTATTTCTTGATACACGAAAACAAATTTCTCTCTGGTTTTTATAAGGCTCCTTTATTTCACTAGCCTAGCCTTTTGGGTAAATAATACAGTATGTTTTTGAGTAATTCAATATTTTTTAGGTATTCCATTTACACGTTTTTCTTGATTTCCTCTCTCGTAGGAAGACAGTTCTTTATCTGTATTTTTCAGTCCTTCTATTAACATTTCTGCCATCAAATTTTAATTTCTAATAATACTTCTTCATTTTTTCATATTCTAATTTACAGCAGCCTCTTGTTACTCTCTGAGAGTATCTCTGCTTATCTTTTTGAGAATTTTAATTCACATTTGTAAGGTTTTCTTCTCCTATAATTGTCTGGGTTTTCTCTGAGCCTGCATTGTTTTGGATTGCATTCAGCTTTAGCAGTAAGCTACAGTAACGACAATACTTTACTAACTGTGGCAGAAATATAACAAACAATCCCAGGCCAGTGCCACTGCTCAAATATGGTGTTATTATTATTATTATTATTATTATTATTTTGCTTCATGTCCTCAGCGTGTGACTTTCTTTTTTGAGGTATCACTATGGCTCTCATACCTCCAGGTATTATGTCTATATTGTAGGCAAGAAAATGAATAAATGGGGTTGGGTTAAAGGGCTAAAGGTATCATTAGCTGGGTTTATCTGCCTAAAACAATTCCCCAGAAAATTCACTTTGAAACTTCTTATCATATATGTATGAGTATAGATATATGTTATCATATATCTATGAGTATATCTATCTATACTCATAGATATATGATATATCCGGAATACATATCTGGTCTCATGGCCTAAACAAAAAGGCATCTCACCCTTTCCTATGGGGTTGATGAATAACCTTTTTGATGGTTAATTTGCAGTAACAGGAACAGATGATGCTCTCAAAGAGTGATTATTGCATTACCATTCATATTTAAATAATAAAACCTTCAAAAGTAATTGTATTATCTTAGTCCAGACTTTGGGCATTGTTACCTAGTAAACCTCATTTGGAAGGTGTTCAGATAAACGCATGGCCATTTTATCTGAGACCCCCAATATCAATATTAGTAAATCTCTAAGCTAGTTAGTTTCTCAGGAAAAAAAAAAAAAAATCTAATCTGCATGGAAACCATAAATCTGGCTTCCAAAATTCTAGAACCAAAGAAAGAACTTTTATTTTTTTCAGTATTTTGATCTGACGATAATTCTGTTGTTGGTGTTTTGGTTCCTCAACCAGAACTTCAGCACTTATTGATGTTACTGAGCACAGAATACCTCCTGAAAGTAAGTGTTCCAGAGAAAACCACACGGCTACAGAGGCTGGGGATTTCTCGAGACTAGAGATCTTATGCCATTCGAATTTACCCAGTGCTTCCAATTCTTTAGTCTCTATTTATCTTTCTCACAAATTAGCTGGCTTTTCTTGTGTGGCCCCCATGTAGGCCTTTAGGTTTTGGTTTTCTCTAGTCTGATATGTCTGCTACTACAGAACTATTTGTTTTCCATCTTTGAGTTGCCAGCAATTACTCTCTTCTCTGCTGTTGTCTCCCTTCCTGTTGTCTATTTTATTGTGATCTTAAACACTTTTTATAGCTTTAATTATATTTTAGCATTCTGCAGAATGTAGATATTAATGCGCTTTCTTTTTTCGTTTTAGCATTTTGCAATATGCAGATATTAATGCACTTTCTTTTATTATTTATTTATTTATTTTTGAGATAGAATTTCACTCTTGTCACCCTGCCCAGGCAGGAGTGAAATGGCACAATCTTGGCTCACTGCAACCTCTGCCTCTCAGGTTCAAGTGATTCTCCTCTCCTGCCTCAGCCTCCTGAGTAGCTAGGATTTACAGGCAGGCAACACCACACCCGGCTACTTTTTGTATTTTTTTAGTAGAATTGGAGTTTCACCATTTTGGCCAGGCTATTCTCAAACTCCTGACCTCAGGTGATAACACTCACATTGGCCTTCCAAAGTACTGGGATTACAGGCATGAGCTACTGCACCCAGCTAATGCACTATTTTCAACTAGAAGTTCTCCCCCATGCAGCCACACCAATATGTTTTAATATTTTAGTTGCTTTCACTAAACTTGGAAGACATTTAGGAAACAGAATGATTTATTTTATAAACATAGAGGTACATTCAGTGACGTGTCTCAAAAGATGCTGATGTCTTACATTAAAAATAGTTACTTCCCAAAACGGCATAGTACTGATACCAAAACAGATACATAGACCAATGGAACAGAACAGAGGCCTCAGAAATAATGCCACACATCTACAACCATCTGATCTTTGACAAACCTGACAAAGACAAGCAACGGGGAAAGGATTCCCTATTTAATAAATTGTGTTGGGAAAACTGGCTAGCCATATGCGGAAAACTGAAACTGGACCTCTTCCTTACACCTTATACAAAAATTAAGATGGATTAAAGACTTAAACATCAAACCTAAAACCATAAAATCTCTAGAAGAAAACCTAGGCAATACCATTCAGGACATAGGCATGGGCAAAGACTTCATGACTAAAACACCAAAAGCAATGGCAAAAAAAAAAAACAGCCAAAATTGAAAAAGGGGATCTAATTAAACTAAAGAGCTTCTGCACAGCAAAACAAATTATCTTCAGAGTGAATAGGCAACCTACAGAATCAGAGAAAATTTTGGCAATATATCCATCTGACAAAGGGCTAATATCGAGAATCTACAAGGAACGTAAACAAATTTGCAAGGAAATAAAACAAACAACCCCATCAAAAAGTGGGCAAATGATATGAACAGACACTTCTCAAAAGAAGACATGTATGCAGTCAACAAACGTATGAAAAAAACCTCATTATCACTGGTCATTAGAGAAATGCAAATCCAAACCACAATGAGATACCATCTCATGCCAGTTAGAATGGCAATCATTAAAATTCAAGAAACAACAGCTACTGGGGAGGGTGTGGAGAAATGGAAACATTTTACACTGTTGGTGGGAGTATAAACTAGTTCAACCATTGTGAAAGACAGTGTAGAGATTCCTCAAGGATCTAAAATCAGAAATATCATTTGATCCAGCAATCCCATTACTGGGAATATACCCAAAGGATTATAAATCATTCTATAAAGACACATGAAAACATGTTTACTGCAGCACTGTTGACAATAGCAAAGACTTGGAACTAACCCAAATGCCCATCAATGATATACTAGATAAAGAAAATGTGGCACATATACACTCTGGAATACTATGCAGCTGTAAGAAAGGATGAGTTCATGTCCTTTGCAGGGACATGGATGAAGCTGAAAACCATTATTCTCAGCAAACTAACACAGGAACAGAAAATCAAACACCACATGTTCTCACTCATAAGTGGAAGTTGAACAATGAGAACACATGGACACAGGGAGGGGAACATCACGCACCGGGGTCAGTCGGGAGATGGGAGGCTAGGGGAGGGATAGCATTAGAAGAAATGCCTAATGTAGATGATGAGTTGGTGGATGCAGCAAATCACCATGGCACGTGTATACCCATGTAACCAACCTGCACGTTCTGCACATGTATCCCAGAACTTAAAGTATAATTTTTTTTAAAAGTGTAAAATAAAAAATAGTCATTTCACCCCCCAAAATTAATTAAATCCAGTTTAAAATGCTTTATACCAAACAAGACTAAAAAAGAAAAGGGAATGTGCTAAAATATGAATTTCATTTTATTACTGTGTGAGGTAATTTTTCTTTCTAGTTATTCAATATCATTACAACTCAGTTAAGCTCCAGAAATATTTATCTATAGTCTTTGATATTTCATTATTGTTGATGTTTCAGAAACTTCTTTAGGCTCTGAGCATAAAGTCTGAGTGGATCATTGTCTTCACAGAACCTATAGTCAATTGGAGGTGATATTCATGTGCAGGCAATTTCATGTAAGGTGATGTAACCTTTGTTAGTGAAATACTACCTCTGATGAAGGCAGCACTGGGTACTCGCTCAGGAAGTGTGGATTAAGGAAGGACATAATTGAGAAAGCAACTTCTAAATTGAGACCCAAAGACTTGCTTTCTAAGGAGTTTGGATTTTTTTCTCCCCATCTTTCTGGCAGATTTGCCTTTCATACTCCTGCTACTTTCAGGTAAGCTAAAATTCCGAACTTTAAATATTTGACTGGAAGACTTTGTTTCATCAGGAAAACAAAAATCTTATCACCTAGTGAAATTTATTTATTTATGCTGTCTATTACCCAAGTCGAGAACCTATGTAACTGTACAAATTGTTGTCTGCCTTTTGCACTGGTCACATAATTGCACAGCTATATGTGGAGATGTTGATGTGCCCTATTCCTTCTAGCGGTGAGATTCTGGTAGTTATTTAAATTATCTAAGCTTTGCTTTATTCTCTGTAAATGGTGACAATTCCATCTATTTCATGGAATAGGATCACATAAAGTGTTGACTGTAAACTGATAAACAATGTACTTGACATACTAGATACTTTATGTTAAATACCATTGTTATGAATGTATCCACCATATGAGAACAAAAACAATTCAGGTTTATTTCTCATTGTGCTATTCTTATTATAAGGAACCCCATGATAATTGTCATAAGTATGTAGACACGAGCCATCCAAGTAGCAAGAACAAATACAGTATGTACAGTTCATATGTATATGAATAATATAAAATTACTGACTCCACTTGCATGTTATAATCTCTGCCAGAGAATTATAGTGGTATAATGATATGTAATAATTATTATAGTTCATACTTTATTGATTTGAATTATGTATTACCTACCAGTATGTAATCAGGATCCTGGAGGTCACATTCTTTTCAGTTTGTTTTGTAATTATTTAATTTTTTATTATTTTACAGCTATTATATTGCCATTTGGGCCTATATTTAGAAGTATAGATTCGTTTTGTGTGATAGAGAAATAAAATGATTTTATCTTATTGTCTTGTTCAGAAAGATGAATCATGGAAAGACACTAAAATAAAATATCTAACCCTTTGTATTAACACTAGGAGGCATAATTTTTGTTAGATTTCCTCTATTTAATTCATCCCTTTGTTTTATCAAAAAAATGAAATAGAATAATTATGTGGATGAGAAAACAAGTGTCTATCTGTTTGTGTATGTATGAGTATGTACATTTGTGTGTATGTATGTCCATCTGTGGTATTTACTTCCTCGGATCAGCAATTACAAGAAAAACAAAGCATGTTTTATGTTACAAATTTAAAAACAAAGTGAATAATGCATTTAATATTATCTCTTTACAGAGAAACAATTTAAGCTTACAAAATGAATGTAATTATCCCAAAATAAATCAAGACATATTTTTATCCCTGGGGGAAAATGAATACATTAAAGTTTATGAAGACTAGTTGATGCTTTCTAATGTTATTATGTGCTGTCCAATTTTTGAAATTGATATCACATATTAAAAATATGTAGTTTATATAGGATTTGATGTTTCTATATTTTGGATGCTTATATATATGAAGATAGCAAGAAAATCATATACAAATTGAGATGGTTAATTTTACCTGTAAACTTGACTGGCTATGGGGTATGTAGACTAAATATTATTTCTGAGTGTTCTTGTGAGAGGGCTTCCAGATGAGATTGGCATTTGAATCAATGATCATAGTCAAATACGTTGCTTTCCCTAAATAGAACAAAAGGCAAAGGAAAGAAGAATTTACCCCTTCTTTCCAGCCTCGCTCAGCTGGGACATTTCATCTTATCTTCTCTGGACCTTGGCCTGACCTGGAATTTACATCAGTGGCTCCCCAGGTTTTCAGGCCTTTGGACTCAGACTGAATTACATCATTCTGACTCTCCACCTTGCAGAAGACACATTGTGGGACTTGCCTCCCTTCGCAGTTGTGTGAGGAAACTTCTTATAATAAATCTCTTTCTCTCCCTCCCCCACCCTGCATAAACATATGTATGTGTATACATGTATGTGTTTATGTATACTTTTTCTATTTGTTTGGAGAACTCTGACTAATACAATACTTTATCTAGACACCTATTCAGCGCTTTCTGTTCATCAAAGTCAATTTAGATGCCTGGAATGCAAAGACCAGTCCCTCCCTCCCTCCCTCCCTCCCTCCCTCCTTCCCTTCCTTCCTTCCTTCCTTCCTTCCTTCCTTCCTTCCTTCCTTCCTTCCTTCCTTCCTTCCTTCCTTCCATTTTTTTGAGATGGAGACTTGTTCTGTCGCCGAGGCTGGAATGCAGTGGCACGATCTCTGCTCACTGCAAGCTCTACCTCCTGGGTTCACGCCATTCTCTGCCTTAGCCTCCTGAGTAGCTGGGACTACAGGCGCCTGCCACCATGCCCGGCTAAATTTTTAACATTTTTTTTAGTACAGACGGGGTTTCACCATATTAACCAGGATGGTCTCGATCTCCTGACCTCGTGATCTGCCCGCCTTGGTTAAACCAACAACAACAACAACAACTTGCACTTAAGGAATTAACATTCTTGATGTCTACATATATTTTATGCATTGTTCAACAAAATATTGGGGCAGATTTTAATAAAAACATAACAATATTTATGGGTATAGAAAGATATTTTATGAATATATATTTATAATGTATAGAGAGAACCAGATAGTCAAATCAAGTGAAAATAAATTAGAATACTACATTAGGAACAGGTGGCAATGTGTAGTGCAGAGTGTGGAGTAGCAGTAACAAAAATAGATTAGAAAAGTGCTGCTCAGAATTACGGGGTTTTGGAGACCAATAAATATGATTTGTAAATAGAAGCTGAAAGTCTAGATGTCAAAATCAAAGAAAAACTTGAATAGGTACCATAATTTTTATTATTCATGGTTATCCATATTATTTTAATTACGATCACATTCTAGCTCTAAGCCTGACTTAGATGTAGGTTCTTTAGTTATTAGAAACCTGATACAGAGAGTAGCAAGCTGAGAAAAATTAAAGGAAAGACAAAAATAAAATTTAAAAAGGACAAAGTATTTTGTAATTCAAACAACAAAGAAGAGAACTGCTTATTTCTGGCCCAATCAAAATTTGTTTTTAAGAAATGAAAGAAGCAATGCTTCTATTAAGGCCCTTGATTTTGCCAGTGGCTTTTACATTTGGGTTGATTTGGTAATGGCATCCTTTAAATGGAAGGCCTTGTTAGACACTCAGGCCTGGATTGATGAAGACACAGGTGCCTAGTCCTGAATTCACCTCCATCTGGCCATGTGATTTCAGATGAACTGCTTGCCTTCTTTACCTCCAGTCTTAAGTTTCTTCAGGTGTAAGATGAAAGAAAGAAGCTCAGTGACCTTTGAAAGTACTTTAGGCTCTAATAAGTTACAATTCTATTATTCTTCGCCTTCTTCTGCTCTGACAGAGCTTTCCCTTTACAAGTTCCGAATGTTCCTGGAGAATGCATTGAGAAACAAGCTCTGATTCTGTAGTGGAGCAACTACAGAACTCTTGGCCCTTCAGTATGATGTTTTTAGCTAAAAGTTTTCCCTCTAGCAATGCAATCCTGGATTTAACAGGACCTCTGATTTTTACCTTCTTGCAAAGGCATTTTTGTTCTTTATACTTAACAGAAACTGTTCCCATTAAATTATTTCAAAGCCCCGAAAATAAGTCAATTCTTGGTACTTTAATGCTATAATCATCAGTCATCTTTAAAAACATGTCATCAGGGCCGGGCGCGGTGGCTCAAGCCTGTAATCCCAGCACTTTGGGAGGCCGAGGCGGGCGGATCACGAGTTCAGGAGATCGAGACCATCCTGGCTAACACAGTGAAACCCTGTCTCTACTAAAATACAAAAAAAAATTAGCCGGGCGAGGTGGCGGGCGCCTGTAGTCCCAGCTACTCGGGAGGCTGAGGCAGGAGAATGGCGTAAACCCGGGAGGCGGGGCTTGCAGTGAGCTGAGATCCGGCCACTGCACTCCAGCCTGGGGGACAGAGCCAGACTCCGTCTCAAAAAAAAAAAAAAAAAAAAAAAACATGTCATCAGCACAAAGGAACACCATAAATGACCTAACTACACAGGAGAGTTCCTAAGCAAATGGGAATATTTTTTAAAAATAAAAACGATGGATACAGTATATCATTTTGCTTCCTCCGCAACTTATCTTTTATCTAATGGAAGACCTATTATTTTCTTTCTTTCCTAAAAATGTAGAAAGATAAAAAAATAAATATCCCAAGTTCTAATTCAGCCTTTAATATCTTTTTTCTCCTGAAGTCCTTACAATGAATACAATTTATGCTAACACCTACGTAGACATATCACAAAGATGAAAGGGTTCTGTTTGAAAAAAAAGATTTTTCATTATTAGCTTCCCACATAGGAAGAGTTTAGTCTTGTTTCCGGAAACACAACATCTAAAAACTTTGTGAAGAGGAATGTTGCTTGGGGGAAAGAAAGATATTTGTACTTGGACATTTCTTACTAATTTATGGCTGACCATCCACTGAAATAACTTCAAATGCTTCACCTTTATATCCCTTTTCAGAAAAGATGGAGCACGAAATTTTAAAAATTGCTTTCCACACATAAATTATTATCCAAAACCCCAAAAGTATTAGCATGTATTTATAAGCAATGAAATGCAAAAGTTACTCACTGTAAGAAACCTGTCCTGTCTCTAGATTCCTAATGATGAACTTACTAAGATATTTCTCATGGATAAGATACTTAAGTCTTGGTTCTGAAATGAGAATAGTAATTATTTATCAGACTAAAATAAAAGAATAAAATGAACTTTTAAGGTTTTGCTTAGTTTTAAGACATGTGATATCATTCAGTAAAAACTGTGTAGCAAGATAATACATTTTCCTGATTTTTCAAAGATTTAGGTATCATTAAGTTGATCTTGTGGTGTCAACTGCAAAAAGGAAAGAGTGCCCAATACTTACTTTTAGTAGTAATATTTTGATTGTCCTTCAAATTACATACTTACTTACATATTTATTCACGTACTCAGTAAATATTCCGTGCCGGTTTCTATTTTTTCACTGTGGTCATGCTATCCCTTTTCTCATTTTGTTTTTGATACTTTAAAACACATACCATTAGGTAATATCTGAAGTGTTCTAACTGAACTGTAAATGACAGTCTGTTTCTCAATTTGATCTTTGGCTTCTGTAAGAATAAGTGCTGTATATTTTACTTATTTTGAGTTATTACTACCACTGCTTATACGGCATACTGTGGGTTGCTTCTTACTGTCCTACCCCTTTTCTTCCTTGTGAAAACAGACAGCTTAATTTTAGCTGAGCTAAAAGAATGTATTTTCAAGTCTCACTTAAAGTTAGATGTAATGATGTGATTACATGACAGACAAAAAATGTATAGGAAAACATAATTTTGTACCATTAAGAAATGAGGAAAACTAGCAAATAATTTCTTCTTTTGTTAATGACAGCATAATTTGTATAATATTAACATGCTGTCAATAACCAGCATAAATTTTAGTTATATAGTCAGTTCTCAATATTCCCAGTATTAATGTTTATAAAGTTGCTGTGAATGCAGAATTAACAGATACTGAAACATTGTTTCTATGGTAATATGTAAATAAATAAATTTATATCTGTATGTATGTGTGGGTACAAATAAACATACATATCTCACATAGATTGAATCTAAAAAAAAAGAAAACTCATCCTGGTAGATTCCATTGTCTTTATTTTACAAAAGAATAAATGAGATTCAGAAATGTTAAGGTGACTTGCCTGAGACAGTACCACTAACAGGTGCCAGAATTGGGATTCAAGTCCCATTCAACTGGAAGAACTAAAGCTTCTTCCACTACTCTGCATCAGCCTCTACCAGCTCCACCCTCTGGGAAAGCTAAAACCAGAAGGCAAAGCATGCCCTCGTTAGACATCAGCTGGAAACATGCACATCAGGCAACTCAAATCTACCACTGTTCTGTGTGTGTCTGCTAACTACCTAGAAATTGCCAAGTATTAATTTTGGGATTACAAACAAATGTTAATGTGTAGGATAATTTGCAAATACAGAATCTGCAAAAAAATGAGGTTTGACTGTATATACTGTTGAAGGCGCTGGATAGAAGGCAAAAACAGCAGAAACTGAAAGAGATTTCCACTGAAAAAAGTAATTACACTGGAGAGCATACACATTTATCTGCAAAAAACAGCATTCTTATTCATCTGAAAAGTGAGAGGTCAGAATTTACTGCTACCAGAGCAATTGGAAAATAAATGGGAACCTTCAGAAAATGAGAAGCCATAGTAGGAAAGCCAAAATATCTGCATAGAAATTTCCCTTATATCCTTTGGTAAAATTCTTAACTGAGTAAGGCAAGAGTGTGATTTAGCCCAGCAGAAATAAATAGGAATGCCAAAGGGTCTAAACAGAGATTTTGGAAACTCTGGAGTAAAAAAGCTTAAAGTTGAGAAATAATTTTTTCCAGCTGAATCATAAAACCAGTAATATTAAATGAAGATCTGCAGAAAAAAGGAAAATAATACCAGATGAAAATTCATATCTAGAGGAGGAAAGATAAAATGCTAAATATATGATGAAATGTAATTTACTATTTTGCTTTCTTTTTCAGATACTGTAAAGAAAATCAGTTGATTAAAATAAGTTATAATAATATGTTCTCAGACATATATGTTTAAATAAAATGCATGAAAACAATGGCAACAGTAATGACATGAGGAAGTTAAATGGAATTATAAGGCTAATAGAAAACAAATACCAAGATGGTAGACTTAAACCAGATATATCATTAATTTCATGACAATTAATGGATTAAAAAGTCAAAAAGACATGTATTGAAAGACTGGATTAAAAAAACAAGAAATAAATATGTCAATATGTTGTTTACAGAAAACACAAAACTTTGAATATAAAGACAGGTAAAATAATAGACATATTATAATGAATGTAAAGTAAAATATTTAGAAAACATATTTCATGCAAACACTAATGGGAAAAAAGCTGGTCTGGCTAGGTTTATCAACAAGAATTTAGAAAATAATGTCACAAGAGATAAAGTAGGTCATTTCAAAATAAAATCAAGCAACAGACCCTTAATAAGACCTAATAATCCTTAATGTATACACAGCTAATAACACAGTGAAAATTAATACAATGAAAGGCAAAGATGAACAAATTCACAATCATATTTGGAAATTTTAATCATTCTTAGGAGTTGATGAAAAAAGACAAGTAAGAAAATAGAATATTTTAATAATACTATTAACTGACTTGTTCTCATTGATATTTATAGAACACTATACCAACAATTGCTGGACACATAATGGTTTTCAAGTGGAACCATTTACAAAGTAAACCCTAGTCTGAAGAAATCACAATAAATTTCAAAGGATTTAAAAATATAGTCTTAACCTCTGACTACTCGGAGTTAAGTTACAAATCAAAATGAAAAAATACCCAAAACAAACAAATGTTTGACACTGAGCAGAACTTCCAAAGACCACACAGGTTAAAGAAAAATAAGGGGAAAATATGTGGAACTACTCTGAAGTGAAAAAAAAATTAAAAATAATTAAAACAACATATCAAAATGTATGGGATGTAGCTAATGCAATTCTTAGAGGGGAATTTATTTTTATTAAGCTCTTATAACACTAAAGAAGAAAAACAAAATAATAAGTTAAGATTTCTTTGTATATGTCTAGTTAAAGAACCAATCAAACCAAAGGAAGTAGTATTAGTAAAAAATAAAATAAATCAATAAAATACAAAGAAAACCTAAATAAATAAATATTAACTATCTAAAATCCTAATAAAATTGATATATTCCTAGACATAATAATCATAAAAATAAAAAAGAAAAAACATAAATGAACTATATCAGAAATGAAAGAAATCACTATATATCCTTGTATTAGTCTGTTTTCATGCTGCTGATAAAGACGTTCCCAAGACTGGGTAACTTATAAAGAATAAGGTTTAATGGACTCACAGTTCCACGTGGCTGGGGAAGCCTCAGAATCATGGTGAAAGGCACGTCTTACATGGCAGCAGGCAAGAGAGAGAGTGAGAACCAAGTGAAAGGGGAAACCTCTTATAAAACCATCAGACCTCATGAGACTTATTCACTATCCTGAGAACAGTATGGAGGAAACCACCCCCATGATTCAATTAACTCCTACCGGGTCCCTCCCACAACACATGGGAATTATGGTAGCTACAATTCAAGATGAAATTTGGGTGGGGACATAGCCAAACCCTATCAATCCTAAACAAAACTGAAAGATGGAAGAGATTATTATGAACACAATTGTAACAGTAAATTAAACAATTTATATAAAATCAACAAAGTTTTCAGAAAACGACTTACTAAAACTGACAAAACATAAAACAGAAAATATGAGTATATTTATATATTAAAATACAATAGTTTATCTAAGACTTTCAATATTCGAAACCATTTCATGACTTTAAAAAATGGAAAACTCTCTCCAGATCAGGAAGATAAAGGGCATCTACCAACGGAAAGAAGAAAGGAAAGAAAGAAAAAGAAAAAAAGAAAGAAAGAGGAAAGGAAGGAAGAAAGGAAGGAAGGAAGGAAGAAAGAGAGAGAAAGAAAGAAAGAGAGAAAACAGAAAAGAAAAGAAAACAAAGAGAAAGAAGGAAAGAAAGAAAGAAGGAGAAAGAAAGAAAGAAAAAGAAAGAAAGAAAGAAAGAAAGAAAGAAAAATAAAGAAGGAAAGAAAGAAAGAGAAAAGGAAGAAAAGGAAAGAAAACACTGTTAATAACAGCATCACAAGAGTTTCTTCCTCAGATCAGGAAAAAAGGCACTTACCACTTCTTTTTAACATTGAACTGAAGGTCTTAACCAGTGCAAAAGGGTTAAAAGTCTTGCAGATTGAAAGGATGCTGTCTTTATTAGGAAGCAACTTATGATCTATGCTGAAAATCCCATAGAATCAATAAAATCAAGCACTACAACTAATAAGTGAATTTAACAAGGCCACTATATATAAGGTCAAAGAAATTGTTACATTTTTGCCTATAGACAATCGATAATTTCAAAGTAAATATATACAGTTTACTGTAGGATCACACACACATACCCGCAAAATGAAACAGTTAAAATTAACAAACCCCCGTGTACTAAAAACTACAGAAAATTGCAGAAAGAAATTAAAGACATATTTGAATAAATATGTCATATTCAGAGTTGGCACATTCAATGTTGAGATTTCAATTCATTCCATGCCAGTTTATATTTTTAATGCAATACTAATCAAAATCCAGCAATTTTTTCTTAATTGACAATTTCTAAAAATTTATATGTAAATGCAAATAGCATAGAAGAGAAAACAATTTTGTAAAAGAACAAAATTGAAAGATTTATACCACTGGCTTGCTATGAAGCAACAGTAATTAAAATAGTTTGATATTCATATAAGGATGAACATATAGATTAACAGATTAGAATAAACAGTATCAAAATAGTTCTAAATGTGGTTATTGATTTTCAACAAAGGTACCAAAGTTATTCAATAAAGAATAGCCTTTCTATCAAATGATGTTGAAATCATTGGCTAACTTTATAGAAAAAGTAACCTCAACCTGTATTTCATACCACACACAAAAATTTACTGGGAAAAGATTACATATCTAAACTTAAAGCCTAAGACTATTAATTGCCCAGAATTAAATAAGGAAGAATCTTCTATGGCTAGAAAAATATATCTTAGAGGGAAGAAAAAGCACAAACTATTAAAGAAAACAATCATAATTAGGATTCAACAAAATACAAATTGTCTATTTTTCAAAAGACACCATTAAGAAATAAAACAAACAGCAGAATGGAAGAAAATTGCATCCAGAATATATAAGAAAATATTAAACCTCAATACATACTAATACCATGCAGTAAGAATACAAGCAACCTAATGTAAAGGGGCAAAAGATTTGAGCAGGAACTTTAAAAAATATATGAACAATTGGGACGTGAAAATAAGCTTAATAATGTCAATAATCATGGAAATGTGAATAAAAACCGTGAAACCATGAAACATCACTATAAACCACCAGAATCAGAATTCTGGAATCTGAAAGAGACAATACCAGCTTCATTGATTTGAAGCTTCTGGAACTCTCATGTACTGTTGGTGGGAATGTAAAATGGTACAACAACTTCAGAAATAATTTTTCAGTTTCTGATGAAGTTACACCACTTCGTTGTATGAATCACTCATTCTATTTTTAGTCATTTACACAAGAAAAGTAAAAGTATATTCCCATATAACAACTTCTATAAGCATACTCACATCAGCTTTAATTATAACATTCCAAAGTTGGAAAGAACCAAAATTTTCATTTAGAAGTAAATCAACAAACTATATTCATGTAAGGAAATAATATTAATCAAAAGAATAAATCATTTATTCTGATGCATATGACTACATGAATGAGTACACACTATTAGATTTTATTAATATAAAATTCTAGAGTAGCAGAGCTAAACTGTAACAAAGCAAATCAGTGGTTACCTGGGGCAGTGGCTATGAGGATTGACTGCAAAGGGCAAAAGAGAATATTCTGAGATGATACAAATATGTTATATCTTTATCTGGTAGTAATTTCATGCCCGTTTATATTTGTCAAAATTCATAAACTGCATATTTATCATCATTGCACTTTATTTTATAAAACTTTTGCCTCAATATACTTGAATAAAAGCAAGTATACACAGTGTTTTAAGTGCAACTTTACAGAATATAGACATAATCTAATGGTGATGTTTCAATCTCTTTTTTTCCATTGAAGAATTAGAAAAAAAAATCTCACTGGCTAAAGATGGAGATTAGAAACCTAAGGACACGTATTTTTAATTAGAAAATCAGATGGATAATATACGTAAGATTTCAATTGAATCTTTCTAATTATTAAAAAAAACTTTACCAGTAACATCAGAGTTTCAAGGTGAAAAAATTAAATAAAAAGAATTACTGTAAGAAGGAGGAGAAAGAGAAAGAGTTAGGAAGAAAAGGAGAGAGGGAAGAAGAGTGAGGAAGGAAGTGAAAGCAAATGTGAGAGCAAATAAGGGGAAAAGAAAGAAAAAGAAAGGGTGAGAGACACAGAGAGAAGGGAGGGAAGGGGCAGAAGCACTAAGGTAGAGGAGGAAAGAGGGGATGAGGGGAGAAAAAAGAAACAGGAAAACAGAGGAGATTAGAACCGAGGGGAGGGGAAAGACTGCTATTACAATGTTGCATTTTTAAAGTAATTCATAGTATTTACTGCATCCTAGGTAAAAACTTCACTGAATCTCTCAAATAAACAAAAATACGGTACATCAGTTTCCAGAAATGTTTCCCATTGAATTAGTTGTCTTTTACAGATGTGATAGATATACATGTACACCCACACACACACACACACGCTCACACACACGCACATATTTAGAATTTTCTTTTACTTCTATTAAAAAAAAAAGTCATTGATTTTAATAAGATATGAGAATGGTTACTTTAGAGGATGAGAGGATCTTATGACCCCAAACAAAACCAAACAATATATTTATTCTTAAAGAGTATACTGCATGTTAAGGTTATTGTTTAATTGTAATTTTCCATTCCATAATTTTCATCATAATAATCATAAATAGTATAGGTCACCAATATTGTTTTAATTTTCAAGAAATTAGTGAAAGGCTAAATGTTGTGGCTACATAGGATTCATGAGATTTTTTAAAATCTCAGATTAAGGTGAGAAATAATTGTTCTATGGCATATTTACAAAGCAACTGTTTCGGTACAATATTTTTGTCTTTTTCAGAAGAATGTATGCCTAAAATGGGACAGAATCTTCAGTGAAAATATTTCAGTGATATATGGTAAGTTAATACATTTCTATTATTGAGGGTAAGGGAGAATAGACAGAGGGCCAGAAAATTCTAAGCAGGGAGAGCATTGTCAGTTCAATCATTTTATGGTTAGTAACTACCAATTAACAAATATGTAACCCTTTGCCATTCTCCTATAAAGGTGCTCAGAAAACATATTATCTGCCATAAATATATTCAATTGTTTGTCCACTTAAAACAAAATTAAATAAAATTTTTAAAAACATGAGAGCTTAGAGAAGATGCCACTCCCTTTCTGTGAAATTAGCCAGGTCTTTTTTCTCAGTTACCAGATTTAACTGGCCGTTTGAAAACTAGTCTTCCACCATGAGGCAATTGTTCTGTTCTCTAACATCAGGTAATTAACCAGCTTTTCACTGCTCTAACAAATTGCCAAAACTCGGTGACTTAAAACAACACAAATGTATTATCTTATAGTTCTGGAGGTTAGAAGTCTGAATGGGTCTCATTGACTAAAATCATATTGTTAGTAGAGCTATATGCCTTTTGGTAGCTCAAGGGGAGAATCAATTTCCTTGATTTTCCTAGGTTCCAGAAACTGCCTACATTCCTTGGCTTGTGACTCGCTTCCATCTTCAAAGCCAGCAATGGCTGGTCCTGTCTGTTTTACTTGATATCATTCTGTCACTGACTACTCAGATCCCCTTCCAATTCTAAGGACTATGTGATTATATTGAACCCATCCAAAGTATACAGGATAATCTACTGATTTCAAGGTCAGCTGATTATCAATCTTAAATTAACCTTTAATATCTACTAAAAGATTATTTATCTAGAAAGGTCTTTGTGTGTTATTCTGTCATTTATTACATTTATCACATGTTATAATTATGTATTTATTTGTCTGGTTATTAGTTGTCACTTTTGAGGTAAACCACTTAGCTCTGAGCTTCAGGTTTCTCATCTCTAAAATGAGAAAATAGTAACTTTTCTGGTTTTCTCACAGGATTACATGAGGGTTAACTTTGGAAACATCTAAACCCCACAGAAATGTAAGGGATTTTTTGCAATTAGGCTACATTTCCTAAGTCAAAGAGAATAATGCCTGAGAGCATTATATGGAGCCAAACAGTGGACAGAGAAGTTTTAATGTCTAAACATCCTCCTTTTTAATTTATCATTTATCCAGAAGCTTGCTTAGACTAAATTAATAAAGTTTTACCCAATCTCAGGCTTTTTGCCAGTAGTTCTCTTATCACTCCATAACACAGCAGGTAGTCAAAGTGCCTTCTAAAAGGAAACTGGCTTGGGGAAGTTGCAACCAGTTTAATATCCTCAGCATTTCATAAGTGACATCCAGAATCTTCTTATTCCAAGTGTCATGACTCTAAACCTTGATATTAGTCACATGCCTTGAGAGAAAACTGTGTAATTAAAACAATTCCGTTGAAACTGCCCTTTATTTATGTATTGTTGGTAGAAACTACACGGAGACATAATATTTTGTATTACTGATTTTTCATAGGAGAATTGCAAATACAAGCAAGGCATTCATTTTTAAAATAACTTTCAACTCTCAACCAGATTTTCTCTGAATTTAATTATAGTCCATTGGTAGAAAAAAATTGTAGAAATGTCAGAAATGGTGGGTATCAATTGAGAGAGGTAATAGCAGCTTAGAAAAATCTTATCTCTGTTAATTGCAATTGTATAATTCTTATCTCAGCTATATTCTGCAGATTTGCCATTCATCTTACTTTGTGCTGCCTACAAGCTCATTGCCTAGAAGAATAAAAATAAAGAAATGTAATGCAGAGGAATAAAAATAAAGAAATGTAATGCTTTTTCTTAAAGTCTCTAAAGCATTTTTTTGGTGAAACAAAAACTATTTTTTTCATTTTATGCTTTATAAAAAACAGGTGATGTATGCTTCCATTATTATATAAATATTGTGCATGCTACTGTCAAGAAAGTAATTATTTAACCCATTGAAAGAAAACACACTCAAAAAAATTATCTCGGGTAGATAACCTTTGTTACCCTTAAGTGTATGCATGATATGGAGTGGAGAGGGAAGACTTATGGCTATAATACATGTCCAACTTAACATGCATGCAATTGAATTAGCTTTTCACAGACTGGGTCTTTATTTGTTTTATAGATAATCCAAGACACTGTGGTCATTCTTTAGCAGAAACTAATCTTAATTTTAGAAATACTATTTGGACAGTCAACTATATAATCTTAAGGGGCTTCTGTAAATTACTTAAAGTCTGTCTTCGAATGTCTTTGCAACTAGCCAAATGCCAATATGAGTTTTGTTTTGGGTTTTACTTTGCATGAGATAAGGGTTACACTAAAAAAAAAAAAAAAAAATTACCATCTGAAATTACCATCTAGTAGTATCTTAACCAATCACTTCTCATCAAGAGACATAGTAGAGAAGTTGATCCTAAGGGAGTAATAAAATGCTCATAAAATGTTTTATAAATAATTATTTATTAAATAATATTCAATAACAAAAAACTTCATTTCAGGCACTATATGAGGTGCTTGAATGAAACTCAGTATAATTATGAACATAATATCCCAACCGAGGGACTCTGCTACAGAGAAATGTCTTGTAAAGGTATTAAATTAGAAGTTTTGGAGCACACCAGAGAAAGAACTATGGAATTCATCATCTGATTTTCACTTAGTAAATTTTGTCATCAGGCTTAGAAGCATCTACAGATAGAGTTACCCAAAATACAAATAATAAAATTTCAAGATTGTCTACAGCTGCTGAAATTCATTCACTATTCCAAGAAGAAATGCATCTGCTCTATTCCTTTTCATACAAGTATAATTGCAATGAGGCTTGGTGCGTATTCATAATTTTCCCCTTTTTTGCACACTATTTTGAAAGTTTTCTCTTGATCTGGGTCTGGAGGACACAAAAATATCCCAATTTTTACTAAATTATCTGTTTGAATCACAGATTCAACTGGAAACTGGCAAATCACCAACCTTTTATAGACCACATCAGTATTCTGCCCAGTACGTTTGGTATTAAGTAATGAATTTGACAGAGTCAATGTTTTCAAAGTTTAGTGCCATGTAAGTGTCTGCTATTTGTGCTTATTTTCTCAAGATCTCTCTAAAGCACATATGCATTGTACAAACAGTGTTTAAATAAGGAAAGCATCCATTAATATTTGTATATCATGCATGTTTCTATAAGTTATATAATTTCATCCTCCCAACATTTGAAAATATTATTATAAACTTAATTGTTGCTGTGGAAAATTTCATAAAATGAGTAAAATATTTGCTTCATCTAGATTTAACAATTATCAATTCACAGACAACAGGATAACATTGGTATTGCCATCAAATCACTCACCATGGATTGCTTTGACACAAATACAAATCTTATTTCATTCATAGATATTTTCAGTGTGTATCTTTAAAGACAGTGATACTTTTGTAATCATAAACACAATGCTATTACCACACTTAAAATAAAGTTTATAATAATTGCTAACTTCATCAATAACAGTCCATGTTCACATTTCTCTGAATACCTAATTTATTTCAGTTTGTTTGTATCAGGATCCAAATATTGTCCATAAATTTCAATTCACTGGGCTTTTTTTTGGCCTTACATATAATCTATACATCCTCACCCCTTTATTTTTACTTGCAATTTATTTGTTGATGGGTCAAGTAATTTGTCCCATAAAGCTTTCCATAGTCTAGATTTTTCTAAGTACATCTACCACTGCAGTGTTTCTCTGCCACTGTATTTTCTGTATATTTGTTTTTATATGAAAAAACATAAACTTTTTAAAGGAATACATCATAGGTGTTACTGTATAGTTTCCTGATGATGTACATTGTGAAATAATAAGAAGTAGATATATTGATCTCTAACATTAGTCCCTAGCATAGAGCTCCTAAACCCTTGTGACTTCCTGGGTTGATAAAATCGTCTGTGTTCTGATGAGGGGTCTCTTGGTGTGCTGTCAGATGAAGACTGGTCACCAGAAAGACTGCGATGTAACAAGGACTAGACATTAGTTATATTCCAATTATATTATTTATTTTTAAATATAACCCAAAATATTTTATGAAGATACTTCACTCATCAGTTATAGGCTTATGCTGAGATATAGTTTATACAAGAAAAGCAAGATAAATGTTTGGTTTTTTAACCTTCTTCCAGTTATAAAAATAGTGAATTTGCCTCCTAACATTATCCAAAGATATTTTATGTATCATCATGAACTATTGCATTTAATCATATTTGTTGAATTCCAAACCCTTGTAATGATTGCACTGTAGAAGATGAATTGGTTGTAGAGGAAGAATGTGGCTATTAATAGAATCTGCAGGACTTTTAGATGACTCTAGGAGCATGTGATTGCTATGAACTGAATTGTGTCCCCTCAAAATTCATATGTTGAAGCCCTATTCCCCATTGTCACTAAATTTTGAGATAGGGCTTTTATGAGGTAATTAAGGTTAAATGAAGTTATAAGTGTTGTGCCCTAACCTGATAGGACTGGTTGCCTTATTAGTAAAGGAAGTGATCTCTCCTCACCCAACTCTATATGCATGCACTGAGGAAAGGTCATGTGAGAACACATCAGAAAGGCAGCTGTGCAATCCAGGAAGAGAGCCCTCACAAGATACCAAATTTGTTGACACCTTGATGTTGGATTTCAGCCTTCAGAACTGAGATAAAATAAATTTCTCGTCTTTAAGCAATCCTGACTATGGTATTTTTAATGGCAGACAGGATCGACAAATACAGCGATAAAATAGACAAGATTAAATAGTAGCAACTCTCCATTCATTCTATGAGGCATAATACGTTAATTAGGAAGAAAAGTCACTTCTGTATGTGCAGTCCCTCCGAATGACTTCTTCCCACTCAGAGGGGGCTTAGAATAATCTCTGGGTTGTTTCACAATTTCAGGTGCTCAACCATCATCAATCAGTTCTCATATTGTCTCTTGGTTTCTAGATTATTGAGGTTCACTAATTTATTTTTAAAATGTTTATTGAACACCACTTATTTTCCAGAGACTGGGCCACTTGTTAAACAGGAAAATATATAGCCTACACCTTATGGAGAAAAAGAATCTTCTTGTTGCTCCTGACTCAATTAAGTGTATGTAATTTTAGTGCCTCTAGCTTTTCAAATATCTTATTGCTCAAATTGGAGACTGGGCATAGAAAAAGGGTAGAATATTGCAGTATTTTCTTCCACATGTAGCATTAATGGTGAGAGTTCTGAACTACAGTTGCTGCATCCTAAATTCGTCTTCTCTCTATGGGGAAAGTCCATGAAACCTCATTTAGTTCCTCTCTGAAACTGGACATTGAGATGGGAGTATGCCTAAGAACAAAAATACTAAATTACTTATGATTTTTATTACTACAAAATTGGTATTTGAATGACACTGTTCAAATAGACTGAGGAAATTCACTAGTAACATAGAAGTAAATCACTTTTGACTGAATAATATGTTCATTAGACTAAAAATATTCAATTCTTAGTCAGCACATATTTAGATGAGAGATCAATGTGCATTTGTAAATTAGTCATCCCTTGTTCCTTCTCTATAAAGACTGAAATCAATTATTAACTGTGAAAGAAATGGAACTTTCATGAGATTTGAACCTTGGAGGATAGTGATAGGCTGTTAGGTGTTTTAAAATATAAGCATTTGCTTTTATATTCTAATGAATATCTAGAAGTGGTATATTTTCAGCTCTTACTAACAGAAAAACAGATCATCAGTTCAGGTTATATGTCATTTTCTGTTTCCAGTGTGTTTATATCCAACAAATGAAAGCAAAATGCTTTAGTGATAGGAAATGCATCTATTTTCTAATCAGAGAGGTGTGGGAGAGATGAAAGCATTGGCTAGTGCTAGCTCTGAATGGCTGTTATCATGCCATGATGTGACTACTTAAGTGGGGGAAACATAATAAGGAGAAGGAGATAAGCCGTTGAGTTAGAAGTGGATGTAAAATAGATATGTCACTCAGAATGTTTCTCAACATGCTACAAGCATCCAAACAGCAGAAAATTGTTTCTCAACATCCTACAAGCATCAAAACAGCAGAATAAATACACAGTAAGGAGCCCCAGTATCCCATATGATATGACATTTGACCTTTGCCATTTTACTTTTAAAATGGTTCCAATTTGGATAATAAATTATGTCAATATAAACTATATATAATAATGTAAAGAGTAATTAGGTATAATTAATTCTAAATTAGCACATCTAAATTTTTCACCTAAAATCTTATTCCCAGGGAAGAAATTACTTTAAGAAAGTATTTGACTTAGTTTTGCCCTCTGACACTGCTATTGTCCTGACTTTTAATCTTCTGAACATTGAAGTCCAAATTGCTGTCTTCTTCTCATATGAAACTCATATTAAACTTTAAATTCCATCATTATATTAGGCCAAATATATACCTTCCTGTAGCTGTATTTCTTAACATTATACTCAGCAAAGAGGATCAATTAAATTCTGTTCTTCAATCTATTATAGAATAGATTAGATATAAGCAACCGAGTAGGACAATAATATTTGATAATGTATATAAGGACCTATCTTGTTAGACAAAGGAGAGGACCATTTGGGAAACATCCTACATTTAGATTTCAATGATGCTTAGTATTCTGGTTATGTTATGACTAGTGATAATTTCATTAACCTTTGTAAATGTCCATTTCCCCATGAGTCAAAAAAAAAATGAAAAAGAAAGATCAAGAGAGAGAAAGAAGGAAGGAAGGAGAGAGAGAAAAAAAAAGAAGAGGAGGAGGAGGATGAGGAAGAAGAAGAAGGAGGAGGAGGAAAGAAAGAAGGAAGGAAAGAAGGAAAGTAAGGAAAGGAAGGAAGGAAGGAAGGAAGGAAGGAAGGAAGGAAGGAAGGAAGGAAGGGAGGAAAGACTTTTTACTTTTTACAGAGTATTTATTTATAAAAACAAAAGAAATGACTATGTTGCATGGAGGAGCTTACTAAACTTGTAGCATTTGGAGATGAATCTGCTCCTATCAGTTGTTATATCACGGACAAGTATATTTAAGTCTACTGAAAATTTTGAAACCATCTCTAATTATGTGATGACCAAGAACATGAACATGAGTTGGGCAGAAGAGAAATAGTTATTTGAAATTTTAAAAATCATCATTTCTTATTTCTCCTAATAATGTTCCCAAAATTCAGAATTAAGGAGCTCAGTGCACTGACTGCTGTGACCCAAGTAGCCTCAGGTCAGTTGATAGAAGCTAGAATTGTCACTAACTCTGGAAGTGACCTTTGCCTCAAGAAGAGTGCTAAGAAGTTATTCTTAAAGCCAACATAAATTAAATGGTGTTTTTATACATGTAGTCTGCTCTCTTCATTTACACAATTTTTTTAATCTTCGTAGGTATATATCAAGTGTATGTATTTATGGGCTACATGAGATGTTTAGATACAGGCATGCAATGCATAATAATCACATTATGAAGAATGGGGTATCCATCTCCTCAAGCATTTATCCTTTGTGTTACAAAAAATGCAAATATACTTTTTCATTAATTTAAATTATAAAATTAAGTTATTATTCACTATAGTCACTCTGTTCTGCTATCAAATGTAGGTCTTATTCATTCTATCTTTTTGTACTCATTAAACATTCCCACCTTTCCCTTAACTCCCTACTCGCCCTCTCAGCCTCTAGTAACCATTCTACTACTCCTATGTCTATGAGTTCAATTGTTTTAGTTTTATATTCCACAAATAAGTAAGAACATATGATGTTTGTCTTTCAGTGCCTGACTTATTTCACTTAACATGATGATCTCCAGTTCCATTCATGTTTTTGCAAATGACAGGATCTCATTTTTATGGCTGAATAGTACTCCATATATATATAATATATATATATTATATATATATATAATTTCTTTACTTATCTGTTGCTGGACATTTAGGTTGCTTCTAAATCTTAGCTATTGTGAATAGTGCTTCAAAAAACCATGGGAGTGGAGATATGTCCTGGATATACTGATTTCCTTTGTGAGGGAGGTGGTATATACCCAGCAGTGGGATTACTGAATCACATGATAACTCTATTTTTAGTGTTTTTAGGAAACTCCAAACTATTCTCCATAGTGGTTGTACAAATTTACATCCCCATCAACAGTGTGTGAGAGTTTCCTTTTCTTTACATCCTTACCAACATTTGTGATTGCCTCCCTTTTTGATGTAAGCCATTTTAACTGGGGTGAAATATTATCTCATTGTAGTTTTGATTTGCATTTCTCTGATGATCAATGATGTTGAGCATCTTTGCATAAGCCTATTGCCATTTGTATGTCTTCTTTTGAGAAATGTCTATCTGGATCTTTTGCCTATTTTTCGATTGGATTATTAGATGTTTCCTTTTAGAGTTGTTTGAGCTCCTTATATATTCTGGTTATTAATCCCTTGTCAGATGAGTAGTCTGCAAATATTTTCTCCCATTCTGTGGGTTGCTTCCTCACTTTGTTGATTGTTTCCTTTGCTGTACGGCAGTTTTTTTGACTGATGTGATCTGATGGTTTTATAAGGGGCTTCCCACTTCACTGGGCACTAATTTTTCTCTTGCTTGTCACCATGAAAGACGTGACATTGCTTCTCATTCGCCTCCCACCATGATTTTGAGGCCTTCCCAGCCATGTGTAACTGTGAGTCAATTAAATTTGTCTTTATAAATAACCCAGTCTCAGGTATGTCTTTATTTATACATGTGAACAGATTAATACACAAGCTATTGAGGAATTAACATGTGAGCTGAACCTTGAAAGATATAGAGGACTTGGCCTGTATATGATGCTAGGAGGGAAGAACTTTGCATACAGAGAGAATATCAATTATATATCATTAAAATGGTACTTAATGGAAAATAAGTGATGACATGCAAATATCCTGTTGATGCAATATCACAAAGGATTAAGCAGGACACAAAAGTGTGTATGTGCGTGTGTGTGTGTCCAGTCTACTTGACAAATATTCTTCTCTGTGTGAAAAATTTTAAAAAGAACTTTGTACAAAAAAAATGGTTGTGCTGAGGTATAGAATTATTGAAATTTTCCCCTATTTTTATTCTGAATAATTTAAAGTCAATAGTCTATATTTAAAACTTTGCCCTAGAAGATGGTTGACTACCCTTCCCTGTCTCTAGTAACCACTATTCTACTCTTTGCTTCTATTAGATCAACTTTTTTAGCTTCCACATATGAATGAGAACATGGGGTATTTATCTTTCTGTGCCTGGTTTAATTTGTTTAATTCTCTAGGCTCATCCATATTTCACAAATGACAGAATTTCATTTTTTATAGCTGAATACTACTTCATATGTACATGTGTTATATTTCCTTTGTCCAGTCATCTATTAATGGACAGTTAGGTTGATTCTATATTTTAGCTATGAGCAATGAATATGAAGGTGTGGGTATTTTTTTAATATACTGATTTTCTTTCATTTGGATAAATATCCAGTCATGGAATTGCTGGGTTGTATGGTAGTTCTATTTTTAGTTTTTTGAGGAATCTCCATACTGTTCTCCCTAATGGCTGTACTTTTTTACATCCCTACCAACAGTGTATAACAATTTCCTTTTCTCCACATACTTACCAGCATTTATTATTTCTTATCTATTGATAATAGCCATTCTAACAGGGATGAGATCATATCTCCTTATGGTTTTTATTGGCTTTTCCTTGATGATTAATGATGACCAGCATATGTGTGTGTGTGTGTGTGTGTGTGTGTGTGTATATATATATGTGTGTGTGTATATATATGTGTGTGTGTGTATATATATATATATATCCTTTGCCGATCTTTAATAGGATTATTTGGATTTTTTCTGTGAGTTGAGTTCCTTCTATATTCTAGATATTTGTTTCTTGTCAAAATATTTGAAGATATTTCTCTCATTCTACAGATTGTCTCTTCACTCTATCAATTGTTTCCTTTGCTGTGGAGAAATGTTTTAATTTCATATAGTCTTACTTATATATTTTTTGGTTTTTGTTACCTGTGATTTTGAAATCTTACCCATAAAATCTTTAACCAGTGTCCTGAAGCATTTCCCCTATGTTTTCCTCTGGTAGTTTTATAGTTTTTGGTATTAGATTTAAGTCTTCAATCTATTTTGAGTTTATTTTTCCATAAGTTGAGAGATATTGGCCTAGTTTCACTCTTCTGCCTATGGATATTCAGTTTTCCCAACACTGTTTATTGAAGAGGCTCTCCTTTCTCCAGTGAATGTTCTTGGTGCCTTTGTCAAAAATATGTTGGCTATAAATATAAGGATTTATTTCTGGATTCTCTATTCTCTTTCATTTGCCTATGTGTCTGCTTTTTAGCCAGTACCACACTGTCTTGGTTACTATACCTTTGTAGTATATTTTGAACTCTGGTAATGTGATGCCTCCAACCTTGTTCTTTTTTATCAGAATGCTTTAGCTCTTTAAAGTCTTTTGTGGTTTCATATTAATTTTAGAAATGTTATTCTCTTCCTGTGAAGAATGTCAGAAAGCTAGATGAGAGGGTTTTGAATGCTTCCAAAACAAAAAAGATACATTTTTGAGGTGATGAATAAGCTAATCACTCTGAATTTATTAAACATGGTATACATGTATTAAAATATCACTCTGTATTCCATAATATGTACAATTATTACACATCCTCTAAAAATAAAATAAATAATTGTCTCTACTCTTTTGAATATCTATAATGTAAATAATTCCCTAAAGACCACATATTCTTCAAACAGTCATACTCAGTTTCCATAGCATAGACATAAAACAAGGGAAATTGAAACTCATCATTATTGGTTATAGAAACCTACCTATATTTTAAATTGATTCTTCAAAGTGACAAATGAACACACAATGTTAACAGAATAGAAATAGTAACAAGGGGTAAAGACATCTTCAAACTAAAAGAAATTGTGTCTAAAATATAAGTAATTACCCAACTCTAGGTTTTTTAAATATTTTTTCTAGCTACTTATTTCTTACAGTTTCTTATAGTCTCTTATCTAAAACTGCATGGGAATTTATGCAACTAACATCTAAAAAAGATACTAAAACAATAACCAATTTTTAAACAATAGATTAATCAGTTCTGAATTATGAATTTGGATTGTCATCATGTCCATGGCATCAAGAAAATTTACTTGTTTGCAGAATTTTGTCCACTTGAGATTAGTTTATTTACGTCAAAACATATGGAAATATAAAATATAAGAAAACCTGCCTTTAGCGATATAATAGCTAAGTAGTAGCTATAGTAAGACTTACTTTCAACAAAAATGTTCCTAAATTTTTTACTTCAGTACACACTGCATTATAAATGCATTTCTTGCTGGCATATTAAAGGTTATATCTCAACCAAATTGGTGGTGACTTTGCTACTGTTGCTGACTATCCGGTTAGGGTTCCTGTGAACCTAGTCTCTGATATTTAATATCCTGCACATGAAGCTGATAAAAAATTTACAAATTCCAAAATTTGTCAATTCGATTTATTTGTGACATCAAACTCACCTAGCAATACCTATCTAATATATTCTCATTAATTGGCCATGATTATTAATTGGCTATTGTCTAAAGTAATACACATTTCAAGACTATTTTGTTATTTGTGGCATATAGAATGACACAAAGTACCATGTTTGGAACAAGGGAGGCCATCTTAGCTGTTTATGAATGGTTAAACGAAATAATTAAAGCCTTTTTGTACAAAGTACCAAGATGGGGATTAAATTCAAACTAAAGAAAATACTTTGTATTACCTAAGTTGATATAAAGTACCTAGATACTGGAAAATGCAAATCAAAACCACAATGATATATCATCTCACACCAGTCAGAATGGCTACCATTAGAAAGTCAAAAAACAACAGATGATGGTGAGGCTGCAGAGAAAAGGGAATACTTATACACTGTTGGTAAGAATATAAATTAGTTCAGCCACCATGAAAAGCAGTTTGAAGATTTCTCAAAGAACTTAAAACAGAACTACTATTTGAACCCACAATCCCATTACTGACTATATATTCAAAGGAAAACAAATTGTTCTACCAAAAAGACTCACGTATTCATCATAGCACTATTTACTATAGCAACGACATGGAATCAACCTAGGTGTCCATCAGTGGTGGACTGGATAGAGAAAATGTGGTACAGATACACCACGGAATACTATACACTCATAAAAAAGAATGAAATCATGTCTTTTGCAGTAACACAGATGTAGGTGGAGGCCATTATCCTAATTGAATTAACTCCAGAACAGAAAACCAAATACCATATGTTCTTACCCATACATGGGAGATAAACACTGGGAACTATGGACATAAAGATGGCAACGATAGACACTGGAGACTACTAGAAGGAGGAGTCAGGGAGAGGTCAAGGATTAAAAATCTAACATCTTTATACTATACTCAGTACCTGGGTGACAGAATTCATAACCCAAACCTCAGCATTATGCAATATACCCAGGTAACAAACCTGCATATGCACCCCCTGAATCTAAAATAAAAGTTTAAAAAGTTATATATATATATATATACACACACACACACACACACACATTATATACATGTTTTCTTATGTATATATGTTTTCTTGTTTGTATATATGCATATGTATATATCTTATGTGTATATATGTATATATGTATGTATATGTATATATCTTATGTGTGTATATATGTGTGTATATATATGTTTTCTTTTTTAACTTTTATTTTAGATTCAGGGGGTACATATGCAGGTGTGTGTGTGTATATATATATATATATATATATATATATATATATATATATATCTCAATCACAGAGAGTGATGTCAGTGAAGATGGTAGAGTAGCAAGTGCCAGGAATCTGTCCCTTTACCTGGAAAACAACTATGCTGGCAGAAATGGTCTGACGTGATTATTTTGGAATGCTGGAGTTAATGTAAACACTTGCTTGCAGCTTCCAGGGGAAAACATTGCTTATCAATTGCTGTTAATTTCAGCCCATTTCAGCCATTAGCTTATTTCCACCCCTCATTTCCTTAGAATGCAGCTGTGGGTATCCAAACTCATCTCTACCATGGATTGATGGAGTCAGGGTGAGCAAAACAGATGTTCTCTTCCAACTATCAGGGTTCCATGTTCTGCTTGTGAATTGATGCTTCTAATGGCTAAGGTGCAAGCAACCTGGCTGACCACCATGTAATGAAAAATTGATCAAAGAACAAAACTTTACAGGTAAAACTATAGATATTAATGTGACACCAAAAGCAGAGACAGTAACAACAATATCAAAAATAGATAAATTAGACCATATCAATATTAAGAACTTTTATACATCAATGTATGCTATCAAAAAATTGAAAAGACTACCTACTGACAGACTGAATGGGAGAAAATATTTGCAAATTATTTATCTGATAAGTAGTTAACATCCAGAATATATTAAAAAAAAAAACTCCTACAACTTAACAACAAATAACCCAATGAAAAAATAGACAAAGGTTGCTACCACAAAATACAACAGATCATAAGAAGCCACAATGAAAAATTATATGGCAACAACCGGATAAACTAGAAGAAATGGATAAATTCCTAGAAACAAATAAGTCATCATAAAGAAACACATACACAGTCTCTTTTCCCATGTAAAGTAATACATTTACAGATTCAGGAAATTAGGACATGGACATATTTGAGACATCATTATTAGCCCACTATAAGCACATAAAGATGTGATTTTTTTTTTCTTTTGTGACGGAGTCTCACTCTGTCACCCAGGCTGGAGTGCAGTGGCACGATCTTGGCTCACTGCAAGATCCGCCTACTGGGTTCACGTCATTCTCATGCCTCAGTTTCGCAAATAGCTGGGACTACAGACACCCGCCACCATACCTGGCTAATTTTTTTGTATTTTTAGTAGAGGTGGGGTTTCACTGTGTTAGCCAGGACGGTCTCAATCTCCTGACTTTGTGATCCACCCACCTCGGCCTCCCAAAGTGCTGGGATTACAGGGGTGAGCCACTGTACCTGGCCAAGATACGATTTTTTTTTTTTTTTTTTTTTTTTTTTTGAGACAGACTCTTGCCCTATGACCCAGGCTGGAGTACAATGGCACTGATCTCGGCTCACTGCAGCCTCTGCCTCCTAGGTTCAGACGATTCTCCTGCCTCAGCCTCCTGAGTAGCTGGGATTACAGGCGCCCACCACCACGCCCAGCTAATTTTTGTATTTTTAGTAGAGACGGGGTTTCACCATGTTGGGCAGGATGGTCTCGATCTCCTGACCTTGTGATCCACCTGCCTTGGCCTCCCAAAGTGCTGGGATTACAGGCATGAGCCACTGTGCCCAGCCAAGATATGAAAGTTTTAACTGAGAAAACAACATCTATGTAAGCAGTTAGTTTGATTTGGCCTAATGATTATAGCATTCAAATGAGTAAAATAAGCTCTTGCCTAGGTTAATTAAGTCATCTTTTTGGCTCTGATAATTACTGCAAATTAATTGTGCTGATAAACTGGGGCACTTTGGCTTTTTCCTATAAAGTGCAATCTATGCTGTAATATAGTAATCAATAATTGGTAATGAAATAACCATAGACAAATGCTTAACTTGAAACTTCTAGAAAAAGACAGATACAATGACAATATCAATAAGATGAATCTCTTTGGAAAATAGTTATTGTTACCACACACATTTCAATTTTGTGTATTTAATTTCTACTAATAACCAACATCTATTTTTTATTTATGACACATGACACATAAGGCTATTATTTTTTTGCAAGAGAGTGCCACTCTGTTGCCCAGGCTGGAGTGCAGTGGTAACAATCTTGGCTCACTGCAACCTCCACCGCCGGGGTTCAAGCAATTCTCAGGCCTCAGCCTCCTGCGGAGCTGGGACTACAGGTACTCACCACCATGCCTGACCAATTTTTGTATTTTTAGTAGAGACAGGGGTTCCCCCAAGTTGCCCCAGGCTGGTCCTGAACTCCTGACCTTAAGAGATCCACCCACTTAGGCCTCCCAAAGCTTTCAGATTACAGGCGTGAGCCACTGCAACCAGCCTCCATTGAACATTAAGGCTTTTCTTAAGCATTAATCATTAAGGCTTTTCTTAAAGATCCTTAAGGCTTTTCTTAAGTTTTCTAGCATAGAAGTGAATATTTTAACCATAAAAGTATCGTTTTAAATGCAAATCTAATGAACTGGACTATCATCTTTGACCCATAAGAAAATTAAGTGAGAGAAAATGTTTTGAGCAATATATTTTATTATTTATAAAATATTTTAATACTCAAAATTCTCACTATTTGCAAATAGGCTTTCTGATAAACCTGTGCTTTACTTCCTATAAAGCTGATCAAGTAACACCCAATGTCAGTTGAGATGGGATGTGGTGACTGGGGAGATGAATGAAGAGAATGTCAGATTCTCTTTGTAATTCACCACTCCCCTAGAGGGACATTTGTAAATTCCATGTCTTCTAAAATCTAGCGATAACTCTTTAGGCAAATGCCTTTTTTTTGTGTTATAAACAATGGGTGCTATCTCAGCACCAAGTCTTTTTTTTTTTTTTAATTTATTTATTATTATTATACTTTAAGTTGTAAGGTACATGTGCATAACGTGCAGGTTTGTTACATATGTATACTTGTGCCTTGTTGGTGTGCTGCACCCATCAACTCGTCATTTACATCAGGTATAACTCCCAATGCAATCCCTCCCCCCTCCCCCCTCCCCCCTCCCCATGATAGGCCCCGGTGTGTGATGTTCCCCTTCCTGAGTCCAAGTGATCTCATTGTTCAGTTCCCACCTATGAGTGAGAACATGCGGTGTTAGGTTTTCTGTTCTTGTGATAGTTTGCTAAGAATGATGGTTTCCAGCTGCATCCATGTCCCTACAAAGGACACAAACTCATCCTTTTTTATGGCTGCATAGTATTCCATGGTGTATATGTGCCACATTTTCTTAATCCAATCTGTCACTGATGGACATTTGGGTTGATTCCAAGTCTTTGCTATTGTGAATAGTGCTGCAATAAACATACGTGTCAGCACCAAGTCTTTAATCAGACTGTCTTCATTGATAATTGAACCTATTCACCATACCTTCTTAGAATATCTAATATCATTGCAGAATAACAAATGTACTTTCTCCTACACATTGAACTGTCACTCCAAGAAAACTAAAACTACTTCAGAGTATTACAATTATTTCTTTTACTCATGACCTGGAATAAATAATATTTAACCAATATAAATTACTTTTAAATGAGTCATATTTTTAATTTATTTTAAAGAAGATGAATATTCATTAAAAAAAATTTCTGGGAAGATATTATTTGGAGCAAGCATTCCAGGAATCTCTTCTTCTATATTCCCATTAAAATACACATTAATAATAAAAATAGTCTCCATGTCTTAAAACTTACTATATAGGCCGGGCGTGGTGGCTCAAGCCTGTAATCCCAGCACTTTGGGAGGCCGAGACGGGCGGATCACGAGGTCAGGAGATCGAGACCATCCTGGCTAACACAGTGAAACCCCGTCTCTACTAAAAAAATACAAAAAACTAGCCGGGCGAGGTGGTGGGTGCCTGTAGTCCCAGCTACTCGGGAGGCTGAGGCAGGAGAATGGCGTAAACCCGGGAGGCGGAGCTTGCAGTGAGCCGAGATCCGGCCACTGCGCTCCAGCCTGGGCGACAGAGCAAGACTCTGTCTCAAAAAAAAAAAAAAAAAAAAAAAAAAAAACTTACTATATAACGGGCACTATGAGAGATACAACATTTTTTTTAACTCATTTAATTCTTACAACAGGCTTTTGAAAGAATGAAACTGAAAGTCTTGGATATGAACTTCCTAAAGTTACTAAGCTACAAAATGGCAAAGCTCGGATTTTGACCTAAATCTGTCTGACACCAAAGTCTAATTGCTTAAAGCATGCAAGCAGAAAAACACTAATTGGCTTGAAAGTTAGTACCAAGCATAAACAATATTCAAGCTCCAGTTTCCATTTATAATGATTAAAGTATAAATGAAAACAAATTTTCAAAATTCTAAGATAAATTCAGACCTTTAAAATTAAAATGTTGAATGACATTGAAATGCTTATTGTATTTTAAAACCTTACATGCTGAGACACATACAAAGACAAGGTATATATCACCATCAGAGCAGTATATATTTCCGTTATACAGAAACAAATATCTAAGATAATAACAAAACTCTTCCTCAAGAATATTTTAAACTATTTAGAAACAAATAAAATCAGAAAGTGAATTCCTGATGCACCTTCTACCTTAAACCCCTTCTTAACTTGGAGGTGAAAGAATAACCTTGTGACCAAAAACTAAGAAGTCAGCAGTTCCTACAAAATTAGTTTCATAAGAACTCAACTTCAATTGTTAAATGACATCTCAAAGTGACCTGTTGGATCTTAAGATGTATAATTTTTCCACACAAATGTTTCAAGTAATAGAAGCTCTCAAAGTGCAGTATTTTATTGTTATAGTTAGAATGACTACATATTATATCACTAAATCAAGGAAATTTAGAAGTGACAGGAGGCACTGCTGATAACTGTGTCAGAACAAAAGTGAAATACGGTTGTCGTGGGCAAACCAGGGCATATGGCCACCCTAAAGACATCATGTCTACAGGAGACACAATAGCTAAAGGATTATATATCCCCAGTGATACATAAGCAGGACAAGAAAAGAAATGAAACCAAGATAAAATAGATTGTTAATTAATATAATTTTAAAAACAAAGAACTAAAACATTTTCTCCTTCTGTTATAGCAAGATAAGCTCCTGCTGGAACTATCATCCTGCAAATAACAACTACAATTTATTTAGCAACTGTAAATTACGAGTGAAGGGGAACTACCTGAAGGCCCTAGGAGTTATAAAAGATACATTTGGAAGAAGAGTCAAAACTTGAAAGAAGGGTATGCCACCAGAAAGCCTTTCCTATTTTTGTAGCTTTTTTGCATGAGGACTGCAAGGTTGGTGGCTACATAGAGTGGCTACAATGCTAGGGGGAAAAAAGTCTGTCTTCTGGGTATGTCAGAATTTGGAGCAATATCTTGATGGCTACAAAGTGAAGAGACAATCTCAGGAAAAAGCAAGCTGGAAAAAGCAAACCCAAAAAAGGAAGCAGCAAATACTGTTTATAAACACTGTACAAACCTTTTCCAATGAAGAAACCTGCAAGCATGGGACAGGAGTCCAACTAAATTAACTTGATCTGATATTTGAGCTGCTTCTGAAAACAGGTAATTTGCAGTTAAAGTTGAACTAAGTTGTTCCTATTGAAACAACTATCAGCACTCGGCAAAGAAATACAAAAAAAACCTATTGACATGTCATTCACAATGTCCTGGATAAAATACAAAATTATTTGACATACAAGGAATCAGACAAATGTGACCTACACTCTAGAACATGGGTCAGCAAATATTTCTCTGTAAGGGATTAGATAGTAAATATTTCAGATTTTGCCAGCCATTTAGGGTCTCTGTAAAATATGCATCTTCTTTTTAATAAATATTTACAAATTAAAAATATTTCTTGGCTCACTTCAATAAGCCACAAACTATGGTCCACAGGTCAAATCTAACTTACAGTCTGAATTTTTAATTTCCTAGGATCTGAATGATTTTTACAATTTTAAAGAATTATTAAGAATAATGTGTGAGAGAGATATATGTGGAATGGAAAACTAAAATATTTTCTATCTGACCCTTTACAGAAAAACTTTGCCAAGCCTCTAGAGCAAGGGTTGTCAAACTATGGCCTAAGAGACAAATCTAGCGCATCACCTGTTTTTATAAAGCTTGTGTGTTAAGAATTGTTTTTAGGTTTCAGTCCACAAATAAATCAACATTCACATATAACAGGTATAGGATATTATCAATTCTAGTACCATGTTTTTAATTCTTAAAGACATATTTAAAATTTTATTGCAAAAATGGGAACCAATAGAATCTAGCTTGATTTTTAAATCAGTAATTTCTAGAAACATGTTAATTGCTCAATAGCCAAGAGCCAAAGACTCTCATCTTTAGCAATTACTATAGAAAAAAGAGTTGCAAAAATGATTGTTCATTGCTCAATGATGAAATCTTCTCACAACATAATGAATTGTCAAACAGCTGAATTATAACGTTGAAATTGGAAAAATAAAGTACTTTCATCATCGTGCAATAGTTAAAACACAAACGAGCAACCTTTTTATTGTGTAATTTAATTGTAGTAAAAAAAAACATTATTTTTGTATGGTAAAAGTAATGCCATGGTTTTGGGGTTTGTTTGTTTGTTTGTTTTGTTTTGTTTTGTTTTTTGGTATGGTGAAAGTAAAAGCTGCTACCTACGAAAATTTGCATTCATTCTTTCAAAATACTTGAGTGAATTGTCCTAAAAGTCCTGATGCTTATTTTCCTAAAATGCTAAATCATTGATCTCATTGTTCTCAGAACCACATACATAGCTCCATCTATAGCAACATTCTTTTGCCTTATTTGGTTTTATGGTTCTATACAGGTTGGAAAGTGAACCAACAAATAAACAAACAAATTATTGATAAATGAATAGACACATGGAAACAAATAGAAAAATGATTTTCACTACAATAATACCTTCACAAGCCTTACAATGTACATTAAGGGGTAACAATAGTCCTAATAGGTGAAAATTAGATAGATAGATGATAGATAGATAGATGATTGATAGATAGATAGATGATAGATAGATTAGATAGATAGATAGATAGATACATAGTGCATAGATACATAGTAGATAGATAGCAAAGAGGTGCTAGACAAATAGATTGATTGATTGATAGAGAGACAGATTCATATAATATAAAGATGTGTTTTCTAGCAGCCAAAGGTAGATGGTTCAGATTAAATAAGCACCAATAGTGAACCAGTTACATTGTCATGGTATATTCCTTGGTTTCATCATCTCCCACCAGGAAATTTAGGACACAGACACACACAAGGAGTTTAGGAGTGGAGGTTTAATAGGAAGACGAAAAGAGAAAGACAAACAGTTCCCTCTCTAGAGAGAGAGGGGTATCTGAGAGGAAAAGACCAGATGGTGATGGATGCACCAGATTTTATAGTCCAGGTGGAAGAGGTGGGACCCAATTTACATAGGGCCCACAGATTGATTTGATCAAGTGTGACATTTACATAGTGCATGGGGAAGGTTGGTTGCCCCACCCTAATCTGATTATGCAAATGGGCTTTCCAGTTGATCGGTGCCATCTTGTCTGCTCCTTACTGTACACATGGCTGACAAAGAGAAGGGAAGATGGTGCAGCTATCTTGAACATGATTGACACAACTGCCAGTATCTATGTCTGCAGCTCGATTTTACAGGCTGCTCTTCATTAGAAAGGAAAATGATTAGGGGTTACTTTTTATCAAAAAGAAAACTTTACCAAGGACTTCTGTACCCTATCTGCCTAAGTAATTTACTTTTAATTCCTGTATCATTCTCCCCTCTGGAGTGGTAATCCTAACTACTGTTAGTGGGTGTTGGACAACAACTCTTTCTGGCCACTTCCTGCTGAAAAGAGCCATTATGTGGGAAACAGCATCTAGAATTCCTCTTGGGGTCGATCAGGGTCCTTGGAAGAAACACATATCCATGTGTGGTTCTGTCTGCAGCACCATTTGGAGTTTGATTGCTGTCAGCTATTCTGATGGGTTGTAACAATGGTTTGCCTCCACCAGATATTGAAATGTTAATATAAAAGTAACATTTATTTTAGGATAAGTGGAATTAGATTAGAATGGTTAGAGTAACATTAGTGTTAACCTTGGCTAAATCTTTCCTGCAATTACTAACCCCTTAATGACTTCTGCAGACCATCTAAGACATGCTTAAACCTTCTGACTTGTCCTAAACATCCCTCTGTTAAACAACCAACTATTCTCTTTAGGACAAGTATTGACCACATGAGATCCTTTCTTTTATAAAATCTCTTTCCTTTATAACCTTCTCTCCATAGCCAAGCTGTCACATATTACCAAACCCAATAAGATGTTCTAGCCGATTCAGTGATAGTAAAATTTTCAGGCTTCCTTTTTGTTGGTTACTATTATCCTAGCTATAAAGATAATAATTAAGCAAAACATGATAGCAATAGAAACAGTCTGTCCAACATTTCAGTTAGAAGGTGCTCCCATGTAAAGTTCTACTACAAAAAATAGATTGAGTATAGCAATTACTGCAAGGGAGATGTAGTATATTATTTCCATCTAAAATTTTACTTGCCAAGATACAGAATTTCCCTTTGGGAAGTCTATGAAGTTCCTTGGTTTTATTTTCCCAAACAAAGAAACATCTGGGTTATGGGCATCCTACTCACTTTCATTATCTGGCAGAGTTTGTGGGATAATTGTCCAGAACTAGCATACTAATCCAGATTTTTACATTACTCATCTTTTTTTGTTTATTGCAAGCTGCAGGAGATCATGTAAAACTGTTTAGTGATCTCAAATACATGTTGCACTGTTAACTCTTAGCAACTTTTACTTTTGGTGAAAACCCTTGTAAGCGATTTTAATTATGTATCAGCTGTGGAGCCTAGGACCCAGACAGAAGTGCAGATAAGTTCTGACTCCTTCAAGCTTCTAACTCCATGTGTCCCAGACAGTACCTATCTGTAAAGCAGGCAGTATACAACCTTGGGACACTTAGCAAACCTAGTATCTAAGTTGTATGATTTAGACCACCTATTTGCATTTTGATGACACTTGTATTTTACCAATAATTCTTAAGACTATTTTCATTTCTTAAAGATTAAAGTCATATGAACTAAAAGATATTTAAGTGCTTATTTTTTCTTAAGTCAATCAATTAGAACTCTTTAAAGACATTACACACAACATATATATAGTGACACAAACAGAAGATTCAGCACTTATAAGATTTTTCATTTGCCAGTTCCTTAATTGGATCACTGGTTTCAGGGTGGAGTTGTTGGAGGAACAGGGCCAGGAAAGCATGCATTTCTAGGGCATAATAAGCAGGCACAGCTGAAGTCAAAGACAGATCCCTAAAATTAAGGGTGCCATTATATACTGGATCTTGGATCACCAAAATGAGGGAGATACTATGGGAGAAGACAATGCAGTGCTTCTACCATGCACTTCATTGCAAGGCAACCCAAGGTCAGTTGGCTTATTGTGTAATCAGCCCATCCCTCATGGGAGTCTCATCTCTTGACCAGGGCGGGGGATTGGGGGGTTGTTCCCATATTTTTCAGGTGGCTAAGAGCATACTTCTGTTTCAAATGTGAATGCGAATGAATTCAAATTCAACTTCATATTTCCTACTTGGTTGTTACACACTATAGCTCTCTCATAATGTGATGTAATTTGATACCTCAAAACTAAAAACTGTCAGATAACACAATGCAAAACAGAACAGAACCTTTGATTTTGAGAGGGAACTATCTACTTTTAATTCCTGTGGTTTAATGAGGAAAACAGAGGTTTTTGTTTGTTTTTCTTTCCAAGGAGTCTCAGGCTACCAGAAGTTATCTTAGGGCCTCTCTTGTGTGCATTAAGAGTGGCAAGACAAAAAAGTAGAGAAAAATTATTCAGTTAACTGAAAAGAAAAAAAATCTTTTTCTAGAAAAATAAGATCCAAGAAGAGAAAAACAAAGACCTTTTAAATATCCCTATAACTTGAATGTCTACTTTTAATTAAGCTGAGCACTCTTTAAGAAAATCATTTTGAATCCCTTGTTACTCTACTCTAGCTACACCAAGCTGTTAAGATTTTCAGCTTTTGAACTGAAAAGTTCAATAGCTCAGAGGTGAAACCAACAAGGTTTAATTAAGTTATGATTTAGTCACGAGTATACAAGGTATTTTCAAAGGGATGATGAGCAGCTTTTGAAACTGTCGTTGCAAAATTGTGACTGACACAGTGAAAGAGATCCAACCCAATCAACTTCATTTTGTTTTCAGCCCCCAAGCCGCTCTTGTCCAACCCCATGCATAGGCTGAACCAATTTGGGGAGGAGCCTGGTTTAAAGTTCATAGTTCAAAACAAAAATTATAACAGCCCCTTTCTAAGACGTACTTCCCTCCTACCTAGGGACCAGATCAAGAAACTAGCCACAAAATTAAAAACCATGGCTTAGGCGTAATGTAGGTGGAGGCTACAAGATTTTGACCCTCCCTTAACTGCTCTCAAATCACTGTTTATTTTGTAAACTTGCCCTTGGTGGAGTAGCTGTCCCCACAGGGGTCAATAAATTGACTTATCTGATTTTGTGGCCCTCACCCAGAAACTGACTTAGCACAGGAAGACAGCCACCATTGTAAAAGTATTGTCACGTGGTTTCAGGTCATGTTCCTAAGAACATGAAACAAGATGGTGGCCTGTAGTCAAGTTTGTTACTGACCATTTTTTTTAGGCTGACTTGAACGGAAGGCTTATGGGGTCCTGGGTCTGCATCCCAACCTAAGATACCCTTTCTTATGACAGAACCATATAGAAAGACACACAAGGCACACCAGATTGGCTATAGCTTAAGACCAACCTCATGAATCTTTTTCATTATTTAAAACTTTACAGAGAATGTAAACAATGATCCTTATTATCCCTTTTACCAGTTTGCACAGGGAAAGAGAACACAAAAGCCCCACTGGTAAGAAATTTTTACCTTTTTGCCAGCATGTCAGTCTTCTGTGTTCCCCTCCCCCCAGCTCAACTCTGAGCCAAACACGTTAAGGTTTGAGAAAATTAGTTTTTCCCAATTTGCTTGAACATTATAAAGGAAGGAATAAAAGCCATTTTAAACCATGAAAGAAGGAAAAACACCACAGAAAAGTCTGGGGATTCCAATTAGGGTTGTCAAGAGGTGCTGCCTCTCTTCCTATAGGGAATTATGTTTCCTTTATTTCTTTGCCTTCCCTCTATTCTCTTTTCCCTTTTGGCCTACTATAGGAGACATATTGCTCATCTCCTAAATTCTCTCCTGCCCGCAGAGCTTCCTATTTTTCCACAGCAGTTAGGGTTTGGCTTAGGAGCAGCTTAACATACCTTCATGAGAGATTAAACAACTGAGTTAAATTTTGAAAACCTTCTATGAAATTATCAGGGTCATCAGAAAATTGGCCAAGGTCTCCCTTTATTTCCTGAGGTCCTGTTATGAGAAAGAAACTTGAGGAGGCCCCAAATAAGGGGGATTCTCAGATGGTTACCCCAGAAGTTGTTTCTTTAATTTTGGAGAATCATTCTCTATAGGCATGTGTGATATGACTGCTAAAACAGCTGGGTTGATTGTGCAATGCTTGCAAAGATCTTGTAAGAAGGCCAAGCCCTTGTGGAAAAGAAAATGAGCCACTTTTTCTTCAAAGTCTCAAGGTCAAAGGAGTCCCCCTGCTTCAGACTGCACTCTAAGAGTGCAGACTGAAGATAATCTGTTTCCTATCGAGAAAGAGAAGCAAGAAAAAGGCATCCCTCTTACCGTCTCCCTTTTGGTGTGACCCAGGGTGGAGAATACAATGGGGATGTCCCCCTGCTGTTTTCCCTCCTTGGTTCCTGGGTCTGGGCACCTTCTTAAATATACTACCGATGGTTGCAGGTGTGACCCCAGCCATGGAACCAGAGGAACTAAGCAATCAGGATTAGTCATGCTTATCTATGCGACTCTAGTCCTCCACCTGTAGCTTCCCTTTGACTTCCTAGACTTGTGTGACCTGCCTTGCTCCTTGAAAAAAATGGATCTCAGGAGAGACTATGTGCCAGTTGCATTTGTGCAACTGTTGCACTTCCCTCCTTAATAGAGGAAGTGTGCTGTTTTGAGCTCTATATCCTGCTATTATGGTTTGTGCCAAAGCATTTACCTTTAGAGAATGGTTCTGGTTAACTTCTAAACTTAAAATCCCCTTACTAATTAGCTGGAGATTTTAATTCTAATTGGAGGCAGAATACCCGCCTTACAAGTATGTAGTGACCGAATGGTCCATTTTCCTGCTGATGGTACAGTATTGAGACTAAAATTTGGCTTCATAGGACATTTTACTCCTAGTCATTGAAGGCAGAATTTTCTGGTTTACAGAAGCAACATAAAGCCTGGTTTCTAGTTGAGAGGTGCAAAAAGGGGAGCATATTGGGAAGCTAGGGTGCTTCAGTAAAGGACTGACAATGTGACTCATGGAAAGGATCCTTATTCCACTAGGTGGTGGCATTGACCTGGAAATCCATGTGCTCCTCAGCCCAAGGGCAGAGATTGATGCTCACTGTAAAGGGGGACACTCTGTTTCTAGAAAATCACAAAGTCGCCTTCCCTTGAGCTATGTCAGCAGTAACTATGACATTCCCTGAACTTGCCCAACAAGATTACTTCCTTGAACTGTAAAACTTCCCGCACATTGCGTACACAGAGAAAATAAGATATATGACAGTCATGGACAGGAAAGGAGGATATTACAGTAGGAAAATTAGAGATCCTGTTGCTGACACCCCATCAAGAAGTCAGAGGTTAGTACAGAAGCCTTTGAATAACACCAGGGGGTAGCCCCAGGTAGAAATCCTCAGTTTTCCCAGGACATTTTCCAGCCCCACATGATGGCTAAGTCTTACATGAAACGAAGTTGGTTCAAACCTGGCCAACATGCCCAGCAACCTATTGGTGCTGGGGTAGTCGCCATGTTCTACCCAGTAAGCCTGTACCCCAAGTCTCGTAAGGCTCGCAGCCATGCTGATTATTTTTAAATGGCTGAAGGGGGCCGGGTACTTGGTTTGATTTCATTGCACAATGGATGTCAAGAGCCTCAACATGAAAGGGTAAAGTTGGGGTCCGTTCCTCTACTCACTGTTTCAATGAATGTTGTACCTGGTATCCCAGACAAGGTCCCCAACATGAAGCAGCTACATTATCTGGGGTATATACACTAGTGTTCATTGTCTCATGCCAGAATAATTTAGGACATGGACACAAATGAGGAGTTTAGGAGTGGAAGTTTAATAGGAAGAAGAGAGGAGAAAGAGAAACAGCTCGCTCTCTATAGGAGGTGGTGTCTGATTTACTTAGGGTTACAGATTGGTTCAATCAGATGTGATGTTTACATAGCACACAGGGGAAGGCCGGTTGCCTCACCCTAATCTGATTATATGAATATACATTCCAGTTGATCAGCACCATCTTGTCTACTCCTTACTGTACATGTGACTGACAAAGAGAAGGGAAGATGGATCCACTATCTTGAACATGATTGGCACAACTGCTGATATTTATGTCTGCAACTCAATTTTACAGGCTGTTCTTTGTTAGAAAGGAAAATAATTTGTTGCTACTTTTTTATTAAAAGAAAAACCTTTCCAAGGACTTCTATACCTTCACAATCTTCCAAAATAATTTCTTCTTAACTCCTGTATCAATAGAACATTTCTTGTCACTATAGATAGGTTACAATCAAGACCCTGGTAAAGCCAAATTAGACGGCTTACTTTTCTTATTTATTTATTTTTTATTATTATACTTTAAGTTCTAGGGTACATGTGCACAACGTTCAGGTTTGTTACACATGTATACTTGTGCCATGTTGGTGTGCTGCACCCATCAACTCGTCAGCATCCATCAACTCGTCATTTACATCAGGTATAGCTCCCAATGCAATCCCTCCCCACTCCCCCGACAGTTTATTATTAAATCAGTGTTTATCAAACTTTGATGGACACCATGAAAAATCTGTAGAGATTATTAATAAAAACGGTATCAGTATTCTTAGCCCAGAAAATCTGATTTAGCAGAATTGGGCAGGGTTTGGGTATCTCTGTTTCTTCTATTTTCCTACTGGTGCTGAAGTAACCTAATGTTTGAAAAATATTTGATTAGAGACAATGTTATATTTGGTGTATAGTTGTGTAGTTGGTGGAGCTTTTAAAAACAATATAGATGCTTAGACATCACTCCATAACAACTGAATCAGAATCTCTGAGTGTAAGGTCCAGAAATCCACATTTAATGTGTGCCCTCAAACTAGCATTTTATAAGAACTAAAAAGTACTTACAAAATTGATATTTTAAAATTTTGTGTTTGTTTGGACTTCAGGGTTCAGGGAGGCACATTCAAGAATCTTGTATTATAAGATAATATTTTACAAATAAAAAAGAATGTTCTGTACTGGCACTTTGTAAACAATGTGTGATACATAACTCTAACTTTCAATACTTAATGGAATATCTATCAGATTGTTTTCAGTTCTGCAATCACCTCACATCTTTCAGCTGCTCAATCAGTCAGCGCAGCTTGAAGATCAAAGGAAAATTCTGCACAAGATCAACCTTGTGTAGAAGGGTATTCCTTCTGCTAAAATACATCTTACAAATGTATTGATTTCCTAAAAAGATCAGGTGAAAACTGCATCAATTTTACCAACTACAACAAGACAACTTAAGAAGTACAAGAGTACGTCTAGCTTGTATTTTAAAAAACCATATCTGCTTTGTATTACCTCAATTCACAGATCTATACATATGTGAGAAAATTGAATTTCTCTTCTTATTCAGTTTCATCAGTGAGAAAAAAAATTCTCTCGCTTAAGACTGAATATTTTACAAGTCTAACAAATTGTCAGTTTAGCTTCAGGTTATTTTGATCAACTCCTAGGTAGGAGAGGTAATCAAATTTTGTTTCATTGTCAAGTTTATTGAGAAGAGTTCCAAGTCATTGAAGACATAAGGAAAGGAGAGGTTGAAGAATATAAAAGTATCTGGTCACAATTTATGAGCAGAGTCAAATAGTTGGAAATTGACTGCAGTTATTGTAAAAGGGATTTTATTGATATTTTAAAATCATATTTTAATGAACAAAAAATTACAAAAAATCACATTATCCTTTATTTATCTATGCAAAGTATCTATGCAACAGATACTTTCTAATCTTCAGCTCCCTGGTGTTTATTCAATTATGTAGTATGGATAGGATCCTTTCTGTATTATTAGTCATAAAATTAAGTACTCAATATATTATACAAATTCATAGAGCTAGCTATTCAACTTTTCAAGTTAAATATCTGCCTTAAAAATTTAAAAATTAAAATCTAAACTCTAGAACATATTTTTAATACAGGTGATAACCACCTTAACTGATAACCACCTCAGCAAAACATGTAACAGCCTTTGGCAACAATCACAATATATCCATATGTTCATTGACCATAGTTCATAGTTACGTCACACTGTTTCTTTGTGAAAAGAAAAAAAAAAATACCCATTAAAAAAAACTATAACTAGTTCAACCATTATGGAAAACAGTATGGCGATTCCTCAAGGATCTAGAACTAGATGTACCATATGACCCAGCCATCCCATTACTGGGGATATACCCAAAGGATTATAAATTATGCTGCTATAAAGACACATGCACACGTATGTTTATTGCAGCACTATTCACAATAGCAAAGACTTGGAATCAACCCAAATGTCCATCAGTGACAGATTGGATTAAGAAAATGTGGCACATATACACCATGGAATACTATGCAGCCATAAAAAAGGATGAGTTTGTGTCCTTTGTAGGGACATGGATGCAGCTGGAAACCATCATTCTCAGCAAACTATCACAAGAACAGAAAACCAAACACCGCATGTTCTCACTCATAGGTGGGAACTGAACAATGAGATCACTTGGACTCAGGAAGGGGAACATCACACACCGGGGCCTATCATGGGGAGGGGGGAGGGGGGAGGGATTGCATTGGGAGTTATACCTGATGTAAATGACGAGTTGATGGGTGCAGCACAGCAACATGGCACAAGTATACATATGTAACAAACCTGCACGTTATGCACATGTACCCTACGACTTAAAGTATAATAATAATAAATAAATTTTTTTTAAAAAATGAAAATATACCATAATCAGTAAACATAAAAATGCAAATTAAAACAACACAATGATTTTTTTGCCTATTACATGACCACGTAAAAGTCTGAGAACATTTAGTGCTAATGAAAACCTACAGAAAATGGCAGTCTCATTTATTATTGATGAATGTACATTTTTATAATATTTTGGAAAATAAAACTAGCAATATTAAATTAAAAAAAACTATAACTATGTGAGTTACTGGTAAATTAGAACATTCATAAAGAAACAGAATTTCAACAATATGCTGGAATAAGTTGGCATAAAAGGATAATCTTCTTGCTGAAACAGCAGAAAACAGTAATTACAAAATATGAGTTAGTAACATTAAAGAAATCACTCTGCTCAAAAGAAATAAATTCAGAAGTCATTTGCATGTGCCAGAGCCAAAAAGTAAACAGAAGGTAAGAAAGGTAAGCAGCTGTCAAGCTCAAGGCAGTTCCTAGGGCAGCAGATCCTAGACAAAGGGCTGAAGGATGAGTTTGAAGGCCAAGATTGGATAGATGTGTCCTCAGATCTGAAGCAGATAGAGGAATCAAGAGGAGCCATTGTGTAACTCAAAAAGCTTCTAAGGACTGCAAAGTCTATAAATTGTAGGGCACAAGTAGTAAGGAATCAATAGTCAATGTATATAGAAAGAAAACCAGAATGGTGGAGACATAAAATTATAAAGCATATACAAAACCATCCTAACACTAAAGAGAGTTAACTAATAAAAGTGAATTATAGAAATAACACCTTCAAGAACCTACAAAATGAAAACTATTTTACAGTGATTATAAAATAAGAATAGAACTTATAAACTGATTGAAGCGATAACATAAGGAATAAATACATGAAGAACAAAACTGTTTAAAAAATGAAATACTGGTTTGAAAAACAAATATTTTATTTTTAAAAACAACTTTATTATAGTACTTTATATGTCATAAAATTTACCTATTTCAAGTGTACAAGTTAGCCATTTTTAGTAATTTAACTGAACCATTATGGTGATGATGAAACTGAGAGGTGAAGCCAGCTGGACTTCCTGGGTTGAGTGGGGACTTGGAGAACTTTTCTGGCTAGCTGAAGGTTTGTAAATGCACCAATCAGCACTCTGTAAAAATGCACCAGTCAGTGTTCTGTGTCTAGCTAAAGGTTTGTAAATGCACCAATCAGCACTCTGTAAAAATGGACCAATCAGCACTCTGTAAAATGGACCAATCAGCAGGATGTGGGCAGGGCCAAATAAAGGAATAAAAACTGACCACCCGAACCAGCAGCAGCATTCTGCTCAGGTCTGCTTCCAGACTCTGGAAGCTTTGTTCTTTTGCTCTTCACAATAAATCTTGCTGCTGTTCAGTGTTTGGGTTCATACTACGTTTATGATCTGTAAGACTGCAAAGATCTGCAGCTTCACTCCTGAAGTCAGCAAGACCACAAACCCACCAGAAGGAATAAACAACTCTTTAAGAGCTGTAACACTCACTGCAAAGGTCTGCGGCTTCACTCCTGAAGTCAGTGAGACTACGAACCCACCAGGAGGAACAAACAACTCCGGATGCTCCACCTTTAAGAGCTATAACACTCACTACAAAGGTCTGTGGCTTCACTCCTGAAGTCAAGCAAGACCATGAACACACCAGAAGGATGAAACTCCAGACACATCTGAACATCTGAAAGAACAAACTCCGGACACACCATCTTTAAGAACTGTAATACCGCGAGGGTCTGCGGCTTCATTCTTGAAGTCAGCGAGACCAAGAACCCACCAGAAGGAACCAATTCTGGACATGAAACCATTAATATAAATCAGTTTTAGAACAGTTTATCTCCTTAATAAGATCGCTCATGCCCATTTACACTTAACCCATGTCCCATACTTAGACCTAGACAATGAGTAAACTACTTTCTGTCTTTAGGAATTTGATGTTTCTGGACACATCATATAAATAAAATTATATAATGTGTGGTCTCATATTTATCTTCTTTCACTAGGCATGATGTTTTTGAGATTTGTCCATAATTGAGTGGTCCCTGCTGCAGGGCAGGTTGGTGCTCAGGTTTCCCACTTCGGCAAGTTTGCCTTTGCTGCTCCGTCAGGGAGGGACAGCAGCAGGAAGGACATGGTGGCACCAAGCAGGCCTGGACCTCTGGGCAGCATGAACGGAACAGCTGCCCACTGGAGGTCAGAAAATATGGGGGAGCAAGACCTGAGGCCATGTCTACTTCTGCCATTGAGTGCCCAGGGTTTAGATCATCATGGCAGATTGGAGGCAAGACTAGATTGCAACTCCAACTTGAATGGGCAGAGCAGCATGAGGAGGCTTGCATTGTAAATTTTAGCTCCGGATCCACTGCAAAAACAAACCAGCAATCCTGAGGACCCAAAAACCCTCTGAAGGAGGCAGACTGTTCCCACAGGACCCAGGAGACACCCCCAAATACTGTGAGTGCCCCAACTGTGGAAGCGGGAAAGGGAGAGCCTCCTCTCCCAAACACACAGCTCCACTGGAGAAACTGAAGGCCTGTTTGTGGGAGAAGTTTATGATCTTATGTGGAGCTGAGTCAGTTTAGAGAGCTGAGCAAAATACAGGGTAGAGGAAGCAGCAGAAAGGCCCTGGTAGCTTGCTGAGTCCCCAAGTAGGCCATTCCTGCATGGCACACAGGGATCCACTGGGAGGGAGGCCAGAGGAATCAGGGAGAAAAGACCACAGGGAGAAGGAGAAGGAAATCTCCAGCTGTACTTTGTAGCAATTTGGATGAGGTGAGATGCCTCCTGGCCAGAACCCAGGGGAGGGTGCAAATCCAGTGTGCAGACTTCACGGGTAGGGAGAAAAACCGAGTCCTTTTCTTTCACAGCTGGGAGGTGGATATCCCGGGGTAAGTGCTCAAGTCCAGCTCACTCACCACCTGGAAAGAGACTTGGGGCTGTTGTGGGGCATGGTGTGAGTGAGACCAGTCCTTCGGTTTGCATGGGAACTGGGTGAGGCCCATGACTGCTGGCTTTTCCCCAATTCCCTGAAAACCTAAATTACTCAGCACAGGCAGCCATAATCCTCCTAGGTACACTGCTCCGTATACCTGGGAACCTCACTCCCATCTCCCACAGCAGCAGAAACAAGACCCACCCAAGGAGAGTGAACTCAGACCTGCCTAGCCCCTCCCCTACCTGTTACTCTTTCCCTACCCACTCTGGTCACTGAAGACAAAGGGCATATAATCTTGGGAGTTCTAGGGCCCTGCCCACTGCCGGTTCCTCTCCATACTGCCACAGCTGATGCTCTCTGAAAAGCACCACCTCCCAGCAGAAGGCCAACCAGCACAAAAACAGAACATTAAACCGCCAAGCTAAGAACTCTCATGAAGTCCATATCACCACCCTGCCATCTCCACTCTGGTATCCACAGCTGAGAGACCCATAGATGGTTCACATCACAGGACTCTGTGAAGACAGCCCCCAGTACCAGCCCAGAGCCAGGTAGACTTGCTGGGTGGCTAGACCCAGAAGAGAGACAAAAAATCACTGCAGTTTGGCTTATAGAAAGCCACATCCATAGGAAAAGGTTGGGGGGAGGGAGTACTGTATAAAAGGAACACCCCATGAGACATTCTGAACAAGAGCCTTCAGTCCCAGACCTTCCCTCTGACAAAGTCTACCCAAATGAGAAGGAACCAGAAAACCAACTCTGACAATATGACAGGGCTCTTTAACACCCCCCTCCCCCGAAAAATCACACTAGTTCACAAGCAATGGACCCAAACCTAGAAGAAATCCCTGATTTACCTGAAAAAGAATTCAGGAGGTTAGTCATTAAGCTAATCAGGGAGGCACCAGAGAAAGGCGAAGCCCAATGCAAGGAAATCCAAATATTCAAGGAAATATATAGCTTAAAGAAAAAACAATCAAAAATTCAAGAAACAATGGACACACTTATAGAAATGCAAAATGCTTTGGAAAGTCTCAGCAATATAACTAAACAAGTAGAAGAAAGAAATTCAGAGCTTGAAGACAAAGTCTTTTGTTGCAGGAAGTCTGGGACCTCAAACGGAGGGACCAGCAGAAGCCATAGCAGAGGAATATAAATTGCCAAGATTTTATTTTAATATGGACATTTATCAGTTCCCCAAATTAATACTTTTATAATTTCTTATGCCTGTCTTTACTGCAATCTCTGAACATAAATTGTGAAGATTTCGTGCACATTTATCAGTTCCCAAATAATACTCTTATAATTTCTTATGCTTGTCTTTACTTTGATCTCATAATCCTGTTATCTTCATAAGCTGAGAATGTACATAACCTCAGAACCACTATTGTACAAACTGATTGTAAAACATGTGTGTTTGAACAATATGAAATCAGTGAACCCTGAAAAAGAACAGAATAACAACGATTTTCAGGGAACAAGGGAAGACAACCATAAGGTATGACTGCCTACGGGGTCGGGCAGAATAGAGCCATATTTTTCTTCTTGCAGAGAGCCTATAAACAGATGTGAAGTAGGGGAGATATGGCTGAATTCTTTTCTCAGCAAGGAATAGAAATAATTAATACCCTGGTGAAAGATCGTATTCCTAGAGGGAGGTCTATAAATGGCTGGTCTTGGAGTGTCTGTCTTATGCAGTTGAGATAAGGACTGAAATATGATGCCCTGGTCTCCTGCAGTACCCTCAGGCTCACTAGGGTGAGGAAAAACCCCACCTTGGTGAAACTGAGGTCAGATTGGTTCTCTGCCCTCAAACCCTGTTTTCTGTTGTTTAAGATGTTTATCAAAACAATACATGCACAGTTGAACATAGACCCTTATCAGGAGTTTTTATTTTGCCCTTTGCCTTGTGATCTTTGCTTTGTCCTTTGTCTGGTGACCTTTATTGCCCTTTGAACCATGTGACCTTGTGGCCTATTCCCTGTTCATACACCCATTCCCCTTTTAAAGTCTTTAATAAAAACCTGCTGGTTTTGTGGCTCAGGTGGGCATCACAGACCTACCGATATGTGATGTCACCCCTGGTGGCCCAGCTGTAAAATTCTTCTCTTTGTACTCTTTCTCTTTATTTCTCAGACCAGCCGACACTTAGGGAAAATAGAAAGAACCTACATTGAAATATTGGGGGCAGGTTCCCCCGATAGTCTTTGAATTAACCCAATCTACCAAAGACAAAGAAAAAAGAATAAGAAAAAAATAAACAAAGTCTCCAAGAAGTCTGAGATTATGTTAAATGACCAAACTTAAGAATAAACGGTGTTCCTGAGGAAGAGAATTCTAAAAGCTTGAAAACCATATTTGGGGGAATAATCAAAGAAAACTTCCCTGGTCTCACTAAAGACCTAGACCTCCAAATACAAGAATCACAAAGAACATGTGGGAAATAAATTAAAAAAGATCATTGCCTAGGTACATTGCATCAGGTTAGCCAAAGTTAAGATGAAGGAAATACTCTTAAGAGCTGTGAGACAGAAGAACCAGGTAACCTATAAAGAAAACCTACCAGGTTAACAGCAGATTTCTCAGCAGAAACATTACAAGCCAGAAGGTATTGGGGCCCTTTCTTCAGCCTTCTCAAATGAAACAATTACCAGCCAAGAATTTTGTATCCAGTGAAACTAAACATCATATATGAAGGAAAGATATAGTCTTTTTCAGACAAACAGATGCTGAGAGAATTTGCCACTACTGAGCCACCACTACAAGAACTGCTAAAAGGAGCTCTAAATCTTGAAACAAATCCTAGAGACACATCAAAACACAACCTCTTTAAAGCATAAATCACACAGGACCTATAAAACAAAACTACAAGTTAAAAAACAAAACAAACAACAACAAAAAAAAGCACACAGGTAACAAATAGCACAATGAATGCAATGGTACCTTGCATCTCAATACTAACGTTGAATGTAAATAGCCTAAATGCTCCACTTAAAAGATACGGAACTGCAGAATAAATAAGAACTCATGAACCACTATCTTCTGCTGTCTGGAGACTCATCTAACACACAAGGACTCACATAAACTTAAAGTAAAGGAGTGGGAAAAGACATTTCATGCAAATGGACAACAAAAGTGAGCAGAGGTAAGTATTCTTATATCAGAAAAAATAAACTTTAAAACAACAGCAGTTAAAAGAGACAAAGAGGGACATTATATAATGGTAAAAGGCATTGTCAACAGGAAAATATCACAATCCTAAACATATATGCACCTAACACTGGAGCTCCCAAATTTATAAAACAATTACTAATAGACATAAGAAATGAGATAGACAGCAACACAATAATACCATGGGACTTCAAAACTCCACTGATAGCACTAGACAGGTCATCAAGACAGACAGTCAACAAAGAAACAATGGATTTAAATTATACCTAGGAACAAATGGACTTAACAGATACATACAGGACATTCTGTTCAACAGCTCATGGAAATTTCTCCAAGATAGACCATACAATAGGCCATAAAATAAACCTCAATAAATTTAAGAAAATTGAAATTATGTCAAGCACTCTCAGGCCACAGTGGAATAAAACTATAAATAACTCCAAAAGGAACCTTCAAAACGATGCAAATACATGGAAATTAAATAACCTGGTCTTGAATGAGCATTGGGTCAAAAATGAATCAAGGTGGAAATTTAAAAATCCTTTGAACTGAATAACAATAATGACACAACCTATCAAAACCTCTGGGATACAGCACAGGTGGTGCTAAGAGGAAAGTTCATAACCCTAAATGCCTACATCAAAAAGACTGAAAGAGCACAAACTGACATTCTAAGGTCACACCTGAGGGAAATAGAGAAACAAGAATAAACAAACCCAAACCCAAACCCAACAGAAGAAAGCAAATAATCAAGATTAGAGCATAACTAAATGAAATTTAAACAAAAATCATGCAAAAGATAAATGACACAGAAAGCTATTTTTTGAAAAGATGAATAAAATTGATAGATCACTAGCAAGATAAACCAAGAAAAGAAGAGAGAAAATCCAAATAACATCATTAAAAATTGAAACAGGAGATATTACAATTGTCATGACTGAAATACAAAAGATAATTCAAGGCTACTATGAACACCTTTATTTGCATAAACTAGAATACCTAGAAGAGATGGATAAATGCCTGGAAAAATACAAACCTCCTATCTTAAATTAGGAAGAATTAGACACCTAAACAGACCAATAACAAGCAGTGAGATTAAAATGTCAATTTAAAAATTACCAACAAAAAAACGTCGAGGACCAAAAGGATTCACAGCAAAATTCTAGCAGCCATTCCAAGAATAATTGGTACCAATATTTTTGACACTATTACACAAGATAGAGAAAGAAGTAACCCTCCCTAATTCATTCTCTGAAGCCAGTATCACTCTAATATCAAAATATGGAAAGGACATAACCAAAAAGGAAAACTACAGACTGATATCCTTGATGAACATATATGCTAAAGTCCTTAACAAAATACTAGGTAATCGAATGCAGCAACATATCAAAAAGATAACCCACCATGATTAGGTGGGTTTCATATCACAGATGCAGGGATCGTTGAACATATGCAAGTCAATAAATGTGATACACTACATAAACAGAATTAAAAACAAAAATAACATGATCATCTCAATAGATGCAGAATAAAGCATTTGACACAATCCAGCATTTTTTTATGATTAAAACTCTCAGCAAAATTGGTGTACAAGGGACATATCTCAATGTAATAAAAGCCATCTATGACAGACCCACAGACAACATAATACTTAATGGGGAAAAGTTGAAAGCATTTTTCCTGAAAACTGGAACAACACAAGATGACCACTTTCAACCCTCCCCTTTCACGTAGTACTGGAAGTCCTAGCCAGAGCAATTAGACAAGAGAAAGAAATAAAGGGCATTCAAATTGGTAAAGAAAAAGTCAAACTGTTACTGTTTGCTGACTATATAATCATTCACCTTGAAATCCCCAAAGACTTCTCCTGAAAGCTCCTAGAATTGACAACAGAATTCTGCAAAGTTTCCAGATACAAGATTAATGTACATAAATCAGTAACTCTTCTATACACCAACAGTGACCAAGCAGAGAATCAAATCAAGAACTCAACCCCTTTTACAATAGCTGCAAAAAAAATTGAGAGACTTATGAATATACCTAACCAAGGAGTGAAAAGATTTCTACAAGGAAAACTACAAAACACTGCTAAAAGAAGTCATAAATGACACACAAAAAATGGAAACACATCCCATGCTCACAGATGGGTAGAATCAATATTGTGAAAATGACCATACTGCCAAAAGCAATCTACTAATTCAATGCAATCCTCACCAAAATACCACCATAATTCTTCACAGAATTAGAAAAAATAATTCTAAAATTAATTTGGAACCAAAACAGAGCCCACATAGCCAAAGGAAGACTAAGCAAAAAGAACAAATCTAGAGGCATCACACTGCCTGATGTCAAACTACACTATAAGGCCATAGTCACAAAAACAGAATGGTACTTGTATAAATATAGACATACAGACCAATGGAACAGAATAGAAAACCCAGAAATAAACCCAAATACTTATAGCCAACTGATCTTCAACAAAGCAAACAAAAACATAAAGTGGGGGAAAGGAAACCCTTTTCAACAAATGGTGCTGGGATAACTGGCTAGCCACATGTAGGATAATAAAACTGGATCCTCGTCTCTCATCTTATACAAAAATTAACTCAAGATGGATTTTAGGACTTAAATCTAAGATGTAATACTATAAAAATTCTAGAAGATAACTTAGAAAAACCCTTCTAGATGTTGGCTTCAGCAAGAATTTCATGACCAAGAACCCAAAAGCAAATTCAAAAAAAACCAAAGATAAATAGTTGGAACTTAATTAAACCAAAGAGATTTTGCATGGCTAAAAAAAAAAAAAAAAAGTCCACAGTCCACAGAGTACACAGCCCACAGAGTGGGAGAAAATCTTCACAATCTATACATCTGACAAAGGACTAATGTCTAGAATCTACAATGAACTCAAACAAATCAGTAAGAAAAAAACAAACAATCCCACCAAACAGTGGGTTAAAGACATGAATAAAGAATTCTCAAAATAAGATATACAAATGGCCAACAACCATATGAAAAAAAATGCTCAACATTACTAATGATCAGGGAAATGCAAATCAAAGCCACAGTGAGATACCTCCTTACTCCTGCAAGAATGGCCATAATCAAAATATCAAAAGTAGATGTTGATGTAGATGCAGTGATCAGGGAACACTTCTACACTGCTGGTGGGAATGTAAACTAGTACTACCACTATGGAAAACAGTGTGGAGATTCCTTAAATAACTGAAAGTAGAACTACCATTTGATCCAGCAGTTCCACTACTGGGTATCTACCCAGAGGAAAAGAAGTTATTACACAAAAATGAAACTAGCACACACATGTTTCTAGCAGTACAATTCACAGTTGCAAAATCATGAAGCCAATCCAAATTCCCATCAATCAGTGAGTGGATTAAAACAAAACTGTGATATATATATATATAATCTTGTGAAACACTACTCAGCCATAAAAAGGAATGAATTAACATAAGAGCATTTGCAGCAACCTAGATGAGATTGGAGACTATCATTCTGAATGAAGTAACTCAGGAATTGAAAACCCAAATATCATATGTTCCCACTGATATGTGAGAGCTAAGCTATAAAGATGCAAAGGCATAAGAATGATATAATGGACTTTGGGGTTTTGGGGGAAAGTGTTGGAAGGGGGCAAGGGAAAAAAGACTACATTTATCATGCAGTGTATGCTGTTTGAGTGATGGGTGTACCAAAATCTCACAAATCACCACTAAAGAATTTATTCATATAACCAAAAAACACCTGTACCTTAACAACTTATAAAAAATAAAATTAAAAATAATATGATTTTTAAAAAGTAAAAAGGTTAAAAAAGAGATTCACCCATGGTTTAGTATGTGTCAGTTTATTTTTATTGATGAACAGTATTCCATCATATAGATAGCTCACCATTTCTTTTTTTCTATCAATCTACTATTTGATAAAATATAGTTTCCATATTTTAGTCATTAGGAATAATGCCACTATGAACACCCATGCATAAGTACCTCTGTAGATACATGTTTTAATATTTCTTTGGCAGATACCCAGGAGTGGAATTACTGTCTGGTAGTCTTACGTTTAACTCCTTGGAAAACTTCCAAACTATTTGAAAAACAAAGGATTTCTAAAAATTAAAATATATCTGTTGAAGGTTAAAACTTTTTGAAAATCCAATTCTAATTCTACACTTGGCTATTTTGAAATATACAATAAATTATTGTTAATTATAATCACCCTATTATGCTACTGAACACTATATCTTATTTCTCCTAATTAATTGTGTATTTGTACCCATTAGCCATTCTGTCTTTATTCCCATCTTTTCATTAACCTTTTCCAGCTTCTGGTTAACCATTATTCTATTCTGTATCTCCATAAATTTAACTGTGTTTTAGTCAGCAAATATTAGTGAGAACATTTGATATTTTTCCTTTTTGCCTGGCTTATTTAACTTAATATCTTCCAGTTCCATCCATATTGCTGCAAATGACAGTGTATTTCATTCTACTTTATGGCTAAATACTATTCCGTGGTGTATATATACCACATTTTTCTATCCATTCATTTGCTGATGGGTGCTTAGGTTTATTTCATATCTTGGCTATTGTCAGCAGAGCTGCAGTAAACATCAGAGTGCATATGTCTCTTCAATACACTTATTTCATTTCTTTTGGATATATACGCAGCAGTGGAATTGGTGGATTGTATGGTACATGGTAGTTCTATTTTCAGTTATTTGAGAAACAGTACTGTTCTCCATAGTGGTTGTTCTAATTTACATTCATACCCACAGTTTACAAGGGTTCCCCGTTCTCCACATGCTTGCCAGCATTTGTGATTACCTGTCTGTTGGATAAAAGTCATTTTAACTTGGGTGAGATGCTATCTCATTGTAGTTTTAACTGTCATTTCTCTGATAATTAGTGATGTTGAATATTTTTATATACCTGTTTGTCATTTGTATGTCTTATTTTGATAAATGTCTGCTCAGATATTTTTTCCCATTTTTAATTGGACTATTTGTTTTTTTCCTATTGAGTTGTTTGAGCTCTTTGTATATTCAGATAGCTAGTTTGCAAATATTTTCTTTTATGAGTTGTATCTTCACTGTGTTGACTGTCTTTGTGTGATACAATTTGTCCATTTTTGCCTTGGTTGACTGTTTTTGAGGGATATTGCTCATGAAATTTTTGCTCAGACCAATGTGCTGGAGTGTTTTCACAAGTTTTTCTTGTACTAGTTTCATAGTTTCTAGTCTTAGATTTAAGTTTTTATCCCATTTTGATTTAACTTTTATATATGGCAAAAAAACAGGAGTCTAGTTTCATTCTTCTGCATATGAATATCCATTTTCCCAGCATCATTTGTTAAATAAACTGCCCTGTCTTCAATGTATGTTCTTGGCAAATGAGTTGATTATAAATGCATGGATTTAATTTTTGGTTTTATATTATCTTCCATTGGTCTATGTGTCTGTTTTTATGTCCATACCACACCATTTTGGTTACAATAGCTTACAGTATAATTTGAAGTCAGGTAATGTGATGCCTCCAGGTTTGTACTTTTTTGTCAAGGTTGCTTTGACTATTCTTGGTCTGTTCTTTGTGGATCCATATACATTTTATAACTTTTTTTTCTGTGAAGATATCATTGGTATTCTGATAGAGATTTCATCGAATCTGTACATCAATTTGGATAGCAGAGACATTTTAACAATAATCATTCTTCTAATCAATATACATAGAATTCTTTCTTTTTTCGTACCTTTTCACAAGGACAGGTCTGGTGTTTACAAAATCCCTTAGCTTTTGCTGATATGTAAAAATACTTATTTCTGTTTTGTATTTGAAGAATAATGTTGCTGGATATAATATTCCAAGTTGGAAGTTTTTTTCCTTTAGCACTTTGAATATTTTACTCCCTCCTGACCTGTGAAGTTTCCACTGAGAAGTTTGATTCCAGACATACTGGAGCTCCTTAATTGTTATTTGATTATTTTTTCTTGCTGCTCTTCATATCCTTCCCTTATCCTTCACCTTTGAAAGTTTATTATATGCCTTGAGGTACCCTTATTTGGGCTGAATTTGCTTGCTGTTCTTTGATCTCCTTGTACCTGAATATTTATATCTTTCTCTAAGTTTGGAAAGTTCTCTTTTATTATTTCTTTGAATAATCTTTCTCCTTCTATCTCTCTCTCTACAACCACTTTAAGGCCAATAATGTAGATTTCCCTTTTGAGGCTATGCTGTAGATCTAGGCATAGTATATTATTTTTTAATCCTTTTTCTCCTCTAACTGTAGATTTCCATATAGCTTGTATTTCAGCTCATTGACTTTTTTTTCTGCTTAATCAGTTCTGCCTTTGAGAGATTCTGATGCATTTTTCAATGTGTCAACTGAATTTTTCAGTTCCAGAATTTCCGCATATATATATATATATATATATATATATATATATATATATATATATATGGCAACTGTTAAATTTCTTTGAAGTTTGTTGAGCTTCCTCAAAACAGCTATTTTGAATTCCCTGTCTGAAAGTTCACATATCACTTCAGAATTGGTCATAAGTGACCTACTTAGAATATTTTGTGAGGTCATGTTTCCCCAGGTGTTCTCGGTGATTGAGAATGCTTGTTGCTGTTTGGACATAGAAGAGATTGATATTTATTCCAGTCTTCACAGTCTGGGCTTGTGTGTACCCATTCTTCTTGAGAGGGCTTCCCAGGAATTCAAAGGAAATTGTGTTGTGACCTAAGCCTATGTTCAATGCAGCCATTTTAGCACTAATGGGTACCCTAAACCCAGGTATGCTGTGACTCTTGCACACTCCTAAATAGACAGCTTTGATGGACTTGGGTAAGGTAATGGATAATTCCATGGGTTACCAGGTAAAGTTTCCCTCTCTTTCTCCTTCCCCAGGTCAGAAGGAGTTTCTCGTCACATTTGGCTGGGTAGAGTTGCATGAGAGGAGACACAAACACTCCCATGGCCACCACAGTGGCACTGCACTGGGTCACATGTAAAACCTTGCAGACCAGCACAGTTCTAGGGCTCATCTACTATGGCACACAGCCATGACTGCTTGGCTGCCATTGGTGTTTATTCTAGGCAAAGACCCATTTATTCAGCAGGTGGTGAATTCTATGATTGAGTTCATCCCATTAGAGCTGGGGGTTCCCTTCTTGCCTAGAGTAGATTTAGAAATGCTGTCCAGGAGTAAAGACCTGGAATTGGGGGCTTCAGAGGTCTGCCTTCTGCTTTATTTTACTGTGACCGAGTTGGTACCTAGCAATGACTTAATTTTTAACACTCTATGGACTTTGTCATGTTTTGTTTTCATTATTGACCTTCTTCAAAAGCATGTTAAATATTGATTTTTCTTCAAAATTTGAAAAAAAATATTTTAAACACATTATTAATTATACATAGGAGAAGATTTATATTGGGGAAAATGTATTTAGTTTTAAGAATAGAATAAATTATTCCAAAGTTGTATTTTAAACATATTTTTTCTGACAGTAAATCCAACAAAGGGAATACAGTTGCTCACCTGACTCTGGAAAAAAAAAAAAAAAAAAAAAAAAAAAAAAAAAAAAAAAAACAGGAGGTAGAGAGTAAGTGATACAGATATTTTCTATGTGGAAAATATGAGAAACGGGCCTATTTGTTAGGACTTAGCATCAGGTCTTTTATTTCTCAGATTTTTCCTTGTCAAAATTACTGCACTACTGCATTTCCTCTGTTGGAAAAATCTTTAACCTTATAGTTTACACTTTCAGGGCCACTGGCATCTGCACTCTGACAGTAGTTCCAGCCCTTGCTTGCAAGAAGTGTTAAAGGAACTACTATGTCAAAATTCCCTTTCCTTGCCTGACTGAGCTCCTAATTCATCTTCTCCACTGGGCCATAACTATCATCCTAATCCCAGGGTTTTAAAATACTTAAAACTAATAACTCATCGTTGAACTTTAAATTTCTCTTATCTCTTTCAGAAAGTAGGAAATACATACGTCTTAGCCTTGGTCTTATAAATTTTCATTCCATCCTTATTTCTTCCTAAATTCCAATAGTCACATGTTTTTGCCATGGCTCAATACTCTTTGAGTAGCAGTCTACAATGGATCCTCATTATCTATACCCCAATATCAAATAATCTGGAACCTGGGGAAAACTGTTTTCACATAATCTAATTGGCTTACTTCACTCCATTTGCTGCCAAATCTACCTGGAAATATACAGGCAGACTTAACAATCTTTATGCTAAAAAAGAAGCCCATAAATAATTTGACAGTTATATTTTCCATGTTTACTTCCTGATTTTTATGACCTCAGTAGTACAAGCCCAGCTAATAATCTATCTACTCTACTTTGGCTTTTTGTGAAATGCTCCATTAATAAATCAAAATAAAAAGTAATCAAAGATCTAAATTCTGTGGGCAACCATTTTCTTAGACTTAACTACAATTTTAATGTGCAATTTTTGCATGCTGAATATTAACATCCTTTTGTGGGTGGGTTGTCCATGTACGTGAGTGAATATAAAATTAAGACCTGTTCATCTCCAAAGGAGAAAAAGGTTAATACTGACGACACCAGAGGAGAACATTTTGAATGTAACATGAAAAGAACATATTCATCCAATTACTCCCATTAAACTTCCACAAACATTTTTCCAATATATTCCTTCTTGGTTTTCCGTGTTTCATACAACAAGGAAAAAACATTGCTTGTGATTTGAAGAAACGTCTGTGTGTTGTAGTGTTGTGAGTCTACTGGAAGTAGACGGCCTTAAATCTAAAAGCCAGAAAAGATGACCGACTTAAAATCAAAGCAATTAAGGTCACTATTTCCTTTGAAACAAAAAGAAATCTTCCAGTGTGTACCTGTACACTATGCATATATTCAAAATCACCTACAAAAGAAAAGTTAGAATATCCATATAGACAATTATCATTGTGATATGATTTTGTTCTTCCTTTCTAATTTTCAAAATGATTTCACGACTATTCAAAATAGAGATGATATGTAGCCAGAAGATGCCATCCATGGCTATGGACCACAATGGTTAAGAATATAATGAGGCTTTTACATTTAATCAAGATAATTATAACACCCATTAAGTAGTACTGCAAGAAAATTAGTTTAAGGAGTGACAATGAAACAGAGGCATGGCATTTCAAGAAAAACTATATAAGAACAATGCATTCTAGAGAAGAATTAGCATGGTTTCTTAAAATTGTAAATTTTGCTAAATCATTAGTTGAATTTGTCTTCTTTGACAAGGGTTTAAAGAATTTCTTCTGGGTTATAATCCATTACCTAGACATATGCACTTAAGAAAAATATATCTTCCATCTTCTCTTTGTTTTACTCAGATATCCCAATCTCCTTCCTGCTTCAGGATCTCTGTCCTTTTTGTGGCTGCTTCCTCTTTATCACTCTGTCTCAGCTCAAATGTCACCTCCTCCTCAGAGTTCCTTCTTAAGTAGCTAAGGTGACCCAGCCATTCCCAGACCATCCTAACCGAAGTAGAAGGTCCCACTCATCACTGTGATTTAATTTCTTTTTAGTGCTCAGTACAATTCAAAACTACGTATTTTCTTATTTATTGTGTTTCTCTCTAACAAAATGTGAGCACTTGAGAAAAGGGTTTGTGTCTATCTTGCTCACTAGAGCGTAATGGCACATCACACGGTTGAATAGATTTTGAACAAACCATTTTGTAGGCCCATAAGATTGATCTTTTCCTTTCCCTTAAAGACTCTGCACTAGGTAAAAAATACGGAAATAGGCAGAAAGAAGTACACACCAGTATTCTCAATGAACCACTTTGCTTCTCCCTGGTGAATAAATACACTGTACAAATGTTCATAATATGAATTATAATTTGCATAAGCCAATGTTGACAAGCAAGTAATTTTGAAGAGAAGCATAATTGCCTATGATAAAGATGAATAATTCTAAAGGGTGAGGCTTGACCCACAAAGTCCATTTGATGCTCATAATGCTGCCTTATTGCGGAGACTACGTGGACTTGGAGCTAAAGTTGGGAAGAGACACAAAAACTCAATATCAGCCTTTGTTCACTATACCTACTTTTTATGCACCTTAAGGTTTTGCTATTTCTAACACATTATTTTTCTGCCATACCAAGGTAAGAAATGTTGCAGCAAGTGGTTATTTTGTTTTTAAGCATAATAGTTAATGGCTTTTTCTGCTGTAGATTTTTTTAAGCTATTACTTTTATCTAAATCCCCTGCCTTATTTTGACTGACATATTAATTAACTGGGTAAATTTTTTACAACCACATCTCATTATGAATATGAATCAATGTATCCCTCCCATCATATTTATTCAGGCTCACCCTCCTCTTCCATTACCCAGATGACAAGCTGACAAAGAGAAAAGCTTTAATTCTGTTTTTTTGCTTTTTTTTGGAAAATGGTGATACAATGGATAACTTATATGCTCATTTCATCCAGTTCTAACTTACAGTCCTGAGCACTCTAACAGTTTGGAGGTCTTTCTTATCTGAGTTTATAGCATGTGTAGATTTTGTTAACAAAATAAATTTAGTATTAGTTAGATAAAAATATCAAGTACAAATCCGTGGTTTCATTCTACAAAAACACATATTGTATCTCACTAGAAAAAGCTGGTTAGGATTTCGGATCATATCTCCATATTTTTTTAAGAAATATTTTCAGGCCCCTAGGGGTTGAGTCAAACAAATGCTAAGTTGGAGTCAGTCTCCACTGTTCTACTAGCTCTTATCTACCTTTTCCAAACCTACATTCTGAAGTATAACGCATGTCAGTTATCTTTTCCCCAGCTCAGGTGATTTACATGATCTTGGAACACACATTTCGGTATTTGAGGTGGTCTTTACTATCCACCTATGTCCAGCTTCCAGAGATTTATCCACGTTCAGCTTCTCACAGAGCACATTGAACTTCTCCATCTCTGAGCTGTCGGTAAAAAGTGGAAGGGAGAACAAATGTGCTTTTCTTCTTCTCTGTCCTAATACTACTAAAAACATAGTTTAAAAGTCCGAAAAAGGGCTGGGTGCGGTGGCTCACGCCTGTAATCCCAGCACTTTGGGAGGCCGAGGCGGGCGGATCATGAGGTCAGGAGATTGAGGCCATCCTGGCTAACACGGTGAAACCCCGTCTCTATTAAAACTACAAAAAATTAGCCTGTCGTGGTGGCGGGGGCCTGTAGTCCCAGCTACTCGGGAGGCTGGGGCAGGAGAATGGCTTGAACCCGGGAGGTGGAGTTTGCAGTGAGTCAAAATCACGCCACTGCACTTCAGCCTGGGTGACAGAGCAAGACTCTATCACAAAAGAAAAGAAAAAAAAAAGTCCAAAAGGATAGAAACCTCTTATTAAGAGTATGAGAAGAGTACCATCAGTAGAAGGAAAATACATTTTTTAAAGGCAAAAAAGAAAAATAAAAATGAATAATAATATTAATAATTAGCAAAACCAGCCTGAGAAAAACTTAGCTTTGAGCTGATGAGGCAGAGGATATAGTCCAGAAGGTTCAAGTCGATGTAGCAGAAATGCAAGAAGCCTCAGGATCAGACTATCCAGGGACTAAAGGCAGTGAGATGAGACTTGGAGATGCATTGTGTGGAAAAGCGGACCTCAGTCCCATACTTCTCCCCATTTGGGAATGCAAAATATCTAAGGAGTTAGATAATTTCCTCCGAGACAAAATAGGGTGAGTGAAAGCTTCTATTCAAAGAAAAATGGATATTTTCCCAACAAAGGCCTCACATTTCTGGAATTTGGAAACTGTCTGCACAGAGACCAGTTCCCCAACTAGTGACACAGAAGTGAAGCTCCTTGAGAGGCAAACCCACCCAGATCACAGAGTAGCCCTGCAGGTTTTTCCAATGAAAAGAGGAGAATATGGAGAGAAAACCCTGGGAAGCATCCTCAGACAATTTTTAAAATATATTCAATTCATACAGCATGAATAGCATGTTAATGAAAAGTGAATAGAAAACAAGGGAACTTCCTCCAGAAAACTTGAAGAAATTATGAAATTAATGTTCTTTAGAAGGGATGGGAACTAATTGTAACAAGGAAATGGAAATAGAGAAATATCTGTAAAATAAAAATAATCTAACCAAGTGGTCCAATGTAAGAATTAAAAGGCATCACACAAGGAAAAAAATGAGGAAAAAAAAAATCAAAACGGTAATATCTGAGAGACCACTGTAGTTGGAATCCAGCTGTGATCTTGGTTCATGTCTCTCATCTAAGTTATAATTTTTATCCTCACTCTTTTCTCTGCTTTTCTCAGAATTATATGACTAGAAAGTTTTTTTCTTCAATCCACAGCCTAAGTTACTCTATATTAAACAGATAGATACTTATTTTATGTTAGCTAAAGTATTATTTTCTTCTAAAAATTATATATACAAATGCACATATTCTATATATGTATAAAAATATGTATATTCTATGTACATATACAGATATGTTCAAATATATGTGCTATATCAGGTATATATTTTATATACATATATTCTAATATTTCTCTATATACAGTTTTTGTAAAAATACTTTTTACAAATTGTAAAAATAAAAAAATTATAGTGGAAATCAAGACATTTATAACAAATTTTGCAATGTACAGTCTCGAGCCTCTTGTTATCGGCAAATTAATTAAGTAGATCAGATGGTAGATACCAATGTTGCATGGGTTATTCTGGTAGTCTTTTACATTTGAAGCCTTTTCCTTCAATTACTCTAATGATCTGCTAATTTTTGCCATTCTTTGTTCTTAAATCCTTCTATAAAGGCCCATCTCTGCTAAAAGTTTCCTATATATAAAACATAAAAAAACATATATGGTGTATACACATATATAAGAATGTATATTTGTATATACTTAAAATATAATCTAAAAACTTTGTGCTGTCAAGTTAGGTGCCAAACTTTGTTAAATATTAATTCATTTTTAAGACCCTATTGAAAGATACAAAGAGTCAGAGAGGGAAGACCACAACAAAACCATTATTAGATAATTTAATACCCCTGAAAGTGAGCATTAAAGGCTGCTTTCCACACATTTATGAATGTAGAAGTTAGTTTTATATAATATAATCATAAAATACATATTATTTCCACCTTTAAAATATTAACTTTTAATTTATTTAAATAAAACTGAAGAAAAAGAGTGAAGAGAAGTTTTCTAAATACGTTTCCACAAAAGTATGGTAGTTCTGAAATAAAATATTTCTAAGGTTAAGAAGGATGCAGCCTTAGAAGATAGAAGAAGCTACTTTTTGGATTCCATGTTTAGATTACATGTATCAGTTATTGAGTGTGAGGTATGGAAGTTGAGAAAATTATCATTGTTACAATTATTCTAATTTTTAGCCCCCACTTCCCAATACTGTGTTTGAAAGTTTATTATTATTTCTATTCTGCTAACTTTTTGAACATTTAAATTGTTCTTTTAAAACATTTACACTCAAATTTTAGGCTTACTTATACACCTCCAGTTAGTTTAATATAATTCAGTTGAACAGTTTGAATTATGTTTTTAAAGAGAGTTATATTTTGTTTTTTTTTGGGGGGGGGTTGTTTTTTTTTTTTAATTTATTTATTATTATTATACTTTAAGTTGTAGGGTACATGTGCATAACGTGCAGGTTTGTTACATATGTATACTTGTGCCATGTTGCTGTGCTGCACCCATCAACTCGTCATTTACATCAGGTATAACTCCCAATGCAATCCCTCCCCCCTCCCCCCTCCCCATGATAGGCCCCGGTGTGTGATGTTCCCTTTCCTGAGTCCGAGTGATCTCATTGTTCAGTTCCCACCTATGAGTGAGAACATGTGGTGTTTGGTTTTCTGTTCTCGTGATAGTTTGCTGAGAATGATGGATTCCAGCTGCATCCAAGTCCCTACAAAGGACTCAAACTCATCCTTTTTTATGGCTGCATAGTATTCCATGGTGTATATGTGCCACATTTTCTTAATCCAGTCTGTCACTGATGGACATTTGGGTTGATTCCAAGTCTTTGCTATTGTGAATAGTGCTGCAATAAACATACGTGTGTATGTGTCTTTATAGCAGCATAATTTATAATCCTTTGGGTATATACCCAGTAATGGGATGGCTGGGTCATATGGTACATCTAGTTCTAGATCCTTGAGGAATAGCCATACTGTTTTCCATAATGGTTGAACTAGTTTACAATCCCACCAACAGTGTAAAAGTGTTCCTATTTCTCCACATCCTCTCCAGCACCTGTTGTTTCCTGACTTTTTAATGATCGCCATTCTAACTGGTGTGAGATGGTATCTCATTGTGGTTTTGATTTGCATTTCTCTGATGGCCAGTGATGATGAGCATTTTTTCATGTGTCTGTTGGCTGTATGAATGTCTTCTTTTGAGAAATGCCTGTTCATATCCTTTGCCCACTTTTTGATGGGGTTGTTTGTTTTTTTCTTATAAATTTGTTTGAGTTCTTTATAGGTTCTGGATATTAGCCCTTTATCAGATGAGTAGATTGCAAAAATTTTCTCCCATTCTGTAGGTTGCCTGTTCACTCTGATGGTAGTTTCTTTTGCTGTGCAGAAGCTCTTTAGTTTAATGAGATCCCATTTGTCAATTTTGGCTTTTGCTGCCGTTGCTTTTGGTGTTTTAGACATGAAGTCTTTGCCCATGCCTATGTCCTGAATGGTACTACCTCGGTTTTCCTCTAGGATTTCTATGGTATTAGGTCTAACATTTAAGTCTCTAATCCATCTTGAATTAATTTTCGTATAAGGAGTAAGGAAAGGATCCAGTTTCAGCTTTCTACTTATGGCTAGCCAATTTTCCCAGCACCATTTATTAAATAGGGAATCCTTTCCCCATTTCTTGTTTCTCTCAGGTTTGTCAAAGATCAAATGGCTGTAGATGTGTGGTATTATTTCTGAGGACTCTGTTCTGTTCCATTGGTCTATATCTCTGTTTTGGTACCAGTACCATGCTGTTTTGGTTACTGTAGCCTTGTAGTATAGTTTGAAGTCCGGTAGTGTGATGCCTCCAGCTTTGTTCTTTTGACTTAGGATTGTCTTGGAGATGCGGGCTCTTTTTTGGTTCCATATGAACTTTAAAGCAGTTTTTTCCAATTCTGTGAAGAAACTCATTGGTAGCTTGATGGGGATGACATTGAATCTATAAATTACCTTGGGCAGTATGGCCATTTTCACGATATTGATTCTTCCTATCCATGAGCATGGTATGTTCTTCCATTTGTTTGTGTCCTCTTTGATTTCACTGAGCAGTGGTTTGTAGTTCTCCTTGAAGAGGTCCTTTACATCCCTTGTAAGTTGGATTCCTAGATATTTGATTCTCTTTGAAGCAATTGTGAATGGAAGTTCATTCCTGATTTGGCTCTCTGTTTGTCTGTTACTGGTGTATAAGAATGCTTGTGATTTTTGCACATTAATTTTGTATCCTGAGACTTTGCTGAAGTTGCTTATCAGCTTAAGGAGATTTTGGGCTGAGACAATGGGGTTTTCTAAATATACAATCATGTCATCTGCAAACAGGGACAATTTGACTTCTTCTTTTCCTAACTGAATACCCTTGATTTCTTTCTCTTGCCTGATTGCCCTAGCCAGAACTTCCAACACTATGTTGAATAGGAGTGGTGAGAGAGGGCATCCCTGTCTTGTGCCAGTTTTCAAAGGGAATTTTTCCAGTTTTTGCCCATTCAGTATGATATTGGCTGTGGGTTTGTCATAAATAGCTCTTATTATTTTGAGGTACGTTCCATCAATACCGAATTTATTGAGCGTTTTTAGCATGAAGGGCTGTTGAATTTTGTCAAAAGCCTTTTCTGCATCTATTGAGATAATCATGTGGTTCTTGTCTTTGGTTCTGTTTATATGCTGGATTATGTTTATTGATTTGCGAATGTTGAACCAGCCTTGCATCCCAGGGATGAAGCCCACTTGATCATGGTGGATAAGCTTTTTGATGTGTTGCTGAATCCGGTTTGCCAGTATTTTATTGAGGATTTTTGCATCGATGTTCATCAAGGATATTGGTCTAAAATTCTCTTTTTTTGTTGTGTCTCTGCCAGGCTTTGGTATCAGGATGATGTTGGCCTCATAAAATGAGTTAGGGAGGATTCCCTCTTTTTCTATTGATTGGAATAGTTTCAGAAGGAATGGTACCAACTCCTCCTTGTACCTCTGGTAGAATTCAGCTGTGAATCCATCTGGTCCTAGACTTTTTTTGGTTGGTAGGCTATTAATTGTTGCCTCAATTTCAGAGCCTTCTATTGGTCTATTCAGGGATTCAACTTCTTCCTGGTTTAGTCTTGGAAGAGTGTAAGTGTCCAGGAAATTATACATTTCTTCTAGATTTTCCAGTTTATTTGCGTAGAGGTGTTTATAGTATTCTCTGATGGTAGTTTGTATTTCTGTGGGGTCGGTGGTGATATCCCCTTTATCATTTTTTATTGCGTCTATTTGATTCTTCTCTCTTTTCTTCTTTATTAGTCTTGCTAGTGGTCTGTCAATTTTGTTGATCTTTTCAAAAAACCAACTCCTGGATTCATTGATTTTTTGGAGGGTTTTTTGTGTCTCTATCTCCTTCAGTTCTGCTCTGATCTTAGTTATTTCTTGCCTTCTGCTAGCTTTCGAATGTGTTTGCTCTTGCTTCTCTAGTTCTTTTAATTGCGATGTTAGAGTGTCAATTTTAGATCTTTCCTGCTTTCTCTTGTGGGCATTTAGTGCTATAAATTTCCCTCTACACATTGCTTTAAATGTGTCCCAGAGATTCTGGTATGTTGTATCTTTGTTCTCATTGGTTTCAAAGAACATCTTTATTTCTGCCTTCATTTCATTACATACCCAGTAGTCATTCAGGAGCAGGTTGTTCAGTTTCCATGTAGTTGAGCGGTTTTGATTGAGTTTCTTAGTCCTGAGTTCTAGTTTGATTGCACTGTGGTCTGAGAGACAGTTTCTTATAATTTCTGTTCTTGTATATTTGCTGAGGAGTGCTTTACTTCCAATTACGTGGTCGATTTTGGAGTAAGTACGATGTGGTGCTTAGAAGAATGTATATTCTGTTGATTTGGGGTGGAGAGTTCTATAGATGTCTATTAGGTCTGCTTGCTGCAGAGATGAGTTCAATTCCTGGATATCCTTGTTAACTTTCCGTCTCGTTGATCTGTCTAATGTTGACAGTGGAGTGTTGAAGTCTCCCATTATTATTGTATGGGAGTCTAAGTCTCTCTGTAAGTCTCTAAGGACTTGCTTTATGAATCTGGGTGCTCCTGTATTGGGTGCATATATATTTAGGATAGTTAGCTCTTCCTGTTGAATTGATCCCTTTACCATTATGTAATGGCCTTCTTTGTCTCTTTTGATCTTTGATGGTTTAAAGTCTGTTTTATCAGAGACTAGTATTGCAACCCCTGCTTTTTTTGGTTCTCCATTTGCTTGGTAAATCTTCCTCCATCCCTTTATTTTGAGCCTATGTATGTCTCTGCATGTGAGATGGGTCTCCTGAATACAGCAGACTGATGGGTCTTGACTCTTTATCCAGTTTGCCAGTCTGTGTCTTTTAATTGGAGCATTTAGTCCATTTACATTTAAGGTTAAGATTGTTATGTGTGAACTTGATCCTGCCATTATGATATTAACTGGTTATTTTGCTCGTTAGTTGATGCAGTTTCTTCCTAGCCTCGATGGTCTTTACATTTTGGCATGTTTTTGCAATGGCTGGTACCGGTTGTTCCCCTCCATGTTTAGTGCTTCCTTCAGGATCTCTTGTAAGGCAGGCCTAGTGGTGACAAAATCTCTAAGCATTTGCTTATCTGTAAAGGATTTTATTTCTCCTTCACTTATGAAACTTAGTTTGGCTGGATATGAAATTCTGGGTTGAAAATTCTTTTCTTTAAGAATGTTGAATATTGGCCCCCACTCTCTTCTGGCTTGGAGAGTTTCTGCCGAGAGATCTGCTGTTAGTCTGATGGGCTTCCCTTTGTGGGTAACCCGACCTTTCTCTCTGGCTGCCCTTAAGATTTTTTCCTTCATTTCAACTTTGGTGAATCTGGCAATTATGTGTCTTGGAGTTGCTCTTCTCGAGGAGTATCTTTGTGGTGTTCTCTGTATTTCCTGGATTTGAATGTTGGCCTGGCCTACTAGGTTGGGGAAGTTCTCCTGGATGATATCCTGAAGAGTGTTTTCCAACTTGGTTCCATTTCCCCCTCACTTTCAGGCACCCCAATCAGACGTAGATTTGGTCTTTTTACATAATCCCATACTTCTTGCAGGCTTTGTTCACTTCTTTTTCTTCTTTTTTCTTTTGGTTTCTCTTCCCGCTTCATTTCATTCATTTGATCCTCAATCGCTGATACTCTTTCTTCCAGTTGATCGAGTCGGTTACTGAAGCTTGTGCATTTGTCATGTATTTCTCGTGTCATGGTTTTCATCTCTTTCATTTCGTTTAGGACCTTCGCTGAATTAATTACTCTAGCCATCAATTCTTCCACTTTTTTTTCAAGATTTTTAGTTTCTTTGCGCTGGGTACGTAATTCCTCCTTTAGCTCTGAGAAATTTGATGGACTGAAGCCTTCTTCTCTCATCTCGTCAAAGTCATTCTCCGTCCAGCTTTGATCCATTGCTGGCGATGAGCTGCGCTCCTTTGCCGGGGGAGATGCGCTCTTATTTTTGGAATTTCCAGCTTTTCTGCCCTGCTTTTTCCCCATCTTTGTGGTTTTATCTGCCTCTGGTCTTTGATGATGGTGATGTACTGATGGGGTTTTGGTGTAGGTGTCCTTCCTGTTTGATAGTTTTCCTTCTAACAGTCAGGACCCTCAGCTGTAGGTTTGTTGGAGATTGCTTGAGGTCCACTCCAGACCCTGTTTGCCTGGGTATCAGCAGCAGTGGCTGCAGAAGATAGAATATTTCTGAACAGTGAGTGTACCTGTCTGATTCTTGCTTTGGAAGCTTCCTCTCAGGGGTGTACTCCTCCCTGTGAGGTGTGGGGTGTCAGACTGCCCCTAGTGGGGGATGTCTCCCAGTTAGGCTACTCAGGGGTCAGGGACCCACTTGAGCAGGGAGTCTGTCCCTTCTCAGATCTCAACCTCCGTGTTGGGAGATCCACTGCTCTCTTCAAAGCTGTCAGACAGAGTCGTTTGCGTCTGCAGAAGTGTCTGCTGCGTTTGTTTAGTTTACTGTGCCCTGTCCCCAGAGGTGGAGTCTACAGAGACAGGCAGGTTTCCTTGAGCTGCTGTGAGCTCCACCCAGTTTGAGCTTCCCAGCAGCTATGTTTACCTACTTAAGCCTCAGCAATGGTGGGCGCCCCTCCCCCAGCCTCGCTGCTGCCTTGCTGGTAGATCACAGACTGCTGTGCTAGCAATGAGGGAGGCTCCGTGGGTGTGGGACCCTCCCAGCCAGGTGTGGGATATGATCTCCTGGTGTGCCTGTTTGCTTAAAGCGCAGTATTGGGGTGGGAGTTACCCGATTTTCCAGGTGTTGTGTGTCTCAGTTCCCCTGGCTAGGAAAAGGGACTCCCTTCCCCCTTGCGCTTCCCAGGTGAGGCAATGCCTCGCCCTGCTTCAGCTCTCGCTGGTCGGGCTGCAGCAGCTGACCAGCACCGATCGTCCGGCACTCCCCAGTGAGATGAACCCAGTACCTCAGTTGAAAATGCAGAAATCACCGGTCTTCTGTGTCACTCGCGCTGGGAGTTGGAGACTGGAGCTGCTCCTATATGGCCATCTTGCTCCGCCCCCCCCCCATATTTTGTTTTTAAATAGTGTTTTTCCTTTCAGAAGAGCAAATGAATGCTGCATTTTATAAGAACTTTTATTAATTTTTTAAAATAACAAAATGCAATATACACACAAAAATATTTAAAACAATCACTAAGAGTAATAAATGCATTAAGTCAATATCCTTATAACCATGTCAAAATATAGACCAGAACTCTGATTATAAACCTCTTTTGCCCCTAGAGGTACTACTATAGTTACAAGTATAATATTTACATTAATGTTCTTTATATTTGATAATTTTTCTGTGTTTCCTTAAGATACCATTTAGTTTTCCTGCTTTGAAATTGTATATATATTGACTCAAATTATGCAGTTTTGGGTTGTGGCTCTTTATTTCTGAATTAGTAATTTGTTTCATTGTTGTACAGTATTTCATTGAATGCCTGTACCATAAATTATTCATTTATTATTTGATAGTCACTTCTGTTGATTCCTGGTCTTGTGTGTCATACAATGCTGCTGTGAACATTCTTCTGTGTCTACCTAGGTATGCATGCATATGAGTTCCTCTCTCATCTACATCCGGGAGTGAAACAGTTGGATCATAACCTATATATTACTTCCATTTAGCTAGATAATGCAAAGTGTTTACCAGGCTAGAGATTTACATGACCATAGAGAAATGTTTAAGATATCCCATTGTTCCACATCCTAATAAACAAACAGCAACTCTGGTTACAAATGAAATTGAACAGCTTTTTAATTTATTTCATTGGCTATTTGGATTTCTTTTTATGTGAAGTGCCATATTTCTATTTGGTTATCTCCCTGTTATTGGTTTATTCTAACACTTTGTTCCAGGTTGGGCTAATTCCTTCTTATCTTCCTAGGTTTCCAATGAGGAATTTTTAAAAGTTCATTCATATGTCTTTTCTAGTTACTGTCATGAGAAAATTATCTAAATAATCTTCTAGATGAAAATACCTTTTTTGCTATCCGGAAGCTTTTTTGAATCATCTCTTACAGTAATGTTCTAAAATTTCACAAAAATCTGTCAAGGGTTGACTTTTTCTTTTAAATCACTTCATTGAGGTATGATTGATATACACCAAACTGTACATGTGTGAGGCATATAACTTAATGGGTTTGGAGATAAATATAAACCTATGAAACCATCACCATAATTTATGCCATAAACATATCCATCATCTCCAAAAGTTTTCTCCTGCTGTCTTTATTATTGTTTTTATTATATTATTGTGACAAGAATACTTCAGACAAGATCTACCCTCAGCAATTTTTAAGTATACAATACAGTATTATCAACTATAAGCATTATGCTGTACAGTAGATCTCTAAGACTTACTCATCTTACATAACTGAAACTTTATATCCTTAGATTAATACTTCTGCATTTCTGCCTCCCCTTAGTCCCTAGCAACCACTATTCCCTTCTCTGCATCTATGAGTTTGACTACATTAGACTCCTCATATAAGTTGGATCATATAGTACTTTTCCTTCTGTGGCTTGTCTACTTCACTCAGCATAATGTCCTCCAGGTTCATCTATGTTGTTGCATAGAGAGGGATTTACTTTGTTTTGGAGGCTGAAAAATATTCCATTGTATGTATATATCATATTTTCATTATTCATTTATCTGTCAATGGACATATAGGTTGCTTTCATGTCTTGATTTTTGTGAATAATGCTTAAATGAACATAAGTATACAGATATATCTTTGAAATCCTTATTTCAATTCCTTTGAATATATATCCGGAAGTAGGATTGCTAGATCTCATGATAGTTCTACTCTTAATTTTCTGAGGAACTTCCAACTACGTTCCATGGTGGCTGCACCAATTTACACTTTCACCAATGGTGTACAAAGATTTCTTTTTTCCAATACCTATTATCTCTTACATTTTTAATAATAGTCGTCCCAAACAAGTGATATCTCATTGTGGTTTTAATTTGCATTTCCCTGATGATTAGTGATGGTATGCACCTCTTCATGCAGCTGTTGGATATTTGTCTGTCTTCTTTGGAGAAATGTCTATTCAGGTCCCTTGCTGATTTTTAAATCAGATTATTATTTTTGTGATCGAGTTGTAGAAGTTTTTCCCATATTTTGGTTTATTAACTATCAAATGTTTAATTTGCAAATATTTTCTCCCATCCCATAGGTTGCCTTTTTGTTTTATTTTCTTTGCTGTTCAGAAGTGTTTACTTTAATATAGTCCCACTGGTCTATTTTCAATCTTGTTTCTTGTGTCATTTGGTGTCATGTCAATGACGTAATTGCCAAAGCCTATGTCAAATAGATTTTCCCCTATATTCTCTTCTGGTAGTTTAATGACGTCAGGTCTTATGCTTAAGTCTTTATTTTGAGTTTATTTTTGTGTACGATGTAAGATAAGTTATTAATTTTATTCTTTTACATGTGGATATCCAGTTTTCCCAATACCATTTATATAAGGGACTATTGCTTTCTCAATGTTTATTCTTGGCACCCTTGTAGAAAATCACCTGACTGTATGTGTATTGGATTATTCCTTGACTCTTTATTCTATTCCATTGTTCTATATGTCTGTTTTTTATGTATCATTCTATTTTGATTACTGTAGCTTTGTACTATAGTTTGAAATCCGTAGCTTTTGTTTCTCCAGCCTTGTTTTTTTTTTGTTCAAAATTGCTTTGCCTATTTAGGGTCTTGTGCTTCTGTATAAATTTTAGTATTTTTTTATTTCTGTAAAAATGCTTTTGGGATTTTGATATGGATAGGAATGAATTTATAGATCACTTTTAGTAGCAGCAAAGCTTGTATTGGCAAACGGGGACCTTCCCAGCCTAGGCCATACAAAACATTATTGTGCCTTCTTGTTTCACTCCTTATACTATAAGCAACTCTATTTTTCATAGTATATTAAGTTCCTCATTTATCATATTTTTTGCCTTTTTTTTAGTGATTTAACTGTTTAAGATGGCCCCTAAGTGTACTGCTAAATGCTGTCTAGCATTACTTATACAAAAAAGCTGTTATATAGCTTACAGGAAAAATACTCATGTGAGATAAACTTCATTCAAGCATGAATTACAGTGCTGTTGGCTATGAGTTCAATGTTAGTGAATCAACAAGATGGTACATATACAAAAATGAAGACAAATTTTACCAATCTGTGTGTGAGACTGCTCCAGGAAGTAAGGCAACATCTACACTGCATATTAAACTTACTTAAAAGATGGGAAAGTAGCTAAATTTGTGGATTCATGAGGTGATGACCCATTTTTAAAAAGGGTATTTGATAGCATTATTGTGAGGCTTAACTCCAAAAAAATTTATGGTCACATTACCCAGAGTCAGGAAAACATTAAATCACTGGCAGCTGGTGCTGGTTTGCTGGCTTGCACATTTCAAAAGGAGATAGAGCATGAAACATGCTCAACTTGCAGGAAAAGCAGATTCTGCAAGTCAGGAGACTATAGTAGAATCTTTAAAATACCTGCTAAGTGTTGTTATTCAGGAAAAGGGTTTTACAGAAGAGTAGATTTCCAACAATAAAAAGACTGGCTAGTTTATAAGGAAAGACCTTGTTGGCAAATTAACCTATATAATGTAAATGGCATTTCAATTAATAAAAATGTGGCCAGAGGCTTGTATGAATATAACTCTGCATTTCTTCTAAGAGCAATGGGTCAGCATTTTCTAATTCAGTATCCACAGTAACTTTCTAGAACACCACTTGGTGAATAATGAGAATCTACTGTATGCGTAGCAGGAGTTTCAGCTAAAAATGGTTCTCTTCCAAATTAACCAAGATATAAGATTATTTCATACTAATGCCGTTAATTTAAAAACTACCACAAAAAAAAGAGTATTTAAGATGGATAGAAGATCTTTACTAACTCCAATACTAAGAAAGACTGTCAGAGTGCACAACTCTTGAGCAGAAAACAAAGGAAGAGATCAAATGAAGTAGGATATAACTTGTCTATCAAAGAAACTATAGAGAACCCATAATATGAACAACATCAGGAACACTATCTATTAGTGATTAATATCAATTAACCAAGTGTTTCTGTATCTATCATCTACTTAATAGAATCAATACATGGAAGGATTATTTAGGGACTGCTCATCATCCTGATGACTTTTGTAAATTGACTTGTTTCTTTTTCATATGGCAGCCCATAGCAATGAATATTTCTCCTGCATCTTGCTGGGGTAAAACTTGAGCCCACTGAGATGGTAGAAGATGGATGTCAGCAGAGTACATTGGTAAAAGTTAGCCTGGCAAAAGTAATCTTGAGAGGAACAGGATGGGCATCTTAAGGTGTTTGGGCATGTGACATGCTCAAGGTATGATTCTTAAATTTACTTTTATTTCTTAAAAGGGTAGAACTAGAAACTCTAATTGAAAAGTTACAAAGAGAAAGATTTCAGCTAACTATTAGGGTTAACATTTGAACAGATACATTCATTCAACAATAAAACTGACTGCTTTGAGCCACTCTGTTTTTCCCTTCACTGTCATAATTAATCAGAGATAAAGTGGGACTTTGTCACGGGGGATATGAAAGGAATTTTCCTTTGGGCAGAAGGATGTACCAAATTATGTTCAAGTTCCTCCTTGCTTAAGTTCTCCAGTACAGTATACTATTTCATTATGAAAACTGTATTAACACAAGTCAATAAATAAATACTTAGATAATGAGCAATGTGAGTAGATTTAAAAAGTCAGGTAAATGTGGCCTTTAATAAAACCCACTTGTTTTATATTCATAATTTGCTGTAGGTACTGTTACATTTTTTGGAATAAAGAAACAACCTTTCTTTCAACTATGATACAGTAGAGAATTACAAAACAGAAAGAATTGAAGGGTGGATAGCAACAGTAACCACAGGGGTAACTGGGAGAAATAAAGGATGGATGCGCAGGATTAATTAAATTACAAAAGCAATTACTTCAGGGGAAACTAAATACAGGCAACAGAACAAATAGTCATTCATCAATAATTGCATTTAATTCATTATCTAGAAGTTTAAGGGATTGGTCCACTGGAGCCAGACAGAAATGAATTTATCTATCAGTACCACCATCTCTAACTTTGTGTCTTTATCTCTAAGAGTAACACCTCTAGCCCCTCATTTTTGCATTTGTAAAAACAAATAAATAAATTGTAATGACTTATCAAATTGCTATAAAGATTATATTAGATAATTCATGTATAGGCCTTAGTACAGAACCAAGCATAGTGCCAAAATTTTAGCAACAGCAATAACATCAATAATATTGACATCACCATATCTGTCCAGGAATCCCAGGAATGATTTTATTGAAATGATAGCATAAAAGCAGATTTCTAAAGAAAAGCTAAGCATTAGATAGATACGAAATGGGAAGAAGAAAATAGTCCTGGTGACTAACATAGCCACAGTGGAGAAAAGAAACCTTATATTCTGTAAGAGTTGATGGAGTTTGTTTGCTAGTCTGATGACTGACTCCATAAAACCAATAGTAATGAAAATGCCACCTTTCCCATTGCTCAGAAAAAAAAAAAAAAAAAAGGTTCAGTGTCATTATTGATTCTGCTCTTTTTCTAACATCCCACATTTGTAAAAAATGTTCTTTGCTCACCTTCAATTGTCTTGTTTTGTTTTTTAAATGGGACTACTGATCACTACTAGCATTACTATGTCACCATGTCACCACCCTGGGCACAGAAACTTAACGTGATTTTTTGAAATACCTCATGCTAAGAAAACCTATCCAAAACTTTTAAATCAAAAGCACATTACGCCCTTTCAACATAGTACAGGAACGTTGTTTAACAAGCCCCATCAAGGAATATTTCATTTTGACCAAGACAGCCTGAATGTGCCCCCCACCTTGACCATATTATACAGTCTTCTTCCTCACTCAAGGCCTCCAATTTCTCTTCTCCTGGAGCATTACTTTAGAAAACTTGTAAATTATTTCTACGTCCTGTTAAGAATATACAATTTTTTTAAAAGATTCTTGACAGTTTTATGGTGTAGGAATATCTTTCTCAAGAATCAGGCAGCCATTTTTAAAAATGTAGTCACTGAGGAAGATAGAGACCCTATCTTCTAGCCTGTGTGGAAAGGCACATGTCTTTGATTTTGTGAGAGGTAAATATTAATACCTATTTCTGTTATTTTTTGTGAGAGGTAAATATTAACTTGTATTTCTGTCCAATAAAAAAGATGTCCTTAAAGGTTAAACAAATAATCGTAGAAAAATTTAAGAAATTATTGTAAAATATAAAAGATATTTTTGATTTTAAAACCCTCAGAAAAACTAGGAATAAATAAAAGATAATTTCCTAGGCCTCATAAAGGGCAGGCAGAAAAATTCTATTAAAATTGTATTTAACAATGAGACCATTATTTCCCCTAGTATCAGAAGCAAGACAAGAATGTCTGCTCTTACCACTTTTATATAACATCATCCTGGGGATTCTAGGCAGTGCAATAAGACAAGAAAATAGAAGGCATCACAACTGGAAAGAAAGATGTAAAATTGTCTTCATTTAGATATTACACACTTGCCAATGTAGAAACTTCTATGGAATCTATGAATTAACTACTGGAACTAGTAAGTAAGTGTAGAAAAATTATAGGATTTAAGGTCTATATTCTAATATCAGTAATATTTCTATGCACTTGCAACAAATAAATAAAAATTTAAAATTTAAAATACCATTTAAAATGGCACTAAAATTATTGAGTATTTAAGGATAGATCTTCTATAAGATGAGTAAGACCTATACACTGAAAACTGCCAAAGTCTTCCAGAGAAATTTAAAAAATAAGAGGAGAAAATGACCATGTCTATGGAACAAGAAATTCACTATGTCAATTCTTCCCAAATTTACCTGTGAATTCAATGCAACTTCAAGCAACATCCCCGTAGGTTTTGCTGCTTTTTTTTAGAAGTTGACAAAATTATTTTAAATTTTTAACAGAAATACAGGGGGCCTACATAACTAAAAATTTTGATGAAAACAAATTACAGACACCTGTCAATTTTAACTCTTGATATTTTTCTTCCTTGTCTCCCCTTTCTTCTAGCCCATCTTCTTATTCTTCTCTTCTTACAACTCAGGTGTGTCAGATGTCAGACATCCTTGAATGTAGCTTATATATTTTTGCATGCATTCAGTATCTTTATTATCTCATACTATCTCATAAATAATAAAATATTCCTTTATATTTCAAATTTCCTAAAAGCAACATGCAGAGAAAGTTCAGAAAACTAAATTGTGAATACAGAATGAAATATAACCTCCTAATCCTTGTAAAAGTACAAAGGACCGAAGGCATAAAATTTAACCCAGTGAAAAACACGATGGAATTGTAAACATGAATAATCACATCTTTTGGAGCCATGAAACTAGCTACTAGGGAGGATATAAGAAAAGATGATGTAAATATATTGTACAGAGTTCTAGACATAATTTTAAAAGCAAGAATAACAATGTAACTATCAGAAATAGAGTAAGTAACTAAGGGGAGCATAACAGAGGGAAATTTTCAACCATCACAGCAAGAATCTACAGAAAATGCCATACATTCACAGATAAAGAAATAAATATAAAAGAATATTGTTAAGCATTGCAGCAATAATCACAGGAACTGAAAACAGAAACAATTTAAAATTTTATATATTTTACGAGATTCTTGGTTGTGAACAGAAGTATTGGATATCTTAAAATATGCATTTATGTATTATGCTTTTATTATTATGTTAATACAGTTTAAATATTAAGAATTGAATTTAAAATTTTATATTTATTTTTTAATGAAGCAAACTATTATAAGTACTTGAATAAAATAAAATATGTGTATAATATTTAAATAAAATAATTATATAGCTTTCGAGAACAAAAAAATGTTTTAATAAGGAATAACTATAATTCAATAAAACTATACTGCTTTACAGATAAATGATATGGAATAATCAGAAATGCAGACAAATATGTATATAATAATGTTTTTGCTACAATTTTTATAAAAAACAGAAAAATAAATGTTAACAATGAGGAAATTCATTAAAATATTATGAAATGCCAGCAGATCTTTACAATTATGTTCTTAAAAATTCCAAATTACATGAGAAAAAATGGCTACGTGGTAGTAGATTAAAAAATCTCTATCAAAGTTTATGTACACAAATAACACCAAATGACAAAGAAGAAATACTTACTTAAGATTTAATGCAATCTTGTAAGCAGTTACCCTTGGTTAATAGAACATTTGATATTCATTTACCATTATAGCTTTCTATGATTTTAATTTTTTGTATGATAATCAAGTAATACTTTTGTAACAAGACAAAATAATTATATAAATAAACATTTTAAAAAATACAATAATTAATGCCTAGAGCTCAGAATGATGCCACAAAGCAGTTAGAATTTTTCAACTCACCAAGATGTTATTGATTTTCTGCCAACTGCTTAACTCAATTTTATATTGCTGCATGCTTTATGTCAATGCTTTATTCACAAGACCCTGGTTAATTTTCTCAGTGAACTCTGTGTCCTTGATGTCTCTGAAGTTTAAATTGCAAAAGAGCTTGTGAATTAGACAAGAGCTACTTCTCTGATCTCCTGACACTATGATGCAGATTTGAATTAGATTCAGAAGAAGCTAGGAAGCATGGGTAATGATAACTCTTTTTAATATTGAGATAAAAATTATTTTTTTCTCAGAAAATTGAGTAGAGAAGAGGCCAAGGAGATTTGATAGGCAGAAAGTAAAAATTTTATTTTTATGTGCATAAAGCTATTTCTTAGAGAAAACAATGAAAATGATACATTTATTCAGAAAATTTAAATAACATATATAATGAAAGCATTCTATAGTTTGGATATTTCAAGCGGACCCTTATTTGGGGATATATTTCTATTGTGTACTTTATTAACTCTGCGATGAAGACTCAGTCTATTTCTGTTTTACTTTGTTTTTCAGTTTACACCTTTGGTGTACTGATGTTTTTGAAAATATAATAAAAATAAATTACTAGAAAAATGATCACATATCTACATCATGGCAATGTTAATTTCAATAAATTTCTAAATGTTTACTCTCGTCTTCTAAACTTATTTCGTGAACTAGTAACAGTTCACAGATCATCAGAGTTCAAGACTGCCCTTCTTGTAGCACTGCTCTCAATAATTCCAGATGTTCTCTCTTGCACATATAAATGCAAATTCCCCATTCACTTATTTAACGAGTTAAAAAAAATAAATTCAAAGAGTGCATGCATTTTACATGTAATTCATTTGTGCCTAATACTAATTTCCAGTTTCAGAAGGTCTTACATAAATATACTCAGCTGGGTTGAAGCTATTACTAGATAGCTGAAGATTAAAAAAATAAATAACGCAAGTTCAACTAAATACCCTTTTTGGAAATATGCAGATACTCCTTGATTTACAATGGGGTTATGTCTGGATAAACCATTGTAAATGGAAAATTTCTTTATGTTGAAAATGCATGTAATACACTTAACCTATTGAACATCATAGCTCAGCCTAGCCCACCTTCAACATGATCAAGGCACTCAAATCAGCCGACAGCTTGGAAAAATCATCTAACACAAAGCCTATTTTATAATAAAGTCTTGAATATTTCATGTGATATATTAAATATTGTATTGGAAGTAAAAATCCAAAATGGTTTTATGGGCACTCCAAGTACAGATTCTACTGAATGAGTATCATTTTTGCATCATCATTAAGTCAAAAAAATCCTAAGTTGAATCATGAAAAGTTGGGGATCATCTATAGTAGAAAATTTGTGTTCTTTGTAGAGACCACAAATATAAAATTGAATGAGTAAATAATTTTCTTTCATGATGCATTTAGTCATGATTTGAGATAATAAAAACAAGTAACATTCTCCAGGCTTACATGTTTCCCATGCATATCTAAAATCCTAAAATCTGCATGTCAAGGTTTCTCTCTTTCTCTCCCTCTTTCTCTCTTCTCTCTCCTGTCATCCCTCCATAGACTCAGGGAATTGATCCCAGGATTGCCCATCCCCAGTGCCACCCCATACCAAAATCAGCACATACTCAATCAAGTCTCATAGTTGGCGCTGCAGAAGCTGCATAAACAAAATGGCAGCCCTCCCTGCATGTAGGCTTCAGATCCCAAGAATACTATGTTTTTGATATGTGTTTGGTTGAAAAAAGTTGCTTATAAATGGACCCTGAAATTCAAAGGTTAACTGTGTGTATATTTAGATATGCATATATACAATTTTGTATGTGTACACATTTATATATACATACATCTGCCTATACACATGGTTTTATATATATAATATATACACAGACACACAGACACAAACATGCTATATGCATATTTTTTTCTGGAAGAAGAATTACTATTAATGACAACGCCACAGTATGTTGCATTTATAAACACGATCTTTGTAGTTGGGGTTGGGCTCGGGTTATGTCATTAACTAGCTGTGTGACAATGAGCTAGTAACTTGACCATGCAAAGCTTTAATAAAACAACTGTAATTCTCAGAAAGAAAGCATGATTAATGAGATGTATTATGCAAATTCTCATCATAGTGTTTGGCCTGAGAAAATGCTCAATATATGATAGGCGTTAGGATCATTAATGATACATTCACTGATTACTAGTTAATGAGCTTGCTCCAATTCAGAAGTAAACATAGCAGTCATATGTACACCAAATATATAGTTATGTATATGAATACAAGCAGAGTAAGTGATGTTTTAAGCTATTATCAATGATTTCAATTTGCCCATGAATTGAATCCAGACTGGTGGGGTGAGGGTCAGGGAGAAGAAACCTTGAAGTAAAATACAAGCAGAGATGGTGTGAAAGGACATAGAATGACCTCTTCTCAACCCAAATTTCTTACACACTTCACATTTTGCCGCCCATCAGCCTTATAGTGATTTTGGCAGCATACACGAAACTTGAGTTTTATATGGTTTGAAACTCCAAATCACAGAGAAGCTAAGCACTTTAGCAATTTCACCAGTGTTATTTTTATTATGATAAATTTTATTGCTTACTCCTATGTCTCACAACTGTGCCCAGTAGCAGGAGGAAAATGTCTACATGTGGGAGTCAGAAGAAAGGATGCAATTCTAATAACAAATTCATCACAGGTATGAGTTATTTTGCTTGTTATGGTTTAAAATAAAGACAAAAAATTATCTTCTATTGTTTGAGTTAGTTGTTATTTTCTGGGATCTGCATCTTCTTGCTTTTTAAGAGAAAGTCACCTTCTAAGTTTAGATATTAAGATTCATTTTCGGCCGGGTGCAGTAGCTCACACCTGTAATCCCAGCACTTTGGGAGGCCAAGGTGAGCAGATCACAAGTTCAGGAGATCAAGACCATACTGGCCAACATGGTGAAACCCCGTCTCTACTAAAAATACAAAAATTAGCTGGGTGTGGTGGCACATGCCTATAATCCCAGCTACTCAGGAGGCTGAGGCAGGAGAATCGCTTGAACCCAGGAGGTGGAGGTTGCAGTGAGTCAAGATCGCGCCACTGCACTCTAGTCTGGTAACAGAACTAGACTTCAGCTCAAAAAAGAAAAAAAAAAAGATTCATTTTCATGCAGATTTTTATTTGGAGACACAGTGTCTGCTTTAGCTCTTTCAAATATTCAAAACCTCTAGTTTCTATTACACTGTGTATTATGTTTCAGATCCCTAGCCTGTGGTTCTATTCAATCATTTGAAAACCTCGTTCTCTTAACACCCACCATTAATTTTGGTTCTATTTTTTTTTTATTTTCAACATCAAATGATTTATCACAAATCAGGAAAGACAGTAATCTTTTATCTCAATTTTCCTTCTACTATGCACCTAATATGTTGCCTGATTTCTTTTCAGCTATAAATGAATGATAAGCAATCTGTCCTTAGTTGCCAGTGTTCTTTCATAAAACCATCATTCTCTCATTCTGTTTCCTTAGATACTTGTATCTATTTCAAATTTTGACTTTTACTCCTTGATTTAGAACCTCAAGATGAATCACTAGGGAGTCATTGTTTAAAATATAGTCATGCATCACGCAATGACATTTCTGTCAACAATAGACCACATATATGATAATGGCCTCATAAACTTATAATAGAGCTGAAAAATTCATGGTACCTAATGATGTTGTAGCTGTCATAATGGCATAACACAACATATTACCTTTAGTATGTTTAGGTATATTTAGAAACACAAACACTTATCATGGTGTTACAATTGCCTACAGTATTGAGTTTGATAATATGTTGTACAGGTTTATAGCCAAAGATCAATAAACTGTACCATATAACCTAAGTGTGTAGTAGTTTATAACATTTAGATTCATGTAAGTACACTCTATGATGTTCACACAACACCGAAACTGCTTAATGATGCATTTCTCAGAACATATTACTATCAAATGAATTATGACAGTATGTATGAGATTATAATAAGCTAGTATGATGAAGTAGTGGAGAGTCAGACTTCTCGAGTTCCAACTTTAATTCCAACCATTAGGCTGTGGGAGCTTGAGCAAGGTACTTAACTCGGCTTTCTCTTCTGTAAGGTAAGGATAATAATAGTACCTACCTTGCAAGGTTAAGGATTAAATGCTTTGATGCACATTTAAATTATCCTGTGTTTGTACATAGTTAAATAATTTAGAAATAACAACTATTATTAACATCCTGTTTTTCATACATGGCTTCTAAGGATGGAATTTTGACAATAAATTCAGGTCTTTATATCTTAATGGATCTTTTGGGAAGATATTAACTTCATGTTGGCTTTTATATCTAATTCTAATCTAAGATTACTCTGCTTAGTGGAAATGGTGCTCAAAAGGTTCAATCTCTCTCCTGTGGTCACAGACCAGATAGTCTTTAATTTATTCTTCTCCAGTTCATTCTGGAATTAAGAATCAAAACTTAGTGACACTTAAAATATGTAGTTGTGTTGACCTCTTTTTGGACAATGGTAAAATCCCTAAGAGTGAGAAAAATAAGCATTGTATTTATAAGTATAACTATGAGATTAAAAAAATCAACATCATCAAAAGCAAAAGAGAGCCTAAAATGGTTCCCCCATGCCTCTAATCCAACCTCAAGGTCCGATTTCTAGGTACAAGCAACCCCTCAAATCTTACTTACTGTACTCAAAAATTCACAGTAAAATTTTCCAACATTGCCCAATGAACATTGACAGTTCTATATGAAACCATGTCTCAATTTCTAGCACATGTGGTATAATACTGGATCCATCAACAGTGCTCTTTGCTGCTTCTCACTGTGCATGATTTACTGCCTTTTCTCCTCTGATTTTAGTGAGAACCTACTGTCCCCAAAAGCTATCTGGGCAAGCTGCAAACCCTATGATTACAGTCATGTCTTATTTTATTGTTTTTCTCTCTACTGCACTGTGAAGATATTGTGTTTTACACAAATTGTAGTTTTGTGGCAACCCTGTGTTAAGCAAGTCTATTGGCATCATTTTTCCAATAGCATGTGTTCAATTCATGTTTCTATGTTACGTTTTGGTAGTTCTCACAATATTTCAATGATCCTTGATGATAGTTTTGTAATTGTTTTGAGACATCACAAACCATACCCACATAACATGGCGAACTTAATAAATGCTGTGTGTTCTGACTGCTCCACCAACTGGCTGTTCCCTCATTTCTCTCTCTCTTTTCAGGCCTCTCTATTCCTTGGAACACAACAATATTGAAATTAGCCCAATGAATAACCCTACAAGGGCCTCTAAATATTCAAATGAAAGGGATAGTCACACATTTCTCATTTAAAATCAAAAGTTACAAATAATTAAGCTTAGTAAGGAAGGCATGTCAAAAGCTGGGATAGGCAGAAGGCAAGCCTTCTTGTGCCAAACAATTAACCAAGTTGTGAATGCAAAGGAAAAGCTCATAAGAGAAATGAAAAGTGTTACTCCAGTGAATACACAAGTGATACAAAAGAAAAACAGCCTTATGGTTGACATGGAGAAAGTTCAGTGGTCTAGATAGAAGATAAAATCATTCCCAACATTACCTTAAGACAAAGCCTAATCCAGACCAAGATCTTAACTCTCTTTGCAGCAGCACTAGCTGCGGGGGGTCTGTTCCTGAAGCCCCTTGATTCAGCGATGGATAAATAAAGTACACTGACACACAGATATTCTGTTTTGCCAGTCCAGCTGAGGGTCCGAGGTCACTCACAATCTCCAAGGAGAGTCATGTAAAGAATAGCAGCCGCAGCCCTGAGCAGCTCGCACTCCAGGCATTTATTTAGTATAGAATTAACAACAGAAGCTTTGAGTAAACACACTTTAGGGCCATCTGGCTCAAAGGGTAGTTAATGGAGGTAGGGTAAGCAGACTTAACTGGGAAAGTCTCTATTGTCCCTAGTATTTACCTTATGGCCTAATGCTCTAAGGTAAGAACCTGCCGCCTTCAGCCTGTTCAATTATTATTATTATTTTTTTTTTTTTTTTTTTTTTGAGACGGAGTCTCACGCTGTTGCCCAGGCTGGAGTGCAGTGGCGCGATCTCGGCTCACTGCAAGCTCCGCCTCCCGGGTTCCCGCCATTCTCCTGCCTCAGCCTCCTGAGTAGCTGGGACTACAGGCACCCGCCACCGCGCCCGGCTAATTTTTTGTATTTTTAGTAGAGACGGGGTTTCACTGTGGTCTCGATCTCCTGACCTTGTGATCCGCCCGCCTCGGCCTCCCAAAGTGCTGGGATTACAGGCTTGAGCCACCGCGCCCGGCCAGCCTGTTCAATTATTACAAGCTATGTAACTTTTCGGCCTTCCAAAAAGATTTGTGACTATTCCCTATAACTCTCCCTAATATTTCCCTTTAATATTTCTGCCCCCATCCTGAGTGAATCCCAACACTCTTCAATTTTGTGAAGGCTGAGAGAGATGAGGAAGCTGCAGAAGAAAAGTTTGAAGCTAGCAGAGGTTGGTTTATGAGGTTTTTTTTGTTTTGTTTTGTTTCATTTTTAGCACTTTATTTTTAATCTCATGTTTAATTTATTTTTTTGTTTTGTTTTTTTTTAATTATTATTATACTTTAAGTTCTAGGGTACATGTGCACAACGTGCAGGTTTGTTACATATGCATACCTGTGCCATGTTGGTGTGCTGCACCCATCAACTCGTCAGCACCCATCAACTCGTCATTTACATCAGGTATAACTCCCAGTGCAATCCTTCCTCCCTCCCCCTCCCCATGATAGGCCCCGGTGTGTGATGTTCCCGTTCCCGAGTCCAAGTGATCTCATTGTTCAGTTCCCACCAAAAGCCAAAATTGACAAATGGGATCTAATTAAACTAAAGAGCTTCTGCACAGCAAAAGAAACTACCATCAGAGTGAACAGGCAACCTACAGAATGGGAGAAAATTTTTGCAATCTACTCATCTGACAAAGGGCTAATATCCAGAACCTACAAAGAACTCAAACAAACTTACAAGAAAAAAACAAACAACCCCATCAAAAAGTGGGCAAAGGATATGAACAGACATTTCTCAAAAGAAGACATGCATACAGCCAATAGACACATGAAGAAAATGTTCGTCATCACTGGCCATCAGAGAAATGCAAATCAAAACCACAATGAGATACCATCTCACACCAGTTAGAATGGCAATCATTAAAAAGTCAGGAAACAACAGGTGCTGGAGAGGATGTGGAGAAATAGGAACACTTTTACACTGTTGGTGGGATTGTAAACTAGTTCAACCATTATGGAAAACAGTATGGCGATTCCTCAAGGATCTAGAACTAGAAGTACCATATGACCCAGCCATCCCATTACTGGGTATATACCCAAAGGATTATAAATCATGCTGCTATAAAGACACATGCACACTTATGTTTATTGTGACACTATTCACAATAGCAAAGACTTGGAATCAACCCAAATATCCATCAGTGACAGACTGGATTAAGAAAATGTGGCACATATACACCATGGAATACTATGCAGCCATCAAAAAGGATGAGTTTGTGTCCTTTGTAGAGACATGGATGCAGCTGGAAAGCATCATTCTCAGCAAACTATCACAAGAACAGAAAACCAAACACCGCATGTTCTCACTCATAGGTTTGTGAGGTTTAAGGAAAGAAGTCATCTTCATAACATAAAAGTGCAAGGTGAAGTAGAAAGTGCTGATGTAGAAGCTGAAGCAAGTTAGCCAGAAGATCTAGCTAAGATAATTGATGAAAGTGGCTATAATAAACAACGGATACAGAAAAATAAAAAATAAATAAAAAAAAAATCCAGCCTTCTTTTGGAAGAAGATGCCATGTAGGATTTTCATCACTAGAGAGAAGTCAATGACTGGCTTCAAAGCTTCAAAGGACTGGCTGAAACTCTTGTTAGGGGCTAATGTAGCTGACGACTTTGAGTTAAAGCCAATGCTTATATACCATTCTGAAAATCCTAAGGCTTCTAAGGATGAGATTAGCATAATAATTAGCATATTAAGAATTATGCTAAATTTACTTCTGCTGTGATCTATCAATAGAACAAAAAAGCCTGAATAACAGCGCAGATGTTTACAGCATGGTTTACTAACAATTTTAAGTCCACTTCTGAGACCTATTGCTCAGAAATAAAGATTTATTCCAAATATTACTGCTCATTGACAATGCTCCTGATCACCCAAGAGCTCTTATGGAGATTTACAAGATTAATGTTGTTTTCATGCCTGCTAATACAATATCCATTCTGCAGCCAATGGATCAAGGAGTAATTTGTACTTTCAAGTCTTACTATTTAAGAAATACATTTCATAAAGCAATTGCTGTCATATATAGTGATTCCTCTGCGGATCTGGACAAATTACATTGAAAATCTTCTAGAAAAGATTAGGCATTCTATATGCCATCTAGAACATGTGTCATTTGTGGGAGGAGGTCAATCAAAATATCAACATAAGAGGAGTTTGGAAGAAGCTGATCCCAAATTTCACGGATAATTTTGAGGGGCTTATTAGTGAAGGAAGTTGTTGCAGATATGCTGGAAACAGAAAGAGAACGAGAATTAGAAGCGGGGTCTGAAAATGTGACTGAATTACAATCTCAGGATAACACTTGAACAGATAAGAAGTTGCTTCTTAGAGATGAGCAAAGAACGTGGTTTCTTAGGATGAAACCTACTCCTGGTAAAAATGTTGTAAACATTGTTGAAATGACAACAAAAGATTTATACTATTCCATAAACTTAGTTAATAAAGCAGTGGCAAGGTTTAAGAGGATTGACTCTAATTTTGAAAGAAGTTCTACTGTGAGTAAAATGCTATCAAACACATCACATGTTACAGAAAAACTTTTCATAAAAAAAGTGCCAATCAATGTAGAAAACTTCATTGTTGCCTTCCTTTCAGAAATTGCCACAGCCACTCCAACCTTCAGCAACCATCACCCTAATTAGTCAGCAGCCATGAACATCAAAGCAAGATCTTCCACCAGCAAAAAAAAAAAAAAAAAAAAAATTATGACTCACTGAAGGAGCAGATAATCATTAGTTTTTAGAAAAAAAAAAAAAGCAATAAAGTATTTCTAATTAAGATACATAGGCTGAGGAGAATGGCGTGAACCTGGGAGGCGGAGTTTGCAGTGAGTGGAGATCGTGCCACTGCACTCCAACCTGGGCAACAGAGGGAGACTCCGTCTCACACACACACAAAAGATATACGTACATTTCTTTCTAGACATAATACTATGACACACTTACTTAACAGACTGCAGTATAGTGTAAATGTAATTTTTATATGCACTAGGAAACTAAAAAATGTGTGTGACTCACTGTCCTGTGATACTCCTTTTATTGCAGTGGTCCAGAAGCAACCCCATAATATCTCCACGGCATGCTTGTATTAAGCAGGATGTCTAAATCATTCTTTTGACTATGCCTATGGCTTAATAGAGATGCCAATGAATGTATAGACATCAAATTTGTCATAAGAAATGATAAGGTTAAGTCCAGGAAGTGATTTCCATTTGATGAAATGGAAGAGAATAAAGAAAGAGAAGTATTTTGTATCTATCTTCTGAAACAAAAACCTCACCCTGGCATTTTACCAAAATCTAAAGAAAAGGAACAAAGAAACAGTAGTAATTTTGTCAATTTTAAAGTTTTTGGTATTATCACCTGGCTTCCTATTTCATCCATAGTAGCCAACTTGAAGGGACTCTAATTTGCCAAGTCTGAGATAGTTTGAGCCCTCAAAAAAATAAATAATGAGCATAATAAATTATAAAACGTAGAAAAAAAGAGTAGAAAACCTGAGTCTGTACCAATAGTAATAGATACAAAATAAATAAATAGTGTAGAAGCTGGGACAGGCTACTTCTCACAGCACAATGACTGATGCTGATTGGCAAATATGGAGAGAGTGCTGGAGTTGGATAATCGTCACTTGGTAATCATCAAAGTAATTATTACTTCACATAAGCATCATCAACAGATGCTAAATGTTGGGGGGAAATTTCAGTAGTGAGCAGAACATTTACATAGTTCTAAAGTATCTCTTGACAGATTGCTTATTAGTTACAGGGGAAAAATTAGTAACTATACTTTGTCAAGGGCAACACCTTGATCAGATGATCAAAGTCAATATCACCAATGAGGGGCAGATTGACATTGTGTACCTTCTGATGTGACTACATATGGTTATTTATATGCAGTATCACATTCTAGCTAGGAATGTAAAATCTACTTATGAATGAATGAATGAATGAGTGAATTAATCTAATTATGAGAAAACATTAGACAAACCCAAAATGAGAAGTACTTTATTTTAAAAAGTGACTGTATACTTCAAAAGTTTCAATGCAATAAAACATAAGGAAGAGCTAAGAACATGCTCTAGATTAAAGAGACATTATAATTAAATGTAGTATGTAATTTAAGACTGAATTCTCACTGGAAGAAAACAATATGTTAAGTAGGACACTATTAGGTAAAAAATTGAAACATGGGTAAAAGATCTGATAAAAGTACTACATTAAAGATAATTTGTTCAGGTTGATAACTATCCTTTTACTCTCTTATGTAAGAGAGTAACCTTATTCTTAGGAGATTCCCTGTATCTAGAAGATATATTAACAAGTTATTCTTATGTGATTCTGATATGATTTTATACATAGATTGATAGATTAGGTCGATAATTTATTAATTTTCTATTGCTACATAACAAATTACCACAAACTTTGTAAGTTAAAACAACAGCCATAGATTCTGACCACATTCTGTAGGTCAGAAATCCAGGCAGACTGAACTGAGTTTTCCGTTTTTTTCTTGCTATGCCCAAATCAAGAAGTCAATAAAGGTACCTTCCTTTCTGGAGGCTCTGAGAAATAATTTGCCTCCAATCTCATTTAGGCTGTTCATGAAATTCAGTGTCTTATGGTTGTAGAACTGAGGCCATATTTCTTGCTGGCTGTCTACTAGGAAACATTCCCTCAGCTCTTTAAAGCCACTCACATTCCTTCATACATAATCCATATTCAAACTCACAATGAATGATACATGGGATCCTCACACTTTTAATCTCTCTGATCCTTGCTTCTACCACGTTTCTGACTTCTGACTTTTAAAGGACTATCTTGCAGGTGCAGGAAATAATAACAGTAGTACACATTTACTGTCTTCATTGAGGAAAACTGGCCATAAACTATACTATATCTCTGACCCACGAAGATAATAGCTGCATCTTAAAGGTCAACTGACTTGAGACTTTAACTACAACTGAAATTTCTTCACAGCAGTACTAGTATTAATGTTTAATTGAATGGACAAAAGCCAGGTATTTGGAGACTAGGAGGAGGGCATCTTTAGAATTCTGCCTGCCTTAGAAAGAGATAGACAATAGATTAAATGGATGGGTGGAGGGATGGATAGAGAGATGATGGACAGATGGATGGATGGATAGATAGATAGGTACAAGATCATACATAGAATAGAACTGCCCAATGCTGCTAATTTTATCAGTTTTTAAAAAAGATATTTGGAGTGCCATAGGTTTTAAGAGACATGAGACAAAAATGCATAATATTTAAAATGGATGAAGGTGGACAACTCAATGGATATTCCTGTTTGAACTAACTTGTAAGAATACTGTCTAAGAAGTCTGAAACATGAGGTACTCCACCAGAGTCTGTGGGGGTAACAACAGGCAAAGAGAAAGGTCATGAATTTGTGAGAAATCATTCAGAAATGGTGCCACCTGTGTCTGACAATTATGTAATACAAAAGATTCCAATTTGCGTGGGAGGTTGGGATCTCTAAAGAACCCATTAAACCTTCCAATGAGAAAGAGTTAGTGTTTGGAAATCTTCCTAGTCTGATGGCATGAAAGACAAGAAATAATAGGAAAAAGCTTCAGCTATAATAAGCAAATTTTTGAAGTTCTTATTTCCTTTCATCTATCCTCCCTTTCTGATCCTTAAGGAATTAGAAGTCATATAGTAAATAAGGAGGAAACAAAAGTATTATAAGTTCTGTAGGCTAGAACTGCATATATAACTTTAATACTTAAGGAGATATTCCAAATTTTTAAAAGTCAGAGATGTAGCATAGTTTATGGCCAGTTTTCCTCAATGCAGACATTAAATGTGTATTACTGTTATTATTTCCTGCACCTGCAAGATAGTCTTCTAATCTTGAAAGGGAGAAGTGAAAGTCAACACATCTGCACTACTCTCATTCTTTTGACCTGTTTTAATTTTGGTAAACCCCTGGGAGGTTTATGGAAAACTATCAGATAAATCTGGATCTTGAAGGGTGATTTAAGCAAAATATTTAGAGTAGAAAATAATTATTATTTAATAATGGAATAGCAATTATTGAGGGCTTGGTCATGACTCAATCATATCATGTATTTTTTTCTTTGCCACTTCTAATCTAAATAACTTTGTAAATTTGGAAGAAAATAAATGGTAGAAGACTAGATAGATAGATAGATAGATAGATAGATAGATAGATAGATAGATAAAATACAAAAGAATTCAGGCTACAGAAATTACTAGACCAAATCACTATACTGTTGCTTTGGGACATCTGCCAGATCAACCAAACCAAGTTGTTATGGGGAGTAAACTTTGACATACTAATTATTCTTGGTTGCTTTAGCATAGTTTTGATAAGCAAATAAATTATAAGCCATATAAATTATAATGCAAAATTCCTGACAACATATCCAGAGGTAACGATTTGAAGGAAAATAGACCTTTTGATAGCCAAAAGGTCTATTAGACCTTATAAAGCCAATTATTAGCTATCCTTTGGAATTCATTTATATTTGAACACGTTGTTTATCATTGCATTTTGAAGACAATGATTATTCTGAAATGGTTTTCATGCAAGCTCATGACTCAATTGTAGTTTTATCTTAACTTCCCATTATAAAGAATGTGTTAATTTCAGTTCCTAGAGATCTTACTTGTAGTATGAATAGAAGAGTAAGAATTTCATTTACAAACATTACTCTTTAGTATAGTGGGATCAGTAGAGATCTGTGGGAGAAAATCCATAAAAACATCTGAAATTGCATTGAAGTTTCTCAGTATCCTCAAATTGAACTTTGAAAAATATGTTCCCCTTTACTGTAAAATAAAGTCAATTTGTTGGTTTATGTCTATTAATTATGTATAAATGTATAAATAATTATAAATATGGCAGCAAATATGACAATGCTTTCATTTTGTCTTACAGACTCAGAAACACTTCATACTAAAGACTTAAAATCAGATCTGAAACTATAAAACTACTAAAGGAAAACATAAGGGAAACACCTCAGGACATGGGTCTGGGCAAAAGTTTTATGGATAAGAATTCAGACGCTCAGGAAACAAAAGCAAAAATAGACACATGGGATTATATCAAACTAAAAAACTTCTGCCAGCAAAACAATCAACAGAGTGAAGAGACAACCTGCAGAATGGGAGAATATGTTTTCAAACCATTTATTTGACAAAGTTAATATCCAAATTATAGAAAGAATTAAAACATCTAAAAAGCAAAATATAGAAAGAGTTAAAACACCTAAAACTAAAACGTAAAAAATGCAAACAATGTGATTTAAAAATGGGCAAATGATCTAAATAGATATATTTCTTGAAAGAAGGTATACAAATGGTCAAGAAGTATATGAAAGATGCTCAGCATCACTAATCATCAAGGAAATGCAAATCAAGCCACAATGAGACGTTATCTCACTCCAGTTAAAATGGTTATTACCAAAAAAATGAAAACTAAGAAATGCTAGCAAGAATGAAGAGAAAATGAAATTCTTAAATACTTTTGGTGGGAAGGTAAACTAGTACAACTATTGTGAAACACAATATGGAGTTTCCTCAAAAAACAAAAAATAGAGCTACCGTATGATCTAGTACCCCACTAATGGGTATTTATCAAAAGGAAAGGAAATGAGTATATCAAAGAGATATCTACTCCCATGTTTATTGCAGCACTCTTCACACTAGTGAATAAATGTGCATCAGCAGATAAATGGATAAAGAAAAACTTGTATATACACACAGTGGAATACTATTCAGTCATAAAAAAATGAAATTCTGTCATTCATGGAAACATTGATTATCCTAGAAAAACATTATGTTAAGTGAAATAAATCACACATAGAAAGATTAATACTGCATGTTCTCATTCATATGTGGGAGCGAAGAAAATAGAGCTCATAGAAATAGAGTAGAAGTTATTAGAAATTGGAAAGGCAGGGAAGATAGGAAGAGGTTGGTTAATGGATACAAAATTGCAGCTAGATGATAAGAATAAATTCTAGTTTTCTATAGTACTGTAGAGTGACTGTAGTTACCAATATTTCATTATATATTCTCAAATAGCTGAAGAAAAGATTTTGAATGACCCCAATACTAAGAAATAATAAACTTTTGTGGTGAGAGATATGTTAGTTACCTTAACGTGACCATTACATATTGTATACACGTATTGAAATATACCTCTGTATCTTATAAATATGTACAATAATTATACATGAATTTAAAAATTGTTCAAAACTATTATAAGAATCACTGGCTCTTTAAATTTATATTCAGGCATCAGCCCATTTTATGCAAAATGTAAACTTACCTACAGTAAAAAATGCAATTTGGTTTTATAAAATATTTCAAGTCAACATATTGGTATTATGTCTATTCATGGCCAAACAAAAAGCATTCAAAAGCATTCTGGACTTAAAAGGCGTATTTTAAATCAGTTTGCCTTAATTGCTCTGATGAAATTGAAACTACTGCAATTTAATTCATATTACTATTCAAAAATAATTTTCACTAGAAAAATTCACCATATCAAGATTAGTAATATCATTTTGAATTGAAGTGTTCAAGACTGGCACAAGTAGAGAAGCGGTCAAATTAAGTCATGCAGCCTAGAGGAAAGAACTTAATGTCAGTAGCCAGGATACTTGGAATTTCAGCCTCTGCTAAGCTAGGGAGTTGTAATTTATGTGCCTCATTTTTCTCATCTCCAAGATAGGAAAACCAGTTATCCTGAACCATCACAGGATGGTTTGAAATATCCCTTTAGATCACAGACTAGCATGAGTAAATGCTCACAATACAATCCTAAGTAAAAAGGGTGAAATATAACATTATATACCCAATATCATTCCAATTATATAAAGAGAAATGGACACAGGCATCTGTACAAACACATATGTATTGCTAAGAGACAAGACAGAAATGGTACAATGATTATCTCTGGGTGATAGATTGTGGCTGACTTTTTTTCTCTTTATAGGGTTAAGAGAATCCAATATTTGGAAATAAGGCAATTGAGTAGGAGATCACAATCTTTCAATGTCATATGCAGACATTATTTAACAGATTCTGTCAAACATTTTTCATTTTCTTTGTCATTTGAGTAGATCTCAGTTTAGTTGTATTAAAAATGATAGCCACCAAAATTGTGGTATTGCCTTCTGGAGCACAAATCAGTTTTTTATCAAACCTGCCAGTTTTATTGTAACATTCTTTCTGTTTATTCCTATCAATATCCAGTTCCTCAAATGTTCTTGGAATCAGCTTCATCATCTTACTGGTTCTCTTACTAATCAGTTAAATAAAATGTTGACACGTATTCATTTTATAGTTTTATGAGTCATACTTTGAAAAGTATACTTTGACAGAGCCTTTCAATATTTTCTGAATTCTCATTGTGCCTTCAATAAATCATATTTTTAAATTTTGGATCACCACTGGCATTGTATTTTGAAAACTTAAAAGCATTATATTAAGTGAAACATATTAACATAATGCAGAGGAGGTAATAAGTGGTAATAAAAATGAATTAATCTCTCTCTGAATATTCCATCACTGCCAAATACCAACTGTGACCTAGGGAAAAAAATAATAACAAAAACTTCTTTACTGCTGTAAGATTCAGTTTTCTCTTCTCTAAATTAATAACAATTATATTATTTTCACAAATTTCTATATTTAGCACAATATTAACCAGCCCTGTGATAGCTCCCTAAATCTTGTTTCTTTCAGGTGGTTACTTTTTCAGGTCCTCAAAGTACTCAGTTTCCAAGCCATTTTAACACAGATATTCTAGGTTCAGCTTCTATTAAATATAATGAAACATGAATACTTTCACTCCCTTTATTAGGCCCTTTCAATTGATGGGCAAACACCCCTGTCCTCTATATTTCAAAAGGAAATCTCTGAGAGAAATTTCAATGTGGTATTCATAAACCCTTCAACATATAATTTGGTCAACTCCTAATTCACTAAAGGAGCATCCACAAGGGAAGTAAAATAATTAGATAATGAAGGATACATTAAAACATGGTCCCAATGGACAGGTGACCAGAATTTGACAGTAGTTGTTACAACAGAACTGAGAAGAAAATAGATAAGTAAATTATTTAACAAACCAAAGCCTTCTAAATTAGTGGGCACCAAACACATTTAGTCACTGTAATCACACTGGACCCAACACAGACTTACTAAATTAGTAATTATGAGGATAGTGTCAAATAGAAGTAGTCTCTATCTACTTCTATATCTCATCTGTATTTATAACAATTCTGCAATAAGCCTAATTATTAGCCTGGTATTTTAATTTAATTAATCAAGCACGGAAGAGTGTAACAGTGTATTATAGTCCCCAGATTAAAATGACAAACTATTTTACTCATTCATTCAACAGATATACTTACATTGTGTCATGCTTTCTGTCGTGATTATGTTATTCTGCTAAACTTTGAAGATTTTCCATCATAATCATTGGAGGATTTGAATCATTCTATATAGACAGCTTGAATTATTCTAAAACAAATGGCGCTCAGTGCACCAATTAAGACAAGAGCAATGTCTGTTGTCTTCCAAACATAGTATTTAACAACAATGTAACATTCCTGAATAACTGTCAATAATCTTATCAAGGTACCTTGAGAAAATCAGGCTGTTGTTCCTAAGATAATTCAACTACTGATATTCATTATTATCACTACATTAAGACAGACTGCCTTTTAGGTAGAAGTAATCAGCTTCTGAGATTGATTTCTTTCTGCATACCTAGTTCATTTTTGCATTTTCTCTGCCAAATGAAAGAAAATTATCTATTAAATGAACAGAACATGACAAGCTTGTTTAAAACTTGTTTTTATCGATGGCTCAATTAAAATGATCTTCTGGATTAAAAGGCAAATCCCAGTAAACCATCCTGAGTTTCCTTTTCCCCTAATCAAACTAGATTATAAAATGTTTGGAGCTACCTATTTTTGTTTCTCCTTATTCACACCTCACTGTTGCCAAGACTGTAGTGTACTCATAACTTCTTGTTGACTTGGCATAATGCAATGTCCCATTTTGCATATCTTAGCTATGTTGTCAGACATCTTAGTTTTTCTAAAATAACCAACTTATTAAGCAAAAGAAAGATTTGGATTAGTTTGCTCTAATAGCTTCTCTAAAAAAATTGATTGAAACCACGCTGTAGGGAAAGAGAGTGAGAGACAGAGAGTGATAGTAAGAGAAGAGAAAAGAAGAGTCATTGTAGATGAAAATCAATTACATTTACTTCCACTGCACAAAACTTGCTCACTTTAGTCTTCTCAAAATGTTTTTCAAAATTCCTTGATTTCGTGCTTACATCCTCCCATACAGGTTTACATTTTTACTTAGAATAAAATTCCTGAGTAAGGGATATGTTCTATTTCAGCAAAACATCTTCGCCAAATGGCAAAAAATGGAGAGAAATTAAAATTCTGTCATTGAGTCAATAATGAAGTTTGAATAGGTTGATAAAACAACATAAAACACCAATGTAATTTTGTGGGCAAGAATAAATGAATATTCAGTGTCTTTGGCAAAATTGAATGAATCATCAATTTAGTTAAACGTTTCACAACTCTTTCTAGTTTTATTTAACACATGTGCAGGAAGTAATGATTACAGAGAGAGCAAAGAAAGCAGAAAAGAGACCTGTTCTCTCATTTTTTTCTTGGTCAGCTTAATCTTCTAATACCATAGGATTATAAAGTAGGAGAGCACAAAGACTGGAAAGCCAGCAAAAGCTGGGTACGACACATTACTGAATCCACAGAAATGTAGTGCATTGAATGTGCTTGTAACAGAAGGCACTAGTAACAGAATTTTTAAATTGTTCACTTAATCTAAAAATACATTTTAAAAATAAGTACTTTCTTTGGTACACATAACTAAGGAACAAATGAATTTTATATTTGTTTTGCTTTAGAGTTTATAAAGTATTTTTAGCTGTAGTATCTCATTTGGGCCTCATAACAAATTTGTGTTTCAAGGCAAGGCTTACCATCTTTATCTGACAAATAGAGAATTGGATGTTCATAGAAATTTAATAGTCAAAGTAGGACTGTAACTTATCTCTTCCAACACCCAGTCTCATGAAATTTCTAAGAGTTTTCATCTATTTCCTAATTTTTTAATCTAAAGAAAATAGACTACTTATTAAGATTTTTTAAATCTATGCACTTCGTCACACATGATGAGCATGTCTATCAAAGTTTGAAAATACTTTCAGTACAAAATAATAAATTTGGGTGGAAGAACAAGTAAAAACATCTCGAAGAATTTAACTTTTGTGTTCTTACATAAAGTTTTTATTGAAACATTACATATACGTTAATATGCAGAAAAGTACTCAATTTTTACATCTACAGCTCATGTTTTTCACAAAGTGAATACAACACCCAGATTCAAACTCAGACCATTACTAGCAGATCATCAACCTTCCCCTTACCGTTTTCTAGTCACTGCATCCCCAAAGATAATCACTATCCTGACTTCTATTACCATAAACTAGACTTAGAACTTTATGTAAATGGAAGTATGAAATGTATTTGTATATGGTTTCTAAATCTGTACTCTCCAATATACCTCAAAAGCATTATTTCTTATAAAAGTAATCCTGTTTATTAACTATATTCTATATACTCAATATTGACTTTTATGTAAGATCTGTCTAGAATTTTCTAAATTCTAGAAAAAGTCTTTGTCTGCCAAACTTAATTTATATTGTTCCATAAAGATGAGACATTGTCCTGCATGTTTCTTACCCCTTTACCACGTGTCTACAGAACGAGTACACTATCTGTTCAAACTAGGGCAGTCTGAATTTTAGACATTCAACTCTGCTTACCATGTCAACTCTGTACCCATTCAGCAGGCCCTTTTAATTATCTTCTTTAAGTATTACTTCTCATGTCAACCCTTTACCCATTCATCAGGTCCTTGAATTACCTTCTTTTAAGTATTCTCCCTTTGAGAAACCAGTATTTATTTAACAAGACATTTTTACACCTTAGTCATAAGATATTAATAATGTGAATATTGTCAACAATATACTAGGTAAAAGAGAAAAATTGATTAAAGAAAGAAGAATTTCAGCTGCTACTGACCTTATGGGTAGATTTTTTTCAGATTTCTCGTTCTACCCTGAAAGTCGTTATTAAGGGATCATAAATGAGAATAACTTCCATTAGCCTTACATATTGGTTGATTGGTCACCTATTGAATAATGTTGCAAAAGCGTAGATCATAACCAAAAAGCATTCAATCATCTTGTGGTGTTTTAAAAACTATCATTATATTCAGTTGTTTTACTGGCCTCAAACATGCTAAGGTCTTAGGACGTAGACCATCTGCGAGACTGGAAGAGTGTCAAACAGGGAGTGTTATAATTTAAGTTAACATTAAGGTTTTTGTTTTAACAGTTATCTCCCTCCTAAGAGACAGGACTCATAATAAAAGAATATAGAGCTGTAAACCAATAAACATAAGATCGAATTCTGGGTCCAGCGATTTCTATGTGGAAGCATCAGGATTTTACAAATCCCACTTTTTATAAATGTCAATTGTCAGTAATGGATACAAATCTTGTCTATTTCATTTGAGATGTCTTGTGCTTCTTTTCTATATTCACAGGTTTGGGCATATATATATATATATATATATATATATATATATATATTTCATGAATATTTATTGATAATGAAATTACCATATCCTAAAGAGGAAAATTTGAAGAATAAATTCAAACTCAGGCAGTAACTATACAATATTTTTTTAAAAGAAGTAGTTACACAACATTTTCTGAAAACATTTAACAACAATTGAATTAGAAACATGAGTGATAATGAAAGTCTCAGTATTGCACTGGGAAGGAGTGAAGTAGCTGGCCATGTAGGTCTTTGCAATCTCTCATTGAAGTAACTCAGATAAGCTAAATGAAATAACAAAAAAATGGTTTTTATTTCTATTCCACCAGTCTACCTTTTACTGAATAAAACAGGAAGCATACATGACTAAATAAAATTCAACACCTGAACTAAAACAATAATTGCTGGTAAAAATTCCTTGCATTGTACCAAAATTCTGACAGAATACAATTCTTCCAGGCTTATATCACTTGCATCTGCAAATGCAAATGAACATCAATGAAGTTGGTGTTGAAGTTATTTTACACCAACATTTAAATGACCATAGATATTTGACTAAGAGTTTAACTATTATCTTCAAAAATATTTTTAAGAATTGCCATGCAAAGGCAAAATAAAAATTCAAACACCATATGCAATAGGTCAGTATATCTTAAGTTTATACACACAGTTTTAAAGCCTGAAATCAGATATATACTGAAATTCTTATTTTAAAAACAAGTTGGGAATGTGTTCATGTTTGGAGTTCTGATGACATGCAGAAAACTGTAAAGGAAATTACATCTAGAAGAAAAAAGTGTAAATCTAGAGTACTGTACAGTGTCATCTGTAAAAATCTTCATAACGGGACAGTGGATTAAGTAGCATTTTATTTCAAAAAGAACAGGTAAAGTAAAACCCCTCAACTAACCGTGCCCGAGGAAGAGCTGTCCAAGTCCTTGGTGCTGAGTGTTTCTATATTTCAAATTGCAATTTAAACTTCCCTAATGAAAATCTTTCTTATGTAGACTCACATTTTCAGCATTCCTAAGGAACCATAAACAGTATTTTAACTATTTTGATGACTTGGGATTATTTGGGGTACACTTCATGCAATATTCTTAGTAGCTCTTACTTCTGGATTACTGGGTTTTGTATATTCTCCATTTTTTTCTTACTTTTTGACCTTTTCTTTCTCTCAGATATACCTTCTTGCTGCTGTTTAGTATCTAAATATAAAATCACCATCTTCTAATCTTCTGCTTCTAGAGAATTAGCATGGGTAGCAGAAAGGCTGCACATGAATTCCAACAAAACTTGGTTAAAATCTCTTCCCTGACAGATTTGGAGTCACTTCCATTATCCCGATAAGCCTCAATGTGCTCATAATGTAAAAATGGAGGTACAGCCTATCCCATAGGAAGGATTAAATTTGAGTATTAAGAAATGATACATGAAATGCAAAGCAAAGTCCCTCTCATAAAGAAGACTTTAATATGTTAATTTGATTATACTTCCTCCTCTAATCTGCAATGATTTAAAGAGCCATGTAATGAGGTGTGTCAAATTGATGTTGCAGTGAATATTTTCTAGCCTTCTTAGTGTCCAAGTGCATAAATCCCCTATTAGATCTTCATTCTCACCTTATGTATATGTGTCCTGATATGCAGTCTGAGCATGCAAGAAACATGTTAGCAGTGCAAGTTACACTGTCTCTTTGGGGGTATTAGGATATGTTCACTAATCCACTTATCAGCAAAAATGCTTAAGACTTTTTTATAATTAGTTTGCCAATCCAAGAGGTCAGTGTCACCAAAAAACAGGGATGTGGATAAATAATACATTGTTTCTTTTTCTGGCCAGTAGCAATTTCTTTGTTATTTTACTACAGTTTTAACACTTTGATTTTTTTTTAAAAAAGGAAAGTAAAATTTCTAATCAGGTGTTTTCTTAACAGCTATCATAATAGCTTGAAGAAAATTTAGATTTAAATTCATAATTAAATTTTAGGGATATATGTGTATGTGTATTTAATATTTTAGCACATTTTACTGCAAAAATATTTCTTATCTTAGAATTGGCAGTATTAGAATAATTAGGAAATAACCTGCCTTGACTGTGACAATTCATTTGCCTAGTACTGGATTAATCCACATAAAACCTGCAGCCCAGTTTTTATCTAACCATAGAAATCAACTGATACTTTTACTGAAATTATGCATATCGCTATGCCTTACTTAGCAGATTGTGTTTCAGTAGTGTATAAAACTAGTATATAAACTAAGATTCTCTTTAAAAAGAATTAAAGTATAGTGGTTCATAAAAAGAGAATTTATAATAATGCACTTGGTTAGTGAGAAGTGTATAATAGATAAGCAGTTCTGCTTCACAGTTTTCTAGAGACTCAGGTTAGCAAATCAAGTCTTTTCCAAGAGGGCTGTTCCCGTTGTTACCATTCCCTGCTGTGGTGAAGAAGGAAGTCCATGACAAGAGTGATTGTCCAAAAAGACAAGAGTGATTGTGTAAAAGAGTAATTATGGATCTAGCTGGAGTCTGCGTAGTACATTGCCAAACATTATGAAGAAAAGAATCAATGAGGAAGAGTCATTTTTTAATTTAATAAATAGGGCTGGATTGTTGAATATTTAAATCCATTCTTAGGCAAGTTTGAAAATTTTAGGAAGAACGGGGGGGAAATGTGTTCAGGCACCAGAAAGATCCATTTTCAAAATACGGGTCTCGTCTTCAAATTCTATGTTAGTTTAAGCAAGGCAAAATCTCTCTGTTTTATATTATATATTTTTCATGATGCAGGAGCAATGATTAATATAATTGACACACTGCAGATATATATAATATGGAAAGCAAAAGTTCTATAATCCTTGCATAATATAATCACTGCTGGTTTCGGTAGCCTTCCTTCTTATATTACTTTCTAAGTACATACCAACATATTATTATTGAGTTTTATTTTACAAAAATTTCACTTTCAGCAAGCTAAAAACCACCAAACCATAGAACCAGTTCTTACATGGTGAAAGGGGTCTAAATAAACATGTGGGTCAGGTGCAGTGGCTCACACCTGTAATCCTAGCATTTTGGGAGGCCGAAGAGGGAGGGTCGCTTGAGCCCATGAGTCTGAGACTAGCCTAGACAACACAGGGAGATCCAATCTCTATGAAAAATTAAATAAATAGCCAGACATGGTGGTACATGCCTGTAGTTCCAGCTATTTGGGAGGCTGGGGCAGGAAGATTGCTTAACCCCAGGAGTCCTAGGTTATTGTGAGCTATGATCACACCACTGCACTCTGGCCTAGATGAAAGAGAGAAAAAAAGTTCAAATATGTTTTGTTTATAAATATATCTGTTATTATATTTGAAATATTATTCCAAATTGAATAAATAAAATTATTTCAAATCCCAACTTATTCTAATTGGAAGCAATTTTGGAAAAATTAAAAGAAGTTAAAAGAAATGAAGACTACACATACACTTTGAAATAGAAGTATTGTTAAAGCATATTAAGCTAATGGGAATATATGTATTTTTTACTTTGTCTTCGCACACCGATCACATTTTGGGCAACTAGAACTCAAAAATCCCCGAAGGTTGTGTGTGTGTGTGTGTGTGTGTGTGTGTGTGCGCGCGCGTGCACTTTTTCTTTTTTTGGTAAAGTATAAATATTAAATGTATTTTTACAGTATCTTTGAATATGATTCTTCTTGTAATAAAATAGTCATAAATATGGAAGTGATTTTCCTATATGCTACATTGTCCAGCCAATAAATATACTTACAAAATAACATGTGGAAAATAAATAGAAAAAAATTAAAGTTATTATCTGCTTTCCATTACTTTCAAAGATCATTTTTTCTGACTATATGCCTAACACAAAAAGACATTTTAACACAGTGACTCACACAGTGCGCTGATGCCCATTTATAAAGGCAATTGAATCCACCTCTTGAAAATTACTCAAATGATTCTGCTAGGTGTACACTTGTTGGTGAAAATAAATGGGAATTGGCAACCTCTCTAAAAATTCAATCATGATGATTATCATACTTCTACACTTTATTATTCTCCCCACACTCACATGCACAAATTAAGTGATTCAATTCAATTTGACAGTATCTGAATTTTTGTGTGCTGTTTGCAATGTACTCTCTAGTCACTGAAGAGGATTCAAAGATAAAGTGAGTTATATGTCAAGGAGTTCCTGGATCATCTCAGTACTGGGATGAGAGGAAAATACAAGGCAGAGCAAGAATACTACATTGAAGGAATTCTGTATAAATTACCATCCTCAGGATGTAGAACTCCCCTCTGTATCATGTCATTGTCAGAACCTTGAATTGTTCTATGAAGGAGATGGCATTTGTGTCTTAAGATTATCTGATAGGAGAATACAGGCCAGGTTAGAGAAAGAAAGTATAAAGACTGGTGTTAGGGCCTTGAAATACGCTTACATGCATTTTCTTATTTAATGCCTATACTATTTTTTAAGGTGATATATTAGTTTGCTACCGCTGCCATAAGAAAGCACCACAGACTAGGTGACTTAATAAAAATCTATTTTCTCACAGCTCTAGAAGCTAGAAGCCTGAGATTAAGGTGACAGCAGAGTTGGTTTCTTCTAAAGTCTCTCTCTTTGGCTTGCATGTGACCATCTTCCTCCAGTGACTTCATGTGATCTTTAAGTGTATATGTATTCTAATCCCCTCTTTTTATGTTGACACCAGTCAGATTGGACTAGAACCCACCCATATGACCACATTTTGCCTTAAATTCCTCATTAAAATTATATCTCCAATATATTCTGATGTGCTAAGGGTTAAGACTTCAACATATAAATTTGAGGAGGACACATAACATCTCATAACCAATAAGCACTAGTATTATCCCTAATTTACACATATAGGGGATTTGAGAGGTTAAAAATTTGAAATAATAAATACTTAACGATCACAGACCCAGTAAGTAAAGGGCTAAATATAATATATAATATTATATATTATAATATATACCTTAGTCTGTCTGGCTTCAGTCCTAAAACATAGTAGGGACTTGACAAGTAAGTACTGGATGAATGAATGAATGAATGAATAATGAAGATACATTTTATTTTCACATAGTTTCTGATGTGAATTCATGACAGAGCCAGAATTTATGAGGCTGAATCCAGCATCATTGAATCAACTGGCAACTTTGCTTCTAATAGCTCAGGTTCATCAGGCAAGGGAAAGTCATGGAAAATTTCTGGAAAGACAACTGGCAATGAGGAAAGTGGTATTCTAGAAGATCAGTATGAAGAAAAAGAAACATTAGGATGAAGTTGGGCATTCCAAGAGTGCTGCAGTGATGCAGGATTAAGGAAATGGCTGAATGATGATACATGATGCTACCATAAAATTTTGATACATACAATAATGGCATCAATACCTGGCATTGATTGAGTTGCTACAATATGATGGGCAATGCTACGTATTTTGCACATACTATCTCATGAAATCTTCAAAGCATCATTTGGTCTAGGTACTATAATTACCCTTTTTCTGAATTTTTGCAATGTATCAGGTACTGTGTCAAGTAATTTATTAAATTATTTCATCTATGCAACCGTCTATAGTGAAAGGTGCTATTGTTTTTCTATTTTTGTGTATGAGGAAACTGAGCCCTAGAGATTATCACACAGTAAGTGATGAACACAGCATTCAAAATAAGCCTCACTGAATCAAGAGTCTAAGTGATAACAAACAATCCATGTTTATCCCACTATTGTATATTCACATATTCTTTTGAACCCTACAACTTTTTAAAAATTAGATGTTAAAATGAGACTCTGAAAAGGTATTGTCATTTAGCTAATATTCAAACCCAGTCTTGATCATGATAAAGATAATCATAAAAGAATATGACACAAAATCTGTTTGCCTTTAATGTACCTTACAGAATTCTCTAATCTTCTAGCATTAACAAAATATTGCTTACAATTAAAATACTGAAAGTTCTTTGGGCTGTTTATTATATTGAAACATTTGTTATTTCCCATTGAATCGTATAATATTTATCATCTGAGAGCTCCCAGATACCATTTACTGATGAGTTCACTAAAGTTAGCATTTCTAAAATGAGAGAATTAATCAGCAATTGTATGTGTGTTTTAATTTACATTTAAATGTAAATGGAGTTTACCATTTTAATCATTTTAAGCATACAGTTCAGTGATATTAAGTACACACCTTGCTGTACAACCTTGTTGCACAACAGGATGATACATTATCTTGAAAGGAAGACAAATAATAAGAAACGCCATAGCAAATTAAAATATGTTTCACGGAAACATGGATTTAAGCAAAAATAAATAAATAAAAATTAATAAATTATGTGTTTTCCAAGTTGCTTTCCCATTAATTACATTAAGAATTTTCATCTGAGAGTTTGTGGTGTCTGTACTAGCTTGATTCAGGTTGCTTGGTGTCAATGAAAAAAGTCCAACTCTGTAAATATTTAAAGAGATTTATTCTGAGCCGAATGTGAGGAGCATGACCATGACACAGACCCAGAAGGTTCTGAGACCATGTGCCCAAGATGTCTGGTTTACAGCTTAATTTTCTACATTTTAGAGGGATAGAAGTTACAGGCAGAGATCAATCCATACATGTAAGGTATACATTGGTTCAGTCCGGAATGGTGAACAACTCAAAGTAGGGGCGCTTCCAGGTCACAGGTGGATTCGAAGACTTTCTGACTGGCAAATGGTTGAAAGAGCTCAGTTATTACCAAAAGAGCTGGAATCAACAGAAAGGAGGATCTGGGTTAAGATAAGGGGTTGCAAAGATCAAGATTTTTATTTTGCAGATGAAGCCCAGATAGCAGGCTTTAGAGCTCTTACTAGAACTGAAAGGTGCCAGACTCTTAGTTAATTCTCTCCTGGATCGAGGAAAAGACCTGGAAAGGAAGGGCATTCTCTGCAGAATGTTGATTTTCCCCACAAGAGTCAGTTTTGCAGGACCACTTCAAAATATATCAAACAAGTATATTTTGGGGTAAAATAATTTGGTTTCTTTCAGGGCCTGTTTGTTATCTTTCATCTGATGCTATTATAGAGTCAGGTTGGAATTTGGTATCTCATTGCTACAAAGAGTCTGTTTTGTCAGTCTTAAGATCTCTGTTTAATGCTAATGCTGATCAATTGTTCCTGAATTCTAAATGAAGGAAGGTACAATGAGGCATATTGGACCTCCCTTTCCCCTCATAGCATAAATTAGTTTTTCATGTTAACTTTGAAATACCCTTGGCCAAGACGAGGGTTCATTTAGTTGGTTGGGCAATTTAGAATTTTGTTTTTGGTTTATAATGGTTTGCACTGTCCCTCATCTATTGAACAACAGAATTGCTAGAAAATATTGTACAGACTCTCAGTATCAGTGCAAATGAGGAGCCTCAGAGAGAAGGAAAGCTGAGAGATGAAAGGAGCACTCACCATTAAGAAGGAGAGCAGAATCAGCAAAGGTGGGCTGAAGACAGATTGGATAACCCTCCTCCTTAGGGACTGGAGTACAGAATCTCCATATGCTAGTAAACTTTGACATTTGTTTTCCTTTCTTTTCTGAACTTGGGCTTGTTCAGAGCACCATGCTATGGCAGACAGATTGACACTCCCCTCATTCTGGTGATAATTAACCTTGGCTCCCTCTATTAATAGCAACAAACAGGGTTCAAAGAGTGACTCAGCAATGACTCAGCAATTCTTTACTTCTTCCCAGCACAGTAGAAATGTTTTGTTGTTATTAGAGAACTCAAAATTCAAACTGTATAATACAAAATTGTCACATTTAGCCCATAACATTTTGGTTCTGTTAAATAGTACAGAAGTGAGATTTTAAACAAGAAACTACAAAATTTCCGGACCCTTTCAGTGATGGCTAATACATGCAAGTTGCCACTTAGGCCTCTCAACCAGGGCATACATCATGATGGATCTTCCCACTCTGTCTCTTAAACCTGAACTAGGCTTTTACTCCCTGATAGCTATTTTTTATATGAACTTCATTTGCCATTGCTGCTCTCGACCATGCAAGTGTAACCCAAATACACACTAGGCATGCTATAGTTAAAAACAAAATTATATGTTCTAAAATATTTAGACAGTGGTCAAGTTATAATAAAGTATAAAAAATAAAATAGAATAGGTCACTTTTTCATCAAACCAGCAGGCTTTTTCTTATCAAATCTAAGCAAATTTAAAGACACTTACTAATGCTTAATCACTGAATCAAGTGAAGAAGAAAAGCTAACCCTGGTAATACTCATTTTGCAAAACATGAGTATTCCATTTATTCAGGGACATTTAATGATTAAAACTAATATCCTGAGTTAAAATTACCAGGGGACATAGTTAATGGAGGAAAACAAAGGCTTCAAGAGAAATTAATTGTAAAATAATCAATACTAAAATATGTACTCAGAGCAAGTCTTCATGGCAAAGAGTAAGACTTGGTAATAAGGACCCAAAGCAAATATGGACATATCAGCAGACATTAATCTGCTAGGAGACCAAGAAAGGGACCTCAAGTAAACGAGCACTGAAATAATCTTTTAAGCTAAACTACTTGAGGAAAATAAAGCCTAGTGAATACAAAAACCAGCACTGATTTCAGAACAATTTTATAACTTTTATACTTCATTGTATATGAAGACTGCAGAATGTGCATAGCTTTTCAGAAATTAATTTCAGTAATTTTATAATGTTTTGCTTCATAATATCACACATTTCAGAAGTCTTCTAAGAATTCATATATTGATTCCAGGACTGGATGAACTGTATCTGATAATCAAAATCAACATTATGGATCCATTACTTTTATACTGTGCAAATATAATTTTTAAAGTCTCATGAAAAATTTTACCACTTTTTATTGTTATATATTATCTGGGTATCAATAAGGTGAAAATTAAACACTGAAAAAGGAAGTCTGTGGGTGTCTTCCTAGTCACTGTTAATTCACGTGACCTGTGTTGATAGTTAAGTGCACAAACCTGAGTCAGATGAACTGGGTTTGAATACAGCTAAGCAATTTTACAAAAGTATTTAAAATTTCTCATCTGGAGTTTTTCATTTTTAGAGGATAAAAATAATACATCTACCTCATTTGTTTGTTTTGAGCATTAAATGAAGTGAAGTGTTAAAAGCACTTGGCACAGGGCCAGGTGCGGTGGCTCACGCCTGTAATCCCAGCACTTTGTGAGGCCAAAGCAGGGGGATGACTTGAGATCAGGAGTTTGAGACCAGCCTGTCCAACATGGTGAAATCCCATCTCTACTAAAAACACAATAATTAGCCAAGCGTGGTAGCTCATGCCTGTAATCCCAGTTACTTGGGAGATTGACGAAGGAGAATTGCTTGAATCCAGGAGGTGGTGATTGCAGTGAGCTGAGATCCCACCACTGTACTCCAGCCTGGGCAACAGAGTGAGACTGCATCTCGAAAAACAAACAAACAAACAAACAACCAAAAAAAGCACTTGGCATATAGTGAAGTGTTCAGAAATGCTAGCTACTATTAGCTACTAACATTACCTTTGAGACCACTCCTCTTTCCCTCTTAATCTACTCAAGCTCACTTCTTATCAGCTTAGCTCTAAGTGTTCTGACTCTGGTTTTAATATCTTTGTATACAAATGAGCACACAAATATGATGGAGAGAGAGTTGGAAGCAGGGAGCCTCAGATTTAAAGAAGCATTACAAAATTATAATGCAATTATTGAAGCTAAAAAATTAACTTTGTTACAATACTATTAACCAAAGTGCAAGATGTATTCAGATTTCACCATTTCTTTTCTGCTAAAATCCTTTGTATTTTCTAGGATTCAATCCGGAATTCTGCATTGAACTTAGTCCTCATGTCTTCCTGATCTCCAATCTCGATAGTCCCTTAGCCCTTTCTTATCTTCCATATCTTACCATTCATTACTTTGTAGAATGTTCCTCAATTTGGGTTTGTATATCTGATTTGTTTTTTCATTTCTTATGAATATTTGCATTATTGGGAAGGATAGCACAGAAGTGATGTTCTCTTCTCAGGGCATTGTATCAAGAGGTCTATAATATTGATATGTATTATTGGGGATGTACACCTTGATTATTTTGCTAAGGTGGCGTCTGCCAGGGTTTTCCCCTGGGGACTTACTCTTTCCTCTTGGCATTACTAAATATTTCAGGGAAGAAAATATGAAACAATGCACATATGTTGTTTCTGCATTAAGTTTCACGCATTCTTTTAGCATTTCTGCATGTATCTTGCCTGTGGCAATTATTACTGAGGGGTTCTAACAAGGATTTCATATTTTCCTCATTTTTATATATTTATTAATTGAAATTTTTCTGTAGAATATTTTTATTTATCTGCCATTAATTCAGTTATTTATTTATATTAATATGAACTCTTATTTATTATCTGACTTATAATCCATTACTATACTTATTTTGTTGCTCAACTTATTCCATTATTGTCCATTGAGAGCTCTTTCAGATTAGTTCTTGTTCCCTTCAAATATGTCTCCATCTTTTTTAGCACTTTCTTGAATTCTGGAAACAAAAGATCCTCCAGTAACACCTTGTATTTTCCCTGCCCCAGCCCTGGAATCAACCAGTTCTCCAAAGATTATTTTATTATTATTATTATTATTATTATTATTGAAGTTCTGGTGCCTGTATTGATATCTGGCTCTTTATTCTACAAACCAAGATCAGAGGTCTAGGTGTGCTCATTGCCACTGATGTGTCAGTGCTTTAAGCATTTATCACAGAGCCAGGAAATGTAAGTATGTATCCCAACTTGTCCATAAATACATATCTACATGTATCTCTAAATATGCTAATGGTTATGTATTCATAAAATTATGTAATTTTTAAATGAGTCTATATTGATACCTCTAATCATTCTTGTATACGTTCATTCCAGCCTCTCCTGTTGTCTTATTCGTAACTTCTTTCTCCACTTATAACTTCTGTCTCATTATTTATATTTACTTATTGTCAGTTCTAGCACACAAATAAAGAAGTTCATAATTTCTAGCCCATAGTCCTAAGAAAAATATATTGACAAACTAAAGTCCATTGTTAGTATACATTTCTCTCTTTGGTCTTACAGCACAGCCCTCCAAAATTACTTAGCTCGGTGCCTTTCCTCTCCATCTGCTTAGGTAAGACTATGCAATTAATTTACAATACAATTAGATAAATTTGTCACAGTCTGCATATTCCCCCTCCCCAGTCTTTTTTCACACATCCTGGTTGGATTTTATTTTTTCAATTAGTAAAAACCACTTTTTGTAGTGGGCAGTTTTATAAGAGTTTTAACAGATATTATCCACCTCTCAGTCTCATTACCCCTGAAATTTTCTCATGTTATACCATTATAGCAACTACTTTCCCCATTTCCAATTTCTGGCGACCACTGATCTGTTTTTCTTTCTTTAGTTTTGCCTTTCCTGGTGTTTCTTTTAATGAAATCAGGCAGTATATTGTCTTTTCAAGATGGCTTCTTTTTCTTGTCAAAATGAATCTAAGATTTATCCATGTTCATATGTGAATCAATAGCTCTTTTATTTTTCTTTCTAAGTAGTATTTCATTGTATGGTGTGTTTATCTTGAAAAAATAAAAAATAAAAATCAGCCCGTAAGGTCCAGGAACTGATCTGATATTCATAGTCAAGCCACAATGTTATTACAAACTGATCTGTGTTTATAGCTAAGCCACATTGTTCCCTTGTTGGACATAAACAATCTCACGGAATATACACTTCAGACAAAGCCATTCAGCGAGCCTCAAAATACAAAACATCCCAGCCTCTCCTTAAATAAGTAACTTCCAATTGTTTACCAGCTTTAGTTTTAACCATACTCGTGTCTGCCTTCTGAATAGCTAAGATGCATTGAGATAATCATAGAATTGCTCCCAATTTCTTACTACACCTTCAGGAGAATGAACTTCTGCTTCCTTAGACGCTCTCCAAAATTACCCAACCAAAGGACAAATTACATAATTAGTTCTTTTTAACCCTACCTTACGGAGGTACCTCACAGTTTCCTTTGGCGAGCATTCTCTTTTACTTCAATGAATAAAAAACCCAACTTGTTCATCTACAAGTATGTTCTAGTGGCTCTGGGCTGTAGAATATTGACAGTCTATCACTGACTGAAGGTCATCTAGATCGTTTCTAATTTTCATTGGTTATGAATAAAGTTTCTATAAGCATTGGCATAGATGTTTTTGCATGTTTTCACTTCTTTTGGGTAGAACCCTCAGAATTGTATTGCTGGATCATATGGGACCATAGAGACTTTGAATAGCTAAAGCAAGAGTGACCAGAAAGGAAAAAGTTGTAAGCATCGGACTACTTGATTTCAAATTACACTACGAAGCTATAGTAGCAAAAATAGCATGGTACTGGCCTAAAAACAGACTCATAGGCCAATAGAACAAAATAGACAACCAAGAAATAAATCCAACCATGTACAGCCAACTGATTTTTGACAAAGATGCCAACAATATATTGGGGAAAAGATAGTCTCTTTAATAAATGGTGCTGTGAAAACTGGATAGCAGTTTTTGGTTTTTGGTTACATGAATGAATTATATAGTGTTGAATTCTGAGATTTGAGTGTAACCCATCACCCAAGCAGTGTACATTGTACTCAGTATATAGTTTCTAAGTGACTGAATGAATGATGAGGTGATAAAAAATACTCATTAGAATGCTGCCTTGTATTCCTAATATTATGAATAGAACTCTAATTCATAGATATTAGAACATGAATGTGTTAGTGTTTACTAAGAATTAGGGAGCATCTACATCCAAAAATTTCTATTGCTCATTTATACTTGTTAAAGTAATAATCTTTAAAGTAATTAAATGACAAGGATTCAGACCAGTTTAAATATTGCCAGCATAGGCATATAATAACATCTTGGTGTCTCACTTAAGTCCTAACTTTAAACAATGCATACATGCGTTTTGATTGCACTATACCTCCATGGAGCGTTAAGGTCACTATTTCTCACACATGTTTTGCAGCTGTTCTAGTATAAGAAGCCTGAAAATTATTGTGATTTGAGGCAGTTGGTTAACAGTTCATGAACAACATAACAGGACTGCAGTTGAAATGTATTCTTTTGTATCAAGAAGTTGAATATTGGCCGGGCGCGGTGGCTCAAGCCTGTAATCCCAGCACTTTGGGAGGCCGAGACGGGCGGATCACGAGGTCAGGAGATCGAGACCATCCTGGGCTAACACGGTGAAACCCTGTCTCTATTAAGAAATACAAAAAACTAGCCGGGCGAGGTGGCGGGCGCCTGTAGTCCCAGCTACTCAGGAGGCTGAGGCCGGAGAATGGTGTGAACCCGGGAGGCGGAGTTTGCAGTGAGCTGAGATCCGGCCACTGCACTCCAGCCTGGGCGAGAGAGCGAGACTCCGTCTCAAAAAAAAAAAAAAAAAAAAAAAAAAAAAAAGAAGTTGAATATTTGTCAGCACTAAAACAAATACTTCCTTTAAAAAAAACACAATTTAGAAAATATTTTAAAAGGCTTTCTATCAGGTTTTAATAAATTCATTTTTAAATCGTAAAGTTGATATGTGATCAACATTTGTTCTAAGAAAAATAAGATTTGTAAAATGTGTGTGTGTGTGTGTGTGTGTGTGTGTGTGTGTGTGTGTGTGTGAGAGAGAGAGAGAGAAGAGAGAGAGAGAGAGAGACAGAGAAACGAAAGCCTCCAGCATATGGTGGTCATTGTGCTTGGCACTAGAAATATAACAGACAAACTACATGGTTCCTGTATTAATGGAACTTAAGGTTTAGGACAGAAAATTGTAAACATGCACTTGTCATATAGTCTATTACTGCCCATTATTTAACAGGCAATTATAGCAAAATGGTAACTGCTATAACTGAGTGCTGTAGAAATACTTAAAAGGGGCACCCATTCTCTACTGGCAGTGAGTTGCAGGGTAGAGAGTGATTATGGCTGGCTTCCTGGTGGAGGAAGTCATGGCTAAATTGATGCTAGGCGCAAAGTTTGAGTAAAAATCAGCTAGGGAGCCAGGGGTGCAGGTCGGCTGGGTGAGGGATTTGGCAGCTAATAGGATTTGAAGAGGAAAGAGTGAAAGGTCAACAGGAAAACTGAAAGTATCTCAGAATAACAAGAAAATGGCTCCATATGATTAGACACATTAGTATATATTACTTGAGTTTAATCACTCCAGTTTGTAGAATTATTATTTTATATGAAAATGATTTTATTAGTGAGCATAACTGTGATCTTTATTCTTCTCAATGTCCAAGTCATTCTACAAAACTTGTTGCTAAGGGGTATGTTTAGACAATTACTTGTTAAAATCCTACTGAATAGAGTGCTCACCTGCCAAATTAAGTCATAACTTCATCAGCCCTGATAATGTATTTTTCCAAGTATTTGATTTACTAAAGCAAAGTGGCTAGGGGGCTTATCAAAATAGATTACTTAATCACACAATATATAAAAAATGTCATCTACATATAAAATACTGTTCATGTTAAACTGCACTGAAAGAATACTTCAGACCTTCACTGACAGGCACAATTCATTCAACTTTTTTGAAAAAATATTTTAAATACACAAAAGAGATGAATAACTTTGAACTAGACCAGTAACTTGGAGAAACAGCAGTGATGAGAAAAATGTTAAATTCTTGCTCAGAGTTTTCAGCTCATAACTGCTGGATGCTTTTATTTTTTCATTACATTGAAAAGGAGGCAGTGATTGTTTCCTGAAAGCTAAGGGGAATACATGAAGGAAAAGGATTTGATCCAGAAAGAGAAGAACAGTGCTCAAATGGATTTGACATTTTTGACATTTAGTAAAATACCCTGCCTTGTTCTTTCTTTGTTGTGAGCACATGGAGTTACTGGAGTCCAAAACCCCATAAGTGGCAGGAGGAGTAGGCCTGGGGATTCATACTTGGTAATAAAAGATAATGACACAGGGAAGGCAGAGTAGAGCCACTGTGTCTCAAGTGAGATATTCTAGGTAAAATGAGATTTTAAAAGGAAATAAGAACATTATTACTGCCTTAGTCTGTTGTGTACCACTATAACAGAATACTGAGCCTGGGTAGTTTATAAAGAACAGAGATTTATTTCTTACAGTTTTGGAGACTGAAAAGTTGAAGGTCGGGAAGACTGCTATCTGGTAAGGGCCCTCTTGCTGTGTCATTCCATGGTGGAAGGTAGCAGGGCAAGAGAGCAGGCGTGCAAGAGAGAAGGAAGGAAACCAAACTCATCAGTTTACCACAACCCAATTCCATATTAATGTCCTTGATCCATTCATGAACACAGAGTCCTGGTGACCTAATTACCTCTTAAAACTCCCATGTCTCAACTTTTTTGATTGGGGATTAAGTTTCCAACACATGGACTTTGGGGGACACTTCAAACCACAGCAATTTCATAACCTAATTATATATCTTCTGAGATGTTTAGAAAAAAAATACGTGTGGTAATATATTTACAAAATGTGGTCTACTACTAATAGAAAAGCTACTTCACGTTCTTTTTGATAGGTTATTAGAAATGAGATATCAGGGTTTTGTGTTTTTATTGCTGGAGTCTCTTATTTACAATCAGACCAGGTCAGCAACCACTGGCTGTCATTACTATCTGATGGTTGTAACTGATCTTATGAATCGCAGCTACACCTGCCATATTCTTTTCAGCAGGGACATTAAAGAAATGCCATATGGTAGGACAGAATGACACTAGATTCGGGGTAAAGAGATTCAGGTTTTGGGTTCCCACTCTGCTGCAATATACTGTTTGTCCTTAGGTAAGTCACCTAAATTGTATGAACTCTTGCTTAAACTCTCAAAATGAGAAAGCTTTCCAGGTCTATAAGTTCATTATTTAAAAATTAGACCTCGAATTATACTGCATTGACCACCAACAGCACAGTGGAAGAATTAATTAAAATCACAAACTAAAAGACATTTCATTCCTTTCTCCATCAAATAGGTTGTGAGAGAAGAGAGTTAAAGAAACGAAAGAACTCAGAGGCAAATAACAAAGCTGCCTCGTGGCAAATGATTTAATTGTCAGCAGGGCTATCTGACAAGCTGAGTTGAAGAATAATGAAAGCCCTCTGGTTCCAAAATTTCATCATTGGGATTTTCAGCGTTCAATGAATTGAGACTAGCCACAGTTAAAACTCAACAAGATTGCAAATGGATGACTCATCCAACACACTCTCTTCTCTGCTTGTGCCAGTCTAGTATATCAGTGGAGGCAAGTGCTCGGCCCAGAATAAGCCTGAAACCTTTACTCAGGAAAAAAGAAGGGCCATCTTCAATGTATATTTCATAAAGATGACCGTTGATTTCACTTCTCTCTTTTTTTTAATCTTACTTTCTTCCAACCAGTTGGTTCAATTTTCTAATTAAAACAACTTATCTTTTTTAGTCAGTGCCTCTAAGAGTTATCCACTTAAAGTGGTTTTGAGTCACCATTTTGAGTCTACTTTATATTGTGCCTACTTATTCTCATTTTAATGCCAGGACTGTTTTAGTTAATTGTTCCAACCATAGGTCTGTTGCAATAAGATAAGACTAAGAGACATCAGTTTTCAGTTCAATGGCTTAGTTGTCCCCAACCATTTCAAGTTTTTAAAATATTGGACACACTATATGTGTTTGCATGTGTGTACACTTGTGACTTCATGCATAATACGTATGTCTGTGTGTGAAGGAAGAAAAAACACAGGGAAACAAAGAGAGAGACTTCCAGGAGGAAGCAAGTTCTCAGATAGGTCGAGTGAATCATCCTTCTCTTCTTACAGAGAGCCACCAATTTAATCATAAGCCTCCAATGTTGTTAGATATATCAACTAAAAAATAAAAATAGCAGTTGAGAATTTAAAGTGTATATAGTAAATATTAAGAAAAAAATAAAAATTTCAGATAATTTATAACAGAGATAAATAGTAAGGCTTGAAAACATCTCAGAAACACAGACTCAGGCTCTTCAATTAGACTTTTAAAAATCATTTTTAATTATATCTAAAATTAATTCATATGAACTACATACCTCAATAAACCAAAAATACTCCCAGAGTTGTTTGAACAGAATTCCTTCTCAGGAAAACATTGTCAGAGAGTCTTAGAAATTAGTGTTTGCCAAAGGTTAGCCATCCCTGATACTGATTCCAGACAACCAATTAAAACACCACAAAGATAAAAGACACCAGGCAGCCTGATGTCATTACAGTAATATTACAGGCTCTACACTGAGGATGTAGTACTAGGTTAGTGCAAAAGTTATTGTAGTTTTTGCTATTAAAAGTAATGACAAAGTAATAAAATTTAGGAACTAGTATTTACGTACAAGATATTTTTCAGTCTTTTGTTGGTAATGGTGAAATATTAGAAATTACACAAATTACCAGTTTAATTACACTTTTCACATACGAAAAAACAAGTAATAAAATTGTATTTTTAAAGAATTTCTAATTATGGGAAATACTAATGATATTTGAATTTAAATTAAAAATGCAGTCATGTACTGTATAACATTTTACTCAACAACAGACAGCATGTACAACACTGGCTCCATAAGACAATAATGGAGCTAAAAAATTCCTACTGTTTAGTGATGTTGTAGTCCTCATAAAGCCCACAGGACATGCCTCACATGTTGTGGTGATGCCAGTGTAAACAAACCTACTGTGCTGCCAGTCATATAAAAATGTAGCACATGCAATTATGTACAGTACATAATGCTTGATCATAAAGGACTTTGTCACTAGTTTATGTAGTTAGTACACTATATTTTAATTATTATTTTAAAATGTACTCCTTCTTATTTTTTTTTAAATTAACTGTAACCCAGCCTTAGACAAGTCCTTTGAGAGATATTCCAGAAGAAAGCATTGTTATCATAGGGGATGACAGCTCCGTGCATGTTGTTGTCCCTGAAGACCTTCCAGTGGGACAAGATGTGGAGGGGGATGACAGTAACATTGAACATCCTCACCCTGTGTAGGCCAAGACCAATGTGTGTGTATTTGTCTTAGTTTTTAAGAGAAATTTTACAAGTTCAAAAAAAATTCAAAAATGTATAAATCGGAAAAAGTTTATAGAACAAGGATGTAAAAAAATATTTTGGTACAGCTGTGCAATATGTTTGTGTTTTAATCTAAGTATTATTAAAAAGTTAAAAAAATTAAAAAGTTTGTGAAATACAGTTACAGTATCTTAATTTATTACAGTAACTTTATTAGTGAAGAATGAAAAACATTCTTTTATAAATTTTGTGTAACCTAAGTGTACAATATAAAGTCTATAATAGCATACAGTAATGTTCTAGGCCTTCACATTCACTCACCACACACTCACTGACATACCCAGAGCAACTTTCATTCCTGCAAGCTCCATTCATGGTAAGTGCCCCATACATGGCTATCATTTTTTAATCTTTTATACCATATTTTTATTCTTCCTTTTCTATATTTAGATATGTTTACATATACAAATACTTACCACTGTGTTACAGCTGTCTACAGCATTCAAGATAGTAACATGCTGTAAAGTCTTGCAGCCTGAGAACAATAAGCTCTACCACAGAACCTAAGTGTATACTAGGCTATACCATCTAGGTTTGTATAAGTACCTTCTACCATGTTTATACAATGACAGAATCACCTAAAAAACACATCTCAGAGTATATTCCCATCATTAAGTAATGCATTACTATATTTAAATTTTTTTAATGTGACATAAACACAGCTAGATGGATCATTTTTGCATTTAAAATATGAATGCATATGTGTGTATATATACATATATGTTTATACAGATGTGTGCATATATGTGTATTTGTGCATGTACATGGAAACACACACATATGTACCCCAAAAAAGGCTAAAAATAAACATGCAAGCAATATTAATACATGTTACCTTTAGGCAGTGGTGTCATAAATGATTTTTAGATTTTTTTTATTTCACTATTGTACTTTCTATGTTTTCTATAACACATCTTTTACTTTAAAATTAAAAAATAAATAACTTTAAAGCTCTCTGAGACACAGAATTAATTAGTTGCTCCAGTGTTTACCCATTTTATTGTAGTTTGAATTAGTATGGTATATTACCTGGTTAATCTCCGGGGATTTCATTTTTAAATACAGATTCCAAGGTCCCCTTCCTGACTGAAAGAATCAGACTCTTTAGGGATGGATACTGGGAACCAGTGTTTTAGCAAAGCTCCAAAAGGGGTTGATTATCAAGGATATTTTTAAAATTGTGATCCAAATAACAGATACAAATGCCTCATGCCCTAATCATGGAACACAAGTGCTGGCAGGGGTATTCTATTCCACTACTGCAGAAGCCACATTTTATCAGAACTGAAAATTAAGCTACATTGCTAATTAGTCACATAGTTTAATAGCAAACCACATCCCCTGAATTTTTTTTTTTTTTTTTTTTTTTTTTTTAGACAGAGTCTCACTCTGTCGCCCAGGCTGGAATGCAGTGGCGCGATCTCAGCTCACAGTAACCTCCACCTTCCGGGTTCAAGTGATTGTTGTGCCTCAGCCTCCCCAGTGGCGGGGATTACAGGTGCGTGCCACCACACCTGGCTAATTTTTTGTATTTTTAGTAGAGACAGGGTTTCACCATGTTGGCCAGGTGGTCTCCTGATTTCAAGTGCTCTACTGGTTCGCTAATATTATGCAGCCTTAAGTTAAGACTTTTGGGTCCACGACCCTTTCCTAGAGACATTTACAATTTGGCTTTTTTCCTGAAATGGCAAAATTATTTGCCCACTTTTTTTTGCAGTAATAATTGTTCTTTGAGACATAGAACTAAAATATAGACTCACAGCACTCAAAGCAGCCACCAGTCATCATAAAGTAATACCTCTTAGTACTGCTATCTGTTTGAATCAAACATAACTGTCTATAGGTAAAAAGGCTCTTGCTTTCACAGAAACTTGAGATATTAAAATTTGAATATTAGATAACTGAAAATGAACTTGATATATTAATATGTTATTTTTACCATCTTGTATACTTTGGAAAAATGAAAGCTTTATCAAGATTAAAATTAAAATTTCAAAATACTAGTTTCCATTTTTAACCAATAGTAGAGAACTGATAAAACTATAAAGAAATTGATTTCAATATAACCACAAAGACTTTTTATTAGCTATTTCTAGAGTCCCAGAGTAAAACCATCAGAAAACAGAAGAGAAAGAGCAAAGCTTTATTCACTGGCAGCAAGACAACAGTCATAAAGCGAGCTAGCATCCTGCCCAAACACTCCTCTCGCCATCTCTAGCCTATTGTTCTTAAGCTATGTCCATGGACCTGGGCAAGGAGAAATATGGAAAATCGTGTTGATTTCCCAACAGTGCACACATTCTCTTCATTCTGGAATAAAACAAATGAGTTATGATGTGTCAAGTTTTCTGCTGTCCCCTAGACTTTTCCCTTCCATTTCCTATTTTTAACAGTTTTATTGAGGTATAATTTATATATGAGGAATGGCCCAATTGAATGTATAAAATTTGATGAATTATACATAGGCCTACGCCTGTGATATTAATAGCATCAGCACTTATTCCACTTATATGAGGTATCTATAATAGTCAAACTCATAGAAGCAGAAAATATAATATTTATAATTGTTGTATCTTCATGATAAATTGACCTTTATATCATTATATAATGTTCTTTAACCAATGTGACAATTTTCAGTTAAAATGTACTTTGTATGACACACTTACATACACACACAGAAACAACTCTACTAACATCTCAATCTTGGACCTCCCAGACTCCTGCACTGTGAGATAATAAATTTCTATTGTTTAAGCCACCTAACTTGTGTTATTTTGTTATTGAAGCATGAGCAGAGTAATAGTAAACATTCTTATGTAAACACTAAAATCTTATCAATAGTGCATAGAACCTACAAGCCAAAAGATGAAAAAATCTAGATTAAGAAAATTACACACACGTTCACAAAATGTGAATAAATCACAAAAAGATAAGAAAAGAGTCATACAAAGCATAGGAAAATTAAAGATTGTAACAATGAAGCCAAGATTATGATTACAATAAAATAAAACAAACTCCCAAGTTAATATTTAAAGTTTGAAAAAATAATTTAGATATATTCCTAAATAATATGAGGGAATATTTTATAATATGAGGGTATAATAATTCATATACATCCCCAAAAAAACATAAAGTACTAGAAAAATACTAAAATATAATAATATCAAATGTGATATAATTTGAGACAAGAAAACTTCCACTAGAGCAAAGTTCTTGACCTTGGCATTATTGTCATTTTGGAATCCTGTTCTGTAACATGCTTACCAACATTCCTAGGCTCCACCAACTAGATCCTAGTTGTACCCCCATCCATGTATCACACCTGAACATATCTCTACACATTGCCAAATGTGAGCACCAATGCCTCGAGGGACATCCCTGGCCTGTCTACATCACTTTACTCACTTCCTGTAGAGGAAAAACAGCTCCTCTGATTGGAAAGTTTGGCATAAGGAACTGAGCCTGTTAGATTCACCTCCTCCCTTTCTTTTGGGATCAGACAGCCTGCCTGCTTGCAGAGTATTCTTTCTTATTTTCTATGCCACATTTGTATAGGTTTTGCCAATGCTGCTTATAGTTGTGTGGGAAACTTAATTCAGGAATATAAAATAATCTTGGCTAACACGCTGACTTTTATTTTTCAGTCTCATCTTTATCAACAGTAAGTGTGATATTTTCAACTCCATATGTCTGACTACCCTGGCTATGTAACATTTAGTTTCAGCTTATTAAAAATGAGTGTTTGTAATGCCTTAGAATCCAAACAAAATGCCTCTCCTTATTAATGTCATTATTAATAATTTTTAACTTAAGAAAACTGCAGTTTTGAAAATTAATTAATTTGTAGAAGATTATATAGGAGTAAGAAGTAAACACGGGATTTGAATACAGCCCTATCTCTAGAGCCTATGCTTTTATAATTATTCTAAATCTGATTTTGTTACCCTCTTGCTTAATATTATTCAGTGCTTCCCCTAACAATTCTTTATCTGTTCATTAATTCAAATATTTAGGTGCCTAGTATGTGTCATACTTTAGGTATAAAACAATAAATAAAATAGATACAGCCTCCATTCCAATAATTTTACAATACAGTGGGAGACACAAACAAATGACTACTAAAATAAAATGTTGGATTGAAATAGAGAGCAAATACCTACAAAAAGAGCACCTGACCTCAACCTGTAGGGTGAGCAAAGCTCTGTAGAAGAAGTAATATTAGCTAATGGATAGACAAGGGAGAAGGCAAAGGGAAAAAGGTATGCGAAGCATTCAAAGCCTCCAAAGTCCAAATGATTATGACAAGCTATTTCAGTGTGATGAGAATGAGAGTAGAAGAGGTTCGGTAAGGAGTTAAGCTAAAGAAAAACAGAAACTAGATTAAAATATGAATTTATAAGCCACATTTAGGAGTGTGGGCTTAAATCTTAACAGATAGGAAGCCATAAAACATATTTTTAAACAAGGTGTGTTAAAATTATTATATTTGCATTTTATTAAAACAATTAATTTGGCTAACATAGGAGAGAGAGGAAGGGGAAAAAAAAAAAAAGTCCAGTCAAAAAAAAAGGTCCAGTCAAAAGACTATCCCGTTGTTAAGATTAGAAGAGACAGCATTCTGTAAAATGGACCAATCAGCATTCTGTAAAATGGACCAATCAGCAGGACGTGGACAGGGACAAATAAGGGAATAAAAGCTGGCCACCCCCCAGCCAGCAGTGGCAACCAGCTCAGGTCCCCTTCCATGCTGTAGAAGTTTTGTTCTTTCATTCTTCACAATAAATCTTGCTGCTGCTCACTCTGTGGTTCTGCACCACCTTTAGGAGCTGTGATGCTTGTCGCAAAGGTCCATGACTTCATTCTTGAAGTCAGTGGGACCACGAACCCACGGGAAGGAAGAAACTCTGGACACATCTGAAGGAACAAACTCTGGACAGGCCAGCTTTAAGAGCTGCAACACTCACCAGGAAAGTCTGCAGCTTCATTCTTGAAGTCAGCAAGACCAAGAACCCACTGGAAGGAATACATTCCAGACAGAGTTCTTTATAGTAGTGCAAGGATGGACTAATACAGCAGATACTATTGTTCTTAAGCTTTGTAATGAGAATCCCAGAGATATGTTCATAACCTAATTTTATTTTTGCAATTTACTTTTTCCTAAGCTTTTTATGCATCAAATATATTGTTGAATAACTTCTATGAGCCATTAGTACAGTTGTGATGGACTATCAAAAATGTTATATAAGTGATGGAAGATGAGATTTATTGAAACTAAGTGATTGAGCTTTGACTTAAAATTTATGCTGTTGACCTTGATCAGACAGTATGCAGTTATGGAAAGTTTATGATCTAGTAATTTGTCATGGTCATAGCTCTGCCACAGAAAAACTGATTTATAAAAGTTTTCCTGATAAGCCCATGTTAGTTGAATGGTATTTTAATGTGTTTTAAACTTGGATCCACCTCTCACTATTGTCTAATGTTGTTTTAGTTGCATATTGGTCTGATATTGTAAACATAACTTGTTCTCCCACATTCCTTACTAATTTGATTATTGATTTTGGAAAATGCATTAACAGTGGTTGGTATGAAGGGATGAACTTAATTGTACTATCAATATTCATATAGAGGTCCAATAATAAAAGACAATGAGAAGTGTAATTAAAGAGGTATGAAGTTTCCAAACTTTTCCTCCCCTATTCAGTGCTCATTACAATATCAAGGCAAAATGAACACTTTGATTTGTTGTTTGATATCTCAGTTAATTAACTGTAATTCTTTTGCTAAAAAGTAGGCATAACAAGTTGAAATCAGTAATAGCATCTCTACACTCAGGCTGAGGACGATGGGGAAGGTGAAGACTTCATTTTTCCACAAATAGTATGCAGATAAATGATGTTTAGTATTTAGCATGAAGTCCTTAAGATGACTAGTTTAGAACTTCAGAGTTTATGGGTGGTGCTGGAGGTTATAAAGTATAGTAATGCATTACTACAAGCAAGAATCAGAGACCTCTAGATGAGAGTGACAGTTGTCAGCACTCTACCTATAACAATATGGGTAGGGTGGACAAAGTATGAACATTGTATCAAGAGTGGGATGGTATAGGTGTAGAACTGGGAAGTTTGGAATCATTTAAAACTTCTAGGAAATCATGAAATGCTTGCTCTCTGTTCAGACTAAGCCTGACCCTTTCTTGACTTCATTCAATGACATGGAAGACAATTTAGGACAACTTTTGACCTCCTGTATAATGGATATTTATATATCCATTTTATTTATATATATAAAGCTCTGGTGTGTGTGTGTGTGTGTGTGTGTGTGTGTGTGTGTGTGTGTGTGTATATATATATATATAAAATGTCTCTTTCTCTAACCATAGGATTGGGAAGATTTCTATTTTTGTCATCTGTCTGATTTAAGTTTTATTACAATGAACTTATGCTTCTTTCATAAACAGGGAAGAATTAATTCATTTACAATCCCTTCTCTAACTTAGCATATGTAAATATTTCAACAGACTCAAAATTATCTACAAGTCTTTTAAGGTTATTATAATGCTAATAAATTCCTAGGGAGCAACATATTACCTTTTTAATAGTTTAAATTATTACCTGGACATAGCTGCCACGACTAATATTAATGAAATAACAAGTACTTGGAAACATTACTAATAGAATTTTTTATCTTGGGAGAAAAAGTGCCACAGAAAATAAATTAAATGGTAGTCTACATTATCATGCAGTTATTGGTATTAGAATTCTCCATTTGACTGCACATTCTAAAATTTTATTTGTGTTTTAAAATGTGATATATTATCTGGATGTGAGACCCAGCCAACTGTGCAAAGGAATGGTTACTAGACAATGAACTTAAAAACTTAACAGAAATGGTCTCTATTTTCAGAAGACCTACGGAAATCAGAATGGCAATGGCATAGTTTGTACATTCATAAAAATAATGTTAAGTTGTACTATTTTTGTGAACTTACAAAGTTACAATCATTGTCCTCAGCATAGCTTTCTCATCTCATAGATGTAGAAATTGAGGCCTAGGATAAAAAGATAACTTGCCTAAAGTTTCTCAAATCATTAAAGAGTATAGAAAGAATTTGAACCAAGCTTATCTATTAATTCTTGACTCTATCATCTGAACTGCTTTTATTGGTTAATAGTAGTTAACTATTCATTAGAATGTATATGGGGTGTTGGTGGATAAAAGAAGGGTAAGCTTTAATTACCATTATTTGTGATAAAAATCCATTCATAACTGAATTGGTGAAATATCAGTGACTGTTAAATTGGATATCTAAAAAGAGTTAATAACATATTGAGCAGATTTTCTATAATTTACATGTTCATATATACATGTGTTCATAAGTTAGTCACTTGCTTTGCTTCTTTGCTTAACTCACTCATAATTCCTGAGTGTTTCAATGTTTTCTTATTTCTTGATTACAGAATAGCTCAAACCAGAAGTTCTTAAAATTCCTTTGGAAATAAACCCATTTAAAAAGTTGTATAAAACTCTGGGTCTGCTTTGTCAATCCTTAAATGCCCATTCAAACAACAACAACAAAAAACCCACAAGCATTCACAGATGATTTAAAGGGTTCACTGGTTTCCCAAAACTAGAGTGACCATAAATCTGGTTTTCTCAGGACAGTCCTGCTGTATACCTGTTGCCAGTGTCCCAAATGACTGTAATAGTACCCTGATTAAAACAGTAAATTATATGAACTCTCTACCTAAAAATGACTTGGTGTTTAAAATATATATCCATTCTTAATTTTCCTTTTATACTTATTTATTTTTAATTTTTGTGGGTACGTAGTAGGTATATATATTTATGGGATACATACAATGTTTTAATACAGGCATGCAATGTAAAATAAGCACATCATGGATAATGGAGTATCCATTCCCTCAAATATTTATCCTTTGAGTTACAGTCAGTCCCATTACACTCCATAAGTTATTTTAAAATACACAACTAAGGGGTGCGCCCAAGATGGTTGAATAGGAACAGCTCCAGCCTCTAGCTCCCAGCGTGAGCAACACAGAAGATGGGTGATTTCTGCATTTTCAACTGAGGTACTGGGTTCATCTCACTGGGGCATGTCGGACAGTTGGCACTGGTCCACGGGTGCAGCCCAACCAGCGAGAGCTGAAGCAGGGTGAGGCATCGCTGCCTCACCTGGGAAGTGCAAGGGGGAAGGGAATTCCTTTTCCTAGCCAAAGGAAAGTGAGACACACAACACCTGGAAAATCAGGTAACTCCCACCCTAATACTGTGCTTTACCAAGGGTCTTAGCAAACGGCACACCAAGGGATTATACACCACACCAGGCCCAGAGGGTACCACACCCACGGATCCTCTCTCATTGCTAGCGCAGCAGTCTGAGATCTAACTGTAAGATGGCAGTGAGGCTGGGGGAGGGGCACCCACCATTGCAGAGGCTTAAGTAGGTAAACAAAGCCACCAGGAAGCTTGAATTGGGTGGAGTCCACCACAGGTCAGGGAGGCAGGCCTGCCTCTGTAGACTCCTCCTCTGGGGACAGGGCATAGCTAAACAAAAATCAGCAGAAACCACGGCAGAGGTAAATGCCCCGTCTGACAGCTTTGAAGAGATCAGTGGATCTCCCAGCACGGAGGCTGAGATCTGAGAACAGACAGACTGCCTGCTCAAGTGGGTCCCTGACCCCTGAGTAGCCTAACTGGGAGACATCCACCACTAGGTGCAGATCAACACCTCACACCTCACACAGTAGGGTACATCCCTGAGACAAAGCTTCCAGAGCAAGAATCAGACAGCAACACTCACTGTTAAGCAATATTCTATCTTCTCAGCCTCCACTGCTGATACCTTGGCAAACAGGGTCTGGACTGGACCTCAAGCAAACTCCAATAGACCTACAGTGGAGGGTCCTGACTGTTAGAAGGAAAACTAACAAACAGAAAGGACACCCATACCAAAACCCCATCAATACGTCACCATCATCAAAGACTAAAGGCAGATAAAACCACAAAGATGGGGAAAAAGCAGGGCAGAAAAGCTGGAAATTCAAAAAATCAGAGCATATCTCCCCCTCCAAAGGAACGCAGCTCATCGCCAGCAACAGAACAAAGCTGGACGGAAAATGACTTTGACGAGTTGAGAGGAGAAGGCTTCAGTTGATCAAACTTCTCAGAGCTAAAGGAGGAACTACGTAACCAGTGCAAAGAAACTCAAAACCTTGAAAAAGGAATGGATGAAAGGGTAACTAGAATAATCAATGCAGAGAAGACCTTAAAAGAACTGATGGAAATGAAAACCATAAGATGAGAACTATGTGACAAATGCACAAGCTTCAGTAACAGACTCAATCAACTGGAAGAAAGCGTATCAGCGATTGAAGATCAAATGAATGAAATGAAGTGAGAAGAGAAGTGTAGAGAAAAAAGAGTAAAAAGAAATGAACAAAGCCTCCAAGAAATATGGGATTATGTGAAAAGACCAAATCTACATCTGATTGGGGTGCCTGAAAGTGATGGGGAAAATGAAACCAAATTGGAAAACACTCTGCAGGATATCATCCAGGAGAACCTCCCCAATCTAGTGAGGCAGGCCAACATTCAAATTCAGGAAATACAGACAATGCCACAAGAGAGCAGGGGCCAATATTCAACATTCTTAAAGAAAAGAATTTTCAACCCAGAATTTCATATCCAGTCAAACTAAGTTTCATAAGTGAAGGAGAAATAAAATCCTTTACAGACAAGCAAATGCTTAGAGGTTTTGTCACCACCAGGCCTGCCCTACAAGAGATCCTGAAGGAAGCACTAAACATGGAAAGGAACAACAGGTACCAGTCATTGCAAAAACATGTCAAAATGTAAAGTCCATCAATGCTAGGAAGAAACTGCATCAACTAGCGAGCAAAAAAACCAGGCTAATATCATAATGACAGGATCAAGTTCACACATAACAATATTAACCTTAAATGTAAATGGACTAAATGATCCAATTAAAAAACACAGACTGACAAATTGGATAAAGAGTCAAGACTCATCAGTCTGCTGTATTCAGGAGACCCATCTCACATGCAGAGACACACATAGGCTCAAAATAAAGGGATGGAGGAAGATCTACCAAGCAATGGAAAACAAGAAAAAGCAGGGATTGCAATCCCAGTCTCTGACAAAACAGACTTTAAACCATCAAAGATCAAAAGAGACAAAGAAGGCCATTACATAATGGTAAAGGGATCAATTCATCAGGAAGAGCTAACTATCCTAAATATATATGCACCCAATACAGGAGCACCCAGATTCATAAAGCAAGTCCTTAGAGACTTACAAAGACACTTAGACTCCCAAATAATAAAAATAGGAGACTTTAACTCCCCACTGTCAACGTTAGACAGATCAACGAGGCAGAAAGTTAACAAGGATATTCAGGAATTGAACTCAACTCTGCACCAAGCGGACCTAGTAGACATCTACAGAACTCTCCACCCCAAATCAACAGAATATACATTCTTCTCAGCACCACATTGCACTTATTCCAAAATTGACCGCGTAGTCAGAAGTAAAACACTCCTTAGCAAATGTAAAAGAACAGAAATTATAACAAACTGTCTCTCAGACCACAGTGCAATCAAACTAGAACTCAGAAATAAGAAAATCAAAACTACTCAACTACATGTAAACTGAACAACCTGTTCCTGAATGACTACTGGGTACATAATAAAATGAAGGCAGAAATAAAGATGTTCTTTGAAACCAAAGAGAACAAAGATACAACATACCAGAATCTCTGGGACACATTTAAAGCAGTGTGTAGGGGGAAATTTATAGCACTAAATGCCCACAAGAGAAAGCTGGAAAGATCTAAAATTGACACCTTAACATCACAATTAAAAGAACTAGAGAAGCAAGAGCAAACACATTCAAAGGCTAGCAGAAGGCAAGAAATAACTAAGATCAGAGCAGAACTGAAGGAGGTAGAGACACAAAAAACCTTCCAAAACATCAATGAATCCAGGAGCTGGTTTTTTGAAAAGATCAACAAAATTGATAGACCCCTAGCAAGACTAAAAAAGAAGAGAAGAGAGAAGAATCAAATAGATGCAATAAAAAATGATAAAGGGGATATATCACTACCAACCCCACAGAAATACAAACTACCATCAGAGAATACTATAAACACCTCTATGCAAATAAACTGGAAAACCTAGAAGAAATGGATAATTTCCTGGACACTTACACTCTCCCAAGACTAAACCAGGAAGAAGTTGAATCTGTGAATAGACCAATAGCAGGCTCTGAAATTAAGACAAAAATTAATAGACTACCAACCAAAAAAAGTCCAGGACCAGACAGATTCACAGCCAAATTCTACCAGAGGTACAAGGAGGAGTTGGTACCATTCCTTCTGAAACTATTCCAATCAATAGAAAAAGAGGGAATCCTTCCTAACTCATTTTATGAGGCCAACATCATCCTGATACCAAAGCCTGACAGAGATACAAAAAAAAAGAGAGAGAATTTTAGACCAATATCCCTGATGAACATCGATGCAAAAATCCTCAATAAAATACTGGCAAACCAAATCCAGCAGCACATCAAAAAGCTTATCCACCATGATCAAGTAGGCTTCATTCCTGGGATGCAAGGCTAGTTCAACATATGCAAATCAATAAACATAATCCAGCATATAAACAGAACCAAAGACAAAAACCACATGATTATCTCAATACATGCAGAAAAGGCCTTGTACAAAATTCAACAGCCCTTCATGCTAAAAACGCTCAATCAATTCGGTATTGATGGAATGTATCTCAAAATAATAAGAGCTATTTATGACAAACCCACAGCCAATATCATACTGAATGGGCAAAAACTGGAAAAATTCCCTTTGAAAACTGGCACAAGACAGGGATGCCCTCTCTCACCACTCCTATTCAACATAGTGTTGGAAGTTCTGGCTAGGGCAATCAGGCAAGAGAAAGAAATCAAGGGTATTCAGTTAGGAAAAGAAGAAGTTAAATTGTCCCTGTTTGCAGATGACATGATTGTATATTTAGAAAACCCCATTGTCTCAGCCCAAAATCTCCTTAAGCTGAAAAGTAACTTCAGCAAAGTCTCAGAATACAAAATCAATGTGCAAAAATCACAAGCATTCTTATACACCAGTAACAGACAGAGAGCCAAATTATGAATGAATTCCCATTCATAATAGCTTCAAAGAGAATAAAATACCTAGGAATCCAACTTACAAGGGATGTAAAGGATCTCTTCAAGGAGAACTACAAACCACTGCTCAGTGAAATAAAAGAGGACACAAACAAATGGAAGAACATAGCATGCTTATGGATAGGAAGAATCAATATTGTGAAAATGACCATACTGCCCAAGATAATTTATAGATTCAATGCTATCTCCATTAAGCTACCAATGACTACCTTCACAAAATTGGAAAAAAACTGCTTTAAACTTCATATAGAACCAAAAAAGAGCCCACATTGTCAAGACAATCCTAAGCCAAGAGAACAAAGCCGGAGGTATCACGCTACCTGACTTCAAACTATACTACAAGGCTACAGTAACCAAAACAGCATGGTACTGGTACCAAAACGGAGATATAGATCAATGGAACAGAACAGAGTCCTCAGAAATAATACTACACATCTACAGCCATCTGATCTTTGACAAACCTGACAAAAACAAGAAATGGGGAAAGGATTCCCTATTTAATAAATGTCGCTGGGAAAATTGGCTAGCCATAAGTAGAAAGCTGAAACTGGATCCTTTCCTTACTCCTTATACGAAAATTAATTCAAGATGGATTAGAGACTTAAATGTTAGACCTAAAACCATAAAAACCCTAGAAGAAAACCTAGGTAATACCATTCAGGACATAGGCATGGGCAAGGACTTCATGTCTAAAGCACCAAAAGCAACGGCAACAAAAGCCAAAATTGACAAATGGGATCTAATTAAACTAAAGAGCTTCTGCACAACAAAAGAAACTACCATCAGAGTGAACAGGCAACCTACAGAATGGGAGAAAATTTTTGCAATCTACTCATCTGACAAAGGGCTAATATCCAGAAACTATAAATAACTCAGTCAAATTTACAAAAAAAAAAACAAACAACCCCATCAAAAAGTGGGCAAAGTATATGAACAGACACTTCTCAAAAGAAGATATTCATACAGCCAACAGACACTTGAAAAAATGCTCATCATCATTCACCATCAGAGAAATGCAAATCAAAACCACAATGAGATACCATCTCACACCAGTTAGAATGGCAATCATTAAAAAATCAGGAAACAACAGGTGCTGGAGAGGCTGTGAAGAAATAGGAACACTTTTACACTGTTGGTGGGATTGTAAACTAGTTCAACCATTGTGGAAAACAGTGTGGTGATTCCTCAAGGATCTAGAACTAGAAATACCATTTGACCCAGCCATCCCATTACTGGGTATATACCCAAAAGATTACAAATCATGCTGCTATAAAGACACATGCACACATATGTTTATTGTGGCACTATTTACAATAGCAAAGACTTGGAATCAACCCAAATGTCCATCAGTGACAGACTAGATTAAGAAAATGTGGCACATATACACCATGGAATACTATTCAGCCATAAAAAAGGATGAGTTCATGTCCTTTGTAGGGACATGGATACAGCTGGAAACCATCATTCTCAGCAAACTATCACAAGGACAGAAAACCAAACACTGCATGTTCTCATTCATAGGTGGGAACTGAACAGTGAGATCACTTGGACACGGGAAGGGGATCATCACACATCAGGTCCTATTGTGGGGGAGGGAGGAATAGCATTAGGAGATATACCCAATGTAAATGATGAGTTAATGGGTGCAGCACACCAACATGGCACATGTATACACATGTAACAAACCTGCATGTTTTGCACATGTACCTTAGAATTTAAAGTATAATTTTTAAAAAATTATAATAATTATAAAAAATATATATACACACACACATATATACAATAAAGTAACTATTGACTATTGTCACCCTTTTCAGTGTCAAATGGTGGGTCTTATTAATTTTTTCTACTTTTTGTACAAATTAAGCACTCCCATCCCCCACTCCCCACCCTCCCACTACCCTTCCGAGTCTCTGGTAATTATCCTATGTCCATGAGTTCAATTATTTTGATTTTTAGATCCCACAAATAAGTGAGAACATGCGATGTTTGTTTTTCAGTGCCTGGCTTATTTCATTTAACATAATAATCTCCAGTTCCATCCATGTTGTTACAAATGACTGGATCTCCTTCTCTTTAAAGGCTGTGTCGTTCTCCATTGTGTATATGTACTACATTTTCTTTATCCTTTTGCCTGTTGATAGACATTTAGGTGGCTTCCAAATCTTAACTATTGTAAACAGTGCTGAAACAAACATAGGTACATGTACCTATGTATACCTAATCTGATTTCCTTTCCTTGGGGTTTATACCAAGCAGTGGGATTGCTGGAACATACAGAAGCTCAATTTATAGGTTTTTGAAGAACCTCCAAACTGTTCTCCATAGTGATTGTACTAATTTACATTCCCACCAACAGTGTGCAAGGGTTCTCTTTTGTCCACAGTTTCACCAGTACTGTTATTGCCTGTTTTAGGATATAAGTCATTTTAACTGAGGTGAGATGATATCTCATTGTAGTTTTGATTTGCATTTCTCTGATGATCAGTGATGTTGAGCACCTTTTCATATATGCATGTTTACCAATTGTATGTCTTCTTGTGAGAGATGTCTACTCAAATCTTTTGCCCATTTTTAAATTGTATGACTAGATTTTTTTTTCATGTAGAGTCGTTTGAGCTCCTTATATAATCTAGTCATTAATCCCTTGACATGTGGGTAGTTTGCAAATATTTTCTTCCATTCTTTGGGTTGTCTCTTCACTTTATTAATTGTATATTTTGCTGTACAGAAGGTTTTTAACTTGATATTATACCATTTGTCCATTTTTGCCTTGGTTTCCAATGCTGGTGGGAGTACTCCTCAAGAAATTTTTGCCCAAATATCCTGAGAATTTTCTCCAGTGTTTTCTTGTGGTAGTTTCACAGTTAGCTATCTTAGATGTAAGTCTTTAATCCATTTCAATTTGATTTTTGTATGTTGCAAGAGATAATGGTCTAGTTTTATTCTTCTGTATATGGATATTCAGTTTTCTCAGCACTATTTATTGAAGAAACGGTCTTTTCCCCAGTGAATGCTCATGGCAACTTTGGCAAAAATGTGTCCACTCTAGGTGTTTGGATTTGTTTCTGGGTTGTCTATTCTGTTCCATTGGTCTTTGTGTCTCTTTTTATACCGGCACCATACTGTTTTAGTTACTATTTAGTCAGTTAATATGATTCCTCCAGTTTTGTTCTTTTTCCTTAGGATAGTGTTGGCTATTCTGGTTTTTTTGTGGTTCCACACAAATTTTAGAATTATTTTTTCTATTTCTGTGAAGAAAGTCATTGGAATATGTATAGGTATTGATTTGAATTTGTAGATTGCTTTGAGTAGCATGGACACTTTAACAATATTAATTCTTCCAATCCATGAACATAGAATATTTTCTATATTTGTGGTGTCCTCTTCAATTTTCTATTTCTTTCATCGGGGTTTTATAGTCTTCATCATAGATACTGGATACCGGACCTTTATCAGGTGCATAGTTTGCAAACATTTTCTCCCATTCTGTAGGTAGTCTGTTCAATCTGTTGATAGTTTCCTTTGCTGTGCAGAAGCTCTTTAGTTTAATTAGGTCTCATCTGTCAATTTTTACTTCATTGCAATCGCTTTTGGAATCTTCATGAAACCTTTTCACATTACTATGTCTAGAATGGTATTACCTAGGTTGTCTTTCAGGGTTTTTATAGTTTAGGGTTTTACATTTAAGTCTTTAATCCATCTTGAATTGATTTTTGTGTATTGTATAAGGAAAGGGTCCAGTTTCGATCTTCTGCATATCTGGGTTCTCTATTCTGTTCCATTGGTCTACGCATCTGTTTTTGAAACAGTACCATGCTTTTTTGATTACTGTAGCCTTGTGATGCCTCCAGCTTTGTTCTTTTGCTTAGGATTGTCTTGGCTATTCAGGCTCTTTTTTTGGTTCCATATGAATTTTAAAACAGTTTTTTCTAATTTTGTGAAGAATCTCAATGGTAGTTTAATAGGAATAGGACTGAATTTATAAATTGCTTTGGACAGTATGCCCATCTTAACAATATTGAGTCTTCCTATCCATGAGCACGGAATGTTTTCTTATTTGTTTATCATCTCTCATTTCTTTGAGCGGTGTTTTTTGTTGTTGTTGTTGTTCTCCTTGAAGAGATCTTTCACCTTCTTGGTTAGCTGTATTACCAGGTATTTTATTTTTTTGTGACAATTGTGAATGGGATTGTGTTTTTTGGCTCTCAGGTTGGCTGTTTTCCGCATGAAGGAATGGTTCCTTTTAAAACAAAGGTATTAATCAGGCATTTAGATAACACAAAGCACACTTTTCACTTTTACTATATTTATAATTGTGTAGAAACACATTGGCAGATAAATACACATATACCTGTATTTATATAGGAATATGAAGTGTTTTACAGACCTTTACTTAGAAAAATCAGCTATTATATTATTCTGTCAATTATAAATGTTACTACTTACTTTAATTATAGCAAAAAGCAATCAAAAACACTTGATCGAACCAATTTCTAGGGGACAAAACCCTATTTTGAATACAACAGAAAAACCAATAACTTGATTTCTGTGACACAAACTTACTTCAGAAAAACTTAGAACAAGAAAAACAAAACACACACAAAAGTATCACTTAATGTCTAAGTGTCCTTATAGAATTTGGAAATAACTATTTCCAATTTCATAGGGAAATGTCCCTACATACTATAAAGCTGATTTTAAATAATAAATATATTTCCCTCAAAAAAACTAACAATTTGAGATTATCATTTTCTCTAAAAATAATAATCTCCTTGAATTTTCATCATGACATATGGCTTCACTTAATGTGTTATGCTCTTCAGCATTTTTTTTTCAACTTTTTTTATCAGGTCTCTAAAGTGAAAAATTCAATCAAGTTTCAATGCAGCAATCAAATTCTCCTGCTCTTATGATTTCACCTTGTTCTCAGATGTACTCTCATTTCAACTAATTCTCTGTGTAAGAAAATTCCACATTTTCTGTCAATATATTTGTATTTAATCATAAACAATCATGTCATTTTTTGGCTTGGTGAGAATCAAAACTGAATTGTTCATTTTTAAGCCTCTTACAAAAGCACATAGAATAAAAACTTGAGTTAATCTTCAAAATAAGATTTAAACATTTCTAGAGCACTCTTAGTCTATTTTTGTTTTTCATCTTTTAAGTGGGACACAAGGTCATTTTGGACAAAACATTTTTTTTCTATTCAGAGCAATTTCAATAACATTCTAACCTCTCTACCCCCACCCTCCCCCACACACTCACTCATTCCTTTGGAAGACTTGTTTCTCTTCCCCATCCATGCTAATGTTACTCTGCTTAGGGTATTAATTTTTTTTTTTTTTTTTTTTTTTTTTTGAGACGGAGTCTCGCTCTGCCACCCAGGCTGGAGTGCAGTGGCCGGATCTCAGCTCACTGCAAGCTCCGCCCCCCGGGTTCCCACCATTCTCCTGCCTCAGCCTCCCGAGTAGCTGGTACTACAGGCACCCGCCACCTCGCCCGGCTAGTTTTTTGTATTTTTTTTTTTTAGTAGAGACGGGGTTTCACCGTGTTAGCCAGGATGGTCTCGATCTCCTGACCTCGTGATCCACCCGTCTCGGCCTCCCAAAGTGCTGGGATTACAGGCTTGAGCCACCGCGCGGCCAGGGTATTAATTGTTTTATCACACTCACTAGCCATGGTAATTGTTTCAGAGTTTGCACTTAAGTCTCAAGCCAGACTACTTACACGTTTGCCCCACATTTTTATGTACTGAATCTGAGAAAGACACCTCCCTCCTTTAAGACTGATGAATTGTAATAATATAAACCTGGAGCTGCCTGCATCCATTTCTTTTCTTTTGCATGCTTTGTATAGGAATAGCCTACCCACTTGCTTTGTTTGTTTATTTGTTTGCTTGATTTGGGGTCTTGCTCTGTCGTCCAGGTTTGTTTGTTTGTTTGAGGACAAATCTTGCTCTTTCTCCCAGGCTGGAGTGCAGAGGCATGATCTCGGCTCACTGCAACTTCCACCTCCCGGGTTCAAGTGATTCTCCTGCCTCAGCCTCTGGAGTATCTGATTACAGGCACACGCCACCATACCCAGCTAATTTTTTTTGTGTGTGTGTGTGTATTTTCAGTAAAGACAGTGTTTCACCATGTTGGCCAGGTTGGTCTCAAACTCCTAACCTCAAGTGATCCACCCGCCTCAGCCTCCCAAAGAACTGGGATTACAGGCGTGAGCCACTGGGTCTGGCCTGCCCACACGTTTATAACAGAATAGAAGTCTGAACTACCAAGTTAGAAGACACACAAACTTCTAGAAGACTACCTTCACTTCCGGTACCAACTGCAAGTTTAAAACATTTCCAAAACCATTCTCGTGTTTTATAATTAGCTAGACAGATTCACAGAACTCACCGAAAGCTCTGATTCTCATGGTTACAGTTTATTACAAGGAAAAGATACACATAAAAATTATCCAAGGGAAGAAGTGTACATGGCAGAGTCTAGGAAGTTTCCAAATGCAGAACTTCTGTTGCCCTTTCCCCATGGAATCAGGATGCGTTACTCTCTTGGTGTTGATGTGTGACAATTATGCACAGGGTACTGCCAACCAGAGAAGCTCACCTGGGCTTCGGTGTTCAGAGTTTCACTGAGGCTCCATTATGTAGGCATGATTGATCACCCATGGGGCTGATTTCAGTCTGCACCTAGACTGATACAACACCACCCAAAGCCCCCACACTAAGTTACATTGTTGCTCCTTCTGGCATGGTCAGCTCCTACCCTAAGACTAGACAGGTGGGGCCAGCCAAATTCTTTACTACCCACAGGCTTACAGATAGAGATGAGACAGAGATACAAACAAACAGAGAGAGAGCATGAATTTTTTACTCCTATAGCTGATGGTGATGGAGGACTACACAACCCGTGTCTGTTCAAGTTACATGAGTCAATACATTACTATGTGTGTCATTAAGATCTGACATTGATTCTAGGATAAGAAACTCTCCTCTCAAACTTTTTTGTACAGACAGAGTTTTCTAGACACTAAGGCACCTTTCAGCTCAACCTATATTTACTATTTACCCGCCATGGAAGATGGAAAGAAAAAAGACTTGGTAGGGCAGGGTCCAGGATAAGACAGGAAGCTGAACACTATGTCAAAGTATCCGTCTTTAAGGAGCTTTCAGTTATGCATTATCCTCCATCGGTCCTGTCCAAATGGCAGATCTGCTTAGTCTGGATAGTGCCAGAGTATTTCTTTACTAAAGCTTCAGTGTTCAGAGCTAGAGTGATGGCTGAAACAATTCTAAGAAGGTCAAGCCTGACCAAATTCAGAAATACCTACTGTAGTAGACAGAATAATGAATCCCACAACGATGCCCACATCCTAAAACCTGTGACTATATTATCTTACATAGCAAAACAGACTTTGAAGATATGATTAAATGGGGATCATGAGATGAGGAGATTATCTTAGATTATCCAGGTAATCCAGATAGTCTTGATGTAATCACAACAGTCCTTATAAGGGAAGGCAAGCAGGTCAAAGTCAGAAAAGATGTGAGGATGGAAGCAGAGGTTGGAGTGATGCACTTCAAGGTTAAGGGAAGGGCCATGAGCTGAAGAATGTAGGCAATGTCTGGAAGGTGAAATGGGAAGGAAACAGATTATCCCGAGCCTTCGAAAGGAGCACAGACCTGATGACACTTGATTTTAGCCCCATAAAACTCATTTAGGATTTATGACCCCCAAAACAGTAAGGTCATAGGTTTGTGTTATTTTAAGCTATCTTGTGGCAATTTGTTTTAGCAGCAACAGGATCCACATGCATGAACTCAATTTTAAAACAAGAGGCCTGAAGTAGTAACCAATAAATTTGAGAAAGTACTAAAGTCCCTGTTTCCCTTTTAGAGTAGAATTGACCACGATGGGAATTTATTCATATCACTTATGCAAAAATAACTTCCCTCTAATTACACAACCTCTGCCTCATGTCATATGTTTTTCAATTAAGCTTGCAGCAGAATAGTTAACAACTTGTGCTTGTTTTGTTTCATGGTGGTGTTTTTCTATTATCCACTGCCCATTCTTCATTCTTGTCTTTTTATAAAGAAGGACTCCGCTGCAACCCTCTATCCATGGTCTTTGGCTGCAACAAATCTACTATGGAGCTTCAGGGATGGGCACATGATGCCACCTCCAGTTAGGCAGAAGATTCTACACATTTAACTACAATGATTGGTTCAGGAAAATGCATGTAACCTAATGAAAAGCCCAGATCTTTAGGCTGGTGCCAAGGGGCAAGTGCAGTCCTGGAGCTGCTGGTGACTTTCATCATTCATGCAATGAAGTTTACTGTCTGAGAAAAGAAGGTCATACAGGAAAAAGCACAGGCAGGAGATGGAAATTGAGAGAAACAGAAACTGAGAGAGACAAAGAGAGCATCAGAGAGAAAGACAGAGAGAGATCTAGGCTCTTGTGCCAGCTGTGACAAAACAAGGTCACTTTATTTGATCCTTGTAGTTATGTTAACAATTAAGTTTAATTGTTGGTTTAAAGAGTATTTTAGAGGGAGTTTCGTGACTGGAAAAGCTGGAATCTTGACTCACACAAGTAGCTCAGGTGCACTCAGATTAAAACAGTGTGAAGCAGATGGGAGCCCAGCTGGATCGAGAAGTGCAAAAGATTCCAGTTTCTCCAACTCTGACTTCTTAGATCATGGAAATATGCACATTCAGAAAAATAAGAATCTCTCACCTATTCACAGGTGCCTGGGATTTCTTCAAAGAAGGATTCACCAAACTAATGGTAAAGGCTTACAATTTTATACAGCTAGACAACAGAAATTTATAACTGATTTACTTAGTGTCACTAAAGTAATTTTATTATGAAAACTGAGACACTCTGAAACTGAAAAGGAACACTAATGTTTATGTCAAGGCAACAGGCATAAACAACGACTATTTCAGGCAAAACAGGATATGATCATCCTACCCAGAAAAAGTATGGCAAGTAAACTGACTTTTGTTTCAGAAAGCTTGAGTTCAAACCCTGCTTCTGTCACTGCAGGCTTGTAGGCTCTTTAGCACTCAGGATTTTTTTTTTCTTATTTTAAAATAGTTGGGATAGAACTCTCAAATGATTACTGTGAGAATCAAACACTTGATAAAACAAAAATATATAAGCACTTACCAACCACAAACACATGTCAATTAGTTGTTGTTGTTATTATTATTATTATTATTATTATTATTATTAGAATCTTATTTTGTTAGAAGGAAGAAAGGGAGAAGTGAGACAAGGAGTGAGACAAGGGAGATGAAGTGAGACAAGAAAAGACAAAAGGATGAAAAGTGGTCAAGGGGGGCAGCTCTGGGCTTGAGTGTGTACCTGTGGGTGGCTGCAACCTTTCTTGAAGGCAGAGGACACCACCTAGAGGTAACATGGGTGCATCACACTCTATTGGCAGCGCTCCTGAATCTTTGTAGTAAGGACATTTTGTTAGCATTTCCATCAAAGGAATTGATCGTTGAGGGGCTGGCAGCCTGCCCAGCTCCACAAACAGGAGTGAACTCTGGCCCTACTCTGATCCATTTAAATATTATGTGACCATCTTAAGAAAACACTTCTCAGTACATCTTTGATTTTACTTCCTTCGACTTAGCTAGCTAGAGAGTTGGATGCAAGCCCCAGCTCCCCTACAAGGAGCTGTGGGATCTTGAGAAATTCACTGAAGCTGTGAAATGCAATTTCCTAAAATGAGGGTGGATCATAGTTATTTAACAGAAAATACCGTGTAGTCCAATTTGAATTCAACATCTGGCTCCACTAATTACCTTGGGAAAATTATTTGCCCTTCAATATCTTCATTTTCTCAAAAAAAAAAAAAAAAAAGGTGAAAATAACAACAGTACCTTTCTCATGAAGTTGTTATGAGGATTAAATGAGATGCTGAGTGTAATGCAAGAGCAGCTGGCTGATGCAATCTGTGCTTGATAGCTCATTATTTTCTCATTCGTTGGTGCCTCCCAGACATAACCTTCTACAGTTAAAATAATGTAGTCTAAACCAATGCAAGTAGACTTTATCTAGCTTTTAAAATGTATGAGGGCCAGGCATGGTGGCTTATGCCTGTAACCCCACCACCTCGAGAAGCCAAGGCAGGAGGATTGCTTGAGCTCAGCAGTTTGAGACCAACCTGGGCAACATGGCAGACCTCGTCTCTACAAAATATATAAAAATTAGCTGAATGTGGTGGTGCACGCTTGTGTTCTCAGCTACTTGGGAGGCTGAGGTAGAATAGCTTGTGCCCGGGAGGTCAAGGCTGCAGTAAGCCGTATTCACACCACTGCACTCCAGCCTGGGTGACAGAGTGAGACCCTGTCTCAAAAGAGAAGAGGGAGGAAGGGAGGGAGGGAGGGAAGGACGGACGGACGGACAGATGGATGGAAGGAAGGAAGGAGAAATTTATGTAGCCACTGGCTTAACAAGTCCAGCTTCCTAAACTTCTAGTTCTAATTCATATTTTCCCCTAGTTGACTGACTTAAAGATGTGCTCAATTGCTGATGTACAGACCCATGACGCTGCAAGCCTCAGGATATATACTTACTTATTATTGAACAAAATCTAATTAGGCAACTACACTCAAATGAAGTATCTAAGGAGCAGCCTACCAGCCTCCAAATAATCTCTGCCTTTTCATTCTATGCAGATTGAAATTTGCAATGGAAATGAGATCAGTACCATGTATATTCTTAGTTTAGAATATTCAAGTGGCACACTTCTTCAAATGTAACATGTACAGTATTTTAAACAACAATAATTGTTTGACAGAAGACTCCAAACCCTTTTTATGCAGCTGTTGCTTTCAGTTACTGAAAGATAAGAAATTTTAATTATATGGTGAAACATTTTCATCAGGAGCTTCTTGGAAATATCTTTTCTAATACATAAATTGACCACTTGTGCTGTTTTATCTCTATTCTCATTACTGAAAATTATTTGAAGTTCCATAAAAATTGAATAGCTTAAAATAAATTAAAATTCTGGGTTAAAAAATACAGGAATCAAATTCAAGGTTTTTGAACACTCTGTCCTTTTCGTTCTAGCCTACACAACTTCATCAACTCACAATTAATTGAGTATTGTGTTTGGTCTAACAGATCTGGGCATGAGCTCTATGCATGATTTATCACAAGCATATAGGATTTCTTTTACAAGGTGAAGAGGAAAAAAAAACAATAAGGAAAATCTCGTATTATTTTTGTCTCTTTTGTTAAACTTACTCTAGAGAGCACATGCAGTGATCAAAATTTACTCAAACACCTGAAGAATTTCTCTAGTCTTTAAAAATGTAGAGACAAAAGCTAGTTGTTAAAAATAAACTAAAAAAAAAAAAGAAGAAAAGAAAAAAGAACACTTTGTCTCTTAGAAAAGAAGAGCCCTATGAATCTGCATTATTGTTCATTTAAACTCAATTTCAGAACCGACGTAAAAAACAGACAAGATCTGAAACCTTAAAAACTAACACATACCAAGGATGTATTATTTTCTGGTTTAATTCTTTTATTTTTTCTAAGATACAGCTATAAAGTAAATATACAGCATTTAAATACATATGCAGATTGTAAAAGTCATTTTCATTAATATCCATCTAATTTTGAATTATTAGACACTCACTCAAATATCACACTGTCCTAAGAAAGATAAAATGATGCTGGTCAGAGTAGAAAACCAAAATTTATCAAGAAATTGATGGAACCATCTAATGAGAAATGCTAAAGAATAGAACAAACGCTGATACAAACTTGATGCAAAGCCTGTAAAGGCATGACAGTGCAAATAAGGTCAAATGAGCCAGGCGGCAATGCCATGTTTGGTGATGAAGACAATTGGCATTAGACTTTTGGATACCACCCTGAATAATAAAAGGCATCAATTTTGAAGTCAAGTTATTGGGACTACACTTCTAAGGCTGAGATAATTAGAAGTGTTAAACAACTTGCTTAACTTTGTCCTCAAACTCCACATATAGCAAACAAGGTAGTTTGATTTGTAACTTTAATGTCAGAGACAAAGAAAGGCTTGTGTCCATGAACTCTGGTGAAGGAGAGGTGTCTAGAGGTATGTGTGACTCTCTAAAGTTTACTGACTACTTTTTTAGAGACAAGGTCTTGCTCCATCACCTAGGCTAGAGCACAGCGTCGCAGTCATAGCTCACTGTAGCCTTGAGCTCCTAGGCTCAAGTGATCTTCCTACCTGATCTTTTGAATAGTTGGGACTGCAGGTGCAAGCCATGGCCCCTGGCTAATAGCAACTTTATTAAATAATTATTTTGATGTATTTCCATCTTCAAATTAAATACATCAAACCTCTGAAAATTATTCTGAGAGTATTCAGCATGTTAGCAAAATTATACAACTAAATTCATTGATAAACACAACATGGTTCAACAAGAAACAAGCATGGATATTTAGAGATCATTTATAACCTCCCTGAATGATGTAAATGAGAAAAATGTGCCATTCCACAATGGATCCCCTGGGGCTTCTCTATTAAACAGTTCAGACCAGCAAGTAGCACGTATCAATTAGGATACATATCTTAAATATGCAAATAGTACCCCCCCAAAGAGATCTACCAAGATATTTAGAATAATTTTAAAATTGCACATCATGAGAAGACTGGCCTCCTAGCATGTGTAAAACACACAAGAAGATATAATATAGTGCTCTGAAGCTGGAGTCGCTGTCCTCATTTTTAAGCTTCTACTCTCATGATACTCATGGGATCCTATTTCTCTGTAAGAGCTTTTTTGACTATTAGAATGAGGCTCAAATTTAATTATGCCTCCAAATAGCTACCCGGTGACTCTATCTAAAGGAGAGAAATCCTGTAAAATCATTTCTAGACAATCAGCTGTTATAAAACACAAAGTCTTCCCTCTTCTGATTTATATTGTTATTACATTATTCATCATGTAATTTTCAGATTTTAGTTAATGTCTGTTGCAGCTTTAAAATGTGTTTAACTTTTCTCATATGTCATCTAGGACCTATCAGTTAAAAGAATCACTAAGAAAAGGAGAGTCTTTGAACATCACTATTTTTTCAGCTTCAGCTTTACAAATAACGTTGACCGTCAAGAATAGTATTGCTTCACAACAGCATTTAAATGAAATTTTCTTTTAGTTCAGCCATGATGAGATGCTTTTTCTCAAATATGCTTGTGATTTTTTTTAGTTTCTTTACATTGTCCTATCAATCCAAATATATATTAGTAAGCTTACTAATAATTGTTTAATTGATTGTTATTTTAGCTCCATTGCCTTATCCAAAGAAAGCGAACTTTCATTAATCTCTGGTATTGCTTTCAGAGTATCTATATGCATATTTCATCTGGTTCTCGGATATTGTCACTTGTTCACCACAGTAGAAGACTCAGAAATATCCGTGGCAACACACTGGAGACCTTCATTGCCTCAAAGGGCAGAGCTGGTTTGAACATAGCCTTTCCATTGCTTCACTGACCACCATTCACCTTCAAGGTCCATTCTGTGCCAAGACATTGCATGTTCTCAAGGCAATGACCCTGGAGAATGAATAGCCATGTGTGGCAGTGTAAGTGCTTGGAAGGTGACTTAGCCCATTTGAACAATAAAACTGTATTTTAAATAGGTCACAGTTTGTCTCAGAAATATTTTTTTAAGGTTCTAATAGAAAAATAGTTGAACAATGGAAACTAAAGTATGAAACACATTTCTAAAAATAAGGAAACTAATGTGTCCGTTCCTCTCCCCAGCTAGTTTGTTTAATTCTCTCTCACACTCTATATATTACTACTCTCAAGAAAAAACTAGGATCCTTTTTAATTAAAACATAATCTTATTAATAAGACAAACGAGGTCCTCCAGTAAATTTCCTGACTTTTTCCAGAGCTATGTTTTTTTTTTTGAGAAACATTCAAAATTAGTTTTGTGAAAGAAAAAAATAGTGAACAAAAAATTTTCAGCTCTCCTATCACACTGTAACATGGCATTCCACATAATCGCCTTCTTGTGTTCACCTTAAGTCTTGAAGTTCCTCTGCTACCATGTCCCTAAGCAAAGGACTTAGAACACTTGATATCCTTAGGACTTAGAACACTTGATATCTCTTAATCCTCTTTCCTAGGTTTTCCTCAGCAAGAAAAGCACCACTCATTTGTCAGTCCTTAATCACAACAACCCTATTATTTTACGACAGTCATAAATGTATTCCACTGTATCTCCAACTAAATTATAAACCCTGATTAAAAGTTTGTCTTATTCATTTTTCTATCCTGAAGTTTAACACAGTGCCTGGCATAGAACTGGCATCCATAAGTATAGAATGAATTATGCAAAAGACAATGCAATTAAATCATAACAATGGACAGATAGTTCTTCAACTTTTTAAAAATAATTTTTTATCTATAAAGCTGAAAATACTTGGAGTTCATCTAGTTCTTTTCTTTTGTGTTATACCTAATAAATTATTGTTGTTATTAGTAGTAGTAGTAGTAGACTTTGAGATGGAGTGTCGCTCTGTCGCCCAGGCTGGAGTGCAGTGGCACGATCTCTGCTCACTGCAAGCTCCGCCTCCCAGGGTCACGCTATTCTCCTGCCTCAGCTTCCCAAGTAGCTGGGACTACAGGCTCCCACCACCACACCCAGCTAATTTTTTGTATTTTTAGTAGAGATGGGGTCACCGTGTTAGCCAGGATGGTCTCGATCTTCTGACCTCATGATCCACCCGTCTCATCCTCCCAAAGTGCTGGGATTACAGGCATGAGCCACCACACTCAGCCTATACCTAAGAAATTTGAGGTCCAGAGAATTTACATGATTTGGTAACAGGCTACTTAATTTTGGGAACTACCTCTATTAATTTCCATATCACACTTCCTTTCTGTTCTTCATTACATTTGAATATTCATTCAAATACTATGGAAATAAAAATTTTTTTGTCATTTTTTTAGAAATAAATGCTTTCTCATTAAAAATCACTCTGAGTGCTTATGAAGAACAAGGTATTCAACTGATCTTTGAAAAGTAAATGAAAAAACACAGTTTATTGTCCCTGGGCTCAGAGAAGTTGTCATTATTACGGTTGAATGAGAATTCTGCTTTGACTTGTCTTCTAGTATTCTAGTTTCTATTTTCAGCCATCACAATAGAATTAAGAAAGATAATTTGGGTATTCCCTCTCATATCATTCACAAATCAGTCTCGTTATGTTTACATGTAATAAATGGCATAGTGATTTATCTTCATTGCATATTACAGAGGAAGGAAGGGAGGAGGGAAGGAAGGAAAAGGGGAAAGGAGAGAGAGAGGGAGAGAAAAAAGAAAAGAAAGGGAAAAAAAGAGAGGGAAAGGGAGTTCATTGCTAAGTCTTAAAGACCTGGCATAGAAATCTAATTTTTGGGATTTTTTTGTTTGTTTGTTTTAATGGTTGTTTTTTTCATTATGTTCTTTTTCTATTCCACTACCGCCTCATTTTTTTATAGAGATAATGGGTGATTATATTGCTACCATTGCTATTAAAATTCATGTACTTTTCCCTCTACTTGAAACTTTAGAGTATATATAATTACTTAATCTTATTGATGTTTATTGTTCTGTTGCAGTAGCTCATTTGCATGTGTATTTCCACAAAGGATTTTCTTGCCTGAGATTTGGGGAACAATTAGGTTATATTAGTTTAAATCAACAGGCATTATTATTATAACAATTATAGAATATATTGATGACAACATTACTGTAACAAACTTAAGGACAATTTATGTCATTTAATCCTCCCAAAGAGATAAGACATTGGTTTCCATAATCTGCAAATTATGGAGGAAAAGGAATATAAAAATATTAGAAAGGACTTGGAGAAAATCACTTAGCAGAACATGGTCGAAATGAGAAAAATAATTTAAAAATCTGTGGCTACTGTAATAAGTACATTCAAGTGCATTAAACTGCCATAAAATCTATTGCATTTTAGTGTGAAATATGAGAATGACTAAAATGAGAAAATAATTTTAAACAAAGTTCTCTTGAAATTACAAACATTTATTTTATACTTAATAGGCCCTTTATATTACACACAAAATTAATCCCTATAGGAAAAATCAAGGCCTAAAAACCATTGTCGTTATTTTTAAGAATATGTCAAATAGCCAAATTAAATTTCCTTGATCATAAAATATACTTAAGTAAACTATAATATAAGACATACATTTTAACAACCGATGTTAATGAGAAATGGCACACTATTATAGTTCCATGTTGTTCTCAATTTTTCTCTATTAAAACTGAAAGGACAATCCCTTGAAGTGAAGGAAACACCAATATATGAAACAATAATGTTATTGAATAATGCACTTCATTGGAAGAAGCTCATTACCATGGTAATGCAACTACTGAAGGCAACATCATTTTGCTCTCTTGTCCATGAACCTTATTAAGGTAAAATCTGACGTTAAAATTAACACCCACTGGATGAGATTATTTCCTAGCATTATAATTACATATAATGGGTAACAACAGCATTTTTCACTTAACATTTTAAAAAGTGTAAAAGCATCGCACTTAACCCTGTGTGATCTTGAAGAAACAGGTTAAGCTTTCAGCAACTCATCTGCTCCATTTCTAAATGGGTACCAACTTTCTATAGCAGGAAACAGACTGAGAAAACCCCTCAGACAGCAATAATACCCTATTTAAAAGTAGTCAAGAAGCATGAAAAACAAAGTACCTTCTAGGGTGTGCAGCAAAGGGCTGTGGGGAATAATGGACTGATGAGGCACTCCCTAATAGCAGAATTAAGGAACAGTCCCCGGCCCCACAGTAAGAAGACTTAGCAGCATCTGCCCTGTGAGATTTCAGAATTAATGAAGACAAGTGACTGCTATGTGGTTTTCCTCTCTCCCTTTTTTGAATAGACACATATCTTCTTATTACATTGCCTTAGTCTATTCCTTGTGTTGGGTGTGTGTGATACTGATGAAGTTATTAATAAAGCTCTGGCTTTAGAGGAGTGCATCCTGACTTAAAGTATAAGATAAGATACTAGATTCACAGTCTGATACTGTGATTAGATGAGATTTCATGGGGCCATTGAAAGAGATGAATGTACTTTACGTTCGAGAGGCACATATAAAATTTTGAGCAGAGGGTAGAATGGTAGATTGATTACATTAATGTAATCAGTGAATGTCTCTATATCCAAGCCATTTGCTCTGTAAATTCCCAGTCTCTCCCCTTTCTGACTCTGAAAGAGGTTGTGACTTGTTTGGCCAATGGGTATTAGTAAATGTAATGTAATCAGAGAATTGAAAGTTGTAAGTATATTACTATTTGCTGAGATTATGCTAGACAACAGCCAGTAGAACACAAAATGGGAAACAGAGCACAGTCAAGACCAATTAATCTCAGCTCAAATTAATTTCAGCAGAAATGCTAAGCTGACCCATACACTGATTTGTGAAAGATAATAAATGGTGGTTGTTTTAAGCCACCAAGTTTTGAGGTAATTTCTTTAGCAGACGTCACTAACTAAAATATCTTCATTGGAATAATCTGCGTCAGGGCTCCAAATCCTGTGTTGACCAGCATTAATTATTGGACTCTAGATAGTTTCCACTGAGCTTTACCAATAAATTCCTTTTCTAAGAAGACTGTCTTTAGGAGAGTTAGTGTCGGGCATATTAACCCTAACTTCTCAGTCCAATACACTGATCACAAAGCTTGTCCTTAAAGGTCATACTTAAAGCAAAATACCACAATTTTATGATCAATCCCCTAAGAACTATGAAAATAAGAACTAAATTTGCCAAAGAAAAAACTGGCGGATTATCAGCAATGCCAAATAACCACCCTCAGGATGCAAATTATTTCTTTTGAGGAATATGTGGTAAGATCCTATTTTATGGATAGCCCAAAAGACATCCAGTATCTGGTATAGAAAATATTAATAAGGCTGACATCATAGATTGAGAAAAGTCTTAAGAAGACCTCTAAGATTTCCTCCAAGTATCTGCCAGTGCCCTCTATTATTCTGAGAGATGAAAGAACCATCCCAAATAACTTTCCTAAACTTTGGGAGCTAAGATCCTTTTTTGGCACTCATTTGTATTTGCCAGTACTGCTACATGGTATATAAATCAAGTTTTCTAGGAAGCTTTGGGAACAGAGTAGGGGAATTACTAGGCCCTAGAAGTATTCTATCTCTCTCCCTTGCTTCAAGATTAGACATTTTAGCAAAGATAGTCACCACTTATGAAAATTGTAACAAAGATTTTGGGTTGACCTTGGTGGTAATACTTCTTGGAGAAATCCCACTACAAGACAGTGTAAACCCACTTCCAGCCTCCGATGAATTCAGTTTTCCATTCTTATTAGGTGAGAACGTGTTTTTTATTCTAAATGTACCCAGAGCCTCTGTCCCATACCAAGATTGCTCAACTCACTGGAAACCAGTAGTTACCCTTTTACCACCAAACTAACCCACTCTTATGTTATTCATGTGGTTGAAGTCTACTCATTGGTATTTGTACCCACGGTGAGAGAAGCCGACATGGCAAAATGTTTGGACCTAGAAATATATTATGATATTAAACATGGTAAAAGTAATGGGTATGTTCTTCATCTGGGGGGTCACCAACAGTCTTCCCAAATATAGTAGTACCTCTAGACTTCACCCAAACCATAGCACAGAGGGCAGCCAGAATCCTGTCAAAATATGGGTGAAGCAAAAGTTCTGTCACGCCATATTACTGTTTCTTAGTCACAAACCACATCGGAGAAAGAACTAGGGCTTGCCTAATCATACAGCTTAAAATCCCAGGGCCAAAATGTCAGAGTACCACTGCAGTCTGATTTTCAGCACAGCCTAAATTCTTGGCATTGACCTAGAATGCAATCAACAATGAGGCATTGACACACCTGCTACTATTCCTGTCTCCATGAGTTTGCCCTGATAAATGCTACTCCAGCACCTTCAATATGTGTGCTCTCTTGCCATTTCCCCTCATGTGTATGAGAGTTAGCAAGGCAAGACGTAGATCTGGTCAGGTGGCTAGAAAGCCACCATGGCTTTCTAGAAGAAGATTGAGGGTTCAAAGGAAAATGACCAACTGTAAAGGAGGGAAAAGTTCATCTGATGCAAATCAGTCAGGCTTTAATATGTGTGGCCATTGATGCTCACAAGAACTAATCTCACATATTCTCTAAAAAGAGGATACCCAGGGCAATGAGATCACCTGCAGTAGAATGTCTTGATTGTGATTAAATACCATTGAGGGAAGTCCTTCTTAAACATTTATGCATGCACATGTGCCTGTGTGTACATGTGCAGACACATACACACACATGTGCACACAAGCACACCAGTATATAGGGTATTTATCCAACGATGAATAAAAAATGAGAATGCTCGGACTGACAGCTTTGGACTGAACAGACTATCTGGAAGTCAAAGATGAGAGTAGATCCAAAAATTGTACAACTTCTCTATGAGATTAGAATACTAGAGTCATCAGTGTGAAGGCATAACCTCTAAGGTCTCACTAGCCCAACACCTCTGCATTATCAGAGTTACTCTATGATTGAAATGCCAAAGGAAAGCCAATGTCTCTCCAGGAGAAGATTCTCCTGCAGGTGAGTATAGGAAAAGTAACTGTTACCAATCAGACATCATTTGATCAACCAATGACATGTCCTCCAATGGCCAGGCCACCCAACAGTAGGCATGTCTTTATGAAACTGATAGCATTCCTCGCCTTTCACTACCCACATAATGAGCAAATAGAACACCAATCCAAGCCAGGTCTTTTCTTCTTCTCTCTTTTCTCTTTCTCCTTCAATTCTCTCTTCTCCGCATGTTCTAGATTTCTTCCACATTTATTGTTTGTTGTTTGTTTTTCCCTTTGATCTCGATGTTTGATGTTTTTTCAAGTATCTGATCATCTTTGACTGTTTGCTTTTATAAAAGTGGGTCTGTTAAAAGTAGATTAGACTCTCCATGTCCTTGGGTGAGATTTATTGATTCTGAGCTTCACTGAAATATTCTGATTTGTGGGAGAATCCCCTATCTCAGTTTCATTAAGTCTTTTCTTCTTAGGATGATGAGATACTATCTTGCAAAATTATTTTATTCTCCTACCTGAATTATTTAGCTTTTGCTTCTAGCATTCTATAAGTCAATTGAGCAATGATGTAGAATCAGCATAGTCACTGTGTAAATTTCCATTTTATCCCCATGTTGAGTATTTAACTTGTACTTTCCATTTTTCCCTTTGAACTCCACTATAGTGACCTTCTGTTTATGCTCTTTACAAAATAAATCTCCAAAATTGAGAGAGTAAGAGGAGAAGTCATTCAGGTTTCTTAATAGAGAGAGAAAATGAATCCAAATGCTTTGCAAACAGACCTTGAAATAATCCTCCTATTATTATCCATACCTGTATTCAATTATACCTCTAAAAAGTGCTAACCTGTACCCATTCCCAGGCCTTTTGGGGTGTCTATGAGGTAAACAATTTGACTTTACCCATTATTAAGTTGGCATTTAACTTTCCTGGACACACTAAATCCATCACGCTCATTATCTTCTTTCTGAATTTCCAATTTTTTTTTCTATTCTCTCTTCTTATACAGGACTGTCTTTGTCAAAATAAGCATCTAAAATTCCTTTTCTCTCACTTTTGTGTGGTTTCTTCAGGGAACTGACATAAATGTGTCCGTTCAAATGTGTCTGTCAAACCACCATTTTAAACCAAAAGTTTCAATCTGACTTTTCTTAGGAAAGAATTCCCACAACATTGGCAAACACATCAGGGTTTTAAGTTCAGAGAAATGGTGTGAGTACAGTCATGCATTTCCCACAGTGTCAAGTTATGACATTAGAAAACATGATCAATTCAAAGACGCTCTTGTCTGTTATCCTGTAATATTTCCCAGAAGTCTTAGCTAATACAGAGTTCATGGATCTTTTCATACCAGAAAGTGTAATCTCAGAGGAGAGATGCTTGAGTTACAGGAATAGTGATTAAATCCTGTGCCATACACTATCACTATCTTGAAAATTGAAATTATGAGGCACCAGCTGTTGGCTCTAACTTTATTTCTCATAAATGGAAAAGTGCACATTAATGTCCCTGGAATATAAAATGCTACATGATGCAGGGCAGAAATGTCAGTGAATATATACGCATGGTTTTAAATCTTTTTCATTCAGTGCAGACACTTCCTGTGAAGTATATTTGACATATTTCTTAAATAACTTTATGTTGCAGTCAGTATAAATGCTTTGAAGTTGTACATTCTAGATACATTTAAAATATTTTGTTATTATAATAGGATTTCTTACCACAGGACTAAAAAGAGAAACTGGGGTCTAGCTGTGTGATCTTTACAACTCTGCTCAATCCCAGCAAACAGCTGTTATTTCTATAGAAAAATATTCTCAAAATTTTGTTTCAGCATTTAAAACAACATCTGTTTGAACTTTTTAAATTTTCATTTTAAATTGATTCTTCTGACTTTGTGAAAACAACAAATCACATTTGTCCAGTCTTCAGTCTCCAGGAGTCAAATCTTCAAATTATACTTTTTCCAGCTGCCAGTAAGTATCAGTGAGCAAGAAGTCAAGTAGTAGAGGTCAAGTGTTAGAGGCGCTGTTTTATTGACTATTGTTTTCTGGTAAGATCTACACTGGCTCTACTATTTATGAAAATAAATACTAAGAGATAAATAAACAGTGGCCAAATACAACTTTTTCACTGTTTTAAGAAACTAAATACAGTTACTTTAGTGCAAAGGCTCTACAGGATAGGAACTTACTATCAGCATTAATAATACTAAAATTAATCTCTAGAAAGGTAGAATTGCAACTCGAAAAATGAGCTACAATTATAGGAACTAATAAAATTACCTCAGTAGGATTCCACTCTAATGCCTTTGAGGATCACAACAGATTATAAATGTAATTCCATTTAAGTTACAGGTAAATAAGGCAAATATTAGCAAACTACATAATCTATAAATATTGTGAAAACATGTTCTGATAAAGTGGTATGATATACAACAAGTTCAAAAACAAGGCTTTTCGGGGGGCGGAGCAAGATGGCCGAATAGGAACAGCTCCAGTCTCCAACTCCCAGCGCGAGCGACACAGAAGACCGGTGATTTCTGCATTTTCAACTGAGGTACTGGGTTCATCTCACTGGGGAGTGCCGGACGATCGGTGCTGGTCAGCTGCTGCAGCCCGACCAGCGAGAGCTGAAGCAGGGCGAGGCATTGCCTCACCTGGGAAGCGCAAGGGGGAAGGGAATCCCTTTTCCTAGCCAGGGGAACTGAGACACACAACACCTGGAAAATCGGGTAACTCCCACCCCAATACTGCGCTTTAAGCAAACAGGCACACCAGGAGATCATATCCCACACCTGGCCGGGAGGGTCCCACACCCACGGAGCCTCCCTCATTGCTAGCACAGCAGTCTGTGATCTACCGGCAAGGCAGCAGCGAGGCTGGGGGAGGGGCGCCCGCCATTGCTGAGGCTTAAGTAGGTAAACAAAGCTGCTGGGAAGCTCGAACTGGGTGGAGCTCACAGCAGCTCAAGGAAACCTGCCTGTTTCTGTAGACTCCACCTCTGGGGACAGGGCAATAACAAACACAGCCGAAACCTCTGCAGATGCAAACGACTCTGTCTGACAGCTTTGAAGAGAGCAGTGGATCTCCCAACACGGAAGTTGAGATCTGAGAAGGGACAGACTCCTTGCTCAAGTGGGTCCCTGACCCCTGAGTAGCCTAACTGGGAGACATCTCCCACTAGGGGAGTCTGACACCCCACACCTCACAGGGTGGAGTACACCCCTGAGAGGAAGCTTCCAAAGCAAGAATCAGACAGGTACACTCGCTGTTCAGAAATATTCTATCTTCTGCAGCCTCTGCTGCTGATACCCAGGCAAACAGGGTCTGGAGTGGACCTCAAGCAATCTCCAACAGACCTACAGCTGAGGGTCCTGACTGTTAAAAGGAAAATTATCAAACAGGAAGGACACCTACACCAAAACCCCATCAGTACATCACCATCATCAAAGACCAGAGGCAGATAAAACCACAAAGATGGGGAAAAAGCAGAGCAGAAAAGCTGGAAATTCCAAAAATAAGAGCGCATCTCCCCCGGAAAAGGAGCGCAGCTCATCACCAGCAACGGATCAAAGCTGGATGGAGAATGACTTTGACGAGATGAGAGAAGAAGGCTTCAGTCCATCAAATTTCTCAGAGCTAAAGGAGGAATTACGTACCCAGCTCAAAGAAACTAAAAGTCTTGAAAAAAAAGTGGAAGAATTGATGGCTAGAGTAATTAATGCAGAGAAGGTCATAAACGAAATGAAAGAGATGAAAACCATGACACGAGAAATACATGACAAATGCACAAGCTTCAGTAACCGACTCGATCAACTGGAAGAAAGAGTATCAGCGATTGAGGATCAAATGAATGAAATGAAGCGAGAAGAGAAACCAAAAGAAAAAAGAAGAAAAAGAAATGAACAAAGCCTGCAAGAAGTATGGGATTATGTAAAAAGACCAAATCTACGTCTGATTGGGGTGCCTGAAAGTGAGGGGGAAAATGGAACCAAGTTGGAAAACACTCTTCAGGATATCATCCAGGAGAACTTCCCCAACCTAGTAGGCCAGGCCAACATTCAAATCCAGGAAATACAGAGAACGCCACAAAGATACTCCTCGAGAAGAGCAACTCCAAGACACATAATTGCCAGATTCACCAAAGTTGAAATGAAGGAAAAAATCTTAAGGGCAGCCAGAGAGAAAGGTCGGGTTACCCACAAAGGGAAGCCCATCAGACTAACAGCAGATCTCTCAGCAGAAACTCTCCAAGCCAGAAGAGAGTGGGGGCCAATATTCAACATTCTTAAAGAAAAGAATTTTGAACCCAGAATTTCATATCCAGCCAAACTAAGTTTCATAAGTGAAGGAGAAATAAAATCCTTTACAGATAAGCAAATGCTTAGAGATTTTGTCACCACTAGGCCTGCCTTACAAGAGACCCTGAAGGAAGCACTAAACATGGAAAGGAACAACCGGTACCAGCCATTGCAAAAACATGCCAAAATGTAAAGACCATCGAGGCTAGGAAGAAACTGCATCAACTAATGAGCAAAATAACCAGTTAATATCATAATGGCAGGATCAAGTTCACACATAACAATCTTAACCTTAAATGTAAATGGACTAAATGCTCCAATTAAAAGACACAGACTGGCAAACTGGATAAAGAGTCAAGACCCATCAGTCTGCTGTATTCAGGAGACCCATCTCACACGCAGAGACATACATAGGCTCAAAATAAAGGGATGGAGGAAGATTTACCAAGCAAATGGAGAACAAAAAAAAGCAGGGGTTGCAATACTAGTCTCTGATAAAACAGACTTTAAACCATCAAAGATCAAAAGAGACAAAGAAGGCCATTACATAATGGTAAAGGGATCAATTCAACAGGAAGAGCTAACTATCCTAAATATATATGCACCCAATACAGGAGCACCCAGATTCATAAAGCAAGTCCTTAGAGACTTACAAAGAGACTTAGACTCCCATACAATAATAATGGGAGACTTCAACACTCCACTGTCAACATTAGACAGATCAATGAGACAGAAAGTTAGCAAGGATATCCAGGAATTGAACTCATCTCTGCAGCAAGCAGACCTAATAGACATCTATAGAACTCTCCACCCCAAATCAACAGAATATACATTCTTCTCAGCACCACATCGTACTTACTCCAAAATCAACCACGTAATTGGAAGTAAAGCACTCCTCAGCAAATGTACAAGAACAGAAATTATAACAAACTGTCTCTCAGACCACAGTGCAATCAAACTAGAACTCAGGACTAAGAAACTCAATCAAAACCGCTCAACTACATGGAAACTGAACAACCTGCTCCTGAATGACTACTGGGTATGTAATGAAATGAAGGCAGAAATAAAGATGTTCTTTGAAACCAATGAGAACAAAGATACAACATACCAGAATCTCTGGGACACATTTAAAGCAGTGTGTAGAGGGAAATTTATAGCACTAAATGCCCACAAGAGAAAGCAGGAAAGATCTAAAATTGAACTCTAACATCGCAATTAAAAGAACTAGAGAAGCAAGAGCAAACACACTCGAAAGCTAGCAGAAGGCAAGAAATAACTAAGATCAGAGCAGAACTGAAGGAGATAGAGACACAAAAAAACTCTCCAAAAAATCAATGAATCCAGGAGTTGGTTTTTTGAAAAGATCAACAAAATTGACAGACCACTAGCAAGACTAATAAAGAAGAAAAGAGAGAAGAATCAAATCGATGCAATTAAAAATGATAAAGGGGATATCACCACTGACCCCACAGAAATACAAACTACCATCAGAGAATACTATAAACACCTCTATACAAATAAACTGGAAAATCTAGAAGAAGTGGATAATTTCCTGGACACTTACACTCTTCCAAGACTAAACCAGGAAGAAGTTGAATCCCTGAATAGACCAATAGCAGGCTCTGATATTGAGGCAATAAGTAATAGCCTACCAACCAAAAAAAGTCCAGGACCAGATGGATTCACAGCTGAATTCTACCAGAGGTACAAGGAGGAGTTGGTACCATTCCTTCTGAAACTATTCCAATCAATAGAAAAAGAGGGAATCCTCCCTAACTCATTTTATGAGGCCAACATCATCCTGATACCAAAGCCTGGCAGAGACACAACAAAAAAAGAGAATTTTAGACCAATATCCCTGATGAACATCGATGCAAAAATCCTCAATAAAATACTGGCAAACCGGATTCAGCAACACATCAAAAAGCTTATCCACCATGATCAAGTGGGCTTCATCCCTGGGATGCAAGGCTGGTTCAACATTCGCAAATCAATAAACATAATCCAGCATATAAACAGAACCAAAGACAAGAACCACATGATTATCTCAATAGATGCAGAAAAGGCTTTTGACAAAATTCAACAGCCCTTCATGCTAAAAACGCTCAATAAATTCGGTATTGATGGAACGTACCTCAAAATAATAAGAGCTATTTATGACAAACCCACAGCCAATATCATACTGAATGGGCAAAAACTGGAAAAATTCCCTTTGAAAACTGGCACAAGACAGGGATGCCCTCTCTCACCACTCCTATTCAACATAGTGTTGGAAGTTCTGGCTAGGGCAATTAGGCAAGAGAAAGAATTCAAGGGTATTCACTTAGGAAAAGAAGAAGTCAAATTGTCCCTGTTTGCAGATGACATGATTGTATATTTAGAAAACCCCATTGTCTCAGCCCAAAATCTCCTTAAGCTGATAAGCAACTTCAGCAAAGTCTCGGGATACAAAATTAATGTGCAAAAATCACAAGCATTCTTATACACCAGTAACAGACAAACAGAGAGCCAAATCAGGAATGAACTTCCATTCACAATTGCTTCAAAGAGAATAAAATACCTAGGAATCCAACTTACAAGGGATGTAAAGGACCTCTTCAAGGAGAACTACAAACCACTGCTCAGTGAAATAAAAGAGGACACAAACAAATGGAAGAACATACCATGCTCATGGATAGGAAGAATCAATATCGTGAAAATGGCCATACTGCCCAAGGTTATTTATAGATTCAATGCCATCCCCATCAAGCTACCAATGAGTTTCTTCACAGAATTGGAAAAAACTGCTTTAAAGTTCATATGGAACCAAAAAAGAGCCCGCATCTCCAAGACAATCCTAAGTCAAAAGAACAAAGCTGGAGGCATCCCGCTACCTGACTTCAAACTATACTACAAGGCTACAGTAACCAAAACAGCATGGTACTGGTACCAAAACAGAGATATAGATCAATGGAACAGAACAGAGTCTTCAGAGATAATACCACACATCTACAGCCATCTGATCTTTGACAAACCTGAGAGAAACAAGAAATGGGAAAAGGATTCCCTATTTAATAAATGGTGCTGGGAAAATTGGCTAGCCATAAGTAGAAAGCTGAAACTGGATCCTTTCCTTACTCCTTATACGAAAATTAATTCAAGATGGATTAGAGACTTAAATGTTAGACCTAATACCATAAAAATCCTAGAGGAAAACCTAGGTAGTACCATTCAGGACATAGGCATGGGCAAAGACTTCATGTCTAAAACACCAAAAGCAATGGCAGCAAAAGCCAAAATTGACAAATGGGATCTCATTAAACTAAAGAGCTTCTGCACAGCAAAAGAAACTACCATCAGAGTGAACAGGCAACCTACAGAATGGGAGAAAATTTTTGCAATCTACTCATCTGACAAAGGGATAATATCCAGAACCTACAAAGAACTCAAACAAATTTACAAGAAAAAAAAAAACAACCTCATCGAAAAGTGGGCAAAGGATATGAATAGACATTTCTCAAAACAAGACATTCATACAGCCAACAGACACATGAAAAAATGCTCATCATCACTGGCCATCAGAGAAATGCAAATCAAAACCACAATGAGATACCATCTCACACCAGTTAGAATGGTGATCATTAAAAAGTCAGGAAACAACAGGTGCTGGAGAGGATGTGGAGAAATAGGAACACTTTTACACTGTTGGTGGGATTGTAAACTAGTTCAACCATTATGGAAAACAGTATGGCGATTCCTCAAGGATCTAGAACTAGATGTACCATATGACCCAGCCATCCCATTACTGGGTATATACCCAAAGGATTATAAATTATGCTGCTATAAAGACACATGCACACGTATGTTCATTGCAGCACTATTCACAATAGCAAAGACTTGGAATCAACCCAAATGTCCATCAGTGACAGACTGGATTAAGAAAATGTGGCACATATACACCATGGAATACTATGCAGCCAGCAAAAAGGATGAGTTTGTGTCCTTTGTAGGGACATGGATGCAGCTGGAAACCATCATTCTTAGCAAACTATCACAAGAACAGAAAACCAAACACCACATGTTCTCACTCATAGGTGGGAACTGAACAATGAGATCACTTGGACTCAGGAAGGGGAACATCACACACTGGGGCCTATCACGGGGAGGGGGGAGGGGGGAGGGATTGCATTGGGAGTTATACCTGATGTAAGTGACGAGTTGATGGGTGCAGCACAGCAACATGGCACAAGTATACATATGTAACAAACCTGCACGTTGTGCACATGTACCCTACAACTTAAAGTATAATAATAATAAATAAATAAATAAATAAATAAATAAATAAATAAATAAATAAAACAAGGCTTTTGAAAAGGTTGATATTATCAGTCTGACTACTCTTGATCTGCATATTAATTATGGATTTTTAACATGTTGTTTATTTGTCTTTGTTTGGTTTTAATATTTACCTTTATTAATATTACCCTGAAGGTACATACGAGGTGTTCTGAATCAAGACACATTATCACTGTTTACCTAAAGAAAAATAACTGCACATTCTTCATATCCCAATCCTTACCCGTAGAACAATTCAATGAAAACCATGTCAATATTACACATATAAATGTCAAAGTCTATATTATAGATGAGGAATGGAGAAAATTGGACTTTATCTCTTTGTATACATGGGGAAAAGACAACTGCCTCATTTACCCTTCTTGAAATCGGAGAGGAAACCTTTGCTCTTGGGAGACTGGATAAAAAGTATCCTGAAATCTCACTCTCAACTTTTTGAATATAAATATGAATCTCCAAAGGCCAGATTCACCTGGTGTGTCTGACTTTTCTGACCTACAGATGTCTCCAAGATCTGAGACACATTTTTCCTTGAGAGGTAAACACATACCTCTGGAGTTAGGGAAATTTATCTGGAGTTTTCTCACTATCGATACAGTCATAAATTAATTTCCCAAGGCTTGCTCTTATCTTAGGATCCAAAATTTTCAACAAAATTTATTCAAAAAGCCCCAACTCTACGCAAACACAAAAATATTTCCTCTCTATTCCACCCACTGGCTAGCTCCAATTACTGGCACTATGAACTTTCTTTGAGGATTACCTGTAATGATTCTCACACAAGTATAAACAGGAAGATATAATCCACTCCTTAGAAAATCCAGATTGTAAATATGCATGGCATATTTCATAAACGTCACTAACAAAAAGTTGTTTTTACTTAACACAAAAGCAAATGTTATCTAATTTATCTTAACGTAGAAGAGTGCCAGACTTCAGAAAGGAATCTGTAGAACAATGAATTATGTTGCTAGAGACTTTTCCAAGTTTCCACCAGCAGATTTCTCTCACTAACTTTGAATCAGCTAATTTCTTCCTTTCACGTAAATTAGACAATGACATGCTTTTTCTTTCATTTTTCTTTTTACAATTAGCCTTTTTCTGAATTTGTCATGACTATGACATTTTCAAAACAACTAACATACCTTTACTTTGATTAAGAATTGAAGGATTATTTCTGATCTTTGTAGTAGTTCATTATCTTTTTCAAATTTCTATGTATCTAAAAAATTGTATTTTCTAAGTTTCATAAAACCAAATTTACATTAAAATACAATTTATTTTGTTGGAAACAGACAATTCTTTAAAAGCATGGTTTAGTTCAGCTTTAAATGCAGAGCTACAAGGTTATGTCAACCATATGAAATGGAGCATTTCTATTAAATGCAATATATTTCTTCATAATGGTATCCATATGCCAACTGAGAGTGATTACCTCTAATTTATGATTTATCAAACTAATCAGATTAGTCTCTGAGAAGGAGTCAGTGGCAAAAATCTAGAAAAAAACAAAAATTATGTAATTTTTCAAAAGTTTATATTTCACAGAAAACAGAGAAAATGCTAAATTATGAAGTATATAGAGAACAATAACTATTTCAGCTATTATTTATGCAAATTGATCTATCATAATTCTAATTTTATCTTCAGGTACATATAACATTTGAAAGCAATTAAGTTCCTTGATGTAAATTTCATTAGTCTAATCCTAATTTGTTAAGTAAATATATCAGCTGAAAATAATAACATTTCTATAATCTGGCCGGGAAACAAAATCATAGACAATGAAATCAGAAACATTGACTCAGATAAGTTTCATATACCATACTTGGATTATGTAAATCTCCTTAAGCTGATAAGCAACTTCAGCAAAGTCTCAGGATACAAAATCAATATGCAAAAATCACAAGCACTTTTATACACCAATAATAGACAAACAGAGAGCCAAATCATGAGTGAACTTCCATTCACAATTGCTACAAAAAGAATAGAATACCTAGGAATAGAACCTACAAGGGATGCGAAAAACCTCTTCAAGGAGAACTACAAAACACTGCTCAAGGAAATAAGAGAGGACACAAACAAGTGGAAAAGCATTCCATGTTCATGGATAGGAAGAGTCAGTATGATGAAAATGGCTATATTGCTCAAAGTAATTTGTAGACTCAGTGCTATTCCCATCAAGCTACCACTGACTTTCTTCACAGAATTAGAAAAAACTACTTTAAATTTCATATGGAACCAAAAAAGAACCTGTATAGCCAAGACAATCCTAAGCAAAAAGAACAAGCTGGAGGCATCAGGCTACCTGACTTCAAACTATACTACAAGGTGACAGTAACCAAAACAGAATGGTACTGGTACCAAAACAGATATATAGATCAATGGAATGGAACAGAGGCCTCATAAATAATACCAGACATCTACAACCATCTGATCTTTGACAAACCTGACAAAAGCAAGCAAAGGGGAAAGGATTCCCTATTTAATAAATGGTGTTGGGAAAACTGGCTAGCCATAAGCAGAAAACTGAAACTGGACCCCTTCCTTACACCTTATACAAAAATTAACTCAAGATGGATTAAACACTTAAACGTGAAACCTAAAACCATAAAAATCCTGGAAGAAAACCTAGTCAATACCATTCAGGACATAGGCGTGGGCAAGGACTTCAGGACTAAAACACCAAAAGCAGTGGCAACATGAGCCAAAATTGACAAATGGGATCTAATTAAACTAAAGAACTTCTGCACAGTAAAATCAACTATCATCAGAGTGAACAGGCAACCTACAGAATGGGAGAAAATTTTTGCAATACATCCATCTGACAAAGGGCTAATCTCCAGAATCTACAAGGAACTTAAACAAATTTACAAGAAAAAAAATCACTATCAAAAAGTGGGCAAAGGATATGAACAGACACTTCTCAAAAGAAATCATTTATGCAGCCAACAAACATGAAAAAAAGCTCATCATCACTGGTCATTAGAGAAATGTAAATCAAAACCACAATGAGATACCATCTCACCACAGCTAGAGTGGCGATCATTAAAAAGTCAGGAAACAACAGATGCTGGAGAAGATGTGGAGAAATAGGAACACTTTTACACTGTTGAGGAGAGTGGAAAAATAAAATTTTATATATTTTTCCAATCAAGTTTGTCTGCAAAGATCTTATACTGATAATAGTACTTGAATAACTGAAAATATGTCTCTGGTTACCAGTATTCAGGCAAATTGCATGCATGATTTAAACATTTTGGTTGTTCATTTTTTTTTTAGTCATTATCAACTTTACCTTGTACATGCTTACAGCATCAGCATATCTGTTAACAGTCAACTGTGTCCTTAAATCCTATCTTCTCCTGCTGTTGTTTTTCCAGGAATATAACACCAATACAAAGCTATTGCACTGATATGAATTTGTTCAGAAGTAAGATTTTTATTATGTATTATCTGCTACAGACTAAACTCTGTCCCTAACCCCAAGGTAATTGTATTTCGAGATGAGGCCTTTGGGAAGTACTTAGGTTTAGATGAAGTCATGATGGGATTTGTGTCCTTAGAATAAGAAAAGAGACCAGAGTTCTCTCTCTCAACCTTGTGAGGGCAGGAAGAACTCAACCATTTTCAAGCCAGGAAAAGGGCCCTCACCAGAACCCTACCATACTGGCATCCTGATCTTGAACTTCCAGCCTTCAGAACTATAAGAAAAAACAAGTTCTGTTGTTCAGGCTACCCAGTCTATGGTATTTTGTTGAAGCAGCCTGTATTAGCCAGGGTTCTCTTAGAGGGACAGAACTAATGTATAAATGGGAGTTTATTAAGTATTAACTTACATGATCACAAGGTCCCACAATAGGTCCCATAATCTGTGCCATGAGTAAGGAGCCATGCCATCCTGTTGTTAGGTATATTAGTCTCATATATATATATGGAAGTTTATTAAATATTAACTTACATGATCCCACAATTGGCTGTCTGCAGGCTGAGGAGCAAGGAGAACCAGTCCAAGTCCCAAAATAAAGAACTCGACTGTCCGGGGCCTGTTGTCGGGTGGGGGGACAGGGGAGGGATAGCATTAGGAGATATACCTAATGTAAATGACGAGTTAATGGGTGCAGCACACCAGCATGGCACATGTATACGTATGTAACAAACCTGCACATTGTGCACATGTACCCTAGAACATAAAGTATAATAATAATAAAAAAAAGAACTCGGAGTGTGATATTTGGGTGCAGGAAGCATCCAGTAAGGGAGAAATATGTAGGATGGGAGCCTAGCCCATCTCTCCTTTCACATTTTTCTGCCTTTTTTATATTTGCTGATTAGCTTGTGTCCACCAGATTAAGGGTGATCTGCCTTCCCCAGCCCACTGACTCAAATGTAAATCTCCTTTGGCAACCCCACACAGACACACCCAGGATCAATACTTTGTATTCCTCAACCCAATCAAGTTGACACTCAGTATTAACCATCACACAGCCTAAGCTAAGTAAGACATTGTCTTAGCAAATGTACTAAAATAATCTGCATCTTTACGGCCAGCAGCAATTTTTACACAACAGATTTCCAGATAATTACACGTGAGTCTTCTTAAATTTCTGTAGCCAGCCTTTTGAATATTCACACTAACATTCAATATTCAGTTTTTTAAATACTATATTCCAGTTTACTTTGTGACCCAAAGTCCAATCAGTAGCTCAGCTTCACTTCCCAGTTGGTGAACCACTATTTCAACACACAATTGGAATCTTAAATCTTTTTCGTTTTGGTCTGCGTTTTATTTTGATTTTTTAATGATTCTTGTTTTTCCATTTTTCTCACTAGCTTTTGGTTGTTGCTGTCACTGAGAAACTTCAACAACTTATTTTTCTATTTCCTTAAAATACATGAGTTCATATTTTCCATATTATGTTCTTTAGTTAGCTACTTCGTTTTATCCTTCATTTATAAAATTTTTCAGAAAGACTTATAATCATAATCAAACTTCGGCAGTAACTCCACTTTCTGCACTGTTGTTTATAACAGATGTTTCCTTTATCATCATAGACCACGGGGAATAGTGGTAGCTCAAATACTTGTTTACTTATTGAAATTTTAATCTCACTGCAATTAAACTCAGAATCACCAAAAAAAATAATAAAATATCTGTGAACAGCAAATGGAAGAGATAGCTGTCCATTCCAGTCCAGTTGTGTTGTCCACTGAGTTTTATTATTAAGCTTATAAGAAAAAAATGTACTATAGAGCTTTTCAGAATTGTGACGTTGTATTCATTTATTTATGAGGCAGGCATTATAATTATCTCCTTTTTACAGATGAAGAAACAGAGTAATAGAAAAAGTAAGTAAATTCCCTTTGTCATACATATAGTGCAGGGAGTAGATATAGGCTTAAAACTTGATCAGTCTGACTCCATAGCCCTTACTATTAACCTCTCTACGAGATTGTCCCTCTATGCATTTTGACTTCTCTGTTTTCTTTTGTTGCCTCTTTATCGTATTCCTTATTTGGCCTATTTGTGGCTCAAGAAAGTGACATTATTACCTTTCACTACCCTCATGAAAGTGATTTAGGATATGATAACGTTCAAGACAGGATTGATTGAATTGTGTACAGCAACTGATTATTTATCATTTAGCCCCCCCAAAAATAGTCAGTTTGGGCTTAACTTCCACTTATGAAGTTAGATATATAAATTTGATTCTCAAAGTTTTGTGTGTGTGAAAATATAGACATATGAGTTATGACTCAGGAAGTAAATAGAAATATGACACAAAGGAGTCTTCTAAGTAAAACTTAGGATGGGAGAATGAGGGGGGTGGTGTCTTTTGCCTGTTTTTAAAATCAGAAGGTAAAAATAGGATTTGGTGACAACAAGATAGGCATACAACATATTTTCTTCTTTCACTAGCTGATGAGAACTTCCTACGTCATTCTTTCTACTTTTTTCTTAATGAACATACAACAAGCCCAACACACAAAAACACAAAATACTATGTGTATACCTTGCCACACAATAACATTCATTGATCTGAAATGTAACTTCTATGTATTTAACTCTCTAAACACTTGGACTTCTAGGTCTCCTTGAAGAGTTTGTCTGTATTTTAGGAATGGAAACATACTGTCTAAACTTCCAACTTGGGTATATTGCATGTGTGTTTTAGAACATATTAGCCTTCAAAGACTATTCTTTTAAACCTTCTGCTATTGCACAATGGCAACACATATTTTCATGAAAAAGCATGTTTGATGGAAAGTGGACTGAACTAGGATTGGGTTCTCATTTTTATGCCTAGTACTGACACCAACTAGCTATGGGACCCTCACCCAAACAACCTGAGCTACTTGGATAATAATACATGTAATGTGATTTCATTTTATTAAAAAGAAAGCTTGCTTACAAAATATGATAAAATATAATGTGTTACAATTATTAAAATAATGATATGTACCTTGTAAATAAGTTGGAAAATACGTGAAAGCAAAAATTAAATATTTTTAATAAAGCAGAAATCCCAGATCATTAATAGAAAATTACAGTGCAATAATATTTTTGTATATCTGTCCTAGTCAGCTCAACCTGCCATGACAAAATACCATAGACTGGATCACTTAAACGACATATAGTTACTTCTCACAGTTCTGGAGGGTGAGAAGTCCAAGATCAAGGTGCCAGCTTGTTTGGTTCTCTGGTAAAGACCCTCTTCCTGGCATGTAGCTGGCCCTCTCCTCACTTTGTCCTCTTACAGTGGTGAGACAAAGAGTAAGCTCTTTTGTGTCTCTTCTGTCAAGGCATCAATCTTATTATGAGGTTCTCAACCTCATGACCTCATCTAAACTTAATTACTTCCCAAAGGCCCTACATCTAAATATCATTCATCACATGGAGGATTAGGGCTTCAACATGTTAACTTGGAGGTGACACAATTCAATCCATAGCAAAGTTCATCCAGTCTTTTTTTTGTTTGTTTTAAAACTTAATTTTACTTCTTTAAAAAACATATTTCTGTTATATTTTACATGATGCAGAGATACAGAATTTTTAGAAAATCAAGTGTTCCTCAACTCCTTCAATCCCATACCTCCCAGGTAACTAACATTAACAGGTTGGGCTATTTTTCATTCCATGTTTTTTCTGTTCGTACAAACATATAGAACTATGCATACACTTATGTAGGACATTTTATTTAATTTTTGTGGAATTATATTTTACATATTTTTCTACAACAGGCCTAGTTTCTGTACATGTAGTTCTACCTTATTTGTTATAATAGATGACTAATAATCTGTAGTATAGTTGCATTAAAATAACTCAGCCTTTCTCTCTTTAATATAGTTTCAAATTGTTTCCAACATGTAGCTACTAAAACCTTTTATAAACAATAAAAAGCCACATATATGTTTAAATTACAAGAATATTTTAAAATTTGTTCGTGTGCTCTACTCTTTTGTATTTTTATGTACTTAATCTTTTTCCTGTCATCAAGAGGCATCTGTCTAAGAATGGAGTTGGGGGTGATAAAATTGTTCAAACAAGAATACAAAATGAAAGAGGATTAATATTATATTTCCGACATACAATATAAAATTTTTAGATCATAAGCAAAGTAATCTATTTGACAGACTATTGATTCCATTGTATCCCCTCTTTACACAGACAGACTTCAGGATCAGATTTTAGAGTTTTAGTATATCTCCAGAAACTAAAGAAGGAAAATATGGAATTCAGAGATGAAAACTCCAAAGCTGTCCTTTTGTGCCTCTTCTTTATTGTGTAGAGAACAGAGACAAGAGAATAATTACATCAGATTCCAAGGTGCTCTGTCATCCCAGCATGTGAGCGTGTGTTGGGGTGGGAAGAGCAGGAATATTTATTCTGTAACATATAGATAGGTATGGAACAGTCCAAAGCATTGGATCTAATGGCACACTTGACTGGCTTTAGTTGGAGCTTGTAAGCTTTTGAAAAAGCTGCAACTGTGGCTATTTCCCACATGACACAAGGCAATGGCACAACAACCATATGCAATAGATGAAATGAAAGCAGTGTTCCTATTCTCAATGACCATATACAGCAAGAGACCTAGTAGTGACTAAGTGTATCAGTAAGAAAACTCAGAGGTGCAAGGAGGGGCAATGAACCCTCAGAAGGCTAAAGTTGATGTGTAGAAGTCACTTTAAGATGGGAGCCAATGCGTGGACCACCTAAATATCCTTAAATGTGTGAATGAATAAACAAACTATGGTTCATCTGTATTAGTCTGTTCTCACACTGCTGTAAAGATATATCTGAGACTGGGCCATTTATAAAGGAAAGAGGTTTAATTGACTCGCAGTTTAGCGTGGCTGGAGAGGCCTCAGGAAACTTACAATTATGGCATAAGAGGAAGCAAACACACTCTTTTTCACATAATGGCAAGAAGGAGAAGAATGAGAACCGAGCGAAAAGGGAAGCCCCTTATAAAACTGTCAGATCACATGAGAACTTACTATCACGAGAATGGCATAGGAGAACTGCCCCCACTATTCAATTACTTCCCACCAGGTCCCTCCCACCACACATGGGGGTTATGGGAACTAAAATTTAAGATAAGATTTGGTTGGGGACACAACCAAACCATATCATTCCAACACCAACCCCTCCCTAATCTCATGTCCTCACATTTAAAAACACAATCATACCTTTGCAACAGTCCTCCCAAAAGTCTTAGTTCATTCCAGCACTAACCCAAAAGCCCAAGTCCAAAGTCTCATCTGAGACAAGGCAAATCCCTTTCACATATGAGCCTGTGAAATTAAAAGCAACTTAGTTACTTACTAAATACAACGTGGGTACAGGCATTGGGTAAATACACCCATTCCAAATGGGAGAAAATTCGCCAAAACATATGGGTTACAGGCCCCATGCAAGTCCAAAATCCAATAAGGCAGTAATTAAATCTTAAAACTCCAAAATAATCTCTTTTGACTCCATGTCTCAGATCCAGGTCACACTGATGCAAGAGGTGGGCTAAGCACAATAAGAGTCACCTTTGCTCCAGTTCCCAACAACTTCTACATCTCCATCTGAGACCACCTCAGCTTGGACTTCATTGTCCATATCACTATCAGCATTTTGGTCGATCTTTGGGAAGTTCCAAACTTTCCCACATCTTCCTGTCTCTGAACCCTCCAAGCCCTGCTTAAAAATTTATTCTGCCAGATTCCCTAAATCATCTCTCTCAAGTTCAAAGTTCCACAGATCCCTAGAGCTGGGGCACAATGCTGCCGGTCTGTTTGCTACAGCACAGCAAGAGTGACCTTCGCTCCAGTTCCCAATAATTTCCCCATCTCCATCTGAGACCACCTCAGCCTAGATTTTATTGTCCATATCACTATCAGCATTTTGGTCAAAACCATTCAACAAGTCTCTAGGAAGTTCCAAACTTTCCCACATCTTTCTGTCTTCTTCTGAGCCTTTCAAACTGTTCCAATCCTTGCCTGATCCAGTTCCAAAGTTGTTTCCACATTTTTGGGTATCCTTATAGGAGCACCCCATTCTGTTGGCACTAATTTACTGTTTTAGTCCATTCTCACACTGCTGTAAAGAATTGCCCAAGACTGGCTAAACTATAAAAGAAAGAGGTTTAATTGACTCACAGTTTCACAGGGCTCGGGAGGCCTCAGGAAACTTACAATCATAGCAGAAGAGAAAGCAAACATTTCGATCTTCACATGGTAGCAGGAAGGAGAAGAACCCAGTAAAGGGGAAAGCCCCTTATAAAACCATCAGATCTCTTAAAATTTTACTATCACAAGAATAGCATGGGGGAAACTGCCCCCATGATTCAATTACCTCCCACCAGGTTCCTTCCACAACACTTGGGATTATGGGAAATACAATTCAAGATGAGATTTGGGTGGGAAGACAGCCAAACAATATCATCATCCTTGGCACTAATTTTTTTTTTTTAAATATTGGAGATGTAAAGTACAGTATGGTGACTACAGTTAATAATAATGTATTATGTATAATACTCTAAATTTACTAAGACAGCTGCCCCTAGCTTTCTAATGCTTTGCTGAATTACCTCTCCTGCAGCCTCACCAAACTGTTAGCTCAATCTATGCTGACCCACTCTGCAGTGGTCTGAAATTCGCTGTCTCACTGAGCAATCCAGGTCAAATTCCAACAGTTTCACCTTATAAAATACTTCTTTTCTATTGAAAACTTCCTCTCTATTTTATTAAAGCTCCATTAAAAGCAACCATCTATGAATTGGCAAGAATCACTTTCATCCTTCATTTCAGCCTTCACAATATTTCATATGGCCATATTAGGCTACTCTGGCTGCCACTTCTTCCCACAGGATACCATTGATATGGCTAACCCTGACATTGTACATGCTTTCCCAGCTGTCCTAGGGTAATAATACAGCAGCCTCAAATCTGGGCACAGAACTACATATCCATATGCTGGTGGCCTGCTTCAAGAGAAAACATCACTTTACATTCCAAAGCCCCCAAAAATCAAGGTTCTATTTCTTAATGGAAAAGCTACTAATTAGTAAGCTTTGGATTCTCAAGGGATCTTATTTGATGAGACTGTTGACTTTCAACATCTATATTTACCTTACCAACAAAATTAATGTACATTGCTAAAAGCATTAATTGCCAATTAACAGGGTTTAACATGTTAAGATAAAATATTTCTCAAAAGTTTATTGCCAGATAATCACAGTGTAACCTGTATCAGTACTTTATTCTCAAAGATGCTCAAGCTCAATATGATGAAACTCATAATCTGAAATTTTTTTGATGTTTCTAAGAGTTGGGTCAAAAAATATAACACTTTTTTATAGTGTGAAAATTTTATATTTTCTAATTTGCCACTTTTTTCTTTCACAATTATTACTCAGGAAGAATTTATAGTTTCTCTAAGATAAAATATTGGCATATTTTAGGATAGCCATTATTGAAACCACAATAATACAATCAAAATAAGGAATATTGGAGTGTATTTATAGGCCCATAAGTAACTATAACTAAATTAAACTATTGGCATATTGCCAGGTACCATGATTACAGGAAATTTTAATTAAAAACTCAGTATATGTGGATTTTTTAACTTATTTTCTACATGAATAATTCCCTAAATTTCATATTTAAGCATGAACTAAGTTTCTTAAACTTTTCAAAATGCCAGTATTTGTAAATAGACTGCATTTCAGCCACAAAATACTCTATTATACAACCATAACCAATATTATTTTCAACGTGGCATAGACCTCTTCTTCCTTATATTTCTTGTTATTTGTTACTGGTTGCTACTTTCGACTGTTGCTGAGAAAACCTTTGCTTAGAAAACAGAGAATATCTTGTAGAAGGAATTATAACACCCAAATCACCTTCTCTTTGAGAGTTCAATGCTGTAGAATTTCTCTGAGAGCTTAGAATTTTCCAAAATGGGATCCTTATGCAGGGAGGTCAGTATGCCTCTTCCTTCCACTCCCAAGGAAGGGGAACCATCAAGATCCAGAGGCCAGTTACAGCCTCATTTTATACAGGTGGGGGCTGCACAGCTCTTTTCTCCAGACACCCTAGCACTGTTGGCAACCCCCTCAGGGTTGTCTGAGGGGCTGTGACATCTGGGATTTCATGCCCACAGTGCTGTGCATCAAACTTTGCTGAGTCTAAACTTCTTGTTGTTTCAAAATTTAATTTTACTTTATTAAAAACACATATTCTTTCAATTTCACACAATACAGAGGTATAAAATTTTTAGAAAGTTAGTGGTGTTCTTCAGGTCCTTGAATTCCACACCCCTCGGGTAACTAAAGTTAACGGGATGGGTGAGGAAAGACGTTTTCTCTTCCTTTCCCTTCCTACCCACCTCAAAAGCTACTGACTGGCCAGCAGAGATCTTATCTGAGCAAGTGTCAGACACTGTCTGCATCCCTACAATGATTATTCTTTTCAACAGCAGTTTCTTCCAGTAGCAAAACATTTCTCCAGTTCATTTCTCTCAAGTATTGTCCTCTGAAGGACTTTTGAGCTGCACCAATATTGTCTCTCCTGGGTGTGCTCTGAGAAGCTCTGACAGTGGGCTGAAGGGTGGGTGGAAAAGTTCCCTGCTCATTTTCTTGCTGTAAGAAGTAAGTCTCTAGCTAACTGCTTGGCCAGGAGTCCTTCATATTCATAAAGTGGCAAGCCTGAGTGCCTACTCCAATGGTAGGAGTAATCAGACTGAAATACTGGAGTCCAGAACCTATGGAGGGCTATTTTCCCAGCCAAGCTGGCCCTAATAGGAAGAGGATATTCTCCCAGAGTGAAGTTAAAAGTGTAAAGATATCAATCAGATTATTAAAGCAAATAGGATCTTATTTTTACCTCAAGCTGGAACAAGGGACATATATTAATAATAGCATCTCTGAATTCTACTTTGGTACCACAACAAAGGTACAATTTCTTGGCAGACAATTCACTGAAAAGAAAATTTAAAAAGCAAAATATGCAAGTAAAATAAGGTGAAAAGGGGTACAGGCTTAGAATCAGAAGGATCAAGTTCAATTATACGGACTACTCAGGATGAGATTTGGGCAAATCACTTGAACTCACTATAGCTCAGATTTTAGATCAATAAAATGTGAATGAAAGTAACTACCTTGTAAAGTTTTGATATCTAAATGAGATATTCAGTTCTTAAAAAATGTCTTCTTATCTCTTTAGTCCTATCTCTTTTCCAATTATACTGTTTCCTAAAATAATTAGCATACCTCTTTTTTTTTTCTTTTTCTTTTCTTTTTGAGATAGAGTCTCACTGTGTCGCACAGGCTAGAGTGCAATGGTGCAGTCTTGGCTCACTGAAACCTCTGCCTCCTGGGTTCCAGCGATTCTCCTGCCTCAGCCTCCTGAGTAGCTAGGATTACAGGTGCATGCCACCACACCTCATTAATTTTTGTATTTTTAGTAGAGACGGGGTTTCACCATGTTGGCCAGGCTGGTTTCGAACTCCTGACTTGAGGTGATCTGCCCACCTCAGCCTCTTAAAATGCTAGGATTACAGGCATGTGCCACCACACCTGGCCAGCATACCATTTTTTTTTTAACATTGTGTAGTGACATGAAGCTAGTGTCACTAAGGAAAAACAAAGCAATAGTGACATCACATTTATAGTAACATTTAATACTAGATGCTTGACAACCAGCTTCTGAATTTTATCTGCAAAGCTGGAGTCAGAATTACCTGGTTCCACCTCTTATGTTTATCAATGAAGGCCTTAACTCTTTCCTTGATCAAAAATCAATCACAATCTGAAAGAATATTGTACAGATTGAACTTCATGCTAAAACTACCCAGCATATTAAGCCAATGAGATACAAACCTTATAAAATTCCATTAAAATAAAAATGCATGTAAAATCAAGAAACCATTGGTGAGCCAATCATTGGTGGTGTGAAAACACCACCATGGAGAAGACAAACTTATTTTCAGGGAAGAAATTGAAATTTACGCACAGAATTGGGGCTTTCAGACTTCATCTCAGAGTTGCTCTGACTCAGGAAAATTTGTCATACGCTTATTCGCCTGAAGAAAAATGTGTGCCTTCCTCACTTAGCAAGGCAGAAGTAACATAACTAAGGTCAACTTAATTAAGTGTAACTCTTAATTCTACACGTTCAACAAGTGGTAAGAACCATGGAGATATACTAAGACCATTTCCTGAAGCTCAACCGGCATCAGGCTCTCCAGTCACACTCACGTGCGCACCCACACGAACTCATGCCAACTAAGTTGGGAAAAGTGCCTATTGTCTGACCTGGTGGCCTTAAATGGGGCTGTTAGGGAAAAGATGGTTAGAAAAGAACAAGAAACAGTCTGAAAAATAATTGCTGTATTATGCTTCTAAAAAGGATCCTTAATATAAGACAAAAAAAGGGAAATAGAAGTTTATACTTATGTAGTTGGGGTTTTGTTTGGTTGGTTGGTTGGTTGGTTGATTTGGTTGGTTTTAATTCAATGTCTCAGATAAAACTGACATACCCAACAGAAAATAAGGTCAGTAGCACGGGAGACTGAAATTAAATGTGTATGTGTGCAACCACGAATGTGCTACTTTCTTCTGTTGGACCCTTGATTGTCACCCCCATGCCCACATCCAGCTAAAGTATCCTGGCACCTAAATTTGTGTTTGCACAGCCTTCAAAAGGTATTTCTTTCTTATGTTTCTCTTTCAGGGGTGATACCTAAAATATTAATAGTGTAAAAAATATAGGCATAAGATTAAAAATGATAATGTCTCTCTGTAATAAAAAATACTTGCCTTATCCATGAGTTTTTTTATAATTCCCATTTTTAAATTATTTTTCATAGCTGGCTTATCATTTAGGAATGTTAGCCAAAATAAAACCTATTTAACTAAATTTTCCAATAAAACCCTACGTTGTAAAAATTATTTACACACCAGAATTTTTTGACATGACTGTTCTGTTCTGTTCTGTCTTGCCAGGTTATTCCAGTCTCCAGTTTGTTCACCGCTATGTAACCAGCAACTAGTAGGAAACTAGTAAAGTGCCTACCATGGAGTTTTCTTCAACTAAATGAATAAATAAATGTATGAGGGTCCCACAACAGTAACCAAAGTATATGTTGTATATGTTCTAAGTTTGGACTCTCACTCACAGGATTGTGGAAACTCTTCCCTGAACAGATTTCAGAAGTCCCCTATGGCTTCTCACATGAGTGTCCATATTGTTCCACCTTCCTTCCTGTTACAATTGAAGAGTTGTTGATGCTCCTAGTGAAGACCAACCTCATCCCTTGTGCTCTAGATCCCACTGTCTCTGATCTTGCTCTCCTGTATCAATAAGTTTGCTCTCTTGATTGGGTAATTCCTATTGTATATGATAACAATATACTGTAACTTTTCTCATCTAAATGAATAAAAATAAATACTTCTATCTACTTTCTTAACTGCTACTGCTCCATTTCTCTGAAAAGAAAAATTCTTTGTGTGGTCTATCTGTCACTGATTGAGGGCTACAATAGACCCATCCCTATTGTCTTCTCCACACCCCTTCCCACCCCGGCTGACAATACTGCATAACTTTCTTAATCCTAGGAATAGAGAGGTCATTCCTAATGTGTGAAAAGTTCTACCTCTCTCCTTCTCTGTCATGCTCTATGTGTCATGCTCTGCTGTTAGTACAACCATGAGCAACTTCTACTCCAGAGGCTGACTCTTTGGCCCTCCGAGTTCCTAGGTAACTGACGTGTTGATGATCTGATCCCCTGCTCTTTACCTTGAGCTCTCCTTCCACTGCCCATCTCTCCTTGAGTGAACTCCAGCAGTAACCCCCACAAAGTATGACTATCTCCCTCACACTACACTCTGCTCAAACAGCCCTATCATGTGCTCCATATATCTAAAATATTTGGGTGAAACAGATATTGTTTTGCTTACATTTTTTCTTTAGAGCTTTGTAAAAAGGTTTTTTTTAGGGAATAGACAAATTTGAAGTATAATCTGTTTAGCTCACACTGTTGAATTAAAAAACATTGTTGCTTCCCTTTTGCATTGGCTTTTCCTTCTTGTATCAAGCTTATATATCATGTTTTTCCTGAAGATTTATCTTCACAAGAGTAGACCTGACCTTAATGGACATAGACCTCAGCGTCTCCCCTATATGTGCTTAAACACATCTAATTTTCAGACTATTCATGGACTGAGCTTGAAGACTATATGTTTCTGTTCTTACATGTCTTAGAATTGTCAAACAAATGCTAATACATCTGACTGAACAAAGAAAGTGAAATTATAATTTGTGTGAAGTATCTAGTGTTATTTCCATGACATAAGAGTAAAAAGATCAAAATGGAAAAAAAAAATGAAGGAAGAAAGAGAAATGAGGGCAATCCAATATTAATCATTTCCTGTCGTACCAACATCCTACAAAGTCAAACCCTGTCTAGTTCCTTAACATCAGAGTCATCAGAAGGTCAATGATTCTCAATATTTCCTAGATTTGTCTTCATGTATTACATAAGGTCTCTTACAGGCCTTTAATATTATATTAAATTCAAAATTAATCAAATGTCATGAATAAAGATAAATCAAAACAATGAAATGAACAATCACTTTATTTTCAAACTAATATCTATTGTCATAACCTGAGACTATTGTGGACATTAGCTGTCCATCATTGTACCTGAGTCTGCATAGCAGAGCATTGCCTTTTTCTGAGCTTCTCTACATTCTGTGTATGCACAACTACCAGAAAGAGAGATACTTCTTACAGGGTGAGAGCGAGGAAAGCTAGAGGAGTTCATGTTTTAGTAGATGAAGCAAGATAGAGACAGAGTAGCCAAACAGTAGTATTGACCATAATACCAAATAGATACAGAGGAATGGGTGTCAAAGAACATTCATGCATTGTTATTTGCAGGCTCAGTGTGAGGGCAATGTGATGTCACATGATGATGTGGTCATGGTGCTATAGTGAGAACAATGTGATGACAGCACAAGCCTTGAGCGCATCCCTTCTCTGCTTTTCAGGGAATTCACCAGGCACTCCAGGTATATGAAGCCTGCTCTCTCATAACTCACAAACCACTGCCAATACTGCAGGGCTTTACCCCAAATGAGTCCCATGCATCTACTCACCCTGCCTCATTTCACCTGTCCTGGGTAAAATCTTGTCCTCTGAGAGGGCTTTACCCAGGAAAGGTGAAGAGATGTTTGCTGAGAGAGTTGTTTGCTTTAGAAATAAAATCTAAATAAAATAAAACATTTTAAATAACATGTAGAAGTAGGAGCAGAGTAGCCATGATTCAAAATAAATACTAAATGATTAATTGGACAAGACACACAGTAATAAATGAAGTGAGAAAGCATTACAGTGATGGAAATATTAGACCAATACATTCCGTAGAGTGAATCATATCACATAAAGTGATTATAATCACTGATGTAGCAGGATAAGGAACTGTCGCGTTGCACTGATATTAGATCAAATCTTGGCTCTGCCAATTATTTTAACTTTAGACATGCAATTTTGTCTTTTTGTACCAATGTTTTTCATCTTAAATTAAACTAATTCCTACTTTGTATAGTGTTGCATGTTGAAGTAAGGTGATAAATTTGAAAGCACCAGATTCAAACTACAATCACTGTTGTTGCTGTTGCTGTTGTTCATTTTTACTTTTACATATTTATATCCAATTTTCATATTCTAGAACCTGAAACAAATATTGCAGGCAGTTTCCAAAGTAACCACATGTGCTAGTTGCACAACTCTGTGAATGTACTAAAACTTTAAACAGGTGAATTGTGTGATATGCATAATATGTCACAATAAAGCTGTTGTATACACACATGCATGCATTATACATTTACATGTACATACACACACATATAAATACACTTTTACATTTATAACTCAATTACTCAAAAGTAAACACTGAGGGATCCAGAAGCAGTCTCAATACCTCTTCAGCATGTTAATGATGAGATTTTCAGGAACAAGAAGATGAACCTGGGTCATAAGGACAGGCTACAAGGTTGAAAGGAATTTATCCTCCAAATAAACTGAAGCAGCCACTATGCACGTCAAGTCATAAAGACCATCTGTTCTCTCAGGCAGTTGTATAGCCCCTCTGCTCTGTAAACTGGAGAAAATGATGCTGCCAGTGAGGATACGTTTGTGCTGTTGATATAAAAGGCTCTATGTAGATATAAAATATCATTATGTTATTACACGTGGCCCAAAGGCCTTATCACTGATATGTATAGTGTCAAAAGCAATTTTTCCACCCCGCTGCTCAGTGAAAATTGAAAAAACAATATGCTGTTACTATTATTATTATTATTGCTAATTTATTTGGAGTCTGTCACATCTCATCCTCAAGCTGATTTACATATTTGATTAAGAGTGTGACTGATACTATGATACTGTATTGTCCTTAAGATTATTTTATAAATGAGAATATCGAATAGGCAGTTTGTATTTTGGTCCTACTGTTATATATCATGATTTATTAAATGAATGTAAGTCATGTTATTTTCTTAGTTTTACAATCATGTCTTCCTCACATACTAATATCTGCTAATTATGCTTCATAGAATATACATCAGTTGTTGTAATTATGACTTACTCCTTCATTATTATGATCCGTTCTTCTCGCAATGTAGTCCAGCTCTGGCAGCATTGAAGCGTCCTTAGAATTTTATCTGATTAAAATTGAACCAATCTAGAAATCTTTGCCAAGGTTTTTACAAGGTTTTTCCTAGTAAATGAAAAAGGGTGCTCAGTGAGGGTGGCAGAAATGAGATTTCCTGTTCAAGAATTCCCAGGGTAGCATTTCCACCCTACATAGATGAAGCTGGCCTGCACAGTGATAAAGCAGATGCAACAAGCACGAAAAACAAAGCTGTAAGTGGAGTGAGTCCTGGCCCACCATGCACCTAGATTCACGGGCCCCTAAAGGCTAATTTCATCATTATACTTCCCAGTGGCAGGCATCAATAATTTCCCACTTTTAAATTTTCCTTTATTTCAAGCACAAAAGTTGTGACTAATAACCATTAAAAGCACTTAAAAGATAATGCTCTTCACTATTATAGAAATCTGAAGTTTGGTATATATTTCTTAGAACTTGTCCTGTACATCAAAAAGATATCTGCATTCATGGGTTTATTGCAGCATTAGTCACAACAGTAAAGATAGGGAACTAACCTAAGTGTTCATCCACAGTGGAATGGATAAAGAAAATGTGATACATATGTATACAATGGAATACTATTCAGCTAAAATAAAGAATGAAATCTTGTTTTTTACAGAAACATGGATGGAATTATCTTAAGTGAAACAACTCAGAAACAGAAAGTCAAATACCACATGTTCTCACTTATAAGTAGGAACTAAATAATGTGTACACATGAATCTAGTATACCCTCAAAAGGGTAGAACAGTGAGGGGGGATGAGGAATAAGAAATTACTTAATTGGTATAATGTAAACTATTTGGGTGATAGTTACACCAAAAGCACATATTTCACCACTGCAACATATCCATGTAACAAAACTATATTTATGTTCCTTAAATTTATACAAATTATATATGTGTGTGTGTATAATTTACTTATATATATGTATAATTTATATATTATATATAACCTGCTATATATAGCAAACATAATTATATATAATTTTATATAACATATTATACATAATTTATTTTAATTAGAAAAAGATTTGTTTTAAGAAATTGGCTCCAATTATTGTGGAGGCCGGCAAGGCTAAAATCTGTGGGCAGATTTTATGGCGGGACGGGAACCTGGAAACTCAGGCAGAATTTCATGATGCAGTCTGGAAGTCGAATTCCTTCCTCTCCAGGAAAGCTCAGTTTTTAAGCACTCTTAAGGCCTTCCATTGATTGTCTGAGGTCCATCATATTATGAAGAACAGTCAACTTAAAGTAAATTGACTGCAAATATTAACATCTATAAAATATACTCCAGAAACAGAGATTAGTGTTTTATTAAATAATCCCATACTCTAGCCTAGCCAAGTTGATATGTAAGACTAATCATCACATCGTCCTTATTCTGCAAATGTCTAACAACATAGATGACAACTTCTTCTAAGTATCTTGTAAGATACTTTGTCTTCTAACTTGAGGAAACAAAGCAAGTTCACTGAGCGAAAACTCCAGAGCTTAAAATTTAGCCTCAGGGTTTTGAAGCTAGTAATGAAGCACTCGGATCATATTCTTGCAATGCATAAAGTCAGCAAAACCCCTAAAGCGATTACAACTCTGTAGGCACAAAAGGACCATCAATTACTATTCTAGATATAAATATTAAATATTTACCCAGTAATAGGTAAAAGTTTCCGGGTAAAGTTGTGAATGTATTGTTTTGCTGTTGATCATTATACATAAAAGCATAAACATTGCAGCTGAAATAACAATTGCTAGGTCAACACCTGCCAAAAAAAAAAAAAAAAAAGGTTTAGAGAATAGGCATTTATTTACTTAGTCCAGCTGCACTTCTCGGCAACACAGGAAAACGAATCTATTTTAAAATGGCATCTGATAAGTATTGAAGCATCACATGGGACAAGTCTTTCACAGTTTTCTCTCTAACATATAGACATTCATCATGCATTTACTATTTCCTTTCTTTAAAAATGAGGTACGCATGCTACTGGTCAAATACTTACATGTGTTTTTCTTTACATCTACTTTTATTTGATCTGTAAAGTGAGTGATTCAGTAGACTGATGTTGGATCAATAATTTAGCATAACAGTCTCCAAATAGTGCAGCAAGACAAGATAAAGGAACTCAGATGACTAGTGAAGTGATGGATGTGCTTGTTTAGGCCTTGGGCAAAATATTTTATATTAAAATAGGTGAAGAAGTGTTGGAGGAAGACAAATCAGACTTAAGTTCATGCTTTAACTTTTATGAGCTCTGCAATCTATGGAATATTTAAAACTAAGTTACTTCCTCTGTAAAATTAGGATAGCTATAGCAGCCTTATACATTTGCTATAAATATGAAATAAAAAAAGCACTTAGCAAACTGCTTTGTATAGACAAGTATTCAGTAAATGTGCACTAATTTTATTATCCTCCCTGGTTTTAGCTTTTATCCTCTCTATAATTCAGATAATTGGGCTAAATGACTCCCTTGGTACACTCCTCTTCCAAATTTGTGCATTCTAATTTCTAGTGATAAATTCATTTGCACTTTGAATAGTCAATTCCATGAAGTTTACTGTGCCCTGACCACTCTTCAGAGAAGGCTTAGGATTAGTACCTAGCTGCATTATTTACCTTGTGTCTGGCATTGTCTCACTAAAAAATACTGCTGTGGAAAACATTTGCTGTTTTATTTATAATAGCAAACAACTTTCTTATCTCAATTAGTCTCTAGTCATATGAAAAACAGGGCTTCTACTTTACTACTTTATAGATGAATATGTCTGGACCTGGCTAGTCCTAACTTTAACCAATGACTTACACTGTCAAAATCATAGTGATTTTCAATTAACCACCAGTGTTTTTTCATAATTAATAGGGCAGAGGCCAAAGTTAACCATGTGTTCATACGAATCAGGGATAAATGAGCCTGCCCCTTTGAAAATGACAAACATGTACAGCAGTCACCGGGTTGATTCCACAGTTAAGGTTATAGAAAATTGAAAAAATGAAACTAAGAAAGTCAAGTCACCATGATTCTACTGTAAATAAATTTCTAAATGTAATTCTGCCGTTAGTTCCAATCTCGCAAAAGAATGAAGTCCAGAATGTTATTTCCTAAAGATCTTTTTAATCAAGTCCAACCCTCTCTAGATCCATTTTCTGAAATTCAGATGTCTGTGATCTTCTTGCCCATTGAGATGTAATAATAAGAGATTCAAACCTTGGATACCCTGTAGAAGACAATATCTTACCACAGCCAATTGCCTATGTTTTCCTGATAATACCTGGCTTTCTGTTTACTCATATGTTGTCCTAAAGTTTCACATGTCAAAACAGTCATGAACTTAAGACAAAAATTTAAGTGCAGAAAGCCTACAGGGCTTATAGTAAACCATTAAGCAAACAAAGGTTCACATTATGGGAATTTCAGAAGGAAAAGAGTTAGGAAAAGGCACAGAAAACCTATTAAAGTAATAGCTGAAAACTTCCTAAGTCTTATATATGGACATACAGTCCAGGAAGATCAAGGTCCTCAAATGAATTCAACCCCAAAATCTCCTCTCTGAGGTACATTATAGTCAAACTGTCAAAATTCAAAGCCAGGGAGGGAATTCTAAAACTAACAAGAGAAAAGCATGAAGTCACATATAAAGTAATCTCCATAAGACTAACAACAGTTTTCTCAGCAGAAGCCTTATAGTTCAAGAGAAAATGGCATGATATATTTAAAATGCTAATAGACAAATCCTTCTATCAAGAATATTATGTTCAGCGATGCTATCCTTCAGAAACGAAGAAATAAAGCCTTCTTCAGATAAGCAATTATTGAGGGAATCTGAAAGCACTAGACCATCCATAAAAGAAATGCTTACAAGAATCCTACATATGGAAGTGAAAGAATGATAACTAAGATCATGAAAACCCACAAAAATATAAAACTCATTGACAGCAGATACATATATGAGAAAGAAAAGGGAAACAAATCTTACCACTACAGAAAACCAACAAACCACAGAGATAAATAAGGGAGAAAGAAAGGTGCAAAGGATATACAATACAACCAGAAAACAATAAAATGATAGGAGTAGCAATTTTACTGATAATTTATTGAGAATAAAATTATAATTTTCAATGTAAACAGTTTAAATTCCCCAATTAAAACGTGTGTACTGGCTTAATGAATAAAAAAACAAGACCCTACTATATGCTGCCTACAACAAACTCACTTCACCTGTAAAGACATATAGATATACTAAAAGTGAAGAGATGAAAAAAGACATTCCATGAAAGTCAAAACTAAAAGCAAGCAGGAGTTGCTGTATTTGTATAAGACAAAAAAAGACTTAAAGTCAAAAACTGTAAAGAGAGCCAAAGAAGGTTATTATATAATGACAAAGGGATCCATTCATCAAAAGGATATAATACTTTTAAATATATATGCCTCCAATGCTGTAACACAGATATAAAAAACAAATATTATTAGATAGAAAAAGAGATACAGATACCAATTCAATAATAGTTGAGGACTTTAACAACCCACTCTCAGCATTTAACAGGTCATCTAAATGGAAAATCAACCAGAAACATTAAACTGAAGCTGAACTATAGACCAAATGGAACTAACAACATTTATAGATCATTTTATCCAGCATCCACAGAATACACATTCTTCTCTTCAGCAGATGAAATTTTCTCCAGAATAAGTCATATATTAGGCCATGAAACAAACTTAAACAACTTTTTTAAGTCAGAATTATTATATCAGACATCTTTTCAGGATACAGTGGAATAAAACTAAAAATTCGTAATAAGAGGAACTTTCAAGACTGTACAAATACATGTAAATTCAATAGCATGATCTTGAGTGAACAGAGGATTTTGAATGTTTCTGAAACAAAGAAATGATAAACATTTGAGGGGATGGACATGCTAATTGCCCTAATATAATCATAACATTGTGTATACATGTATCAAAATAGTACTTTGTTCCCATAATAGGTATGACTATTACGGTACTTTTACTATGTTTCAACTGAAAATAAAATTTAAAAAGGACAGAAATAAAGAGAGAAAGCTAGACACAGCTACACACAAGAGGACAGACAGCCATGTGAAGCCGGAGGCAGAGATGTGGAGTTATGACTCCACAAGCAAAGGAATACCAAGAATTGCTGGTAACCACTAGAAGCTGGAAAGGCAAGAAGGATTCCTTCCTAGAGCTTTTGGAGACAGCCTGGTCATGTCAGCACTGGAAATTCAGTTTTCTAACATACAGGATTGAGAGAATAAATTTGTTATTTCAGTCCATCTAGTTTTTGGTAGTTTGTTATGACAACCCTAGAAAATTAATATAGCCATAGAAATACTTTTCTCTGTGGAAAACCTAGAGATTTAACATTCCATAGGAAAGTGTTTTGAACCACTGCCTTTGAGATTGATCTGCTGTGGCCCTTACACACCTTCAACACCTTTCAAAGCTAGATCAATATCTCCACACATACCTCTCCCTCCTCTGAACTCACTGCCCCATATCACTAAGCATTCACTCACTGCCTTGTGATATTCTTGAATTATTTTCTTTAAGTAAGTCTTATCTCTCTAGTGTGATGCTAGCTTATATTGCATAATGTAATGCTTGACTGAACTGCATATATATATACACACACATATATAGATATATATGTCCATATATATACACATATATGTCCATATATATACATACACATAGAGAGAGAGAGAGCACCAAGCATACATTATTATATCACATATATTATCAAGACATGTGATATGTGCTTAATATGCTTATATCACATATATTATGTGCTTATATACACATAGCACTTATGTTTCATATATATCTATATACCACATATGTTATTATATATGCAATAAGCACATAATAGATATGTAGCTATAGATAGATGATAGATTGATAGATAGATAGATAGATAGATAGATAGATAGATAGATAGATAGATAGATCACAATCACGGCATTTTGCCCTACTCCCACACTCTTCTTGTTCTTTCCATTTTAAATACCTGTCTCTCTTCTTTTATTTCCCATCCTCCACCCATTCATTTCCACATGTGCAAATCATACTCATTTTTCACAGTCCAGTGGAATTGTCGCCTAAAAGCCCTCAGCATTCCAGTAAGAAATACACTTTTTTATCTATGGAGTCACACCACAGTTATTTCTTTTCTTGTTAGAGCACTTTTTATCTTGCTTACCTAAACTGGATCAAGAGATAATATTTGCTAATTTTTTGGAATTTTATTTTGCCCAGTGGAGGGTGCAGACTGGGGACAAAAGCAGATTCTCCTAGATTAGAAAGGAAATTTACAGACACGGTAGAAGAGAAAAATATTAAAAGTGAAGACCTGGCACTTATATAGCTAAAGAGAAAAACTTCAGAAAGAAGACAAATGGCTTACTAGAGGCTTTTTCATGTGCCACGTGAACGTCTTCTCCATCTCCTCAAGGAAACTTTAAAAAATTTACATTAATTGTCAATATCTTTGGAATTGTTTTGTGGTAAGAAGCAAGATGAATGCCACAAAAAGCAGATCTAACTTTAAGGTGGACAAGAACTAAAATGTAAAGCTACCAGCAGTGCTGAGATGACAGGTATTATTCTTGTTTGTTTCCTTTTTAAATTCTAAACTACTAGAGATAGGAGAGTTTCTGGAGGAACTTTGGATCCCTCACATTTCTGGCATGATCTTTTGCACATAATACAATAGCACACATTTGTTGAGTGCTTTCACGTGTTAGATACTATAAATGTAGTTTGTTTCTGCAACACATGAAATGTTTCTAAAGAACCAAGACAATTTAAGTGAATCGCCCAAGTTATACAGATGCTAAGTGGCAGAAACAGGATTTCAACCTATGCAATTTGACACCAAAGCTTATATGCATTTAACCATCCAGCCACATTTAGGCCCTAGTATATAAGCAGTTGCTGAATGAATGAAATAAGTAATATTCAGCGCTTATTAAATACCTGTTGATGGGTTCATAGTTAGGATTCATTCCTGGCCTTTTGACGTAAAATCATAGAGAAAGACTAGGTATTCCCTTCCAGAATACTTTCATGGTAGAGATGGAATATTAGTCAGAAATCCCCAGAGATCCTTCTCAGGTCCTCATATTTGTCTTCCCTGCTGGTATTTCTATTTTTAGCCTCAACAAATAGACCATTTGTGCACTCAGGTTGCCACAAACAAGAGGACATAACAAGCAGTTAAATTGTGTAATGATCTCATGCCTAGCATAAGCCAAAATTCTGAAGCAAATTCACAGGTTTCATGGATACTAGCAGAACCAGCCAAGTGAATAATTTGTCTATTTGATGCAAAGGCAGAATAGTAGGGGGTGAGCTGTACTGAGGTACCAGTGATTGGCATAAATTATCCTTCTTTTTTTTTTTTTCAGTTTTCAACGATTTGACTATTACTAAAAAACAGTCAGGGTATAATATATGCAGAGACAAAATAAGTCAATTCAAGAGTGTAATGACTCAATAAAGAAAGCAAAAAAAAAAAAAAAGAAAGAAAGGGAAATTTTGGATTTGTTCTGCAAGACAAACATTAATTAAATGGGGAAAAAACAGTAGCTCTAAAAGTGAAGGTCTGTTGTTTTTCCTGATTGGACTATTTAGTCAGTACGGATATTATAAAGATAAAATGGAAAGACACACATTTTATCTGGACCTCATTTGGTAAGGTATACATAAAAGTGAAAACTACATTTTATCTGGACCTCATTTGGTAAGGTATACATAAAAGTGAAAAATACAGTCTGCTAACAAAATACTGGGTACATAAAGATAAAATTTTAAAATCATGGAACCATAAATTAATAAAAATTGCCTTCAAAGAAAATTTAGCACTTATTCAACTCAATGTCTAGGTTTTATAGCTCTCAGTCTTCTGTTATATCTTTTCTACACTTGTACAAAATGAATGATGGCCAGGGACAGCGGCTCACACCTGTAATCCCAGAACTTTGGGAGGCCGAGGTGGGTGGATCACTTGCGTCCAGGAGTTTGAGACCAGCCTGATCAATATTGTGAAACCCCATCTCTACTAAAAATACAAAAATTAGCCTGGCTTGGTGGCGGGTGCCTGTAATCCCAGCTACTCAGGACTCTGAGGCGGGGAGAATAGCTTGAACCTGGGAGGCAGAGGTTAAAGTGAGCCAAGATTGTGCCGCTTTTACTCCACTCCAGCCTGGGTGACAGAGCGAGACTCCATCTCAAAAAAAAAAAAAAAGAAAGAAAGTAAAGAAAAGAAATGATTATCTTTTAAATGAATAGTTTTTATTCCACTGCTTTATGTCCAAGCTAGTAACAATTTCCATATCATGTTTTCCATAAATATTAGGGCCGTATTTTCAGAGATAAGGCTTTTTTTAAAAAAATTATAAAAAGAACCACATAAGAAAAACTGGGAAATTGTATTAAATAATGACTGACATGGTATTTTGTTTTCACTTATGGAAAATAAGGTCATAAATTCCTGTTAAGAATTAACTTTTTCAAAATAATGCTATGGAGCAACAGTAACAACTAGTAATGTTCGAAGAATATCAGAAATGTCTGACTTGAACCGTGAGGACCTTCCAGAGGAACCAGACTTTCAGGGCAATTCCGTTTACACAGAAAATTCTGCCTTACTCTGTAAAGAAACAGGAACTTTTTAGCCCCTAGTCATTCACACCTAAAGAACTGCTTAAATCTAGGAGAGATGTGAGCAGTCATTCCCTGGGATGAGAGGCAAGAGCATCTTGCTGGTTGCAGCACTGCATGAAATTATTGCCTGATCCTGGTCCTTATAATCTGACACAATCGGCTGAGACTAAACCTGCGTTTTATCTGTGTGTTGATACTGTAGCCTCCCACATGGATTGAACATTCAGACATTAACAGTCAATCTGCTACAAAAACCACATCTCTATTCATACCCTTTGTCCAGTGTAGATCCAAAGCAAACCCAAGATTACCAGATAGACGGCAATTTTCTCATATTCAATGATGTGGTTTAAATATTGGCCTCTCTAAGCATGCGGCTACTCACAAGGAGACCCATTGATCCAATGAAACAGTTATTATTTCAGCTGCACTGACAAGAGAACTACTCTGGATATCATTAAATAAGAAACAGCAACACTTCAGATCAGGTCAACAGACAAGCAGGACTTCTGAGTTGCCACAGTAAGTGTAAGACACCTGGTGCTTATTAAAATGCAGCTTCCTGGGCCCCAGTTCAAGACTGCTATCCTACAGTTTCTAAATAGCTTGTTCAAATTCATTTATAAATGTTTCATATTCATATCTCAATTTTAGAAAGGATAGAGGTTTTAAGGTAACTTGAGGGAGAGAAAGTCCTATGAATTAAACTAATTAAGTAAATATCCTGAGCAAAGTTAAATGATGTCTCCTAGCCTATCAGTTCAGCTGTATCTCAGTCATAGATATTAATTCATCTAAAAAAAAAAAAAAGATACCCTGGCCAGGTGTGGTGGCTCATGCTTGTAATCCCAGCACTTTTGGAGGCCAAAACAGGTGGATCACTTGAGGTCAGGAGCTCGAAACCAATCTAGCCAAGATAGTGAAACCCTATCTCTACTAAAAATACAAACATTAGCCAGGTGTGGTTGTGCGTGCCTGTAGTCCCAGCTACTTGGGAGGCTGAGGCAGAAGAATCCCTTGAACCCGGGAAGCGGAGGTTGCACTGAGATGAGATCGTGCCACTACATTCCAGCTTGGGTGACAGAGAAAAACTCTGTCTCAACAAACAAACAAACAAAACAAAACAAAACAAAAAACGCATGCCCTAAAGAAAGTGGCATGTTTAAAAGGGAAGTCAAAATAAGTAAATGCAGTCAACATACGCTATAAGAATAATTTTCAAAAAGGTTAAACACGACTCTCATACAAATAAAAACTTAGCAGATGTCAAAGATTTATAAAACTTACTAATGAGAGAACAAGTAGGATAGTATAGTATCCGGGTACAAAGAAGAATTTGAGACAATGAATATTTATTCTCAATGAAAAAGTTAATGTTAAAATATTATTACAAAGTTGTTACAAAACTTGTAATATCATTTAGGACAATAAAACTGTAATCTCCTGGGTTATCTTTTTACTGCACAGAAATCAGTTTTATCTGAACTGCACAAAAATCTACAAGTTAACATATAGCTTCACAGAGCCTTTTTATCAATAGGAAATAAGTCAAACAAAGGTACACACACACACCTCTAGAATCTAATAATTCCTGTATGGATATTTTACATATTTTAGTACATTTTTAAAATCTAAAGTCATTTTTGCCCTTGTATTAGTTTATTCTCACACTGCTATAAAGAACTACCTGAGACTGGGTAATTTATGAAGAAAAGATGTTTAATTGACTCACAGTTCCACAGGCCACACAGGAGGCACAGCTGGGGAGGCCTTGGAAAATTTACAATCATGGCGAAAGGCAAAGGAGAAGGAAGCATGTCTTCATATGGCCAGCAGGGGTGAGAAAGAATAAAGGGGGAAGTGCCGCACACTTTTAAAAACCAGATCTCGAGAGAACTCAGTCAATATCACAAGAACAGCAAGGGGGATGTCTGTCCTCATGATCCAATCACTTCTCCAACATTCAGGATTATAATTCAACGTGAGATTTGGGTGGGGAAACAGAGCCAAACGATATTAGCCATTATTTCCAATTTTGACATTTTTTTTCTTAATAATGCCCAGCAATTAACCTGAACTAGATACTGAACCTGGGGATATGAAATATTTGGTCATCAGATTTTCTTCAGTGGATTAGAAACATTTTTTCAGACTTTACCATACCCTCAGCAAAATATCTCTCAAAAATATCTGTCTATATCTGTTCTCCTTTTCTTGACATCTAATACTAATTATGGGTAAAGTATGGCATTTGTCCAATATTTAACCTATTTCTCAGTTCCCTGTTTTGTAAAATTGAGAAAAAAAGAATACCTCTTTGGATGACTGTAAGATTAAATAAAATACACATGTAAAGGACTTATAATGTGCCTGATATATAGTTTTCAATATTTGTTGGTTCCGATTATTATTTTATATTATTATTGTTAGGATACTATTATTCAATCACAGCGTGGGATCAAGTCACACAAATTCAGAGTGCTCTTTGCACTGGCAGAGCAATATATTCAGAGAGTTTCCTGGAACATCAATTTCCTCTTATTAATTTGCTGATTCTCTTTTGATTCTTGAATGCTATGTCCCATAAACAGCCCATCTGGAGAACTGCTGACCACAGAGAGGACACCTTTACTATCAGTCTGGACCCATCATGCTGTGTACTCGTGTTTTCTCACTTGCCAGGTGTCACCTTACAATTTCTGTTATTCCTGCTTACTCTTCCCTATTTTTTTTAAATAAGCCTTTGTGTTTGATTTTGAGGCGCTTGCAGATTTCTGGGATCAGAGAGCTCTCCCTACTTGCAGTAGTGTTTGAATAAAGTCTCTCCTCATCTAAGTCCAGATTTTTATTGAATCCAGTATAGACTGTTATCTTATTATTTTCCTAGGCATATTCTTAATTAGATTGCATTCTCCAATGAATGCAATGAAGTAAATAATTGGCCAAATTAAACTCACTATTTCCCTTAATAAGTACCTGTTTATCTATCTTTTACCACCATCCTAAGATCCTAATAGTTTCTTCTTAAATCACAAAATTACTCTACAGTTTACTTTAAAGACATTGCACAGGACAAACTAACACCTTGAAACACCAGATTCCTTTCCTTTATATAACTCCCTGAGCTTATACCACACATGGTGCAGTAGGATACATTTGTGCTTACTCTCTCTCTCTCTCTCAGGAAAATATGATGTTAATATTTCTTGAGCTCTGTTTCTCTATAACAATTTTTCTTCTTCCCTTTGAATTTTCTAGGTAGTTGGGAGCATGCCTAGGCCTCTTGGATTAGGGTATTCATTCATCAAACATTTACCCTGTTTGATAGGAACTGTAAATACTGTGATAAACAATGCAGGCCCTTGCATGGATATACAGAATTACAGAGAGCCCTGTGGTTTTCTGTATTATTCTAGTCTCCCTGGTATTCCTCTCTCTTTTAAAGTAACTACTATTGTACATTTTAAAGAAAATTATTAAGCTACTTCATAGACGTAACCCCAAGTAGTTCTTTTTGTCACTTCTCTTAAATTCACTTTTTCACCAACTGCCAAAACCAAATTTTTCTTGAGTTCCTATCTTTTAGTCATAAATGTAATATTGCCATGATTATTATTTAGGATTCCCAGGGATGCAAGAATCTAACAAAAAAGAAACTAACACAAAAGATAAACTGTTGTCTCACATATAGATTCAGTTAAAGCACAATCCAGGTGCTCAGATGTCATTAGGCATCTGTCTTCAAGTCTGCTCTGATTTCCTCTCTAACACCTTTTTTCTAAGACAAATCTCCCCACAATGAGATAAGAACAAAATAACTTCAAACACATATTCTGTAACTTGAGAAAATTTAGCTTTTCAGGTGTTCATTTTTTTCAACTAAAGTCCTGAGATTGTCTGGGTCATGCATTTGCTGACAAGCTGTGATGCTTTCGTTAGCAAAGTCTGAATCATATGCTATTTTAGAGTCGGGGTGAGTGGGTTGTCATTAGCTATGCCAGAGCCATATAGAATAAGAGTAGGAAAGAGTGGGTTTCCATAGAAAAATATGTGTTGCTGTTACCAGAAGAAAGGCGGACAAGTTACCACCAAAACATGGGTATACCTAGTGGGTGCAAAGGGCCAAGAAGAGCCCAGAAGTGGGGGTTGCATGTTACTTTTGCCATGGCAGTACAGACAGGGATGGTTATGCCACTTCAAAGGGAGAGGCAATAATAATGGGTGAACTTCTGTTTTTCTTCCAGGCCAACATAAGTGTTTACACAAATATGGGTAACAGTGTCATCATCCAATGTAACAATATAAGAAAATTTCAGAAAACATAACCTTCATACAGACGTCTTGAGTGATTAGGATATTGTCTTCACAACAGCTTTAATCCACAGTGATTTTTGTCGAGTTAGAAAGATAAAGACCACCCTTCCCCTTCTTACCACTTGCGTTGCTCTTGTTTATTCACTCCCAGAGTAATTTTCACTCCAAGGAACACTATTTAGGCCCTGTAGGGAACACAGAGAAGACTCTAATATGGCTCAGATACAGATCTACATATATGTATGTGTGTGCATGTGTGTGTATACAGACATAGCTCTCTGTCTCCAAGGAGCCAACAACTCACTGTAAGAGATTAAATGGTAACGGTTCTACAAAAGCTATAAATCAGTTTCCAAATGAACCCAAAAGTGGAAATCAGGAAAGACTGTATGAAATAATTAATATTTGGAGACTGTGTAAAATTTTGAGACATAAAATTGAGTTAGTATAAGCAAAGGCAGAAAGATAAAGGCTGAATGTGTCTGCAGAACATAGAGCAAAGAAATGAATTTTGTTGGCCCAAAAGTTACATGTAGAACACTATTGAAGATAATTCTGGAAAAGTAGTCTAGGATCAAATTTTTTAAGACCCTCAATGGGATACTAAAATGACTGACCTGAATTCTGTGGAAAATGAGGAAATGCCAAATATTTTCAAGCAGATCACATGATGAAGGCAACATTTTAGAAACATTAATCTAAAACAATGGGTTCAGTGCTAAGGTGAGAACTAGAATTTGAGAAACCAATTAACAGTTTACTAGAGTACCTGAGGCTAGAGGTAATGGGAAACCAGAATAGACTGGTGACAGAAGAAATAAAAAGGAAAAGACAATACTAGAAACATTAGAGAAAAATTCAAAGATTAGGAACTCTTTCCATTTTTCTTAGGCAAACATATTGAATAAGAATGGTCTATTTGGGATATCCCTTTTGGATTTCCCACTCCTTACTTCACTGAAGTTTTGTCTTTATCCCTACCCCTAACCATTATTGGAAACAATTCTGTCCAAAATTTCCAATTCCTGTCTCACTGCTCAATCCAATGAAAACATCTATGGTTACTTTCTGGCTCTTTCTGATGCTTCAGACTCTCTGCTCTCTCTAACAACATTCATGACACCATATGCTCATCATTCTTATGTTTCTCTGAAGGATATTTCAATTCAATCACTTTTATACATGCTTTCTGCTTATGTCTTAGATGGCAGGATGACCTTACACAACTGTTGTCTGTTTGTTGTTATTATTTATTTAATTCACTTTAATTATTTAAATAATTATAGGTTGCCAACTCTCCAATCTATATTTGTCTGTATTCTGAACACTTTTTAAGTTCTACATTCATAAATAACACTCCTAAACATATGCATTGGCTTTCCACTAATACTTCATAATTAACAAGTCCAAAACTGAAAAAACTTCAAATTGCTATAAACTAGGTTTTTCTAATTTTAATCTAATCTCAATGAATAAAATTATCATACACTTTGTTACACAAGTCAGAATATGAAATTATCTTTGATTTATTCCTTTATCTTAAATGAAATAAAAGACTAAGACATGTTAATTTTATGTCCTAAACATTTCCCCAGAATAATCATTTCCATCATGTTTTACCTGGTAATTGCATAATTTAATAATTGGTACCCCAGAATCTTTTCTCAGTCAAATTAAATTTGTCCTTTACATAAAGCAAAGTGACCAATGTAAAATTTGGATCTGTTCACAACATCCCTTTCTTTAAATGCTTCAAAGACTCATTATTCCCTTCAGAATAAAATCCAAGGCCCTTAGAAGAACATATAACATCCTTAATGAAGTGATTACTTCTCTATACTCATGCCCAAGACTCATGACACACGGCTTAAATTGAACCAAGGAATTAAAAAGTAAGTGCAGTTCTTAAAGTTCATGTGCTTATTATTAAAATACTACTATAGTATGCAACTACACAAATTGATCACTTATTTTTCTGTCTATATTATTTAAATATATAAAACTGTTATTTTGGAAGGATAGTTTTCATAAAGTTATTTAGAATATTTTTCATAAAGTTATTCAGTATGACTTTCCTTTGATATTCATACTGAAGATCTATGTAACTGTTTGAAAGTTAATAATTACTCTGAATATAAAGTGCACAACTTTTATATGTATCATTAATTATTGCAGGATTATACTATTGCAATAATAACTACACAGTTTCCTTTAACAAAGATAGAATTTCAATATGTAAAGGACATAAGGAGATTTTTGCTCCAATGTATATTGGATACTTGCCTATGTTTAAAGTGAATAATCAGATTAACAATAAATCTCAAAGACATACATTGCTCACATTACTGAAAAGGCTATGCTGATTAAGTTTGATGCTAAACAACCTGACTTCATCATCATTTATCATGATGAGACTAAAAGTTTCAGAACCATTGTTGAAATAGTCATTCAGTAATTCAGTCTTCCTACGTCTGAGGCCAAAGCTGAAGTCAAAGTTCAGAATTTGGCTAACCATCAAGGCCAAACATAGCTGCGTATTTAGTATTTTATTCAGCATCAGTTCTAATAATGTTTCAGTGGAAAACATTCATATTCTTTGCCCTGGTGGAATTTACAGTGCAGTAGAGTAAGCAAACTACAAATCGATAAACAAATACAGTCTGTCCTCGTTATTCACAGATGCTGTATTTGCTAATTCATCTACTTACTAACATGTACTTGTTGACCAAAGTCAGTACTCACAATGCTTTCACAATAGGCTCACAGCGGAAAAAAATATGAGTCATCCAAAGCACATGTTCCCAGACGAGGTTGAGCAAGGTGACGCTCTGCCTTCTTTTTACAACTCCCATTCTGTAAACAAGTGTCCTTTTCATAGTCCATTTATTGCTACATGTTTTATATTTTTGTGCCTTTTCCTGGTGATTTTCTTATTTAAAATGGCCCCCAAGCATAGTGCTGAAGGGTTGTCTAGTGTCCCTAAGAGCAAGAAGGCTGTGATGTTCCTTAGGGCGAAAATGCATGTATTAGAACAGCTTCATTTAGGCATGAGGTATAGTGCTATTGGCCATGAGTTAATGTTAATGAATTAAATATATATATATATATAAAATATTTGTTTAATAAATATTTGCTAATTTGGTATTTGTGGGGACTTTGTAGATGATTAACTCAAATAATGAGAACTGACTCTAAATAATCATATATTGTGCTAGAGTTATTATTCCTGGAAATGAAAAGGCACAGAATAATATTTTAGAAAATATTTGTAGAGGTAGATGTATGTTTAGAATTGGAGATAAGAAAAACTTTTCTAAAAAATTATAGGCATTACAGGCATACTAAAAAGGAAAATAAAATCTAAAAGATTTTAGGAGCCCAGCAGAGAATTAGATTAGTAAAATTTACATTCAAATGAAGGTAACGGGGATTTTCTCAATGCTTTCATAATTTCCTTACGAATATAAGGGTTAAGATAGATATATATATATTAACTGTGAGATAATTAGAAGTTACCTGCAGCCGCAACTTGCCTGCCAACAAATTAAAATAATTCACATGGAAAAAGAGTGTCTTTCAAACTTATTAAGACAAGTGGAAATTCCAGCCACTACATTATGCATAAATAACCTAACACAGTATATACCACCTTGATGAGAATTCTGCTGATTATAAATATTATTATTATGTAAATCTACTAAAATGCAGCGGATTTAATGTTTCTTTAGGCTTTTTAATTTAGGATTGAACTGTCATTAAAACTTCTCATTTTATTTTTATTTTATATTAACTTTGATGAGTTCAACAATAAATGGTGAACTAGAACTCACCCATGCTTTCTGTAGTAGAGTTTCTTGTGAAACATGTGTGCCAGAGATTCATTCTGCTTTGATTCAAATCCTGGTTTAAGAACTTATTGACTGATGACCTTATAAACATTGCCCACAAAAAAAATCTAGAACCAAACATTGCTAACTGCTAAATAAATATTACCTATTATTAGTATACACTTTAAAAGCTTTTACCCAAAAAAGCACTAGGGAAATGTAATTAAAAACAAAATCACCTCCCAGTCCAGAAAACCTCTTCATAAGGGTAGAAGAGAAAACAAACTATTATTGAAAAAACATTCGGTCAGGCGCGGTGGCTCACGCCTGTAATCCCAGCATTTTGGGAGGCCAAGGTGGGCGGGTCATCTGAGGTCAGGAGTTCAGTTGAGATCAGTCTGATCAATATGATGAAACCCCATCTCTACTAAAAATACAGAAATTAGCCAGGTGTGGTGGCATGCACCTGTAATCCCAGCTACTCAGGAGGCTGGGGCAGGAAAATGGCGTGAACTCAAGAGGCCTAGGTTGCAGTGAGCCGAGATTGTGCCACTGCACTCCAGCCAGGGCAACAAGAGCAAAACTCTGTCTCAAAAAAAAAAAAAAAAAAAAAAAATAGAAAGATAGGAAGAAAGAAAAAGAAAAAACATTCAACAAGAATGTGATGTGCATCCTAGGCAATCCTCTAGCAAACAGCAAAGGCTGAAAGAAAGCTTATCCTTTTATATTGTAAAGCAGATATAACCATTACAGGAAGGTTCTCAACATAAACAATAACTAGTCTTCAAGAAAAAGGACATGGCAGCCCAATATGTCACTCATGGCTCATCCTAATTTGTCTGGAGATTGGGGAGACAACCTTTGTTTGCTAATTGGCTTTGTCCAATGAAAAATTAAACATCACATGCTTTATGATGAGGCAGTTTTGAAACTTGGACTAACTTGCCTAAGTTAGGCTCCTACCTTCTCACAGAAACTGGAAGATAGGGATGCTCTCTCTCTTGATGTATACATTTCAAAGGGATGGTTCCCAGGTCCTTGAGAAAGGTATAAAAGCTGATAAGAAGCTTATTCAGCTTGTAAAAAGATTTACATACATTTCAAAGGGACAGGGAAAGGCCTTACAAGTGTTCTAAAGCAAATGTTCAAGGAAAAGGGAGGAGGTGAGGAGTCTCTTCTATTTTCAATAGAGATTTAAGCCTCTTCTTTTCAATTCGTATTTGCCCTTATAATCTCAATACCCATAAGAAAACCTAACATTCACATTTGTTTAAAAACTTGCACTGAAGTTCTACAGCATTCTCCTTTCTAAAAGTTTTAAATTTATTTTCTTTTCATGGTCCTGAATCTAATAATTGACCCAATTGCTCCTGTAAAGTTGGGATAAGCAGCATATACTGCTCAATACAATTTCATTATAGAATATCTAAAATTTTTATTGTGCTGCTTTCTACAGGTACCTTTCCTTGGTGACATTTTTCCTATTTTTCAGGAGAGCACTCAGCAAGGATGCACACTGGCCTGACACTGCCAGCAGCCTCCTGGACTAGCTGGGGTGAGTGGGTAGGAGGGTCAAGGGATAAGGTAATGAGCAGCCACTGTCATCTCCCCATATTCCCAGGGGATGCTCATCAAATGCGTTGATTTCAAAATCAATGAAACAGAGTGGCTAATTTATTTTGACAAAGCAGCTCAACGAAATAAAACCATTTTACCTTAAAATATGGTTTTTGAATATTTTTAAATGGCTGCCCCAGAGCCAACAGAGAAGGAGAAAGTTTGCATCTGTAGAGATCCTTCATTAATGCAGCCCTGCCTCCTCTTTCAAGGCATTTCCCTGGTATCTAGAAGAGACTGGGATTTGGACACCTTTAAAGGTCTGAAAAGAAACAATGACCATCTATTCTTTTTGAGGACTGCTAACCTATGAGGTTTTATCCACATCAAAAGGCCACCTTGGCTACCCAGGCCTCTTCCTTTCTCTCATAACCTGTCTTGCCACGAAACCTGATTTACCAACATAGCGTGTTCCTGGCCATGCTCTAAGTCTGCACTCTTTGACTTTAGGAGGGTATATAAACTTCTGTATCTTATTGTCGGGTTGGGTCTTCATCCTGAGGGCTCCTGTGAATACGTGTTACATACATTTATATGCCTTTTTTCCTATTGATCTGCCTCATGGCAGTGATTTTTTCAGTGAATCTATAGGAGCCCAAGAGCCTGTGACCCCACACAGCCATGCCTTTTAGTCCCTCTCTGCTCCATGCTTTGGCCTGTCCACTGTGTCTATTGGTGGGTTTACAACTACATGCACATAGAGACTCACACAGAGGTGTGTATGTGTCCCATGGGCAAACACACAAACTCCTAGGTACAGCACACCACCTGAAAATATAGGATAAACTACTAGAATTTTTAAAATAAATTTAATACTTTTATAAAGGAGCAACTTATAGAAATTCATTGTAAATTTTTGTAGTATTGCATGGTGCCCAAAAAAGTAAAGCAAGTCGTCTCTACTGGAATTCACTATTTTAAGGCAGAGAGACCAATTTAAAAATAAACAAATAATAAATACATTAAGTAAAAGTTATTTCTAATCTCTCCTTTTCCTGTTTTCTTCAACTGTCCTGATTAAGGTTATAGTTATATAATTTGATTTAGTCATCAGCACTAGAATGTGATTCTAGACAGGAAGAATATTAGAAACAAATAGAATAAGCTAATACCTATGTGGTATAATTTGGAAAGCTTACTGAGAACTGTTTCTCTAATGTCAGTCTGGCAATTTGCCTGAAATTCCACCATTAGAACTTCATTTAAGTTTCTGGGAATATCAAGGAAAATTTATAGACTTAATTGCAAAGAAGAGATTACTGGGTTTGAATTTATGTAACTGAATAGCACTCTCCTCTTTAAAGAGGCATTTGTCTGACACATCCAGGATAAAGAACCAGCTGGCTAATCTAAGCTCATTCCAAACAATCTAGAGGAAGACAGGAACACCACAATTAAAAGGATATTTGCATAATATGGAAAAGACTTTTTAGCCAAAATCTTTTCCACTACAGAGAAGTTTTTGCATTGGATTCCCAGTTCTAAAACTACTACTATTTCTTTTTCCCTTCATGCTGAAAGTCTCCCATTTTGAAATAGTTCTTAGAATAGATTCCAAACTCCTCCATATCATGGGTTAGCCTCTGCTTATCTCTCTTACTGCATTTCATACCACCCTCCCCTTTGTTCATATATTCCAGCAACAGTGAGCCCTTTTTATTCTTCAGTTATATAAGGCAAGCTCATTGCTCCTCAGTTCCTTGGTAAATGCTTTAGCCTTGAGTCTTCCCTTTATAAGGCTGGCTCCTTCTCAGTTTTCAGGGATCATCTCAAACCATATATCCTTCAGGGAGGCCTTCTCTATCTTACCTAAAGTATAAACTAATGCTGATTACTTCTATTTTCCCCTTTTAGAACTACTCAAAAATATCTTAATAATTTGTTTTATTCATGTAATACCTGTTTATCCCAAACAGAATATAACCTCCTTGAGTTCAGAGGACTCATCTCACTGGCTTACTGATGTGTCCCTAGAACCAAAAGCAAAGCCTGGCATATGTCATGCTCTCTACAAATGTTTTCTAAATGGTTGAATAAATGAAAAGATCAATCTGGATTTATATTTCAGCTTCACCACCTATTATAGGCGGTGTGGTCTCAAGCAAGTAATTGAACCTCTATATACCAGTTTCTTCACCAGTGAAGTAAAAATACAATAGCTACCCTGGAATGTTGTTTGGATAAAACAGGGTATTAGAAAAAATGTTAATTAATAATTTCTATTATTCTAATTTGTACTAGTGGTATTATAGTTAAAGTGAATCCCATAAAGCTAAACTAATAAAAGTTGTCACACTTGTAAAATATTTCCCCCAACCAACAAATGAAAAGGAGAAACTCAATATTGCAAAGGCATATTCCTCTCCCTATTACAACTCACTATCAGGAGAGATTGGGAATAGATAACTTCCCAAATACACACTGTCTTCCACTGGGAAATTCTCAAGGTGAATTTCTTATGCCTATATTTTTCTCAAATATGTTATGGGCAAATGGTTCACTTGAAACGTTACTTTCAATCTGTTTTATTTATTGGCTCTTTATTCCTTAATCAAAATTTTCTACAATTGCCATACTTATTGCCCTTCATATTTTAGTCTTTACAAGGTTGCTTTCTCTATCTCTACTAGTACTAAGCAAATTAGAGAAATCTACATATTTAAGTTCTTGATAATGTTTGGCCTGTGCAATTGCGCTGCTACGTAAGTACTTCTTAATACTGGATGTTCAGATCTCAATTTGAAATAGATAGAATTCCATGTATCAAATGATTGTTTTGCCTTGTGCCTCTGTTACTAGAAAAAAATATAAAGAGAAAGTCAGGAACAAGTCTTTTCCTCTTTTCATTAAACACACACCCACCCCTTTGGATAAATTATAATAATGACAATGCAAGTCAAATTCTTACTAAACACAGTATTTTAAAACATCGTTTAAGAAGTTGGCTGTTGTTTGAGGCTCTCCTTATATTATTGCCATTAAAATATAAATTCTTAGAAACTATGTATCAATAATATCAATATTAAGTCTGCCTCAAAAGAGTCAAAATACTTGGATACTAGGCTTAGCTCAATTTATCTGAAAGTTGTGAAATTTTGGGTAGGTCACTCACTCACTCTGAGCCTCCGATTCTTTACATACAAGATTTGTAACTCATTTTAATTACTTCAAGGGGCTAGCCTGTGAACGTTTGATGCAAATTACAAACACTATACAATTGTAAATTATCTTCGTTTCTGTTATCGCTATCATCGCTGTTAATAAAGCTATGGGACTAACATAGTATCTTAACTAGCTCTCTTTCTTGAAGATACATAAAAATTAATGAAGTGGAGCCTAGAGAACATTATGCTAAGTGAAATAAGCCAGGCTCAGAGTGACAAATGCCATAGGATCTCATTTATAAATGGAATCTTAAAAAGTCAAACTCATAAAAGTAGAGGGTAGAATAGAGGTACCTAGAAAGTTGGTGGGCAGGGTATAGATGGGGAATGGGAGGCATTGGTCAAAGGTTATGGTTTCAGTTAGACAGGAGGAATAAGTTCTGGTGATCTATTGCACAGCATGGTGACTATAGTCAATAATAATGTATATTTCAAGATAGCTAAGAGAGATAATTTTTAATATTCTTATCACAGAGAAGTAAATATTTTAGGTAATAGATACAATATTTGAGGTTAATTAAACTGATTTGATCATTCCACAATGTATACATCCACAAAAACATCACATTTTACCACATAAATATGTATTATTCTTGGTCAATCAGAAATAAAATAAAACATTACAAAGTAAATGAGGCCAGGCATGGTGACTCACACCTGTAATTCCAGCACTTTGGGAGGCCAAGGTGGGTGGATGACCTGAGGTCAGGCACTTAAAATCAGCCTGGCCAACATGGTAAAACACCATCTCTACTAAAAATACAAAAATTAGCTGGATGTGGAGGAGCAGGCCTGTAATCCCAGCTAGTAGGGAAGTCGCAGTAGTTGAATCTACTCAAATAAATGAGTAGAATAGAGCAAAGCTAAGTTTTTAATATTCAAAATAAAACTCTGATTCTATTAAATCAAATATGTTTCTGAGAATTTATAAGTCAATTCTCATGAATGCATAAGAGTTTCAGAGAAAATCTTCAATTCATATCCCCATGGAAATAGTTACATATAAATCCTGTTTTTTGTTTTTGTTTTTGTTTTTTGAGACAGAGTCTTGCACTGTCGCCCAGGCTGGAGTGCAATGGCACAATCTAGGTTCACTGCAAGCTCCGCCTCCCAGGTTCACGCCATTCTCCTGCCTCAGCCTCCTGAGTAGCTGGGACTACAGGCGCCCACCACCACACCCAGCTGAGACTATAGCCCAGTCTAGTTTTTTTGTTGTTGTTATTTTATTTATTTATTTATTTATGTATTATTTTTTGAGATGGAGTCTCTCACTGTCACCAAGGCTGGAGTGCAATGGCACAATCTCGGCTCACTGCAACCTCTGCCTCCCGGGTTCAAGCAATTTTCCTGCCTCAGAGAAGCTGGGATTACGGGTGCATGCCACCACGCCCAGCTAATTTTTTTTTTGTACTTTTAGTAGAGATGGGGTTTCACCGTGGTGGTCAGGCTGGTCTCGAACTCCTGATTTTGTGATCTGCCCACCTTGTCCTCCCAAAGTGCTGGGATTAGAGGCGTGAGCCACTGCGCCCAGTCAGCCAGGCCTAGTTACATATAAATCTTAAGAAATGTTGCCCCTCTACGCATCCCATCAACCAACCCCCACTCAACAATTAATGAAGAAATATCTACTTGAAAGAGTTCCTCACCATTTGGCTTATCTTCTCCTAAATTCAACAATATTCTTTGTGTTATCATGTATAGTTATACCATTCTTTGACTTAATTAAAATTTTAATTACAATTAAAAGCTATGGAATCATTTGTTAGCAAATCATAGAGAGCTGCTAATAAAACATAAGTGCTAAATGCAAATCATATCTAAAAGTAAAAGACACTGGAAAATATATCTGCTTTTCATGTGGTTAATCTCAGTTTTAAAAAAAGTTTTGGACAGGAGTTCCGTTATACTATAAGTATTGATACATTGTAGATTTCATCTGCTACAAAACTCTTAATTAGAAATAGAACATTAAAACCCAGTTAACCAAAGCTATTTTGTACAAAAAAGAAAAAATCAAATAGGAGTTTCCTCTTGTAAATGAATATGTGTGTTTCTGTTGACATCTTCATGTTTCATGTCCAGTCAGAAGCAGCTTGAAACTTAGGCAGCCCAAATATCTAGGTAGTAGGCAGTGAGGTTAGTCAGTAGATGAATGCAGACATAACAGAAAAAAAATATCAAAAAGTTATTTCCTGTCTGCTAGGCAAATATCTGGGACTTTCACAGCAGAAAATCCTATTTAGAATTTCTTATTAAGAAAGAAGACTTAAACAGCAAATACCCTGGGAAAAGTAATACAGTGGCTTTAATTGAAATAATATTATGTTACTACTACTGCACCCCTTCCTTGAGAACAGTGTGGGTTAGGTGACTTTGGGGAGAAAATAGGGATATGGGAGATAGAAGGGGAAAAGCCCTAGAGATACAATTGAGATGGAGAAGGAACATTGTGACATCACCTAATTTATCTTTTTTTTTTTTTTTAAATTTTCTGGATCCAGTTTTGCTTATGCTTCTCCTTTCTTAAATTTCCCTGGAAAATTATTTTTATGGAAAATTCAAATTTATGAATAATGCTTGTAGAATGTAGTAGGTAACTGCTCTTCAAGAATCAAAGAAATAACCTGGTTTTTATAGGACTTATGAGCTAAACTGTGAGTACAGAATGCTCACTGAAATATTAGGCTAATAGATGATGTTTGTTTATGAAGCATTTTGAAGAAAGCAAAACTTGTCCAACCAAATAAGCATTGCCTTTTTAAAGTCTTCTATAGGGGAAGCTCTGCCACTATTTTTGATATTTTTTTAAATGACCTAAGACTACAGGACATTATTCTGATTATTCTCTTCACATGTTACTTTTTTCATCATGTTTCTTATAAAATTCTAAATCCTCTCTGGATCCACTTCTGATTCTTTTATTTAGAAGAGAAGTTTATTCTGAATATCAATGGAAATGAATATATATTTAGACAGTAGCATCAATATGTCACTGTGGTAAGCAGAATTTTAAGACAGTCCTCAAGTTTTCCATCCGTTTGTGTATACACCTTATATAATCCGCTTCCCTTGGGGGCAAGCAGAACCCGTAAATATGATGGTATAACATTTCTATGATTAGGTTCCTGTATTCCTTCAATAAGGTTACCAAAACAAAACACCACAGACCGATGATTAAACACAAACATTTATTTTCTCATAGTTCCAGAAGGTAGAAGTCAGATCAAGTTGTTGACAGGTTTGGCTTTTTTTCTGAGGCCTCTTTCCTGCCTTGCAGATGACTATCTTCCCTCAGTTTCTTCACGTGGTCATTTCTTTGTCTATGTGTGGTAGGGGTTTTAATCTATCATTTTTAAAAGAACATGGGGCATGTTGAATTAGAGTCGATCCACACGACCTCATTTTACCTTAATTATCTCTTTAAATTCTCTATCTCCAAATACAGTCACATTCTGAAGCATTTGGGGTTAGGAAATCAACATGGGAATTTTCAGGTAACACAGTTCAGCCTATAACAGTTACTAACCAGTTAATATGGGCTTGTCACAAAGTAGATTATCTAGATGAGTCCAGGCCTAGTGGCTCATGCTTGTAATCCCAGAACTTTGGAGGGCCAAGGTAGAAGGATCGCTTGTGGCCAGCAGGAGTTTGAGACCAGCCTGGGTAACATAGAAAGACCCCATTTAAAAAAAAAAAAAAAAGTATATTATCTAGATACATAATCTAGATAAGCCCTTAAAAGGGACTTGTTTGTTCCAGAAGTCAGAGAGGACAAAAGTATGAGAGAGCCTGGGGAAACTATGTGGCAGGTAACTACCTGGGAAATGTCTCTAGGACCTGAATACAGGCCCAGCCAACAGCCAGAAAGCAACAGGGGCCTAAACCACCAGCCAGCAAGCAACTGGCTTAAACCACCAGTACATATTTGCCTACTTTAGCCTCGAAATGCAGATACAGTCAACCAATACTTTTATTCCCGTCTTGTACAACCTGGAACAGAGATTCTAGTTAAAATGTGCCAGACTTCCAGTCCACAAAAACTGTGAGATCACAAATTTTTGTTTTAAGCCACCAAGTTTGTGGAAACTTGATACAGATCAATAAAAAATGAGCATAGCCACCATTGATATACTGCCATATAATGTATTTGTACATTGCTTTTGCAGTTCCAAGACTCTAGTGCAATGGCTGTGAATATGGGTTCTAAAGTAAGACTGTCTAGATTCAAATCCTGGCTCAATTTCTTTCAGCTTTGTGACACTGTGTATGTTACTCAACCCAACCTCTTGTGCCTCAGTTTTCACATATATAAATGGAGAATAAAGTCATATCCCATGGTGTTGTTGTAATTATTAAGGGCATTGATACATAAATACCAATCTGAAGAATATTGTCTGGCATTTTGTAAACACATTTTTTATATTACTGTATGTACTGTAATGTATAAAGGCTTTGTTAACATACCCACTAATGTATACCAGGATGGACAATTACAAATATTTATTGAAGTCTACTGTGTAAAAGACATGGTTTAAAGGTCTTTTGTTAATGAGCCCTTATTTTACTCGTAATTAAGAAAGAATATGGCTGTATTACATTTCATGGAAGATGATTTTAGAAACAAAACAGCAAAAATCAAGATAATTTTCAACAGTCATTTGAAAGCCAGGAAAATTTAACGTATTTCAATTATTTATTTTGTTTCATAAAAGATGTCAATAAATGCTAAGTTTTCATTTTATCATTTTTATCTGTCTCTCTAGAACTCTCTAGATAATCTGTAAATAAATACCTCAGGAGAAAAGAAAATCATAACAGTAATAAGCACTTTCTATTTGACAGGTACTCTGCTAAGCTACCTGCATACGTTATGTCATTTGCTCAATTAACATTCTCTGAAGTGATTATTATTGTTTTAACTTTTCATTTTAGAATAATTTTAGATTCACAAAATTCAAAAAACTAGTATTTTTTACCCAGATTACACAAATACTAACATTCACAATGTTAGCACAACAATATTCAAAATCAAGAAATTAACACTGATACAATATTATCATTTAATCTATAGGCCTCATTCAAATTTTTCTAATTGTTCCACATCTGTCCATTTTCATATCCAGAATCTTATCTAGGGTCATGCATTGCATATAGTTGTCATGTCTGCTTAGTGTTCACTTACTTGATATACCCTCATGATAAAATTCAGGTCATTGAGTTTTGGCAAAAATACTGCAGAAGTTTTGGCAAAAATACTACAGAAGTTTACTTCCTATATAAGAAAGTTCATGATGCTGAATTGTCCCATTGTTCAAGATGTTAACCTAATGTCCTTTGGGTTTTTTTGTTTGTTTTTCTTAAAAAGGATATTCTATTCTTTATAATTAATAAATATCTTTGGGGAATGCTTTGAGGATATCCAAATACCTTATTTCTGATCATGTTTTCATGCACTTCATTTTTCACCATTAATAATTTTTTTTTTTTTTTAAATTCAGACAGAGTTTCACTCGTCGCCCAGGCTGGAGTGCAGTTGCACAATCTTGGCTCTCTGAAACCTCCGCTCCGCGACTTCAAGTAATTCTCCTGCCTCAACCTCCCGAGTAGACTATTAATGATTCTTATAAGAAGCAGTTACTACTGTAGTGTTTATCAAATGTTCATTTGCTATTATTCTATTGTTATTACGCCTTCTCCATTCTCCTGTAAGGGAAGCTTTCCTCCACCACATTTGTTATTCAATTATTTCTTTACATTAATGTAAACTCATAATTATTCCACAGGTTATAAAGCACTGTCAGTAGTATTTGTGTACTTCCATTGCTTTATCTTTGGCCGTAGAAATCTCTTTCACGTTGGCTCCCATGTTGTGTTGACTTGCTCCTATCATTTTTTGAGCACTTATTCAGTTAGTGTAAAATGTTGCACATTCATTATATACTTTGTGTGTCTCTGCCTTGAAATTAGCCATTTCTTCCAAGAAACTTGGTTCCATTTATTGAAAAATGTAATTTAGAAAACAAGTTATGGACATTAAGTGTGCTCATTGGGACAGGGGTTTCATTGTTTCTAGGTTCTCTTAGAGATGTGAATATTATGTATATATGTGTGTGTATATGTGTTACACACACATAAATACGTGTATATATATAATGTGTATGTGTTTGCACACACTTCTATATCTATCTACTAATAAACAAATAAAATCATTATTTCATTTTGACACCTGCAATTCTAATCCAACTCTACACTATGCTAGCCTTTCCCTTTTTTCTTATACTTATCCTTTCCTTTTCTCTAATTTTACAGTTGCAGAGACTTAAGTCTGGGAGATTATCCAATGTCACAAGGCTGGTCAGTGATAAAGTCAGGATTCAAACCCAAACTTTTTTTTTTACTTCAGAGCCCAGGCTTTTAACCACCAGGCTTTGCTACAGCTCTAAGAGTAGAAGCAAAAACACTTCCCTGGCAACTCTGCCTCTAGATAATTTTGTTAAATTCAGTAAACGACTTCAGGATCTCAACTCAAAATTAGGTGGGCATTATTCACCTTCAAAAATCTACAGTTAGCAGTTACTTCTTAAAAATGTATATAAATCTAATACAGCCACAATGCAATTGTACTGAAAACACAGGACATAAAAGATATATGAATATTTTCCTTGACCTTGAACAACAACAAAAGTTTGCAGGAAATGGAACTAACCACTTGAAGGAGTTTCTAGTCTTAAATTTTAGCCCTTCATGATTCAAGCCTCTGTTTTGTTTTGTTTTGTTTTGTTTAATATTTCAGAAAATCATCTCCAGCCAAATACGAATAGTAAAAAGCTTCCAACAACATCCATATTCATCTAAGTCCCTTGCCCTTAAGAAGTGCATAAACAGTGTCACTTACACTTTTTCTCTTTATTTCAGTTTTTATTCTGGAAATTGTTCGAGGGTTTATAAATACTAAATAGTGCCCCTTCAAATATTTTGTAATGCTTTCAGAGATGTGATTTACCAATTCAAGGAATGTTTTGCCAACTGAATCTGATGATTTTGATTGAGAAGACATTTAGAATGCCATTTATTTACTCAAATGTATGTGTGTGTATGTTAAGCTTAATATATATGTCACAAGTCATAAATCATATATTACATACCTCATGTAATTGAGACAGCAACCCCAAGTGAATTCTAAGAAAAAATAATCTGTTTGAACAGCAGTAATTTCTCATGTTATTACTTTCTACCTGTAGTATGGTTCAATCTGATATTAGTGTCTTTTTCATTAGGAAAAAAGTTATTTTCTGGCTTTCAAAATTTGCGAGGTACTAATAAATAACAATTTTTCATTATTTAATCTATCAAATATGTAGTTTAAATAAAAAACAATTAAGGCCATTTTAAAATAGAGAAATGTAAAAGACTTACAAAGAGGTAGATTTACAACACTTTTCAAAATTAATACCTCACAATGCCTCATAAAGGCATTTCATAAAGAAATTTCAACTCAGAACCTTTCTACTTTAAAGGAAGGAGGTATGATTATATCTATTATAAATAGGAGTTATAGTATTTTGTCACAAATTGTTAAAATTGACACCAAAAATGATAGATATTTCCTCACAGATTTTGATTTTCTTACATTCAGCTGTAACCAATCCTTATGAAACTTGTAAAAGAGCTGCTCCCACCAGATAAGTAAACTTACCTTTTTTATATAATTAATATAATCCCTGTATTTGCTGGAGTACAAAATAGGATCACAGCTGACACAATATCCATGGTAAATAAATCTAAATCCATATCCCACTGACTGTGCTAAGCCCATTACTTCCTTCAACCATAAGTATATTAGAACCCCAGGAGTGCTTATCCAGCCCACATGAATTTGAATCTAGCTGATATTGCTTTGCTGAAAAGTGACCAGAAAGTTGGATCAACTGATTGAAATTCCCCTTCCCCAAAATGTTCCTGATGTTGCCTCTAGATGGTATTCTTGCTGAAATAAGAATTCGAGAAGTCTGCTGCAAATATGCAGTAACATATCAAACATGCCTCAAGAGCTGGAGACACAGGAGTTGGAAAGTAGGGCCTACTTACTTCAGTATCACTTCAATCATTGAGACTACTTGAATATTTTGAACCTGGAGATAACCAAGGCACAAGCTTATGTTCTTTGTTGGTGGAAATAAGAAAGAAAAGAGTAATCCCTCTTCCAGCATTGTCTGTTCAGTACATATCAGACAGCCCTTTTTCCTCAAGTTCACACTAAGTGACATAATAGATGAATATAGAAGCTTCCAGCCTGAGTTCTATATGCTGAGCACAGAACCAGCCCTCACCTCACTGCAGAAAGAGGATTCCAGTTGTTAATTAGCTCATAGTCCGTTCAGCACATGCTAGAGGGCCAGAAATCAAAATCTCTTTCTCAAGGCTGAAGGTTGCATCAACACTATGCATTTTCTTTGCTGCAAGCAACAAAAATAAAGACATTTGGAAGCATCACTCACATTCTGCTTCTTCCATCAAGTCAGTCATTGACTAACGTGCTCATCCTGACTCAACAGCACAGAATGAAGAGAAAGTTTTTTTCTCACATTGTACCTAAGACGGTTTCTGTTAGGGGAAAATCCCACATTGATACACACACCCACACAACTGAAGTTTTTTTAGCTTTGTATCCCAGTCATTAAGATTAGAGGGCTAAAATTAATGGACTCCAAATGGCCTCAGAGAAGGTTATCTCACTTCTAAGTCTCAGTTTCACTAACTGTAACTTCGGAATGACACTTGTGCTTTCTACTTTTCAAGGTTGTTTTGAGAACAAATAAAATCAGATAAGACAAAGAGCTTTAAAAATCCAGGTTGAGGCAGAGGGCTGGCAAGATAGCCAAACAGGAATAGCTCCAATCTGCAGCTCCCAGATAGACCAACACAAAAGGCAGGTGATTTCTGCATTTCCAATTGAGGTACCTGGTTCATCTCACTGACAGTGGTTAGACAGTGGGTGCAGCCAACGGAGGGTGAGCAAAAGCAGGGTAGGGCGTTGCCTTACCCAGGAAGAGCAAGGGGTCGGGGAACTCCCTCCCCTAGCCAGGGGACGCTTTGAAGGACTGTGCCACGTGGGAAGGTGCTATCTGCCCCAGATACTACACTTTTCCACAATCTTCACAACCTGCAGACCAGATTCCCTTGGGTGCTTACACAACCAGGGCCCTGGGTTTCAGGCACAAAACTGGGTTAATGTTTGGGCAGACACCGAGCTAACTGCAGGATTTTTTTTTTTCATACCCCAGTGGTGCCTGTAATGCTGGTGAGATAGAACCATTCACTCCCCTGGAAAGGCAGCTGAATCCAGGGAGTCGAATGTTCTTGTTCAGTGGATCCCAACTCCACGGAGCCCAGCAAGCTGAGATCAAATGGCTTGAAATTCTCGCTGCCAGCACAACAGTCTGAAGTCAACCTGGGACACTCAAGCTGGGTGGGGGTAGGGGTGTCCGCCATTACTAAAACTTGCCTAGGCTATTTTCCTTTCACAGTGTAAAGCCTCCAGGAAGTTTGAACTGGCTGCAGAACTCACCTCAGCATGGCAAAGCCACTGTAGCCAGACTGCCTCTCTAGATTCCTCCTCTCCGGGCAGGGCATCTCTGAAAGAAAGGCAGCAGCCCAGGCAGGGGCTTATAGATAAAACTCCCATCTCCCTGGGACAGAGCACCTGGGAGAAGGGGTGGTTGCAGGTACAGCTTCAGCAGACTTCAACATTCCTGACTGCTGGCTCAAAAGGGAGCAGTGGGTCTCCCAGCACAGCGCTTCAGCTTTACTAAGGGAAAGACTACCTTCTCAAGTGGGTCCCTGACCCCAATGCCTCCTGATGAGGTAACAACTCCTAGCAGGGGTCAACAGACACCTCATACAGGAGAGCTCCAGCTCGCATCTGGCAGGTGCCTTTCTGGGACGAAGCTTCCAGAGGAAGAAGCAGGCAGCAATCTTTGCTGTTCTGCAGCCTCCACTGGTGATACCCAGGCAAACAGGGTCTGGAGTGGACCTCCAGCAAACTCCAACAGACCTACAGAAGAGGAGCCTGACTGTTAGAGGTAAACTAACAAACAGAAAGCAATAGCAGAATCACCAACAAAAAGGACGCCCATGCAAGAACCCATTCAAAGGTCATTAACACCAAAGACCAAAGGTAAGGTAAAAAAAATCCATGAAGATGAAGAAAAACCAGCACAAAAAGGCCAAAAATTCCCAAAACCAGAATGCCTCTTCTCCTCCAAAAGAAGACAACTCCTCACCAGCAAGGGAACAAAACTGGATGGAGAATGAGTTTGACAAATTGACAGAAGTAGGCTTCAGAAGGTGGGTAATAACAAACTCCTCCAAACTAAAGCAGCATGTTCTACCCCAATGCAAGGAAGCTAATAGCCTTGATAAAAGGTTACAGGAACTTCTAACGATAATAACCAGTTTAGAACAGAACATAAATGGCCTGATGGAGCTGAAAAACACAGCATGAGAACTTCGTGAAGCATACACAATTATCAATAGCCAAATCAATGAAGTGGAGTAAAAAATATCAGAGATTGAAGATCCACTTAATACAATAAAGTGTGAAGGCAAGATTAGAGGGAAAAAAAGCATAAAAGGAAACAAAAAAGCCTCCAAGAAATATGGGAATATGTGAAAAGACCAAACCTATGTCTGATTGGTATACCAGAAAGTGACAGGGAGAATGGAACCAGCCTGGAAAACACACTTCAGGATATTATCCAGAACTTCCCCAACCTAGCAAGATAGGCCAATATTCGACTTCAGGAAATACAGAGAACACCACAAAGATACTCCTAGAGAAGAGCAACCCCAAGATATATAGTCATCAGATTCACCGAGGTCGAAATGAAAGACAAATGTTAAAGGCAGCCAGAGAGAAAGGTCGGGTTACCCACAAAAGGAAGCCCATTGGACTAACAGTGGATCTCTCTGCAGAAACCCTTTAAGCTGGAAAGGAAAAACTGGTACCAGCCACGGCAAAAACATACCAAAATGTAAAGACAATTGACACTATGAAGAAACTGCATCAACTAATGTGCAAAATAACCGGTTAGCATCATAATGACAGGATCAAATTCACACGCAACAGTATTAACTTTAAATGTAAATGGGATAAAAGCCCCAATTAAAAGATACACACTTTCTAATTGGATAGAGGCAAGATCCATAGGTGTGTTGTATTCAGCAGACCTATCTTATGTGCCAAGAGACACGGAGACTCAAAATAAAGGGATGGAGGAATATTTACCAAGCAAATGGAAAGCAAAAAAAAAAAAAAAAAAAAAAGCAGGGGTTGCAATCCTACTCTCTGATAAAACAGACTTTAAACCAGCAAAGATCATTAAAAAACAAAGAAGAGTGTTACATAATGGTAAATGAATCAATGCAACAAGAAAAGCAAACTATTCTAAATATACATGCACCCATTACAGGAGTGCCCAGATTCATATAGCAAGTTCTTAGAGACCTACAAAGAAACTTAGATTCCCACACAATAATAGTGGGAGACATTAACACCCACTGTCAATATTAGACAGATCAATGAGACGAAAAATTTACAAGGATATTCAGGACTTCAACTCAGCTCTGGACCAAGTAGACATAATAGATATCTACAGAACTCTTCACCCCAAATCAACAGAATATACATTATTCTCAGCAACACATTGTCCTTTTTGTAAAATTGACCACATAATTGAAAGTAAAACACTTCCTAGCAAATGCAAAAGAATGGAAATCATAACAAACAGTTTCTCAGACCACAGTGCAATCAAATTAGAATTCAGGATTAAGAAATTCACTCAAACGACACAACTACATGGAAACTGAACAACCTGCTCTTGAATGACTACTGGGTAAATAACAAAATTAAGGCAGAAATAAATAAGTTATTTGAAACTAATGAGAACAAAGAGACAACAAACCAGAATCTCTGAGACATAGCTAAAGCAGTGCTTAGAGGGAAATTTATAGCACTGAATGCCGAAATGAGAAAGTGGGAAAGATGTAAAATTGACACCCTAACATCACAATTAAAAGAACCAGAGAAGCAAGAGCAAACAAATTCAAAAGCTAGCAGAAGACAAGAAATAACTAAGATCAGAGCAGAACTGAAGGGGATACAGACATGAAAAATCCTTCAAAAACATCAATGAATCCAGGAGCTGGTTTTTTAAAAAGATCAACAAAATAGATAAACCACTAGCAAGACTAATAAAGAAGAAAAGAGAGAACAATCAAATAGATACAATAAAAAAATGGTAAAGGTGATATCACCACTAATCACACAGAAATACAAACTATCATCAGAGAATACTATAAACACCTCTATGCAATAAACTAGAAAATATAGAAGAAATGGCTATATTCCTGGACACATACACCCTCCCAAGATTAAACCAGGGAGAAATCTGATCCCTGAGTTGACCAATAACAAATTCTGAAATTGAGGCAGTAATTAATAGCCTACCAATCAAAAATAAGCCTAGGACCAGACAGATTCACAGCCAAATTCTATCAGAGGTACAAAGAAGAGCTGGTACCATTCTTTCTGAAACTATTCCAAATCATAGAAACAGAGAGACTCCTTCCCCCCTAATTCATTTTATGAGGGCAGCATCATCCTGATACCAAAACCTGGCAGAGACACAACAAAAAAAAGAAAGTTTCAGGCCAATATCCCTGATGAACAGCAATGCAAAAATCCTCAAGAAAATACTGGCAAACCAAATCCAGTAGCACATCAAAAAGCTTATCCACCATGATCAAGTTGGCTTCATCCCTGACATGCAAGGCTGGTTCAATATATGCAAATCAATAAATGTAATCCATCACATAAACAGAACCAATGGCAAAACCACATGATTATCTCAATAGTTGCAGAAAAGGCCTTCAATAAAATTCAACACTGCTTCATGCTACAAATACTTAATAGACTAGGTATTGATGGAATGTATCTCAAAATAATAAGAGCTATTTATGACAAACCCACAGCCAATATCACACTGAATGGGCAAAAGCTGGCACAAGACAAGGATGCCCTCTCTCACCATTCCTATTCAACATAGTATTGGAAGTTCTGGCCAGGGCAATCAGGCAAGAGAAAGAAATAAAGCATATTCAGATAGGAAGAGAGAAAGTCAAATTGTCTCTGTTTGCAGATGACATGATTGTATATTTAACTAACCCCATCATCTCAGCCCTAAATCTCCTTAAGCTGATAAGCAATTTCAGCAAAATCTCAGGATACCAAATCAATGTGCAAAAATGACAAGTATTCCTATACACCAATAATAGACAGAGAGCCAAATTATGATTGAACTCTCATTCACAATTGCTACAAAGAGAATAAAATACCTAGAAATACAACTTACAAGGGATGTGAAGGACCTCTTCAAAGAGAACTACAAACCACTGCTCAAGGAAATAAAAGAGGATACAAACAAATGGAAAAACATTTTCATGCTCATGGATAGGAAGAATCAATATTGTGAAAATGGCCATACTGCCCAAGGTAATTTATAAATTCAATCCTATTCCCATCAAGCTACCATTGACTTTCTTCACAGAATTAGAAAGAACCACTTTAAATTTTATATGAAACCAAAAAAAAAGCTCGCATTGCCAAGACAATCCTAAGCAAAAAGAATGAAGCTGGAGGCACCACACTACCTTACTTCAAACTATACTATAAGGCTACAGTAACCCAAACAGCATGGTACTGGTACCAAAGCAGATATATAGACCAATGGAACAAAACAGAGGCCTTAGAAATAATGCCACACATCTATAACCATCTGATCTTTGACAAACCTGACAAAAACAAGCAATAGGGAAAAGATCTCCTATTCAAAAAATGGTGTTGGGAAAACTAGCTAGCCATAAGCAGAAAACTGAAACTGGACCCCTTCCTTATACCTTATACAAAAATTAACTCAAGATGGATTAAAGACTTAAACATAAAACTTAAAACCATAAAAACCATAGAAGAAAACCTAGGAAATACCATTCAGGACATAGGCATGGGCAAAGACTTCATGACTAAAACACCAAAAGGAATGGTAACAAAAGTCAAAATTGACAAATGGGGTCGAATTAAACTAAACAGCTTCTGCATAGCAAAAGCAACTATCATCAGAGTGGACAAGCAACCTACAGAATGAGAGAAAATTTTTGCAATCTATTCATCTGACAAAGGGCTAATATCCAGAATCTACAAGGAACTTAAACAAATTTGCAAGAAAAAACAACCCCATCAAAAAGTGGATAAAGGATATGAACAGACACTTTTCAAAAGCAGACATTTATGCCACCAACAAACATATGAAAAAAAAGCGCATCATCACTGGTCATTAGAGAAATGCAAATCAAAACCTTAGAATGGCGATCATTAAAAAGCCAGGAAACAACAGATGCTGGAGAGGGTATGGAGAAATAGGAATGCTGTTACACGGTTGATATGAGTTTAAATTAGTTCAACCATTGTGGAAGACAGTGTGGCAATTCCTCAAGGATCTAGAAACAGAAATACCATTTGACCCAGGAATCCCTTAACTGGGCATATACCCAAAGGATTATAAATTGTTCGACTATAAAAGACACATGCACATGTATGTTTATTGCAGTACTATTCACAATAGTAAAGACTTGGAACCATCCCAAGTGCCCAGCAATGATAGACTGAATAAAGAAAATGTGGCACATATACACCATGAAATACTATGCAGACATAAAAATGAATGAGTTTGTGTCCTTTGCAGAGACATGGATGAAGCTGGAAATCTTTCTCAGCAAACTAACACAGGAGCAGAAAACCAAACACTGCATGTTCTCACTCATAACTGGGCATTGAACAATGAGAACACATGGACACATGGAAGAGAACACCACATACCAGGGCCTGTTGGAGGTGGGGGTGCTGAGGGAGGGATAGCATTAGGAGAACTACCTAATGTAGATGAGGTTTGATGGATGCAGCAAACCACCATGACACACATGTACTATGTAATAAAGCTGCACATTCTGCACATGTATCCCAGAACTTAAAGTATAATTTTTAAAATCTGCAAAATAACAACAAAAAAATTCAGGTTGAAACATTTACAGCATTTTACTGCCTTAAAATCCTTTTAATCTGATATGATGAATATTAATTTTTAAATTACCAAAGTTTCCACTTAAGTGGAAAATGGTGTTCACAGTCCTAGGGGTGACAAGTCTATCATTTTAAATGTCACCTAATAATTTTAAGTAACAAAAACCCATAAAGAAACCAGACTTATGATATATAAAAGTTATGGCACATGTTCTAATAAATATTAGTATTAAGCCTTGTACTTGTATCATCATGTTTATCTCTTTCTCAGTGTTGTTTTACACTTTTCTGCCTTATTTGTTATTTATTATTCTTCACTCCAAGTAATACCCAAGGAATTTCCTAGCCACAGAAAGATATTGATAAAAAGGCACCTGTTCACTGCAAGAATACAATTAACTTTAAATTAAATATACTGACTATATTCCTTCTTGTTTCATGTAATTCCAATGTATTTCAATTGAAATTAAAGATTCCACATGAAATTGGTCCCAAGAAAAACTACTATGTATTATTCCAGTCATAAATGTTAAATGTTTAAAATAAAGAATACCTAATGATGAATAAAGGTTAAAATTAGAGGTAACCTTCGGAAGACATGGGTGCAATCATATTTTAATAGAGATTGGGAGATGCACAGGTATTGGCTGGAATTGCCAGGCACGGGCAAGGTCAGCATGAAAACACTCACCAAAGCAGGTCCCAAAGCAGCAAACCTTGAGTCCTTAGGACCCACTGATGTCTAGGGGAGTTAAGATTATGAGCCTGTAGGCCACCAATTTCCTGTTTACCAAAAGTGAACATCGAAGATGTGACTGCGAACCTCACTCAGAAGAATTAGACAACCCAGGACAGAGATATGAAGCTAGAGAAACCTAGGGACTAGGTCTCTCTGGAACAAATTCCCAAAGTCTTCAGTATTTTTCAATAAGCCAGACCTCAGATTACAAACCAGACATGATCTCCTAGTTAGAGCAAGAAGAAAAACTATGGGGAGAAACAAGAAATTAATCTGGGTTCTAGAAATTATTTATCAGTATTTCTCCCCATGAAAGAAAATAAATAAATGACTGCTAATAATTTATTTTTAATGGGGTCTGTGGAAAGGAAGAATTTAAGGAAAAGAATGATGTCATTTCCCATGGCAATTACCCAGATTTTGCAATTAGTGTTGAAAGGAGAGAGCCATCTTCAAAGCAGAGCAATTTTTATGAAGCCCTTTTACTGAGTGAAAAAGCCAGATTGACAAGAGATTAACCCTTGTCATTGTCATGCACAGTAACCCAAGGGTTGTAGGGATCAGTCAGAGAGGCACCAGGAATTCGAGGGAAAGATGTTTGAAGGAAGTGGCATTTACCCAAATGAAAGCATTATCTCACAATGAAATCTATGGAAAAGAGGAATTTAAGAAAAAGAATGATGTGATTTCCTGCCTTCCTGTACCCCATATACAGCAGACATTGGAGACTCACAGGGGTGTGAGAGTGGGGTGGTGGGGGTGAGGAATGGGAAATTTTTTAATGGCTATAATGTGCATTATTTGAGTAATGATTATACTACAAGCCCAGAATTCACCACTATGCAAGAGGTATAGACCTATTATTTTGTAACTGACAAGAGATACTCACTTTACCGGAATCATATTTCAATATACTGATTAATCTTTGAGAAATCTTAATTTTTTAAATAAGTTTAAAGGAAAATCAATCAGATATTTTCCACCTGACCATGATAAGATAATTAATTTGCGTTCCAGAAATTATTTACCCCAGTGAAAAAAAATAAATAGGTGCTTATAATTTATTATGGAGTACCGTGAAGTCCTAAAATATACTTAATACAAAAGTGGGAAAAAAAAAAAACCCTAAAGAACAAAAGTTGGTTTTATGAACAACACTTTCTAGAAATGGCTGTTTTTCAAAAAAGAAATAAACTTCTAACCAATCCTTGTGCTATCAAGTTAAGTGTTATTTCCTTGATCTCAGGGATGTTTCAAAGAAATATTCATCAAAAAAATAACAAAAGCAGAGATGAAACAGAATAGATAATCTGAAACAAAGCTAATAAAAGAAGGAAAATTGAAATTGTAAGACAGAGCAAGAAGAATCAAACAATTGGAAATTGACAATTGAGATATGAACACTGGAAAAGGAAGGTAAGTTAACATATTTTCTGACATGGTACAAAGGGCAACATTCAGAACAGAAGCAGGCAGTATTTTAATCAATCATTTGAAGATGAGCTTATAAACAAGAAAACCAAGATCAAAAGAAACCCAAAAAGGTACTAACAAAATTTATGCAAAACTGGCTTTCAATATGCACTTAAAACTCTACTTTCTTCAATTCTGATAGGATTTTTAAAGTACATATTTCTTCCAATACTGCATTTTTAAGTACATATTTTCCCGATACAAAACACCTGGAATAAGAGCTGTACCTAGTCGGTACCCAATAAATATTTGATTAAAGTATGAATTTAGATGATCATTATATTTTACACATATATTCATTCAAGCAACAACGCCTGTTTCTCTAACATCATTCTACTCATGCTGCCACAGTCTGAATAATTATGCTCTTCGCATATGTATCAGCTCCAAAAAGGGTTGGTGTGTAGACTAGAAGAAGCACCACTTCATAATGTCTTTGATAAATTACTTAAAGTATGCCTAAATCACCACAGTATTATGGTATTGATAAAAAGGTTATTTATTTTACTCTGTAGTTTGTAGAATATAACCTAATTACAGAAGCCTAAAAATCTTGAACAGTCATTATTCTTTATACAAGGAGATACTGCTGCTCAGTAGATGCTGCATAAACAAGCCAAATAAGGTGCCTGAGGAGTTCTATCGTTGGCTTTCTGTGTAATCCCAGGTGACTTACTTAACCTATCTCTGTTCCTCATTTGCTGATCAGCAAAATGGAGATTAATTAGGCTTTCCTAATTTGAGGTTCTTTTGATATAGATGATGACCAAATACTTTTTCAAGATGAAGTCAGAATGCAATGCTGTAGTTTTTTAATTCCCAATTTCATCTTAATTTAAATTAGGTCTAGTTCGTCATATGCAAAGATGGGCATGAATTTCAAATGACTTTTAATGATTGAGTTGTGGGAAAACATGAACATTTGTGAAAAACAGCCCTTTTTTCACATGATGACAGAGTATGACAGGGACACCAACTATATGTGTATAAAATTCCTAGAAATATTTTAGTAATAAGCAAAGACTTCTGTTTTGTAACTTAACAATGCCTACAGAATGACGTTACTACAGAATTAAGCTTTGTGTCCATGGCAATATCAGGGGTTCCTAGCCCTGATCCTTGATCACAGACTTGCTTTACTATGTGACTAAAGACAAGAAAGGAAATAAACCCCAATTTTCTTAACTGTATACATTAGATTTAATGGATAGTTCCCATGACATATACTTCTAGTCCATAAGACAATAAGGAGCTTGTATGAGTTAAAGGCAGAAGAGATGTCAAAGGCTTGGTTCATAGACAACGTAAAGTATCAATTATATTTACATTCCACTGGGTTGCTCAGATTATCTTCTGGCCCAACTTGTAAGAGACTCCTGGGGAGAAATGGTGGGAGGAAGAAATACGTCAAAGATCTGTGTCTTCAAAGTTTCTCCAAAATGAGAGAGAAGAAAAAACACATGGAAATGAAATACAGGTTAAGAAAATAAATGAAGCATGGTGTTTGTTGAGGTGGAGCAAAAGAGTAATTAAGCCAATTTCATAAGCAACAAATCCTTACATCTGTCCTAATCTGGAAACCAACATAATGATGAAAGAGTCACATGAAGAACAAATTCTGAAGTGAGCACAGTGACCAGAGAATGAGAGGATTAGGTTTTGAGTGGCAGAGGAAAAGATAAAAATATAAGGTGGAAAAAATTGATAGTCATACTTGCTTGCAAGTACACTTTAACATTTGAGTTACTCCCTTGAACTAGTAAGAAAAAACTGAAGTCTGATATTTTCAGTTATTTTTGCTTATGGCAGCTAAATCACAGAGATGAAATTCTACCATGATTATTATGACCCTATTATATGGAATAGCCAGAGAACAAGAAAGAAAGGCATTAAGGACAAACCATTCTCTTATTTTGAGGTTTTGCCCAGAATGATTTCTTAACTTACTAGGTGGTATATAAAAATTATTATTTGGGGCTGAGGCTCCATGGCTTAAAATAGGTTTTATCGTAATGACCAAATAAATCTAAAATACTTTTTTTTTTTTTAAGGCAGGGAATACGGCATCTGCCTTGACTGCTGAATCTGAGAATAAAATGAACTTACCCAATTTTGAGTTCTCACAAGTCTATTTGGTTATACCTCCTAGTTCTTCAAACTAATTATCATGAATCATAAAACCAAACTTTTATCATGCCTGATGATTTAACATGCTTTATGATTAATTTTTCTATTTAGGCAATTGCCTCATCCTTTGAGAAAGAACAATTTAGTGTAAGCGACAGAGGCTTTTCTCACGTGGCTCTTTTTAATATCTGTGCCTGGATGACTCTTACATTTCTTATCATTTCCACTACAGCAGTCAAATATCTGTGGAAATCTGGTTTTTAAATAAATTTAACAGGGACAGAGTTTAGAAAATAAATCAGTTTGACAAATGCACCTTTATTGGATTTTATGACCATATCCATAACTCTTCAGGAAACGCTTCTCGAGAGATAGAAGAAATAAGCAGGGAATAAATATACCATTAAAATTCAAATGCTGGATACTGAGTGAATATAAAACATCTAAGGGCTTGTACGAGTTGTGGAAAAGAGCAATAGAAATGAAAAAGATGAGGAAAGTCCTTGGAGCCTGTTATTAACAATAAGACAATTCAACAAGAGAATAACAAAGTAGGGATATACAAGTTTAGGAAGAGATTCTCCTTTAAGATGTCAAGTTTAAATTAAATAAAACAAGCAACCGCTGCCTTGTATCCTCAGGTTCAACACTGATGGTGAATGGTATTCAAAGAACTGATAGCATTTATAGTCAGTGTAGTTAAGAGTCTAAGCTACCTCAGGATCAGATGGAAAAACAATGAATATAAATGTTAGGACTCTCTACAGGGATAACCCAGGTCCCAGGCTGAGGAGAACCTCTATGTTATTTTCACCCTAATAATCAAAAATGGCAGTATTGTTTTCCAAGTGGAATGAAAACATTTGTTTTTAGTCACAGACTTGACTTATCCTTGAAGTAAAGCAAGAAAAGAAGAAAATTATTCTTTTATACTATGAAGGAAAGAGTTGGTTGCTGAATTTCTAAGGATCCCATGAAGATTTGCACATGAGCTAGATTCCCTTGCTTCCCGAAATTTTCCCTGTAGCTGTTCACTTTGAACTATGTTTTGCATAACCACTCTAGATTTTCTTATGCTCACATGAGACTGTGCCATTAATTTAGACTATGTTAAGTCAGGCAATGTGAAGAATTTGTAACTGGAATTTTTAAAACCTCTCTGCTCAATCTATTTCTTGATTTTATCAAACTGTTGTTTCCCTTTGTAAAAGTTGGTTTATACTGTTTTAAGCTCCTAATTATGTTTCTATTTTGGACCCTTTCAGAATGGACACATCAGACAAATCTGAAGTGCTAAATGTGTATTCGTTATAAAAGAAGCTCATTGGTTTTTTCTTTTCTTTGGTCATTTCAATCGGTAAATAATTCCACAATACTTTAAAAATATATTTACCTCTCAGTTATATCAGCAATATTGAAAACCTATAAACTAATTTCTTTGGGGTTGAAATTTTTTATGCCCACCCAAGCATAGGGAAATATATACAACATGGGGCTATGGTGTGGATGTTTGTCCCCTCCAAATTTCATGTTGAAATTTGATCCCCAATATTTGAAGGAGGACCTAGTGAGAGATGTTTGGACTATGGGGACAGATCCCTCATGAGTAGATTAATGCCCTCCCTTGGAGGTGAATGAGTTCTCATTCTATTAGTTTCTGAGAGAACTCATTGCTAAAAAGATCCTGGCACCTCCCCTGTCTCTCTGGCTTCTTCTCTCCCCACGTGATCTCTGCAGACCCTGCTCCATCTCACCTTCTGGCATAAGTGGAGGCAGCCTGAGGCTTTCATCAGTTGCAGATGCCCAATCTTGAACTTTCCAGTCATCACAATTGTGAGCCAAACCTTTTTTCTTTATAAATTACCCAACTTCAGGTATTTCTTTACAGCTACACAAAACGAACTAAAACACATAGCGAGAGAAAAACTAGCCAAATTTGCATACAAATGAAGGTTAACCTGTATGTCAGTAATTTTCTTGTGGAAAAGAAGAAAGACAACTGTTCTATGTCTCCTTCATCTTTCAGTGCTCTTACTTCATAACAGCAAGTGTGCCCTTCCAGAAGTAGGACTTCCTTTCATAGCTATCATCACAGTCTAAATTCTGATCAATTTTGTCTGTACCGTTCTCTTGCTCCTAGCGACAGTGGTCCTCTCTGACAGCCTTGGTGCTGCTAGATAACTTAGCACTTTTTACTTCTCCAAGAGTGTTTTCTTTTGCAAGCAAAAGAAAAATAACTGAATTTTAATGGAAAAGATCCTGCATTTCAGTGAGTTCTAAAATTATCCTTGCTAGGATTTGTAGTGTTGCTTTCATAGAACCCTTTATTAATCTCAAGCACAAGTTACTAAGATCTCCACAACAGTGATTCCTTAAGCACATGGTTCTATATTTTTTATTCTAACAGGAGAATAATTTTTCTTGCTAATGTAGCTTTCTCTAATTGTAAATAACCATATGCAGTGTACAAGTTCCCCTGCTGTTTTGAGCTCCTTACCCTAGCATGATTTTCTTCTACTTGCAGGAAACTGATACTTATTTGTATAAAAAGAACTCTGCAATGAAAAAGTAGTACTCAATCTTTTAAATTTAGTTCCCAAAGTTGCAGAAAGCAAGCCAGTTTTCTCAGAGCTAATTTACCAAAAGTCAATTCATCTAATACTTACTTTACCAAATACCCAGCTTCTGAAATAAACTCTCCTCTTGATCTTCTCTCCCAGATGAAGGACCTCCTTTCTCTGCCCCACCTTCCACCAAATTTTGCTGTGGTTCCATAATAGAAGCAGATGCAACAAACTTTAAAATGTTATTAGTAAGACAAAATGAGAGCCAGATAACGAAACCTTAGGAAGATCTTCAAAAGTTTGAAAACTAAACAATCCAATATAAATTACTCAAAATTTCATAAATGGTTAAAGAAACATGCAAACTTAGCTAATAACTCATTCAGAAATTCTCTAATTGATAAACTTGATTTTGGTGGATTCTGGTTTGTTTTTTTTTTTTTTTCAACTTTTATTGTAGTAAGGGGGCACACATGCAGATTTGTTACGTGGTTGTATTGCATGTCACTGAAGTTTGCTGTACAAATGATCCCATCTCCCAGGTAGTAAGCACAGCATCCAATAGGCAGTTTTTTTAACCTCTGTATCCCTTCCATCCTCCCCACTCTAGCAGTCCCCAGTGCTCATTGTCTGTTGTTCCTATCTTTATATACATGTGTATTCAATGTTTAGCTCCCACTGGGAAGTGAGATCATGCAATATTTGCTTTCTTGTTCCTGCGTTTATTTGCTCAGGATAATGGCCTCCAACTGCATCCATGTTGCTGCAAGGAACATGATTTTATTCTTTTTATGGCTACATATTATTGCACAGTGTATATGTACCACATTTTTTAATCCAGTCCACCACTGATGGACATCAACGTTGATTCCATGTCTTTGCTACTGTGAATAGTGTTGCAATGAACATGTGAGTGCATGTGTCTTTTTGGTAGAACAATTTATTTTCCTTTGGGTATACACCCAATAATGGGATTGCTGGGTTGAATGGTGTTCTAAGTTCTTTGAGAAATCACCAAACTGCTTTCCTCAGTGGCTGAACTAATTTACATTCCCACAAACTGTATATAAGTGTTCTCTCTTCTCTGCAACCTCACTGATATCTGTTACTTTTGTCTTTTTAATAGTAGCTATTCTGACTGGTGTGAGATAGTATTTCATTGTGGTTTTGATTTGCATTTCTTTAATGATTAGTCATATAAGATTTTTTCATATGTCTGCTGACCATATGGATGTCTTCTTTTGAGAAGTGTCTCTTCATGGATTCGAATTTGGCAAAGCGATTTACATTTGAGGCTTCAAGGTATTGGTCAGGCACAGCTCAGGATTTGGGGGATACCGCCGTGCTATCAATAAAGTCATAGAAATGTGTCAAGGTGAGAACAGGGTACTTGCCCTTTCTCTATACATAGGAGAACACACAAGCCCTTTCCCCTACTGTATGAAGACTAAGTTGAACCAGAATATTGATTTAATATGCATTGCTTGCTCTGCTTTTCTAGTATATAAACAATGCAATTTACTTAGCCTCTAGGACAAGGCTCCTTTGAGTTCAAGCAGAATCAGTTGGAAGCCCCCTCGCTCAGTTGAGAGGCAGAGACCCTAACAGCCAATTGCATAACTAATTTCCATAGCCTGATCTCTGTAGTTAGTTTATTTTAACTACTCCTCACCCTGGGCTTTTTCCCTTTCCCGGCTCTTCTCTGACTTCTCTAGTATCTAAATCTTAATTCGTTATACCTCCAAATTATCTAGTCCATTGTAGCTACAGATCTTACCAACCAGTGGCCCTCAGTGGCCCTTAGCACACCAAGGATACTTCATACTGAGCTCCTATGCTGTATTAATCCATATATTTTTGGCAGTTGGGATAACATAGTTATTATCTATAAAAGTTACTGCAAGAGGGAATTAACATTCAAGGAGGTTCATCTGAACTCTTGTGAAAAACAATAATTGCTACTATTGAGTAACTACTATGACCTAGTAGATACGGAAAGGAGAGTCCTCATCTTGGGAAGAAAACAAGGAGGGATTTATGACAAATATGCTCCTGAAGTCTTAAGCAATGCTTTACAGAAGCATAATTAACCTGAAGATTATGGTTGAAAGCTGTTAACTAGAGAGAGAGAATTAGTCTAGTCTACAGTGCTATTAAACTTTATCAAGAAAGACAAAAAATTGAGCCTCGTAAAAATTAGTCTTTGTTTATTTATGTTTGGAGAAGAAGATGGGCCACAGGAACAGAGAGAAAGAAGCAATGAATATCAAACAGGCACTGTTAGACTCAGCTTTGGGCAAAGGCTGTGGCTAGAGTTGGTACAGTTCAAATTTTATTCATTTGTATGTTATTTTGAACTTGAGGAATTACTATAATTTTATCAACCACCAGACATATCCATTGCAGAAAGAGAAATGCTCAGACCACAATAGCCTACATTATGACCAAGGCAGGGGACAGGAAGATGGTCCACTTCACTCCAAAAAATAAGTCTCTGTTGTGAGATCTTGGGTAATATTAGGGCCTAATATGATTGGTTCCAGCATTTGGTTAGGGGTGGACAGACATGATTCCCCTACTCCTGGGACAAGTATGTCTATTTGGAACCAGGTACAGGGAATTAAAAAACTTCCTAGAGAGATCAAGGCCAGGCTATCTTTAGTCCAACCAAAAATAAATTAGCAAAATGAGCCCTATAATGTCAGGGCTTTGATTATCTCATTTGAGTTCCAGGGCCATCTAATGGAGATTCTTTGTACTGTCTTCCTCAGCATTAAAGGGGAATATATTTAAGGCAAAGTTTCAAGAATCTTTTTTCATCAAAAATATTATTTGCTTGTGTTACCAGCATCAATCTCCAGCTAATGCACAATTTCCCACTACTAGGCTAATGTGAACCTGCTGCCAGAAGACACTTTCATTTCACTTTCTTAAGGCTCATGTAATGCCGGTGGCTCTGATGGTGATAGCTTGTCTGTTCTGACACTAAGAAAATGTCTTTCAATTCCTTTGTTGCTGCAGATGAGTAAAAGGTACTTAGCACACACAATGTGGAGCACAATGACCCAGAGACACAAAGCAGCTATTTGATTTCCATCTACATCAGGAGCTGGAAATCTCAGAGACAAGAGCACATTAAAAACATTATTTTCCGATCACTTTCTAAGACTCTCATGAAATGGGCTTCACTTGGTGTTTCCAATTTTTTCCTGATTGTTTAAATGACCCATAACTTGAAGATTGCCACATTCTTCCCCAAAAGGTAATCTGGAAATGCAAGGAGACTCAGTGAATGTTGAGTTGCTACACAATTTCAGATCTCAAGGTTTCTGTTTCAGGTCATTAGTGAGTGAAAGCAGTCCTATCCTAACCTGTGCAATAGAAGCAGAAAATATTGTATGTTTGCATTGTGTCTTCTCTCTTCAAAACTGTTATTTAAGTAGTATCAAAATACTATGCAGACATTTTCACTCTTATTTCACATATCTTAGACACAGGTTTCTCCTTAGGGCATGCTTTTGAGTTCAAGCTCGATGATATCTAATAAACTACACAAATGTTACTTGAGTAAGATACCAATAGAATCCACAACTATCAAATCAGTCTTACAATGTTACATCACCAGAAAATCTTCATCTAAATAGCCACAGTAACCTTACAAAATCCCTAAGAGAGCAGACAAAGGTGTAGGAAAGGTCCAGATAAATGGACATGTCATCAGACAGGTACAGAATATAAGTGTGGAAGTGTTCACAAATGCAGGAAGAAGGACAGATGAAGAAAGTGGGTTAAAGGGGATGGGGAAATATTTAGATGAGGGAATAAGTGAATGACTTTCAATGAAAAGGAAAATAGTTCCTTATTATAGATATGATAAAACAATCACCTTCTACAAATTCATTCCACCTACAGCCTTTCTCCCTTAGCCTATAAACATGCTTTTCCCATCTTAAAAGCAAAAAATTAACAAAACAAAACCACATACCTCAACTGTGAGGTTTCTTCTAGTTAATGTCCTCTGTCTTCTTCGCACGTCTTAAGCTTCTTGAGAAACATTCATCTACATTTATATGTCTACCCCTTTTCCTGCTTGATTTACTCTCTTTCATCCTGAAGGTCAATTCAAACTTCAAGGCTTCTATATGACCTTCCTCAGGCTCCCTGCAGAGTGATTTGCCACTGTCATCGATAACACAGAGTACATTTTACATTGCACTAATCAAAATACCTTGGGTTCTAACTTCTTCTTTGTAAGTCTATTGCCTCCTAAACTGTGAACTGTTTGGAAGCTGTGACTATTCATCATTATGTCTATCACACAATGCATAGATGAAGCATTTGAGACTGCTGGAGGACAGAGAGAGATGCAAACAAGCATTAACACAATATGCTACAAGAGACAAATGCACTATTCCCACATATTACGTTGGTAATGCTTTTGTAACAGATACAGAGGGGCATGATTAAAAGTGGCCCACTCTTCTCAGGAGGGTCAGGTTTATGCTCCTAGAACTCGTATTGAAGGAGAATAGTTCACCTGTTTTAAAACAAACAAACATGCAAACGCTTTCAAAGAAAAGAAAAATCAAGAGTGGCAAAATAGAAACATGAGACAATTAGAAGTCTTTTAAGTCATTGTGGTGGCTGAAGCATAGGTTGAGAGAAGAGAGGAGCAGGAGCCAGGTCTATAAAAAGATACCAGGACCTACTAGGTTTCTGACAGTCTCGTGGGGCTGACAAGGAGTATGACTTCATCCAAGAGGCAGTGAGAATTACTGAAAGATTAAAGCAGGATAAAGACATGTGCCAGGTTTTGGGTGTTAGGAAGATCATTTTGGCAGCAATGTGGAAAATGAAGTGAAGAAGAGCAGGACTACAGAGAGATGAGTAGAATATTTTTGTCTCTTGAGGGTTTAAGCTAAACAGTAGAGCTTGGAATAATAAGATTGATTACAGATACTGAGAAGTTCCTAAAGTCAGTCATCATTCTAAGTCTGTTTATTATTTACCTTAATTATCAGAATAACTCACTGAAGCAGGTGATATTATTGTTTTCATTTTAAACCAGGAAGGTAAGAAACTTGGAGAGCTCTAAGTAAATTGTTAAACCAGAACTCTAACCCAAGAAAGTTAATAAATCCAAAGCCTAAATTAGTTTAAGAATATCAGAGGAAATACTAATAGAAGCCACACGTCTTAATAACTGATTTTATTAGAGGTAATTTTAATAATTTCTGTTCTACAAGTTTTCAGAAGAGAGTCTTTCCTGTGAATTTCACAACAAAATGTACCAATTCACAACTCTACAGTTCACTTACCACCTCTTTAACATCTAGAGAGACAAGATGTAAAATTAGGACTCATTTGTCCACTATATATGCTATAAACACAGCAAAGTAAAAACAAAATGCACAGAACATATGGAATGATGGTTGACCCTGCCTAACCATCTAGAGCCTTTGTATGTCCTTCTCCCTCCTTCCAGGAGCCAGTGCACAAATGCAAGGAGTACTGCTCAAAGAGCCAGTGCATTTCCAAAAGATATAATTTAAATGAATTTTAACAAAAACAGTATTTACACAATGCATTATATTCCTATCTCTACTTTTTACATACAGCAGGCACTCCAGAACATTCAGAAAGATTATCTATTTCTTTTAAAATACTAAAAATGTTCAAATATGTGTGTGTATATATATATACACACACATATATATATAGTAGCAAGGAATAAAATGCACACATGGGAAATGCTAATAATAAGAACACATCTTCTAAATATGACTAGCTTAGCACAGAACACCCTTCCACCACAGGGTCTTGTGCTCCATCACCTCGAAACACTGAATCAATGTGTGTTATTCTTGGTGATGCATCTGGGGAAGTCTAGCAATTCCATTTCCAGAAGACATCTCTTTTCCACAATTTATTATTAATTAATTAATTTTTAAATTTACTTTTTACAAAAGGGCATTTGCAAAATATCTACTGTATGTAAGCAACTTCTTTATATCTACAAGGTGTAGATGTCACAAAAATACATTTTCTTTTTTTTATTATTATTATACTTTAAGTTCTAGGGTACATGTGCACAACGTGCAGGTTTGTTACATATGTATACTTGTGCCATGTTGGTGTGCTGCACCCATTAACTCGTCATTTACATTAGGTATATCTCCTAATGCTATCCCTCCGCCCTCCCCCCTCCCCATAATAGGCCCCGGTGTGTGATGTTCCCCTTCCTGTGTCCAAGTGATCTCATTGTTCAATTCCCATCTATGAGCGAGAACATGTGGTGTTTGGTTTTCTGTTCTTGCGATAGTTTGCTGAGAATGATGGTTTCCAGCTGCATCCATGTTCCTACAAAGGACACGAACTCATCCTTTTTTATGGTGTATATGTGCCGCATTTTCTTAATCCAGTCTGTCACTGATGGACATTTGGGTTGATTCCAAGTCTTTGCTATTGTGAATAATGCCACAATAAACATACGTGTGCATGTGTCTTTATAGCAGCATGATTTATAATCCTTTGGGTATGTACCCAGTAATGGGATGGCTGGGTCAAATGGTATTTCTAGTTCTGGATCCTTGAGGAATCGCCACACTGTTTTCCACAATGGTTGAACTAGTTTACAGTCCCACCAACAGTGTAAAAGTGTTCCTATTTCTCCACATCCTCTCCAGCACCTGTTGTTTCCTGACTTTTTAATGATCACCATTCTAACTGGTGTGAGATGGTATCTCATTGTGCTTTTGATTTGCATTTCTCTGATGGCCAGTGATGATGAGCATTTTTTTCATGTGTCTGTTGGCTGTATGAACGTCTTCTTTTGAGAAATGTCTATTCATATCCTTTGCCCACTTTTTGATGGGGTTGTTTGTTTTTTTCTTGTAAATTTGAGTTCTTTGTAGGTTCTGGATATTAGCCCTTTGTCAGATGAGTAGATTGCAAAAATTTTCTCCCATTCTGTAGGTTGCCTGTTCACTCTGATGGTAGTTTCTTTTGCTGTGCAGAAGCTCTTTAGTTTAATTGATCCCATTTGTCAATTTTGGCTTTTGTTGCCATTGCTTTTGATGCTTTAGACATGAAGTCCTTGCCCATGCCTATGTCCTGAATGGTATTACCTAGGTTTTCTTCTAGGGTTTTTATGGTTTTAGGTCTAACATTTAAGTCTCTAATCCATCTTGAATTAATTTTCACATAAGGAGTAAGGAAAGGATCCAGTTTCAGCTTTCTACTTATGGCTAGCCAATTTTCCCAGTACCATTTATTAAATAGGGAATCCTTTCCCCATTTCTTGTTTTTGTCAGGTTTGTCAAAGATCAGATGGCTGTAGATGTGTGGTATTGTTTCTGAGGACTCTGTTCTGTTCCATTGGTCTATATCTCTGTTTTGGTACCAGTACCATGCTGTTTTGGTTACTGTAGCCTTGTAGTATAGTTTGAAATCAGGTAGCGTGATGCCTCTAGCTTTGTTCTTTTGGCTTAGGATTGTCTTGGCCATGCAGGGTCTTTTTTGGTTCCATAAGAACTTTAAAGCAGTTTTTTCCAATTCTGTGAAGAAAGTCATTGGTAGCTTAATGGGGATGGCATTGAATCTATAAATTACCTTGGGCAGTATGGCCATTTTCACGATATTGATTCTTCCTATCCATGAGCATGGTATGTTCTTCCATTGGTTTGTGTCCTCTTTTATTTCACTGAGCAGTGATTTGTAGAAAAATACATTTTCTTTTTAAAAGGCTGGAAAGGAAGTTGAAAGTTACTTTTGCATAGTATGTACACAGGTCAGAAAGTCTTTCCAAAGGCTGGTGGGCACTTGCTGAGGGCCGTATGTGGTACTTTGCCATTTCTTGCAATGTCAAGGTCCAGTGGAACCAAAACACTGCGTATTGACCCAGTGACCTTCATTGCTCCATCCACCCTCTGGTCCTGGTGAGGTCTTTGTCCCTCAAAGTGGTATCTCGGCCAGGTGGAACACAGCGGTGGCCAGCACCTCACACCTTCACAGGCATTTTCAAGGCCGCCATTCATCTCTCCTGCCATGCCAGGGCCAGGAGTATTCAGTATTCCAGTGGGAGATGGAGCCAGTGCTTCCTGGGCTGTTGGAAGCCACCCCGGTCACCATCAGGTCACCAGGAGGGGTCGCTGCTGCCTGGGATTCTGGCTGCTGCCACCTTGGTAAGTCCCGGGGAAATCGGCCCACTCTGCTTTTCACTGCTCTCCCAGCGGGAATTAGACCTAGGTGGGTTGGTTTTTTGTCATTTTCTTTTTTTTTTTTTTTTTTTTTTTTTTGAGACGGAGTCTTCTCTCTGTGGTCCAGGCTGGAGTGCAGTGGTGCGATCTCGGCTCACTGCAATCTCTGCCTCCCAGGTTTAAGCGATTCTCCTGCTTCAGCCTCCCGAGTAGCTAGGATTACAGGCTCCCGCCACAACCCCTGCCTAATTTTTGTATTTTTAATAGAGACAAGGTTTCACCACGTTGGCCAGGCTGGTTTCGACCTCCAGTGATCTGCCCACCTCAGCCTCCCAAAGTGCTGGGGTTACAGGCCTGAACCACTGCGCCAGGTCCAGGCCTAGGTATTTTCAAATCACTGACTGAATGGTTCTGGCAATGGTGCTATGCGTAGGAATGCTGATGCTGCCCTATTAGGTGAGCAGGTATAGCAGACTAGAAGAACTGGCTTCCAACTCCTCCACATAGAAGGGAACAAAGGGATTCTGTGGCGTCCATCAGCGGATGCATCATAATCATTGATTTCAAGCAGACTTGAGTTTCATTCTCTACATCCCCTGATTCTAGGTGTGGAACCTGGAAAAGTTGCTTAACCTTTGTTTCCTTGAGTTTCTCACATTCAGTGACTATAGTAAGAACGGTTCAAAGAAAAACTGAGGCACATTACCATTTCTAAGAGTATATTTGAGCAGAGTGACGCACAAACTGAGCTACTCCAAACTGGAATGGTTCAGGGCTCCACCGAGGGTACCAGGAGAAGTTTTTACAGGATGAATGGGAAGCAAGACAAAGAAGACACTGGATTGGTTACAGTGGAGCAGTAGCTTTATTTGGATCATTCCAGTGGAAAGTCCCTAGTTAGAGGTTCATTGGTGGTTTCTGATTGGTTAAGACCCTTTGCACTGAGTTGGGTTTCTGTTTGCTTAGGTAGGAACCCAAGGTATTTGAGCCACCTCAGTCTAATGGCCTCCCAATTAACTATTTTAACAGAAATATGAATGTGCATGTAAAACTAAATAGCTCATTACTTCTAACACACAAGGAATACTCAAAAATCTTAAATATTATTGACTCTTTTTTAAAAAATTGGGAGGGGTACAGGAGAGAGAAAAAGAAAAAAAAAAGTCCGTTAAAGAATGTTGCTATTCTTCTAACCAAATGCATTATAATTCAGATTTCTTATGTTGGGATGCAAATCCTCTAATTCTTCAGCCTGTTAGCAGAAATCATTTAGGTAACATAATTGTAGTTTCGTATTGACTTTTGAGTGCCAGCAACTACACATCTACATAAAGAAATTCACTTACTTTAAAACTTTCCATTTCCAGAGAAAGATCAAATTCACAAAGTCAACAGGATTTAAGACTCTAGCGCCCAATGATTCTTACTGCATCCAAGTTATTAAACTCATTATGAAAGCCTTGATCCCCTTGTAATACTATCAGTGAAGTTCACATTTCTATCCTGCAACCAAGTTCTTCATGCTGAGAGGCTGAAGTTGATTGAAGTCAGTAAGAGTTGGGTATGAGTAAATGATGGCAGCTTTGCTCTTAGAAAACGTTCCTTCTATTTTCTCTCCACCCAAGAAATTATTTCTCCCCTTTCATCTTAAGACGCAGGCACTGAATACTGATGTCCCTTGTCTTCAACTAATCTCAGTGATGAATTTTTGGAAAACTTATTTGGATTTCAAACACATGCATGCTCCATTTTCTGCAGGGTTAAATAATCTGCCAGTTTCCTTTCCTCAGAGAGAATGAGCTAATGAATTACTTCAGATCTCTACCATTTGCTTTACTGTGTTATGACTTGTCTCATTTTGCTACTCCACCTCCTTTTTATGAAGTATGCTTTTTGAAGTTTTACAGAATAGTAAAGGATTCAAATTGAATGCCACTGAAGAAAGCAGAGAACAACAAAATGGAGATGTTACCAACTCCTAATATATACATTTAATTTTAGGTCTTTGTCTTACATCATCTTTCAAGATTTAGAGAAAAGCGCAGGAACTCTTCTTAGGATTGTGTCAAAGACAATAATAACAGGTAATTTTCTCCTCATAGGAATGAAAAATTTAAGAAATGTTTTGTATTGCTACAGAAGAAACACAATTGAATGAGACCATACTATTCAAAATAGCCAGAACATAAGAAGCCACGGATAAATTAGTCTGTATTCGGTCCCCATCAGTAGATAGTAGACGTGTGGCTTGTTTGAGAAGGGATAACGAAGAAGCCAAGAAAGAGGGTAGGCACACATTTTTAGCTGCATTTTTGAGACCCACAAAATTCTGTAAACACTCAAACTGAAATCACAATATGAAATGTATACTTTGAATGAAGAGTAAATTGTATGAATATTTTCTTTAGTAATAAGCAGTCTATTCTGCTTTTTAAATTTTTTAATCCTATAGGAAATAGGATTAAAATGTTTTATGTACAGATCAGCTCTGGCTTCTGTCATCCCATACATCCCAACCACAGAAAACACATCTTTCTTTATTGATGAAAAATAATATACCACTGTCTCGGAGAAAACAAATTTCTACTGATGTTAAATAATGACATACACTACCATATCTCTGTCGAAGCATTGCTGAAGTAGCAATTTGAATAATCATGCCTTATAATATGTAGCTTAAGACAGAAATCATTAATTATATTTCTGTTCCATGTCTTATCATTCCTCTAATGTTCAGCTTACATTTCATCTCTTCCATGAAACATTCTAAAATTTTCATAACATTGAATGTGAATTTTTTTCATGTAAAGGCCATATTAATTGATAATGCCTTTTTAAAAATTATTGTTTATCCATTCCTCAATTGATGAACATATTGGTTGTGTTCACTCTTTGGTTCTTTTGCATAATGCTACTATAACTATTTGTGTGCAAGTTGTTATATAAATATATGTTTTTAATTCTCTTGGGTATGCCAGACATTGTAAGTTTTATATTTTTGAGTAGTGGATATATATATGTGTGTGCATGCCTTTAAACATTTGTCGGGGGGCTTTATTCTGGGTGTAGTCAAATTACTTGGAACTAGTATTATTCTTTCTCAACTAGTTTGTAAGCCTTATTAGAATGAGTCTACAATAGTTTTAGTCTAAGGATAATTTGGCTAACTACTGAGGGCAATATCACCCTAAAGGCCCTTCTAGATGTCTCATACATTTAAGATTTTTCAAATCTGGCTGGTGGGAACATAAATTATTCCCACCTCTGCAGGGAATGTTCTGCCTCCTCCTTTCATTCTTTCTTTTCTCAGCCTCAGAATTTTCCTCACATACATACACAGATCAGTACACAGACAAAGATTCAAGGACACTCCTCTGTCCACAATGTTTTCTACAGTTCCTGGCCAAACTAAGTGCCTTATACATTCTTTTTTGAACTCATTTTGAATTTTTTATGTGATTAGCCAAATATCTTTTCCACCAAAAAAAAAAAAAAAATTCCCCAAGTGCCGGAATCATTGACTGTTGTTAAGATAAAACTCCTTTTTTTTTTTTTTTTTTTTTTTTTTTTTTAAGACGGAGTCTCGCTCTGTCACCCAGGCTGGAGTGCAGTGATGCAATCTCGGCTCACTGCAAGCTCCACCTCCCGAGTTCACGCCATTCTCCTGCCTCAGCCTCCCGAGTAGCTGGGACTACAGGTGCTCGCCACTGCGCCCCGCTAATTTTTTGTATTTTTGGTAGAGACGGGATTTCACCATGTTAGCCAGGATGGTCTCAATTTCCTGACCTTGTGATCCGCCTGCGTCGGCCTCCCAAAGTGCTGGGATTACAGGCGTGAGCCACCGAGCCCTGCAATAAAAATACTTTTAATTGAGTTTTCCCCTACAACGAATATAATCCTGTATCAAACATTGATTTTTTAAAATGTTGCCTAGAATATACACCAAAACAAATGTCTATAGTATTCCTAAAACTCTGGTCTGAATTTAAAATGTCTTTTTTTCTGGCTGGGCATGGTGGCTTGGGCCTGTAACCCCAGCACATTGGGAAGCTGAGGCAGGAGGATCACCTGAGGTCAGGAGTTTGAGACCACTCTGGCCAATATGATGAAACCCCGTTTCTACTAAAATTACAAAAATTAGCTGAGTGTGTTAGTGGGTACCTGTAATCCCAGCTACTCTGGAGGCTGAAGCAGGAGAATCACTTGAACCTGGGAGTTGGAAGTTGCAGTGAGCCCAGACCGCACCACTGCACTCCAAGCTGGGCGACAGAGTCAGACTCTGTCTCATAAATAAATAAATTAAATTAAATAATAAAATAAAATGTTTTTTTCTTCCACTAAGTAGCGCTGGAGAAGTTAGAAAGAAATCTTAGGTCCCTTTTGCCTCTCTTGATTACAAACAAAAATAGCTCAAGCCCTTTCCCTTCCTTTCCCTATCTCTGCATACACCCTCAAATGTAGAAAAACCTCTTTATCAACCCAAGTTTCCAGAATACTCTTGCCCATTCAAGAGGGACTTTCTTCCTTTACAGAAAACTATGAGAATTTAAACTGTCCATATCCCCTAGATAAATAATCCCTACACTCTTCCCAGCAAAGATCTAGTCTTACTGCCTCCTGTATTATTGCCAATGCTATGATTTCAAGGAGGATGAGGATTTTTCATTTATTTGACAGAGTTTTCTCCTGTGTCTCTCTTCCATTGGCATGGCTCTCATGATACCACAGCTTCCTGTTCTGTTTCCTAACTAATCAACTATTTTTTTTTCAGTTCATTATTTGTTACCTGAAGTTTAAATGTTAGTGATCTTGTGGCTCAGTCCTAAATCATTTTTTTGTCACTCTACCTTGTACCCAAGGTAATCTTCACTATGTACCCATTCTCATGGATCCAAGTTCCCTGATGACATTCATGACCGTTTAATTCCAGATTAACATGTCCAGACTATTTCTCTTTTCTGAGCTCCAGGGTATATCTGGCAATGCAATATGACTTCTTCTTGGGCATTGTGTATCTCTAAAAAGTACAAAATAAAAATCTTTCTCAAAACAAGTTCTCCACAAATGTTCCTCAAATTAGAATGACACTACTCTATATTCAGAAATCGAGGAGTTATCCTTGATACATATCTCTATTTACTCTCCCCATCCAACAAATCAAATCTTATTCAGTCAACCTTCTATTTACCTCTCAAATCCTTACATTTTTATCCACATCACCACCAGGACTCTGGTTCTAGCTGCCACCCTCTCATGATGTGACTGCTCTAACAATCTCAAAACAGGTTTTTCTGTGTCTACTTTTTTATCCCTCCAAATCATTCCCTATGCTGCAGCCAGACAGGGTATCTTTTAGAATTTATATCTGTTTTATAATTCTCGTTATTATTAGCTCCTCATTCTAATATAGGGTTTGAAACATTTAAGTTTATTCATTATTTGTGACCTGGTTGTTGCAGATTTTATCACTTTTACATTGTGTCATTTTTTTCGCTTACTCACTATGTTCTAGCCAAATGGCCTTCCTTAAAGTGACTATTTTCCATTTCAGTTGCTCAAAAGTTCTAAAGTTTGGAGTCCTAGAACCATTTCCCAGGAAGGACTCAGGGTTAAACAAGTAGGGCTCCAACCCACCAGCCCTCCACACCAAACCTGAAAAGCTTATTACCCATGTCGGGGAGACCAGCCCTGTAATAACAAAAGCATAAACTCTGCCTCTCCCTTCCACTGGAGCCTCCTTTGGTGGGGGTAGGGAAAAGGAAAAAGACAGGGTTTGTAATTGTTTTCTTATACACGAGAAACAAATATTTTCTGGGAAAAAAAATGCATTAGGGAACAAAAACATCACTAAAAAACAATCACAGTACATTTTTACAGAAAATTTTTAGAAAATTTATAGAAAAATTTTTATTAAAAAGTGTTTAAACAATTTGCAAATTTATCAACATCAACAGTAGGATTTACTGAATGTCTCTTTTCCGCAGGAATTATAGTTATTGTTTCTTGAGTGTTTTCTCCCAAACCATGGTAGATTAATTGCATTAATCGTTCCATTTCTTTATCTCTCTCTATATTCAAATCCTTTTATATGACTTTTTAGTTCCTCTCAGTAAGGAAGTTGTGCCTGTTTTCTCAACTTTTTAATCTTGATTTCCATGTAACTTGCCAATAGAATGTGGCAGTGTGCCATTTCCAAGCCTAGACCTCGAGAGGGCTTGTGTGTTTCTGCTTGCTGTCTTGTACCTTTGCCATTGTCATTGACATGAGAATACATCTTCTGGAAAATGAGAAACAAATAGAGCATAACCAAGGGGCGCCACTCCCTCCAGCCAGGGCTATTCTGGGTCAGCTGACCCCACCAGAGATTGCAAATGCAAAAATGATCCCAGACAAGATCAGCTGAGCCCTTGTCTTATGATTTGTAAACTATGGTAATAAATGATAGTTGTTTTTAGCCACTGAATTTTGCAGTTGTTATGCAGCAATAACTAGCTGATACAACACTAGATGCCATGTTCAGAATTTAGTATGTATTATGTCAAATATAATAGCCATATGAGGTAGTTTCCTTTGCCATTCTACAGTTGAAGAAACAAGCTCAAGGATAAGTAACTTTACAAAATACACAGTAAAGTAAAATATCTAAGCTGAATCTGTAATCGCTTATTCCAATAGCCTTCTCTTCCCATACCACTGTGTAAAAAGGTACTGTTCTGAAACCAAATTTCTAACTGTCTTCGTACTTCTACTAATTTTGGTATCCTTGCTCTAGTCCCATTTTCACCTTTGTTACTTGAGGTACCCTCACCATCATCATCACTGGCTCTGTGCAGGAAGAAATACGTCATTTTCTGATGATCCACAGATAGCATCTGCATTCAAAGTCTATCTCTTCAATCATTTCACTAAAGTGTACTGCTGTATGGAGTAAAGACATTCCATTGAAATGTTAATCTCTATTCAGGTACTCAACACCTAATTCTTTTTATTTTGGGATCATTAAGTGACCCAGCTTTTGTCCTGAAAGGACTTGCCTAGGCACAGTTACTACAGTTACATTCATTTATAAGTATTTTCTACTCCATAGGAAGTTAAAAGAAGTACATGCAAAAAAGCCCTTCCACTTGTTTTCTCTGCTTGTTTCTCTCTGTGTCCCTGTCTCTGTTTTTCTGCACCTTCTTACCTGACAGGTGTTCAAATATTTTATTTACCATATATTTTTATATTACATTTCCAAACAAGTATTATTTTCATTATTTGAATTCATTTAGCTTATTTTGCTTCGTACTTTTAGAATTAGAATTTCTCTTACTTAATGTGGGTATTTGAACAAGAAATCACCAGTAGCCATGTTCCTAATTTGTGAAGAAAAATCAAGTTCTCTTACTCTTACACTTACTAAAAGACACATCTTCAAAGGCAAAGTAGGGGCTTTAATAAATCACTATCTGTGGCCCCTGCCAGGGTCTCTCTTCCACAACAGGGTCATAGTTCACCACATGGATGCTCCTGCGATATTCAAAGTTCAAAGTCTGAGATATAGTATATCATTATTTCTGAGGTATCAGAGGTTTGTCTCCATTTAATGATGACAGATTCTAAAAGTCTGATTTTTCAACTATTATAAAATATTAATACATATATTTGTTCACATTTGTCAGTGGTTCATATTGTACATCAACTCATTAATGACTTCTGTATATAATAAATCATTTGGGCAGTCATAAATGTTATACACACTCCCGTAATATTCTGGCACCTCTTTAACCTAAAATTTCCAGATTCTGCATATTTTGTACACATTTCATCACAATTTGCTGATAGTCATTTAGTCATTCAATGAGCATATATTTAGTAAGAGCTACATGCTCATTACTATGCTGGGCAACAGAAGGAGCTAAAGTGAGAATAACAAAGAGGATTAGATGGAAAAAAAGCAGCACTAAAAATAGAACATTGTTTTAATAAATTATGTTGCAAAATACCATGTTGGGGAACTATTGCCAGAGACAGCTCTTTTCCATTATAACTGAGAACAGTTATTCTTTCTACTCATTCATTCATGCATTTGTACACACATGCATACATATGTACACACATTGGTTAAATCAATACTTACGATCACTTTCTGTGTTTAAGGCTTCTTGTTATTTTAAAACTCACAAAAACTAAATAAATAAAATCCTATTTTTTTAACTTTTAGATTCAGGGATGCATGTACAGGTGTGCTACATAGGTAAATTGTATCATGGGGTTTAGTATAGACATTGTTTCATCATCCAGGTAATAAGCATAGTACTCAATAGGTAATTTTTCAATCTTCACCCTCCTCCCACCCTCAATCAGAACTCCGTGTCTGTTATTCCCTTTTGTGCGTCCACGTGTACTCAGTGCTTAACTCTCACTTATAAGTAAGAACATGTGGCACTTGGTTTTCTATTCCTACATTAGTTTACTTAGAACAATGGCCTCCAACTACATCCATGTTGCTGCAAAGAATATTGATTCATTTTTTTTCTATGGCTGTGTCACATTCCATAGTATGTGTATGCCAAATTTTCTTTTTCCAGTCTACCATTGAGGGGCATTTAGGTTGATTCCATGGCTTTGTGAATAGTGCTGTTATGAACACACATATATATCTCTTTGAGAATATACCCAACAATGGTATTGCTGGGTCAAATGACATTTCTGTTTTAAGTTATTTAAGAAATCTTGAAACAGCTTTCCACAATAGCTGAGCTAATTTACATTTTCACCAGCAGAATATAAGCATTCCCTTTTCTATATAACCTCACCAGCATCTGTTATTTTTTGACTTTTTGATAATAGCTTTTCTGACTGGTATGAGATTATATCTCATTATGGTTTTGATTTGCATTTCTCTAATGATTAGTGATGTTGAGCATTTTTTCATATGCTTGTTGGCTGCATGGATGTCTTCTTTTGAAAAATGTCTGTTCACGTTCTTTGCCTACATTTTAATGGTGTTGTCTTTTACTTGTTAATTTGTTTAACTTCCTTAGAGATTCTGGATAGTAGACCTTTGTCATGTGTATAGTTTGCAAATATTTTCTCTCATTCTGTAGGTTGTCTATTTACTCTGTTGATAGTTTCTTTTGCTGTATACAAGCTCTTTAGTTTAATTAGATCCCATTTGTCAATTTTTGTTTTTGTTGCAATGCTTTTAGAGTCATTGCCATGGAATCTTTGACAAGGCCTATGTCCAGAATGGTATTTCCTAAGTTATCTTCCAGGGTTTTTTATAGTTTTAAGTCTCACATTTAAGCCTTTAATCATTCTTGAGTTGATTTTTCTATGTGGTTTAAGAAAGGGATCCAGTTTCAATTTTCTGCATATGACTAGTCAGTTATCCCAGCATCATTTATTGGATAGAAAGTCCTTTCCCCATTGCTTGTTTTTGTCAGCTTTGTTGAGGATCAGATGGTTGCAGGTGTGGGTCTTTGTTTCTGGGCTCTTTATTCATTTTCATTGGTCTACGTGTCTGTTTTTATACCAGTACCATGCTGTTTTGGTTACTGTAGCCTTGTAGTATAGTTTGAAGCTGGGTAATGTGATGTCTCCTGCTTTGTTCTTTTTGCTTAGGATTGTCTTGGATGTTTGAGCTCTTTTTTGGTTCCATATGAATTTACGTTTCTTTTCTAATTCTGTGAAAATTGTCGTTGGTAGTTTAATAGAAATAGCATTGAATCTGTAATTGCTTTGGACAGAAAATTTATTTTATTCATTGCAGTGTTAGTGAAACCTGAGCTTAGAGAGATCAAGTACTTTGTTCAGAGACACAAACCAAGATGTGTTTAATATTTAATCCCCATTGTCTCCACTAGATCATTTGTCTAGTCTTTCCAATAAAATGTAAAGACTATACTTACCTAACTGTATTTCTGTGGGCATATAAGAATAAATGCATACATTAAACATACGTTTTTGACTCTATATCCATTAATTTTTAGATATGACTTACATACAACAAATGCATAAATTTCAAGTGTGTAATTTCATGAATTTTGACAAATATACACATACAAAACATATATTTAAAATACATATATAATATTAATGTTATAAGTGACAAAGTAATGATATTGCAACTGATATAACATATATATATATAATCTTTGTGCATCACCACAAACTATGAAACATTCCCATCACTGTTTTTTGTGTTCCTTTTCAGAGAGTCTTCCCCCAACCCAAAGCATCTTCTCTCATCATAGATTAGTTTTGCTAGTGTTTGAATGTTGCATAAATTGACTCATAAGGAATAAACTCTTTTTCTTTTTTTTAAATTGTATTTTGAGTTCCGGGGTACATGTGAAAGATGTGCAGGTTTGTTACACAGGTAAATGTGTGCCATGGTGATTTACTGCACCTATCTACTTATCACCTAGGTATTAAGCCTAGCATGCATTAGCTATTTTTCTTGATGCTATCACTCCCCTTGCCATCCACCAACAGGCCCAAGTGTGTGTTGTTCCCCTCCCCGTGTCTATGTGTTCACATCGTTCAACTCCCCCTTATAAGTGAGAACATTCTGTGTTTAATTTTCTGCTCTTCTGTTAGTTTGCTAAAGATAATGGCTTCCAGTTCCATCTATACCCCTGCAAAGGACATGACCTAGTTCCTTTTTATGGTTGTATAGTATTCCATGGTGTATATGTACCACATTTTCTTTATCCAGTCTATCACTGATGGGCATTTGGGTTGATTCCAAGTCTTTGCTATTGTGAATAGTGCTGCAGTGAACATACACATGCATATATCTTTGTAATAGAATAATTTATATTCCTTTGGGTATATATCCAGTAATAAGATTGCTGGGTCATATGATATTTCTGGTACTAGGTCTCTGAAGAATCATCACACTATCTTTCACAATGGTTGAAGTAATTTACATTCCCACCAACAGTATAAAAGCATTTCCATTTCTCCACAGTTTCGGCCAGCATCTGTTGTTTCTTGACTTTTTAATAATTGCCATTCTGACTAGCGTGAGAGGGTATATTACTGTGGTTTTTATTTGTATTTCTCTAATGATGGGCGATGTTGGGCTTTTTTTCATATGTTTGTTGACTGCACAAATGTCTTCTTTAGAGAAGTGTATGTTCATGTCCTTTGCTCACTTTTTAATGGGTTTTTTTTTTTTCTTGAAAAGATTCTGGATATTGGACTTTTGTCAGATGGATAGATTGCAAAAAATTTCTCACATTTTGTAGGTTGTCTCTTCACTCTGATGATAGTTTCTTTTGCTGTACAGAACTTCTTTAGTTTAATTAGATGCCATTGCTTTTGACATTTTCATTATGAAATCTTTGCCAATGTCTATGTCCAATAGTATTGCCTAGATTTTCTTCTAGGGTTTTTTGTTTGTTTGTTTTTGCTTTTGAGATAGAGTCTCATTCTGTCACTCAGGCTGGAGTGCAGTTGCATGATCTTGGCTCACTGCAAGCTCTGCCTTCCAGGTTCATGCCATTCTCCTGCTTCAGCTTCCCAAGTAGCTGGGACTACAGGTGCCTGCCATCACACCTGGTTAATTTTTTGTATCTTTAGTAGAGAAGGGGTTTCACTATGTTAGCCAGGATGGTCTCGATCTTCTGACCTCGTGATCCGCCCACCTTGGCCTCCCAAAGTGCTGAGATTACAGGCGTGAGCCCCTGCGCCCAGCCAGCCTGAAGGTTTTTTTGTTATTGTTGTCTCTTTGTCAAGTTTTGGTATCAGGATGATGCTGACCTCATACAATGAGTTAGGGAGCCATTCCTCCTTTTCAATTGTTTGGAATAATTTCAGAAGAAATGGCTCCATCTTTGTACCTCTGGTAGAATTCAGCTCTAAATACCCCTGGTCCTAAGCTTTTTTAATTGGTAGGCTATTTATTACTGCCTCAATTTCAGAGTCTATTCAGTGATTTAACTTCTTCCTGGTTCAGTCTTAGGAGGGTGTATGTTTCCAGGAATTTATCAATTTCTTCTAGATTTTCTAGTTTATTTGCATAGAGGTGCCTATAGCATTCTCTCATAGTTGTTTATATGTCTGTGGAGACAGTGGTGATATTCTCTTTATCATTTTTTATTGTGTCTATTTGATTCCTCTGTCTTTTCTTCTTTATTAATCTAGCTAGGGCTCTATCTATTTTATTAACGTTTTCAAAAAAAACCACCATCTGGATTTGTTGATTTTTTGAAGGATTGTTCATGTCTCTCTCTCTCTTTCAGTTCTGCTCTAATCTTGGTTATTTATTGTCTTCTGCTAGTTTTGAGTTTTGTTTGCTCTTGATTCTCTAGCTCTTTTAGTTGGATATCAATTTGAGATATTTCTATCTTTTTGATGTGGGCATTTAGTGTTATAAATTTCCCTCTTAACACTGCTTTAGCTGTGTTCCAGAGATTCTGGTATGTTGTCTCTTGGTTTTCATTAGTTTCAAAGAACTTTTTGATTTCTGCCTTAATTTCATTATTTACCCAGGAATTATTCAGGAGCAAGTTGTTCAATTTCTATATAGTTGTGTGGTTTTGAGTGAGTTTCTTAATCTTGAGTTCTAATTTGATTGCACTGTGGTCTGAGAGACTGTTATGATTTCAAATCTTTTGTATTTGCTGAGGAATGTTTTACTTCCAATTACGTGACCAATTTTTGAGTAAGTGTCATGTGTTGCTGAGAAGAATGCATATTCTGTTGGTTTTGGGTGCAGAGTTCTGTAGATACGAGGTCCACTTGATCCAGAGCTGAGTTTAAGTCCTGAATATCTTTGTTAATTTTCTGTCTTGATGATCTGTCTGATATTGACAGTGGAATGTTAATTTTTCCCACTATTATTGTGTGGGAGCCTAGTCTCTTTGCAGATCTCTAAGGACTTGTTTTATGAATCTAGGTGCTCATGTATTGGGTGCATATATATTTAGAATAGTTAGCTCTTCTTGTTGAATCAAATCTTTACCATTACGGAATGATCTTCTTTGTCTTTTTTGATCTTTATTGATTTAAAATCTGTTTTGTCAGAAACTAGGATAGCAACCGCTGCCTTTTTCTGTTTCCCATTTGCTTGGTAAATTTTCCTCCATTCCTTTATTTTGAGTCTATGTGTGTCTTTGCATGTGAGATGAGTCTCTTGAATATAGCACACTGATGGGTCTTGACTCTTTATCCAGCTTGCCATTCTTTTAATGTGGTTGCTTCACAGTGTCATCACTGTGTACTTCAGTGTGTTTTTGTTGTAGTGTCTGGTAATGGTTTTTGTCTTTCCATATTTAGTGCTTCCTTCAGGAGCTCTTGTAAGGCAGGCCTGGTGGTGACAAATTCCCTCATCATTTGCTTGTCTGAAAAGGATTTTATTTCTCCTTCTTCTGTGAAGCTTAGTTTGGCCAGATATAAAATTCTGGGTTGCAAATTTTTTTCTTTAAAAATGTTGAATATTGGCCCCCAATCTCTTCTGGCTTGTAGGGTTTCTGTTGAGAGGTCTACTGTTATTCTAATGGGCTTTCCTTTTTAGGTGACCTAGCCTTTCTCTCTGGCTGACTTTTAACATTTTCTCCTGCATTTCAACCTTAAAGAATTTGATGATTATGTGTCTTGGGGTTGGTATTCTCATGGAGTATCTTACTGGGGTTCTCTGGATTTCCTGAATTTGAATGTTGGCCTGTTTTGATAGGTAGGGGAAGTTTTTCATGGATGATATCCTGAAGTATATTTTCCAACTTTTTTCATTCTTTCCATCTCTTTCAGTACCCCAATCAGTCATAGGTTTGGTCTTTTTACATAGTCCCATAGTCCTCAGAGGTGTTTTTCATTCATTTTTATTCTTTTTATTATTATTATTATTCTTGTCTGCTTGTCTTATTTCAACAAGATGGTCTTCAAGTTCTGAGATTCTTTCCTCCACTTGGTCTATTTGGCTATTGATACTTGTGGTTGCATTATGAACCACAAGTATCCTGTCCTCCTGTTGTGTTTTTCAGCTCCATCAGGTCATTTATATTCCTCTCTAAATTTGTTATTAACAGCTCCTGTAATGTTTTATCATGGCTCTTTGCTTCTTCGCATCTGGCTAGAACATACTCCTTAACTCAAAGAAGTTTGTTATTACTCACCTTCTGAAGCCTACTTCTGTCAGTTCATCCATCTCAGCCTTTGCCCAGTTATCTGTCCTTGCTGGAGAGGTGTTGCAATTATTTGGAGGAGAAGAGGCATTCTGGCTTTTTGAGTTTTCAGCGTTTTTCTGTTGATTCTTTCTCATCTTCCTGAGCTTATCTACATTTGATCTTTGAGGCTGCTGACCTTTGGATGGGGTTTTTGCAGGGTCTTTTTTGTTGATGTTGTGGTTGTTGCTGCTTTCTGTTTGTTTTTCTTATAAAAGTCAGGCCCCTCTTCCATAGGGCTGCTATGGTTTGCTGGGGGTTCACCCCGACTCTATCACCTGGATCCCTTCTGCACTTGGAAGTGTTACCAGCAGAGGCTGCAGAACAGCAAAGATGATTGTCTGCTCCTTCCTCTGGGAGCTTCATGCCAGACGGGCACTTACCAGATGCCAGGGGTTAACACTCCTGTATAAGGTGTCTGTCAACCCCTGTTGAGGGGTCTCACCCAGTCAGAAGGCACAGGATCAGGTACTGACTTAACAAAGCAAACTGGTTGCCCCTTGGCTGAACAAGTGCACTGTACTGCTGGGACTCCCTCTGTTTAGACTGCCCAGATTCTTCAGAGCCAGCAGGCAGGAAAGATTAAGTTCATTCAACCAGGGAGACCATGGCTGCCCCCCTACCAAAGGGCTTCATCCCAGGGAGATCAGAGTTCTATCCATAAACCCCTGGCAGGAGTTGCTGAAATTCCCGCAGGGAGGCCCTGCCCAGTGAGGAGGAATGGATCTGAGTCCCAACTAAATAACCAGTCTGTTCACAATCTGCCACAGTCACTGTGCTGTACTTAGGGAATTCTTCCTGGTCCAAGCTGCCCAGTTTCCACTGGCAGGGGAAAATGGCAGACTGAAGTCACAGTGCTGGCAGGTGCCACTCCCTACAGGAACTGGGTCATCTTAGGCAGTCTCCAGCCTGCTACTGTTGGTTGTAACCTGAGCAGCCACTGAGCATCTGCACAGCTTTGTCCTTGGGACCCAAGGCCCTGGTGGTGTGGGTTCACGAGAGGATCCCATGACCTGCAGGTTGCACAGATCTGTTGGAAAAGTATGGTTTCCTGGATAGGGAACAATCAGTCACCTCCCTTGCTGAGGGTAGGTGCTCCCCTTGCTCCTTGCAGATCCCAGGTGGGCTGTCACTCCACCCTTCTTTTCCTTCCTCTCTGTGTGTTGCACCAACCACCTAGTCAGCCCCAGTGAGAGAACCTGAATACATCAGCTGAAGGTGCAGTATTCACTCACTGTTTCAGTTCTTCTTGGTGGGAGCCACCAAAGACAGCTGTTTTTAGTCAGCCATCTTGGCCACTCCCATAAATTATTTTGCTATGTGGCTTTGCTGTTCAACTTGATCTTTTTGAGATTTATCAGTGTTATTGTATGTGACACAATACAGTACCTTAAGTATCATGGCTGAATAGTATTCTATTATATAAATGTATCACGGTTTGCTTTGTCAATCATCTGTTGAAAATTTTGGTTACTTGTATTTTGTGCCATTATAGATAAGGCCAGAATAAACATATTTATACATTATTTTGTGATATATGTTTTTATTTCCTTTGGGTAAAAATGTAAAAGTAAAGTTGCTGGGTCATAGGTAAGTATATTTTTAACATTATAAGAAAGTGCCAAACAAGTTTTTCAAAGCTATTTTTACTTTTTTCTTTCAAAAGCAATGAATGAATATCTTGATTGTTCATCATCCTTCCAAATTTTGTTATTTTTATTACTTTTCATTTTAGCTTCTCTACTGGATACTAAGTGGTATCTAATTACAGTTTTATTTTTATTTTTTATTTTTACATTTTTTTATTATTATTATACTTTAAGTTCTAGGGTACATATGCATAACGTGCAGGTTTGTTACATATGTATACTTGTGCCATGTTGGTGTGTTGCACCCATCAACTCGTCAGCACCCATCAACTCGTCATTTACATCAGGTATAACTCCCAATGCAATCCCTCCCCCCTCACCCCTCCCCATGATAGGCCCTGGTGTGTGATGTTCCCCTTCTTGAGTCCAAGTGATCTCATTGTTCAGTTCCCACCTATGAGTGAGAACATGCGGTGTTTGGTTTTCTGTTCTTGCAATAGTTTGCTGAGAATGATGGTTTCCAGCTGCATCCATGTCCATCAGTGACAGACTGAATTAAGAAAATGTGGCACATATACACCATGGAATACTATGCAGCCATAAAAAAGGATGAGTTTGTGTCCTTTATAGGGACATGGATGTAATTACAGTTTTATTTGCATTTCTCTGATCACTAAAGATAAAAATTCAGTTGTTTTAATTTTTATTATTTAGTAAGAAGTTTTTTAAAAATTGATTCTGAATATGAATGGTTGGTAGGATTTACATACTAAAAATATATTCTCCCAGTTTGTGGCACGCATTAGCATTTTTTGTTGTGTTAAAATATACATAAAAAATTTACAATCTTAACTATTTATATGTACATACATGTATATACACACTGTGTGGTGAATAACAGTTTTATACTATTTTATGTATTTGTGTTTTAAGTTACATAGAAAACAGAAAGAGAAGTTACAAACCAAAATAAAAAAATGTTGGCTTTTATATTTCCCATGAGCTTAACTTTACTGAAGATCTGTGTTTCTTCATTCAGCTTTAAATACGTCAACCCATTGCCTTCTGGTCTCCCTGTTTTCTGATGAGAAATTGGCTGTTAATCTTCATTGAGAATCCTTTGTATGTGATAAACCACTTCTCGTTTTCCACGTTCACAATTTACTCTGTATTTAGCATTCAACAGTTTGATTATAATATGTTTTGGTGTGGATCTCTTTGAGGTAACCCTCTTTGGAGGTACTTGAAATTCTTGGATTTTTATATCCTTTTCATCAAATTTGGGAAATTTTAAATATTCTTTCCTCTTCTTTCTATCTTCGTCATCTAAGATTCTCATAATACATATGTTAGTCTGTTTGATGGCATTCCACAAGTACATTATGCTTTGGTTATCTTTCTCCATTCTTTCTTTGTTTCTGTTCCTTAGAGCAAGTAATCTAAATTTTCTTATACACAGTTTGCTGATTCTTTTTTCTGTTTGCTCAAATCTTTTGAGCCCCTCTAGGGAAATTTTCATTTCAGGATTTTACTTCTCAGCTCCAGAATTTCTGTTTGCTTCTTTTTAATAATTGCAACCATTTTATTAAAATTCCTGTTTCATTTATACATTATTTTCCAGATTCCCCTTAGTTTTTTTGTGAATGTTTAAGACAATTGTTTTAAATTCAACAACAGATCAAATAATCCAATTAAAAGAGAGGTAACAGACTTGAATAAACATTTCTCTAAAAAAGATATAAAAATATGCAAATGTACAATTAGCATATAAAAAGATCCTCAAGATCATTAGTCATTAGAGAAATACAAATTGAAACTACAGTGGTATACCACTTCATGGCTATATGGAATGGCTACACTAAAATAAAAAGGAAGTTGTGAAGGAGGAAATAACAAGTACTGGTGAGAATGTAGAGAAATTGGAATCTTCATACATTACTGGCACAAATATAAAATAGTACAGCTGCTGCGAAAAATAATTTGGCACTTCCTCAAAAGGCAAAACAAAAGATTGCAATGTCACCCAGCCATTCCACTCCTAAGTATATATCGGAAACAAATGAAAATAAGAACTCAGACAAATAACTAAATGCAAACATTTGTTGCAGTATTGTTCACAGTAACCAAAAGTTGGGAATAATCCAAGTGTTCATCAACAGATAAATAGATATCCAAAATAAGATATACACATATAATGGAGTATTATTCAGCCATAAAGGTTCTGAATTTCTTAATATGGTTGAGCCTTAAAAACACTGCTAGGTCAAATAAGCCAGATACAAAATAGCAAATACTATCACTCCAATTATAGGAACTATCTAGAATAAACTTATAGATACTGAAAATAGATTATAAATTACCATGGGCTAGGGGAGGTAGGAATAGAGAGCTATCACTTAATGGGTACAGAGTTTCTGGGATGACAAAAAATTTTTGGAGATAGTGGTGATGGTTGTACAACAGTGTAAGCATAACTAACACCACTGAATTATACATTGAAATGGCTAAAATGACAAATTTTCTGTTATATATATTATATAACAACTTAAAAACACTTTTTAAAGAGACAATTGTTTTCAAGTCTTTGTCTACTAAGTCCAATGTCTAGGCTTCCTCAGAGACAACTTTTAGCAATTTATTTTGTTCCTTAAATGGGCCATGCTTTCCAGTTTTTTGGTATGACTTATGAATTAAAAAAAAAAAAAAAAAAAAAAGCTGTACATTTCAATGTTATAATATGGTAACTCTGGAAATCAGATTCTCCCCCTGATCCATTGTTTTCTGTTTCATTGATTGTTGAAGACTCTAGTTGCCCACTGTTCAGTAACTTTTTCTTAATTATTTTTGCAGAGACAGTTTTCTTTGTCATGTGTTGTCACTGAAGACTTTATTAGCTTATGCTCAGTCAGTGTTTTAACAGAGATTTCCTTGAATACCAGGAGCCAAAATAAGGGAATGAGAGAGAAAAAGTAAAATAAAAATGTTTTGAGATCTTTGCAGATTGTCTCTGTGCTAGGGCCCCCTTTCAAACTTATCTAAGCTTACATTTTGTGTAGGCGTCAGCCTGAGGTAAAATAGGGTCTTCTCAGATATTTTCTAGCATGTATTATTCCCTATGCTTGCGTGCTACAGTGCGTAAATGCATGTCCTAGGGCAGAATTCCCCTGTATACATGGGTGCCTTTAAATGCCATAATTTTTCTAAGACACTGTCTCCCAGGCTTTTCTTCTCTGGCTTTAGGATTGTCTTTCGTCTGTGTCAACTGTAATCTTTCACCCTAGGCAACTATTTGCTGCTCTTCCACTATCCAGTGCTTTCCAGTGCTTTCCAGCAGACTGAGGTGAAAGTATTGCTTCAGACTGGGAGTTCAAGAAAGCCTGAGCAACATAGCAAGATTCTGTTTCTACAAAAAATAAAAAGTTAACCAGGCAGGGCAGCATGTGCCTGTAGTCCTGACTACTTAGGAAGGTGAGGCAGGACTATTGCTTGAGCCCAGGAGTTTGAGAGTCCAGTGAGCTATGATCATGTCACTGAAAGTCAGCACTGGGCAACAGGGCAAGATTCTGTCTGGAAAAAAAAAAAAAATTTCCAGTAATGCTCACAGCTTTTATAGCCCAGATTAGTTTCTAGTTAGGCAAGTAGGTATAACAGAGACAAGTGCCTTGTGTCAGAATTTCAAGTGGTCCAGGCCGGTTAGAACAGGCATACACAATAATTTGTAAACAGGAAGTACTCTGCTATTTGCAGAATCCAGGGCTAAGATCTCACACTGGATTCATGTGTTGTAAACTTCAAGATTGCTACTGGCCTGGGAGGGGAGCAGGAATAAGTAAAAAAGTAAAAACACTGCAAAACATTCCTATCATGTTTAAGTTACTTTCTTCTTGATTCAGCATTTGCTTGTATGCTATAAAATTTTGTCATTTTCCAGAGTTCTGACAAGATTGGTCCCGACAATTTCTGTTTTGTTTTGATGTTTCTAGTGGAGGTGGGACAGGAGGTTGGAGATACCCACTGTGTCATTTTTCTGACATCACTTTGACACTTTTTTTAAGGTAGAATTGTAGAACCAAGTTACTTATTTGTGTATTGCAATAAAACTGTGCCATAGTCTATTTCCAGAGTTAATGAAAATGAAAACATGTCACGGTTTCCACCTCCTGTTCAAGGTTACAAAATAAAAGATATTTTTGAGCATGTCCAAATAAATTCAGAATTTTGTAATATTGATATAATTTTAAAATCAAATTCTGTTTCTATGATCTTTGTATATTATGTTATCCTATTAAAAGAATCATTCCTCAAAAGTAACCTGCTATAAAAATTGAGACAAATTTATAAAATACTGGAAATTATGTAAAGAAATAATATTTTCAAGTATCAACTGGTATGTTAAACCATGTATCTTTTATGTACACAAAGCCCTCCTTAGTTCCAAAAAGCAAAACCGTCCACCTCCACATCTGCCCTCAGGAAAATTTCTTTACCACAAAAAAAATACAAAGGACTACATGAGTTAATTTTCAGTATTGAGTTTTAAGATAGAATTTTGATGCTCATGATAATACATTTGAGAACACAGGGTGTTTTGAGTTACAAATGCCCAGATCTTTTTCATTCCATGGTCCTACTCTGATAATAGATGTTGCTAAATATGTCATGTCGTTCTTGTCACCTTCTTCCCTTTCTGAAAATAGATAAAGATCCTTTAAAGAGAGAGAGGGAAAAGGAGAGCTGTAGAGACAGCAAAAAATATCAGACTGGGACAGAGCTCTCTGAACAGGGCTGTATGCTGCCTGTCTTTCTAGCCATGGTCTGAACGAGGGGCATAATACTACCCCAGATATATTTGAGGATCTGAGAGTAGAAGACTTTACCTTGTTTCCAAAACTCAGGTTCAGGAGTTTTCACTGAGCCTCTACAGTGAAAGATTTGGAAATGTGGTGTTTGTAAGCTGAGAATGGCCCAGGCAAAATACAAATGTTACCATTAAAGCATGAGAGATGTTATTTTCTTTTATTTCACCAAGAAAGTTGTAGATGAGAAAGAGAAAAAAGAGATCAAGAAAGAAAGAATACCTCAATGCACCTTAAAGTATCTTTAGCCATAATAAGGGGTAAGTAAACTGGACTATACAGAACTTAATTCAGATATCTCAGAGAAATATCACCATGGGAAGTTGCAATGCTCATAAACAAGACAGGAAATTGTGTACACTTCAGCAGAAGTCACCACAGGCAGACACAAACAGATGATCAGTTAACCCCACCTGACAAAATAGTAATTTAAATGCCACTCAAGACACAACAAATGAGAAAAGAAACAATCATCAAATAATTGCATTTAAACATCACTAGGTAACATCTGGCTAACATAGACCAAAATTATATTGTTTGGTATCAGGCAAAAAAGGCACTTAATAGACTTCAGGTTAGTTTACATAAATACAATAAACACTCAGAGACTACTATGAACACCTCTATGCATGCAAATTAGAAAATCTGGAAGAAATGGATAAATTCCTGGAAACACACAACCTCCCAAGATTGAACCAGGAAGAAATTGAATCCCTGAACAGACCAATAATGAGTTCCAAACTGAATCAATAGTAAAAAGCCTTCTATCCAGAAAAAGTCCAGGACCAGACAGATTCTCAGCTGAATTCTACCAGGTGTATAAAGAAAAGTTGGTACCATTCCTATTAAAACCATTCCAAAACATTGAGGAAGAGGGACTCCTACCTAACTCATTCTATAAGGCCAGCATTATCCTGATACTAAAACCCGGCAGAGACACAACCAAAAATGAAAAAGGTAAGAAAAAGTCCAATATCCTTGATGAACATACATGCAAAAAAAAAATCCTCAACAGAACACTAGCATGCTGAATCCAGCAGCACATCAAAAAGCTAATCCACCATAATCAAGTAGGCTTTATACCTGAGATGCAAGGTTGGTTCAACATATGCAAATCAATAAATATGATCCATCATACAAATGAAACTAAAGACTAAAACCACATTATTATCTCAACAGAGGCAGAAAAAGGCTTTCAATTAAATTCAACATTCCTTCATGTTAAAAACTTTCAACAAACTAGATATTGAAGGATCATACTCCCAAATAATAACAGCCATCTATGACAAACCCACAGCCGACATTATACTGAATGGGCAAAAGCTGGAAACATTCTCCTTGAGAACCAGAACAAGACAAGGATGCCCATTCTCACCACTCCTATTCAACATAGTACTGGAATTCCTAGCAAGAGCAATCAGGCAAGAGAAAGAAATGAAAGGCATCCAAATTGGAAGAAAGGAAGTCAAACTATCTGTTTGTAGATGATATGATTATACACCTAGAAACCTCATACCTAGAAACAAGGCTTACACCTAGAAGCCAAGGCTCCTAGATCCAATAAACAACTTCAGCAAAGTTTCAGGATTACAAAATCAATGTACAAAAGTCAGTAGCATTTGTATACACCAATAACATCCAAGGTAAGAGCCAAATCAAAAATGCAATTCCATTCACAATAGCCATAAAAAGAATAAAATACCTAGGAATACAGTTAACTAGGAAAGTAAAAGATCTCTACAATGAGAATTACAAAATTCTGCTGAAAGAAATTAGAGATGACACAGACAAATGGAAAAACATTCATTGCTCATGGATAGGAAGAATCAATATTGTTAAAATGGCCATAGTGCCCAAAGCAATTTACAGATTCAATGCTCTTCCTATAAAGCTACCAATGTCTTCACAGAATTAAAAAAACTATTTTAAAATGCATATAAAACTAAAAAAGATCTTAAACAGCCAAGGCAATCCTAAGCAAAAATGACAAAGCAACAGACACATAAACCAATGAAAATGAATAGAAAAACCCAGAAATAAATCCCCACACCTACAACCATCTGATCTTCAACAAAGTTACAAAAACAAGCAATGGGGAAAGGACTTTCTATTCAATAAATGGTACTGGGATAACTGGCCAGTCATATGCAGAAGGTTAAACCTGGACCCCTTTCTTACACCACATAGAAAAACTTCTACATTACTGGTGGGAATGTAAACTAGTACAACCACTGTATAAAACAGTGTGGAGACTCCTTAAAGTACTAAAAGCAGAATTACCATTTGATCCAGCAATTCCACTACTGGGTATATACCCAGAGGAAAAGAAGCTATTATACAAAAAAGACACTTGACACACATGTGTATAGCAGCACAATTCACAATTGCAAAATATGGAACCAGCCTAAATGCCTATCAATCAATGAGTGGATAAAGAAACTGTGAGATAGATAGATAGATAGATAGATAGATAGATAGATAGACAGATACATATATATAGATATAGATATACATATATACAGAGATATATATATAGATACATAGATATAATGAAATACTACTCAGCCATAAAAAGGAATGAATTAACGGCATTCACAGCAACCTGGATGGAAATTGAGACTATTATTCTAAGTGCAGTAACTCAGGAATGGAAAACCAAACATCATATGTTCTCACTTACAAGTAGGAGTTAACTATGAGAATGCAAAGGCATAAGAGTGATACAATGGTCTTTGGGGACTTGGTTGAAAGATGGGAGGCAGTGAGAGATAAATACTACAAATTGGGTTCAGTGTATAATGCTTAGGTGAGGGGTGCACCAAAATCTCACAAATCATCACTAAAGAACTTACTCATGTAACCAAATGCTACCTGTTCCCCAAAAACATATGGAAATAAAAACGTTTTAAATATAATAATAATTTACATACAAAAAAGAAAAATTAACTCAAGAATGATTAAAGACTTAAATGTAAAACTTAAAGCTATAAAAACCCTAGAAGGTAACCCAGGAAATACCATTTCAGACATAGGCCCCAGCAAAGATTTCATGACAAAGACTCCAGAAGCAATTCCAACAAAAACGAAACTTGACAAATGGCATCCAATTAAACTAAAGAGCTTCTGCATGGCAAAATAAACTATCAACCAAGTAAACAGACAACCTATAGAATGAGAGAAAATATTTGCAATCTATACATCTGACAAAGGTCTAATATTCAGGATCTATAAGGAAATTAAACAAATTCACAAGTAAAAACCCCATTAAAAAGTAGGCAAAATACACGAACAGACACTTTTCAAAAGAAGACATAAACATAGCCAACAGACACATGAAAATATGCTAAACCTCACAAATCATTAGAGAAATGCAAATCAAAACCATAATGCATTACTATGTCACACCAGTCAGAACAGCCATTATTAATCATCAAAAAATTACAAATGCTGGTGAGGTTGTGGAGAAAAGAGAATACTTAGCCACTACTACTGGGAATGTAAATTAGCTCAGTCCTTGTGGAAAGCAGTGTGGCAATTTCTCAAATAACCTAAACCAGAAGTACCATTTGACCCAGCAATACCATTATTCGGTATATTCTCAAAGGAATACTAATTGTTCTACCATAAAGACATGCACACATATGTTCATTGCAGCAGTATTCACAATAGTAAAGTCATGGAATCAACCTAATTGGCTATCAATGGTAGATTGCATAAGGAAAATGTGGTACTTACACACCATGGAATACTACAGAGCCCCAAACTCCAAAACAAGATAATGTCCTTTGCAGCAACATTGATGGAGCTAGAGGCCATAATCCTAAGCAAACTAACACAGAAACAGAATCTGCATGTTCTCACTTATAAGTGGGAAGTAAACATTGAGTACACATGGACAAACAGAAGGGAACAACAGATTGTGGGGCCTACTTGAGGATGGAGGGCAGGAGGAGGGACAGAGATGGAAAAATCTACCTATCCAGTACAATGCTTACCACCAGAGTGACAAAATAATCTGCACAGCAAACCCCTGTGATAAGCGATTTACCTATATAACAAACCTGAATATGTACCCTAAATAAAAAGTTAAGGCCGGGCGCGGTGGCTCAAGCCTGTAATCCCAGCACTTTGGGAGGCCGAGACGGGCGGATCACGAGGTCAGGAGATCGAGACCATCCTGGCTAACACAATGAAACCCCGTCTCCACTAAAAATACAAAAAAATTAGCCGGGCGTGGTGGCGGCGCCTGTAGTCCCAGCTACTCGGGAGGCTGAGGCAGGAGAATGGCGGGAACCCGGGAGGCGGAGCTTGCAGTGAGCCGAGATCGCGCCACTGCACTCCAGCCTGGGCAACAGAGCGAGACTCCGCCTCAAAAAAAAAAAAAAAAAAAAAAAGAGGCCGGGCGCGGTGGCTCACGCCTGTAATCCCAGCACTTTGGGAGGCCGAGGCGGGCGGATCACAAGGTCAGGAGATCGAGACCACGGTGAAACCCCGTCTCTACTAAAAATAAAAAAAATTAGCCGGGCGTGGTTGTGGGCGCCTGTAGTCCCAGCTACTCGGGAGGCTGAGGCAGGAGAATGGCGTGAACCCGGGAGGCGGAGCTTGCAGTGAGCCGAGATCGCGCCACTGCACTCCAGCCTGGGCGACAGAGCGAGACTCCGTCTCAAAAAAAAAAAAAAAAAAAAAAAAAAAGTTAAAAGATAATAATCATTACTTTTTTGCATACCTGGGTGCATGGCATATAATTATGCACATTTTTGAACCAGAAAATCTTAAAAGTTGTCTACTCTAAACTTTTTTCATTTCCCCAATAAAAAAGAAAAGGTCAGGTGTGGTTAACAGACTTGCACAAACTCATCCACATAATTAGTGGCAGGGTCAGAATCACAATTCAGTGTCTTTTCTAGTTAAGGCATCTGCCTGCTAGATGAGACGGCCTCGCTGTCACTATAAAAGCTGTATTAGTATTTCTGTGATACATATTATTATTTCAAACTTCCACGTGAATTGGGAAAATACTTATGTAGGGTTGACAGTTATGCAGCTATAGCTTAGCAGTTTATTCTTCTCGCTTTCAATGAATAATAAAATATATGCATATGACAAGTAATTTTGCTTCAGGGTTTGCTAGAGGCAACAAAAAGAACCTTTTATTATTAATAATCTTCAAAACAATAGTGAAATTAATCTTCAAATATTTGATCACAAACCTAATATGTACTTAAAAATTAAGTGGAAACCCAATCTAGAGTAAATCTGGCTAAGTTTATTTTGACTAATACAAGCATATTGCAACTGCAAAGAAATTTTAGCAGTTTTTAGACATATTTTTCAATCTTTGATTTTTGATATAAATGCCTTTATATATGCTATTTCAGAGCTTTGTTATTAAACTGGTTGTTCTAGGTAATACTAAAAATCCTTTGTACCCTAATCTTTTCTTACAATTTTATTTCTTTTATCATGAAAGCAGAAGTACAAAGATGTGCAAAATCTCTTGTAAATTGTGTTGAGGTAGTTTACATTTCATGTCATGCTGATTTTGTTAAGACTACTGTTTAGACTACTAGTACACTTCATTTCTTACAATCGAATCATTTTATTACTTTTAAGCTTCATACATTCTCCAATTTGTAGCCTTTATATGCCTTTTTTCTAGAATTTATAAATGGATATTTTTTCTTATATAATCATTATCATTTAATTTAACTGTTTTGGAACATTCCTACATATTCCAAATAGTCATCTTCTTATTCTACTAATCACAGAACCAAAAATAACATTGAATGGACCTTAGTGTTTGCAAAGGGTTTTCATAAACATTTGATATTTTAAAAATACAGTGAGATATAAATCATTAGAAAATAAGGGTATATTAATAATAGAGTATTATTGGTAGGAAAGTTTATCATTCCCATTTCAATGATGAATTTTTTAGAAATCTCAGAGAGTTTAAACTGCCCAAGATAAAATAGGCAGTATTCCTTCTATATCTTAACTTAAATGTTAACAGCGGATTTTACTGTAGAATAAAATCATTTTTAGCAAAATAATTAAAAATATTTTATAAATGTAAAGTACTAAAAATGTAAGATTGTGTTATCTAATCATAAGGAGAAAAACAATATGGACTTAACTATATTACCCTGAAGATGTGTGAAGAGCTGTCTGACTCCTGCTCAGGAACTAAGAGAAGTAATAACAGAAATAAAAGAGAAGTTAGACACGTTCTGCCATCCCTTTATTTTGTCATTAGAGTGACTTGGTGATATTAGGTGCTCATGAGAAAAATGAAGTCTATGATATTCTGAATTCAGACTCCTGGGGGTAGTGTCCTAAGATAAACACTAAGGTATATGTCTGTACAGACAGTAATTATGGCCAATTGGTTAGATGTGAGTTTATTTAACTTTTCTATACTTTCAGTGTGTTTTGAAAGAAGCTGGTATGAGTGGGTTGCTAAGTAAGACATCATGAGACACAGTAGGCCAAGGATCCCCCTGCTGAAAAAAAGATCATGAAAAACAAAAATCAATTTTATTTTAAAGATAGCAGAGAATTGTGAAAGAAATAAGGATTTGGTGAACTAAAATTCAAGAAACGGAAGATTAAATGTGATGAATAAAGATTATCAGCAGTCTTTCACGAAGCCAAGTCAGACTTTGTGAGCAGATGAGTTAGGAAAAAAAACACTTGGTTTTTAAAAGTGTTCCACTTTGTAATTATGCATAAGAGAATATAGAGATATATTATATTTTCGTTGTTGTCACTGTTTGCCCTCACGAAAATGTAAGCTCTGTGAGAGCAGTGACTTCTGAAGTTTGAATTGCTGTAGCACCAAATCCTAGAACATTTCACAGCTCATAAGAAACTTTCAATAAATGAATAAATGGTGGTTAAAAAAAAAAAAAAAAAAAAAAAAAAAAAAGGATTCCCAGAGCTGGAGGTCATTATTCTAAGCAAACTAACACAGGAACAGAAAACCAAATACCACATGTTCTCACTTATAAGTGGGAGCTAAATGATAGGAACACATGGACACATAGAGGAGAACAACACACACTGGGGCCTACCTGAGGTAGAGGGTGGGAGGAGGGAGAGGATCAGGAAAAGTAACTGATAGATACTAGGCTTAATACCTGGGTAATGAAATAATCTGTACAACAAACCCCATGAAACGTGTAGGTTGTAGCAAACCTACACATGAACCCTTGAACTTAAAATAAAAGTTAAATAAAGGATTCCCAGAGAGAAAAATGGAGCTCCTTTGTCAGCCACAAAATAAATCTGAGTACTGTTTATTTACTTTACCAGTACTGAGTCATGAGTAACTGAGGACTTGTTAGCTCAGCACATTTGAAAAGTCAAGCATTCAGATATATTGAAAGAAGAACAACTGCAAAAGTTTCATGTAGATGGAGCCTGGAGAATTATGATAAAATGAAATTTCTTACATTTCCTATTTGAAAAGGGAAAATAATCATCCTCATGGATGATCTCTATAAGAGATCTTCATTTAAAATGCAGTACTTCTTTTTACGGACTGGCAGTTTATAAAGAGAATATTGTGAATTGTTTGTATGGAAAAAATGCAAGGAACAGGAGTCATCCCAATACACAAATACATGCCAGCAACTCACCTGATAAGAGAAAATGGGAAAGTATGTAAAATTTAAATTGAATCCATTTAAAAGACATTTCTTAATACAAATATCTCAGCTTTTCATGACATTGCAATTTTGTGTTGAATGGGATCTTGGGAAGTCACTTAAGACTTATGCTTAAATCACATGCAGTAAGGAAAGGAATCATTATAGGAATTATCAATATAGGAATTAAATGCTTATTTTTAAAATTAGCATTTAAATGAGCCCAATTTCTAAAATGACACCAATCAACAAGTCTTCATTTCACCTTACGATATGACAGAGTGTACCAGAGTGTACAAGAACCATTGAGAAGATAAATAAATGAAGACAATGTCCCTGAGCTTATAGGATTTTTTAAGAAGCAAAAGTAATATGAGAACATGATCAGTTTATTGATGGCTTAGAGTAATGGGGGTATATTCTTCCAGTAATAAGAAGTGAGAAAGGAAAAATATTAGTGTGATCTGGTAAAGAATCCTTGGGACTTTATTAGAACCTTCAGCGATGTTCAGGATGTGGACGAGTTGAAGCTATGGAGAATAAAACTTCCCAATGAAGGGAAAATTACGTGCAAGTACTTTTCAATGGAATCAAGCATGACAGCCTGCAGTAGCCCATGTGAAAAGCAGCCCTCAACTTTGGTTTCAGGTGTGGCTATTGGGGGAAAAAATTACTAGAAATTAAGTACTTTCATCCTCAGATTCTTCCCAGGGATTGTCACAACACTTTGCATATGCTTAACACTCTTGCTGGGTAAGTGGCTTCTAACTGAACACTTAAATGATATATTCTGTTTGCCAATATGCCCATTTTCTGACCATGCTGGCTTTGAGGAGAATCAATGGAGAAAAAATACATGATAGCTTTGAGTCATTATTTAAATAGCATCTTTCTCGTGATTCTGCCCATATTTGCAAATATCACCCATTGTTTATGAATATATCCCCAGTGCCTTACAGTCCTCCATATACCCCTTTACTTATAAAACCCAAGCAGAAAGCATGTGATGAGAAGGAAGCAGTGAAGTGCAGACATAAAAAGTGTAGCCTTTGAAATTTGAGCAGCGTGCCCCTGCCCAAACAATACTCATTGAATAGTAATCATAGGCAAATGATCTACTTTCTCAAAGACTTAACATATCTTATATAACAATTATAGATAAAGGACAATAAAGTACTCAGGACAGAATCTGGTGTATAATATAAATTTAATATGTGTCAGCTGTTAGTATCATCACTGTTAATCACTATTAATTGACTCTTTTGCCAGTGTTGTTCAAGAAAATAATGTGTAATGATCTATAAATATTTTAAATTTCATTAGCAGCATTAAAAGTATTACCAATAGAACTATAACCATTTTGGCATTTTAATAAATAAAATAGTCTTACATAATTTTCTCTTTCACAAGGAAACTTATTTTGAAATTAAATATTTGTATTTCTACTTTATAGGGCAGAGCTAAATTAATCCCCGCTGCAACCCCTTATCCTGTAGCATGCTGCATGAAGTTGCCTATATGCAAAGCAGATTGTTCACAAGTTGATCTCTGCAGATCAGTACATCTGCCTTTGTGACTTTTCAATGCTCATAGCAAACCTTGAGAATTGTGTTTATTTTAGAGCAAATGGATAGTGTGAAGAAATCAGTGATAGTGGATGTTGCTGCAAATGTTCATTTCCTTACGTTGTAACCTGCTGAAATTTCTTAAAGATTATTGGGAAGTGGCCAAATGCGGTGGCTCACGCCTATAATTCTAGCACTTTGGGAGGCTGAGGCGGGTGGATCACTTGAGGTCAGGAGTTTGAGAAAAGCCTGGCCAACATGATGAAACCCCGTCTCTACTCAAAATACAAAAATTAGCCAGGCATGTTGGCGCACACCTGTAATCCCAGCCACCGGGGAGGCTGAGGCAGGAGAATCATTTGAACTGGGAAGGCAAAGGTTGCAGTGAGCCGAGATTATGCCACTGCACTCCAGCCTAGGCAACAATAGTGAACCTCTGTCTCAAAAACAAAAACGAAAACAAAAAAAAACAAGATTCTCAGGATGTTTCTCTTTTAATAAACATTTTCATTTTCTGGGATATTTGGATATCAGATCCAATTTGACCTTTCTAGTAGGAAAGTATGATGCTTTCAGGACTTGACAATAATGCCAAATTCTGGAACTTCAACACAGATTTCTTAGAATCTTGACTTTGATTCCATAATATGTAGAATATGATTTGACCAATAAGAAAGAAGCGACCTTATAGATGGACTACAGTTTCAGCTGCCAAAGTGTGTCTTACCCTACTAGCAACCCTGTACATCTCTATTGTCCTATGGTCCTCTGAAGTGAACAATATATATGTTATATAGCCCACATTTTGTTAGAAAATTCCAGTTACACATATCAAACTTTTTAACATGAATCCATCAATTTTTATGTGATGGAGTGTTAAATAGAAAATAAATTTTAATTACATAGACAATAGAGATCACATTATATTCTACCCCATCGTGTAACCCACAAGGTTATGTCTCAAGAAGTATGCAATAATTTCTTGTCACAGTTATTAAGAGAAGTAGGATTTATGTGTGTGGGACAACTGGTTTCTAAGGCCTTCAATTCCTTTTAAATATATTGATAGTAAAGAAAAATTAGTACTCATAGACTTCTTTTAATCTGTAACCAATGTACTTCATCTAGTACAATGTAATGGCATTGTACTATACTATACTATACTATACTATACTATACTATACTATACTATACTATACTATACATAGTACTATAGTACCATCTATAGTACTATGACGAACCATTGCAAGATTTCCCCTTAGTTAACATTGACCCTGCCAGAATCACCCAAAGAAAAATATAGCAACCAATTAGGAACAATGATATATTTTCCATTGGATTTATATTGCTAATCCTTTTCCAAAAAGGCTCTGTGGCAACTAGTTTTCAATATAAAGAGAAGCTTTATCTGATTCTTTTTATTAGAACTTTACAATAACCTTATGAATGTATGTATTATTATTGTGATAAGTTTTTGATGGAGGACATTGTCTTGGTGCAGTTGAGCGACTAGAGTAAAACCATATGGGACCTCTTGGTCATAGCCAGAACCAATTAGTATATTCCAGATGTTGCATTCTCTCAACTTCAGCACACTGTCTCCTGCAAGTAGGCAGAAGCAGAGAAGATTTGTAAGAGATACAAAATAGCTTTTCTTATAGAATTAAGTTTATCACCAGACTGCTCAGAATTATCAAAAATTTGAGATCATGCTAAATTTGTATGCATCTTTACTCACAAGCCTTAGACCTTACCTTGTTCCAAATCTCAGGGTCAGTACAGGACAGCTGGCACCAAACTCCTCCACTACAGCAGCAAAACCTGCTTTTGAACCACTCAGATGCCCATATGATCCTGGCATGAACCAAGAGTACCAATCTATCCAAGTAGAACAAATAGACCCCTATAAAGTGGAGTTCCTCATCTAGTGCCTTTAGATAAGAATTAGATTTCTTCTACCTTTTTTCAGCCATAGTAGTAGTATCATTAGTGACATTAAATGCCTCAAAACAGTCTGAAAGACCAATGCCAGAAAAATAATATATATCACTTTTAACAATAATAATTAAGACTGGGCTCATGATTACACTTGGGCACAAGAAGCTAGTGTCCCTGATGATCCTGAATAGATTATTTCAGAGAAGCTGTGGGTAAAAATTTTTGTTCTTTAATTTACCATGATGGAAGGCTCAGGAATTTCCCCATAACATAGAGTTAACATTCTTCATTAAATGTATAAATAGAGGAAACATTCACTAAGATAGACCACATTCTGGGCCACACCTTAACAAATTTATAGGAATAGAAATTATACAATGTCTGCTTTCAGTCCACAGTGGAATTTAACCAGAAATAAGTAACAGAAAGATAACTTGAAAATATCAAAATATGTGGCAGCTACACAATACACTTCCAAATAACATATAAGTCAAATAAGAAATCTCTAGAGACATGTAAACATATTTTGAACTAAATTAAAATGAAAATACAACTCATCAAAATTTGTGGGATACAGTAAAAGCAGTAATTAGAAAGAAATTTAAGTCATCAAATGCACATATTAGATGACTTAAAAGAAGACCTAAAATCAACAATCTAATTTTCCAGTTTAAGAAACTAGAAAAAGATCAAATTAAATCCAAAGTAAGTAAAAGAAAAGAAAAAAATAAGAATTAGAGCAGAAATCAATGAAATTGCAAACAAAATCAATAGAGAAAATCAATGAAACCAAAAGGTGGTTCTTTGAAAAGATCAATAAAATCAACAAGATTCAAGCCTAGTAATTTAATTAATAATTAATAACCTTATAAAACCAAAGCATTCGGCCCAGATAGGTTCACTAGTGAAGGTTATCAAACATTTTAGAAAGAAATTATGCTAATATTCTATAATCTCTTTTAGAAGACAGAAATTTTGAATAAAAATAAAAATACAAACCAATTCCAAGATCTCTCAAAACTACACAGATACATTGAAGCTAAACAATTTGCTCCTGAATGGTTTCTATGTAAATATAAAATTAAGGCAGAAATAAAAAAATATATTTAAAACAAATGAAGATAGAGACACAACATACCAAAACCTTTGAGATGTGGCAAAAGCAGTGTTAAGAGGAAAGTTTATAGCTCTAAATGCTACTATCAAGAAGATTAAAAGATCTCAAATTAACACCTAATCTTACACATAAACAAGCTAGAAAAACATGAACAAACTAAACCCAACAGTAGCAGAAGAAAATAAATCACTAAAATTGGAGCAGAACTAAATGAAATTGAGACCCAAAAATTCATACAAAGGATCAATGAAACAAAATGTTGGTTTGTGAAAGAATAAACAAGATTGATTGACCACTAGCTAAATTAAGAAAGAAAAAAAGGAGAGAAGATTCAAATAAACGCAATCAGAAATGACAAAAGTGACATCAAAACTGATTTCCCAGAAATACAAAAGTCCCCCAGACACTACTATGAACACCTCTATGCACACAAGCTAGAAAATTTAGAGGAAATGGATAGAATTTTGGAAACACACAATCTTCTAAGATTGAACCAGGAAGAAACAGAAATCATGAGCATACCAATAACAAGTAATGAAACTGAATAAGTAATTTTAAAAACTTACTATCCAGAAAAAGCCCTGGACGAGATGGAATCACAGCAAAATTCTACCACACATACAAAGAAGAGTTGGTACCAATCCTACAAAAACAATTAAAAGAGAGAGAGAGAGAGAGAGAGAGATCTAGCTCATTCTACGAAACCAGTATCCTCCTGATACCAAAAATCTACCAAATACACAAGAAAAAAAGAAAACTACAGGCCAATATTCCTCATGAACATAGATGCAAAAATCCTGAACAAAATATGAGCAAACAGAATGCCACAGCACGTTAAAAAGTTAATTCACCATGAAATGGGCTTTATTCCTGGGATGCAAGGATGATTCAACATACACAAATCAATAAATATGATTCACCACATTAACAAAATTAAAAACAAAAATCATAGATCATCTCAATAGAATCAGAAAAAGCATTCAATGAAACCCAACATCCTTCCATGAAAAAAACCTTGAACAAACCAGATGTCAAACAAATCCATCTCAAAATAATAAGAGCCATCTATGACAAACACACAGCCAACTTCATACACATCAGGCAAAATCTAGAAGCATTTCCCCTAAGAACAGTAATAAGACAAGGATGTCCACCTTCACTATAGAATAGGATGTCCACTCCTAGTCAACATAGTACTAAAAGACATAGCCAGAGCAGTCAGGCAAGAGGAAGAAATAAAAGACATTCAAACAGGAAAAGAAAAAGTCAAATTATCTCTCTTCACAAAGATGTAATTCTATACCTAGGAATTCCTAAAGATGCTGCCAAAGAATCTCTAGTCCTGATGAATAACTGCAGCAAAGTCTCAGTACACAAAATTAATATATAAAAATCAGTGGGATGTCAACCATATTCAGAAGAATGAAACTGGGCCTCTCCCTCACCATATACAAAAATTAACAAGATGAATTAAAGACTTAAATAATGGGAGAAAATATTTTCAAATTATTCATCTGAAAAAGAACTAATATCTAGAATCTGTAAGGAACCTAAGCAATTCAACAAGCATAAAACAAATAACCCCATTAAAAAGTGGCCAAAAGACATAAAAAGACACTTCTCAAAAGAAAACATACAAGTGGCCAAAAAAATATTTAAAAATATTCCATGTCACTAATCATCAGAGAAATCCAAATCAAAACACCAAGGAGATACCATCTCATACCAATCAGAATGGCTATCGTTAAAAAGTCAGAAAGTACCAGATGTTGGCGAGGCCTCAGAGAAAAGGGAATGCTTATATGCTGTTCGTGGGAATGTAAATTAGTTCAGCTACTGTGGGAAGCAGTTTGGAGATTTATCAGAGAACTAAGAATTGGACTACCATGTAACCCAGCAATCTCATTACTATTTACCCAAGGAAAAATAAATCATTCTACCAAAAAGACACATGCACTCATATGTTCATCAAAGCATTATTCACAACAACAAAGACATGGAATCCACCTAGGTGCCCATCAACAGTGCACTAGGTAAAGAAAATTTGGTACATATACATCATGGAATACTATACGGCTATAAAAAATGAAATCATTTCCTTTGCAGCAATATGGATACAGCTAGAGGTCATAATCCTAAGAAAATAAACACAAGAGCAGAAAACCAAATACCACATGTTCTCACTTATAAGTGGAAGCTAAATATCGGGTACACATGGATATAAAAATGGGAATAAAAGACACCATGGAATATAAGAGGGGAAAGTGTGGAGGAGGGTAAGGGTTTAAAAACTAACTATTGTATAATATGTTCACTACCTGTGTGATGAGTTCAATCATACGCCAACCCTCAGTATCATGCAATATGCCTTTGTAACACAGCTAAATGTGTACCCTCTGAATCTAAAATAATTTTTTAAATAAATGAACTATCAAGCAATGAGAAGACATGAAGGAACATAAATGTACATTACTAAGAGAAAAAAGTTAACCTGAAAAGTCTACATACTGTATGATTTCAACTATGTGATATTCTGGAAAAGATAAAACTGTGGAAACTGTAAAAATTTCCCAGAGGTTGCCAGGGGTTAGAGCAGAGAGCAATAAAAAGTCAGAGCACAGAGCATTTTTAGGATAGTGAACTGTCATGTTTTATCATATTATAATGGTAAATACATGTCATTATACATTTGTCCAAACCCATGGAATGTGAACCATGAAAATATGAAAAGTGAACCCCAAATGTATATTGTGGACTTTATGTGATTGTGATGTGTCAATGCAGGTTCATCAATTGTAACAAATGCACCACTCTCGTAAGAAATGTTAATAATAGGGGAGGCAATGCATGTGTGTGGATGGGAGGGATATGGGAAATCTCTATACCTTCATCTTAATTTTGCTGTGAACCTAAAACTCCTCATAAAGATAGTCTTATTTTTAAAAATTATAAATAGACTACATGGATTTAGATTAGAGAAAACCATGCTTACTTGAATAATGAGCAAGCATATAAAACAAAAGAACTTTGCACCAACTTCTGATGATAAATCATGAGTGGAAACAAATTAGTTTGGGAAAATATAAAGAAGCTAAAACTTCATCTCTTCAGAAGATACTTCTTTGTATATGAAACCAAAGTCATATTACTAGAGCTAAATCTTTTCATTGTCAAGGAGTCTTCTAAACTGTCCTGTAACCTAAAAGCTCTCAAAAAAAAAAAAAAAAAAAAAAAAAAAAAAGCCTGTATGGGCATGCAATGTTAGACAGACCTAGATTCTAAATAGAAATGTCTAATTTCCCAACTTGGACAAGTTACTTAACTGTACTGTGTCTCTCTTTTCCATCTGAAAATGAGAATAAAAGTTGTTAGCTTTCAATATTCTTGTATTTATCATGCCCAACATATGGTGAAGGCTTGGCAAATAGCAGTTCTGACAGTCTACCAAGTCACAGTGAAAACGTTATTTCTTTCATCTAAAATTCACTGTCAAAGTTGTAGGGTAAACATTAGATAAGATATATTCTTGAGAATAATAAATATAATTGAAAGTGAAAGGCTGCAATTTTGAATATAAAAATGATATATTACTGTGATTACTTGATGTGTGGTATCCTCAGACCAATATAATTATGGTCTCCATTTACATTTTTTGTATCTACAAAAAAGTAAATAAAAAGTTTGCACAACCCTTAGATAGTTTGCTAATCCACCTAAAATCTTGTCAACCCTGAGAAATGAGATGCTCCTAGATCAGTTTTGGGGAATCCTCCTTCTATCTTCCAAAGTGTATGAAAACTTATGGGCTAATCCTGAAAGGCTCCTCAGCCTGCGACATTCTAGAACTGTGACAGCCAAAAGGGATGGGGTAAAGCAGACGTGTCATGACTGCTGAAGCTGGACAAAAAGAACATCCTCACCTATTACGTACAGTACATTTTTAGACATCATTAAGTGCCCTCCAGATTTCACACATTTCACAATAATCTTTTAAAATAATTGCTACCACTTGAGTAGTACTCTCAGAAAATTACAAGGCTGTCAATTTATTCTCCAGCTTTTAAAATTCCATCACCCATTTCCCTAAGGTAACAGGCTGCGATGTCTTAAATCTCTAAAGAGGAAGTCATAATTATATTATATATGACATTGATATTTTCCTCACTTCCTTGGTTAATTTTTTAGAAAGTAAGTATGGACTTTTAGTTCATATTAATGTAGTATGTGATTAATTATTCTCTACTTCATCTGGATTTTTTAATTGGCAAAATTGATGTCAATGTCGAAAGAGGGCCAGTAGTGAAGAGCATTATTATATTAATGTTTCACAAATTATCTTTTTTATTATTTAATACAAAGAAAAGTACTGTTTTCCTTAAATTTTGAGATTACAAGTTTGCTTTTTCAAAAGTAAATTTTAACTGAGCATTCAGTTTTCAAATTTATAAAAGAAGTACTTGCTAGATTTTTTTAATAGTGTGTTCATATTGGCTAATTAAGGCTTTGTTTGATACTACACCTATATAAGGTTCAGCAATACTATAATAAACTTGCACCCCCAAAATCTGAAAATTTCTCTTGATTTTTTTCTTTCATCAGGTATTCAAGTGTAAATCTAGCAAGAGTAAGTAAGGCCAAGCTTTGTAAAAACATTAACTCTCTATTTGGCTCTTGTCCTCTTTTGCCTACAATAGGTTGTCAGGTAAATAATTTGTGAGTTCCACATGTCACTGGGAAAGCCTGGAGTGATATTTATGCCAAAACTTTATGAAGAGATGTCAGAACCTAGTTTGTCAGCAAGTATCTGTCCTCCTTCTTCCTCACTTTATGTATTAGCCCATTCTCACGTTGCTAGTAAACACATACCTGAGACCAGGTAATTTATAAAGCAAAGAAGTTTAATTGACTGACAGTTTCTCAGGGCTGGGAAGGCCTCAGGAAACTGACAATCATCGCATAAGGGAAAGGAAACACATCCTTTTTCACGTGGTGGCAGCAAGAAGTGCTGAACAAAGTGTGGGAAAGCACCTTATAAGGGGGTCAGGTCTTGTGAGAACTCATTCACTATCACAAGAACAATATGGAAGTAACCATCCCCATGATTCAACTACCTCCCACCAGGTTTCTCCCACAACACATGGGGATTATAGGAACTACTATTCAAGATGAGATTTGAGTGGGGACACAGTCAAACTATATCATTCTGCCCCTGGTTCCTCCCCAATCTCATGTCCTCACATTTCAAAAGCAATCATGCCTTCCCCACAGTCCCCCAAAGTCTTAACTCATTTCAACCTTAACTGAAAAGTCCACAAAGCCTCATCTGAGACAAGGCAAGTCGCTTCCACAAAGGAGCCTGGAAAATCAAAAGCAAGTTAGTTACTTCCTAGATACAATGAGGTACAAGTATTGGGTAAATACACCCATTACAAATGGAAGAAATTGGCCAAAGCAAAGGAGCTACTGGCCCCATGCGAGTCCAAAATCCAGCAAAGCAGTCAAATCTTAGAAGTCTGAAATGATCTCCTTTGACTCCATGTCTCACATCCAGGTCATGCTGATGCAAGAAGTGGGCTCCCACAGCCTTGGGTAACTCTGTCCCTGTTGCTTTGCAGGGTACAGCACCCCTCCTAGCTGTTTTCACTGGCTGGCATTGAGTGTCTGCAGCTTTTCCAGGTGCACAATGCAAGCTGTCAGTAGATCTTCTATTCTGGGGTCTGGAGGATGTGGGGTTGTGCAGTTGTGGGTTCTGCTAGGGTAATGTGGAAGGGAAATGTGCTGTTAGAGTCCCCAAACAGAGTCCCCACTGGGACGCTGCCAGCGCCCCACTAGGGTACTGCCAGTACTCCACTAGGCAGTGTCCCAGTGGGGACTTTGTGTGGGGGCTCCAACCCCACATTTTCCTTCCATACTACCCCAGGAGAGGTTCTCCATAAGGGCTCTGTCCCTGAAGTACACTTCTGCCTGGGCATCATACATCCTCTGAAATCTAATAAGAAGTTTGCCAACCTCAATTCTTGACTTCTATGCACCCACAGGACCAACACATGTGTAAACCACCAAGGCTTGGGATGGCAACCTCTGAAGTAATGGCCTGAGGTATATCTTGGCCACTCTTAGCCACAGCTGGAGCTGAAATAGTTGGGATACAGGAAGCCAAGTTCCTAGGATGCACATAGCAAGGAGGGGCCCTGGCCTGGCCCCTAAAACCATTTTTTACTCCCATGCCTCCAGGCCTGTGGTGGGAGGGGCTGCTGCAAAAGTCTGACATGTCCTGGAGACATTTTCCCTATTGTCTTTGTGCTTAGCATATGGCTTCACATTACCTATGCAAATTTCTGCAGAAGGCTTGAATTTATCTCATAAAATTTTTTTTTTCTTTTCTTCAGCATCATCATGCTGCAAAATTTTCAAATTATGCCCTGCTTACTCTTGAATGCCTTGCCACTTAGAAATTTCTTCTGCCAGGTACCCAAATGATCTCTCTCAAGTTCAAAATTCCACAGATCTCTAGGGCAGGGGCAAAATGCCACCAGTCTCTTTGTATAGCAAGAGTGACCTTTGCTCCAGTTTCCAACAAGTTCCTCATCTCAATCTGAAACCACCTCAGCCTGTATCTTATTGTGCATTTCACTATCCGCATTTTGTTCAAAGCCATTCAACAAGTCTCTAGGAAGTTCCAAACTTTCCCCATATCTTCCTGTCTTCTGAGCCCTCCAATCTCTAGGAAGTTCCAAATGTTCCCATATCTTTGTATCTTCTGAGTCCTCCAAGTCTCTAGGAAGTTTCAAACTTTCCCATATCTTCATGTCTTCTGAGCCCTCTAAGTCTCTAGGAAGTTCCAAACTTTCCCACATTTTCCTATCTTCTTCTGAGGCCTCCAAAGTGTTCCAATCTCTGCCTATTATCCACTTCCAAATTGCTTTCACATTTTCAGGTATCTAATTTATTACAGTGCCTCACTACCTGGTACCAATTTACTGTATTTGTTCATTCCCACACTACTAATAAAGACATACCCTGAACTGGGAATTTACAAAGGAAAGAGGTTTAATTGACTCATAGTTCTGCAGGGCTAGAGAGGCATCAGGAAACTTGCAATCATGGCAGAAGGGGAAGCAAACACATCCTTTTTCACATGGTGGCAGCAAGGAAAAGTGCTGAGCAAAAGTGGGGATAAACCCCTTATGAAAGCATCTGATCTCATGAGCACTTACTATCATGAGAACACCATGGAGGTAACTGCCCCCATGGATTCAATTACCTCCCACTGAGTCCCTCCTACAACACATGCAGATTATGGGAACTACAATTCAAGATGAGATTTGGGTGGACACACAACCAAATCATATTACTTTAGAAAAATAAAACCTTTTTCAACATGAGCATTCAATCACTCAGAAGAAAAGTACATATTGCTACACTCCTTATAGGTATCTGGGTGCATGTAACAAAAGTCTGGACAAAGCATGAAGTAGAACAATCATTTGTGACTTCCAGGGTGAAAATGGAGTATGTCTCTTCTTTCCTCCTTGTGCCCTCATATATTGAAATGTGATAAGATGCCTAGACCTTGCAAAGCCATCTTAGTCCATACAGTGATGACTAGAATATAGGCTAACCATGTGGCTGTTAATTCAGTTAATAGATACACTTATGTAACATGGAAAAGTGAATGGTTAGCAAGATAATGTAAAGAAGACACTTATTTCTCAGTTTCTCTAACATATCTTGTGAATATGTTTATATGGGGAATATTAAAAGATTCAAACACTTGTTTCAAGTTTACCTTTCAAATCATGTTGCTGGACAATATGACAGGCAATCAGATAAATATTTAGTCAGAAATGAGATATCTAAATAATACCTATTTTCTTCATCCAAAAGAATCTTTTATCCACATAGAGAGTTTGCTCTTCAATACACTAGATAGTAATCTTAAATATAATTCCACATAAGCTCATGATACTCACATTGGTACCAAATGCAGCTGTCAATATTCCTGAGATCCAAAACTTTCTGGATTTCTCTCCTTTTCAATCCATCAAACAGTATTTCATGAGTGTTCAAATGAGTAGTGCCTATATTTTGTTGAAATTATATAGAATACTGACACAAGATATGAGAAATATGATGAAAGGGAACGGAAAAAAACACAGCAGACATTCCAGAAATACATCTCATGGAAAAAATAAAACTTTAAAAATGGTCATGGGAGGTCACTTCCAAGATGGCCAAATAGGAACAGCTCCGGTCTGCAGCTCCCAGCGAAATCGACACAGAAGACAGGCGATTTCTGCATTTCCAACTGAGGTACCTCGTTCATCTCATTGGAACTGGCTGGACAGTGGGTCCACCCATGGAGGGCGAGCTGAAGCAGGGTGGGGTGTTGCCTCACCTGGGAAGTGCAAGGGGTCAGGGTATTTCCCTTTCCTAGCCAAGGGAAGCAATGATAGTCTGTACCTGGAGTAACGGTACACTTCTAACAAAATACTACACGTTTCCCACAGTCTTAGAAACCAGCAGACCAGGAGATATCATCCCATGCCTGACTCAGTGTGTCCCACACCCACAGAGCCTTGCTCACTGCTAGCACGGCAGTCTGAGATCAAGCTGGGATGTGGGAGCTTGGTGGGGAGAGGGCCGTCCACCATTGCTGAGGCTTGAGTAGCTCACAGTGTAAACAAAGAGACGGGTAAGCACAAACTGGGTAGACCCCCTCACAGCTCAGCAGGGCCTACTGCCTCTATAGATTCCACCTCTGTGGGCAGAGAATAGTAGAACAAAAGGCAGCAGACAGCTTCTGCAGATTTAAACGTCCCTGTCTGACAGTTCTGAAGAGAGCAGTGGTTCTCTCAGCATGGGGTTTGAGTTTCAAGAACAGACAGACTGCCTCCTCAAGAAGGTCCCTGACCCCCATGTAGCCTGACTGGGAAACACCTCCCATTAGGGGCTGACAGACACCTCAAACAGGCAGGTTCCCCTCTGGGACAAAGCTTCCAGAAGCAGCAGACAGCTTCTGCAGACTTAAATGCCACTGTCTGACAGCTCTGAAGAGAGCAGTGGTTCTCTCATCATGGGGTTTGAGCTCCAAGAATGGACAGACTGCCTCCTCAAGCAGGTCCCTGACCCCCATGTAGCCTGACTGGGAAACACCTCCCAGTAAGGGCTGACGGACCTCTCAAACAGGCAGGTGCCCCTCCGGGATGAAGCTTCCAGAGGAAGGATCAAGCAACAATATTTGCTATTCTGCAGCCTCCACTGGTGATACTCAGGCAAACAGGGTCTGGAGTGAAGCTCCAGCAAACTCCAACAGATCTGCAGCTGAGGGGTCTGTTAGAAGGAAAGCTAACAAACAGAAAGGAATAGCATTAATATCACCAAAAAGGACATCCACACCAAAACCCCATTTGTAGATCACCAACATCAAAGACCAAAGGTAGATAAAACCACAAAGATGGGGAGAAACCGGAGCAGAAAAGCTAAAAATTCCAAAAAAAGAGAGCACCTCTTCTCCTCCAAAGGATTGCAGCTCCTTGCCAGCAAGGGAACAAAACTGGACAGATAATGAGTTTGAGGAGTTGACAGAAGTAGACTTCAGAAGGTCCAGTAAAACAAACTTCTCCAAGCTAAAGAAGCGTGTTCTAACCCATTGCAAGGAAGCTAAAAACGTTTTAAAAAGGTTAGACAAATGGCTAACTAGAATAAACAGTATAGAAAAGACCTTAAATTACCCGATGGAGCTGAAAACCAGCATGAGAACTTCATGATGCATGCACAAGATTCAATAGCTGATTCAGTCAAGTGGGAGAAAGGATATTAGTGATTGAAGATCAAATTAATGAAATAAAGTGAGAAGATTGGTGAAAAAAGAGTGAAAAGGAATGAACAAAACCTCCAAAAAATGTGGGACTGTGTGAAAAGACCAAATCTACGTCTGATTGGTGTACCTGAAAGTGACGGGGAGAATGGAACCAAGTTAGAAAACATTCTTCAGCATATTATCCAGGAGAACTTCCCTAACCTAGTAAGGCAGGCCAACATTCAAATTCAGGAAATACAGAGAATACCACAAAGATACTCCTCAAGAAGAACAACCCCAAGACACATAATTGTCAATTCACCAAATTTGAAATGAAGGAAAAAACATTAAGGGCAGCCAGAAAGAAAGATCGGGTTACCCACAAGGGGAAGCCCATCAGACTAACAGCAGATCTCTCAACGGAAAGCCTACAAGCCAGAAGAGAGTGGAGGCCAATATTCGACATTCTTAAAGAAAGAATTTTCAACCCAGAATCTCATATCCACCCAAACTAAGTGAAGGAGTAATAAAATCCTTTACAGGCAAGCAAATGTTTAGAGATTTTGTCACCACCAGGCCTGCCTAACAAGAGTTCCTAAAGGAAGCACTAAACATGGAAAGAAACAATTGGTACCAGCCACTGCAAAAACACACCAAATGGTAAAGACCATCGACACTGTGAAGAAACGGCATCAATTAATGAGCAAAATAACCAGCTAACATCATAATGATAGGATCAAATTCAAACATAACAATATTAACCTTAAATGCAAATGGGCTAAATGCCCCAATTAAAAGACACAGACTGGCAAATTGGATAAAGAGTCAAGACCCATCTGTGCACTGTATTCAAGAGACCCATCTCATGTGCAAAGATGCACATAGGCTCCAAATAAAGGGATGGAGGAAGATCTACTAAACAAATGGAAAGGGAAAAAAAAAAAAAGCAGGGGTTGCAATCCTAGTCTATGATAAAACAGACTTTAAACAAACAAGATCAAAAGAGACAAAGAAGGCCACTACATAATGGTAAAGGGATCAGTGCAACAAGAACACGTAACTATCCTAAATATATACGCACCCAATACAGGAGCACTCAGATTCATAAAGCAATACCTTAGAGACCTACAAATAGACTTAGACTCCCACACAATAATAATTGGAGACTTTAACACTCCACTGTAAATATTAGACAGATCGACAAGACAGAAGGTTAAGAAGGATACTCAGGACTTGAACTCAGCTCTGGACCAAGCAGACCTAATAGACATCTACAGAACACCATAACCCAAATCAACAGAATATGCATTCTTCTCACCACCATATCACACGTATTTGAAAATTGACCACATAATTGGTAGTAAAACACTCCTCAGCAAATGTAAAAGAACAGAAATCACAGCAAACTATCCCTCAGACCACAATGCAATCAAATTAGAACTCAGGATTAAGAAACTCACTCAAAACTGCACAACTGCATGGAAACTGAACAAACTGCTCCTGAATGACTACTGGGTACATAACAAAATGAAGGCAGAAATAAAAATGTTCTTTAAAATAAATGACAACAAAGATACAACACACCAGAATCTCTGGGACACATTTAGAGGGAAATTTATAGAACTAAATTCCCACAGGAGAAAGCAGGAAAGATCTAAAATCGACACCCTAACATCACAATTCAAAGAACTAGAGAAGCAAGAGCAAATAAATTCAAAAGCTAGCAGAAGGCCAGAAATAACTAAGGTCAAAGCAGAACTGAAGGAGATAGAGATACAAAAAAACCCTTCAAAAAAATCAAAAAATTCGGGGGCTGGTTTTTTGATTCAACTTTGAGATAGAGACACAAAAAACCCTCCAAAAAAATCAATGAATCCAGGAGTTGGTTTTTTGAAAAGATCAACAAAATTGACAGACCACTAGCCAGACTAATAAAGAAGAAAAGAGAGAAGAATAAAATCGACGCAATTAAAAATGATAAAGGGGATATCACCACCGACCCCACAGAAATACAAACTACCATCAGAGAATACTATAAACACCTCTATGCAAATAAACTGGAAAATCTAGAAGAAATGGATAATTTCCTGGACACTTACACTCTCCCAAGACTAAACCAGAAAGAAGTTGAATCTGTGAATAGACCAAAAAAAGGTTCTGAAATTGAGGCAATAATTAATAGCCTACCAACCAAAATAAGTCCAGGACCAGAGGGATTCACAGCCAAATTCTATCAGAGGTACAAAGAGGAGCTGGTACCATGCCTGCTGAAACTATTCCAATCAATAGAAAAAAAAGGAATTCTTCCTAACTCATTTTATGAGGCTAGCATCATCCTGATACCAAAGCCTGATACAGACATAACAAAAAAAAAAAGAGAGAATTTTAGGCCAATATCCCTGATGAACATCAATGAGAAAATCCTCAATAAAATACTGGCAAACCGAATCCAGTAGCACATCAAAAAGCTTATCCACCATGATCAAGTTGGTTACATCCCTGGGATGCAAGGCTGGTTCAACACATGCAAATCAATAAACGTGATCCATCACATAAACAGAACCAATGACAAAAACCACATAATTATCTCAATAGATACAGAAAAAGCCTTCAACAACATTCAACAACGCTTCATGCTGAAAACTCTCAATAAACTAGGTATGGATGGAATGTATATCAAAATAATAAGAGCTATTTATGACAAACCCACCGCCAATATCATACTGAATGGGCAAAAGCTGGAAGCATTCCCTTTGAAAATAAGCACAAGACAAAGATGCCCTCTCTCACCACTCCTATTAAACACAGTGTTGGAAGTTCTGGCTAGGGCAATCTGGCAAGAGAAAGAAATAAAAAGTAATCAACTAGGAAAAGAGGAAGTCTAGTTGTCTCTGTTTGCAGATGACATGATTGTATATTTAGAAAACCCCATTATCTCAGCCCAAAGTCTCCTTAACCTGATAAGCAACTTCAGCAAAATCTCAGGATACAAAATCAATGTGCAAAAATCACAAACATTCCTATACTCCAATAATAGACAAACAGAGCCAAATCATGAGTGAACACCCATTCACAATAGCTTCAAAGAAAATAAAATACCTAGGAATACAACTTACAAGGGATGTAAAAGACCTCCTCAAGGAGAACTACAAACCACTGCTCAACGAAATAATGGAGGGCACAAACAAATGGAAGAACATTCCATGCTCATGGATAGGAAGAATCAATATCATGGATAGGAAGAATCAATATTGTGAAGAATCAATATCGTGAAAGGTCACTTATAGATTCAATGCTACCACCATCAAGCTACCATGGACTTCCTTCACAGAACTGGAAAAAACTACTTTAAAGTTCATATGGAACTAAAAAAGTGCCCACATAGCCAAGATAATCCTAAGCAAAAAGAACAAAGCTGGAGACATCTCACTACCTGACTTCAAACTATACTACAAGGCTATAGTAACCAAAACAGCATGGTACTGGTACCAAAAAAAGATATATAGACCAATGGAACAGAATAGAGGCCTCAGAAATAATACCACATATCTACAACCATCTGATTTTTGACAAACCTGACAAAAGCAAGAAACGGGGAAAGGATTCCCTATTTAATAAATGGTGCTGGGAAAACTGGCTAGCCATATGTAGAAAGCTGAAACTGGATCCCTTCCTTACACTGTATACAAAAATTAATTCGAGATGGATTAAAGCCTTAAATGTAAGACTTAACACCATAAAAACCCTAGAAGAAAACGTAGGCAATATCATTCAGGACATAGGCATGGGCAAAGACTTCATGTCTAAAACACTAAAAGGAAAGGCAACAAAAGCCAAAACTGACAAATGGGATCTAATTAAACTAAGAACTTCTGCACAGCAAAATAAACTATCATCAGAGTGATCAGGCAACCTACACAATGGGAGAAAATCTTTGCAATCTACCCATCTGACAAATGGCTAATATCCAGAATCTACAAAGAACTTAAACAAATTTACAAGAAAAAAACAATCCCATCAAAAAGTGGGCAAAGGATATGAACAGACACTTTTCAACAGAAGACATTTATGCAGCCAACATATTGAATTTTTTCAGCAAGATGAAAAAATGCTCATCATCACTGGTCATCAGAGAAATGCAAATCAATACTACAATGAGGTACCATCTCATGCCAGTTAGAATGGCGATCGTTAAAAAGTCAGGAAACAATAGATGCTGGAGAGGATGTGGAGAAATAGGAATGCTTTACACTGTTGGTGGAACTGTAAACTAGTTCAACCATTGTGAAAGACAGTGTGGTGATTCCTCAAGGATCTAGAACTAGAAATACCATTTGACCCAGTGATCCCATTACTGGGTATATACCCAAAGGAATATAAGCCTTCATTGTGAAGTCTTCCACATATATATGTTAAATAAGTTTTGTACCTTTTATCCTACTAATCAATCTGCTTCATGTCAGTGATTTTTCAGTGAACATTTAGAGAGCCAAGAGACTGAATCATAACAACAACAAAAGCAAGAGCAAGTAACAAGGTAGACACAAATTTGCAAAGATCAAGTCAACCCTTTAATGATTTTTAACATAACTAATAAAAATGCCAAAGACCCATTGTTTAAATTCTGAAGAATTTGTCACTGCACTTCCGACTAGAGTATGCTCTTCCAGACTGAACTAACAATAGATTTGAAAAACTTATAACTAAGCAAATTATTTTAGCAATGTCTTCACTTTGGTTGAAATAGAAGTGAATTACATTCTAAGCAATGTTCAAAATATTCAAATTAGTTTATTAAAATATTCAAATTAGTTTAATAAAATCCCTTTAAAATGTATTAAAGCACAATTCAGACAAGCTTAATACTTGCCTAGAAATGTAACAATTGTTGACTGATTTAATAAGAAGTATGTACTGTATTTCTCTTGTATTTATTTACTGATATAGGACTTAAAAAGGAGTTACTTAGGCAGATACCAAGGGTATGAGACTACTCAGTAAGGCTTTTACTTTTAACAAAACGCAGTCCCAAATCATTTTCTAGGAGAGAGTAGCATGCTAGCTGGGGGCTTGCACAGGTGAATGCCAGCAGGAACTAAGGACTAGACATTTTCAAAATGGCAGCTTCATCTTCCCTTCTCTGCCAGCCATGTGTATTGTAAGGAACAGACAAGATGGTGCTGATCAACTAGAAAGCCCATTTGCATAAAAGGATTAGGGTGAGGCAACCAGCCTTCCCTATGTGCTATGTAAACATCATACCTGATCGAACCTATCTGTGAGCCTTGCATAAATCAGACACTGCCTCCTCAAACTGGACTATAAAACTCAATGCATTCATTGCCAGCTGGTCCTCTCTCCGCTCAGAGATCCCTTCCTCTATAGAAGCTGTTTCTCTTTCTCTTCTCTTCTACCTATTAAACCTCCACTCCTAAACTCCTCATGTGTGTCTGTGTACTAAATTTTCCTGGTGCATGACAATGAACCCCAGTTTTATATTCCAAACAGCATAACCACTTCATAATGGGGGCTTGTCCAGGATACCAAGGTACAACATTCATTGAAATGGTGAGTAGAGGAGCAGACTCCAACTCTGTCCTTTCATTCAGAGGCTCTCGGCCTCTATGTTAAACCTTTCACAGAGGACTGAGCTGTTGCATGGGGCTGGAAGAAGTCCTGGGGCAACTGAGGATTTCTGGCCAGGGCTACCCCCAGGTTTTATCCAAAGGCTTCTGAACTGACTCCAGCCTCTGACCACCCCTATAGAGTGTTGGCAACAGGATCTCCAACTTTCCTATCATAATTTCCTTCTTTCCGGTCCATGATCATTATATCTCTTATCCTCTCTGTGTGGATAAGATGTGCAGGAAATTTTACAGTTTGGGAAAGTAATCTTATTTAGCAAGATCAGGGAATATCATAGTAACTGGAGATATAACTCAAGGGAAGATGTCTTCTTGATTTCCTAGGAAGAGAGAGTTCTCCCCACTCCCAACAGTGAGCACCTCTCTCTCTCTCTCTCTCTCTCTCTCTCTCTCAGCCCTTGGTCTGGAGAGGATACGGCATTTCCAGGTCTCTCTCTGCCCTCAGTGTGGAAAGCACGTGGCATTTCTAGGTCTCTCTCTGCCCTTGGTATGGAAAGCACATGGCATTTCCAAGTCTCTCTCTGTCCTTGCTCTGGAGAGCACATGGTGTCTCAAGGTCAACAGCTCCACCTAGTGGAAGAGGGATCCTCTCCAAGAGGCACATTGTCGGTCCTTTACCAAAACACCCTAGCTTTCCAATTTCCTTCTCTTTATGGGCCTCTCTGCTAGAAACCAGGCTTTATTCTGCTTCTGTAAGTGGGAAAATTCTACCTTCAAGAAGTAGAAGTAAAATGTCCTCTGAAGCCAAATCTTAGTCTTGATACTGTCCAATTAGCAGGAAAACAGTCATTTAGTACCTATGTTCTTTTAAGGCACCTATTCTGCCTCCAATTAGAGTGATATTTAATTAGTATGGTGATTTTAAGTTCTTAAGTTAACAGGAACCATTCTCTAATGGTAAACACTTTAGCTCAAGCCATAATAGCAAGATATAGAGTTCAATCTAGCACTTCTCCTCCATTAAAGAGGCCTTGCCCAACTATTATATAGTTTTTCTTGAGATCTATTTTTTGGGGAGCCAGGCAGGTCACACAAGTCTAGGAAATCAAAGGAGAATCACAGGCAGAGAACTAGAGCCACTTGCATGAGCATGACTAACCCCAATCACTTAGTTCCTCTGGTTCCATGGCTGGGGGTTATCTCTGAAACCATGGGTGGCACGTTCAACAAGGTGCCAGGACCCAGGAACCACAGAGGCAAAATAGCAGGGGGGATGCCCCCACTGTCTTCCTCTTTTGGTGTGGTGTGGGCCACGCCAAAAGGAAGGAGACTAAAGGAACTCATTTTTCTCACTTTTCTTTCTAGATAGGTACCATTCAGTACCATTCCCTGGAGTGCATTATGAAGCACAAGGACTCCTTCGACCCTGAGATTTTACAGAAAAAAGCTGCTCATTTTCTTTTGCACAAGGGCATAGCCTTTTCAGTAGACCTTTGTAAGCATCACAAAATCAACCCAGGCCTTTTAGCAATCATATCAGGCAGGCCCAAAGAGAATAATTCCCTCAAATTAGAAAAGTAACTTCCAGGGGAACCATCTGAGGTAGCTATTGGGTGTCCCAGCTCATTAAGCCCCTCTTATTTGGGGCCACCTTGAACCACACCACCAGCTTTTCCACCTCCACCATATCCAAAATTTCCCACTCCCCTACCTTTGCTCTTACCCCTACAGGGTAATTCCCAATGGAGGTGATGCCACTAGGGTTCAAGTTCCCTTCTCATTGCAGGTCCTTAGGCAAATAAAAGGAGTAGGCTTAGTCCGATTTTCTGAAGATCCTGATAGGTATATAGAAGACTTCCAAAATTTAACTCAGGTGTGTGACCTCTCATGAAGGGATGTTATGTTGCTTCTAAGCTAAATCCTAACACAGATGAAAAGCAGGCAGCAGAGAAATTCAGAGGTGAGCAATATATCTCCTACCCTGTTTGCCAGGGTATCACCAGCAGAGGCTGCAGAACTGCAAATATTGCAGAACAGCAAATGTAGCTGCCTGATTGTTCCTCTGGAAGCTTTGTCTCAGAGGGGCACCTAGATATATGAGGTGTCAATCTGCCCCTACTGGGAGGTGCCTCCCAGTTAGGCTACTCGGGGCATCAGGGACCCACTTGAGGAGGCAGTCTGTCCATTCTCAGATCTCAAACTCCATGCTGGTAGATCCACTGTTCTCTTCAAAGCTGGCAGAATGGGCCGTTTATGTCTGCAGAAGTTTCTGCTGCCTTTTGTTCAGCTATACCCTGCCCCCAGAGGTGGAGTCTACAGAGGCAGGAAGGCCTCCTTGACCTGCGGTGGGCTCCACCCAGTTCCAGTTTCCGGGCTGCTTTGTTTACCTACTCAAGCCTCAGCAATGGCAGGCGCCCCTCCCCTAGCCTCACTGCCATCTTGCAGTTTGATCTCAGACTGCTGTACTAGCAGTGAGCAAGGCTCTTTGGGTGTGGGACTCTCTGAGCCAGGCACGGGATATAATCTCCTGGTGTGCTGTTTGCTAAGACCATTGGAAAAGTGCAGTATTAGGGTGGGAGTGACCCGATTTTCCAGGTGCCATCTGTCAAGGCTTCCCTTGGCTAGGAAAGGGAATTCCCAGACCCCTTGTGCTTCCCGGGTGAGGCGATGCCTGGCCCTGCTTTGGCTCAGTCCATAGGCTGTACCCACTGTTCTGTACCCACTGCCCAAAAAGCCCCAGTGAGATGAACCTGGTACCTCAATTGGAAATGCAGAAATCACCTGTCTTCTCATCGCTCACGCTGGGAGCTGTACACTGGAGCTCTTACTATTCAGCCATCTTCTATAGAAGGTATTAATAGTCAGAAATGAGCAAGGCAGGAGAATCCTCCACCCTCAACACCAGGAATGTCAAACAACTATCAGGTGATGATCAGACAGTTGTTAAACTATCTCTCTCGAATAATAATTGATCACAGCCAGAGCCAGAGAAGGGCATTCTCCCAACAGACAGAAAATACTTGAACCTGGCAATAAGCAGCTTCCCAATAAGATCAGTAGTAGGGCGAGTGATCTCAAACATGTGCACTGTGACGCAAAATGGCAGAGTTGAACTGATACATAACCTTCCTCTGGGAAGCACTCAACTGGTAAGGGAAAAACACCTCAATTGAGCATGTATACAACTTCCATAAACACTGCATATGTAGCCCCTCCCAAGCACTGACAGGCCACTGTACATCAGGACAGACCACCCCAAGGGGAGAATTAGGGGAGAAGGGACACAACCCCCTGGAAGTGTGCCAACATATAAAACCCTAAGTCAAAGGTCAAACCATGCATTTGAGTCTCTCAAGTCACCCACTTGACCCTCTTCTAAGTAAACTTTACTTCCTTTCATTCCTGCTCTAAAACTTCATAAAAAACTTTCACTCTTCTAAAACTTGCCTTGGTCTTTTCCTCTAAACTTCTGTGACACTGGAAGAAAACAGTTATAAAAGATATATTTGTTACCTAACACAATATAAAGGAAATATCCGGTTTAATTACTTTATTATACTGAAAATCAAAGTTTATTTTGTGTCCCAGGATAGATTAATATGTTCGAATCGCTGGAGTGCTGCCACAACCTGAAATACCCAGATAATTTCTGACTGTCCCCAGCATTTGTGCTCTCCGGTTGTAGTCCTACAGGTTATTGGAAACACATATATAATCATAAGATCATTACAGAAAAGACTGATTCATTTTAGCCCCCACTTCACTGTTGTGATACCAAGAGTACTTATCAGCCTTTCTGAATAATATTTGACCCCACCTAAAGTGTATACAACACATATTTTTCTGACGAAACTAATAAATAAATACATATTTCATTGACCACCTTTTGCCATGTCTTTTCTCACCACTGACCCTAAACCACTACCCATATTTGTTGTTAGCACACAGCAAAAGCACCATAGGATAATTACCCCGTCACTTAGGAAGCAACACTAATTTCCTTGGTAATGGAATCTTGGTCTGTAGGTGCAATGCAGAAAGTTTCAGAAGATAGAATATTTGCTGATTAATATAAAGAAATGATGATGATTTCTTAAGGGAAATATGAATAGTTTCTAAACATTAAGACCAATCAGAAATTAAGCCCATTCGTGGGAAAAAGCAAGCTGCAAATAAATGAACTGCAGAGAAACACTAATCCCATTTTAGTTAATCTTTTTACCTTCTCCCTACTAAATAATTTTTAAGCTGCCATCAAGAAGTCAACATACTATGTGATATTTACCATATTTAATTAAAATTAAAGGAATAAGGGAGACAGTACGTATACACACACACACACACACACACTCACAAACAAATAAACTGTAAATCACCAGAGAAACAGCCAAATGGAAGGTAGCCAAAGGAAAAAGTAGAAGCTCTTGGGAGCCTGGATAATGTTGATCAACTGGGTAGATGACATCAGTAAAGTGTAAATGCCAAAGTTTATCTAAAACTATCAGTAGATGAGGCGAAGTTGATTACATAAAATTGAAAACTAACTATACTAAAGATCATTATTTTAATGACATACAAGACTATAAATTTAAGAGATTCCCAAAGGAAGTGATTGAAATGAAACTGAATGAAAATCCATTTGTAGAGATTTTTTTAAACCATGTCGGGTCAAAGAAAAAGCAAGTTCATGGTAAGAAATAATCTTACACTGACAAGGGAGGGACGAATTTTCCTTTTAGCTTTTCCTAGATAACGTTTGTTTCTTTTTGGTCAATTTTCAGTCTATGGAGTGGATTTTATAGTGAGAAATTATTCAGCAAGCTATATGCTTGAGATTCTTTAATTCACTTCTCCTTTTACTGAACCAGACTGTATTCATAAATCATTGAACCTTTGCCACCTTAGTTTTACATTTCAGCTCCAGTATAGTCTTGGGTGTTTTCACTAATGTCCTAGTCAATTTTTAATTCTGTACGAATGCAGAAGGAAAGATATTTGTCTCGAGTAAATGTCGAAAATTACATTTTGAATTAGCATGCTTTGAATTCCTGATCTGTTGTGACCTCTGTTTGTTTTATTTTTAATAGTATATTTGTGATCCAGATACAGTATTTGCAGAAAATTAAGTCTGAATAGAAAAGTTTTTTTTTAATGCATCTGTAATTAGAGAAAGGTTTGCAAATAGTTATATTTGAATGTCTTTAAAAAGCAAAGGCTTTCCGTAGACTTTTAAAAATATTTTTACTTGTACCCCAGATTTTTTTGAAAAAGCAGCATTATTGAGGTAATTAAGTAATTAACATACAATAAATTGCACATAGTGTGTACACAGTGATAAGTTTTGACATAATCCCTCCATTCCACTCTTTTTTGTCCCCACCATGTACAAGCAACTACTTATCTACTCTCAGTCACTAAATATTAGTTAGCAAACACTAAAATTGTACAGAAATGTAATCATACACTATGTGCTTTGTGTGTGTATGTGTGTATGTGTAGGCTTCTTTCATTCAACATAGGTATTTTGGGATCCTTCCCATTGTAGTATTTATCAAGAGCTCATTCCTTTTTATTGCTGAGCAGTACTACATTGTATATGGAAATATCAGTTTGTTTATCCATCAGTAGGTATTGATGAACATTTAGGTTGTTTCCAGTTTGGGGCTATTGCAAAAGAAGCAGCTATGAACACTGTGTACATGTCTTTGTAGAGGCTTTAGGTGTAGAATAGCTACATCATATAGTAGGTTTGCATTTAACTTTTTAAAGATACTGCCAAGCAGTTTCCCTTAGTAGTTACACTTTTTCAGAATTCTGTCCATAATATAAGAAGGTTCCAGTTGTTTCATATTTTTGACAACATCTGGTATGGCCCATCTGTTTAATCTTATACTAATAGATATGTAATGGAATCACATTATGGTTTTCATTTGCATTTCTTAATGTCTAATGATGAGACTTTTATTGGAATTGCTTTGAATCTATAGATCAATTCAGGAGATATAAAATTTAATAATAATAAATCTTCTGAATCAAGAACACAGCATACTTCTCAACTTCTTTCAGAAACATGCTCTCACTTTTGTTATACAAGTTTTTTACTTCTTTGTCAAATTTTTCTCTATTTCATATTTTAATGCTATTGTAAATATTATTTTTATTTCAATTTCTGATTAATTGCTAGAATATAAAAATAAAATAGATTTTTAATAGTGTCTTTTATCCTGCAAAATTAGTAAACTTATTAGTTCAAGACATTTTTTTGTATATTTCCTCTGATTTGCTGCATAATCATTCATCTGCAAATAAAGACAATTTTACTTATTTCATCTCCATTTGGATGTGTTTTCTTTCTTTTCCTTTATTATTATAGAAACACTATTACAATATTACATAGAAGTGATAAAAATCTTGTACCTGATCTTGCTTGTACCTAATCTCAGGGGGAAAGCATTTAGTCTTTCACAATTTTATACCATATTAACAATAGGTTTTTAGTATGTGCCCTTTATTAGTTTTAGTAAATTACCTTAAACTCCTAGTTTTCTAAGAATTTTTCTCAAGAATAAATAATGAATATTTTTTCAATGCTTTCCCCACATCTATTGACATGATTATGTAGTTTTTCTTTTTAGTTTGTTTTAATGCTTACACTTATTTTTCTAACGTTAAAAGAATCTTGCATTCTTTGTATAAATCCTACTTGGTTATAATTCAATATCTCTTTTAAATATTGATGGATTCAATTTGCAAAAGGTACTCATTAAAACTTTGCATTCTCATCATGAAAAAGATTGATTTGTAGTTTTTCTTTCCTTGTAATGTCTTCAGCTAAGTTTGTGTCAGGATAATACTGACTTTACAAAATGAGGGGAAAATATTCCCTCCTCTTTTCGATGTGAATTTTGTAATGCTGGTATTATTTTTTTCTTATATGTTTGGTAGAATTCACCAGTGAAGCTATCTGGACTAGAAGCTCTCCCCGTACAATAGAAGTTTTTAGCTACAGTTTCAGTTTCTCTAATAGATATAGGCTATTCTGGTTAGCTATTTTTTCTTGTGTGAGCTTTGGTAATTTGTGTGAATTTGTTCATTTTATGTAAGTTGTTAAATGTATTGGCATAAAGTTATTCATAGTATTCCCTTAATATTCTTTTCATAAATTCAAGATCTCTACTGATATCACCTCCTCACTTCTAATATGGGTAATATGTGGCCTCTGTGATTTGTATATGTATGTGTTAACAGTCTGACCAGAGATTTATCAATTTTGTTTATCTTCTTATAGAATCATTCTTTCATTTTATTTTTTTTCTATTGTGTTTGTGTTTTCTGTTGCCTTGATTTGCACCCTTATTGTTACTATATCCTTTCTTCTATTAATTTTTGGATTTAATTTGCTCTTTTTTTCTAGTTTCCTAATGTGGAAAATGAGATTACTAACTTGATACTTTTCTTTGTAATATAGGTGATTAATGCTGTAAATTTGTCCTAAGTACGATTTTGGCAGCATCTGACAAATGTTGCTATGCTGAGTTTTAATTCTCATTTGGCTTTTGATTTCTTCCTTGTCTCGTAGGTTATTTATAAGTGTGCAATTTACCTTCAAATATTTAGGGTTTCCCCAGATACCTTTCTGTTATTGATTTCTAATTTAATTCCATTAGTGTGAGAGAACATACTTTACATGTCTTGAATTCTTTTAAATTTATTGAAATGTATTTTTTTGACCCAGAATATGGTCTACTTTTGTAATGATCCATTTAAATTTCTTTAAATGTGTAATCATCTGTTATTGGATAAATTACTTCTATAAATGTCAATTAGGTCTTTGGGCCGATTGTGGTGTTGTATCTTCAACTTAGTTGACTGCATTATTATATTCTTACTGGCTTTCTAGCTCCTTGGCCTATCAATTATTAAAATAATGGCATTAACATATCCATCTATCATTGTGAATATGTCTATTTCTCTTTATAATTTTTTTGTCTCTTGACTTTGAAAGCTCTATTTTTAGGTAAATAAAAATTTAGAATAGTACATATTCTTGATTAATTGACCTACTTCTTATTATAAAATGATCTCTTCATCTCTGATAATATTATTTTCTTTGAAATCTACTTCGTCTGACATAAATACAGCCCTAAGACTTTATATTGCTTATGGTATTACATCCTTTTACTTTTAACCTCTTTGTGTTTTTATATTTGATACACATTTCTTATAAAAAGATTTTTTATTCAATCTATCTTTAACTATTAATTAGTAAACATAGATTATGTCATTTACTGTGATTATTGATATAGTTGTATATACATATTTCATCTTGTTATTTGTTTTCTAATTTGTCTCTTCTAACCTTTGTTCCTATTTTCCTTTTTATCTGCCCTCTACTGGATTAATTGAAAAATTTTATGATTATATATCTCATTTGTTTTCTTAGTTGTTGCTTTACAGTGTATAGTATACATCTTTGGCTTATCACTGTTGACCTTCAAGTAATATTATGAAACTTCATGTATAGTAAGTATATATACCTTAAGATAATATGCTTTAATTCTCCCTCCCTAAGTTTGTGATTTTTGTCATACCTTTTACTTTTACATATGTTATAAACCCCATGTTACAATGCTACAATTTTTGTTTAAGCAGTTTTTTATACTCTAAAGAAATTCTCAAAATAATAAAATACCTGATATGATTACACATGCAGTTGCCATCCCCAATGCTCTTTGTTATTCTGTGCACATTCATATTTCTGTTTGTTATTTTTCTTCTGTCTGAAAGACTTTCTGTCAGATATCTTGTAGTACAGGTGAGCTGGAGGTGAATATTTTTGCTTTCGTTTGTCTTTTGAAAAGTCTTTATTGCACCTTCATTTTCTGAAAATTTTTTTTACAGGATCTAGAATTGTAGGTGGATAGTTTTTCCTTCCCTCAATACTTTATAATTTTGCATCATTCTTTTCTCATTTACACTTTTTGCAACCAGAAATCTGTTGTCATCTTAACTTTCTTCCTCTGTATGCACTGCCTTTTGTTTGTATTCATTTGCCAAATATTTATTGGGTAGCTTTTGTGTGCCTGCCACCGTTTTAGGTGTTGGGGTTACAAAAATAAGCAGACAAAATCGCTGCCTTCATGGAACTCACATTCCACTGATGGAGACCGACAAAGAACAGCATATAAAAGATTTTGGTTAGCAATAGGAAGCATAGTTGGGTGGCCAGAAAAGACCTCACTGAAAAGGCAAGTTTTAAATAAAGACTTGAAGAAGAAGAGAATCTACAGAATTGGGGTGTATAGGTAGTTGGGAGCATTCCAAGCAGAAAGAAAAGAAAGAAAAATTTCTGACATAGGACTATCCCTGGCATATTTGAATGGCAAAGGGTCAATGTGGCTAGAGTGGAGAGAACAATATGGAGGATAAAAAGGACATGGGGAATCACATCTTAGAGTCTGGTAGGTAGCAGTAAGGGACTTGGATGTTTCTGTGACTGAGATAGAAAGCTGCTCATTAGACATGATCTGACTTATGTTTTACCAAGATCATCCTGGCTTTAGTGTTGAGGATAGACTAGAGAAGGTCAGGGACAGAGAAGAGAAATCATCTAACAAGCTGTTGCAATCATCCAGGCAAAAGGTGACTGTGACTTGGGCATTCCAGTGGTTAAATTCTGGCTTTATTCTAAGTGGAAAGCCAACAAATCAGATGTAGGGCGGATAAAAAGAGTGGCCTCAAGGATAAGACCAAGAATTTTGGCCTGAGAAAGTGAAATAATGGAAAGAAACTGGTTTAGGGAGAAAATTAGCAAGATTCTATTTGGACAAGTTGCGTTAGAGATATCTTTAGTTATCTAAGTAGAGAAGTCAAATAGGCTGTCAAGTTCAAAAAAGTCTTTATTAGACACATAAATCTGAAGTCATTAGCATATAGATAACAGTGAATAAATGTAACTAGGAAGTAATGGAAAAGAATTTTTTCTAATCTTTGAGGTGAATTGGAGGTGATTCAAAATATCTGTTATTATCATCACAGAGTAAAAGGGCAATCTGCAGAATGGGACAAAATACTTGCCTTTTGGAAGAAGGCATTTGTAATATTTTCTTCATATACTTTTAAAAGGTTTTCTCTGTGAACTGTTTGATTATCATGTGGTATAGTTTCAGAATTTGGTGGTGTTTTGTTCATGTTTCTGTTTACATTTATTTTACTTTGTGATCACTGAGTTTATGAAATATATGAGTTTAAATTTTCTATCAATTTTGGAAAAATAGTTGCTTATTATTTCTTCAACTTTTCTTATTTTGCACCCTCTCTATCTTCTTTGGGTACTCAAACTACAGGTATATTGTGTTACTTGAAGTTGTCCCACAACTCTACTCTCTGTTAATTTTTTTTTTTTTTTAATTCTCTGTTGCAGGCTGAATAACATCTTCCAAATATCTTTAGTCCCTAATACTTGAAACCTGTGAATATTGCCTTACATTGAAAAAGAGATTTGACAAAGTGATTAAGACTCAATATGGAAAGATTATCCTGAATTATCTGGAAACCCTAAATATAACACAAGTGTCTTCGTAAGAGAGATGCAGAAAGAGACGTGACACATGAGATGAAGGCAATGTGGTCACTGAAGTGAGATGCTATGCTGGAAACATCAACATGACATTTAGAGAAGTCAAACACATGATATATTATGATGTATATACATCATACATTAAAATGTCTATTTTAATATAGATATTTATGTTAAATATCTATATTATAGATATATTAAAACTGTCTATTTTCTAATAGGAAAAAGTTTCAACAATCTCAAGGCCATTCTTTCTCTATGTATGTGTGTAGATAGATAGATATATAAATAGGTAGAATAGATAGATCATACATATATACATACATACATAGAAATATATAGATACATGTATATCTCCTATTAGTTCTGTCCCTCTGGGGAACCCTAAGAAGGTTCTCTATATTTTGTAGGATAACATAAACATAATGTCTTAGTCTGTTGTGTTGCTATAAAGGAATACCTAAGGCTTAGTAATTTATGAAGAAAAGGGGATTATTTAGCTTTCAGTTCTGCAGGCTGTACAAGAAGCGTGGTGCTATTTCCTCAGGGATTGAGTAAACTGTTTCTATTGTAAAATATGCAAATTCAATCATTTCTTCTAAAATCAGCTCCCTTCTCCTTCAATCCTTCTTCATCCTGCTTCACATCCCCCTTAAGTTTGGGATAACATTATGTATCCAATGTTGTCTTAGGAAGGAAGAGAAAATGTTCATGTATCAGAGAGTGATAGATCAACACCTGTAATCCCAGCACTACAGGAGGCCAAGGTGGGAGGATTGCTTGAGCTCAGGAGTTCAAGATCACCCTGGGCAAGGTAGTGAGACCCCATCTCTAAAAATAAGTAAGGTAGGGCCTTACTGGAAAGGCCATCTGGTGAGTCCCTCAAGCTGCTTCCACTTATGGCAGAATGAAAAGAGCAGCCAGCATGTCCAGAGATCACATGGTGAAAGAATAAGCAAGAGAGAAGAGCAGGCAAATAAATGCTAGGCTTTTTTTGTAACAATCAGTTCTTGGAAGAACTGTCATGAGAACTAGTTAAGCAAAAACTCGCTTAGTCCTCCCCTCCCAGGGAGAACATTAATGAAGGATTCACTATTCATAAAGGATTTACCTCTATCTCCCAAACACTTCCCATTAAGCCCCACCTGCAGCATTGGAAATCAAACATTAACATGAGATATGGAGGGGTCAAAAAACTGTAGCACGTAATGTATTAAAAGTGTCTGTTTTTCTAATAGGAAAAAGCTTCAGCAATCTCAAGGCCATCCTTCCTCTTGGCAGTACACATGTATTTTTAAATGGCATTATGAAGATATTATTATTTGTATTAAAAAGTCCATAGCAGATATGTTAGGGATAGCTCAGAATTTTAACCCAAACAGGGAAAGTGTATGAGTGTTTTTTACAGGCTTGTAGGTGGATTAGATATTAGGAAAAAACAAAGCCCTGTGCATCCTTTAAACAGCATGAGGTAAAACCTTCCTAAACTGTCTATAATTAGACTTGAATGATAAAACAATGTCTCTGAAAAAAATTGGGTCAGACTAAAAATTAATCAGGTAAATCAGACTTTAGGACATAAAGAATTGTACTGATAGACAAAAAAGCAGTAGAAAAGGTGAAATTATGTTTTGTTTCATTAAAGACAGTGCTCATGTCTTTTTACCAGGTGGGTATCAAAAACAAATGAAATATCATGGCTTCAAATACATGTTTCTTCACTCCACAATTAACCTAAACTTCAAGGTTGAAAGTTCCAGCAAGGTTTTTTTTGGTTTTTTTTTTGTTTTTGTTTTTTTTTTTTGGAGACTCATAACTATTTCAAACATTAGATATTAAAAATTTAAAACTAACCACAACTCTTCATCCAGATCAATAAAATAACAGTTGACTTCAATTAACCTCTTTCCAGTCTTCTCACCCTAGTCATGTTCTTCAAAGAACACTGATAGTTGACTTTGCAGAAACACAAGTCCTGGCTTGTCAGATATGCTTTCTTTCCCAGTTATATTTTAAATGGGAAGATACTTGCTGCGAAAGAGTTTAGAACTAAAGGTACACTTGAAATTTAAAAAAAAAAAGGCAGTTGCTAAGAATCAATTAACAGTTAAGTTTATTCTCTCTAGCTATGAAATAAGCCAGAAATTATGGGTGAGGCTAAGCCAAGGATAAAATGTAGAAGTCAAAACTTCACAAGGATGGTTTTCCTGGGATTGTCAGCCATCAGTAGGTAGCAGTAGTCGTTGGCCAGCCCCTTCCTCCCACTCTCTGTTAATTGTTCACATTAACTCCACCCTGCCGTTGCCCATTTCCAGCTACCAGTATACTTGTTTTCTATGCCTCCTTCCCCTTTAATAATTCAATACTGACCCCATCTAAGGGGCTCTCTCTTCATATGATATTTCTGTCATCAGCTCTAAAGCTCATGCTACAATTGAAATTAAATCTCTAATCAAGTTATTTATTTAAATTCTCCTCTAACTTTTCCAAAATAATAAAGGCCACTGCTCCTGTTCAAGCAGAAGGCTTTAATTTCATTTTAATTACCTTCAGAGCCTTTCATTCAGGGAAACTTTCACTTGGTTAATACGTAATTAATTCTCTTGCTGCATTAATTGATAGATCCTAATTATTTATTTTGCTCAGTAGCCTGTTAACTTTCAAAGCTATTTTTAATCTCTGCTATTCTGGATTCAGTTGAAATTTCTTCAGGGATTGAGGAAACTATTTCTAACATACAATGTGCATATTCAATCATTTCTTCTAAAGTCAGTTCCCTTCTCCTTCAATCCTTGTTTTCTTCATCCTCCCTTACACATCCCTTAAGTTTGAGATAACATTATGTATTCAGTGTTTTCTTAGGAAGGAAGACAAAATGCTCACGTATCAATGTCTGCAATAGAGAGAAATAGATCAATGTCTGTAATCCCAGAACTTTGGGAGGCAAAGGTGGGAGGACTGATTGAGCTCAGGAGTTCCAGACCAGCCTGGGCAACATAGTGAGACCCCATCTCTAAGAATAATGTAAAAAAATAAAAACAGACTTTGTGTCTAAAAGCCTCCTGTTTTTAGAATGATGACTTCAGTGAATAGTGAAAATGAAAACTAAAATAAAGCAAATAATCTGATACCCAAAGTGCAGATGCTATTTCAAAATCTATAGAGAAATAAATTTTATCCATAACTACAAGTTATAAAAGTACATGTAATTTTGTTCCATATTAGAAGCCTTGAAATTACTTTCAAATTGTTATGAGAAATATTCTATAATCTTTTAAAGATGATTTTTAACCATTTTTATAAATATATCATTTTATGTTTTCCTTTATACCTTTAAATAAAAACTCTGTGTGTGTGTCTGTCTGTCCATAGCTATCACATAATATTGCAATTTTGAAACGGGAGAGGTCCTTGACCCCCTTGCAGGATTTGTGACAGGGGTGTGGCTCACTTGCTTAGTCACTGTGTGCTTAAACCCATTTTGCGAGGTGGAGCATGCAGATGGGTACGTGCAGGAGCCAGGATGAGTGCTTTTGGGATCCGGCTCATATTCACATCTAGGGGTGTGTTACAATTAATGCTCTTTTAGCAATTGCTGTTCACAGACAGCTAAGTGTTAAACCAGTTCAGTGGAGGGTCAGAGTAATAGCCTTTTGTACCCTGCCCTCTTGGTACCCAGGTCTTTTTCAGGTGTCCAGTAAGAATCAGGTCAAAACACATACTTGAAGTATTGTGAATGTAGGGATTTTACCGAGTGATGGAGGTGGCTCTTAGCGGGATGGAGGGGGAGCTGGAAAGGGGATGGAGTGGGAAAATGATCTTCCCCTGGAGCTTGGCCATCCCATAGCCAATCTCCTCTCCAACAGACCCCAGCCAAACTCCTCTTGACATTCAGGCACTCCTCTTCTCTCCTCCTCTGATGTGTTGCTCTGCCACTCTGCTGCTTTTCTGTTCATTGCTTATCTGCTTGTGGAGCCTGGGGTTTGGGGTTTATATGGGTGCAGGATAGGGGGACATGGTAGGCCAACAGGCAACATTTCAATGCAAAACCAGGAATGCCTGTTCTCACTTAGGACCTTGGCTTCCAGGCTTGAGGGTGGGGCCTTTGCCAAAAAACCACCCTCTTCTACCCAGTATTTCTCTGCCTCCCATCCATATATATTTCTTGTATTACATGTTTAATGTGTGTGACATGAACTAAGGGCTTGCATTTGCTTGTGAACTTCATCTTCCTCTTACACAGCAGATGTGCAATGGATGTTTGCTCTTATTACCTCCTCACTCTACTCTTCAGTTTCCCAGTGATCCCCCAGTGTCAGGGTGGCTACCTGCCCCTCAACATCGCTCAGATAAGAGGAATAATAATAATTGTTTACATGGAACACATTTTGTGTCAGACACTCTCCTACATGTTCTTTAATCTTCACAACCATCTTATGAAATGGGCACTATTATCATCCCCATTTTGCAGATAAAGAAAAGAAGAAGCCACAGAGTGGCTAAGTAAGCTGCCCAAAGTAATACAATAGCAGGCCGCAGCAGTAGAACTTGAATCCAGGTGTCTGGGTCTCTGAGACTGTTCTCTGTAACCCTTACACTGTCCCTGTTACCTGTGCATTCACTTTAGCTATGACAAGCAGTTTTTGATTTTGCTTGTATTTACTTTCATTTTTAAAAATTTCCAGACAATTCAAATCCCAATCCTCTTAAAAGATTTCCTCTGTCAAATGAATGCATGAAGTACAAAGTGTAATTTTATAACAATGTTTCTGAGATGTTTTTCTCCCTAAATTTAATACATGATTTCTTTTATTTCCTTTCAAATGAAAACTTGATTATATTGTAAATTGACATGGAATGTTCTTTAAATTACACTATTCTTAAATGCAGGTAGCATAATACAACTATATCATGTAATATATTGTGCAGATATAGCTTTTCTGACACCTGTGCTTCTATTTTCAAAATTCATCAGAAAGGATTTGGTTCTAAAAAATTGTAAGTTCCCATAAGCTTTCTGGCAAAAATAATGATTAAGAACTTAATAAGGAAACATGACATAAGACATTTATCAGGTCAATGGTGTATATTTGATTTGAACTTTATTTTCTAAAGCATGTATTAAGAAGACTTTTAGAGTATTTTAATTCAAAACAATTAAAAATCATGTACTTTAAACATAATTTCTTAGGGCACTATGATACCTTAACAAATGTTAAATAACAAAGGGTAATCATTCTATTTCCATCAGAAACTCACTCTCTTACTTCTTATGCAATCTTCATCTTATACCAGTTCCACCTTAAAGCTAATAGCAGAGAATTCTGTTCACAGCTATCACATCATGCTGCAATTTCTTTTATACTTAAAGTTTCCTCCACATTCATTCTCCTGGACCAACTCACGATTTTTTAAGTATCATAATGTGTTCCATCCCTCATTCAGTGTGTACATGCAAAATAGTCATGTAACTTTTCTGTGTCTTTTTTACAAAACTTTAACATTTACTTAACAAGAGTTTGAGGATTAAGTGATTTAAGTGTGTTCTGCATTCACTCCCTGGTAATAATTAGCATTTCATTATGTGTATAAACTGAATAAATGTTTTTAGCATGTAGGATTACAATGATGTTAGTCATCCTATTGTCTTTGTCACTCTCCAAAACAAGTGTTATTAAGTGTCATGGAAAAACAGGAAACTTTCCTGAATTCTTTAAGAGGACTTCTCAATGAACATCATCTTTCTATTAACATTTTCTTTATCTCCTCTTCTCTTTATCACTTCCTATGTCTTCTTTTTGTCAACTGTCATTTAATTCAGCCAAAAGAGCCATTAAAAATTAAAAATTTGTAAAGCCTCTAAGAATCCAAAATAGACAACTTTTAGTTCATCAGGTTTGGGCTTCAAGATACTGAATGTATATAAAAGGATTTATGAATTAGAGCAACCTAAACTCAGATGTTGTTTTGACACTTAATAGATTTTGACCTCAAGCAAGTTCATCCATTCTCTCAATCACTCACATATTCTCTCAATCACTCACAGAACTTACTATGAATTAGGCATTGTTCTGAAAAATATAGCTGTTTACCTGAACTATCCTGTTCTCGATTTACAATACGTTATTATCATTTTACCAATCTATTAAAATGGGAAAATACAGAGTTCAGAACATAGGTCCCTCTGAAATTATAATGTTTCCTGGAATTACCCTGTGGAAGCTGAAATTAATGACAAATTCAATATAAAATTATAATTTACAGATACAATGTAGGGGTAATAACAAGCCCATTTTAAAAACAGTTCTCTACTTATTTTGCTTCCTTTTTAATGAAAAATTACTTAAATAGCAATAATTTGAAGTTTCACAGCAAGACTGCCATCTAGGTCCAAAATAAGCTTAACATTATCATTAAAAGTATCTTACAGTTGATTTCACAGTAGCAGAATTTCTCCCAACAGTGAATATCACTATCAAAGACTCTGAAAAACTTTGTGATAAAATCATAGTAATGATTGGTGGAGCTATAAAAAAGAATAAGAAAAGTCTAAGGAGAGAGGGAGGACACGTATTTTCTGTCAGCTCATGCATATTAGAATAGGTACGACAAAGAAATGCAATTGCCATGGAACTCTTGGTAACTCATTGCAGGCAGTCCTTGCCTTCAGAAGCCAATTTATAAAATTCCCAATTGATTCAATGGTGATTATTCAAACCATAAAAGCATTAACCTAGGGTCTCTTTACATAGCCAGCTTCCCTAGTGCATTTCAAATAAAGTTTGACTTACACCTGACTTTTCAGAGCAGGAGTATAAAATGAAATAAACCTCCAGTTAACAGTCTCTACAATTCAGTTTGGAAAAGAGAATCATGTTTTCACATACACTTAGGGAGAAGCTTATTATTGGTCAGTCACAGACACATTGTCCTTGAAAGGGCTATCACAGAATTCCATTCGTGTTCTGTGTACTTATGATAGGGGAATTTAAAAAGACATAATAGGTGTAATGGGGTAACACATGGCCTCATCTTTAGTGCTTTATACACGATAGGTGGCCAAAGTTCTAGAGAGGAGTACCCCTTTCCCTTTTTTTTTGTGCAAGACTAGATGGGAGGTTCCCTGGTGGGTCAGTTATGAAACTTCTAATCTATTCAGAAGAGAAAACTTAAAAAACAACCATATCAACTCAATTAGCATAAAAGAGCCAAGTGAGACTGATAGCAAACCAGCCTAATCTCACACATAGAAATATGTTCAAAGAAACTTAGTATCTAAAAATTGAATCTAGGGCAAAGAGCTCATTTCATGTTAGTACTTTTAAGAGAATTCATCTGACATTATAATAACCCTAGTAGTTTAAGAGACAAGATTGCCCTAGAACAGGGTAGTGTTGTCCTGTACAATGCCTTTGGCAGTGCACACAGAATTACAGAAGAACATGTGAGATGAAAGTGGATAGGTGCACACCTGGATATGCTGACTGCCAGGTTGAGGGTTATACACATACAATGTGAAATATGGGATGGCCCCAAAACATTCTCAAATTTTCATGGTCAAGGACAGGTATTTTGAGGTACACAGAGGATACGGTTTTCCCTGGCGACTACCACCAGATTATCATTTAAGTGACCACTTCAGAGAAGCAATGGTTCAAGTCATTAATAACCATTAGCTTACATCAATCTTGATGTGCTTGAACTGATTTACTTCAATTTACTTTCCTTTAGAAAGGAATTTTATTCAAAAATTAAGAAAAGTATCCACATACCTTGACACGTTGGACATTTCCAATAGAAAATTGTTTGTGGAAATGTTCAGAAGATAAAAATCTATCCTGGAATGAATCACTAAGAGTAGCTTGCAAGCATTTTGTTCTAGATCTTGTAGAGATCATAACGTAATACAAGCTGTGGGAACCCATAATGAAACTAGGGGACAAATTAAACTGAGAGAGGTAAACAATAATCCAGGCCATACTCCCTAAGTCATTAGCAGCTCATTTTAGAAATGTGTTGCAGACTAGATGTGTAATGCGTCATCGGAGGGAAAACAGATCAGTCTTCCCCTTTGACTTGGAGCCATTACATAGGCAGTATTGGTAGAGTTATTCACATTTTTTAGTCTTAAGAAATATGGTAGAAAAATGTCTACCCCAGATTGGAGAAAATCGTTGAATATAAATGTTGTGTCACGTAGAGTAAATAATGCTAACTGCTATAACACACATACAAACACACACAAAAGCTGATTCCAGTGAATTAGCACAATAGTTTTGTCACTCACGTCCCTTATATAAATTCTGATATAGGCAAGCTTTCCTTCTCTATCTTGTAGTTATGCCATTTACAACACGTAGCCTCCAAGTACATCATATAGGGAAAGAGAGAAAAGGAGGAGGTACAACAGCTCACAACTTCCTTAACCTGGAAGTAACACATGTCACTTTGTTCCTAACCCATTGGCCAAAACTAGCCATTCGAACCCATAGGTAGGGAAGGATAAATGTCATGGAAGTACATGAGTACCTGGGAAGCAAATGTTCTCACTACAAGATGGGATTAAAAATAAACTACTTTCTTGTTCTAGTGAGAAGTAACAGGAAAAGCTAGTTTGAGTCAAATTGTGTAGATCTTTAATAACAAGCCAAGGATTTGATTTATTTTGGGGTTTGGTGATTTTTTTGTTTTTTGTTTTGTTTTGTTTTGTTTTACTTTTATTTTAGGTTCAGGGGTACATGTGCAAGTTTGTTACATGGGTAAATTGCATGTTGCTGAGGTTTGATGTGCAAATGATCCCTTCACCCAGGTAATGAACATAATACATGACAGTTTTTCAACACTTGCCCCTCCTACTCTCACCCACCTTCCACCTTCCCCACTCCGGTAGTCCCCAGTGCCTACTGTTCCCATCCTTGTGGCTATGTGTATTCAGTGTTTAGCTCCCACTAATAAGTGAGAACATGCATTATTATTTTCTGTTCCTGTGTTAGTTTGCTTAGGATAATGGCCTCCAGTTGCATCCATTTTGCTGCAAAGGATGTGATTTTATTCCTTTTTATGGCTGCATAGTATTCTATGGTGTATATGTACCACATTTTCTTTATCCAGTCCACTGTTGATTGGCATCTAGGTTGATTTCGTGTCTTTGCTATTGTAAATAGTGTTGCAATGAATATAAAACATACAGGTATTTTTGAAACAAAGATTATTTGAAACAAAAATTATTGAGCAAAAACTAACAATAAGTTGAAAGAAAGATTATTGAAGAAAGATTCTTTTAAACAAATACTATTCAGCTAGTGAAAAAAAATTGACTACTTTTCCCTAAAATCTTGATGTAAAATATTAAGGTTTGAAAAACTCCATCTGATAAAGACCATAGAAACAAAGTTGTTTCTCAAAATTAGGTAAATTTTCTTGCTGCATCAAGGAAAGGCACTTCAAGGTAACTATGTAATGTCTCTCATCAAACAAAAGAAGAAACAGAGTTACTTTAAAATTTAGGGGAAGGGCAGAGTTTAATAAAATTTAAATGACGCAAAGTTTTGATAGACTCAAAGAAAGGGCTTGTTATAAATAGGTTTATATAATGTCTGGACTGCAAAGTGGAATGATGTTTCTGAAAATTACAAAGGCAAAATACATTTGGAAAGTTCTGTTCATAACCCTTTATCTAAATCTCTGAACATTGGTTAACAATTCAGGTTGTTTCGATGTGACTCAAATCCCCTATGCAAAGTGGACTATTCCTTTCTTACTGACATGGTTTTTAAATAGCAAAGTTTCTGACAGTCTATGATTTTATAAAACAAAATAATCTATCAGCATTATGTTCTTTAATCAGTTTTTGTAGATTAACAGGTTAATCAGTTTTTGCAGGTTTCTCAGCCCCACTTTCCTGAGGCCTACATAGAATTACCTGCTAAGAGGCAGTGGGGAATTATAGTCTCTCCCCTCTCCTTTACCCAATATCTTAAATATTTATTGAACACTTACTATAAACTATTTGTATCCTGTACAAAAGAAAAAAACCCAAAACAAATAAAAATCGCCCCTGCCTTGAGGGAGCATCCCTTGCTTCACATAAAAATGATAAATGAATCACATTGCAGAATACCCTTTAGATGGGACGATTTCTCTAAGTATTTGTATCTCTTTTTTTTTTTTTGAGACGGAGTCTTGCTCTGTTGCCCAGGCTAGAGTACAGTGGTGTAATCACGGCTCACTGCAGCCTCTACCTTCCAAGTTCAAGCAGTTCTCCTGCCTCAGCCTTCCAAGTAGCTGGAATTACAGTTGCACACCACCATGCCTGGCTGATTTTTGTGTTATTAGTAGAGATGGGGTTTCACCATGTTGGCCAGGCTGGTCTCAAACTCCTGGCCTGAAGTGATCCACCCAACTTGGTCTCCCAAAGCACTCAGATTACAGGCATGATCCACTGAGTCTGGCCAGTTTTTGTATCTTTTGCCCATCTGACTGATAGAAGTAAAAAGATGAAATGAATAATTTGTCAATGTTGCCACAAGCAAGGATTCAACCAGAAGAAAACAGCTTCAAACTGGTCTGTCGGCCCAGTCATAATGATATTGAAAACATTAGGCTGATGCAAAAGTAATTGCAGTTTTTGTCATTTTTGTAATGCAGAAACCGTGATTACTTTTGCACCAACCTAGTACATAGGAACTTTCCAGGCTGAGCATTGAGGGAAAGGGAGTTGTTCCTCATCCTTCTCCTAATTAGAAGGACATTCCCGTTTGCTTTCATTTATCTAATTACCTATCATCCTTCAAGTTTCCTGTATAGTCCCATCTCCTCTGCTGATCCTTCCCTGGTTACCAAAGGCCACACTGATTTCTCTCATCTGTGAGTTGCTTTTGTAGTTGAAATCAATATCAAACAGCCTAAACTCATTGTTCCCTAATTGGCTCATTACAAATGCTCTAAGGAAAGCAGGTTTACTGGTGTATTTTCTTGTGAATATGATATTGTATGAGTCATGAGCAATACATAAAGTAGACAGCTATAATTCATTGTCAGGCTCCAGCCCAAGCTAAGGTCTGAGGGGAGTTGGTGGACAGGTGGCAGATAGTTGAAAGAACACTCACTGGGGTGGGCATAGGCAAGTGAAATATGGCTTTATTATGCACCTCTCTCTCTCTATCAGCCTTTGTCTCAGCTGCCTGCTCCGACAGCAGCCCCTCTCAGCAGCCACCTCCATGGTTCCTGCCACCCCCACACCTGCAGCTGTACTTCCCAATATGCTCACCGCTTCTTGGCTCAGATTGTCCGAAGAACCATTGAGGGGCCGTAGGCAGGTGAAACACAGCTTCAAGCAGTTCCTCTCTCTCGCTGACTCTGCTGGCAAAGGCATGCTCCTTCTTGGTGCTGTGCACTTCCAGGTGCTTCAGCACCTTCTCCATGCTCATGGGGGACCCATCCACTCCTGCTCTGTCTCCACTGGAGCCCATCTGAGAAGCACAGCTGTCACCTGTTACCCTAACCCATGTTGCGGCCACATGGCTGACCCGGAATCAGTGGGGTCCGAAGGGTCACTCACCTCAGGATCCTGCCGACTATGCCAATCTTTGCACCTTGGCATTGGCTGCTTGGCTCCTTGCTTATGCACTATGTATGTCTCTCCCATACATGAATACATTCTGGGGATGGATGTTTTACACAGCTTAGCAGCTATCCTGTCTATCATGAATTTGATGGACCACTTGACAACAAAATTGGGACATACCACTCTGTGGTGGACTTAGCTAATGCATTCTTTTCCAGAGAGCCAGGAACAATTTGCCTTCATGGGAAGGGTGACAGCGAACTCTCACAGTGTTACTGTAGGGCTATGTACATAGCCCCGCCATACGTAATAGCCTCGTTGCCATGTATTTAACCACCTGGAAATGTCCAAAGGGAGTCTGCCTATCTCATTTTGTTGATATTATGTTAACCTCTGATTCTCTTGCAGATTTAGAAGCAGCGACACCCCTCTTGCAACAACATTTGACAGCATGTGGTTGGGCCATCAATGAATCGAGGGTCCAAGGTCCTGAATTGTCTTCCAAATTCCTGAGAGTCATATCCCTAGCCCACCATAGTGAGGCAGACCTCACTGTTGGCCTCCCAGGATATTGGCAGGCATTTGTGCCCCATTTGGCTCAGATGATAAAACCATTGTACTCATTGACCAAAAAAACGCAGGCTACCTAGGATTGGGATAATGAGGCTGACAGCCTTTCTGGCAGCCAAGTGGGCTATTCAGCAAGCACAGGCCCTACAAGTGATTAACCTGGGGCACCCATTTGAACTTGACATGCATGTAACCACAGATGGTCTATGGCAGTACATGGAGGACTTTAGAATGCCAGTAGGCTTTGGGGCCCAACTTTGAAAGGGAGCTGAGCTCTGGTATTCATTGATAGAGAAGCAGTTAGCAGCTGCATATGCCACCCTTCAGGCTCATGAAAGGGTAATGGATGGGCTACAGTCATCATGCAGACAACTTACCAATAGCAGGATGGGTATGTTCATGTGTAATGACCCCCTAGACTGGGACAGCACAGACATCCACTTTATCAAAGTGGAGTACCTACTTAGAACAGCAAATTATGCTGTGTGCAAGACCCTTAGCAGCAGAATTACAAGAAGTCTGGGGACCTGTAGTCCTAATGCAAGATAAGGCTATAGGGACTGAAGCACCCCTAGACCCGAGCCATCACCATTTAAAAAGGGGCAACCCCCAGTTCCTGATGAGGCATGGTATATGGATGGTTCTAGCTGGGGTGCTACTGCTGCCTGGACTGCTGTCATGGTCCAGCCTAGTACTGACACCATATGGTTTGATACTGGGTGTGGATAAAGTAGTCAATGGGCTGAACCTAGAGCACTATAAATGGTGATCACCAAGGAAGTGACACCTATAGTCATCTACACTGATAACTGGGGAGTTTATCGAGGCTTAACTTCGTAGTTAACTACCTAGAAGTTACAGAATTGGTTAGTTGGTCACTGGCCCATGTGGAGCCAAGCCACGTGGTAAGAACTATTGGAAGAAGGATGACCTCCTCCAACCAGGCAAGGGGACAAAGAGTAACCTGCTGTTTCCTGCCCCCTAGCTGACCCATAGCGTCCATGATGGATGGGTCTAGTTAATAAGAGAGCACATGGTACCCCCACCACATGCACCATAGTGTCAAGCCTGTGTATCAGACCTGTGTGCCTAGAGGCTATGTGTCAGGCTTATGTCTTAGCCTGTGTATTGGACCCGTGTGCCCAGAACCTATGTGTCAAGCCTGCATGTTAGGCCTGTGTGCCCAAAACTTATGTATCAGGCCTATATGTCAGACCTGTATGTCCAAAGCCTATGTCTCCCTGAGCCTAGGAGGTGAAGTGTAAGGAAACTGGCTGTGCTTCAGTAAAGAATAGGCTGAGGTAAACATCCAGGGTAGCATAACAAAGCAAGTTTGGAGTGCAGGCGCACAATTCTGTGCATTATGTAACCTGTTTGTGTAAGCTCATACCTAGCTCTGAGCCACTATTGTCTGTAATATAACTTCATTGCTGACTCTGTAAAGGGGAGCCAGCCACCTCGCAGGCAGACAAAGAGAAAGCCAGCCACCTTGCAGGACAAGGGGAGCCAGAAAGCAGCAAGCATGCCAGGGCATGCAGCTGCAGGTGTGGGGTGGCAGGAGCCACAGAGTCAGCTGCTGAGAGGAGCTGTGGCCACAGCAGGCAGCCAATACAAAAGTTAACAGAGAGAGGCTCATAATAATGCCATGTTTCACCTGACTACAGCCCCCTGAGAGCTCTTTCAACTATCCGCCACCCATCCACCTATTCCCAGTCAACCTCAGCTTGGGCTCGAACCTGACATTGGTGTTCAGCTTTATATCCCAAGAAATTAGCTAAGGGTATTTCAGTAAACATCTGATGAATTTACAGATAGGGAGATAGATATAATTCATTACATTGTTTGTGATAAATGACTTTGTGCCCCTTTTATCAGGTTATATTTTTTAAAGTGGCAATAAATTGTAGTTTATGTACTTGCGATCATTTCAAAGTCACTGATCCAAATGGAATCCTGGGTTGGGTGCAGTGGCTCATGCCTGTAATCCCAACACTTTGAGAGGCCGAGGTGGGTGAATCACCTGAGGTCAGGAGTTGAAGACCAGCCTGGCCAACATGGTGAAACCCTGTCTCTACTAAAAATACAAAATTAGCTGGGCATGTTGGCTCATGCCTATAATTCCAGGTACTCTGGAGGCTGAGGCAGGAGAATCACTTGAACCTGGAAGGTGGAGGCTACAGTGAGCTGAGATAGTGCCACTGCACTCCAGCCTAGGTAACAAGGGTGAAACTCTGTCTCAAATAAATAAATAAGTAAAAAACTGGATTCCTGACATTTGAGGGAAAACCTAAATTCCATTCTTTACTCAAGAAGCATAATGAATGGTTTCCTTGAAAAAAAGAAATGTAGCTAATGGTCATATTTGAGAAGGAGAAATATATATATTGGAATAACAAAGCAAAATAGCAAAATTGGAATAACTCAAGCCTTAGAAAGAGGATTAGAAAGAAAATTGTAGGAAGATTTTTACTTCTTACAAAAGATTAACCAATTTAGCCTAATTTCTTTAGGTTGAGATAGTGAAATATAAGTTAGAAGATCAACTGAAGAAGGAGGAAAGGATGGGGTAGAGGACAATAATGACATGGTGGTGGTGCTTATAGTGGGGACAGTAAAGGTGAAATAAAGTTAATAGTCATAATAAACAGCTTTCTGATGCTGAACCTTAGATTTGGCTATTAAAACTTAGCTTTCAGGTGACAAGTTAAATCATGATAATTAATAGTAAGAACAATAATTTTTAATGGTGGGCTCTATTTTTTCAGTTTTGGATGTCATGGGTCTATAACATGTAAGGGTTGACTGATGGAAATAATAGTTCTACCTAATTCTCTTGATTGTCATTTTGCCTTGAGATTAACTTGAGCCTCATAGACAACTTGCTGAAAAGACATTGTTCAAAAGAGGTTGTGTTTCACCCTTGGGAAAACACATTCAGAGTTAATCCCCTGAATGACCAGAAGAAAAAAGAACCTGCCTGTGTCCTTAAGTCTGGGTCAATAGAAACCAAAATAAGCTAATTCCTATCAGACTTGTCAACTCCATAAATGATACACATTGTATGACTTGAGGTCAAAGATGGATAATATCCTCAATGCAGAATAACATCCTGACCCTTTCCTTCCTCTCCACCATCTCCTCTTGCTGCTCTCCCCTTTCCTTTGAGTCCCTAGTGGTTTAACAGTTACTTATTCCATGAGACTGAGCCATAATGTGGTTCTTGTCTTTTGAAGGCAAAGATACCTACAACTTAAAAAGTTAATAGCTTCTAAGGATTCCAGAGGCACTGCTTTAAACCTCAGCTATAGTTCCTATCTCATGCTTCCTTCTAGTCTTCTTAAGAGCAGTGTTTGTATGTCTCACTCACTTTGATATCATTCATGATACCTTTCATTCAGTAAGAACTGAATAGATGCTTACTGAGTTTAACCAAATAATGCCAGCAAATTATAGAATTTCCAAAGTCAGCAGATAACTCTTTTTTCCTACTTTCCCATCAAATATTCACATGACTTAGAGGTCACCTGAAAACACCAAATTGCATCCCTGAACTCTCTAATCCAAGGAACTGACTTCTAGTCAAACATTTCCTAGGACCTCTTTTTCTGTAACCAATGTGTCTGAAATCTATCATGCTCCTATTAAAACGTAAAGTCTCAAGGGAAAAGATATTGAAACTAAAGAAAAGACTCTTTTTATACTGTGGACAGAGAAGACCATGAGGGAGCCCAATCTCAAGGCCTGCAGTTTTGGGAGGGCAGTTGAAGGGAGAAAGAGATCACACCAGAAGCCAGAGCATTCACATCTAATGTGGGGTTGGGAAACAGAGCCAGATGTCCTGAACAACGAAAAAAGATGAAAATCAGAAACCAACAAGGAGTCCCAACTGGAAACCTGCAGCAAATTCCCTGAAGGTTCCCAACCAGAGATGATGAAGCAAAATCCCCTGGGGAGTTTCTTCAAATCAAATAAGTCCCTCTGAACACCTAATGGTAGATCAGGTGAGGAAAATCTAAGGAGTATATTTTGAAAAAAATCTCTTAAAGTTGAAAAGCAAGAATGACCACATTTTCTCTACCCCATTCTGTATCTACACAATTTTCCCAGGTAAGGATTACTAGAATAGACAAGAAGAATAACATGAGTATGAGACAATGTATCATAGTAAGTGTTAATTTCTAGTCACGGGTGTCCAATTTTTTGGCTTCCTTGGGCCACAATAGAAGAAGAAGAATTGTCTTCGGCCACACATAAAATACACTAACACTAATGATAGCTGATGTGCAAAAAAAAAAAAAAAGTAAAAAAAGAATTTCATAACATTTTGAGAAAATTTACAAATTTTTGTTGGGCCACATTCAAAGCCATTCTGTGACCCATGGGCTGTGGGTTGGACAAGCTAGTTCTACAGTAAAACTATCGTAGGTTTAAATTTCAGCTCCACTGGGTGAGACCTGGGTAAACTGGAACCATAAAACTTAGCCTTTTTAAATTCCAGTTTCGTTATCTATTGAATAGAGATAATTGTAGTACCCGTTGTTGTGAGGACTGAATTGTAGTACCCGTTGTAGTATCTCACTGAATTGTGAGGACTGACTTGACACAGTGTCTTGCATAGAGTAGAGCTCAATAAATATGGGTTGTAAATAGTAAGTATGATAGAAATTAAAGCGAAATATCATGGTAGTACAGGGTTTTGTTCAGAGAAGGTCAATGGTATATGTAAGGAAGTGGAAATGGAGGCAGCACAAGACATGTCCAAGATGCAGCCCTCTTCAAAGCAAGTAAGTCAGAGTCACCAGAAAGCTCTTTGAGGTCAGTGATGGTCTCTTGTTCACCACTTTATACCTTGTATTTATTATAGCACTCAGTAAATACTTTTAAAAATAATGAGCAAAATTCGTCTTTAGAGGGCATTATGTGATGTCAATACAACATCACCCTTTGAGCGATACTAAACACAACAAAAGAAACCTGAGGCAGCAACTTCTAAACAAAGATAGAGGCCCCATTCACAGACCATGAGCTTCACAGTCAAATTTTGGGTCACTTGAAATCATAGGAAATAGCACTTCCAAGATCCTTCTTAGGCATTTTTCAGTACAGAAGAGAAAATCAGGCAGAAGTCACAGAAATTACTGATAACTACTGTTCAAATAATTAGGGTAAGTCTTCTCTCTGTCTGCTGTGGGTTATAAAAACATCCTGGCAAACTGTAAATGTTCATCTGTTCCCAATATTCAACACCCTGAGTCCCCTCATTCCTTTCTGCACAAGATGTAACATTAAGACAAGAATGTTTTTAAGTTATCGAGGTCTCTGTGGAACAATAATCAGCACGATGGTATTAAACACTTACTCCAAACAGGGTATACTTCAAGCAGCCAGTCAGTCAACAAAGGTTTGCTAAGGTGCTTTTTGCATGCATCTATTCATCCCTTGCTCTAGCAAACCACTTAATGTTAGGGGAATTACTAGAACGATCAAGAAATATGTTAATATATGTAAACATATATTAATATGTTAATAACAATAATAAGACTGTTTATAATAATATTCAAATATTTTTGAATGTTGAAAGTGTTGTAACGTTAATTGGAAATCTGTAACTTCTATGATTTTATAGAAACTTAAGATAGCTCTAAAAAGATATTTAACTGTCATTCTCTAACAAGATTTGAAGAATTGCAAATGCTACATAAAACTTTTCATGATTTAATGCTTGAATGTACCAAAATAAGGCCAGAATTTACATTAGACATAACAGAAGTATCTAAAACGCTTATGTTAGAACTGCTAAGCTTTCTTTAGACCTTTGTTCTGAATTATTATGTGAAGAGCCAGCCTCTCTGGGAAGAGTATCTTTCCCATGCCCTTTGCACAAATAGATTATACTTTACTAAGTGTTTATTATGCATAAAGGTTGATTAAGCCCTCTGTGGGAACCTAAAATTCATTTCAATTACTAGGCTTCCTAGTTAGGGCTTCCTAGTTAAGATAATCTATACTGATTCTTTTCTAGATGCAACTTTTACAAATGGTTCATAGATTCAGTGCTTTTAAAGCAGATATAGTTTTTACCAAGGTGATTTATATTTTCTAGTATTTAGTAAAAAAAAAAAAAAAAAATGGCACTATGGTTCTGGCCACTTTGCCAAACATTTTTTGTCAGTTAATTTGTTTTAATGGCAGCTATAAGGTTGATCAGCACATTAGAAATAACTGTATTTAATTCATTCCTGCTTAAATTCAACTGTTGGAAGTGAGCAAAGAAGCTGCTGAAGGGAAAACAGCTGATAAAAACTCAGCTCTGTTAGTATTGGCATTGCATCACACAGGTGCCTTTAGAAACCAGGATCTGACAGATGATAGCATCATATTGGCAATGTTTACAACAACAAAATAAACTTTTATATGATTGAGTTGACTCTTTTCTCAAAAATAACCAAACACGGCTGTAATCCCAGCACTTTGGGAGGCTGAGGAGGGAGGATCACGAGGTCAGGAGATCAAGACCATCCTGGCTAACATGGTGAAACTCCATCTCTACTAAAAATACAAAAAATTATCTGGGCATGGTGGTGGGCACCTGTAGTCCCAGCTACTCGGGAGGCTGAGGCAGGAGAATGGCATGAAACCGGGATGTGGAGCTTGCAGTGAGCCACGATCACTCCACTGCACTCCAGCCTGGGCGACAGAGTGAGACTCTGTCTCAAAACAAATAAAATTTTAAAAAATAACCAAAGTGAAATGTCATCCTAATCACTGACTCATTCTATCGCTATATTATATATACATCATTTAAGGCAACTATGAATTCCATATCCGAACAATATTGTCATGGTGATTCTTCAAAGGACTTATCATTGGAACCATCCTCCCAACATGAGCAATACAAGTCCTGAGAACTGAGGTTGGCCCATGGTCATATTGAGAAATGACCTGGAGTGCCATTTCACTTGGTATACTAGTACATCTCTGGAGTTCTATTAATAAAATATCATAGAAATTTTAAATATAATCATAAAGACTGATATATGGAGAGTTCTCACCATGTGCCAAACATTTTTTTAACTTGTTTACATGTATTAACTTATTTAGTCCTTCCATAAAATGCCTACTATTATCTCCCTTTATAGATTACAGGAAAGTGAGACACAAGAGAGGACAAGTAACATGTCCAGGGAAAATGCTGCATGTAATTACTAGGGTTCTCCCCAGAGCAAGTATTCTCTGATTTTGCAAGAAACATTTTGATCAGCCACTTGGTATAGGAAGCATGATTGCTGTTGCCTGTTTCCTCCTGAAGCCAGCAAATGCACTCAAAAAACTTGCTTGAAAAAGAATAAGTGGTCACTAATTACTATCTCAAGAGGATGGGTCAATCATGTTAACTGCCCGGCATTGGTTTTGCAGAGTAGAATAGGCAAATATTGTTCCAAAGATTTAAGCCACACTATTCCTCTCATTTCACTTACAGATAAGCCTTAGGCGTTAGGTTTTGATGGTATAGGTGTTTCTGCTTCCTATGTTTATCTTCTGCTCAGAGATTCATTGGGCTTTGTCAGTGTTCTTTAAGAAGTTGAGGCCAGATAAGAAGAAAAAGGAGAAAATCGAACAGATGTTCAAAGAACTGTGGGACAAATTTAAATGTACCAATATATGTGTAATAGAAGCCATCGAATGAAGAGAGAAAATGAAATATGAAAAAGTATTCAAAGAAATAACAGCTGGAAAATTCCTAGATTTGATCTTAAAAAATTTATTCTATAGATGAAAAAATTCAAGAACCCTAACAGGATAAACACAAAGAGATACAATGCTACACACATCACAGTCAAGCTGCTGAAAGTGAAAAACAGAGAAAATCTTGAAAGCAGCAAGAGAAAAATGACTTATGACATACCAGGGAACAACAACATGATTAATGGCTGACTTCTTGTCAGAAACAATGGAAGCTAAAAGGCAGAGGAATGACATATTCAAAATGCTGGAGAAAATAAAACTCTGTCAACAAAGCAAAACAATCTTCAAAAATGAAGGTGAAACAAAGACAGTTATACATAAATAAAAACTGAGATAATTCATTTCTAGCAGACCTGCCTTACAAGAAATACTAAAGAAAGTCTTTCAGGCTGAAAGAAAATGTCACCAAATAGTAACTTGAATCCACAGGAAGAAATTAGAGCTTTAAAAGTGAAAAGTTTGTGAATAAATATTAAAAACTACATATATTTTTTACCTTCTAGTTTATTTGAAAAACATAAGTTTATATAAAGTCATGATTATAACACTGCTAGAGTACACTTACAACATAGATAAGTGTAATAAATATGAGAATATTAGAACAAACGGCAAGGGAGAAAATGAAGCCTATATTGGAGCAAAGTTGTAATAAATCAATATTAACCTGAAGGAGATGCTTAAAAAAAGTGTATATTATCATCACCAGAACTACTAAACAACTAAAAAATATATAGTTAGATATTAACAAAGAAATGAAAACTGTACACAGAAAAATATTTGTTAAACAAAAAAAGAAGACATTAAATAAATGGGAAGAAAATGACATGGGACATACAAAAAAAATTGAAGATAGAAATCTAAATATTAGCAACAATTATGTTAACTATGACTGGACAAAATAATCAAAAGCAGAGATTGTCAAACAGGATAAGAATGGAACTGGAGGCCATAATCTTAACCAAATTAACCTGGGAACAGAAAAACAAATACCACCTGTTCTTCCTTATAAGTGAAAGCTAAACATTGAGCACACCACATGGACATAAACAAGGGAACAACAGACACTATGAACTATAAGAGAAGGAAGAAAGGGAGGGAGTCATAGGATGAAAAACTACCTATTGGGTACTATGCTCACTATCAGGTACAATATACCCATGTAACAAACTTGCACATGTATCCCTTGTATCTAACATAAAAGTTGAAATTAAAAATAAAATAAAATCCAAAAAACAAATTTTAAAAAACAGCAAAATTCAACTATATATTGTCTACAAGAGTCCACACAAATAGAGAGAAAGTAAATGGATAGAAAGGGAAAACCATGGAAATTATAATTATAAAAGAGCTGGAGACATTATATTAATACTCCACTAAACCTTAAGCAATATTCCTAAAAACAAAAAGAATAATTTCATAACAAAATGTTCAATACATCAGGAGATATAAAAATTATAAAGGCATATGCACTTGACAATTGAGTTCCAAAATACATAAAGTGGAAACTTACAGAAGAGAAAAATAGATGATTCAATATTAGAGTTGAATACTTCAATTCCCCTCTCTTAGTAATTGAGAAAAAAATTAAACATAAGAACAGTAAGGATATAAGAGTTGAACAACACTGTCAACCAAATTGATGTAACTGGCATTTATAGAACACTACTAAAAAAGATCAGACTTTGTATTTTTTGCAAGTGCACATGAAATATTCTCTACAATATACCATATGCTAAACTATGTGCTACACCATGTGCGGTGGCAGAATGACAATGTGCATAGTCATTGTTGGGTAAGTTGGTTTGTTGTGGTAGAATGAGAACATTGGGGCAGCTCCAGATTTGAATCCTGGCTTAGTAATTTACCAGCTGCTAAATTTTAGGCAAGCTGTTAAACTTATCTGAGATTGTGGATAAAAAAGTAATTGACTAATTAACAGACATTGAAAGAATTCAATATAATATATGTCAGTATAGTTTTGTAAAGCAAAAAATACTCAATAAAACATATTATTTTATAATTATCATGACAGAAGTAGCCATTAGTGTGTACTTATTTTGTATTTTTAAGCAAGTAGTAGAAAACACCTTATCTACTCTAAGTGGTAAGACAGATAATGAATTGAAACAAAAATTATGATAGGACTGAAATAATAGCAGGCTATGCTTCTGATGGCTGAGAATACAAGAAGGGGGAAAGAGCCAAGAAGAAGGAAATGAGTAATCTCAAAGAAAAATTTGGGCTACTTTATATATTTATAGAGTGGAACCTTGAAATTGTATTTCATATGACCTTTAAAAGAGATTATCAAGTTCTAGAGTAATCCTCAAAATACACACACACACATAAACACACATCCATGCACATAAACATTCTCACACACATACTTAATGCAAGCATTATACCTATTGAAATCTCTATAAACAAAAGCATTTAACTGGGTTGTTTGAAGTAGAGAAAAGTATAGTCTAATTAAATTAATATTCTAAATTAATCTATGGAAACCTCAAGAATACAAATTTGTATAGCTGAATTATTTCAAACATATACTATTCTATTGTTTATTAGCAGAAGAAATTTGAATGGTAGAAAAGAGCTTGGTAGTAAAGATTCCAATATTTCAAATGTACTTCTATATATTGTGAGTCTTTGGGCTCAATCACAGGCCTAATGATTACCCAAGGTAACTTATACTATGCTTTCTGAAGGCAAGTGTCATTCTAGAATGACTAAAGAATAAGTTTGCTTCCAAATTCATAATAAGTAGCAACAATTCTCTTATGTCTTCTACTCTTGTACTTTTTTTAATGCATTTGTACAAGGAAAATAATAGCTCTATTTTACTGAGATTTAATGAGTAGATTTTCAAAAACACTATGGTAAATAAGTAGATTTAGATATTCAGTGAGCTCCATGGTTATTGTAGATAATTTATTAAAATGCATATCCATTCAATCATCTCTGGTCTTCTAAGAATTTGACATAGTGTACTACAGAACAGCAAAAAAAGTCAGCTTTACCCTACTCCGGGGAATCAGACTTAATTATCTTTCTACTTCCCTTTGGGTCTCAGACATGAGAAATGAATTGCCCAGGGTTCTCCTGTCCTTTAACCCTTACTTGCAGAAATGAGTTGAGAATATTTAATCAATCGGGTTTTCTCACAGAGTTATTATATAGCTTCCATATAATAAAAACAGAGTTCAATAATTATATTTCAAAACATGGAACATAAAAATCTTCTAATAAAGTATTATTTCACTGACTACTGTAGTAGTTTTTCAGGATATTAATAGATGTTATGTTAACAAAAAGATTTTATGAATGAGCAAGTTTAAAATAATGAGATAAAACAAAAATTGAACTGCCTTTTCTTTCTTATTTTTTTTTTCTTCAGAAGAGCTCAGAATTTTTTTTTTTTCTTTTGAGACAAAGTCTTACTCTGTCTCCAGGCTGGCATGCAGTGGTGCAATCTCAGCTCACCACAACCTCCACCTCCCAGGTTCAAGTCATTCTCCTGCCTCAACCTCCCAAGTAGCTGGGATTACAGGCGTGTGCCACCACAACCAGCTAATTTTTGTGTTTTTGGTTTTTTTTAGTAGAGATGGAGTTTCACCATGCTGGTCAGGATGGTCTCAATCTCCTGACCTCATGATCTGCCTACCTCGGCCTCCCAAAGTGCTGGGATTACAGGCGTGAGCCAACATGCCCAGCCTAGCTCAGAATTATTAATGAATGCAGATACTGTAGGAATTTCTGAGAGGGAAATGTAAAATGTGCTGTCTCCCAAACTTAATGGACTAAAGACCTAATTTTTCTGAAAAATATTTTGAAAATTGTTGCTTCTGTCCAGCTCACTCTTTTTACAAAAGGAATCTGAAATTCAGAGAAGTAGTTCATTCCAAGTCACAGGTAATTGTACAACTAGTACTTGGATCCAAGTTTTCTATGTCTAATGGCAGAAATATAGTCATTTCTCTTCATATCCTCAAGCACAGGGAAATGACAATATTCTGAGTCTGTTTTAAGAAAAGTTCTGACTTATCTTAAATATTGAATGTTTTATAATACTGTAACAAAAAAAAATCACTTTTATAGTTTCACTGGGTGGTCCATTGACTCAGCTTCAGAAGAATAAGAAAGTAGCTACAATTCTTTAATTTTTGGTGATCCTCTTTTCTCTTTGCCAAAGGAAATTTTTTTGTTTCTATGTTGTGTTTTGTTTTTCTCCTTGTTTTCTACTATACTACATACTGCTCAAGAATAGAGAATTTTCTAATGTGTACATAACCTCACATCAGTAAGGGCATTCTTCTAGAGAGTGTAGACTGAATATTAACCCTGACTACTTACATTTTTCACAGGTTCTATCTACATGACAAATTCATTCTCAGATTTATAATTTGTAACAAACTGAATGTTTGTGTCCCTTCCAAATCCATGTGTCCAATCTCATTGTGATGGTATTTGGAAGTGAGACATTTGAGAGGTAATTACATCACCAAGGTGCGACCATCATGAATGGGAATAGTGCTCATGTAGAAGCTATACGTCTACCTGGATCTCTTTCTGCCATGTGAGGACATAAGGAGAAGTCAGTCATCTGTAACCTCAAGAGGGTCCTCACCAGGACCAAACCATGCCAACATCCTGATGTCAAACTTCCAGCCTCCCGAACTATAAGAAATAAATATCTGTCATTTATAAGATACCCATTCTGTGGTACTTTGTTATGGGACCCCAACCTAAGAGGTAATTACTTCATGAACCAATATTATGCTAAATATTTTATTTATATTTTTGTTTAATCCTTACAATTACTTTATAATGAGGGTGATATTATCAGATATATTTTATAAATAAGAAAGATAAATTTTTAAATGTTAAGGTATTTTCCCAAGCCTGCACTACTAGCTAGTTGTTGAGCTGCAATTTCAACACTGGCAATTGGACTCCAGAGTCATATTCTTAATCACTCACCATATGGTTGGCTTAGCTTTTAAGTGCTCCCAGCAGTTCAATACCAAGTCACCAAGACTAAAATGATTAATCTGATGTGGTGACTAAGAAAACAGAAATAACTAATGCAATATTGATGCTCAATCTGTCACTCAACAGCACATCAGTCTCACCCTTCAAAAAACATCATTTTTATCTTCCATTAATCTCAACATTTATATGAAGATAATTATAATGATTATATCTCATATCAATAACTCCTATATGCATTGTGCACGATCCAGTGAAGCTGAATATCCAATTGAATAATCAGTAAACCCCTGAGTCATGAGAAATATTTCATTTGTATTTAATGGCCAATGAAGAAAAACAACATTTGAACACATGATGCCAACAATTAGTTTTGTGGATCAAGATTATTACTGAGTATAAAAGAATGAATTCCATGTTACATTTGGGTATTTGAGAAATGATAACTGCTATTCTAATCAAAATGTCAGGGCTCCAATGTCTCCCTTAATATCATTTTACACTTCTATTGTGTACTTATAACTATTGTTATGGGGGGGAAATGAATGATTTCAAATTGAGCCTTTAAAGTCTCTTATTAGCAAGCTTACTCTACAAGATTACTCTCAGTATCTCACAAGACTTAAAGTAATTTTTGAAAGGTCATATATTTAGAATGCAGTTTTAACTTATGATAACAAAACGCTTGCACACAGATTATTTTTTGTTTGCCCTTCCAGATTTATTTTCAGCCTTTTTTCTATGCCCTGTTTTGTGCCTCAGGAGGCTGACCTCCAAGGGCTATTACTAGGCTCCCTGTTCTCTGGCTTTCAGTGTTCAACCACTGGGAAATTCTGGCAGGGAATCAGAAGGCAAGAACATAAATGTGTTAAGGAATTTATTGCTGCTTGAAAGTGGCTCCTTGCTCTTATTAATAGCCATAACTTGCTGTCAGAGCTATATTCCCTGCCCATTCAGGTAACTGCTCCCTCCCCTTGCAAGTGTGTATCTAAAAGTAGCAACAGCTTTTCACTTTTACTAGCCCTGGGTGCTTCCCTCTTTCTTGTTGATTTCCTTTTGCCTGTCCACATCTATATGAGCAACACCTCGACTAAACTCTTCAGATATTCCTTTGAGTAGGTCATCTGTGTACCAGCTAAGACCCTGACTAATATATCTTGTTAAAAAAACAAAAGCAATAAACAATCAAACAAACCACCATCTCCTCTCCACTGTGGAAATGGCTTCTCACTAGAGCATCGCAAGGATAGTGTATTCACTGTGGAGTCTAGGAGTGTTTGCGATTCTTTCTTTTGTTTAACAACTGCACCCCTGACCACTTGAGAGCCACTAAACTATTTCACAATCCATTTCATCTAACTTCGAATTATAAATACCTGAATTGTAAGAGGTTTATTCCCAAAGACAAAGTTTTGATTAATTAACTGAGATATGAAATGGCAATTAAAAGGGAAAACACTTTCAGTCACCAAAAACTGTCTTATTTTGTTTTTTTGAATTAGTTCAAAAGTCACCTCTTTTTGACAGTCGAAGTTATTTACTAAGAATAGTCTGAGACTATCACTTTAATGAATCATGAAAGTCCTTATATCTTAATTTCATCAGGTATAGCTGTAAGAGAGAGTGAGGATATTCCCAATTTTAATACTATTTGGGGGAAGGAAAAAAAGAACATGGAAGAAAAATGTGAAAACAGTAAAGGCAAAGAAAAACAGCATCCTCCTTTGTAGCACAATGTTGAAGACTTTCGCTCAATGTAAAATATTAGTTCTAGGAAATTGCTTTAATTTTACTGAAGGAACATGTAAAAACTCTGGAACATTCAGTAAAAGAAACACACAAAAATAAAATTGACATGAATAAGATGTTCAAAAATGAGTACAGATGTTTATTGTTGAATATAAAGAAACAATGGCAGCTTTTAAGTATTTTACAGGCCATATGACAAATATGTATATATTAATAAAAATCTTAATGTGGAATTTTTTAAATCACTGTATTTTATAATTTTAATTGTTTAAAGATTTATTCTTTAAATGAGACCTTTGCATTCTTTTTAATGTTATTAGAACCTGTTAAGATGATTAGTAAGAAGAAATTATAATAAACATTTATTGAACATTTATTAGGTGCCAGACACTGTGCTGTATGTTTTATACACACTAGCTTATCCTCCAAATGGTTGATAATAGCTAACATTTATTAAGCACCTACAAAGTACTAGATACAATTCCAAATGCTTTACACACATTATCATTCAATCCTCACAAAAAACCTATAACTGAGAGGTGAAGCCAGCTGGACTTCCTGGGTTGAGTGGGAACTTGGAGAATTTTTCTGTCTAACTAGAGGATTGCAAATGCACCAATCAGCGCTCTGTGTCTAGCTAAAAGATTGTGAAAGCACCAATCAGGACTCTAAAAATGTACCAATCAGCACTCTGTGTCTAGCTAAAAGGTTGTAAATGCACCAATTGGCACTCCGTAAAAACGCACCAGTCAGCACTCTGTGTCTAGCTAAAGGTTTGTAAATGCATCAATCAGCACTCTGTAAAATGGACCAATCAACAGTCTGTAAAATGGACCAATTAGCACTCTGTAAAATGAACCAATCAGCAGGATGTGGGTGGGTACAAATAAGGGAATAAAAGCTGGCCATCCCAGCCAGCAGCAGCAACCCGCTGAGGTCCCCTTCCATGCTATGGAAGCTTTGTTCTTTCGCTCTTCACAATAAATCTTGCTGCTGCTCACTCTTTGGGTTTGCACTACCTTTATGAGCTGCAATGCTGTGAGGGTCTGCAGCTTCATTCCTGAAGTCAGCGAGACCACAAACCCACTGGAAGAAAGAAACTCTGGACACATCTGAACATCTGAAGGAACAAACTCTGGACACACCATCTTTAAGAACTGCAACACTCACCACGAGGGTCTGCAGCTTCATTCTTGAAGTCAGAGAGAACAAGAACCCATCAGAAGGAACCAATTCTGGACACATTTTGGCAACTCAGATGGGACTTTTGTCTACCACCAAGCAGTGAGTACCACTGGACCCCTTTCACTTGCTATTCTGTCCTATTTTTCCTTAGAATTCGGGGGCTAAATATCGGGCACCTGTCAGCCAGTTAAAAGTGACTAACGTGGCCACTGGACTAAAAACACAAGTGTCAGATTTTCTGGAAAAGGGATCTCTAACAACCTCCAACTCTTTGGGGTTGGGAGCACTGGTTTGCCTGGAACCAGCTTCCACTTTTCCTGTACTTCTGGGCTGAGCCAAGGGTTGACAGAGAGGAAAGACATTCAGCTCTGGAGTCCCAACAAAAAGTTGGTTGACCATGTGGACATGAGTGGAACTCTCAAAGTCGTGTCACCCAAGTGAGACTCACCCATCCATCCTATCTATCCTGACACTTGCCTCCTGGGTCCTAATGCCTGTCAGACAAACTTCCTCTTGCCTCTCTTCTCTGAGGCTAGTCCCACTTCTAAAAACTACTCCCTGTCTCTGGTGTTTTTCTTTTTTTTTTTTTTTGAGACGGAGTCTTGCTCTGCCGCCCAGGCTGGGGTGCCGTGGCCAGATCTCAGCTCACTGCAAGCTCCGCCTCCCAGGTTTACGCCATTCTCCTGCCTCAGCCTCCCGAGTAGCTGGGACTACAGGCGCCCGCCACCTCACCCGGCTACTTTTTTGTATTTTTTAGTAGAGACGGGGTTTCACCGTGTTAGCCAGGATGGTCTCGATCTCCTGACCTCGTGATCCGCCCGTCTCGGCCTCCCAAAGTGCTGGGATTACAGGCTTGAGGTCTCTGGTGTTTTTCTAGTTTGTCGTATAAGAATAATTGCTAGTATAAACTCCAGTACTCTATTCCCTTCTTTAGGTACCTGGGCTCACCAATCAGAAAGACATAATTTTTGTCCAAAGCCCCGCCGTAGTGGGGACTATCTGGAATTTTAGGATCCCTCCTCAGACAAGCAGGCCTAACAAAAGCTATTCCTGAAGCTAGGATATGGGGAGCCTCAGAAATTGTATTCTTCCTATTCATATAAGTGAGGACAAAAGGCAACACTCTTCCAACTCTGGAGATCCCTTCCCTCCCTCAGGGTATAGCCCTCCACTTCATTTTTGGAGCATAACATCTTTATAGGATGGAGTAGAGTCCCAATACTAACAGGAGAATGCTTAGGACTCTAACAGGTTTTCGAGAATGCATCAGTAAGGGCCACTAAATCCGATTTTTCTCAGCCCTCTTTGTGGTCTAGGAGGACAGGCAAGGGTGCAGGTTTTTTAGAATACATTGGTAAGGGCCACTAAATCCAACATTTCTCGGTCCTCACTGTGGTCTAGGAGGAAAACTAGTGTTTCTGCTGCTGTGTTCCGTGAGCACAACTATTCTGATCAGCAGGGTCCAGGGACCACTGCAGGTTCTTGGGCAAGAGGTGTTTCTGCTGCTGTGTTAGTGAGTGCAACTATTCCGATCAGCACGGTCCAGGGACCGTTGCAGGTTCTTGGGTAGGGGGAGAAATAAACCAAAACCACAGATGGTTTTGTCTTTCAGATGGGAAACACTCAGGCATCAATAGGCTCACCCTTGAAATGCATCCTAAGCCATTGGGACCAATTTGACCCACAAACTCTGAAAAAAAGGCAGCTCACTTTCTTCTGCACTATAGCTTGGCCCCAATATTATCTCTCTGATGGGGAAAAATGGCCACCTGAGGGAGGTACAAATTACAACACTATCCTACAACTTGACCTTTTCTGTAAGAGGGAAGGCACATGGAGTGAAATCCCTTATGTCCAAGCTTTCTTTTCATTGAAGGAGAATCCACAACTATGCAAAGCTTGCAATTTACATCCCACAAGAGGACCTCTCAGCTTACCACCATTTCCCACCCTCCCGATGGCTCCCCTTCATATTAATGATAAGCCTCCTCTAGTCTTCCCACCCAGAAGGAAACAAGCAAAGAAATCTCCAAAGGACCACAAAACCCCCCAGGCTATTGTTTATGTCCCCTTCAAACTGTAGGGAGGGGGGAATCTGGCCCAACTTGAGTACATGTCCCCTTCTCTCTCTCTGATTTAAAGCAGATCAAGGCAGTCCCGGCAAAGTTTTCAGATGATCCTGATAGGTACATAGATGTCCTACAGGGTCTAGGGAAAACCTTCTGTCTCACTTGGAGAGATGTCATGCTATTGTTAGATCAAACCCTGGCCTTTAATGAAACTATGAGGCTTTAACCGCAGCCCAAGAGTTTGGAGATACCTGGTATCTTAGACAAGTACATGATAAAATGACAGCCAAAGAAAGGGACAAATTCCCTACTGGTCAGCAAGCCATCCCCAGTATGGACCCCCACTGGGATCTAGACTCAGGTCATGGGGACTGGAGTCATAAACATCTGTTGACCTGTGTTCTAGAAGGACTAAGGAGAATTAGAAAAAGCCCATGAATTATTCAATGACGTCCACCATAACTCAAGGAAAGGAAGAAAATCCTTCTGCCTTCCTCAAGCAGCTACAGGAGGCCTTAAGGAAATATACTCCCTTGTTACCTGACTCACTGGAGTGTCAATTGATTCTAAAAGATAAGTTTATTACAGCCACAGATATCAGGCAAAAGCTCCAAAAGCAAGCCCTGGGCCCTGAACAAAATCTGGAGGCATTTTTAAACCTGGCAACCTTGGTGTTCTATAATAGGGACCAAGAGGAAGAGGTCAAAAAGGAAAAGCAATATCAGAGAAAGGCCGCAGCCTTAGTCATGGCCCTCAGACAAACAAACCTTGGTGGTTCAGACAGGACAGAAAATGGAGCAGGCCAATCACCCAGTAGGGCGTGCTATCAGTGTGGTTTACAAGGACACTTTAAAAAAGATTGTCCAATGAGAAACAAGCCACCCCCTCAACAAATGTTCTCTGGGCCAGAAGCCCCCAACCAGATGATCCAACAACAGGACTGGGGGTGCCCGAGAAAAGTGCCAGCTCATGTCATCATTCTCACTGAGCCCCGGGTATGTTTAACCATTGAAGGCCAGGAAATTGACTTCCTCCTGGACACTGGCATGGCCTTCTCAGTGTTAATCTCCTGTTCTGGATGACTGTCCTCAAGGTCTGTTACCATCTGAGGAATCCTGGGACAGCCTGTAACCAGGTATTTCTCCCAATATCTCAGTTGTAATTGGGAGACTTTGCTCTTTTCACATGCCGTTCTTGTTATGCCTGAAAGTCCCACACCCTTATTAGGGAGGGATATATTAGCCAAAGTTGGAACTATTATCTACATGAAATGGGGAACAAGTTACCCATTTGTTGTCCCCTACTTGAGGAGGGAATCAACCCTGAAGTTAGGGCATTGGAAGGACAATTTGGAAGGGCAAAAAATGCCCACCAAGTCCAAATCAGGCTAAAATACCCCACAACTTTTCCTTATCAAAGGCAATATCCCTTAAGGCCTGAATCTCATAAAAGATTACAGGATATTGTTAAACATTTAAAAGCTCAAGGCTTAGTAAGGAAATGCAGCAGTCCCTGCAACACCCCAATTCTAGGAGTACAAAAACAGAACAGTCAGTGGAGACTAGTGCAAGATCTTAAAGTCATCAATGAGACAGTAATTCCTTTATATCCAGTTGCACTCAAACCCTATACCCTGCTCTCTCAAATACCAGAGGAAGCATAATGGTTCAGTCTTCTGGACCTCAAGGATGCCTTCCTGTATTGCCCTGCACTCTGACTCCCAGTTTTTCTTTGCCTTTGAGGATCCCACAGACCACACGTCCCAACTTACGTGGATGGTCTTGTCCCAAGGGTTTAGGGATAGCCCTCATCTGTTTTGTCAGGCACTGGCCCAAGATCTATGCCACTTCTCAAGTCCAGGCACTCTGGTCCTTCAATATGCGGATTATTTACTTTTGACTACCAGTTCAGAAGCCTCATGCCAGCAGGCCATTCTACATCTCTTGAACTTTCTAGCTCATCAATGGTACAAGGCATCTAGGTTGAAGGCCCAGCCTTGTCTACAGCAAGTCAAATATCTAGGCCTAATCTTAGCCAGAGGGATCAGGACCCTCAGCAAGGAACAAATACAGCCTATACTGGCTTATCCTCACCCTAAGACATTAAAACAGTTGCAGGGGTTCCTTGGAATCACCAACTTTTACTGACTATGGATCCCTCGATACAGCGAGATGGTCACACCACTCCATACTCTAATCAAGGAGACCCAGAGGGCAAATACTCATCTAGTAGAATGGGAACCAGGGACAGAAACAGCCTTCAAAACCTTAAAGCAGGCCCTAGTACAAGTCCCAGGTTTAAGCCTTCCCACGAGACAAAACTTCTCTTTATACGTCACAGAGAGAGCAGGGATAGCTCTTGGAGTACTTACTCAGACTCACGGGACAACCCCACAACCAGTGGCATACCTAAGTAAGGAAACTGATGTAGTAGCAAAAGGCTGGCCTCATTGTTTATGGGTAGTTGTGGTGGTGACTGTCCTAGTGTCAGAGGCTATCAAAATAATACAAGGAAAGGATCTCACTGTCTGGACTACTCATGATGTAAATGGCATACTAGGTGCCAAAGGAAGTTTATGGCTATCAGACAACCATCTTCTTAGATACCAGGCACTACTCCTTGAGGGACCAGTGCTTCAAATACATATGTGCATGGCCCTCAATCCTGCCACTTTTCTCCCAGAAGGTGGGGAACCAATCGAGCATGACTGCCAACAAATTATAGTCCAGACTTATGCTGCCCTAGATGATCTCTTAGAAGTCACCTTAGCTAATCCTGACCTTAACCTATGTACTGATGGAAGTTCATTTGTGGAGAATGGGATATGAAGGCAGGTTATGCCATAGTTAGTGATGTAACTGTACTTGAAAGTAAGCCTCTTTCCCCAGGGACCAGCGCCCAGTTAGCAGAACTAGTGACACTTACCCGAGCCTTAGAACAGAGAAAGGGAAAAAGAATAACTGTGTATACAGATAGCAAGAATGTTTATCTAATCCTACATGCCCATGCTGCAATATGGAAAGAAAGGGAGTTCCTAACCTCTGGGGGAATCCCTATTAAATACCACAAGGAAATTATGGAGTTATTGCACGCAGTGCAAAAACCCAAGGAGGTGTCAGTCTTGCACTGCCAAAGCCATCAGAAAGGTGAAGGAGAACATGCAGAAGGAAACCGTTGGGCAGATACCGAGGCCAAAATTGCTGCCAGGCCAAAACAATCTCCCATTAGAAATACCTATGGAAGGACCCTTGGTATGGAACAACCCCTCCAAGAGATTAAGCCCCAGTATTCCCCGACTGAAACAGAATGGGGACTTTCACAGGGGCATAGTTTTCTCCCCTCAGGGTGGTTAATCACAGAAGAAGGAAAAGTACTTATACCTGAAGTCAGTCAGTGGAAAATACTTAAAACCCTCCACCAAACTTTTCATATAGGTATTGAAAACACTCATCAAATCGCCAAATCCCTATTTACAGGGCCAAATCTCCCCTGGACCATCTGATAGGTAGTCAAAGCCTGTGAGGTGTGCCAAAGGAATAATCTCTTGGTCCATCATAAGGCCCCTTTGGGGGAACAAAGAATAGGTCACTATCCTGGAGAGGAATGGAAGTTAGACTTCACCCATATGTGTAAGTCAAAGGGATTTCAATACTTGTTGGTCTGTGTTGATACCTTTACAAATTGGAGAGAAACTTTCCCCTGCAAGACAGAGAAGGCTCAGGAAGTGATTAAAGTCCTAATTCATGAAACAATTCCTAGATTTGGGCTTCCCAAAGCTTACAGAGCAACAATGGTCCAGCTTTTAAAATCACTATAACTCAGGGAATTTCCAGGGTGCTAGGGATACAATATCACCTTCACTGCACCTGGAGGCCACAATCCTCAGAGAAGGTTGAGAAGACAAATGAAACACTCAAGAGACACTTAAGGAAACTAACACAAGAAACTCATCTCCCATGGCCCACTCTTTTGCCCATGGCCTTGTTGAGAATCTGAAATTCTTCTCACGAAATGGGGCTCAGTCCATATGAAATGCTGTATGGACAACCTTTTCTCACAAATGATCTCCTACTTGATCAGGAAATGGCCAACTTTGTCAAAGATATAACTTCATTGGCAAAATATCAATGAAACCTTAAAAATCTACCTGAAGGATGTCACAGAGAAAAAGGAACAGAGTTGTTTCAACCAGGAGATCTAGTGTTGGCCAAATCTCTATCCTCTACCTCCCCATGTATGGACTCTTTGTGGGAAGGACCATACTTAGTAATCCTCCCTACCCCCACTGCAGTTAAGATGGCAGAAGTGGAATCTTGGATTTGCCACACCTGAGTTAAATTTTGGACACACCCTGAGGAAACTGCAGGACGATCAGCTCAAGAGTCCCAACATCAGCCAGACCAGCCTTGATACACCTGCGAACCATTGGAGGACTTGCATCTTCTATTTCAGAAGGAAATATCCCAGACTGAAAAGGCTCCTACCACTGATCTTGAAGAAAAACACCTTCCTCCTTAAAAAAGATAAGTGAAAACCTACATAATCTTTATAACACCTCTCCTTGCCCCTTTAATGGAATCCTTTTACTATTTCATCATATTATTAAGCAGCATACTAACCATACTCTTTGCAATAGGACTATATACTGTAGCTCCTGCCAGGATGAAAATCCTAATCACATCAACCTGCTTTCTATCTTCCTTCCTTCTGACAGCAATTTACTCTTACCTTTAACTCAGACTGGATAAAATGATCTCGTCTTCCAGAGCACACTCTTTACTTTCATATTTACTCTTTGCCTATCTATCCCTCCTGCTTCCTTGGGTACCTCATACAATCACTCCTCCCCTTCCACTAGCTCCTAATTACCTCTACGAGACTCTCAACTTAACCCACTTTCTGTTAAAACAGTCCAATCCTTTCCTGGCAAATGACTGTTGGCTTTGTATCTCTCTATCAACCTCTGCTTACGTTGCCACTCCCATTCCTGCAAAAAAATGGGTCTTTACCAGTTTAACCTACCACCCTTGTTATGAAGGAAAAGAACCTTTCTGACTTCTAAATATGCAATCATTAGCCAACTTCCCCATCTCTGATAGGACCAAGAACACCCTAATAGGACGTGCAATCCAACTTTTACGTTCTTACATTTCCAACCTCACCTATTACACAAGCAATGAAAAGCCCATACATGGCCCCATAACTATGAACACCATCTTAACTTTCCAAGCCCCTTTATACATCCAATGCAACCTATTATCAGGCCTGACCCTGGGGCATCTACTACCCCATCAGTGTAATTATACCCTACAACTTCAAGCCCCAACTGATCATAGTAACTTCCAAGTTACCCAAACAGCTCCATTCAGCCGGCCTGTCTGCTTCTCAGGTCCTCCAAAAATCATCACCTCCTCCCTGCTTAACAGTCCAGGTTTTGTAACGGCAAACATACTCCCCGCATAACCATTCACCCCAGACCCTCTGTAGCAGTGCCCCCACCACTAGTGAATGCCTTCTCATCCCCTCTTTCAATCACTCTCTCGAATGGTTTCTAGTAGATACAAAACGGTTTTTTCTCCATTGGGAAAATAGAACACAGGGAGCCACTCAGTTTGTTCCCAACAGCTCTTTCCAGCCACTCACTGGAGCTACCTTGGCAAGTACTCTAGGAGTATGGGAAAATGAAAACAACAAACTCACACACCTTTTTAACATAACCAGTTCTGTCTACCCAGCCAAGGTATATTCTTATGTGGAACATCAACCTATGTCTGCCTCCCCACTAACTGGACAGGCACCTGCACCTTAGTCTTTCTAAGTCCCAACATTAATATTGCCCCAGGAAATCAGACCCTATCAGTACCTCTCAAAGCTCAAGTCCGTCATCACAGAGCCATGCAACTAATACCCCTACTTATAGGGTTAGGAACGGCTGATACAGGAACCAGAATAGTCAGTTTATCTACTTCATTATACTACTACCCCACACGCTTAAAAGGATTTCTCAGACAGTTTGCAAGAAATAATGAAATCTATCCTTACTCTATAATCCCAAATAGAGTCTTTGGCAGCAGTGACTCTCCAAAACCATTGAGGCCTAGACCTCCTCACTGCTGAGAAAGGAGGACTCTGCACCTTCTTAGGGGAAGAGTGTTGTTTTTACACTAACCAGTCAGGGATAGTATGAGATGCCACCCTGAGTTTACAGGAAAAGGCTTCTGAAATCAGACAATGCCTTTCAAACTCTTATACCAACCTCTGGAGTTGGGTGACATGGCTTCTCCCCTTTCTAGGTCCTATGACAGCTATCTTGCTATTACTCACCTTCAGGACTTGTATTTTTAACCTTCTTGTCAAATTTGTTTCCTCTAGGATAGAGGCCATCAAGCTACAGATGGTCTTACAAATGGAACCCCAAATGAGCTCAACTAACAACTTCTACTGAGGACCCCTCGACAGACCCGCTGGCCCCTTCACTGGCCTAAAGAGTTCCCCACTGGAGAACACTACAACTGCAGGGCCCCTTCTTTGTGCCTATCCAGCAGGAAGTAGCTAGAATGCTCATCGCCCAATTCCCAACAGCAGTTGGGGTGTCCTGTTTAGATGGGGGATTTGAGAAGTGAAGCCAGCTGGGCTACCTGGGTTGAGTGGGCACTTGGAGAACTTTTCTGTCTAGCCAGAGGATTGTAAATGCACCAATCAACACTCTGTGTCTAGCTAAAGGATTGTAAATGCACCAATCAGCACTCTATAAAAATGCACCAATCAGCGCTGTTTCTAGCTAAAGGTTTGTAAATGCACCAATCAGCAATCTGTAAAATGGACCAAACAACACTCTGTAAAATGGACCAATCAGTGCTCTGTAAAATGGACCAATCAGCAGGACGTGGATGGGTACAAATAAGGGAATAAAAACTGGCCATCCCAGCAAGCAGTGGCAACCTGCTTGGGTCCCCTTCCACACTGTGGAAGCTTTGTTCTTTCGCTCTTCAAAATAAATCTTTCTGCTGCTCACTCTTTGGGTCTGCACTACCTTTATGAGCTGTAACACTTGCTGTGAGGGTCTGTGGCTTCATTCCTGAAGTCAGCAAGACCAAGAACCCACTGGGAGGAACAAACAACTCCAGGCATGCCACCTTTAAGAGCTGTAACACTCACCACATGGGTCTGCGGCTTCACTCCTGAAGTCAGTGAAACCACGGACCCACCAGAAGGAGGAAACTCTGGACACATCTGAACATCTGAAGGAACAAACTCTAGATACACCATCTTCAAGAACTGTAACACTCACCATGAGGGTCCATGGCTTCATTCTTGAAGTCAGCAAGACCAAGAACCCACCGGAAGGAGCCAATTCCGGACACATAACCATTATTATTATCTTTATTTTACCAATTAAAAACACTGAGGCAGAGAAAGGTTAAGCAACTTGCCCAAGGTTACATATCTCTTAAGTAGTAGAACTGGAATATGGGCCCAAGGACTAGCTTGAGAACTCTTCCTTTTTAACTCTGTTTTTGTCATTCCCATTTTCAGTGCTAAGAATTAAGGTTTAAAAGAATTTAAGTACAGTTGGCCCTATGCATCCATGGGTTCCATATCTGTAGATTCAACCAACAGTGGAATGAAAAGGTTTAGGAAAAAAAAAATTTCTACAAAATCCCAAAAAGCAAAACTTGAGTTTGCCATGCACTCAGAGCTACATACAATCCACACAAATGAAGTAATGTGTTGACCTTGTATTAGGTATTATAAGTAATCTAGAGATCATTTAAAGTATATGGGAGGATGTACATAGGCTATATGCCATTTTATATCAGGGACTTGAGCTTCCTTGGATTTTGGTATTGGGGGGGTTCTGGAACCAATCTCCTACGGATACTGAGGGAAGACTGTAATTTGTCTAAGTCACACGGCTTTTAAGTAATTGTATTTGTTTCTAGGGCTACCATAAGCAAGTACCACAAACTAAGTGGCTTAAACAACAGAAATTTATTTTTTCCCAATTCTGAGGGCTGGAAGTCCAAACTCAGTGTTGGCAGGGTAGGTGTCTCCTGAGGGCTGTGAAGAAAGGATCTGCTCCAGGCCTCTTTCCAGGCCTGTAGATGGTCTTCTTCATGTTCATATGGTATTCTGCTTGAACGCAAGTCTGTCTCCAAATTTCCCCTATTTATAAAGACACCAGTCATACTGCATGAGGACCCAGTCTAATAACCTCATCTTAAACTAATTATCTCTGTAAACACTCTGCCTCCAAATATGGTCCATTATGGGATCTCAGGGATTAGGAATTTAACATAGAAATGAATTTAGGGGGACCCAATTCAACCCATAACAGTAATGGATCTAGGACTCAAATCTAAGGGTTCTGACAATATAATCAGATTGATAAAAATCCCATTCTTTCAGGAACTCAAACGTAAAGATCACCTACATAAAACCACAGCATCCACAGATGTGCGGTGACCAGTGGCAGAGATGAGCTCAGATCATTGTCATGCAGAATCCCCTAAATGGGGACTGTGTTCTTTCTGGGACACTATTACATACACATTCACGATACTAGTTCTCCAAGTGAAGGAAAATGATGGATGGATGAAATGACCATTTCTCTTCTGTTAATCACAGACCTTTCTTTTGACAGTAAATTCTGAGAACTTATCTAAGCTGCACATCACTTAAATCATATCTCTTAAGTCACTTTATCAATAGTCACAATTCTGAACCTAAGGCAGGTCCCCCAAGAGATGCTGCCACCTGAATAGAAACACTTATATTATACTCCAGCCAAAGTCCTGTAAAGACTAAGTGGCTTTAAATTAACCCAAATTCTTTTTCTTAGCATTTCATTATTTCCCTTTCTGCTAATAGACTTAGAATCCTAAATTTATATTTTCTCAAATAAAAGAGTTTTGCATTTTTCAGCAGCTAGGAGATGTGATTCTGGTGGCATAAAAAGCAGATACTTCTTTCATGAAAGGATAGAAAGCTCAGGGATCCAATCTCTCCCTTAATATCATTTTACACTTCTATTATGTACTTATAACTATTGTTATGGGGGAAAAATGAATGATTTCAAATGCTAAGCCAGTATTTTTAAGTCTCTTATTAGCAAGCTTATTCTACAAGATTAGTCTTGGTATTTCACAAAACTCAAAGTAATTATTTAAATTAGGGTCTTAAGCAGGAGATATACTTTGCACATATATTTTCAACACTGCTATACTTGTTCATAAACAAATATAAAAATAAGACCATGTGTTTTTAATTATGGTGTAACAATAATAGTAATACTAGATACTTTGAGACTACAAAGCCAACTTTCTCATATGAGCAAGCTTTTGCTATTATTTTCTGAGATTTTTGCCATACTTCTTAACTTTTTAGAGACCTTGTATACATCTTATCCAGTATACATTTTATCTATTCCTTAAAGCAACTGTGCAATATATTTTTCATTCTCCCTATTTTACAGATGAAGAGAATAACACCCAAAAGACTAAGTAACATTCTGGGAATAATATTCAGTGTGGAAATCAACACTTGAAGCCTGATTCCTATTTCTGGGTTCTCAACCACAGGATGAGGTGCCAGAGAGACAGCTAGTCAAGAAAGGCTAGACTTTGAATTTAGAAGTGAAGGAAGAGTTTTACATAGACTTGAGTAGACAAAAGGACTAGGACTGATCTCAAGGACTTGTGGCTAAAGTAGGAGAGGTCAATTCTGGCAAGTGCTCAGAGTTAAGCATCAACATAGAGTCAGGAAGATCACTATGAACAAACTTGCTGAGCTCCAAGACTCAGATGGAAGCTGTTTTTTTGTTTATTTTTTTTTTTTTTTTTTTTTGCCTGATTAAAGTTGTCTGCAGGTAGTCCTTGATCTGCGGGTACTGATTGTGGTTTAATGAGGATAATGAGGCTTGAAGTGATTCTTTCCTTTCAGCAAACAAAGAGATATGAGTATTAATCCATGGTATTTCCGGACTAAAACAGGGAGGAGCTAGAGAATTGATTGCAAATTGCTCCAGCACAAATCTCCCCTTGAAGGCTCCTTCTTTCCAAGAACGAACTGCTGGATTAAATTGTTTATTGGTCTTTCCAAACCCAGGAGTCTACATTAAGATTCCAGTCACTGAATGTCTTAAACATTCCGGCCAATTCAACCCCTTTCCTATTTCTTCATTTGTTTGTTTATATATTTGCCAGAAAAATTTTTGTAAGTACTCCTTTCAAAATTCAGCAGGCAATTCAATTCTTGCTAAATAAGATGCATGGTACTTCATAGGCAAAATGATATTTAGGTGATTGTGATATGTCTTATAAATTCATATTTACAATTTATAAATATATTATTTACAAGCAATTTATAAATATATTTATGGTATTTATACATTAATGTGTATAAAATGAAGTGCATTTTCAAATCAAGGTGTACTTCTTATATCGTGATTAGCCTCACATTAGTTAAATACATAACATTTTCTTCCTAGTTCAAAAGATTTATGATGGTTCATTATCCTAAGAGCACAATGGTCAGTAAGAATGCTGTTTCTGTGACACCCACCCCAGCATGGTGTCTACACCTATTTTTTTCCTTCTTACAGAGTGCTATTTTCAGCATTCCTGTCAAGATCTATTGCCCTTTTTAATGATAATGAGGTGAAGAGGGAAAAGAAAACCATTAAGGATCACTCATCTGTTCTTCAGATTTTCAAGTTGGTCATTCAACTGGAAGGTGATTCTGCAACAGATAGAGGCATGTTGTTGATGCAGGGTTCAGTTCCAGAGGCAATTGAAACCTTACTGTCTAATACATATTGGCCTTGCACACAAGACAGCTTCAGACAGCTTCCATTATCCTTTAGTAATTTAAGGGGCAATCCTAACTCAACAGGTCTAAAGGAAGCATTTCCCCCCAAATAACAAAATAGATAAGCTAGAGTTTCTCAGGGAGAAGTAAAGAAAACACAACTCAAAGGAAAATACAAAGGGGTTATTTATCATTTGGAGTTAACAGAGTCACATAGATTTTTCTAGTCAAAGCTGCTTTAGTGGCACATAGCAGAGGCCCATGCAAGCCAGCTCAAATATGTCAGATCCAACTGACGTGGCACAAAAAGGTAGAATTACACATCACTGAATAAGATGGGAAACAGCTGGAAATGAGTGTCGTTGAAGCTGCATCTCCATCCCTCTTTGTCTCTGCCTCTCTCTGTGCTTCTTTCTTCTCTTTTTACTCACTTTATTTTTTTTCTATCTCTTTTTACATCTGGATTTAGCTCATCAGGATTTCAGTGTTAGCCCTTAACCTACATGATCTTTTATCTCAGTCTTTCAATCTCCCAATTCCAAATTTCCAAGAAGGAATGTTAATGGATCAATTGGAAACAGATGTTCGTGCCTGATCAAGTAGCCCTTGTAGGGATATTGATCACATAACACAAACCTGACTACCTGGATGGGTCAGTTTTGGAACCAAATTGCACTTCCTCACATGTCTGCTATATTGAGAAGTCACCTGCATCAAATTTAAGTCACTGCCTACTTACAAAACTAGGAAATTACTGCCTTATTTACCATCAACAACAGGGAATATCTCTGCCTTGGATTTCTACTCTGCCACACAGACCAGCAGCTTCTCTTGTACTACTATGGTGGAAAGAGTTACAAACCAAATATAGCAATCTGGGATGTTTCATACCCAGCCAACCTCCAGGTTGTATGGTCTTGATTAAAAATACTTCACCTCTCTCTGAGCCTATGACTCGGAAAGAGGGGAGAAGAGAGAGAGATACATTCCTTCCCAATTAAATGTGTTGTAAACATCATGCTGTTATTTTGAATCAGTACTAAACTCGGGTTGATACATGTCAGAGAAATGACTACCATTTCTCTCTTTATGAGATTGGCCTATTTCCTAATTACCTTCTCTCCCATCTCACTACATTTCATCCCACAGTGAACATCACTAATATTAGACTGTCTCTAGTGTCCTAAGCATGTCAAGAACGTTCCTCTGTGTCCTCGCTATTGCTGTTCTCTCAGCCAAGAATGCTCTTGGCACCATTCCCTGCTGTTGAAACACTGCTTATCCTTCAAGACCCAGTGAAAACAACGCCCCTCTCTGCAGCCTTTCCTGATAAAAATAATTAATTGTCCTTTTTTTTTTTTTCAAGCACAGGATACTAATGCACCTCTTCAAGCATGGATTTCATTTGGACTTAAACTAACTTTATTCGGTAATTTACTCTATATTACTTTCTAAGTCATAAATGCCTAAAGCACATGGATTATTTCTTGGGCATCTATGTATCTCCCCAGGAGCACCTGGTAATTATTTAGAATAAAGTAGAGAATGAATGAATGAATGAATGAATGAATGAATGAATGAATGAGTGCATCTTCATTAAATAAAAAAAGCTGAAATCAGAAACCTAGTATTCATGAAAGCATAAAACATTTTATAGGTCAGGCCCAGTAGCTCACGCCTGTAATCCCAGCACTTTGGGAGGCCAAGGAGGAAGGATTGCTTGAGGAGGAGGAGTTCAAGGCTGCAGCTATGATCGCACCACTGTACTCCAGCCTTGGTGAAACACAGTGATAATCTGTCTCAGAATTTTGTTTTTTGTTTTTTGTTTTTTGTTTTTTTACATACACTTTGGAAATTTCTTCATGATGCAATGAGGTAACAGAATGCCAAGATTATTTTTACAAATACTTTGGTTACTCAAACTTATCAGTATTATATCTAATGATGGCTACTAATCCAAGTGAGAAGGTCAACAAGAAATCAGTAAAATAATCTTTTTCTCCACTTTTATAATATGGTATTGTATTCACATAGCTAAATGTTAGAAATTAATTTCCTTTGCTCATTGCCATGCATCATCATGAACTGTAATGAACATGTTAAATGTTCTATATTCAAAGTCTTCTAAAATGCAAATATTTTATCCATTTTGCTTTTTAAGCCTGCTCTTTAACCATGAGTACTCAACCTTGCTGAATTTCTGACCTTATCCTCAACATCAGTTTAACTAGTTGCTCTAGTTTCATCTTGTAAAAATGTGGCAGGGTCAGCATGCTGGAATGTAACACTGTCAACCCCTGCTGACTTGAACTCCATGACTGCATGTAGTTAGTCCTATAAAGACAAGTTATATTCTTCTTTTGGGTATTGCTCAATTGCATGAATATATGTCTACAGATCTTGGGCTGCAATGGAGAAACTCTTCTGAGGCATGTTTAGAAAATACCAACACTTCAGTACATAGGTTTGTAATCAAACCCTTATTCTGTTGTGCTGTGGCCCTAGGGCTGCTGGACTTTAAAAATGAATGAGCAAAAGATGACGAGACACTACAGCTGGGAGACACTACCACAGACATTAGAAACACAAATTCTGTTATGTAAAAGAAACAAATCACTGGGCACCAACATATTCTAAAGAAAAACTCCTTATAATTCACCTGCCTCTGCATTCATTGTACACTCACTAAAACTGCCTTCTAGCTATTAATTTTACAATAATAGGAAGGTTTATCTGAATGAGGGAATTGAATATTCCAGTTAATGGTAAAGAATATTACTTTTAAATTAATGCATCTACCTTAATTTATTCCTCAGTCTTCCATAAGTTAAAATGAATACGTTGTTCTTAATCCAGGCAACAGAAAGTACCTTGACAAAGATATAATTATAGACATGCAAATTAAGTATCACATGTTGAACCTTAGGAAAAAATGTATGAAAATGTTGTCAAGCACTGAGACCTCCCAACAATCTCTATTGGTAAAGCAAACTCATCATTACCCTCTTTGTCACAACTGCATAGCTTATTCAATTTTCATAAACTGAACCTACCTATTTAACCAGCATACAGATCAATATATAGCATTTCAGTAACTAATACACCCACTTCCAGTCAATAACCCCCTAATAAGGGTTTATCTTACTATTACATAGTTTTGCCTGGTTTTGATGCTTATAGCAACAAAATTATATAGTGCCTTATCTTTTGTGTTTGACTTTTTTCAGTCAACATGATATTTGTAAGATTCATCCGTACAGTTGTCTGTAGTTGTTCATTCTTATTACTGTATAGTAGTATTTCATTCTATACTATATCACAATGTATTAACCAATTGTCCTGTCAATGTACTTTCAGACAGTTTCTGATTTGGAACTAATACAAATAGTGCTATCAGCATGTTTTAAGATATATTTTTAGAAGTAGAGGGGCTATGTGTGCGTGTGATCAGCTTTAGTAGTATTGCCAAAAACTGGTCTTTTGAGGAGTTGTACTAGCTTCCCTTTTACAAGCAATGTGAATTATAATTACTACCTATCTTCATCAGTGCTTTATTATCCTCTTTTAATCTACAATAAATAGTATGTCCCTGTGTGTTTACCTAGTAAATTGATCTCCTACAAATATTTTTAAATAAAAATGTTATCAACTAAGTACATAATTTGTTGCATCAAATGTTGCATTAAATTGCCATTGCTATATGAGCTGTTATGTATTACAATCAATGATGCAGAGGTTTGGGTAAAAATTTGTATTCTAACTAATCACTGGCAAACAGCATCTTACAACAATAACTTCCTGTCAATTAGAGCCTTAAGGCAAAATGGAAAATTTAGAAACTTCATTCATTTCTTCAAAACAAAAGAAAGAAATAATTTTTACCATACTTTAAAATATGAAACTCACTTATTCAAAAAGAAAGTTCAGGAAATTTGATTAGAAAATTTAAAAGTCCCTAATGAAAATTCCTTTCCAGCTTGACAGTGATTAAAAGAATATCATCATTCAGAACATAGCTGTCCATGAATGAAAAATTCTTGTCTCTGAGAAAGAATGTTGAAGCCAATTATGCAAATACGCAGAAGGGAGAAAGACGAGATTTTAAACCTCTTAATATGACCGAAGAGCACATTTTCAAACCAAACTCAGCTTTTAGGCTTTTATTCTATAAATATATAAATCTTAAAAAGAAAGACAAAACAAAAAAAAATATGTACACACCAATTTTCTGATGTTAATCTAAGACAACTGTGACCCCTACTGTCCACATGTGTTTGCACATTTAAATTCTCAAGGCAAATTTCAGCATGGTTACTGAATATTCTTTGAGATTCTGGTTTAAAAGGCTGCTAGACTAACAGCCAATGCAAGATCTAAAAATATGCCTCTAATTCTGAAGACAGGGACAATTCATTAAAATTTAAAGGAAGTGTAGATATGTCAGCATGTAATAGCTCTACTTTTCCTTCAATCTTTCATTCAGACTAGTCAGGGGCATTGCACCTGTCCCTCTCATGCCCTCATTTGTGTACAGCTAACATTTTAATATGAAAAGAGTGTCCTGATACATTCAGTTTAAAGGAATATATTGAGAAAGGTTGTCTCACAGCAACCACAACCCCTATTTTGATTGGTTGTTTAGGTTTCTTGGTTCAAACTCAGGAGTTAATACAAGTTGTTCCATGTACAGAAAGGTGCACTTACAGGTAGATTAAGTATATTAGTAGGTTTGCAGGATACCTGGGTGGGACTTTTATGTGACATTCGGTGAGAAAGGTTAACTGGACATCTCATCACACCAAAGCAATGTTTACTTCCATGTGCAGTTTGAGATGAAGGGTGTGGAAAAACGGAATTGATATTTAGTGAGCATCTTCTATTTAATAGTCACCATGCTAAGGGCTTTATACTTATTTTCTTAAGTTAATATTTGGAGCTTTATGAGCTATTGATTATTATGTCACTGTCAGAAAATCTGAGCAAATTGCCTAAGGTTACACAGGGATTAAGTGGAAGAGCCAGGATTCAAACCCAAATCTACCTGGTTCCAAAGCGCAGGCTCTCACATTAAACGATTCTGCCCTTCACATCCTATTATATTTAAGATTCAGAAAACAGCACAGAAAAACAGGGTGAAAAAAGCCATTTCTTCAAAGATCAATAGAACATGTTTTTCTAACTCTATGAATTAAAGTCAATAAATACTTATTTATTGCCACTATGTAGCTAAAACATTGCCTTATTCTAAAGAGAAATCAAAGGACCTTTTAACATCAAAAGTACATGTAAAGAACAAAGGTAGGTAAGTCCCAAAGGACCTAGACAAAAATAAGTAAGTCCCAAAGAGGGGAAATGCTTAATAAACACTTGAAAATGTGTTTAGCTCTTATCATTAAAAGATATACATGAAAACAATAAGGGGATAACAGTTTTCATTTTTCACATTGGCTAAAATTAACATTTTGCCCTAGTAAGTATTTGTGAGGATATACAATATGGAAATTGATTGTGCCTTATCCTCTACGGTAGTTTAACCTTCTGGATGTCCTGTCTCATGCCTATAATCCCACCATTTTGGGAGGCTGAGGCAGGAGGATCACTTGAGGCCAGGGGTTTGAGGCTACAGTGAGCTATGATCCTATTACTGCATCCAGCCTGGGTGACAGAGTGAGACCCCATCTTTTTAAAAATAATTAAAAATAAATAAATACATACATAAAATGGTTCAACCTGTTATAAGTTGGGGTCAATTTAGTAAAGTCTAATAAAATTGAAGAGGAATATATCCCATGATCCAGCAGTTTTATTTCTGATAACATAGCCTGAGAGAAATATAGTACCTTGTACAGAATATATATATATTCTTTGCAGCATTATTTTATTCACACACACACACACACGCATACATACACTTTTTTTTTTTTTTTTTGAAGCTAGGTATCGCTTTGTCACCCAAGCTGAAGTGCAGTGGCACAACCTCAATCTCCTAGTCTCAAGCGATCCTCCTGCCTCAGCCTCCTAAGTAGCTGGTACTACAGGTATGTACCACTACACCTGGCTAGTTTTTCTCTTTTTTTTTTTTTATTTTATTTTTCATAGAGACAGGGTCTCACTATATTGCCCAGATTGTTCTTGAACTCCTAGCCTCAAGCAGTTCTTCTCCCTTGGCCTCCCAAAGTGCTGGAATTACAGGCATGAGCCACTGTGCTCAACCATTCTGATGCTATTATGTCTGAATTCCTGTCTCTATTTATTTTCTCCAGGTTATGGATCACTTTTTCTGCATATATTTTTTATATTATTGAATGCTAGATCTTTAAAACTTCTTCAAAAGGTATCCATTTTTTCTGGCAGGTAAGTTACTGAAGATCACTTTGATAATTTCAAGCCTTATTTTTAATATCTTTTTGGGGATCTCAAGAGAAGACTTCAGGATTAATTTAGTTGTTTTTTAAGTCATGACTATTCTGTAGTCTCTACTAAATGCCCCATGTGTTAAGATCTCTCTGCCTTGGCTGGTGAAAACTCAAATAACTCCCAGCCTTGTGTGAAACCTGAGAATTCTTCAGCTTTCAGTTGCTTAATAATTCTTCCCACAGAACTTGTTCTTGTCTGACCTCGTAGGGTTTTACCCTAGGCATGCTTGGATTTGTGTTTATCTATAGTTTCAATGGGTTCCCTACACAGTTTTCTGGTACTTTTTCTCTGTGCAGCTCTTTCCTATTGGGCACTATGCCCAAAAAAGTTCTGTTTAGGTTTTCCTTTTCTCCTCCATAGCCTGAAAATTACCTCTAGGCAGAAAGTCAAGCCTTTCTCTGTAGGGATACAACTGTCTTGTTTTTCTCTCTCAGGGATCATAGTCTCATGCTGCCTGCTTTCTAATGTATAAAAATGCTTGTTTGCTACAGGTTTTGCAGTTTTCTAATTTGTTTGTAATGGAAGACTCATTTTAAATCCTTTTACTCATTCATAGCCGAAAGCTAAAGTTGAATTTCATTTTTTTGCAATATGTAATAGAAAATGTGGGATCGCAGTGGGGTATTAATACTAGTGCATATTGATAGGTAAAATACAATGAACAGGTAGCATGTGATAAAGTATAAAGAAGACAGATAATTGCTAGAGCCAGTTCCTTACATGGGAAAAGGCAAGAGGATGCAGTTTGTGTAGAACAAGTGTGGTCTACGTTAGATAAAATCATGGACAGGACATTTTAAGTGTGAGAGTATAGAAAAGGAAGTATTCGAAGTCTGAGGGAAGAGAAAAAATTGTGAAATGGTTGTCCAGAAAAGTAGAAGAGTGAATTAACTGGGAAAAGAAAGTAGGGTTTCCAAACAGCAATTAAGGGCCAACCTGAGATTAGTAGTCATGAATTTAAAATGAGAATAGAAATGCTGCATGTTTCCTACCAGTCATGTTTAGCACTGCAGCTGCAGACCCGAGGGAGGCAAAGATTTTGATTTCAACAGGGCTAAAATTTTTCCTTGGCAATCTAGAATTATGTACTTTTCTATTTCATTTACTTACCTTTTAATTTATGTGTTCATTCCCGTGGTGCATATATTCATGGTGACTGTAATATAAAATACATTATCTCAGAGTTCAATCACACCATATCTTAAATTACTTCATTTGTGACTTTTCAACATTTAAGGATTGATAGCTATTCATTATGTACTGAAGCATACTCAAATCTCACCACTTGAAAATAATATTCCAAAGAATTTTATTACATAATTCTCTATTTTTTATTTTTTCAACCTGACCTGATTTGTCTCCAAGGGGGAAAATATCAATAAAATATACATACTTTGCTTTCTGATACTACCTTGATAGTTTAAACAAATCACTTAAAGCACATGATATCTGTTTTAAAGTTAGTGCAATTTTATTTTCAGGAAAATAAGATTCTTAGTCCATAGTAGAATATTATTATATTAAATATTTATAGAATATATTTTTATTACTGCCTTGGCCACTTTTAACTGATTTATAGATAGCAGAAATTTACTATATAATCATTTTGAAAATATTAAAGGACACAACTACACCAATCCATGATTACATTACACATACTTTGAGTGTTATTCACTCATTTAAAAGTGATAATAACACAGCAGTTTCAAAGTTTTTCTCTCTTACTTCAGGCATGGAGGCATTTTATGGCTTATTTCTCAATTTAAGGATTCATCATTTGGGGGCAGGGGCTTCAAGTCACAAAAGTATGTTTATGCTCTCTGTATATCCTTAACTTTTAAACTTAGGATAGTATCTTTAAACTTTTAAACTTACAAAGTATCACCAATGCATGAATATATATTATTATATAATAAATCAGGACATGGACCAAATAGAAGATAAATTATTCTATAAATTGAAATCTTAGCAATATCCACAGTTTCTTCATAAATCATTTTTCTATTCTTCTAAAGTCATAAATTATAGAAATATAATGAATTTCTAAACTCTTCAAGGCCAAGACCTATGGTCTCAATAACAAAGAAATACTATTCTTCTTGGGGATACATTGTTTACTCCAATGAAAATCAATCCTCTAATTCTTTTTTTTTTTTTCTTACTTTTCTTTATTTCTTCTTTAAAAAAATGGGATACATGTGCAGAACATGCAGGTTTGTTATACAGGTACACGTGTGCCATGGTGGTTTGCTGCACCTATTGACCTGTCCTCTAAGTTCCCTCCTCTCACCCTACATCCCCAACAGCCCCTGGTGTGTGTTGTTCCCCTCTCTGTGTCCCTATGTTCTCATTGTTCAACTCCCACTTATGAGTGAAAACATGCAGTGTTTGGTTTTCTGTTCCTGTGTTAGTTTGCTGAGGATGATGACTTCTAGCTTCATCCATGTCCCTGCAAAGGACATAATTTGATTTTTTTACAGCATAGTATTCCATGATGTATATGTACATTTTCTTCATCCACTCTATCATTGATGGGAATTTGGGTTGGTTGCCTTTGCTCTTGTAAATAGTGCTGCAATAAATATACATGTGTATGTGTCTTTATAGTAGAATGATTTATATTCCTTTGGGTATATACCCAGTAATGGGATTGCTGGGTCAAGTGGTATTTCTGGTTCTAGATCCTTGAGGAATTGCCTTACTGTCTTCCACAATGGTTGAACTAATTTACATTCCCACCAACAGTGTAAAAGGGTTCCTATTTCTCCACAGCCTCACCAGCATCTATTGTTTCCTGACTTTTTAAAATAATCGCCATTTTGACTGGCGCAAGATGGTATCTCGTTGTGGTCTTGATTTGCATTCCTCTGATATCAGTGATGTTGAGTTTTTTTTCATGTTTGTTGACTGTATAAATGTCTTCTTTTCAGAAGTGTCTGTCCATATCCTTTGCCCTCTTTTTGATGGGTTTGTTCTTGTGTGTGTGTGTGTATATACATATATATTCAGATAAAAGAATATATATATATTTTGAGACAAGGTCTTGCTTTGTTGCCCAGGTTGGAGTGCAGTGGCTTGATCTCGGCTCACTGCAACTTCTGCCTCGTGGGTTCAAGCAATTCTCCCACCTCAACCTCCTGAGTAGCTGGGATTACAAGTGCCCACCACCACACCTGGCTACTTTTTGTATTTTTAGTAGAGAAGAGGTTTCATCATGTTGACCAGGCTGGTCTAGAACTCCTGACCTCAAGTGATCCACCTGCCTCGGCCTTCCAAAGTGCTGGGATTACAGGTGTGAGCCACTGCGTCCAGCCTGTTGTGAATATTTTTTAAGTTCCTTGTAAATTCTGAATATTAGGCATTTGTCAGATGGGTAAACTGCAAAAATTTTCTCCTATTCTGTAGGTTGCCCATTCACTCTGATGATAGTTTCTTTTGCTGTGCAGAAGCTCTTTAGTTTAGTTAGATACCATTTGTCAATTTTGGGTTTTGTTGCAATTGCTTTTGGTGTTTTTGCCAGGAAATCTTTGACCATGCCTGTGTCCTGAATGGAATTGCCTAGGTTTTCTTCTAGGAATTTTATGGTTTGGGGTTTTACATTTAAGTCTTTAATCCATCTTAATTTTTGTATAAGGTGTAAGAAAGGGGTTGAGTTTCAGTTTTATGTATATGGCTAGCCAGTTTTCCCAGCACCATTACTGAATAGGATATCCTTTCCCCATTGTTTGTTTTTGTCAGGTTTGTTGAAAATCAGATGGTTGTAGATGTGTGGTGTTATTTCTGAGGTCTCTATTCTGCTTCATAGGTCTATATGTCTGTTTTTGTACTAGTACCATGCTGTTTTGGTTACTGTAGCCTTGTAGTATAGTTTGAAGTCAGGTAGTGTGATACCTTCAGCTTTGTTCTTTTTGCTTAGGATTTTCTTGCCTACACAGGGTCTTCTTTGAGTCCACATGGAGTTTAAAATAGTTTTTTCTAATTCTGTATAGAATGTCAATGGTAGTTTGATGGGATAGCATTGAATCTATAAATTACTTTGGGCAGTATAGCCATTTTCACCATATTGATTCTTCCTATCAATGAGGGTCGAATGTTTTTCCATTTGTTTGTGTCAGAAAATCCTCTCAGAAAATCCTCTCTGATTTTCTTGAGCAGTGGTTTGTAATTCTCTTTGAAGAGGTCTTTCACATCCCTTGTTAGCTGTATTCCTAGGTATTTTATTCTCTTTGTAGCAATTTTGAATGAGAGTTCATTCATGCTTTGGCTCTCCGCTTGCCTATTGTTGGTGTAAAGGAATACTTATGAGTTTTGCACATTGATATTGTATCCTGAGACTTTCCTGAAGTTGCTTCTCAGTTCAAAAAGTTTTTGGGCTGGGATGATGGGGTTTTCTAAATAAAAAATCATGTCATCTACAAACAGAGACAATTTGACTTCCTCTCTTCTTATTTGAATACCCTTTATTTCTTTCTCTTGCCTGATTGCCCTGGCCAGAACTTCTAATACTATGTTGAATAGGAGTGGTGAGAGAGGGCATCCTTGTCTTGTACCGGTTTTCAAAGGGAATGCTTCCAGCTTTGACTCATTCAGTATGATATTGGCTGTGGGTTTGTCATAAATAGTTCTTATTATTTTGAGATATGTTCCATCAATACCTAGTTTATTGAGAGTTTTTAAAGTGAAGGGATGTTTAATTTTATCAAAGGTTTTTTTTTTTTTGCATCTATTGATATAATCATCTGGTTTTTGTCTTTAGTTATGTTTATGTGATGGATTATGTTTATTGATTTGCATATGTTGAACCAGCCTTGCATCCCAGGGATGAAGCCGACTTGATCATTGTGGATAAGTTTTTTGATGTGCTGTTGGATTCAGTTTCCCAGTATTTTATTGAGGATTTTTGCATCGATGTTCATCAGGGATATTGGCCTGAAGTTTTCCTTTATCATTGTGTCTCTTTCCAGTTTTGCTATCAGGATGATGCTGACATCATAAAATGAGTTAGGAAGGAGTCCCTCCTTTTCAATTGTTTGGAATAGCTTCAGAAGAAGTGGTACCAACACCTCTTTCTATTTCTGGTAGAATTCAGCTATAAATCCATTTGGTCCTAGGCTTTTTTTGTGTGTGTGTGTGTGTGGTTGGTTGGTAGGCTATAAATTACTGCCTCAATTTCAGAGCTTGTTAGTTGTTTATTCAGGATCAATCCTCTAATTCTAAAGAACTATATAACTTAAGAGCTAGAAAAGGCCACTTCATTCTTTATGTAGTGTTTAGACTTTTATTGTTTTGACTGTCTTCCTACAAACATATTCAGTTTTGCAAAATGTTGCACTACAAAGTGGAAACAATTATTTAGAGAGGTTCTGACAAATACAATAAGACCAGTGGAATTATCATCTTCTTTGTACTGAACACATTACTTCAATCTAAATAATGCCTTGACTCTGACAACAACATCACAACATGGACTCATTTGTGGAAGGTGCTACCTATCTGGCAGTGCCCTAGCAGACTAGTTTGCTGACCTTGGTCCCATTGTGGGTCTTGAAATTGCCCTATAATTGGCTCCAGCCCTTCTTAACTGTGATCTGAGAGCACGCCTGCCCACCCAAGAACCTACCAGGACACATGCCTATCTGTGACCCTGGAGAGAGGCCTGAAGATCTCTGTCTCAGCTTTGGACTCTGAAACAACCCTGTGTCTTGCTTCCAATATTGGCATCAGCCCCTTTCAGTCATGGGCCAGGGCAGTACAACCTGTCCAGGGACCCACCCAGTGATCCAACAAGAGCCTTCCCAGAGATGCTGAGGTAGCCACACCCATCAGCTCACCTAGTAACAGGACCACCATCTATAAACCCTGAAGTGGGCCCTCATTCCAGTACCAGCCTAATGGACCAATGTTCTGGAGACAGCCCTGTGCACACAAAGGTGCCTTAAATTAAGGCACTCACATAACCAAGATCCTTGAAGCAATCCCATTGACATGGAAACCTAACAGGAAAAGATTTTAACTTGCCAAAGCCAGTTTGAAAAGACTAAAAGAGGTGTTTATGCCTTCAAATGCACAGACATCAATATGTAAGGCCACATGGATAACAAAAAAAAAAAAAAAATCAGGCAAACAGAACACCAACAAAGGAAACTAATAAAGCTCTGATACTTGAACCCAAAGAAATGGAGATACATGAGCAGCTTGAAAAAGAATTCAAAATAATTACCTTAAGCTCCATGATGTGCAAGAAAATACAGATAAACAAATAAAATTAGAGAAATAATGTATGAACAAAATGAGAAGCTTTAATAAAGAAATAGAAACCATACAAAGAACAGAAGTTGCCACCATTTATGCATTATCTCTGCACTCTTATCCATAGACATTTGATTCCATAAACTTAGTACAACCCATTGTGTTTTTCACTATTAAAACTTCCTATTATTAAAGACAGTTATTTCAGTCACTAAAGACCTTCATATTTTAATATTATTCACATTTTTGTTTTATTCACAAATATAACAAAAGCATCTTTCATGCAGTTATTCAAGAGGTATTATCTAGTGTTTTCTGTGTTTTAGGAACTGTTAACCATGTAGATTAATTCATCTCTTGCTCTCATAAGGCTTACTCTGTTTTTATTCAAATAGATAATTTAAATTGCTGAAGGGAGCTGATGCAACAGCTCTTCTGACAAGTCATCCCTGTCCTCTGAGGACAAAGTGCCCTCCTCTGTGCTTCTGCAACTCAATATATGTAGAATCCAGTATACAAGCTCTTTGCTCACAGCACTCAGCACAACACTGAACTCACATATGGTGTGTCTTCTCTACTACTGGATGCTGAATTTTGTATTTTTTTATCTCAGCATCTAAATCACCAAGTACTGTGTCTGGTTTCAGTACTTTCTGAATACACATTAGCTGAGCTATTGAATTGGACAAACCAAAGTACAGAGACATGGAGCATGATACCCACTCAAAAAAAATTAGCAATAATAAAGACTCTCCAGCTTTCTTCCCAATTACATTTTTTCAAAATAAATTTTATTGGCTACATTTAAGCTATAAAACATGAATGAACCTGGAGGACACTGGGCTAAGTGAAATAAACCAGATATAGAAAGAAAAATATTATATAATCATACTTATATATGGAATCTATAATACTTTTTTAAATCAAATATACAGAGCTAGAAAATAAAACAATGGTTACTATGGGCAGGGAGGTGGTGAAGATGTAGGTAAGGGGATATAAAGTAGTAGATATTTGGGTATTTGGGGGTTTTTATTTTTCAAAAAAAGAATTTATAGTCTCTTTTCAAATCATAAAAAGGATTAAATTCACTCATTTACTCACTTCTTTGTAGCTCTTTCCATATAGTTTCATGTATGCTAAATTCTACATCAGAAAATAAAAGTATTGATATTCTACAAAACATCAACTCCTGTCTCTATTTCAGGAAGTCAGATTAAGTTTGAAAATCCTCATTTCTTCCTGCTAGTTACTAGGAACCTTTTATGTTATCCACTAAGATGATTGTTATTAGCCTAAAAGAAATTCAATTTTGACTGCAGTTGTATTTCTCAGAACATGACTATATCAGTTATTTTTATGTTGTTTCCATTTTCTGTATTATTATTATAATATAATGACTGTTTGGGGGATGCATATTTGGATGATAATTTGAGATCATTTCTAGGTCTGCAACATAACTAGATGAAATAAGGAATTTTTGTTATCAGATTTACAAAAAGCTGGGAACTAAGATGGGGCTATCAGAGCTCCTCAATTACTATCCACATGGCACCATCATATAGCTTGGGCTTCTCACAACATGGCTCCCTTCTCACAACAAAGGGAGCACTCCAAAAGCAAACATTCCAGAGGACAAGCTCCAGTGTGCAAGTTTTATCACGTCTTTCAATGCATGAAACTTGCTAATGTCCCATTGGGGAAAGTTAATCACCTGACAAAACTGAGAATGAGTAGAGGAGAGTTGTGCACCCAGCCAAGAGGCAGTGGGAGAGGTCTACATCAGCTGGGAGGAGTACTTGGCCACTGACATGGTTTAAAATTCAAGTACATGACACTAACAAAAATTAAACCAACTTTCAGTTGACTTTGTCATTATTTTTAAGTTCTCTACAGACAATGCCAGCATTCCAGGGCAGACTGTCCCCTTTTGGGGACAGAGACTCCATATGGCATAAATACAGGAAGCATAGTTTCTTTAGGGCCACCAAAATAACAATCTGCCAAAAAGTTTGAAAGTTATTTTAAGATAAAAGTCAATAAGTTTGAGCAATTGATTAAATATAGAGAATAAAGGAAAGCAATGAGTCAAAAGTTACAGTGGAGAGTGTCTAGCCTAAATGTCTTAGGGTATTGCTTGTCTCTCAAAATAAATAAATAAACAATTATAATCCCGAGGCCAGGAAACATTTTAGTAATATAAGATGTGTTTAGTGAGAAATGTTGATAAAATTTCTATGTAGAAATTCCCAAAATGTAATGAAAAATATGTTTGCAATTTATGCTGGGGGGGAAATATGTGTTGCATGGAGAGAATAAAATGAGGAAAAGTAAAGAAAGATGAGGCACTGCAGCAGGGTGCTCACATTTTAAAACTAATAGGAGGGAATAAGTCAGGAAATAGGCTTCGTGAGAGGGCAGTAGAACCAAAAGAAAGAACCAAAGAAGGAGAACGTGTCAATAAGAAGTAGATAGTTAATTAGGCAAAATGCTAGGGAAAAAAAATAGTAATAGTAATATCCGAAAATAGGCCAATTAACTTAGCTCTTGGGATGTCCCTTCTAACAAAACATTTCAGTTGAATAGTGTGGAAAAGTCAAATTGTAGAAGGTTGAGGAGGAGCTATGACCATCTAACTAATGGCACCCGGCATTTGAGTGACCACTATGATGAGCTTAACATACAATATCTTATTTAATACAACGCTGAGAGGCAGGTCAGAATAATCACATTTCACTGTGTCAGAAAAATTATCTGAAGCTTGGAAACAGATAAAAGAGAGAACTGGATTATTTTTCGGTGCAGTACAGATTTGACTTTTTATTGTCTGAACAATTTACGAGTTTGAGGGACAGAGGTTATCTTTAAGATTTTGGCCCAGTAAAGATGCAAATAATTACTCTCTGGTGGAACAGACAATGTCTTTTGTATATTAACTAGCTTTGTGTCTAAAGTAGTTTCCTTGTAAAATTCTTAAATTGTTGGTTATACTTTAACATATTCTTTTGACTGGTCTTAATTGCAGTTCCTTCATTGCATTCTAGAGGAAGTTGCTGTCAAGGACTGGGCTGGGGCAGGGGTGGTTACCCCCCAGGCTCATAGGTGTATCTACATTCCTAACTCTAGGGTCCTTATGGTGGGGTGTGGGAAGGAGAGAACCTTAGCTAAGAAACTCTTCTCCATTCTGACTCAGTATTTCTCTATCCCTAGCACTTCCCCCTCTCCCTTCTCCGGACACAGAGGGTTCATAAAATTGCAGATCCTGACCATTTTAGATTTTACATATAAGTGAGATTATGAAGTATTTGTATTTCTGTGTCTGACTTATTTCACTTAACATAATGTCCTCTAGTTTCATCCATATTGTCTCAAATAACAGGATCTCCTTCTTTTAAGGCTGAATGGTATTCCTTCGTGTGTGTGTGTGTGTACTGCACTTTATTCATTCATCATTGAATGTTTACATTGTTTCCATATTTTGGCTATTATGAATAATGCTGGAATAAACATGAAAGTGCAGATATTTCTTCGACATACGTATTTTATTTCCTTTCAGTATTTCCAGAAGGGAGCTTGCTGGATCACAAGGCAGTTCTTTTAATTCTTTGAAAAACCTCCATGCTGCTGTCCATAATGGATATATCATTTTACATTCACACCAACAGTGTACAAGGGTTCTCTTTTCTCCACATCCTCACCAAGAGTTATCTTTTGTTTTTTTGATAATAGCCATCCTAGCACATATGAGGTTATATATCATTGTGGTTTTGACTTACATTTCCCTGATGATTAGTGATGCTGAGCACATTTTCATACACCTGTTGGGAACTCATAGTAGCAGACAATAGAATGATGGTTGCCAGGTACTAGGGGAGGAAGAAATAGGGTGAAACTGGCCAAAGGGTAGAAAATTTCAGCTAGGCAAGATGAATAATTTCTGGAGAGCTAATGTATAGTAATGTGATTTGTTTACAGTACTATAATATATACTTGAAATTTGCTAAGAGGGTAGATTGTAAGTGTTCTCACCACATACACACTGTTGAAATAAGTTTAGCCTAAAGCTGTCTCCTAACATATTGTAAGTTTGGACTAAAGGTTTCTCTGTACATTGTGAACTGTAACAAGTGGAGGTGTAACCAGACCATGGCCTGTGCTTGTGCCAATCACCAAGTTTTGGCCAACCAAATGTAGCTAACAGTCGGAACCCTGTTCAAATAAGGTAACCAATCCAGCTGTTTCCTTACCTCGCTTCCATTTTCTGTACATCACTTTCCTTTTTCTGTCCATAAATCTCCTTCCACCACGTGGCTGCACTGAAGTCTCCAAAACTACTCTGGTTGGGAAGAGTGCCCAAAGTGCAAATCGTTCATTGCTCAATTAAACTCTTTTAAATTTAATTTGGCTGAAGTTTTTCTTTTAGCAACACAAAAAAATGGTAACTGTGGGGTCATGCATATTCTGATTAGCTTGATTGTGGCAATTATTTTGCAATGTATACATATATCAAAATATCAAGTTGTACACCTTAAATATGTACAAGTTTTATTTGTGAATTATACCTCAATAATGCTAGAACAAAAAAAAATGCAGGAGCCTTTTGCTTGGGGCTCCTCAGCAGTGAGATAATTCTCCCTTGTCTATCATGTGTCCATTCAAGCCTCATCCAGTTCTGTCTTTTGGGGGAAAATAATATACTGGTGAATGATTGCCTCTCTTTTTTGCCTCTTGCTGGTGCCGTCAAAATACATAAAGAAAGATTTAATTGTTAGTTTCAGCTTGGCTTATTCTAATTGATCACCTCCATACCTGGCAGCTGATCATGTTCAAATCAAAATATTAGCAATTCGATTTAAACAGAAATTTCTAACAATTTGGACACTGGGAAACAGGATATAAAAAAGATGCCTTAAAAATTCTAACTTACATTCAATGTGTGATTACATTTTGCCAGGCATGTAGTTCTTTTAAAGGATAAAGTATTTATTTGGTAATTGCAGCAAGCTCAAATAGGTGGAGGTGTTATATTGTGCTACTAACCTTACGGAAAAAAAAGAAGTTAAAAATGGATGATAATAATCTAAACAGAAGGAAAATAAAAAGAAATCTGGGAAGAAATAGAAGCACTAGGGATATACCAATTTGATATCCCCTTTCTTAAGTTACCAACATGTTGTCAAGTAAACATGGGACACTTATACTTGCACATGGGTTTCGTAATGAGAGTAAGAAAGTGGTCAATATAAAGATAGAGACTTTTCCTTAGGATAAGTCTAGCATGTGTGCATGCATTCTGGTACCTGGAAAAAAAATAGAATAGGGAGAGAACAACTGAAGATGACAGAAAAGAAGAGAAAACTCTTTTTCCAGAAAGAATTTTGGAGAAAGAAGGAGGGGGTCGGGTTGAAATCACAAGTGCGAAGGTCAACACTATAAAAAGAAGAAGGTTGCCTTTTTCTCAAAGTCTGGAGGAAAGAAATAGGGAAAAGTAAAAGTGCAGGAATAATGAGAGGCAGTAGAGATGGATTTCAGCAGATAACAAGGGGTGGAGGGATGGAGTTCTCACTCAGTGACCTCAATCTGCTCAGGAAAATCAGAGACAAGTTCATGCACTGAGGATGAAAAGATTTGAGGTTGATTGGAAGGGACAGGACTGGAACAGCCACTCAGGTAATGCATTAGAGAGTGAACGTGAAATAAATAAGAGAATCAGTAAGCCAAGAAAAGAAAAGCAGTGTTGTTACTTGGTCTGACACTGTAGTCTGAGACTGAAATGCATAAAGAGGGATTGTTGGCACCCAGGATTGGGGGATTCTCAAGGTAGTCACAGGGCAGGGAAAGCAAGCCTGAGATTTGAGAATATTGAGAAAGAAACACCCCTGAAATGCCTGGTTAGAGCATTTAAACAGGGTGGTAGCAGCAGCCTTGCTGTTGCTGCTACATGTTCCCATAGCATCCTGTAATTCCACCATCACAAGGGGATTTAATTGCGAATTGGTAAGCCTCCTTCAACTCAGCTGTAAGCAACCCCAGTGCAGGGTTATGACTCCCTTATTCATTCCTCAATGTGCAGCAAACAGCACCTGACCCACATGTAGAAAAGGGGGAATAAAAAGTCATTTACATGAACTTTGACCAACTGCATTGTAACCTTCTGGTATTTATACTATTCTGGATCCCGTTGTATGTTCTCCCCTGGGTTTTCTCCCTGCTGGAGGCTTTGATCTTCATGACTTGTATATGTCCTGATGCTGACCTGCCTACCTGGCTTTGTCTAGTATACTTGTCCCCACCTTTCAGACAGATTATCTATTCCAGAATCATTCTTCTCCCTTGGGTACTAGTTTCCAGCTATCCCTTTCCCAGCTCATTGCTTAAATTCACTCTATGTGCTGACTCTTTTTATGCCTAGCACCTGACTCTGGTGCAGTAATATCAATAGAGCAAGACAGGAAAACATCATGCTGAAACACAGACAGTGTCAAGAGACAGAACTAATCAGGTCAGAGTTAGAACCAGGGGAGAGAATTTCTAGCACCTGGCATCAGTAAAAAGAATGTAAATGCAGTCAGAAATATGTGAAAGGCTAAGAACCAGAAAGTCAAGAAGGGAACAAAAAAGTGGTGTTGAGAGTGCCAAAAGAGTGATAAATTACAAGGATTAAGCTTGAATTTGTGGGTTAAAGGAGATAAGGCAGGTGACTCATATAGTGCAAATACCTCAACTCTGACACCTATGGCCTTTTAGGGACAAAGAAAGAAACTGACACTTGAAAAGAAATAATATGTATTTGATTATATACAATGCTTATGGTACATTGTAATTATTACCAGGAGATCTATGGGTTCAGAGAAGTTCTATCACTTGGGATCAGGGATATCAGTCCATGCATTCACTAGACATTTGTTGTATACCCACTGTGTGCAACTTAGGAATACTCAGAGCAATAACAAAGGCATGGTCACTGTTTTCAAGAGGTTTACAATCTCAGGAAGAAGAGAGATATGAGAATATACTTTGAGCAGAGGTATCTTCAGATGGTAAGACAGAAGGCAGGAAAACCTTTCCTCTCCTGGAGGCATCAAGTGTGGCTTCTAGAGCAGGTGACAATGGAGTGAATCCTAAAAGATGATAAAAGTTCACTGGGAAGGACTCTTAAGTCATAGGAGAAAGTACATCTCAGAATATGCCACTGCAAAACAGCACATTTCATCTGGCAAACTGTGGGTATCTCAGCATGGTTGGCTCATTGAGCAGTATCAGAGAATGATAAGAAATGAAACTAAAGAAAGTAAGCAGGCACCAGATGACTAGGGCCCTTGCCATGGGACATTGCAATTGTATGCTGTAGGTGAGAAGAAAAATCTCCATGAAAAAATAAGGAACAGCAACAGGAAATTTACAGACAAGGGAACAGAGAACTCATGGGAAACATGATGCTTTTTCAGATATTAATGGAGTAAAATGTAGAAATGTAGGCTTCCTGTGCTATTCCCTGAAACTTAAGTAGGGTAAATCTGTGGAATTTAAAGAAATACTCTATATAAGGAAGATCTTTTGTTTCACTGAGGTTCTCCAGCAATGAACTGACAGCATCGTGAAGTAGTAAGTTTCCTATTTTAGGAGGATTAAAGTAGAGGCTGCAGTCAGCCTGTAAAAAGCATGCTAGAAAGAGGTGATGTCAGAAATAGAAAAGACAACCAGTACCACCTCAGGTTGTAAGATTTTCTATCCCTCCTGTACTTCAGAATACCAGGATGTTACACGCTCCGTAGATGTTGAGCATTTGATTGTCTGTAGCAAAATCAAAAATTAATCTAACATAATCCTTTAACAATTTCCAGGACTCAGTTGTTTTGTGAAAAGACATCTATAAACCAACTTTCGTCATTTAAAGAACTTCTCAGACTTTAGAGGATGAGATTTAAAGCTAAAAGTGCAAAAAGGTAAAGCTCCTAAATTACAGATAAAACAGTTTAACCTGTTTAAAATCCATTTCCTGATGTTAAGGATATTTTAGCCTTCATTCCAAAAAGATATACAGTCAATTATATTCAAGGATTTTAAAACAGACTGTACTCCACTCAAGCGGCATTTATAACAAGACTGTGTTCTTTAACAAGAATCTTGTTCCTATATTTCTCTAAGTCTAATTTATCTTACTTGAATTATTTTCCAGGAAGATTGAGGTCAGAAGGTATGTCAATCTTATCATTTTTTATCCCAAATGTGACATGCTCTCATAATTGCATTTAGCTTACCAATAAGTGTAACGACATGCAATTGTTCCTGCTAAATATTAATTATGTAAAGGAGTTCAAATAGATGAAAATTTACAAATAGGGCTATTATTCTTTTTTAAATCTCTCTTTTTTTTTTTTTTTTTGGTCAATGAAAGAGTATTTGACATAGAGCTTTTTTGTGTTTTAATGAAACCAACTCATGAGAAATCAGGGAATTGGTTTATTAATATCGCTAACATTTCTTAAATCTACCTGTTTTAATTTCATTTAAATTGTACACCACAAAGTAAATACTGACTTAATCAGCAAGCATTTCCAGACAAATACTGCAGTTTCCAATTAAGCAAGGCGAAACCACAATGCAACCATGGAGAGTTTGTTTTGCTTCATTGCATTTTTCAAAGTTTCCCTTGTTGAACCTCTACTCAGGAAATAGAAGGTCAGTCTCTTTGGGAAGTCTGAATCTTATGTGGTCATCTCCTCATTCTCTCACCACCCTGTTATGAGCCATTAGTAGCTTTTTCTACACCCTATGAATTGTCTAGGAACTATTTCCCAAGCCTGGATGTTCATCAGAACCTCCAGAAAATCATGTTTAAAAATATAGATTACAAGTTCCAAGATCTAAAAGCATTAGATGTAAGACTCTGAAATCTGTATTTTTTTTTTTAATAGAAGTTCCCCATGGGGAAGTGATAAAGCAAATCCTTTACTGGTGTGGTGTGCAGATTCAATCTGAGTTCCTTGATAACCAGCTTTTCTCTGGAAAGCCAGATTCTTTACAAATGGTCTCTACAGTTGTTCTGAAAGTTCCATATGAGAAAATGTCTACTATATAGTCTCTTCCAGTATTGTATTTAAGTTTCTCCAGTGCTTTTCTACCACATCCATGGTCCCAACTTTCAGATATTTTCCCCATCACTAGTCTTCAAGCCCTGAGGTAATCTCAAGTGCTTTGAGGAGAGCCATAATGCAAAATAAATCTTGTCCTTCATACTTCACCATCTACAAATGCCTTCACTTACTTCCCAGCAAAGCATCCCTGAGCTTGTGCACAAATTCCCCTTCTTCCCACATGTAATATTTACAGGCTCTATGCTTTCAAAATCAACTTTTCATAGGTATAATTCACATACAACAACTGTACCCATTTGAAGTGAATGTTTTATGAGTTTTGACAAATTTTTATACCTGTGTAACCACTTCTACTATCAGAATATAGAACATTTCCCAAATATTCTCTTGTGCCCCATTCCAGTTAATTCTCCCGAAACTCTAGCCCCAGAAAACTTCTGACTTGCTTCCTGTCACTGTAGAGGTCCATATAAATAGAACCATGTAGTATGTGGGCTTTTGTGTATAACTTCCCTTGTTCAGCATAATTGTATTAGTCAGGATTCTCTAGAGAAACAGAATCAACAGGAGATAGATAGATAGATAGATAGATAGATAGATAGATAGATAGATAGATAGATAGAGATATATGGATATATATATGGGTAGATATATATACATAGATATATATATAGGTAGATATATATAGATATAGATATATATACAGAGAGATTTATTGAAGTGGTTTTTGCAATAATGGAAACTAGAAGGCCCAAAATCTGCAAGACAGGCCAGCAAGCTGGAGATAAACGGAAGAGTCGGTATTGCAGTTCAAGTCTGAAGGCCATCTGCTGGCAGAATTCCTTCTTGCTTGGCAGCCAGGAAACGAGTCAGAAGTTTTCTGGGGCTGGAGTTTGGGGAGAATTAACTGGAATGGGGCACAAGAGAATATTTGGAAAGTGACTACTGGGGAAATGTTCTATATTCTGACAGTAGAAGTGGTTACACAGGTATAAAAATTTGACAAAACTCATAAAGGCCTTCAAGTGATTAGATGATGCCCACCAACACCATGGCAAGCACTCTGTTTTCTTCAAGGCTCACCAATTTAAATGTTAACCTCATCCAAAAACCTCTTCATAAAAATATCCAAAATAGGCTGGGTTTGTTGGCTCATACCTATAATCCCAGCACTTTGGGTGCTGGGATTGGTGGATCACTTGAGGTCAGAAGTTCGAGACCAGCCTGACCAACATGGTGAAACCCTGTCTCTACTAAAAATATAAAAATTAGATGAGTGTGGTGGTGTGCACTTGTAGTCCCAGCTACTTAGGAGGCTGAAGCAGGAGAATCGCTTGAAACTGAGAGGCAGAGGTTGCAGTGAGCCGAGATGGCACCACTGTACTCCAGCCTGGGCACTGGAACGATACCCTGTCTCAAAAAAAACAAAAAAAACATTCAAAATAGTATCTGACTTCCATGACTCAGCAAGTTTGACACATAAAACATAAAATTAACATCACAATAATGTTCCTGTGATTCATCCACATTGTCATATATGCCAATCTGTTGCCCCTTTTTATTATTGAGTAATATTCCATTCTGTGATATAGCACCATTTGTTTATTCTCCTACTGATGGAAACCTGGATACTTTTAATTTGGGGCTATTATGAATAAAGATGCTATGATCATATATATATACAAGTATTCGTGAGGACATATGTTTTCATTTCTCTTGGGTAAGTATTTGTGAGTGGGATTGCTGGGTCATATGGGAAGTATAAAGTAGTTTACTATTTTAAATTCAAAAAAGTAATGTCAGAAAGTTCTACTTACTTCATATTTTTACCTAAGTCCTGGCACCTTCCATTGTTTATATTGCAGCCATTCTAGTGGTGTATAATACTATCTCACTGTGGTTCAAATTTGTGTTTTCCTGATGACAAATGATGTTAAGCATCTTTTTAAGTACTGACTGGTCAATTTATATATTGACTATATGTATTATAGTTCCATATCATTGCCCTTTTGTGAGGTGTCTGTTCAAATATTTTACCCATTTTTAAAATAAGGTAAGTTACTTCATATTGTGGAATTTCAATATAAATCTTTTGACAAGTACATGTTTTGCAAGGTTTTCTCCCAGTCTGTGGCTTGACTTTTTTCTTATTAGTCTCATTAGAAAAGTGGAAGTTTTTAATTTAGATAGTGTCCCATTTATCTTTTTCTTTCAGAGGTTGTATTTTGTTCAATTAAAAAAAAATGCCTACCACAAAATCAGAAAGATTTTCTCCTATGTTTCCTTCTAGAAGATTTTTAATTAGCATTTGCTTTTACATTTTTATCTATGATTTATTTCAGTTTATTATTTATGTACTGCGTAAGGCAAGTGTTGATATTCATTTTTTTTTTCAATTGGATAGCCAATTGTTTTAATACCATATTTTCTCTTTTTTTTCCAACTTTTATTTTAGGTTCCGGGGTACATGTGCAGGTTTGTTACATGGGTAAATTGCATGTCACAGGGGTTTGGCATACAGATTTTTATCCACCCAGGTAACGAGCATAGTACCTGATAGGTGGATTTTTGATCCTTGTCTTCCTGCCACCCTCCACCTGGTGTCTATCATTTCCTTCTTTGTGTCCATGTGGACTCAGTGTTTAGCTCCCACTTACAAGTGACAACATGCAGTATTTGGTTTTTGATTTTTGGTTTTTCTATTTTCCATTTTTCTGTTAATTCACTTAAGATATGGCCTTCAGCTACATCCATATTGCCACGAAGGGCATGATTTTGCTCTTTGTTTTAGTAGTGTAATATTCTATATGTACCATGTTTTCTTTTCTTTTTCTTTTTTTTTGAGATGGGGTCTTCCTCTGTCGCCCAGGTTAGAGTGCAGTGGCTCAATCTCAGCTCACCGTAACCCCTGCCTCCTGGGTTCAAGCAATTCTCCAGCCTTAGCCTCCTGTTCCTGAGTAGCTGGGCAAATTTTTTTTTTCTTTTTCTGTAGTTTTGTAGAGATGGGGTTTCACCACGCTGGCCAGACTGGTCTTGAACTCCTGACCTCAGATGATCTGCCAGTCTCAGCCTCCCAAAGTGCTGAGATTACAGGCATGAGCCACCATGCTGGCCACCATGTTTTCTTTATCCAGTTAACTGTTGATGGGCATTTAGGTTGATTTCATGTCTCTGCTGTTATTCATACTATTTTTCATAAGGCTATTCTATCCCCATTTAATTGCCTTGTCACTTTTGATGAAAATCAGTTGACAAATATGTGTGGATCTATTACTGGCCGCTCTATTCTGTTTGACTTACCTATATATCTATCCACATGCCCATACAAGATTGTCTCCGTTATTGTAACTTATAAAGTCTTGAAATTGGGTAATGTAGGTCCTCCAATTCTGTTCAACTCTAACAAAACTGTCTTTGGTATAGTTGTAATTTTAACTCTAGTTGCCAATGCATTTTATATTACATTAAGCTCATATATATTAACCTTTACTTTGATGTTTTCATTGGATTAAATCAATATATATAAAGATGCATAGGAAGAGACACAGCACCCTCTTTTGGGTCTGCAGAATTATCCATTTATATTTATTTTTCTTGGCATAGCTAAGCCCTTCAGTAGCTTAACTGCTTATGGCTTATGTATTATGGTTCCATATCATTGCCCTACATATGAAACTACTATCACATAAGACTTTCACTTGTGCTCATTCACAATGAATCTCTGCATTGTAATTGTATTGCCTGGCCCTATAATCTCTCAAAACTCAATCTCCAGGTGCTTAAACATTTGAGTTCCTTTAAACTCAGCCTACCTGCTGTCAGTGCCTATTTCCCAATCTTAAAAACAGCATCTGAGGTCTAACCTCGCCAGAGCTTAGATGCAGAATAATCACCTTTATGACAGTACAAATGTCACTGCACATTTTGATGGCACTCTCACTGTGTCAGGACAAATCAAATTTCTCATCTGCTCCCACTGGAAACTCCCCTTCTTCCTTATTGATTCATAACTTATATTTTCTATTATGAAGCCTCCCTTCTATACATCATTATATGTATTTTCTCAAGGTAAATCATTATGGATGGTTTGCATTCATTCCCAATTTTTTTAATAAAATAAAGGCCAAAAGAGCAAAAGGATGGTTGAATCTGGGTGCTCTGTTTTGAAGGGTATATATATTCAATTATTTCCAAGGAATGAGATAAACCAAGAAAAGTGCAAATTAAGAGCAGAGGGAGAAGAGGAGGAGGAATATCTTTACTCTGGAACTAACAAGAATGAGATGACAGTCAAAGGAGCAGAAATCCAGGTAAATGTGAAGAGTCTCACTTGCATATTTTGACTGCCAGAAGCCTCTTCCACAGCCTTTTCTCAACTACCAAAGTACTATTGTTATTTGCCAGTATAACAACTGAACCTAGATCTGAAATGAACCTAGATCTGAAACCTTATGACCCAGCCTCAGTAACCTCTGGTGTAACTGCACAGGTCACCACTTCCATTTTATTCTGCACATCTACCAGACCTTACATTAATGTCCATGTCCTTAAAAATGTAGAGGGTGTGACTCATAGCAGAAAAGATAAAGAAGAAATATATAAAGAGAGAAGAAATACATATAGAGTCTATATTTCTCTCTATATATATATAGATAAATCTCAATCTCAATGATTGAGATTTGCATATAAATGTTTGATTCTAACTAAAATTTAAGAAAAATTTCCTAGAGTGAAGAACTTATTGTCCTTACCTATGAAAAGTAAAACCCATTTCAATTTTTTAGATTAAACTGTTTTTATTTTAAAAATTGTCCACCAATCGTTTCTCTTTTTTATTTTGCTCCACATGCTTAGAAGAACAAACTTGTTGAAATAACCTTTCAAAAATAAAAGGATTAATCAGCAAAGGAGCATTTTATTAATTGTATTACATAGGAAATTAAATGAGATTTCAAGTTCCATTCAGAATCTTCCAGACAAGCATGGTTCTATTCCAGACTCCTGCTATAGACAAAAATAAATAAATAAATAAATAAATAAATAAATAAATAAACAAACAAACTAAATGTATGGGGCCTTCTACCTTGTACCAGTAGATTAGTTTTCGAAGTTATTGTCTTAGTCCCAGGGATAGTTAGTAATAATACACTTCAGATTGCCTATATGTATATCTATGCTCTATCCTAAATAATGTAAAAATAAAGTACCTACATCCAGCACTCACTCTGCTGGGCTGTCTTAGTTGACAGGAAAAATTTTCTTCATTATCTTCACTGTAAATGGTCTTACGTGCTAAATAACACCTACTTTGAATGCAAAACAGCAGTCATTTCAAATTTAGCTTTGAAAGTTAAAGATATTGTGGCATGACTCATTTCTGATCATAACAGCTCATAAAGTTGATGAATAAATGCATTTTTGGGGCAAAGGAAGGACACAAAGCCACCTAAATATATACTAGAAATTCTGTACCTAGAAATGAAAGCTGGGTGATTTTTTTCATTAGCCCTTCATTGTTACTAAAGGAGAAAATCAATAACAAATGTATTCGGCCAACTGAAAGGCAATTTGATACAATTTCATGTGGTATTTCACTTTCATAGTTTTTCATCCCTTCCCCTCAAAACTTTTAATAAAAAAACATGATATGCTCAAATTCAAGACAAATATAAAGCCTGAAATCATTTCAGCCTTTGAAGAACATTGAATGAATTCACTGCTTTACAGCTGGAAATTTTCCTGACTAAAAATACTATTTTCTTCAAACCATAGGCAGTTTATAGGGCAACAGATTATTGACATGCCTCAAAGCTGTCCGTGTGTGGGGTTCTGTTGGTAAATAACTTCAGAGTGCTCAACTGAGTGTTATGACCATTTACAGTCTGGTTTTATGTCTATTAAAAGACAAAGACACTAACACAGGAGGAATCAGTGTCCTCTTGATTTACTTGTATTATTATCAGGAGTCTCCAAAGATACTCAAAGAACTAGATGAAAACTAAAATTGCTCAGTCAATTATCAGTCAGTGGGTAATAATTTCACTTCAGGTGTGCTTTCTGTGAGTGGGTCGGGGTTTATTTACAAAGTATAGCATATTTTCTGTCAGCATTCCCATATTAAAAAGTCTTGCATACCCATGTTCCATTTCTAAACCAAGCTATAAACTATAAATGGTCAAGCCAGTTCATAGTTAAAAAAAAAAAAAGTCATTTTAACATAGATGACTTAAAAAAAAAACACACACACACATTGTTCACTTGAGAGTTTGAATGAAGAGACAGAACAGATTTTATAATGAGAAACATCAGTATTCTCCTCAGTCTCAATGCCAACAATTCCACTCCTCAGAGGTTAATGCTTTTGACCATTTCTGTGTTCACTTATGGTAGTCACCTCCAAAACAGTAAACAAATGCTTATTTTGCCTTTTTCTTTTTGTTTACTTTCACCAAACTCGATTTACTCTCTACTATTTTTTAAAAACTAAGATTTTTTTTTTTTTTTTTGAGACGGAGTCTCGCTCTGTCACCCAGGCTGGAGTGCGGTGGCTGGATCTCAGCTCACTGCAAGCTCCGCCTCCCGGGTTCACGCCATTCTCCTGCCTCAGCCTCCCGAGTAGCTGGGACTACAGGCGCCCGCCACCTCGCCCGGCTAATTTTTTGTATTTTTTAGTAGAGACGGGGTTTCACCGTGTTAACCAGCATGGCCTCGATCTCCTGACCTCGTGATCCGCCCATCTCGGCCTCCCAAAGTGCTAGGATTACAGGCTTGAGCCACCGCGCCCGGCCAAAAACTAAGATTTTTTAATTATACCTTTTTCTTCCTTTCAATTTTTGAGAGATAAAAATTTTTAGCTTTTCTATTGGTTGTCTTAGTAAAGTTCAATAATATACCTAAAATTCTATATATTTTGCTATCAACTTTAAATAATAACTCAGAGGATCATTATGTAAAATATTATTCAATTATTATTTTTCTTTCTACCTGTTTTCCCAATTTTGATCTTCCAATTTCTGACCTTTTCTCTATTTTTACATTATTAACATTAATAGCATATACATTTTATTTTGTAAATATAATTACATAATTCATGTTTTGACTATAGGTTAATTGCAAAACTTTGAAAAATAATAAACAGGTTACATTGACATGTCTGTAAAATGATTGGTTCCTAGGGGAAAGATCAAGTCGATTATTCCTGGAAGCTATAGAAAAATAACTGGTTTTGTTTACTCTTAGCTGAATGGCAAAGTTAATTGGGTTGTGTCTAATGGAAGGGATTTGTTGCCTAAGAGGCCAACTTTACGATGAAGAGCCGTAGGCTAGCTGATAGACTGCGCTCTACAATTCCAGGTGTTAAAATGAGAAATGTTTCAGTCTGCAATGTCAACATTCATGCTAGTGTTCTCCTTTAATTACTTAAAACAGTGGTTTTCAATGTATGGTCACCAGACCACTAGACGCAGCATCAACTTCTTAGAGTTGTAAACTCTTAGAGTTGTAAATTCTTGTTGTCTACCCAGAATGACTAAATCAGAAACCCAGCAATCTGTTTTAACAAGATTGCAGGTAATTCTAATGCAGGCTAAGCCTTGAGAACCACTACTTGAAAGGAGATCTCTAGGGTTTTGCAAGGGCTCCAAATGGCATGTGACATGCAGAAATAGGATAAAAGGAATGAGGCCTGATTGAAACAGGTGGTCTAGAGCTTTAATTACCAGTGCTCCCCTTTTGAGCCCCCCCTTCACTCTTGCCTTTAAAACCACATTGCTCGAAACTCGAGTCTTTTGTTGGGCTCCTGACAATGATGTTCTGGTAAACGTTTAACAATCAGCTATTGGAGGACTGGCGGTAGGGGCAGTGAGATTTGTCCACCAGCATGGCCAATTTCAAGCTACCACCATGACATCTCTGTACTCGCAGTTGGGAAAAGATGAGCACAACTGTGGCAGCTGGCTCCACCACACCATGGGATCCCAAGGAAAACTCATTCTCATGCAGCACGAGTGGGCCTGTTTTCAGCCCTGTTTCTTCCACTGACATGCCTTCATAAGCTTTCTCTCTTCCAGAAATTCTGTTGCCATCTCTTTCAACTGTTGACCCTTTATCATTCAGTGTTATCACCTTTTATGTTTCTTTACTAGCATTCCACTGCAGTTTTAAATGAATGTGTTCAGTCTACCACCTTAAAACAGAACCCCAAAGACATATTAGTAGCCAAAGTATAAACTAAAAATAACATAAACCAATATACAGCTTATGTTTGGTATGAAAATTTCATAGGGATAATCAGAAAAACATTTCCAACTTTTTTTTTGCCCCTGTAGACTCAGCAGGAAAAGAGAACTCGCCCCACAGTGGTTAAGATGTTCATAAGAATATAATTTATAATTTGGGCCTAAATTGAGAAAAGATATGCCATTTAGGAAAGTCTAGGTTAGACCACAATGACAAATGACCTCAATATCTCAGTGGTTTACAACCAAAATTTATTTCTGACTCATGCAACACGCTCACGTGGATAGGCTGTAGCTCTGTTACATGTCATCTTCACTCTGGAACCCAAACTTTGGTTATGGCAGAGGGAAAATAACTTGGGGTCACATGCTGGCTCTTAAACCTTTTGCTCAGATGTGACACATATGGTGACACATGTCACCTCTATTCACATTTCATTGGTCACAGTAAGTCACACAGGAAAATCTAATGCCATAATCCTTACCCAGAAGGGAAAGCAAATAAATGAATACTAATCAGTCTAACACACTTGGAGTAATGAGAATAATACCTTCCAGTAGATCTCACTTCATGAAATTTATTGCATTTTCTACATATATTACTTCATTTTGTCCTTACAAAAGTTTGTGATATAAGAAAGGCAGTAGTCATCATATCCATTTACATTCACATAACTGAAAAAAAAGAGCTCAGTATTTGAAGAATTTACTTTCACTTAGAATTGTCTAAAAATGGTCAAAGTTCCTTGGCTAATACTGAGTTCCCCATCATTGGGAAGAGCCAAACAGAAGTTATACAACTTTATGCCAATGCTGAAGAGGAGATATAAGGATCCTATAGGTGACTAACAAGATGACCTTTAAGATCTCCTTTATCCAGGAGATTCTATGGTTCTACAAGTCATCCAAGTTCACAAAGCTCTTAAGTGGCTGGCCTGTGGCAAATTAACATGTATACAGAAAGAGGGAAACAAAGCCCAGTGTAATTCAGTAATGTTGAATTCAGGTTTTTTTGTTCTGACAGGTAAATGTTTGAAAAAGTTCTGTCACATATCAGTTCTTAATCAGTATGCATCAAATGTCTGTTGTTGGTTTGGTGACAAAAATGCTATGAATTATTGCTGTGTATTATCAAACTTTCCAAACACTGTGTCTGATGTGGTTCTGAGTAAAATACAGGGAAATGGGCACCAGCCTGTCTATCAGTTCCCCAGACACAAACATTCTCTTGACTAGAATGATAAACAAACAAATGTTCCACTAGAGAGCACAAAACAAGTAGAATTATATGTCATTACTTAGGAAAGATTGTCCTTGAACAGATGAGTTGCACGGAGGCCTTGCATTTTAAAGATATTTTTAAGACTTTATAAATAAATAATCTATCTGCTGATCTGCTGATGACTCTCTTTCCTCCCTTTATTCTCCCATGAGGTTTTGGCTTTATTAACACTGATTCTAAAGTGCTGTGATTATAATATGGTTATTTGATATAGTGATCTGAATATACCACTTGTCAAATGAAAATGTAGCACTGATATAAAAATAGAAAAAAAACTAATTTTACTATTTTAAGCACTTTACTAAAAATAAAAGACCCATCATTTTTACCTAATCACTTATTATCAGAGTTCAGTCAACATAAAAAACATGCAAAGAATGATCTGCTTATTGTAAATGCATTCATTCATCATTATCTGTTTCATGGTTTGGGACCTGTGATTTCTAATATTGAGTGTCAATTTGATTGGATTGAAGGAGGCAAAGTATTGTTCCTGGGCGTATCTGTGAGTGTGTTGCTAAAGGAGATTAACATTTGAGTCAGTGGACTGGGAAAGACAGACCCACCCTCAATCTGGCTGGCCACAATCCGATCAGCTGCCAGCGAGGCTAGGATAAAAGCAGGGAGAGGAACATGGAAGGATTAGACCGTCTGAGTCTTTTGACCTCCATCTTTCTCCCGTGCTGGATGCTTCCTGCCCTCAAACACAGGACTCCAAGTTCTTCAGCTTTTGGACTCTTGGACCTTCAACCACAGACTGAAAGCTGCACTGTTGGCTTCCCAGCTCTTGAGGTTTTGGGACTCAGCCTGGCTTCCTTGCTCCTCGGCTTGCAGATGGCCTGTTGGGGGACCTCATCTTGTAATTCTGTAAGTCAATACTCCTTAATAAAATCCCCTTTATATATACATCTATCCTATTAGTTCTATCCCTCTAGAGAACACAACTGACATAGGACCAAATATTAGATTAAAATTTTTGTGAAAAATTAAAACGACATTCTCATCTTCCAAGAACAAACAAAGATTCAGCATTCAGAAACACAAGATTCAATATCTCCTCAGGATGTTGGCTTAGTTGATCCAGAGGCCACTGGTGACAACGAGCGCCACAGTGTTAGCAAATGAAATTCTTTTCAAGCTGGTCCTTAGCCAGTGACCCAGTAAATTACCTTCTTCAAACTCAATGTTAAGTGAGGCCAACCATTTAAAAATGATTTACGTTTTGGCTCCCAGGAAGTCAGAAGTCATGAATGGTACCAAACTGAACAGGCTGTCCAGAATGCATCATCTCTGCTAATATTCCCCTCTGTTATTTCTCCAAGTTATTTTCCAAAGACATGAACTTTGACCTGATTCTGCACATAGTTTGGATATGGCCAATACCAGCACCTTCCTGGGAAAAACTCATGTCCCACTGTACAAGTATAACCAATTAGGAAACATAAATATGTATCATTCTGCTTTACTCGGCTCCCAGGAAACAGTTCTGAATCCCAGAGTGGTGCCTTTCCTAATGTAGTAGCTGCTGAGGTGCATGGACCCATGAGAGGTGCCTCGATGCTCAGACACAAAAAAATTACTCTATGGTTGAAATCAATCTAGTTTCTGCAGAAGCCACTGGTGATTTTTCTGGTGAGGTTTAAAATTCCGTTTTATTGTATTTGACACATCCAAGCTCAAATAAACAGGACAAGGAGAAGATTCATACATCACAAGGAATAGGTCATATATTTTTAAAAGCTTAGATGACTCAGACGTGCTTCTTCCAAAATCAGTGTTTTAAAAAGAGGGAAAAAAAATAAAGCTAATTTCACCGGGAAAAAATATTCCATATTTAATGCTTTAAAAAATAATGAACTCTTTTATTATAAAAGTGTATGTTTATAGGTTTCAGACTGTTTTCCAGGTTGACCATTTACACAACTAGTTCTTGCTTCCACAAGATTATATCATGTAAATATTCCTCTCTAAACCAAATAGACCACTTTTATATTCTAGTGTGTTAAGAAATATGAAGCAAGGACTTTTTTACTAATACTATTTGACTTAGGTGATTTTCTTTGATGTCTACTTACATAATTAAATTAGAAATTCTCACTCAGTCTTGATTTTCTGCTCTCCCTATAGATCAGCAGCAGCTCATTTTTTAAGTATTTAGAGATATGTATTTCTGCGATACTAGAATAAATCAGTGAACAGAAGCAAGCCTAGAGAAAAGCAAGGTTGCATGAATATGTCTTTCTGCATTTAAATCCCCGGTCTGACATTGCCTTGTTTGGTGCCCATCATGAAACCACTTAATCTCTCTGGGCCTCAGTTTCTTACTGTCAAAATGTTGATTACAATAATACCTGCCTCTTACGGTTGTTTTGAGGTTTAAATGAGATAATATGTATAATGTGCTTAGAGCAGAGCTTGATACCATGTATTTGTTATATAATCAAAACAAATACAATAGAAAGCTATGATCAAGATATATATGTAAGAATTTTACATATTCATTCAACTTCTATTCAAACTGTATTTAATAATTATCATTTTTACCTCTTTTAAGATCTGCAAAATTTGCTTTCTCCACAAATTTTTAACTGTGTGAGCTTGGACAGGTTATGTAAAATATATATATGTCAGTTTCTTCATCTGTAAAATGGAAATAATAAACAGTATATACATTATAGAATTATATGTAATAAAATTATACTAGTAAAATGTCTAATAAAGTGTTTATCATATAGTGAAAGCTCAGCATATGTTAATTAATATTAATATTCTAAATCAATACCTGGATATGTAATAAATATGGTGTTTTATATTAGTGATGAGCAGATGGATCACCCAATAAGTGGTAGGGAGGCAACCATCATTTAAGAATGTAATATGTAATGTGATTAGACTTTTACACTACTTCTTACACCAAAATAAGAGCAAATGTCAAAATTAAGTCATTAAACTACCTGTTGGAAATGTAGGTACATTTTTTTTTAATCACACCAAAGCACAAAGAACCTGGAAACAATCATTTTAGGGATCAGGCCTTTTTGTGTAAAGTACCATATATCTGCAATCTAGAGAACTATATAGTTTCTGTTGCATATAGTCAATTCTGCTATTCTAGCAATTCTGCTTTGCTAGCATCAAAGCAACTAAAGATAGTAAGTAAATGAATAGGTATGACTGTATTCTAGTGAAACTTTACAAAAATGTGCTGAAGGCCATTTTGGCTGTAGAGCTATAGTTTTTCATTCCCTATCTATTTTATTCGAGTGACCTAATCAAAACCTACACAAGATCCAGTAAAAATCATATTGGCTTACCAAGTTTGTCATATTATCTTGGGTCTAGACTCTACAGAATATCATGAAAAAGAAATCATGTGTTCTCTACCTTCAAGAACTTCATAATATAGTCAAATGAGTCCAAAATGATATAAAAAGTTATAAAGAAGTGCATAGATGTGTGTTTGAGATTATATATGGTTTGTAGTCAATTCAGATTATGCCAAAATTTGAAGAGAATTATATGAAGTTCAACTGAAAGATTTCCCAGTGGGATAGTCATTCTATCTGTGACTCATTTTCCATGGGCACCAGCCAGTTTTTCTTCAAAAATATGAAAGAACCTGAAGATTTAATGTTATTTTATAAATTAAATCAATTATATATGTAAATTATGATACATTTTATTCCATATATATTTTAAGAATTTCGTTTTTAAGAGCTCCAAACAGGAAACTAGGCTCTCTGGATGTTCCTTATAAAATATCTGAGACAGAAGCATCCTAATCCCATTTGTTCATGTTTTTCTTATCCCATAATCAGATAATATCTTTCATTTCTTTTGCCTTAACTAATTGGATGGTAAATTCATTTTCTGAAATGTAAGCCTGAGTTATCCCTCAATTAACTTGTTAAATTAAATATCAGCTGTGCCATCAAGGAATTCTTTCCTAGTAAACCATTAGGTTTTACACGCATTATTCAGTCTGTTCATTCTGGCATGACAAATGTAGTACTTTGTGCATCAAACTTTTATAAGCTGTTTATTAACCTGCAGTCTAATTCAGCTTGAGAATATAAGTTTTGTCCATGGGGAAGAAGGAACCTCTGTGATATGCATTTGAAGAATGGCAAACCACACTGTTTTGATACTTCCAGTTGCCATCTCAAGTTCTTTATAACCATCTCATTTAGATCTGCTATGAAGGTGTGGCTTGATGCAATCTCTAATTCCCACAGAAGTCTCTATTTTTTCCCACTGCAGAAGACATACGGTTATTGACTCCAAATGTGAGTCACTATAGTCTTGCCACACTGGGCTTCTTGGATGCCAAAATTCATTCCTGGGTCTTTGCATTTGCTTTTTTTTCTATCTGGAAAACTTTACCTATGATTTTCTTTTTAGTGAGTCTTGTTAGTGAGTACTCTGCAGTTCTTAGTTAATCTTTAGTTCCTTGAAGTCGTTTTCCCACATTACCTAATCTAAAGTTGAAATACGTGACCTCTATTGATCATTATCAGCTCACCCTATTTGTTTTCATTACCATTATGTGGAGTTATCCTGTTTGTTGGTATATGTATGTGTCTATTTTATGACTCTCTTAAGCAAAATGTAAGATCCATCCATGATAGCAAGTGTTCATGTTGTGCTGTTATTTGTTGCATTTCCAGCTCCCGCTCCTATGTCTGGCACACAGTAGGTCCTCAATAGTAGGATAATAAAGAGAAAGAAAAGGGGAAAGAAGAGAGAGAAATAAAGGAAAAAAGGTGAAAGAAAAAGAACCAATAGACAGATAGTAGGTGGGGTCAGTTCAGCTTCTTCTGGAATTGCCAAATCCACATGAACTCTAAAGATCCCATTCTTAACCTCATTCCCTCTTGTAGGATAAAAATATGCTTTACGTTTTAGATGAAAGGCTGTTTCTCTTAGGGAAGTCTCCTGTACTGTGCCAATATGTTGGAGTGATTTCTTTGCTTCTGAGTTCACACTGTGTTCATGTGTGTGTGAGTTGGGGAGAGTCCTATTCTATTTAACAATTTATTGATTGCCTAATGGTTCTAGGATTTTCTCAGTGCTCTTATTTACTGCTTTCCTTTACGTAGGCCCTCTGACCTTTTCTCAACCTGTATGTCACTACAGAAGACAAAATATGATTTAAATAACCTCTTTCCATTTTTTTGTTTCGAATTTTGAGCAAGAAGATTGATTACCAATATGATTTTCTTTTGTATTTTCAGTTAGCAGATTTTGTCATCATGGCACCACAGAATTTGTCTGTTAACTTTCTTTTCCATATGTATACTAAATTGTCCAGGCACAGTGGCTCATGCTTGTAATGCCAGCACTTTGGGAGGCCAAGGCGGGCAGATCACTTGAGCTCAGAAGTTCCAGACCAGCCTGGCCAACACGGTGAAACCCCATCTCCACTAAAAATACAAAAATTAACCAGGCTTGGTGGTGCATGTCTGTAGTCTCAGCAACTCAGGAGGCTGAGGCACAAGAATGGCTTGAAGCCAGGAGGCAGAGGTTGTAGTGAGCCAGGATTGGGCCACCGCACAATCTTTGAGAGAGTGAGACCCTATCTCAAAAAACAAAACAAAACAAAAAAACTCCAACAAATTATTTGTGCATATGATAAGGGCAAGGATGATAAGTGCCATCAGAAAGACAGTAACACTCTGATGTCAATGACTGTGTTGGACTGCTGCCCCTGGCATTAATATGCCTATTATATCTATTAATTCACTGACATCACTTTCTACTTTGTAGGCAAATTAACGTTCCAGGTCCTAGACCTGACAGTGTGTCCTTTCCTCCCGCATATATCACTGCAGATATCTCTGAAAACATTTTCCCCAGTCCCAATTCAGTTGAAGGTGGTCTAGCTAAGTCCACTGATCATGGGATTTGGATGGGGAGTTAGAGCTGATATGGTGACATGTCCAAGTAAAGTTCATTTAAAATCTTAAGAACTTGAGGATATATCAGAACCAAAGTTTTCAGAGAACACAAAGGCTCTATATTGGGAATTTCAGTTCAATCACCAAATTCCAGAAGTCTTCTTGATGCCCTACTGATTCTTTGAATTGCTGATCCTTCTTTGGGAAAGCTATAGGGGCTTCCTACTTAAACTGGGTCTACCTGAAAAAATAATAGTATTACTTTGACTTGGACAATAAGCCATATGCATATTCCAGTGATCCCAGACTTCTCTAGTCTTCAGAATAGCCTGATTCTTCTAATCAACCAGGTGTGAAATTCACTGGCTGATGCATGTTCATGCTTTGCAACATTTACTTGGTTCTCAGTCACCTGCACCGAATGACATGTTTCCATTAGCAACTGATTGGTTGAAACACGCCCTCTCCACAGGGAGACATAATCTTGGATCATGAATATATGGGAAAAGACACTAATAGATACTAACATTCCCATACTATACCTATAGGTGATCACTCATATGTGACCATGCCTAATAGAAACTTATTACATATGAGTTTTTAGATAAGTTACCTGTTCACATAATGATATTGTGATTTTTAAATATGTAGTACCTTGTTTTTCTGTCTCAGCGAATTTAAAATTCTGTAGCAGAGTATTTTGTTGTTAAATATCAGTAACTAGCAGGTAGAGATATAACCTTCATAAAGTTATACGTTTAGATTCTAAAATCTAAAACCTTTAGATTCCTTCCCATTTTCTACCACAAGAATTTGCAATGTTGAGTAAATCTTGCTAAACTTCAGTTTTTTCATCTCCGTAGTAGGCACAATCATATCATGCCCTATCTCACAGTTATTACAGAAAGCGAATTAGAATGAAAATCACAAAGGTACTTTCGAAATTTTTAAATATTTTACCAAGTAAAAATAATACTTTAACTTTTCAAGGTACATCCAAGTATAATTGTTGTCATCATTGCTACCAAGAAAATAATGTTTTTTTTTAAATTTACTTTTCACTGTCACTATTCACACAAATCAATTATATTAAGGGGTCAGAGAGAATAAGAATAGCCTCTCTTTCAAGTCCTTTATTAATGAACACTAAATTGACATGGAAATCATGTACAAAATAATTTGATAAAAGTAGTATTTGCTAATTGGTTTGGCTTTGGCCATAAAATAACCAACACATCTAGTGCATTAATTATCATGAGCTATCCCCAAATGTTGCAAGTGAATCAGTTGTGTGATACACATCAATCATTAATACCAATCACTGCACAGACACGGCCTTGGACTCAAGCCTTGGACTAAAGCCACAGACATGGCTTTAGACACTATGTAAATTTTCAAGATGATATTAATTATGTAACAGTACTTTTGCCTTCAGGCAAGTTGTTTTTATTTATCAGAGAACAAGGGCAATTCTGTGGTTTCTTAGTTGGATGAGTGACTATAGAAAACCCTTTAAAAATGTGAATAAAGTCAACGTTTGAAGAATTGTCATATAAATATAAGCAAATTATTGTCCCAAGAGATAAGAAATCTTACGCTACTGAAATAGAATCAAGTCACTGGCTGTAAAGCACCAAGCACACTGACATATTTGGTTATTGTAATTTTATCTGGAATTCTCCAAGGACATTTGGTATGTCACATTTCAAAACTGCAAATAATTTGTTAACCTTTAATCAACAAAACTGAAAAATGTTGCTCCAACCCAGTGCCCTATTTTATTACAAAGAAAAAGCCTTTGCTTAAAGCTTTGCTTTGTTTGGAAATCAAATTATCCTTTTTAAAATAACACTGAAATTTATAGCATATTAAAACTATTTTCTCGAGAATTATTTTCATAATATTACTGAGATACAATACTATGAGTGACTCAGTAGAAATAAATAATTCACTAGCAGTTATAATATCCTTTTCTAAATTTAATTGTCAAGGCTGAGATAGGATAAACTGCTATGGGGGAAAGAAACCTTAATATAAGAGTTCGTTTTTATAAAGAAACAGAAATACTAAGCATTCAAATATATACAGAATGTAAATTTATAAAGGCACTGACAAAAGTAGCTAGTAAAAGATAATTTTACATCTGAGTGAAAAAGCTACTGTTTAACATTAGTGTTGTATCACCTGAGTAGGCTAACTTACAGTTTGTCTTTACAAAATGAAGAGTTTACAAAGGCAAGATAGGGAGTGGCTGGAGAAAAATGAAGATTTAAAATGCAACTAGCTTTCCAAAGATTTATCTAATGTGAATGTTATTTTTACAATGAAATAAAAACAATAAATATTTTAGACAATCAAATACTTTTGCAAATAATTTTCACTTTTTGTATAGTATGGGAAATTATTCTAACGATATTTTAGTTAGTAAACATTTTAATAAAACATTTTTACCTGAGGTCTAAAGTCCAATATACAAATATTTCTTTCAAAGACAAAAACTGTTTCTCAACTCTATGAGTTAAACAATAAGCCACTTCTACATTCTGCATCTAGTAATCATTACATTTCAGTTTAAAAACTTTTCAGTCGGGGTTCAATTACTGAAAACAAAATGCATTCTAGCTGATTTAAACAGAAAGGCTACTGAACCACTTACAGAAGACAGATACCAAACCTGGCAGAGACACAACAAAAAAAGAAAATTTCAGGACAATATTCCTGATGAACATCGATGTGAAAATCCTCAGTAAGATACTGGCAAACCAAATCCAGCAGCACATCAAAAAGCTTATCTACTACGATCAAGTCAGCTACATCCCTGGGATCCAAGGATGGTTCAACATATGCAAATCAAAAAACATAATCCATCACATAAACATAACCAATGATGAAAACCACATGATGATCTCAATAGATGCAGAAAAGGCCTTCGATAAAATTCAACACCATTTCATGCTAAAAACTCTCAGTAAACTAGGTATTGATGGAATGTATCTCAAATAATAAGAGCTATTTATGACAAACCCACAGCCAATACAATACTGAATGGGCAAAAACTAGAAGTATTCCCTTTGAAAAGTGGCACAAGACAAGGATGCCTTCTCTCACCACTCCTATTCAACATAGTATTGAAAGTTCTGGTTAGAGCAATCAGGCGAGAGAAAGAAATAAAGGGTATTCAAATAGGAAGAGAGGAAGTCAAATTGTCTCTATTTGCTGATGACATGATTGTATATTTTGAAAATGCCATCATCTCAGCCCAAAATCTCCTTAAGCTGATAAGCAACTTCAGCAAAGTCTCAGGATAAACAATCAATGTGCCAAAATCACAAGCATTCCTATACATCAATAATAGACAAAACAGAGAGCCAAATCATGTGTGAACTCCCATTCACAATTGCTACTAAGAGAATAAAATATCTAAGAATACAATTTAAAAGAGATGTGAAGGACTTTTTCAAGGAGAACAACAAACCACTGCTCAGGGAAATAAGAGAGGACACAAACAAATGAAAAGACATTCTATGCTCATGGATAGGAAGAATCAATATCAAAATGGCCATACTCCCCAGAGTAGTTTATAGAGTCAATGCTATCCCCATCAAACTACCATTGACTTTTTTCTCAGGATTAGAAAAAAGCTATTTTAAATTTCATGTGGAACCAAAAAAGAGCCCACATAGCCATGACAATCCTAAGCCAAAAGAACAAAGCTGGAGGCATCATGCTACCAGACTTGAAATTATACTACAAGGCTACAGTAACCAAAACAGCATGGTAATGGTTCCAAACTAGATATATAGACCAATGGAACAGAACAGAGGCCTCAGAAATAACACCACACATCTACAACCATCTGATCTTTGACAAACCTGACACAAACAAGCAATGAGGAAGGGATTCCCTATTTAACAAATGGTGTTGGAAAAACTGGCTAGCCATATGCAGAAAACTGAAACTGGACCCCTTCCTTACACCTAATACAAAAGTTAACTCAAGATGAATTAAAGGTTTAAATGTAGGAGCTAAAATGATAAAACCCTAGAAGAAAACCTAGGCAATACCATTCAGGACATAGGCATGGGCAAAGACTTCATGACTAAAACACCAAAAGGAATGGCACCAAAAGCCAATATTGACAAATGGGACTAATTAAACTAAAGAGCTTCCACACAGCAAAAGAATCTATCATCAGAGTGAACAGGCAGCCTTCAGAATGGGAGAAAATTTTGTAATCTATCCATCTAACAGAGGGCTAATATGTAAAATCTATGAAGAACTTAAACAAATTTACAAGAAAAAACCAACTCCATCAAAAAGTGGGTGAAGGATATAAACAGACACTTCTCAGAAGAAGACATTTATGCAGCCAAAAAACATGAAAAAAAGCTCATCATCACTGGTCATTAGAGAAATGCAAATCAAAACCACAATGAGATACCATCCCATGCCAGTTAGAATGGCAATCATTAAAAAGTCAGGAAACAACAGATGCTGGAGAGAATGTGGAGAAATAGCAATGCTTTTACACTGTTGCTGGGAGTGTAAATTAGTCCAACCATTGTGGAAGACAGTGTGGCAATTCCTCAAGGGTCTAGAACCAGAAATACCATTTGATCCAGCAATTCCACTACTGGGTATATACCTAAAGGATTATAAATCATTCCACAATAAAGACACATGCACACACATGTTTATTGCAGCATTGTTCACAATAGCAAAGACTTGGAACCAATCCAAATGCACATCAATGATAGACTGGATAAAGAAAATGTGGCACATATACACCATAGAATACTATGCAGCCATAAAAAAGGATAAGTTCATGTCCTTTGCAGGGACGTGGATGAAGCTGGAAACCATCATTCTCAGCAAACTATCACAAGATCAGGAAACCAAACACTGCATGTTCTCACTCATAAGTGACAGTTGAACAATGAGAACACATGGACACAGGGAGGGGAACATCACACCCTGGGGGCCTGTTGGGGGGTGCAGGTCTAGGGGAGGGATAGCATTAGGATAAATACCTAATGTGGATGACAGGTTGATAGGTGCAGGAAACCACCACGGCATGTGTATACCTATGTAACAAACCTGCACATTCTGTACCTGTATCCCAGAACTTAAAGTATAATTTAAAAAAAAGAAGCAGAAGAAGAACTAGAGAAAAAAGAAAAAAGAAAATTAAAATGTTTTTGCTGTTGTTTTGTAGTTCCCTATGACTCAAGTTTATTTTTGTCTCTCTCACCATGGAATCATAGCTATCTTCCTCTGAATTGTAGTTTTATAATATAAATATTGTATAACCTAAATTTATCATATTTTCTGATAAACATAATTTTTAGACTATAATAACACAGAACAAAGCCATATCTTTCCTAAAAATTTTTATAGTGTTGTTTTGTAGACTCTTTTTGTCAAAAGATAAGAATATTTAATGAGAGCCCTACAGAAAAATACTGCCTTTATTTTGTGTTACAACTTGACTGCAAAAGGATTCAGCATCACTGTAGAAAGATACACAATATGGATATTAGAGTTCTGTAACTAGATGAAGAGGAATGGAATGCCATCTCATTTCTACCAGGGCCCATGATATTCCCACTAGAATAGTTCTTGAGTATTATTCTTATCCAGGTGACATATGTGAATACTATATACAATGTCACAAGTTCTTTCATCTCTTTTGAGAAGGACATAATAAAGACAAGAAGATATACGGGACAAATACATGAATGCAGGTTTTTCAGATTATATGCAGAAGTCCCTGGAGAGAGAGAGAATGTGAGTTAAGATCATCCACCAAATACTGCTCCATATTGGTCTTTCCATCAGCAGTGGATGCCTGTCTTGTCTTTCTTCCCATAACACTCTATCTTTATCTCTATCAAAGGACTTTTGCATTACAACCTTATTGGCTATTTTAAGCCCTAAATATCCTTGTATAGTCAAAAGTCCCCCACCAACACTGAAACAGAATTTAAATATACTATCTTTGTCAGCTGGCCTAAGAAGCAGAGGAATTTTAAATATGGTAGGGCCCCCCGCTTGCTCTGCTTTCTTGTCTTCCAGTTCAAATTTTCCTTAACCCTCTCATTTTCCTTTATTTGATGTACAGCCATTTTGCATCTTTGGGCTTTTGGCTTGTTACAGAATTTTTGTAACTCGAATATAGAGATAACAGATATTCTACAAAGTCAGGCACACCAGAGCTATATTTATAGAACATTTGCAAAACTTATTTGGGGTATGGAGTAGAGATGCATATCAAAACTTAAAGAGTCAGAGCCGGGCGCGGTGGCTCACGCCTGTAATCCCAGCACTTTGGGAGGCCGAGGCGGGCGGATCACGAGGTCAGGAATTGAGATCATCCTGGCTAACAGGGTGAAACCCCATCTCTACTAAAAATACAAAAAATTAGCCGGGCGCGATGGCGGGCACTTGTAGTCCCAGCTACTCAGGAGGCTGAGGCAGGAGAATGACGTGAACCCAGGAGGCAGAGCTTGCAGTGAGCCAAGATCGCGCCACTGCACTCCAGCCTGGGCAACAGAGCGAGATTCTGTCTCAAAATAAATAAATAAACAAACAAACAAACAAAATAAAGAGTCAGATATAAGAGCCTAATAGTGAAAGATCGCACAATTCAAAACTAAAAGAGAATAAAAAATATTTACAAAGAGCTCTCAAGGAAAGGAGAAATTGGTATAATATTAAAGTCATTATGAAGAAACAGAAGGGTAGAGACTTTTCAGGCTATGCCTATGCTATATATTACTAAAAGCATGTATAATAATCAGCTTTACTGGAGAGAGAGAGAGCAACAGTTGAGAGGTATGTGTTGAAATTTTAATAACATAATAAAGCCACACACATAATGTGATAGTATCATTGCTTCTTTTGTTCTAAACATGTACATTCTCTTCAAAGAGAGTGTAAATTCATTACAGGTAAATTCCCATTTGCGCTATTTGAATTTGTATGACTTTTCAGAGACATTATATAGTTGCTTGTTGCCATTAAGGGAGTGTGAAAAACCTCTAAACAAGATATGTAAAGATAATCCGCATGTTAAACTGAAAATGACGATCTAGTATGAAATTTTTCCAAGTAGATTTAAAGGAAGTCTTTATCTGCAAAAGGAGATAGAACTAGCACAAGTTGGTCTTGTTGAATCCTTTTACGGAATGTCTCCAGATATTTCTATCTTTCCTTGAAGACTTTTCGTATTTCTATAAATGTGTAAATATTTCGAAGTCAATGTCAGTGACACACTCATATGAATCAACATAAAGTTAATTATTCTGAGTTAAAAGGTAGAAAAAAAACCAAAGTTCATGAGATTAAAGTGTATTAACAATTTTATTTTTAAAAGCTTCACAATTTAGAATGGAGCACTATAAAAATATGATTTTGTAAAGTATTTCATTTTGAACATATAAATATGCCATGTAGGGTGATTTTCCCTTCTTTAAAGGTTTTTTTTTTTTTTTTTTTTTTTTGAGACGGAGTCTCGCTCTGTGGCCCGGGCTGGAGTGCAGTTTTTAAAGGTTTAAACTTAGTCAAGAAGCGCCAGATAAAAAGACCAGGATTTGGAATCCTCTGACAACATAAAACTAAGTCAATTTAACTTATCTGTTAAGTGTTTTAGATACAAAGTCAACTACCAAGACCATAGTCGAGGAAAAAAAGAACAGTTGCTGCCAGCAAACAATATTTATCGTAGTCTGGGAGCAAATTCCAGGGACTAGAATGCAGATTGCAGTTGACACTTGACGAATGTGCGGCTCACGGGTGCTGATCCCCATAGTCAAAACTCCATATATATCTTTTTACTCCCCTAACTACTAATAGCTTACTGTTGACTGGAAGCCTTACTGATAACAAAAAGGGTTGACTAACACATATAACATACATATAATACATACTTTGTATGTTATATGTATTATATATGGCATTGTTAATAAATAAGCTAGACTAGGGGTTCCCAACCCCCCCAGGCTGTGAACCAGTACCAATCTGTTCCCTGTTAGGAACTGAGCTGTACAGTGGAGGTGAGTGGCAGGCTAGTGAGCAGTACCACCTGAGCTCCACCTTCTGTCAGATCAGCAGTAGCATTAGATTCTCAATGGTGTGAACCCTATTGTGAACAGCGCATGCGAGGGATCTAGGTTGCATGCTCCTTATAAGAATCTAATGCCTGATGATCTGAGGTAGAAGAGTTTCATCCCAAAACCATCCCCATCACCATCTGTGGAAAAAAATTGTCTTCCACAAAACTGCTCCCTGGTGCCAAAAGCCTGGGGACCACTGAGCTAGAGAAAAGAAAATGTTATTAAGAAAATCATAGGGAAGAGAAACTATATTTAGTATTCATTAAGTGGAAGTGGATCATCATAAAGATCTTCATCCTCATCATCTTCATGTTGAGTTGGCCAAGGAGGAAGAGGAGGGGTTGGTCTTGCTGTCTCAGCGGTCACAGAGATGGAAGAAAGTCCACATATAATTGCACCTGCTTAGTTAAACCCATGTTGTTCAAAAGTCAGCTGAATTTGATTTCTAGCTTCCTCAGTTAACTGTTCATGGGGCCTTGGAATAGCACTTGAATTTCTGATACTGTCAGCTATAGGCATCCTGTTTGCCTACGTCACATTGATGAAGTAGAAATTAAATTAGAAAGTTGACATAAACATGCTTTGAAAATGCCAAAGTATTTGGCAACTGTAAATTTGTAGCAATAAGAGAGTAAGCCTGCCTGGTCTGCTTCCTGCCCATCCTCACAGATACCATCTCCCACCCACACTGCCCTTTGGCCTCTGAGCTCCAGCCAGGGGCCCACCTTCTTTCAGTTTCTCCCTTCAGTCATACATATGTCACCCTCTGCTGGCTCTTAGCTCATGATATTCTTTCACTTGGAACACCTTTCACCTCTGTGTTTCACATACATGCCCCACCCTCTTTTCAGCACCCTCTCTTAGTCCATTTCTATTCATCCTCAGGTTTTGCTTCAAACACTACTGAGGGAATCTTCTCAGACCTATCTTTTGAAAATAAGTCAGGTCTCTCATAGATTAAGACATCATTAATTTTGTTTCAACGCACTTGTTCCAGTTTTAATCTTCCATTCATTTATGATTATCTGCTTGATTTTGACTCTCCCACTAGTTTGGAGGAAGTAGAGCAGGATGTGCTCATTACTTTATCCCCAAATCTTAGTATAGCAACTGATACAATTAACAGCTCAGTTAATCAGGGGAGTAAAGTACACATATCCACATGTTTCACTCCCTTAACACATTCAGGTATTTGCTCAAACGTCATCTTCTAAGTTATGCAATTTGCTATGTGATGTACAATTTATAATCTGTCTAACACGAATCTACTTATTCTGGAGCTTTCTGCCAGAGTTATTTCTTCTCTTTAGCAGTGATTCCATGTTGCCTTCCCCTAAGAAATACACCTAAGTAATTTTAATTACCATGGATTTATTTTTTACTAACTGTGGAAAATCTCATGCTAATTACATTGACTCTGAGGATGAGTGAGTACAGAAATATTTCATTCAAATTCACTTATCTCAAGGAGTTTACAAAAAGTTATAATATATTTCACTATGACACATGCTGAGAAATATACTAAATCATTGCTATAGAAGTTTTGTAGATACAGAGCTGATGTGGTAAACAAGAAATGTCCCCAGTATAGGCTTAATTTAACTGAACCAAGGCAAATGGGTAGACAACCAAATTGCTAATCAATAAATCTTTAAATCCACCTATAATCTAGAAGTCTCACCCCACCTTAAGATTTCCCATGTTTCTTGGCAGAACCAATGTATACCTTACATATATTGATTTATGTCTTTGCCAGTAACTTCTGTTTCCCCAAAATGTAAAACCAAGCTGTAACCCAACCATCTTAGGCACATATTCTGAGGACCTCCTGACACTGCGTTACAGGTCATAATCAAAATAAACTTTTAAATTGATTGCCTTTTGTCTCAGATACTTTTTGGTTTACATTGACAATATTGAGTATTCTTCTGTAAGCTAAAATTCACCTCTAACAATTTCTGAACAGATATCAAATACATAAATGGAGATAAAGAAGACCACATATATAATTCATTAAGATTGATTAATGAAAAGTTATTTTCAATTAATATAACAGAATTATTTTTTAAAAGAAAAGCTTTTTCTTAAACTTTCATGCATCTACTGTCAACGAAAACAATCAAACTGTAAAATATTTGGAAAGATTTATTCTGAGCCAAATGTGGGTTGGCATGACCCACGATACAGCCCCAGTAGATCCTGAGAACATGTGTCCAAAGTGGTTGGGATACAGTTTGCTTTTATACCTTTTAGGGAGACATAAGACACAATCAATACATGATATAAGACAAACATTGGTTCTGTCCAGAAAGGTGGAAAAACTCAAAGCTGGGGTATGGGGTGGTGTCCATGTTATAAGTGGATTCAAAATTTTCTAATTGGCAGTTGGTTCAAAGAGTTTACCTAAGACCCGAAATCAACAGAAGGGAGGGTGACTGGATTAAGATAAGGGGTTGTGGAAACTAAGGTTCTTATTATGCAGATGAGAGGAAGCCTCGAGCTAGCAGGCTTCAGCAAGAATAGATGCAAATGTTTCTTATCAGACTTAAAGAGTCTGTTGTGTCAGTCTAAATGTGTCTGTTTTAATGTTAATGCTGGTCAGCTGGGCCTGGATTCCAAAGGGAGGAAGGCATAGTGAGGCATGTCTAACTACCCATTCCCAACATGGCCTCAACTAGTGTTTCAGGTTTACTTTAGAATGCCCTTGGCAGAGAGGGGGGTCCATTTGGTTAGTTGGGGGGCTTAGAATTTTATTTTTTGTTTACACTACAAAAACTAGAAAGAGACTTACCAAATATTATCTAGGCAAACATTTACAAAGCTTTTCATTAGGATTTATTATATTAAATATTGCTCTTGTAGTAGTTGAAAATTATTCTTCATAATAATTTTCAGTATTTTCTTCATAATCTTTATATTATTGTTAGCCAATCTTTTTTTAGTTTTTATGTATTTATTTTTTTGAGACAGAGTCTCAGTCTGTCGCCAGGTTGGAGTGCAGTGGTGCGATCTCGGCTCACTGAAATCTCCACCTCCTGGGTTCAAGCAATTCTCCTGCCTCAGCCTCCCGAGGACTTGGGACTACAGGTGCATGCCACCACATCCAGCTAATTTTTTGTATTTTTAGTAGACATGGGGTTTCACCATGTTGTCTAGGATGGTCTCGATTTCTTGACCTTGTGATCCTCCCACCTCGGCCTCCCAAAATGCTGGGATTACAGGCATGAGCCACCATGCCCAGAGAGCCAATAATATCAAAATAAATTTCAGTGCAACTACTACTTTTAAAACTGTCTTTGCAAAAACTGTTAACATTGAAAAAATTATGACAGTGAAAGAGATCTGATCTAACCAACCCCCATCTTGCCTTTAACCTCCAAACTGCCCTTAATCATTCTTGGGCTTAGGCCAAGCTAACTTTGGAAGACGTTTAACTTTTACAGTTTAAATGATAATAGCCCTTCCCCAAAACAAAACCATCTTTGTCAAGCCAATGAAAGACCACTAGGTTAGGAGGATGAGAGGAACTTGAATTTTGCTAAGGCTAAATTAAATTCTGCTAAGGCTAAATCATAGGTGTAAATGATTACCAGCCATTATTCCAGAGGTCACAAGATATGCAACTTCCCTAATGACTAAGTTCATTCTTGAAGAATCTAAGATTGGCCTTCTGAGAGATCTTTTCAGGTTTTTGCATTTCTGATGACAGGTGGCTCCACCCAACCACCAAAGGGTCCTACAACCCCACCCAGAAACAGACTCCCTGGCCTGCCAAAGTGTTCTTGAAAAACCCAAGCCTCCAAATTTTCAGGGAGATTTATTTGAGTAATAACTCTATCTCCCATTTGGCATGGCCAGCCTTGTGTCTATTAAACTCTTTCTTTGTTGCAACGCAATGGTCTCTGTGAATTGGTTTTGCCTGTGCAGTGGGCAGAAAGAACACACTGGGCACTTCAGAATTCCAAATTCTGAATTTAAAAGACTTAACTACTGATATTGTAATCAGTTAAATTTATTTCAGTGTCTTTTATATGAAAACAAATCAATTTTATAAGAATTGTACTGTACTAGAATGAAATCGTACTGTCATCAGAGCTGATCTTTTTCATTTGAAAGTTTCTCAGTTTACATAGAAAGATTGCAAGCGCACAGCCATGGCCACATAGTGCTTGGAATGTAGCAGGACAAGCCACAGACAATCCCTCAGATACCAAGTTAAAGAAAGAAGGGCTTTTTTCAGCCGGCTCAGGTCTCCAACAACCGAGCTCCCTGAGTGAGCAATTCCTGTCCCTTTTAAGGGCTTGCAACTCAAGGGGGTCCGCATGAGAGGGTCGTGATTGATTAAGCAAGCAGGGGGTACATGACTGGGGGCTGCACGCACCAGTAATCAGAATGGAACAGAACAGGACAGGGATTTTCACAATGCTTTTCCATACAATGTCTGGAATCTATAGATAACATAACCCGTTAGGTCAGAGGTCGATCTTTAACCAGGCCCAGGGTCCGGCACCAGGCTGTGCCTGTGAATTTCATTTCTGCCTTTTCGTTTTTACTTCTTCTTTCTTTGGAAGCAAAAAGTGGGCATAAGACAGTATGAGGGGTGATCTCCGCCCTTAGGGAGATCTTTGTCAATTGGAACATGCCTGAAATAAAAGAAGATTTAACACAGATAAACCAAGCTGATTTTAGAAAAGCCTTTCCAGTCAGTCAACAGTGCCAGAATCCTGTGAATGTGATACAGGAGGTAGAAAGAAATTATTTAGGCAGATAGTGAGGGAAAAAGACTCCTCAGCAATGCTTCCCTCTTAACAAAAAGCAGCCCCCAAAATAATTTCCTTTCTAACAAAGAGCAGCCTGAAAAATTGAGCTGCAAACAGAAATAAGGAAGTTAGAAGCTTGCACAGGGGAATGCCGGCAGCTGTGCCAATAGAAAAGGGCTACCTGACTGCCAGGCATATCCAACATGGAGGTTCCACCTTCTCTTTTTTTTGTTACCAAGTGTACAGTAAAGGAATGGGCAACATGGCGCAGGTCAGGCAGAGAACCTGCCTGCATAATAAAAGATTAGGGTAGGGGCAGTCAAATTCACACCCTATGCAAATAGCACACCTAGTCCTAACCAGTTTTTCACACCCTATGCAAATAGCATACCTGGTCTGACCAGTTTTTCATGCCCTATGCAAATGGCACACCTGGCCCAACCAATCTTTCATGCTCTGTGTAAATCAGATACCACCTCCTCATCAGGCATCTATAAAATCCCCTGCATTCTACCACGGATCTGGCAACCCATTTCTCCAGGACCCCTCTCTGCAGCAGAGAGCTCTTTCTTTCATCTGCTAATCTTCTGCTCTTAACCTCACTCTTTGTGTGTCCACACCCTGTTCTCCATGGCCATGAGACCACAAAACTTGGGTGATACTCCAGACAACAAGGCTGTTTCAAATGCAAGCATCCTCAAGATAACTTTGACACTACACATCTTAAGAGGTGACATTTATCAAATTCCAAGGAAGCAGTTATTTCATCTGATTTAATAACCATGTCCTTATTACCATACTGATGTCTTCAGACAGCCATGACCCCAAGATATTGTTACCAGAAAAAGGTCCCAATTCAGACCCCAAGAGGGCAATCTTATGCAAGAAAGAATTTGGGGCAAGCTGATAGAGTAAAATGAAAGCAAGTTTATTAAGAAAGTAAAGAAATGAAAGAATGGCTACTCCATAGGCAAAGCAGCAGCTTGGGCTGCTGGACTAAGGATACTTGTAGTTATTTCTTGACTATATGCTAAACCGGGTGGATTATTCATGAGTTTTTCTGGAAAAGGCATGGGTAATTCCTGAAACTGAGGGCTCCTCACCCTTTTAGACCATATAGGGTAATTTCATGATGTTGCTGTGGCATTTGTAAACTGTCTTGGTGCTGGTGGGAGTGTCTTTTAGCATGCTAATGCATTATAATTAGCATATAACGAGCAGTGAGGATGGCCAGAGGTCACTCTCTTAGCCATCTTAGTTTTTGTAGGTTTTGGCTGGCTTCTTTAACACAACATGTTTTATCAGCAAGGTCTTTGTGACCTATACCTTGTACTGACCTCCTATCTCATCTTGTGATTTAGAATGCCTAACATACTAGGAACGCAGCTCAGTAGGTCTCAGCCTAATTTTACTCACCCTATTAAAGACCAAGTCACTCTGGTTTGAATGCCTCTGACAGTATGGCTCCCTAAAGATATGTACCAAGTACCTGAATAACACCTTATCAGCCAGAGCTGAGAATAGTTATCCATGGATGGAGTTCCTTTTAGCTGGAAATGAAGACTTACTTCTTTTTCTCTGGTCCAAGTATAAGTAATACTACATTTCTTCTGAACTCTCCTGGTTTTCCAGAAAGAAAGTTTGCAGATTTATTATTCAATCCTTTTGCTTTGGTTTTATTATTATATAATTTATTTTCTATATAAATGAATGGCAAAATTATTTTCTTTACTGAGAAGCTATGGAATTAAAGTATTAATGCTCTGATAAAAAGACTTTAATTTCTGACTTATATTTATAAGACCAATAAATCTTTCCACGAGGCTGCATTGCTGGTGGAAATATAAATTGTTATAGCCTTTTTGAAATGCAGTAAAGAATTAATCAATTCAAACTTCTGTGATGTTATATCATTTTTGGGACATTATCCCATAGATAAAGGTACTACTACAAAAGATACATGGAAAGGAAAGTTTATAGCATTTATGTTTGTAGTGCAAAAGCAAAACAAAAAACTAACACAAAAAATAAAGGTCAATCAGTAACTGAATGGCTTGAATAAATGTGCACCCATCCCACAATGTACTATGTACTTATTAAAAAGAATAAGTTTTCTTCCAATTCCAGCAAAATAATAAACTAGATCAGCAAAAACTTGAAAGAAATCCAGGGGCCAGAAGCAAAGATAAAGCTGAAGTGCAGAGCGCTGGTCATGTTTGTTATAGTACAGCAGCCCTGGTGAGTTATTGGAGCTGACAATGGCTAAGGTTTAGGATTTAACACCCTCACAAACTGGAGAGCAGACCTCAGGCTTATATCAAGTAGGTGAATGGAAATAAGCACCTTGTAGAAAGCTGGGTCCTGGATAGGCTACAAGCAAAGTGCAAGAAACATTGCATGACTCAACTCACTGATCCAGGGTAATAACAAGGAAGGTTTGACAGATGCCCTCAATGCCCTCTAATAAAATGGAATTGCCTGCAGGTTTGGTATGGGTTTTTGGCTTGGTGGGTAAATAGGGCAAGCTTGAAGTGTTAGAGAGAATGCCCCTCAGAAGTGCCCCAAATCAACGATGAACAGGGAGTCAGCCTATAAACATCTTACCATTCTCTTTCCTTGTCTGGGATAACTCTGGGATATGGTCTGCATTACATCTAGCAAGATTGTGTTCCACTTACCCACATGGTAACTTGATTGTTAATCAGTCTTTGTTGGTCTACTTCGCTTTTCTGTCTCAATGTTATCATTCCCTTAGTTGTGTTAACTTTTCAAATAAACTATTTGCATTTGAGTCCTTACTTTGAGATCTTCTTCTAAGGTATTCTAAACTAAGACATTTTGGTCTGTCCTAGGTATATAATGAAAAAACAGCTCTCCTGTGGGAAATTACAGGTACAGCTTCCACTGGCTTGGATGCAAATTTACCTATGCACAGGTGGTACAAAGAAACACCAAGCCCACAAATTATTTTTGAAAATCAGGAAAAAGCAAGTGATGCTCCTAAGGTAACAGATAAAAGCAAGTATTATGTCCAAAAATTGAAGAGCCCAACATAATATACCAATTTTACCCAAATTGATCAGTAGATTAATTGCAATTTCATCAAAATCTCAACAAGATTTTTTGTAGATCTAGATGAACTTATTCTAAAACGTATTTGAAAAAAACAAGCCCTAGAATAGCTAAAACAATCTTGGAAGAGTAGGGAGAAGCAAATTTGAGGGACTCACTCTAACCAATATTAAAGCTTGCTATAGAGCTTCTGTAATCAAGACTGTGTGGCAGTGACAAAAGCACAGATACACAGAGCAAAAGAACAGAATAGGGAACCCAGAAATAGACCTACACAAATATGCTCAATTGATTTTTGACAAAGGAGCAATAGTAATTCAATGGAGAAAGGGTGACATTTTCAGAAAATGGTGCTGAAGAAATTAGATATCCATAGACAAAAATAAATAAACTTTATCCTGAGTCTCAAACATTATATAAAAGTCAACTCAAAATGGATCATGGACTTAAATGTAAATCAGAAAACTCTAAGACATCTAAGGGAAAAAAACTGTAAGAGAAAAGCTTTGCAACCTAGGGATAGGCAAAGAATTTATGATAACACCAAAGACATGATCCATAAAAGGAAAAACTTGATAAATTCTACTTCATCAAAATTAAAAACTTTTGCTCTGTGAAGAGAATGAAAAGACAATCTACCGACTGAGAGAAAATATTTATAAACCACTTACCTAACAAAAAACTTCTACTTAGAATATATAGAACTCTCAAAACTCAACATTAGAAAAACAAAAACTTCAAAGTAGACAAAAGATAGGAGCAGACATCTCAGCAAAGAGGATATACAGACAGCAAATAAGCACATGCAAAGGCATTTCACATCCTTAGCCATCGGAGAAATACAAACTAAAACCTCAATGAGTGATTACTACATGCCTGTCAGCATGGCTAAAATTGAGGTAGTAACATTATCAAGTGTTGTTGTTAAGTATAGAGAAACTAGATCACACACGCATTGCTGGCAGGAAGGTAAAATGGTACAGCTTCTGGAAAAAAATTTGGCAACATTTCTTATAAAGCTAAAATGCAATTTTCATACAACCCAGCAATTGCACTCTTGGGCATTTATCCTGGAGAAATTCAATCTTATATTCATACACAAAGCTGTACAAGATTGTTCATAACAGCTTTATTCATAATATCTCAAAACTGGAAATAACACCTGTTCTTCCATGGGTAAATGCTTAAACTGTGGCACATCCATATTGTGGAATACCACTCAGAAATAAAAGGAACAAACTATTGACAGATGCAGTATCCTAGATGAATCTCAAGTGAATTGTTCTGAGTAAAAAATTCCAATTCCAAAAGGTAATATACTGTAGAGTTCCATTTATATAACTTTCTCAAAATATTTTGGAAACAGAGAACAGATTAATGGTTGGCAGAAACTGGGACATCAGGGAAAGGAATTGTGGGGAGGTGGGGAGGTGGGGATAGAAGAGCAGGAGGGATCCTGTGGTGTTGGAACTGTTCTGTGTGTGAACCGTGGTGGTGGATGCACACGTGATAACAAAGCTAAATACACACACAGTTCATATACAAATAAGGACAAGTAAAAACAAAGAAATCAGATTAAGATCAATGGATTGTATCAATGTCAATATCCTGGTAGAGATATTGTAGATATACTTTGCAAAACATAGTCATTGGTGAAACTGGGTAAACGGTACAACAGATCTCTTTGTACCATTTTTTTTTTACAACTACACGAGGATCTACAATGGCTCAAAATAAGAGTGTAATTTATACTCAATGAATACTCAAAAAATTATACAGAAATGTGTGAACTGAAGCAGAATTCATTGCAAATATATTTTACAAAACAGTTCCCAGTTTTCTGCAATTACTGTACTCTAGTTTGCAATAGTCTGAACCAGAGAACTTCTTAGGAAAGGCTTACAATTTACATAACAAAATAAATAACAGTAAATAGTACCACACCATAGCATAGTGATTAAGAACATGAAATTTCTTGGCTGTATTATGTTAGGAGTCTTACTTAACCTCTGCAATTTTCACTTTTCCTATCAGAAAATGACAATCATAGTATCTAATTCACTGGGTGTTATGAGCACCAAAGGAAAGAATATATGTAAAGCACTTGGTATAGAGTTGGCAAATAATAAGAATTCACTAAACTTAAATATGGCTTATTTATATTTGTTGTGGTGTTTGTTCTAGTAACAGTATGGATTGTATTTGGATTTAGAATTTCAGCTTACTACTAAATATAAGTTCACTGGGACAGAAAGTCTCTCTCTCTCTCTCTCTTTCACACACACACACACACACACACACACACACACACACACACACAATTCAATTTACCAGAGACAGGTTAGGTACCTGTAACATAGAAATTCACTTCTTTTATTTTAAAATGTACAGTTATTATTGACTATAGTAACCCAACTGTGCTATCAGATAGTAGGTCTTATTCATTCTTTCTATTTTTTGTACCCATTAACTATCCCCCTTGCCCTACTCCCCAGGCTTCCACTACCCTTCCCAGCCTCTGGTGACCATCCTTGAAATTTGCTTAATTTTTTTTCAGAACTTCAGGGCTCTGTTTTGTTCTCTAGGAGAAATACCTTTATATATCCAGTCAAGTATGAAATGATACACGGGCACCAAAATTAATGTGCACATTTCTGATATATTCCAGTGATATTTCAGAGACATTTAAAGATTAAAAATCCATGAATGCTGCCAGGTGGCCTCACTCCTTATATATCTTATATATCAACACTTAGTATCCATGTTAATGCTCACAACACCACTATGGGGTAGGTGTTATTACTGTCACTTTACAGAGGAGGAAACTGAGGCTTAGAAAGATTAAGCAACTTGCTCAAGGTCAGACAGCTAAAACCTACAAGCAAAACCTTGAACACTCATTTAACCAACTCTAAAGCCAAGGGTCTCAATCATTCTATAAAAGTAAATGTCAAATCAAAAATGTATAAACTTTTATAAAAGATTTTCCCACTCTCCCGTCCCTGCCTGAGGTAAAATACAGGCAGTATTTCACAAGATGATAGATATACTCTGAAAATTTAAAACTTGACTTACTGTAAAATGATCCATTTGGCAAATGCCACAGGAGAACTGACATACATGCACATGTACACATCTGTGTGTGTCTATTTGTAACGAAAATTTTATTTGCCTGGTGATTTTAGATTCTAGTATATTAAACATATAGTAAACTATCTTATGCTAAAAATACAGTATACTACCTTATAACCAGCTATAAAAGCCTTTTGGATTCTAATAATTGTTTCAGATTGGCCTAAGGCCTCAACCTCTAATAGGAAGCAGAGCGGTGACCTAAAAACTATACCTGGCCTTGATTCCTAACTTTGTCACTTTAATAACCTTCCTTGTGCTATATACATCATTTGTCTTATCCCATTTTACCCTGACCACAATCCTTTAAGGAAAGTACCTTTAGTATTGCCATTTCATAGGTAAAGAAAATGATGTTTTAAAAAGTCACGAATGCTGCCTGAGGTGACAAGAGCTCAGTATTCAGATTCCAGAGTCAAAGCAGGTAGCATCACTCCACAGCCATATTTGTGGCCACTAATGACTTCCTGACTCTTTTGCCCTCTCCTGACCTCAGCAATTTATGTCACTTCTTTAAGCTTCAGTTTGCTCATATATTAAATTTTAAAATAATACCTTCCCTAAAAGATGTTTCTGAGAATTAAAAAAAGATAATGCATGTAAATCACATTAACTACAAAGAAATGTAGAATCTTCCCACTGTCCATCACTGATGCTGTAACTGCCAGTGTCCACCAACAGATAAATATTAACTAATAAATTGATTCTAAATATATAACAATAGAAGTATAAATAATATATATTCCTCCTGGGCTATAAGAATGAACAGCCAGAATATTCTCCCTGGCTTGCACACACTGACTGTTTCTTTCTTGGCCCAGGCCTACTCCCAGAGCCAGAACATAAGCCAGATAGCTCTGATTTTGAGCATCTGTTTGCTCCTCCATCAGTCCCCACAAAGCAGGATATGAGCTTTCTGTTGCCTTAGTTAATCCTCTGAACATGAAGAAAATTCCAAGGAGATTTTGTTGCATTTCCTTTTTTATGCATGGAAGCACTCAGCCTTCTGTCACAACTTTACCATCTGGCAAAAAATGCTTTTATGAATCCATATTCAACGTTCTAACAAGTATGCCCCCATCTTTGCACACAAAAAATAATCTGGAAATTCTGGTCCCAAACAGGAGGATTAATGAACGAGGGATCCAGGGCATAGACAGATTTCCATCAAGGAAGACTGTGAGTTTTGGTTCTGCAATGATCCCACACAACGTCAATTAACACAGAGAAATGTAAATCGCTGTTGATGTATAGTGAATGCTAAAGATGACAATGAGCAGCTGTCTCTCTTTACTCCTTGAGAAATGGTCATCTGGTTTATCATTGCTTCTTGACCAGCCAAAGCCCAATGTCCCTGGGTCTTTTGCTTTCATTTTATCTCAAAAATTCTCTATACTTTGCCAGTCCTCCCTATATGACAGCTCTGGCTATGACCTTGGAGAACTGTTTCCATGTGGTCACCAGGGGTTTTTACTTCAATGCTCTCTGCCAATTTCAGATACTTTACGGATTCCATATATAAAGCCAACTTAAAAATTTATAATAAATTCAAATTTTTAAAACCTAGCACCACAAACCATCCCATTGACTGGCATTATTTTATATGTATTTACATATATTTGTTCCATATGTGGCACAGAACAATATTCAATAAATTCTGAAGTAATGAATGAGTATCAGAGCTAAGTCTATTCACTAGCTACTGACCACTAAAAGTAAACATTAAAGAAATATTTGTTGACACTTTAGTCACAAATCTGGTAAAGTAATAGTTTCTGGACCCATTAAGATTTAATTGAAATCTCAAAGTTAATTGAGTTGTACTAGTGTTGGTGGTTTAGAAACTAAATAATAAAGTTGAGATGTGCCAATCCGCTGATGATTAATTCATATTAGACATAAGACTAAATCATTAAACTGCCTTAGATATTTTATTTTTGATTCACAAATAAAAATGAATGCATTTGTCATGATTTAACAATTTGTAGTCTATTTTTCTCTTCTGCCTTAAATCAAGAGTTAAAAGTCATTGATAACATATTTTTATCAATTTTTAACTATTGAATTTTGATATTTTATGAGCATTCTGTAAAAATAGAAACATCTAGATTTAGAACATACTGGTGGTTATAACTATTTAGGAACTCAACATTCATGCTATTTTAGTAACTCTGGAAAATGGAGAATTATTACCAGTTTTCTAAATGGACTCTCATTTATCTAATCTTTGAGCACCTAGTGTTCTGGATTGTATGGATTCCATATTGAACAGAAAAAGGACTTCAGAAGTTAACATCCAGTTAACTTCAGAAGTTAACATCCAGTTGAGTAGCACAAGGAAAGGCAGTTATTACAAGCATAATTTAATTAGGTTTTTACTCTTATTGGTTGTTTCTTCCTCTTTATGTTGCTCATATTCTTTGTTCACGTTTTGAACATTGAAATATTATAAATCAGAATTCATGGTAGCATACCAAAGAATAGAAGTAGATTGTGATAAAATTTTTCCTTGATTAGAACCTCTAGTTTGAAAGTGTATTGGATTTCATTTAATAAGCTATGGTGACTTGTGCTTAGTGTATGAACCTTAACATTAATAATAATTGCCAAACTTGCTTGACGTCTAATTCAGTTGTATTGTTAATATATTAACAATCTAAATATGGCAGCATGGTATTTAATCACATTTAATTATTTTAAATAGATACGCATTGAATAAAAAATTGCTACAAAACAAAAATATGTTCACATAAAAATTAATAGCATATTTTGTGTAAGTTCATTGCAATTTGACATTTGTTCTGATTGACGAGTCAAGAGCAATTTATTCCTGGAATAGCTTGGTTTATTTTAGCAGTCTTTTTTTTTTTTTTTTTTTTTTTTTTTGAGATGGAGTTTCGCTCTTATTTTCCAGGCTGGAATGCAATGGCGAATCTTGACTCACCTCAAGATCCGCCTCCTGGGTTCAAGAGATTCTCCTGCCTCAGCCTCCCAAGTAGCTGGGATTATAGGCATGTGCCACCATGCCCGGCTAATTTTGTATTTTTAGTAGATACAGGGTTTCTCCATGTTAGTCAGGCTGGTCTCAAACTCCCAAACTCAGGTGATCCACCCGCCTCAGCCTCCCAAAGTGCTGAGATTACAAGCATGAGCTACCACTCCCGGCTGCAGTCTTTTTTTTTTTTTTAACCGTCAAATTCAAAGTTCATTTATGTTCAGTCACATAAATAGAGACTTATTCATAAGTTCCATATTATAACAACCCAAATTATTATCTTTCTAACCATTCTCTGATGACTTCAGTGGACCAAGATTTGCTGAAATGGCTAAATATCCACATTCAAAGAAAACATAGTAAAGTAATATATAACAGGAGTTCTGCAATAAGAAGATATTCATAGTTAATTTATCCCACTTCCTGTTTACATGACAGTGTATTAGAGACAGTTTTATTGATTCAGAATTTCTTATATTTTTACGTCATTTACTTGATTTCTCAAGGTCTACAAACAATAGTTACCACTATCAGTTCAAAATCAATGTTGCCAGTACTCAATTCAAATATTTATCCAACCACACATTTTATGAAACAAATTTAGCAGAGAACAGGGAACATTGTCCTAAAATAGCACAATTTGAAACCAGGGATTTTTTAAAAGTCTATATCCATTATACCTGCTATTACTTGTGACTGAAAGCAACAAATTCAGACCATCAAGAATAGCAAAAGGAAGATATAAACATTTAATCATTTGGGGGCAAGACTGCAGGAAAAAGTGCCATTACCCAGAACATTTATCACCGTTTGATGCAGTGAACATTTAGTGTCCAAAATTGTCAGCAATTTTTTACAAGAAGCAACAGCTGAGAAATGCCGAAAATCCATTTCATTTGAACATTTAAGCTTTATCTCAAAAACAACTTTGTAGAGAAGTTGCCAGGATCATTTCTTAAAAACAATTTCTGTTTAATTCTGTTTGACTTCATAGGAAAATATTTTATGAGATTTGACAAATAAAATTTTTCATAAGAGCTATAGTAGTGTACCAAAGAAATTATACTATAAACATAACTTGATAATCAGTGGAGAAATATTAAAAGCTTTGAAACAAGATTCCTAATCCTCTCTTTTAGTACTAGAATATAAAATACAGAATTTGAAAAAATAACTATGAGAATCATGGGAAAACGAGAAGAGAAGTTCTAGGGCAAAGCATGGTCTACCTCCATAACTGTAATTTGTGAATGACTTTGGATGATGGTGGTCCCCCTTTGTCTACCTAGGATACAGTACAAGACTGCCAATGTATTCTTGAAATCACAGATAGTACTGAGGGCTTTGTGTACTAGGATTGCCCTGTACATACCTAGGTATGATAAAGTTTACTTTATAAATTAGGCACAGTAAGAGGCTAACAACAATAATAAAATAGATCTGTTACTATAATATACTGTAATAAAAGCTATATATAGGTGGTCAGTCTCATCCTTTCTCTCAAAATATCTTATTGTACTCATCCTTCTTCTTCTTGTAATGATAATGAGATAATAAAATGCCTACATAAGATGAAGTGAGGTAAACGATGTAGGAGTTGTGACATAGCAAAGTTATAATTTTTTTACTTCTAGAATTTTCCGTTTAATATTTTTGGACCACAGTTGACCATAGGCAACTGAAACCATGGAAAGTGAAGCCATAGATAATGGGGGACTACCGTTAAGTGTAAATCTCATTAGAAACAGCCAGGAAAGAATAAGATGACTAGCTTAGTTAACTAAGAACTTTTTGGAAAAAAATAATTAATTTCTAAGTTTCTCCATTTCACAAAGGAGCCTAAAAACACATATGAGAACTAGATGACTAATATATGGGCAATTTGAAGGGTATCAGTTTGAAATTTTGGAAACTTTGGAATCTTTCTTCTTGGCATTTTTCGGCAGTGACATAAATTGGGAGACTGTATACGTATGAATCATTATTGCCAACAATAACCCAAGGAAGTACATAGCTAATCCTCTCTCTCAAATTAAAACTGATTTAAAATGACCCTCGCAACTTTTCTGTTTAGCTGAAAACATAACCAATTACTAGATTGAACATTTTTATGAAGAAAATAAAAAATACTATTTTCTAAGTCTTAGTTCTTAAAAAACACATGTGACACAACTTTTTCTATATGTCAGTGATTCTGATTGTTTCCCTTTTCTTAGGCTTATGAGAGGGATGCTGAATAACACAAAATCTAGTGATGTTATTTATTAATATAAGTAGCATATAATGTATGCATGTTTGAGGCATGTGACTTCACGTGATTGAGTTTTAAGTACTAAGTGGGCTTCCTAGACAAATTTCATCCTTTCTACAACAGTGAATTCCAATCTCCACCAGAGACCACAAAAATATATATTCTGCTCCTGATATTCTATGGCAACAATTTATCCTGTATGAAGATCTGAAAATTTCCTGTCCTATAAAAAGGGCAAGACTTTTAAAAACAATTTATCTCATATACTTGTATCACAGAGTGTGAGACCAAATTCTTCTTGATTTATAACTACAGTAGGCACAGAGCAGTATATTATAAAAGATATTGGTTTCCAAATATGCTTAGAACGTATTCTTTATGACTGGATGTATTTCTTTTATTTGTAGTCAGCAAAATATGACATACACTTCAACTGGCTGAGAAAAAAGAGCTATATCCTCTATCAAAGACAAATGGCTAAAGCAGAATTCTCAGATTTTCCTATAGAAGCGAATCTTTCAGCTGATTCATTTGGAGGCACGGTTGTTGTCCCAACCTTTATAAGGTTAAGGGTAATGATGTAGTGAGAGCTTAGGTAGATTCCAAGACTTTATTCAAAAGTAAAATGTTGGATGTTGTCATCAAGCAGATCCTGTTCTAATAAGTTATTCTGTTGATTTTGAAAACAAGATAGGCATCAGATTACTTTAAACTTTTCATTGCAAATAAGAAGTATCCTTCTCGAATGAGCTTAAGCAGAGACTATATTGTACATAAGGATGCTGGTTGCCTCAGAGAAGCCAAGTTGAGGAGTGGACCGAGGCCTCCACAACAAGCTAGAACTCAGGACTCAGAGCACTATCATGGCTACTCTTACTCTTCTATGCACTCCTCTCTATAAATCTGCTCTGATCTTCTCCCCTTCCCTCCCTCTAATTCCACTTATTTCTTCTTCAAGACCCACCCCTGACACCCAATCTTGGATCAGTCTTGGACTCTGGACTTAAATGGAGGCAAATAATCTCTGTTCTAGAACTTGGGAGCTAGGATTGGATCTGTAACATGTAAATTGTAAGGGATTTAAACTGCCCTAATGCCATTCTTGTCCATAAAGCACTTTGGTCCTCATCTTACATGATCCCCCTGCAACATGTAAAGTGATCAACTACTACCTCTTTCTTGGAACTCTCCACCCCTATTTAAAAATTCAATTTAACATAAATAAGATTTGTATAAAGCAGTGGATGCTACCCAACCTTGATGAACCTACAGATCTGGATTATGAAAAGACCAAAGGAAGTAGGAAATATTTTCATAATGTTCTTATAGGTATTTCCTCTTCCCAACCTTACAGGGAAACACAAAACCACAGAAGTTAATGGCAAAATGACCTTCAAATAAATTTTAAGGATCATAATATTTGTGAAGCACCTCGCCAAAATGTGGGTTAGAGAATCAGGACAGTAACATACATGGAAGGACAATTAAGTGATTGAATAAACCAAAAGCTAAATATGAAATGAAAATATCTGGTTAAGATTTCCACATGAAATTTTAATTAGCTTTAGTAAGGAAGGTTCTTTCTAATGTGTAAATGTAAACATACTGCCATGGAAAATGTACTTGAATTTTTAATTAGGAGTTAACTTTGTCTCACTCTCAGTTTGGACTGCTAGTTAATATCCAGGTTTCAGAAAATCTCAGTAAATAAACATGGTAGAGTCAAATTCCATGAAATAATAAGAGCTAAAGTTAAAGTTTAAATGTACTTTTACAGGTTTTTACTCAGGAGTTTCCAAGTTTATTAATTAAAAGAATCAATGAGACAGTCCATATAAATATATCCATTATTGCCATTTAGGAGATTTATACTTATGGGTACCAAATTTGCATGCTATTCATAGTCCAATTTTTACTTAATTAAAAACTTGGAAAATTAAAAGATTATGCAATGACTGTGCCTAAAATTCATCAACTAGCAAAACTGAAATATAGTATTGTCATTTTTAGAAGTTTCCTCCAGAAAGGTATTGAGGATTAATTAATTAAGGATAAAATTTTTAAAGCATTAGGCCATTTCAAGCATCTATATAGCTAATAAGATTTAGACAAATGTGGCATTATGCTAACCAAACTGAAATTTTATTCAAGAAGCAAAAATAAATTAGTATCTACAAAAGCAGTTAGAAATAGTCTGCCAAATACTGGATTTATGAAATCTCTTAAGCAGCCTCTGAAAAATATGGTGTGAGATTAAATTTTAGTTTTGCTAATATTAAAATCACAAGAATAGCTTTTCATGGGTTAGCTAATTATTTAAGCCAAATGAAACAGAAATCATAGCATATAAACAAAATTACTTATATCTCGGTTCCTTTATCTGATAGTGTATATCAATGTCACTGTGATGTTGTGAAGCTCAAATGCCAAAATGCTTTGAAAGTATATGATCATTTTCTCCTATGTGAGTCAATGTATTGGACTCCACATTGGCTGTTTCAGAGTTAATGCCATGTGCTCACCAAATCCTACTTCCATTTCCTCCTGAGTCTACAATTAGACTACTTTCCCCAGTCTCCCCATGTGTTTGTATTCTAAGAATGGCAATTCTGTGCTTGAATTTTGCTAATTAATGGATTTTAGAAAAATGCACTGCATAATTTTTTCATTTTCCAAGTTTTTAATTAAGTAAAAATTGGACTATGAATAGCATGAAAATATGATGCCCATAAGCATGAATTTCCTAAATAGCAATAATGAGTATTTTTATATAGATAATTTCAGTGATACTTTTAATGAATGAAGTTGGAAATTTCTGAGCTATAACATGTAGAAGTAAATCTAATGCTTAATTTATGTCTTCAATGGAATGTAAGCAGAAGTGATGTCTGCCACTTTCTAGGCAGACCTCGACAATACTCCTGCATGGTCTTCCATGCAGAAGCACATTGTCTAAATCTTACTAGCTATATAGATGCTTGAAATGGCCTAATGCTTTAAAAATGGTCAGCCATCTGCAAAGGACCCAGTGTAGAACAGCGAGGCCCTAGGAAACGGTGGAGCCACAAAAGGAAAGAAGCCCAATTTCTAAACCAATATACAGAGAAAAAACCACTATAGCACTACACCATGCTGTCCAATGAGTGAGAAACAAAACTGTACTTTATTGAGATTTGGAAGTTGTAATAGCAGTTAACCTGTGCTGATTTAAGAGCCTGACTTTTGTCTAGTAAGTGTATCACTGACCCTAGAGAATAAGCTGGAGATTTAAAGCACATTAGGTCCAAACCCATTACTATCAATGGGAAGTAAGTACACATAGAGTCTCAAGAGTTTCATTGTCATACAATAATTTTTTATAAAAATGTGATTTAATAAACAGCAATGGAATAATAATGCCTATTTACTATACCTATGAGTCAGACACTGAGTCAATCACTTGACATGCATTATCTCAATAAGTCTTCACATCACTGTATAAGATAAGCAAGATTACCACTCCTATTTTATAGCGGGGAAAATTGAGTCTCAGAGAAGTTAAATACTGTATACATGGCCATGAAGATCATAACTACAGTTAACGCTTGAACAACACAGGAGTTAGAAACACTAACGCTTTGTGCAGTGGAAAATCTATGTATAACTTTTGACTCCCCAAAAAGTTAACTAGTAATAGCCTACTTAATGTTGACTGGAAGCCTTACTAGTAACATAAACAGTTGATTAGCATACATGTGTTATACACTGTATTCTTACAATAAAGTAATCTAGAGAAAAGAAAATGTTGCTAAGAAAATCATGAGAAAGAGAAAATATATTTACTATTCTGAGGGAGTGGGTCATTATGAAGCAGAGTCATTCATCTGGGATAAAAACCCCAAGGTTCGTTTTCTCACGCCAAGGAAATCAAGGCCATGGACACACAAGAAGTGAATTTAAGAGCAGAGGTTTAATAGGCAAGAGAAAAGAGAAAAGCTCTCTCTCCTGCAGAGAGATAGGAGCTTCAGAGTGGATATTCTCGTTCTGTGGTGAAATGCACATGGTTTTATAGAGGAGCTTGAAGAGGCGGTGTCTGATTTACATAGGGCACAAGAGATTGGTCGGACCAGTTGTGCCCTTTGCATAGCATGCAAAGAAGCTGGCAATCCCATTCTAATCTTTTATTATGCAGATGGAGTCTCTACCTGGTCAGTGCCATGTTGCCTGCTTTTTACTGCACACATGGCAACAAAGAAAAGGGAAGAGGGAACCTCCATGTTGAAAATACCTGGCTTCCAGGTATCCCTTTTCTGTTGGCAAGCTTTTAAGTTGCTTATCTATGCTTGAAGCTTGATTTTTGAGGCTGCTTTTTGTTAGAAAAGAAATGATTTGGGGGCTGCTTTTTCTTTAAAGGAAACCTTACCTAGGACTCTCTTACCCTATCTGCCTAAATAATTTCTAGTTCCTGTATCAATTATAAAAGTTTTCATCTTTATTGTCTTCACACCCAGTAGACTGAGGAGGAGGGATTGGTCTTGCTGTCTCAGGCGTGGCACTGGTGGAAGAAAGTCTACATGTAAGTGGGCTCACACAGCTCAAACTCATGTTACTCAAAGGACAAATGTAGTTTAAACATAGTTTGAACCAAATCTATCTGACTCTCAACCTATGCTCTTAACCACTTGAGGAAAGAGCAGGAATAGAGAAACAAGGATAGCTGGGATGACAAGCAGAACACCAGCAATCTGAGTCCCTTTGTGGCATAAACACTTTGTCATTCTGGACCTCAGGTTTCTAACATGATCTTTCGTCTGTCCTTTAGCTTGGAGTGGTGGTATTTGGACATTCTAATCCAGAAGTAGGATGTTGGAAACCGCTCAGATATCAACCCCTTTCTAAATCAAGTGTTCTCATACTGTTGAGCTATTTCTTAAAATAGAAAATATTTCTGAAAATTCTAAATATGGGAAGTTGACATAAAAAAGAAGCTGGTACCCATACCAGCTAAAGGAATGTTTATAACAGAAGGTAATGTTTTTGGCCCCTTGGAAAGAGACACGCAAAAAGGTTATATTTAGGATTTAGAAACTCTTAGGCTTATAATAAACAATGAGTCAAAGATAATGTGTGACAAAGAAATGTGAGACCTCGTCTGAGAAACTATCTCATCTGTAAGCCTGAGAACCACCTACACTGAATCTTAACAATAAAGAAGCAACTGAAATAAGCTCATTTTCTACATATCAGTCTTAAGGAGGAAGGGCCCATCAAGAAAACCTGGACTCTGTCTGATGGGGCAGAAGTGGCGTCTCATGCCTTGGAATGTCTTCAAGGAACATCTTGCTTTTCAGAGGATTATTTGAGACCCAGCTCAATGTTGACTACATCTCCTATGAGAGCAAGTCAAATAATGGGGTCCAAAAACAAACCAAGAAGGATCTTCTATACATTACAAGTCACAGACATCTCGGAAAAAAAAAAATCCTTTCCAGAAAAACTGCCTACCAGGGTCACAGTGTCGGAATAGGGATATGGATGACTGCTCTACACTATCTTTTACTATTTTCTCTTTAATACCTAATAAATTTATTTTCCTTCTGGGAGGTGCCGGTATTAATAACTTTCAAACTGAATACAACACGTGAGCAGACAACAGATAATCAAAATGAGCTGTTTGTAATATATTAAAGATAATCTAAGAGCAATTCTACTGTACCTGGATATGCAGACTTTGTTCACATACAGATCTTTTACAGAGCATTCCACTTCAAGTTGCATGATTATCTACATTAGGATTCCCTTGTTATTGTTGTTTTAAAAGAAAGAAACAAAAAAACAGAAAAACCTCCAGGCAAATATAAAATTTTCCATAAAAATCTTGACCTAAGAAACACATAGCCAATCTAAACTGGAATCTTATGCTTCCTTATAACATGCCATTTATATTTAATAATTTAATTTGGTCTCAAATAGTCTTATTGTGATTTGGGATTGCTGTAACATTCTATTTTAAACAATTTTGAGTGCTTTTAAGCTATAGCTTAATCCAATTTATTTTTGAGGCATGTTTTTCTACTTATAATAGGCATTTACACAAAATAAACTGGTCTTTCATCTGTCCTTTAGCACTGACTCTGCTTCTGAATGCACATGAATAGCTAAAAGTGCCAAGATATAAAAAACAATAAAGAAAATGATTTTTAAAAAAAGGAGTACAAATCTGCCTGGAAACAACTTCTGTGCGTAAGAACAAAATGTATGAAAGGATTCTCAGAGGAGTTCATTGCTTTATATAATCACTCTATGAAAACATTTCAAATACCATGAACAGCAGTGTCCATCTCAGCTGTAATTGTCACACATCCCACTTGTAATACAGTTGAGATCTCTTCCAATAATGTTACTACCAAGAATATGAGATGAAAAACCCAGCTAAAAGCCATGCCAAATCTGACTTAGATCAAGTTGAGTGGCAGTAACTCTTTATAATATGGAAAAGATGGAAAGAAGCTTTAACTTTCTTAATTGGATTAAACTCAAAGGGGAAAGATATTTATCTTGTCTACCTTGCCTGTCTAAGCTACTCAAGCTATCACTGTCATCAGCACTTAGGTTCTTTTCCCCAGCCTCAGTCAGCAGCTGTTCACTGCTCACACGTATTGGTACCACTTTTCTGCTTAGAAATATTTTAAGAAAACAGTGGCATTAGAGATTTTGCCCAGTGTTAAATGCTTACTATTCAGCTTTTCATTACACTCAGCTACAAAGACCTCATGTTGAGGAATGGCTCATTTGCCCACATAATTTTTAAGGATCAATTCTCCCATTCTGTTAAAACCTTTTTTACCATCTATATAGTTAAAGTCTTAAGGATTTTTGCTTTAAACACCAATTTTTCTTTTTGAGATAGGGTCTTTCTCTGTTGCCCATGCTGGAGTACAGTGGCCTGATCATGGCTCACTGCAGGCTTGACATCCTGGGCTCAAAGAATCCACCAACCTAAGCCTCCCAAGTAGCTAGGACTATCAATATGCACCACCATGTCCACCTAATTTTTGTATTTGAGATGCGGTTCCATCATGTTACCCAGGCTGGTCTCAAAGTCCCAGCCTCAAGCAATTCAGCTCAGCCCCCCAGGTGCTGGAATTACAGGTGTGAGCCACTGTGCCCAGCTTACACATCAATTTTTATATCTGTATCACATCTGGCAAGGTATACAGTCACTCAGAATTTTCCTTCACATCTACCTCACCAAAATATGTTCAAGACCACTCCATGAAATTATTAAATATCACTGTGAAAATTAAAGGTCTAAATAAGTGAAGAGACTTATGATACTCATTGATTGGAAGACTCAATATTTTCATACATCCATCATGATTAAAATGTTTTTTTCTAAATATATGATTAGGAAAGTGGAAAGGCAAGCTATAGACTAGGAGTAAGTATCCTCTATATACACATTTAACAGAGGCCTATAATCAGGATATATTTAAAAATTCAATGATAAGAGAATAAAAGCAGAGAGAAATACTTAAATATATACTTCATAAACACAAATATAAAAGTTACAAATAAGCACATGAAAAAATGCCCCAAATCATTACTCTTCAGGGAAGTATAAGTCAAAACTACAATGAGATATGGCTTTATACCATCCCAGAATGGCTGAGGCTTAAGACTGACATTACTGACAAGTGTTAGTAGAAACATGGAACAACTGGAATTCCCAGGGATTACTAGTGGGAGTGAAAAAAGTGAAACTGTTTCACAGTTTGTTAATCACAAAGTTAAAATTACTCTGCATATTACTTAGCAAACACTTTAGATATTTACTTGAAATATATTAAAACACATTCAAACAAAGACTTCTACACAGAGGTTCATAGAAGCCTATTCATAATAGCCAATAATTGGAAAGAATACAAATATGTTCAACAAGGGGGTGCATTAATACAATTTGATATTTTCACACAGTGTAGCACCACTCGGCAATAAAAAGAATAATCATGGATAGTTGTGAAAGAACATGGATAAAAACAAACATTGATAATAAAAGTAGCAACATGGGTAATCTCACAGTCATAATGCAGAGAGAAAGAAGAATGAATTATTTTTTCAAGTGCTTATGCAAGGATTATGGGAAATTCTAGAACAGGCAAAATTCCTCTATAGTTTTAGAAATCAAATCAGTGATTGCCGGGGATTAGTTGAGATGTAAGCCACTGACTCAAAAGTACACGAGGCAACATTTTGGGCACAAGGATATGTCCTATATATTAACTGGCTTGATGGAAATTTGAACACTGAATTGTACACTTAAATGTGTGAATTGTATTGCATGTAAACTATACAATAATGATAATAATAATAATATAATGAAGTATAGAACAAACAATATTCTCCTTGATTAGTGGATCTGTGGTCAATCCCTGAGCTTCTAATTCTGTGCTAATGGAGCAATTTAGTGATGGATTAAACCTGGAAATGCTATTGCTAGTCATCTTTTAATAAGAATTACACACATTTTTTTCAATAAAATACTAACATTATGTATAGCTGAGGTATTTAAGAAACTATATGTGAAGTTATAAACAATTAAAAATTATCTCAAGGCCATTTCAAAGTCTTACTGCACTGAAACCAATTAAATTAATACACTGTTGACCCTTGAACAACACAGGTTTCAACTGCACAGGTCCACTTATACATAGGTTTTTTCCCAATAAATATATTGAGAAAATTTTTGGAATTTTGCAACAATTTTTCAAAAGTTCCAAGTGAACTGTATAGCCTAGAAACATATTTTTAAAAATAAAAAGATATGTCATGAATGCATAAAATATACGTAGATATTGGTCTGTTTTGTCATTTACTACTATAGAACATAAATATATTATGAATAGTTGAAATGTGTCAAAACTTATGTATACAACATTCACAGACCATACACGATGCCACTTGCAATTGTGAGAAATGTAAACACGAAGATGCAGAATTAAATCATAACTGCATTAAATTAACTATAATACTGTATATACTGTACTACTGTAATAATGGAATAGCTATCTCCTCTTGCTATTGTGGTGAGCTCAAGTGTTGCAAGTATCCACTTAAAACACTGTGTGATGCTCATCATCTCCATGTGAGCCATTCATCTCTCCAGTAAATCGTGTATTGCAGTAAATAGTGATCTCTGTTGGTTCTCATGTATTTTTCATTATATTTCAGGCAATACTTTAAACCTTAAATAACATCATCAGACCCATACAAAGTGCCATTAGTGATGATGGAAGTACTCCCAAGAAGCAGAGAAAAGTCATGACATCACCAAAAAAAAAAGTTGGATTGCTTGATATGTACCATAGATCGACGTCTGCTGCTGCAGAGACCCACCATTTCAAATGATCCATCTTGTAAACAAAGTAAACATACAGAATCAATATTGCACAGTGCCATAAATGTAATTTCACTTCCTTATGACTTTCTTAACATTTTCTTTACTCTAGCTTACTTTATTGTAAGAATACAGTATACGGGGACTTCAAAAAGCTCACGGAAACATGGATAAAAGATAAAACTAAAAACTATAAACTTTTCTTTTCAACATAAGCTTCTCCAAGTTCAAGATACTTTTTTAAGCAATAATTCCAGATATTTAGTTCATCCCTAAAGAACTAAGAATCTTTGGATTTTAATCACACCTATGCAGTCTTTATTACATAATTAACTGAAGAAAAATGGGTGCCATTTACAGATTTTTTAAGATTAGAAAACAGAAGTCAAAAGGAGCCAATTCAGGACTGTAAGGTGGATACCTAATGATTTTCCATAAAAACTGTAACAAAATTGCCCTGGTTTGATGAAAGGAATGAATAGGAGTATTGTCATTGTGAAAAAACACTCTCTGGTAAAGCTTTTCTAGGTTTTTCTGCTAAAGCTTTGGCTTTCTCAAAACATTCTCATAATAAGCAGATGTTCTTTGGCCCTCCAGAAAGTTAACAAGCAAAATGCTTTGAGTGTCCCCCCAAAAACTGTTGCCACAATTTTGCTCTTGACTGGTTTGTCTGTGCTTTGACAAGATCACTTCTTCCCCTTGGTAGCCATTGTTTTGATTGTGCTTTGTCTTCTGGATCATACTGGTAAAACCATGTTTCATTTCCTCTTGCAATTCTTTGAAGAAATGCTTCAGGATCTCGATCCCACCTGTTTAAAGTTTCCATTGAAAGCGCTGTTGTTGTCTGCAGCTGATCTAGGCACATTATTTCTGGCATCAGTCAGGTGCAAATTTTGCTCAGCTTTAATTTTTCAGTCAGAATTGTGTAAGCTGAACCAATTGAGATGTCCGTGGTGCTGGCTATTGTTTCTGTTATTAATTGTCAGTGCACCTTAATTAGGGCATGAACAAGATTTTTTTTCCTCACAAATTAATGTGGGTGGTCTGCTGTATCTTGTAAACTGTGGATTTTATCTTCAACATCTTCTTCTTTCTTAACACAAACTATACATTTCCAAAGTGCTAATTTCTTTGGGGCATTGTCCCCATAAACATTTTTGTAAAGCATCAGCGATTTCATCATTCTCCCACACAAGTTTCACCATAAATTTGTTCCTGCTCTGACAGAGTCTCTTCTCAAACTGAGGTCTTATCTTCAGTGTCTCAAACTAGATCCTTTTCAGACATGTTAAAACAAGATAGTATGAGTTTCTTTTGGTGCAAAAAAATGTTGAAATCTATCCTTAGCTTTTTCATAACATACACATTTTTCATGAATTTTTTTGAAGATCCCTGCTATAATACATATAACATACAAAATATGTGCTAATATAATATTTATAATTTAATATATAACATATATATCCCTTACATGATACATAAAACATACAAACTATGTGTTAATTGACTCTTTATGTTATCAGTGAGGCCTTCTGTCAATAACAGACTACTAGTAGTTCAGTTTGGGGTGGATCAAAAGTTATATGAAAATTTCCATACAGTAGACCCAGAGAAACACAATTACTGCTGGTACAGTTTATTTAAAAGAGTTCTCAACAGTATATGATGTTATCATCTTAGAATTGATGATCTTTTGGGGGATAGATCAAATATATACATTTGCATTATAATTCTTATTTTAATAGCAATGTTAACAGGAAAGTAAAAGAAATATTTCTTTTGCCCATGTCTATGAAAAAGTGAAAAATAAAACCAAGAGTACTTTTTAAATGGCAATGCACACATTTCTCTACAGTAGTCCCATCTTTCAAAATACAAACCAAGCATGTCTGCGCCAAAGGAATTAATCTGGCTGCTATACACATGTTTCTTGTCAGCTGCTCTATTTGTGTAACCAGCCCTTGCTTCCAAATATTCACAGGAAGGGGATGGCAGTTCTTGCTCTCCTGGTCCTTAGAAACAAATAACTAGGAGCTTAAAAAAACAAATACAGTAGGCTGGGCGCAGTGGCTCACGCTCGTAATCCCAGCACTTTGGGAGGCCAAGGCAGGCAGAACACGAGGTCAGGAGTTCCAGACCAGTTTGTCCAACATGGTGAAACCCCATCTTTACTAAAAAAAAATACAAATATTAGCCAGGTGTGGTGGTGCAGGCCTGTAGTCCCAGCTACTCGGGAAGCTGAGGCAGGGAAGTCACTTGAACCTGGGAGGCGGAGGTTGCAGTAAGCCAAGATCGCACCACAGCACTCAAGCCTGGGCAACAGAATGAGATTGTGACTCAAAACAAACAAACAAAAATAGAGTATATAATCAAGTACTAAATTCGACTTTAAAACATTTGAAATATTGTTTTAAAAAAATTTTTAGAGAAGAGAAAGTCCCATGTTAACTAAGAAGTTTGAGGAGTTTGTTGACATATGTTCTAATGGTTGTTTTTAAGTGACTATAACAGACAAGTATGGTATATGTTTCCAAAATATGTATGTCATCAAAATCCTTAACAAAAATTTGTATTTACTATAAAAAAAGAAGAAAAGAATGTTAATAATATTAACTTTATTACCAGGTAACATCCATTGAGAAAGATAAATGTATAAAAATAAAAGACACAGAACTTGTAGCTTCAGACTTTTATATAAAAGATATATAACTTCATTTGATAATTCAATTGTACTACCCATTGAAGAATAGGAATAGATGTTTTGTCACCTCAAAACATGATAATTGAAACTAGAAGCCTGTCACTGTGTCATAAATATATTGATAAAAATGTAAATAAAATTTCTATGAGACATTATTTTAAAAGGTCCATCTTTTCATATTTATGTTTGTATGTATGTGTAAATTATTTTAGAATGAGCCTACAACAAAAGGAGAAATTTTAACGCAAAATAAACTATGATGGGAAAAATCACTTAACATTCCCTATTTGCATAGCCCATACTATATTATCAATCCTTATAGGAAGTCAACAAAACTCAGTGACGTAAAGAAACAGATTCATTTTCTAACTACAAAACTGAGAACCTTAAGAATTAAAGATAATGTTTTCTTCTTATCCAGAAAAAAATAGAAATATTTTATAAGAAACCATATTGAGTATGATATATTTTTTAGTTTTGTTAGTTTCTGGCAAGAGAATATGTGCTTGCTGTATGTGTGTGTATATATATATGGTCTATATATATGGTGTGTATATATATATGGTCTATCCCCCAACAGATCAATTCTAAGATAACATCATATACTGTTGAAAACTATTTTAAATGAACCTCTAAGATGATAACATCATATACTGTTGAAAACTATTTTAAATGAACCATAACAGCAGTAATTGTGTTTCTCTGGGTCAACTGCATGGCAAATATTGCATGAATCAATACATGATGAGAGGTACACATGTATCTTTGTATGATCCACAAGAAATTCAAGTGCATAATTAGATTATCCATAGCCTGTGGAAAGAACAAAATAAATGAAGCTTGTTACCTGAGAGAAAGAGAAAGAAATGGAATAAATATGGGCCAAAGTGGCAAGGTGCTAGAATTATCAAAAGGAAAAATATTTCTTTAGAAAGGACTGGGAGCTACAACACTAAAAAAGTAATGAGGTCTTACGCTTACAACTCTAGAGTTGAGATTTTTATGTCTCATATATAACATGATTAAGCTATATATAATACAGCATTTATATATTGTATTATATAGTTGGTATCATGTACATAGACCATGTCTAGAAAAATACAAATAAAATTTAATAGTGTTTTACTTCAAGAAGAGAAACTAAAAAAAAAAAAAAAAAAAAAAGGAAGGATTTTTAACTCTATCATAAAAATGCCTGGGTTGTTTGATTTAGTGTAATAACTTTTATAATTTAAAAAAAGGTTTTATTGTTTTGTTTTTGTTTTTGTTTTCTTCTTGAGATGGAGTCTTGCTCTGTCGCCCAGGCTGGAGTGCAGTGGCGCGATCTCTGCTCACCGCAAGCTCCGCCTCCCGGGTTCACCGGCCATTCTCCTGCCTCAGCCTCCGGGATCGCTGGGACTACAGGCGCCCGCCGCCACGCCCGGTTAATTTTTTGTATTTTTAGTAGAAATGGGGTGTCACCGTGTTAGCCAGGATAGTCTCCATCTCCTGACCTCATGATCCGCCCACCTCGGCCTCCCAAAGTGCTGGGATTACAGGCGTGAACCACCGCGCCCAGCCAAAAAAAGGTGTTTAAAAACCTGTACATTTAAAAGTGTTGAAGAAAGATACACATCAAAATGGAAAAGTCTTTGGGTGGTAGAATGGCAGGGAATTCCTTAAATCTTCCCTCTGTTTTTTTCTTTAGTATTGCTTTTCAAAGTGAAAAGTTATCCAAATGATGTCTTAAATATGCAGTTTGATACTATGTTTTGGTATATATACAATGTATGCTCATTCCTTTCTTGTGTCTGATTTTTTTCTCTAAGCCTCAGAAAATGCTCCCGATCATATTATTCGTTTTGAGTAACACATTCACCTTTCTGTTTCTCTCAGCATGGATCTCAATTCTTGCCTCTGATATCCTGAATGAAGACACATCTCACCCAGTTCCTCTACACAATTACAGCCTCCATTGCTTGCTGCTTCTACTTCTTCATGTAAATTTCTTTAATTTTGCCTTTAAAGCAAATTGTTTTAAAAGAGTACAGAAAAAGTCTTCACATCCTTGGTCTGACAATCTTGCTTTGTTTGTTTGCACAGTACTCCCAGAGTGGTGGAACCTGTCACCCAGCAGTAAAGATTTCAGCAGTAAAGGTTTCATCTCACTGTTTATGAAGCAGAAGGAGTTTATTGCCTTTCACATCCTCTCCAGTCATGGGATTATCACTTACAGTGTTCGCCTGTTTGAAAAATGAGAGTGTGGCTCTTGAGAACCACAGGTAGGTGTTTGTCTCAACACGGAGAGATTCATAAAATAAAAAGAGGATATAAACCTTATGCTGAGACATTGACTTGGTTTTATTACTACCTTCAGAGAAAACATTTCTTATTTAAATACTAAATATGAGATGTAAAAGAAAATATATGAGGATATATGAGTGAAAGTTTGTAAATATTTCTAAAGAACATATATGCAAATCCATTTTTCTAAAACTTTTCCAACTTGAATTTACGTATTTTCCTATTTTACGTTAGTACCTCTCTACATTTTTATGTCATCCATAGATCTCAAAGGATAAAGGAGACTTTTTAATCAGCCTTACTTCACAGAAAATAAAATAGCTGCTCTCATTCAATTAACGTGACATTGAATGTTTGTACTGACAGTTTCTTTGGCTTAAATAATTTAAAGTCAGGTATTTGGGAACGATCTAATTCATGTTTCTAAGAAAACGTATCCCTCACTGCTACATATTGAATAGTGTATCTTCACCAAATTCACATATTGACATCCTAACCGTCAATGTGATGGTATTAGGAGTTGGGGCCTTTGGAGGGTAAATTAAACAATTGGATTATAATCCTCAAGTATGAGATTAGTACCCATATAAAAAGAGTAACAAGACAGCTTGCACCTCTGCTCTGCTCTCAGCCATGTGAAGAGAAAATGAGAAGAAGACAGCCATCTGTGAACAAGGGAGAGGGTCGTCACCAAGAACCCAACCATGAGGAACCATGATCTCAAGCTTCCAGCCTACAGAACTGTTAGAGATAAAATTTTGTTGTTTAAGTCACTCACTCAATAAATTTTACTGCAAAAGTTCCAAGTGACTAAAACACCCACTTGTTTTCCTTAACATGTTACCAATGTGCATAGTGGTAAAACTATTTCCCTACTCTTAGTAAAAAATTAACTTTTTTCCCCCAATGTGTCCTCATATAAAGTTACGTTATTTGAAAGTTTTCAAAGCAACAGAGACCTGTCAGAAAAGGAAAAGATAGCAAAGAAAAGAAAAAGGTAGGCCTGGCGTGGTGGCTCACGTCTGTAATCCCAGCACTTTGGAAGGCCGAGGCGGGCGGATCACGAAGTCAAGAGATCAATATCATCCTGGCTAACACCATGAAACCCCGCCTCTACTAACTATACAAAAAATTACCCGGGCGTGGTGGCAGGCACCTATAGTCCCAGCTACTCGGGAGGCCGAGGCAGGAGGATGGCATGAACCTGGGAGGTAGAGCTTGCAGTGAGCTGAGATCACACCACTGTACTCCAGCCTGGGTGACAGAGCAAGACTCCATCTCAAAAAAAAAAAAAAAAAAAAAAAAAAGAAGAAGGTAATGTCTGCTGTTAGAGAAGAAAGTGCTGTTATAGATCATTACTGGGAGTTTATCTTTTTGGGTTGGAATGTGGCAGTGCCCATTAAGCTTTTATTAACTGCAATTTCATTGTTTTTGACTCATTATTTGCACTTTTAGAAAATTTCTTCTAAGGTAATCATTTAACATATGCACAGAGTTTGCTAGGAGAAAGCATAATAAAAAATCTAACAGAATTTGGAATTTGATATAAATAAATATTGAATAAATATACCATGGAAGAGCACACATTTTATTCAAAAACACAACATGCCATCAGTTAAAATAATGTAAATGAATATGTGGTGACAGTGAAAGCCATAAAATATTAACAGAAAATACCAAATTACAAACTGTATATACAGTGCAATTTTATTTTTTCTAGCATATGCATAGAAAAATTATGTACAAAAATGTCAACAATATCTCTGTGTAATGGTTTGTCATTGTCATCATCACCATCTACATTCTTGCATTGCTATAAAGAAATATCTGAGACTGGGTAATTTATAAAGAAAATAAGTGTAATTGGCTCATCGTTCTGCACGCCGTACAGGAAACATGGTGCTAGCATCTGCTCAGCTTCTGGGGAAGCCTCAAGAAGCTTACAGTCATGGCAGAAGATGAAGGGGAAGCAGGCTATCACATGGCAAAAGCAGGAACGAGAGAGAGTGATTGGAGAGGAAGTGCCACACACTTTTAAATGACCAGATGTCATGAGAACTCACTATCACAAAGACAACACCAAGCCGTGAGGGATCCACCCCCACGACCCAAACACCTCCCACCAGACCTCACCTCCAGCACTGGGGATTACAATTCAACATGAGATTTGGGTGGGGACAAATATCCAAACTATATTACTATTACCATTATCATACTTTTCATACTTTTCTTGAATGAACATGTATTTATATCTCTGGTACTGACCTCTCTTCCCTGAACTCTAGTCTCTATAACTCTCCAGACTCTATTTGACATTTTCATTTTGTAATCTATTATTATTTTATTCATTTTTTAATTTATTCATTTATTCACTTACTCATTCAACAAATATAAAGAGAGAGCCTACATTATATCTCAGGCACCTTTCTAGGCATTGAGTATTAAGTACTGAAAGAACCAAGTAGATAAATATCCCTACCCCCTGCCCCCCACCCAATGTAGCATGCCTTCTAGTGGGGATCTGTCTCAAGCTTACCATGACAGTAAGATATGCCTTGATTTTCTTCCTAATTTAGTGTTCACTCTTCTCCAACTCAGAAAAAAAGACCTAGGCATTCACATCTACTAAGTATCTCATGTACTCAAACTCGCTTTTCTATCAATAAAAAAAGAAAGATCTTTATAATTGAAGACATTTTTATGATTGAAATAGGAAGCTGAAAACTGGCACATGAGACTATTGTCTTGAACTAAACTAGGAGCCAGGTCCTAGAACAGCAAAGTCAAAATGAGAAAAGAGACCTAGAATTGCTTATGTTCAGGGAGGAAGGTGAAAGTTTGCCAAGTGTTCTGGCAAAGAGTCTCACCATTTCGTTTGTCTCACTATCCACAGACACACCTCCATGATCCACCTTGAATTACCATCTTAAAAGCATCAGTGATAATTAAATAATGTTTCTATCACCATAGAAGGTCCAAGACTCTCCAAGTACCCCTTACCCCTGAATTCTAACCCCACCGGCTCCACACATCCCTTTTTCTAATATTATTTCTGTCCCTCTCCAAAGTGCCTTTTAGAACAAAAGGTCAAGTACAACCTCTTATTCCAACATTCCTTCTTGTTACAAGATTGACTAACTCCTAAAGATCCCTTCAGCCCTCACAGAACATATAATTTTCTCTTCATTAACATATCCAGAGCATTCTCCCACTCGAGAAAAAAAAAAAAAAAAAACCCAGACTTTTAGAATCTCTTGCCATGAGGCTACACCATTACTACTTCTACATGTTAAAGTCACAATAAGATCCCTGACTTGTTTCCTTTCGGTCCTTGAAAACGTTCACCACTGCTTCTGAGTTACTTTCTCAACATTGCTCTTGACATAATTCTTCATCATTTGTACAACCATAGTAATGAATTTTAAAATGCCATAGAGAAGATACTGTAAAATCATAGGAATTATTTTTCCAATACCATCTCCGATCCTCATTATCTTGGCTACTCATTCATATAGTCACATATGAGACCAGTGCATTCCAACCATTTTCATGTCATGCATGCAAAGAAGGTGATTGTATGGCACATCAGAGGAATAGGAATAGGGGAAGGCTGCTCTTGGACCTGAGGGTTCTGGCCACTTCAGGTTTATCTAGCTGTCTGAGGGGGTGAGCAGATTAATTACTGTGGTAAAACTAAAACCAATTTTTGTCACTCTAATTGGAAAACTCAGCATAGAGCTTGTCATTACTAATAACTTCAACCCCTTCCATGATACTGAATTCAAGCATCCTGTTGTCCGATCATACCTCCAGTCATTCCAAATCATTCTCTAATACCCAAATCCAATAATTCTTCAACCCCACTAAAACTAATTCTTCAATAATTCACCCACCTTTATTCACTGTTCATTCTTTCATATTCTTATTTTCCTCTTAATTTAAAGTCCATGCTCAAATGGTAGTAAACCCACATTTATGTGTCATCTCACATCCTCTGCCTTTCTCTACTCTAGCTTTGGTTAAATTAAGGTCTGTCTCTCCTTCATACCACACTGTTGGATGTGGCTGGAGAAGAAGATAGCTGACTCTTCTCACTGTACATGTGTAACCATTGATCCCAAACAGATTCTAAGTATTCTGGCAGTGTAACCACTGGCCCCCATATGTATTTTCCTAGTCATCCATACTCTTACTCTCATAGAGTATTTTTTCCTCAGACTTCTAATATCTCCTCCTATATCCTCATCCTCAGCTGGTGAGTCTAGTTCCCAGTTTACTGAGAACACAGAAGAAATCAGAAGATAGCCTCCATAGTTCCTACCACAACATCTAACATCTCCCACTCTGCCCATAGATACATGCGTTCCAATGGAAGAATTGACTTGAAGATAACCTCCATGGTTCCTACCATGACATATAATGTCTCCCACTGTGCCCATAGACACGTGGGCTCCAATGGAAGAACTGACTTGCTCCCATGCAAGGTCAGTGTCTCCACTGTATTGTGTAGTCTAATCCCCTCTCATCTACTGATAGAGGTAGTTCTAACTATTATTTCCCATACAAACAAACGAGTTGTTTCTCTCATCTGGGAGGAAAAAAGAGCCATTTCTTCAATTTTGGAAACTTCTCAACTATCCTTTCAAATATTGCTTCTCCTCCAAGGCCTTAATTTCTCATCTTCAGTGTCTCCTAGTAGACAGATGTTGGAGTCATCCAATCAGTCCTCTTGTCTCAATGGTTCTTTCACATTTTTTAACTCTCTCTTTCTCTCTGTGCTATGTTCAGGATGAATTCCTCAGTACCATCTTCCAGTTTACTAATTTTTTTACATTCTGTACCATCTACAGTTTATTTCACCTATTGAATTTTTATGTCAATGAATATACTATATAAGCACTTGCATTAATTATCTTATCTTATTTATCCTCTATTTTTATTTTATTTCTTATTGGTTTTATTTTATAACTAACTGAAGTTCTTTTATTTTAAATGGAAGTGATATCTTCATTTAATAATGTGCAAACCCTAAAAGCATGCTTAATCTAAGTACTTAAGTACATTTTAATTTAAAAATACAATCTAGTATAAATTCACATTCCAAATATTGATTTTTCCCAAATATTGATTGTGTTATCTTCCTCCACATTATATTCTGTCATTATTTTTAGAATTTGGATTTGCTAGTTGATTACAAATAAGACTGAAGTAGAGAAGTTTTACATGTTGGTCCATCCCTTTCCAAAGGATTTGAAGTTACCTGAATTCGGCCCCCATGCCCTTAGTCAAGAATCAGGTCTTGTACTGGCATTCTAGTAATTAAGTCCTGAAGTAATTTGGGGCACATCATCTGACTCGTCACTAAGTCACTAGTCAGCTTATTCAGTTACTGGCAAAAGGCTGGTATGTGCCACTTTTTAAAAGGTGAGACAGCTCTTGAGACTCCCTTCAAAATCAGAGGGGGTCCCTGCCCCATTGCTGAAAATGAGCCTGGCCCTTTTCCCTTATTCATAAGAAATACTTTAAATCTTGTCAGGAATTATAGGATCTAAATTCCCAGATATCACCCCCTACTTCCAGAATGTTACATTTTCCTTCTATTTGCTTTGGTTACTTCATTTTCTTTTATCTTCTTTAGTACTATTTTTAATTCTGGAAGAGGTGCAAAGCAAGATGATAAAGTAGGACTCTCCAACGATCATCCCCCTGCAGAAGCATCAATTAGAATAACTATCAATGCACAAAGATATCTTCATAAGAGCTCAGGAAACAAACTGAAGGATTATAATACCTAGTTATAGCACAAAAATGAGAAAAGACACATTGAAGAGGAAGAACAGTTTTACATGACTCATGTCACCCTCTTTCAATCCCAGGCAGCACAGGAAAATACAAGTCAAACCACAAAGAGATATCACCTCATACCTCTTAAAATGACTATTATCAAAAAGCCAAATTATAACAAGTGTTGGTAATGAGGTAGAGAAAAGAGAACACTTACACACTGTTAATGGGATTATTAACTAGGACATCCATTATAACATTATGGGAAGCAGTATGAGGGTTTCCCAGAAAACTAAAAATAGAACTACCATATGATCAGCAGTCTCACTATTAGGTATATAGATAAAGGAAAGGAAATCAGTATGTTGAAGAGATATCTGCACTCCCACGTTTATTGCAGAACTATTTATAACAGCCCAATATGGAATCAACCTGCATCCATCAATGGGTAAAGAAAATGTGGTATATGTACACAATGGAATATTATTTAGCCCTGAAAAAGAAGGAAATTCGGTCATTTGCAAAATGAATGAACCTGGAGAACATTATGTTAAGTAAAATAAGCTGAGCAAAGAAAGACAAATACCACTTGATCTCACTCATATATGAAATCTAGAAAAGTTCATCTTGCAGATGTAGAGAATCATGGTTAGCACAGACTGGAGATGGGGAATCTGTTGGTCAAAGGATAAAAAGTTAAGTTCAGTAGGAAGAATAAGTTAAAGAGAGCTATTATACAACATAATAACTATAATTAAAAATATTTCATATTCTTGAAAAATGCTATGAAAGTGGATGTAAACTGTTCTTACCACAAAAATGATTAACTATGTGAAGACATGAATATATTAATTAGCTAGATTTAGTCATTCCACAATGTATATATACTTCAAAACAAGATGTTTGTACAGGGTAAATACAATTTTATCTGTCAGGTTGAAAAATTTTTTTTTAATGTTTAATTATTTTAACTTTTTTGCTTACAAATTAAAGTGCTCAGGAAAATGAACTTGCCCCTGAATAATTATTCTAGTTTTCATAATTTTATTATATAGTGCTTTATCACTATCCGCTACAGATTTTTTTTTCAAATTCCTGTTTGACCAAAGATTTATAAAGAAAAATATATTTACTTTAAAATGTTTCAGTATTTCGTTTTTTTCAAGTATTTTAAAATTTTGTTTCTAATCTTATTATACTGTGCATAGATAGCAGTTTTCTACTATTTTTATTCTTAGAAAATTTTTAACATATTTAAGTCTTAATATGTGGTCAATGTTTATAAATATTTCACAGCTGTAGGGAGAATGGATGAATAATGTATTCCCTATTACTACAATATTACTAATAACATTCCCTACTTAATACATACAGAATTTGAAACATATCTACTAAGTAAAACTCTGTAATTATGTTATTTAGATCTTCAAACACCTACTTCTTTTGTTTTTCTTCATAACCCTCTACAAACTGAGAAAACTACTTAATGTCTCACACTACTCTTATCTTTGTGTTTATATGTCTTACGTATTTTGATATGTTATTATTTGTAATATATACAGGTCATGATGTTTTAATTCATAATTTCATTCATTCACTCACTCATTCATTCAACAGGTATGTATTGAGTGTCAAGCACATACAAGCTTCTGTTTGGGGCTCTAAGAATGAAAGAGTAAGCAAAAATAAAGAAAAGAGATTGTTTTAAAATCTGCTTCTGAGTAGTTTATGTTCTGGCAGAGGGTAACACATGAAAAAATGAAATGAAATGATATTAAAATGAAAATCCATTAGATGTTCATAAAGATTAAAAAGGAAAAGGAAACAGAAAAGTGGTAAGCAGTGTGTGAATAAGAGGATTTCTACTTAATATAGGGTGGTCAAGAAAGGCATAGCTAAAAATGTGTTATTGCCCATTTGAAGAGGGTAAAAAATTGTGATTGAAGATATTTGTAAGAAGAGCATATAACATATCTTTTAAATTTCTTTAGTTAATAAGTGACTATATATAATTTATATTAATGTAACAAATATAATCAGTCTGATATTATCTTTTTGCTTAGGATTGTCTTGGCTATGTGGGCTCTTTTCTGGTTCCATATGAACTTTAAAGTAGCTTTTTTCCAATTCTGTGAAGAAAGTCATTGGTAGCTTAATGAGGATGGCATTGAATCTATAAATTACCTTGGGCAGTATGGCCATTTTCATGATATTGATTCTTTCTATCCATGAGCATGGAATGTTCTTCCATTTGTTTGAGCCCTCTTTTATTTTGTTGAGCAGTGGTTTGTAGTTCTCCTTGAAGAGGTTTTTCACATCCCTTGTAAGTTGGATTCCTATTTTATTCTCTTTGTAGCAGTTGAGAATGGGAGTTCACACATGATTTGGCTGTTTGTCTGTTACTGGTACATAGGAATGCTTGTGATTTTTGCACATTGATTTTGTATCCTAAGACTGCTGAAGTTGCTTATCAGCTTAAGGAGATTTTGGGCTGAGATGATGGGGTTTTCTAAATATACAATCATGTCATCTGCAAACAGGGAAAATTTGACTTCTTCTTTTCCTAATTGAATACATTTTCTTTCTTTCTCCTGCCTGATTGCCCTGGCCAGAACTTCCAACACTATGTTGAATAGGAGTGGTGAGAGAGGGCATCTTCGTCTTGTGCCGGTTTTCAAAGGGAATGCTTCCAGTTTTTGCCCATTCAGTAGGATATTGGCTGTGGGTTTGTCATAAATAGCTCTTATTATTTTGAGATACATTCCATCAATACCTAGTTTATTGAGAGTTTCATGCATGAAGGGCTGTTGAATTTTGTCAAAGGCCTTTTCTGCATCTATTGAGATAATCATGTGGTTTTTGTCTTTGGTTCTGTTTATATGCTGGATTATGTTTATTGATTTGGTATGTTGAACCAGCCTTGCATCCCAGGTATGAAGCCAACTTGATCATGGTGGATAAGCTTTTTGATGTGCTGCTGGATTCAGTTTGCCAGTATTTTATTGAGGATTTTTGCATCGATGTTCATCAGGGATATTGGTCTAAAATTATCTTTTTTTGTTGTGTCTCTGCCAGCCTTTGGTATCAGATGATGCTGGCCTCATAAATGAGTTAGGGAGGATTCCCTCTTTTTCTATTGATTGGAATAGTTTCAGAAGGAATGGTACCAGATCATCTTTGTACCTACCTCTGGTAGAATTCGGCTGTGAATCTTTCTGGTCCTGGACTTTTTTTGTTTAGTAGGCTATTAATTATTGCCTCAATTTCAGAGCCTGTTATTGGTCTACTCAGAGATTCAACTTCTTCCTGGTTTAGTCTTGAGAGGGTGAATGTGTCCAGGAATTTATCCTTTCCTTCTAGATTTTCTAGTTTATTTGCGTAGAGGTATTTATAGTATTCTCTGATGGTAGTTTGTATTTCTGTGGGATCAGTGGTGATATCCCCTTTACCATTTTTTACTGTGTCTATTTGATTCTTCTCTCTTTTCTTCTTTGTTAGTTTTGCTAGCAGTTTATCAATTTTATTGATCTTTTCAAAAAACTAGCAAGCCCTTAGAGACCTACAAAGAGACTTAGACTCCCATACAATAATAATGGGAGACTTTAACACCCCACTGTCAATATTAAACAGATCAACAAGACAGACGGTTAGCAAGGATATCTAGGACTTGAATTCAGCTCTGCACCAAGCAGACCTAATAGACATCTACAGAACTCTCCACCCCAAATCAACAGAATATACATTTTTCTCATCATACTTATTCTAAAATTGACCACCTAATTGGAAGTAAAGCATTCCTCAGCAATTGTAAAAGAACAGAAATCACAACAAACTGTCTTTTAGACCACAGTGCAATCAAATTAGAACTCAGAAATAAGAAACTCACTTAAAACTGCACAATCACATGGAAACTGATCCACCTGCTCCTGAATGACTACTGGGTAAATAACAAAATGAAGGTAGAAATAAAGATATTCTTTGAGACCAATGAGAACAAAGATACAACGTACCAGAATCTCTGGGACACATTTAAAGCAGTGTGGAGAGGGAAATTTATAGCACTAAATGCCCACAGGAGAAAGCAGGAAAGTTCTAAAATTGACACCCTATCATTACAATTAAAAGAACTAGAGAAGCACAAGCAAACAAATTCAAAAACCAGCAGAAGGCAAGAAATAACTAAGATCAGAGCTGAATTGAAGAAGAGAGAGACACAAAAAACCCTTCAAAAAAAATCAATGAATCCAGGAGCTGGTTTTTTGAAAAGATCAGTCTGATATTATCTTAATATAGTAGATGAGCATTAGATCCATATTTTAATAAATGAAGTGATAAAAAGATTTTCTGATTTTATGTTTTCCTTTTGCTTGCACAGTATCTCCTCTCTACCCCATTTGAGGAATCACTTAATTTTATTCTCACCAACTTCCTCAATAAATTTGGAAGAATTCAGTTTGTTTTAACTTTTGAAGTAATTATTACTTTAAATATATATAACTTTCTTAAAACTATATTTCTCAACGTATCAACTTCAAAACGCAGCTTTTCTTTCTTCCTGACAAGAGATGAAGAAAACAGTATAGCATATTACAGTTTTCCTCCTACACACTTTCTTTTCCAATGTCTACTTTGGTTTTTGGCTCTAGTGTAGTTTTACAAAATCATGATTTTCACAGCATGTAACTTTTTTCCAAAAACTTGAAGTTATTTTGTTTCTTACATGTAACTCTATTTTAAATAAAACCATTGCTCACCATAAGTTCTTTTATAGTATGGATTTTTCATTTGCAACTTTAAAAAATTTCAGTAAATCTTTATAAATTCAGCTGAAATATGCCATCAATAAGATTTTATAGGAGGGAGAATTGGCTTTTGAAAAATTTTAGTACTTTTTTTTTTTTTTTTTTTGGAGACGGAGTCTGGCTCTGTCGCCTAGGCTGGAGTGCGGTGGCCGGATCTCAGCTCACTGCAAGCTCTGCCTCCCGGGTTTACGCCATTCTCCTGCCTCACCCTCCCGAGTAGCTGGGACTACAGGCGCCCGCCACCTCGCCCGGCTAGTTTTTTGTATTTTTTAGTAGAGACGGGGTTTCACTTCCTATTCCCTTCATTCATGAATAATACAAAAGTTGGTTGCAGAATTTCTGATTATCATAAGTTTCTCCTCAAACATCTAGAGATCTTGCTCCATTATCTACTAGACTCAGAAGTTGCTGAGAAGGTTGAGGCCAGCCTGATGGTACATTTCCTTTGTAGCTGGCAGTTTCTTGTTCCTGGGAGATTGTAGGGTTCTTTCTCAGTCCTACAGTATTTTTCTCAGTGTGGGCTACTTTCTTGAAACATGGTGAGACTTTCCTTCAGACTCAGGTCTTCTTTCATGTTTTGAATCATTTTAATCTTTTTCTATTCCACTTTAACAAATGGCTAATATAACAGTTCTTCATTTGAACATCAGAAACACAAATAATACATATGTTGGTTCTTTGCTTTCTTTCCTCAATGTCCATTATTTCTTCTTTTATAATTTTTAAATCTTCATTTTATACCCTACCAGGGAAAGTGTGTGTATATATTTGTGTGTGTGTGCGCGCACATGGTTTCCTGCCAGTCCCACAAATGTGATATCTTTTCCCCAATGTTAATTTTTTTTTTTTTTTTTTTTTTTTTTTTTGGATACAGAGTCTTGCTCTGTGCCCAGGCTGGAGTGCAGTGGCGTGATCTCTGCTCACTGCAAGCTCCACCTCCCAGGTTCATGCCATTCCCCTGCCTCAGCCTCCCGAGTAGCTGGGACTACAGGTGCCCGCCACTACTCCCAGCTAATTTTTTTGTATTTTTAGTAGAGACAGATTTTCACCGTGTTAGCTAGGATGGTCTTGATTTCCTGACCTCGTGATCCTCCTGCCTCGGCCTCCCAAAGTGCCGGGATTACAGGCGTGAACCACCGCGCCTGGCCTCATTTTTTTTTTTTCTTTTCTGAGACAGGGTCTTAATCTTTTGCTCAGGTTGGAGTGAAGTGGCCCAATCATGGCTCTCTGCAGCCTCCCATGCTCAGGGGATCCTCCCACCTCAGCCTCCTGAATTACTGGGACTACAGGTACGCACCACCATGCCCAGGTAATTTTTGTATTTTTTGTAGAGATGGGGTTTTGCCATGATGCCCAGGCTGGTCTCAAACTCCTGGGCTCAAGCCATCCGCCCACCTGGGTCTCTCAAAGTGTTGGAATTACTGGCCTAAACCACTGCAGCCGGCTCCAATGTTAATTCTATTATTTGTAATGGGGTTTTAACTTCTTCAGTGGTCTAAATTTTCTTCTTTCTTCCTTTAATCATCTCAGTTCTTTTATCTTATCTCTTCTTAGATCTCTTGCATCTTCCATTTATTTTCAAGCTTATTTCAGTCTCTTTTCTCTTGAATTTCCTAAAAATGGTCAGAAATTGTTTACTAATTTATTTTATTTCTAATGGTTAATCTTTTGCATGCTTCATTCTTCTCCTTTATTTTCTACAAATTTTTTTCATAAATTTTATATATTTTATTTTAATCTTCATTTCTGACGTGAGAAATCTTATTCCAGGCCTATTAATGGCAAAGCAAAACAAGGAAAGATTTACCTTAGTCCCCTCTCTAGTTACCTGAATAGAGTTTGAATTCTCCTGTTGAAGGTCTAGACAACGTTCTAGTTAAGAAAGATTTGTATTCTATCTTCAGTAACCAAGGTTCTCAAAATGAACTTGAAAGGACTATGAAGGAGAAGTTGAAGCAGATAATTCCAGAAGCATAGGATGTTTCCTTCAACCACTTTTTCTTCAAATATAAATATTCCACCAGGCACGGAGGCTCATACATGTAATCCCAGCACTTTGGGAGACCAAGGTGGGCAGATCACTTGAGCTCAGGAGTTTGAGAGCAGCCTGGCCAACATGGTGAAACCCCATCTTTTCTAAAAATACAAAAATTATCCATGCGCAGTGGTGGGTGCCCGTAGTTCCAGCTACTCGGGAAGTTGAGGTGAGAGGAGGCAGAGGTTCCAGTGAGCCAAGATTGCACCACTGCACTCCAGCCTGGGTGACAGAGTGAGACACTATCTAAAACAAATAGTTATCTATATTTATATCTCCCATCCAGGTTTATATGGGGGTTCAATTCAAGTTTCAGTGATTCCCTAGATTCAGGAGACCAGACCAAGTTTAGTGCTCATGACTCACAGGATTCATAGTCAATTTGTGCAAAGAACTATGGAAAGGTTTCATCAGTATGAAGCCCATCGAATATTTACACTTACTTCTTGCTAGAAATTAGATGGTACACCTCCATTGTTCTCATTCTTAATTGTCCTGTTGCTCTAAAAGAAGAAAGTGGTCCTTTGACAGGGAATTCTAGGAGGATACTTTCTATTCTTGCAGGATCAGCTCATCACCCCATTTCTAGCTAGAAATGATGTATACAGCCTTTCAGAATATTCTCAACCAATTCCTGCTTGCATCATCGCACTCAAGATTAAGGGAGATTTCTATGTTCCTCTATGCTCGGTAAATAAAGTTGAAGGAATATATTACAATGCCGAGCTCTCAAACTTTGAATTGCTTTAAAATAACTTGGGACATGTGTTAAAAATACGGGGTCCCAGGCCCTCTCTCAGAAGTTCAGATGATCTTGGCCTGGGGTGAAGCTTTGATGATACTGAGGCAGATTGTTCTTGGATTGTGCTTTGGCAATCCACGGACTGGCATGGTGGAAACAGCACTAGACTTACAGTCTGAAAAAACTGCGTTCAAATCACCGCTACCACCATCTGAATTTGGACAATATACCTTCCCCAGCCACAGAATGACAATAATAATAGCAGCATTAGAAGTGTTGTAACATTAGAATAAATGTGGTCATGGACATGCCTGATAATCCACCTGATGCTCAAAAATATTCCTCCTCCCTCCCTTCCCTAAATTGGCAAATCTAAACCTAGAAAGTGGCAGCAATAATGACACAAAGATGTGGACACTATTTTATAAAGGGCAGAAACAGTTTTGGCTTTTTTATCACTGCTCTGTCACTAGGGTGTAGAATTCCTAACACATAACAGTCACTCTATAAATACCTTTTAAATGAATAAAAGGGAAAGATAACTTGGAATCTGAAGATATGAGTTAGAAAATCAACCCTTTTGGCTGGGCACAGTGGCTCACGCCTGTAATCCCAGCACTTTGGGAGGCCGAGGCAGTTGGATCACAAGGTCAGGAGATCGAGACCATCCTGGCTAACACGGTGAAACCCCATCTCTACTAAAAATACAAAAAATTAGCCGGGTGTGGTGGTGGGCGCCTGTAGTCCCAGCTACTCAGGAGGCTGAAGCAGGAAAATGGCGTGAACCCAGGAAGCAAAGCTTGCAGTGAGCCGAGATCGTGCCGCTGCACTCCAGCCTGGGTGATGGAGCAAGACTCTGTCTCAAAAAAAAAAAAAAGAAAACAGAACAGAACAGAAAAGAAAATCAGCCCTTTTTTGTACTAGTTCCAATCCCTCTGAGCCTCAGGGTCATTATTTTTAAAATGGAGTTGAAGGACCCTACATTATAGGGTTTGGGCAATGTTCAGGTAAGATAATGTATGAAAACTCCAATCTATTATATCAATTTCAGTTATTAGGATACTTTGAATTACATAAATATACATACTTTTAAGTGGCCTTTTATTGGCCATTAATAGAAGGTGGTCTAAACTAAAGCAATTTTATTTTTTCTCAATCAAATATTTCACCATTTTTTAAATGTCTTGAAATGTCTTAGGTTCTATGAAGAAAATTAAAGAAATATGAAACAGTTCCTGCTCCTGAGAAGGGCAATGGCAAAATGTGTTAATGATGAGACATATGAACTAAAAAACAAGGAGTCCGTGATTTTTTACTGGAGAATCTAACCATCCAGAAAGACTGGATAGCTATTTTTTGAAGATATAAATTCTAAAATATATAATATAAAACAAAAGATTGCTACAAGACTGATTTATAACAAGAAATTTTCAGGCTTCTCAGCATTATGTTGTACCTACTTGGAACAAAGTGCAATTTAATTTATATTTGAGCCTGAGTAGAATATTAATATTAAATCCATGACCTTGAGTCACTTCTCATTTCTCAGAATAAACAAAGGGAAGAGGTGGTGGGAAGTATCTGTACATACATGGCATTTCAAAGAAGCAGTCATCATGAGTATGTATACACTGCCTTCAAACAGGAAGCATATAATGATTTTTGTTTCATAGGCACAGAATTTTTTTTATTTTATAAAACAGAAGCAGATAACATGTATCACTATCTTTGAGTGCCAGAAAGCATTTTTGTTATAGTTTATTCATAGCTACTGTTCTAGAGCCTCTAGCTGGAATACATTTTGTGTGCCTACATACACATTCTAAGCATGTAATATGCACCTAATAAATACTTGAGTAATCAAAATAATGGCATAAACTCATAGAAACTATACTAATGGCCAGTGAGGGGGTATTGTTAGTCAATAATGCCTTGTTGAAACAAAGAATAACCAGCCTATCTACTTACAAAGGCCTATAGTGGATATACCTACCTTCTGTTTTCTTTTACTTATGATTATCTTGTTTTTACATTTCAGCCTAGATGATAAGCATGAAATTATTCTATTAATAAAAAAACTTCAAGTTTCAAGGAGTTAATTATCTTACTTGAGAATGTTGAATGACCCACAAAGTCACACAACCACTAACTGACAAAGCTGAAATTTAAACCTAATCTCCTAACTCTATACCCAGAGTTCTTTCCCTGCAAAGTTTGACTGGCAACGTAGATATGCAGATGGAAGATTCTTATTGTCTCTTTGAACATTAACACTACACTGTGAAATTCTTTCAGCTGTGTTCAAACAGTGTGCAAATAAGGCAAACACCAACCAACCAATCCAGATGTTTCTGTACCTCATTTCCAATTTCTGTACGTCACTAACCATTTTTATCTCTAAATTTGTTCTGACCACAAGGTATCCCTGGAGTTTCTCTGAATCTGCTGTGATTCTGGGGGCTGCCCAACTCTCAAATTGTTCATTGCTCAATTAAACTTCTTTAAATTTACTTTGGTTGAATTTTTTTTAACATTACAGAAGTAGGAAATCTAATGCTGAGATAGCAGCTCCAAAATCATCAGGCATCCATACTCCTAGTATGTTGCTAGATCATCCTTACCACTCGGCTTTGATTTTCAGGGTTGACTCATTGTCCAATCTGGTACTATAACTTCAGCCACAATAAATGTATTGCAGGTAGAAAAAAGTAGAAGGATGGAACACAAAAGTAATCTGTGTCATAAAAGTCAGCTCTTTCTCTTCAAAGAGTGTCTGGGAAGTCTTTCTTAGTGATTTCTACTTACATCTCACTGGTCAGAACTCTATCAACTGACCACCTCTAACTATAATGGAAATTAACAAATATAATATTACATTATTTTCATTAAGATAGAAAAAGAAAAAATGGATATCAGCAAGGCAACACTTCTTGCACCATCTCTCCTTCTCCATCTCTCATACTCTGTCTTCCAGTCTTTCCACTCCATTTCTCTGTGTGAGCTCTTTTCTACTACAGAGTTTTTCTCCATAGTTGGAAATATGGCAATCAACTTGCATTCCCAGAGGATGCAAGTATGTCTTCTTTGTAAGCCTAAGTCAAATCCCAGGGTGCAATCTGATCCTACTTTAATAGCTACAGTCCTCCCTGATCCAACACCCATGGCTGGGAGAATGGAGTGCTCTGATCATTCTGTCCCAGGTCAAGTGCCTCTTCCTGAGGCTCAGAATTTAAATTGTCAGATTAACCTCACCCATATAGCATGGAAAGAACAGGATGATCTTGGAATGATCTTAAAGACCCTCAACATGTTTCCAGATGAATGTAAATAATACAAATAATAAATTGAATATAGAATATAACCAAAAGGTAAACTGAATGCTTTGAGCAAAAAATATGCTGATCAAGGACAAAAAGAAATTATGGTTTAAGTGATTAATGAAAAGTTAATATGCACAACAAAACTTGGGAAGGATTAGTATATATCATTATTGACAGTAGTAGGATTTCAGAGCTGATAAAGTATCCAGATTTGAGAAATAGCATAAAGAAATAATGAGCTTAGCATATTTAGGTATTATGAACAAAACTCCCTCACTAAGGTGGAAAGTATAGCACCAGTTGTAAGGTAAGATAAGAAAAGTCAGAATGATATTCAAAATACTTTACAATCATTACAGCTGAAGGAACAAGCATTGTAAAATGTCACCCCTGGGGATACACTAAAAGGTACAATTACAAAGAAATGGGAAAATATATATATATATAATCAAAGAAATAATTCAAGAAATCAAAGACATGAGTGTCTATACTTAAATGACAAAGTAATTGCCCAGAATAATGAATGAAAATAACAATCTCTTCCAAAATACATTGTTATGAAATTTCAAAACTCCAGACATAAAGGAAAAAAAAGTTAAGCTTCCAGAAGGGGAAAAACATTCATCTGACATCAGGAATAAAAATGAGCTTCAATTTATCAGAAGGAAATTTAGAAACCAGAAAAAAGGATAAATACCTCAAAAATCATGAAAATTTTTCTATACCTAGCCAAATTACCATTCAAATAGGAGCAGAATAAAAGGAATTCAGAAATGCAAAGGCAGAAAAAGAAGTACTTACTGTGCAGTCTTAAAAAAACTAAAGTGCCCAAGAAAAAAATGAAGAAAAAAAATAATTCTTAGATTACGAGTCTTATGTTAATCCAGATTGGAGCAGGAGCTCTAAGAGTGTGGTCTTCAGAAAAGGAAATGATGAAACTAATAGATAATATAGCTATTTTCATGATGTTAAAATTTTCCAAAAGTGTTTTACAAAGTAATAGGAGTATAATGTATAAATTTGAATGATATGATGAAAACTTTAAGCAAAAGAAAATATTAAACAATTATCATTAAATTTAACTATAGAACATTACCATTTTTGAAGGTCATAAATATTCAAATATTGGCAGTGCTAATATGTTCCATCTAATAACCCCTGAGATGTGGGTGTAGGGAAAGAATAATAGACTTGTCTGAAATTAACAAATGGAAAGAGAAGGCTGTATAGAATATTTTAGAAAAATAGAGTTAAATACCAAAAGAACTAACTTAAGAAGTTAAAAATGGTTATCATAGAGGAACAGGACTGGGGGTGGGGGGATCTAGAGAGAGACTAATTATTATATCTTTAGAACTATTTAACTCTGAAAATTATGTTCATAAGTTATTTTGATGAAAAACATTTTTCTAAGTAAAATACAGTTTGAGAAGTTTATATTTAATATTTTTGTAATAATATGAAACTAGAAACAGGAATTACATGAAAGCATTCCTAATTGTGAAGATGACCATCAAGGTCCTGCTATTTACCTTTAGTGTACAAACTACATTACTAATATAATTCATGAAGTCAGACCTTTCCTGTGGCCTTGGATTTTCAAATGGATATTTAAAACTGCAAGCAAAAAATGGTAAGTGCTCACATATTCCAAAGAGATGTACAAGATCATTTAAGTGAAACTTGCTAAGAGGTGACCCAAAAATTTTATTCTTAAAAACACAAATTTTAGAAATATTTGATGAAATACCATCGAGGTCTGTCAAATATCTTCATGCCCTCAAAATATAAACTCCTTGATGACATGCATAAATATTCTTTTTACTAAAAGTGCACCATTAACAATATTGCATAAGGAATCTTTTTAAAGGAGTAATATTAAAGACTTTTTAAAAATCTGTAATACCATTTGACACATAATACACAAATTGCCTGCAAAATAATTTTCAACATAGTTCCATTTTAATTAGTGCCAGTCCAGAAGTCAAATGATTCTTTATAAAATGTTTGAGAAGTACATTGCATTACTGTGAATCACACAACCACTATACAGCATGGTGATAATGTCCCATATATCAGAAATGACAGCCCATTTTCCATCCACTATTATAAAAAAGAGTACAGGTTATATAAAGTCATTGCATTTTCTGAGTTAATGCCACATTCTAGAGCCAACATGTCTCCTACTTTGTCAATTTTTCCCAAATAAAACAAATAAGGCTGCCACTGGCTCATGCAGATAACAGCTTTCGTGCTGGTCTATACATTTTATCATTGATGTCTTAGGCAGTTCACTGAAGAAACAATGGACTTTGTCACTGCTTACAGGTTTTCCACAAGAAAATTGTTTTCCATAAGAATTGTATCTGCCATCAGGAAATGACTGTACATGAAACTATCTCACTCTTTTGGAAGAGTCCAAGGACTTCCAAAATCATAGTGTTTATATATGATGAAGATAATAACAGAACCCACCTCAGATTTTGAGAGTTTTATATGAGGCAATGCAAAACACTTAGCACAGTGTCTGGTACATAGTAAGTGTCCAATGAATATTGCAACTATTAGTATTATTTAAACTGGGGAAATACTATGAATAATTAAACCTAGGGAAACGTAAGCAAAGAAAGAACTCAAGGTTGTGGGCTTCTTCTATTGCTAGACTTGTCTAGGCATTTAAAAGGGTAAAATTTTAAAAGAAGATATATTGCATAAAAATGAGAGTAGAGGGCTGGGTATAGTGGCTCATGCTCGTATTCCCAACACTTTGGGAGGCCAAAGCGAGAGAATTGCTTTAGGCCAAGAGTGTGAGACCAGACTGGGTAACACAGCAAGATCCCATCTCTACAAAATTTTTTTTTAATTTAGCCAGGTGTGGTGGTACACCCCTGTAGTCCCAGCTCAGGGGGCAGTGAGGCGGAAAGGTTGCTTCAACTCAGGAGTTTGAGGCTATAGTGAGCTATGATAGTGCTTCTGCACTTCAGCCTAGGAGACAAAGCAAGATCCTGTCCTTGGGAAAAAAAAAAAAAAGAGTGTGCAGTCAGGGACATAACAATTACATACCTTCCACAGAGCTTGGGGTCCTGAAAACAGAGGATACTATTGTAAGACAAGTATCTGGGACCTGTATGATAAGGGGTAAAGTGGGGGCTTCACCTTTGCATTCAAGATTTGCAAGAAAAGTTTACATATTATTATCTGAGAATGTACCTCCATAATTCCATAATATACTACATGTATAAACATCACCCATTTAAGCTAATCACTATCAAATTGCAGGTAGCACCCAATTGTTGAAACCAATTATCCAACTTGAGGTATTTTACTGTCTAAGTGAATCTGAAGTACTACAAAAGTACAGGAACCTTCATTTCTTTTCTCCAAAGAGACAAGTACTCCATGAATAGGCTTAGAATAACAAGAACCAGAAAAATTATAAAGATTTGACTTTTTATTTTAGAAAGGATGCTTTGCAGTCATTAAATCAATATTTTTTAGCTGCTTCTGTGTGCAAAATGTTATTAATAAATTATTGCTTAAAGGCCATGTTATAGGACCCTAGTTTTCTCTTTGGTGAAATTTCTGCCACAAGACGCAACCCACCAAAAAGACACTATAAGGGCCACCAGCCAGGTCCCCAGCAAGATCGCCGCCAGTATAACTATAAAAGGTGATTCAATGCATAAAAATGCATTTCTGTTCTTCTACATTTATTGTATTTAATTTCAGTGCCAAATTCTTCAGAGTTTAAGTACAATAGGGACTAGGAACAAAATTATTTAATTCTTTCAATGGTTTGATAGGAAAATATCCCACTTTTATAGAAGAGGAGGTTGGTACTAGCAGAGATGAAATTCAGCACTAACTCCAAAGCTCTTCAACTCTTCGTGTTTTTTGCCTGTGCCTTGATTTCTCCATCTACACCAGGAGCATAGTAGCACCTGCCTACAAACTAATAATGTGTTAGAATAAGTGCACTGTATAATTTGACACAAGATACTGTCATCCTGAGAATCTCTGTGGTTGCAGTGAAAACCCAGATCTCAGGGCCTCACCCAAAATGTATTTCACTAAAATCTGTGGGACTAAAGGCTCAGGAAGTGATCTATTAGATTAATAGGATACTTCTAAAGTTCAAACCATTTTGTGAACTATTTAACTAGATTAAAGATTTTTTTGAAATAGAAATAACCGAATTGGTTTAAGAACAAATGGAATCTATCTATAATAGTCAAGAAACAAATGCACAATAAATTCCTGAAAAGTTCACAGTCAGGAAGGGTGTCCAATTTTGCGACATATCAAGTATCAATGTCCATAATGGAATAAATATGATAGGTCATTTTCAAACTAAATTCTTATTTCTTTCTACCACGATGTAAGGGATACAGTGAAGTCCTAGAGAAATAGAATAAACAAAAAGGAATACAGAAGAGAGCAAAACATACAGGGAAAAGACAAGTCATGTTGCAATATGTACTAATTTTTTAAATCTTAAATTCCAATTAATAGAAAAGGCAACACATTTGATATGGTTTGGCTCTGTGTCCCCACCCAAATCTTATCTTGAATTGTAACAATCCCATGTGTTGAGTGGGGCCAGGTGGATATAACTGAATCATAAGGACTGTTTCCCCAGTACTGTTCTCACTACAGTGAATAAGTCTCACAAGATCTGGTAATTTTATAAATGGAGTTCCCCTGCACACGCTCTCTTGCCTGCTGCCATGTAAGATGTGCCTTTCTCCTCTTTCACCTTCCACCATGATTGTGAGGCCTCCCTAGCCATGTGGAACTGTGAGTCCATCAAACCTCTTTTTCTTTATAAATTACCCAGTCTCAAATATGTCTTTATTAGCAGCATGAGAACAGACTAATACAACATTCCATAAAAGTTGTTTCTTAAGCCTTGGTACCTAAGTGCAAACTCTGAATAATAACATATAGAGAAACTAAAGATTTTAAAATTAATGCTAAGATCCTTGAAACAATGTATGCAAGAGTAGAGGTAAGATGCATACTAGAGAAGAGAAGCAATATACTAAATGCAGATTCAAAACAATGAAAGAAAAAGATTAAGGCAAGGACACCTAAAACTAGAAGGACTAGGGTCCTATAAATAACACCTAAAACTGGAAAACTAGGGTCCTATAAATAACATGGGCTTAAAGCTGCAGCCACCTCCAGCTGAGGTTTTCACTGGATTATAAAGTTAAAAAAAAAACTGTACTGCATATTATGGTTATATGTAGGTATCTGTTAAAATTAATAGATTCAGTAAGCTATGCACAATTCTTATTATAGAGTTACTGTTTAATGAGTTACAATGAATCCTTTTTTTTGACATTAAAGTCACAAATTAAAGAATCCCTTCATCTATAGCTAAAAATCAGATGTCCAAACCAGATTAAGTGAGTTCTACTTCCAAGGTTGAGTAAACTTTTACAGGACTGACCTTCTCACAGGTAACAACTATAAACTCTACAGAAAATTACTAGAAATTAAATGAATTTATTAGAGAGAAACAAAAACAGGCATATTTTTCAGGGGAGTTGATATTTGAAAGACAAGACTGAACTGTGAATTCCCTGATTTAAGTGCTTTTAGTCTGAGGGCAGCCCCGGTCGGTGCCCTGCTTAGTGGCTAAAATTCCTATAGAAAACACATTGTCTTTCTGAGTTTGGAAGAACCACAGCCACTAAAAAGTGAGAGGGGACAATTGGAAAAGAGAAATCCAGAGAAGGGGAGCCCAAAATTCTATGTATAAATTCTACCCAAGTCTCTGGTGAACCCTTGAAAAATGCATATATGAAACAGATTTCTAGCAGCCCAACTAAGATTAAAAAAACTGAACTAATAACTGAGCCACTATCCAAAAGTCAGAGTTATAGTTTGAGACCAACCAAATAAATCACTGGCTAAACAGATTAAAGAGGATTTAAATCAATGGAGAATTGAATCACGTCCGTGAATCTAAAGATTTAATACTGTTTGGATATCAATATTCCCCAAAGTGATCTGTAAATCTGACACAACCCCATCATAATCCTAGCAGGCATTTATAAAAAAACTGACATGGGTAGTCTGTAATTTATATGGAATGGCAAAGAAAAAAAAAAAATCCAGAGGAATTTGGGGAAAAAATAATAACAAAGTTGAAGGGTTTAGGCTACCTAAGTTCAAAAACTACTATAAGGCTACAGCATTCAGTACAGTGTGGTACTGATATAAAAACTAGCAAATCCATTAATGGAAGAGAATGGAGAGGCCAGAAACAGACTCACATTTATGCTATCATTTATTATTCAAAAAAATAAAAATAAATAAGTCATCGAAACAATCCAGAGGGAAAGGAAACTTTCAACAAAGTAAGCTAGAAAAACTGATATCCACCTGGAAAAACAAAATGACTGCCAAGCCCTACCTCACACCATACACAAAAAATTAATCTGAGGTAGATCATAGGCTTAAGCCTAAAAAGTTAAATATATAAAGCTTTTAGAAGAAAACATCAAAGAATATCTTTGTGTCATGGGTGTAGGTAAATTCTCTTGTACAGAAAAAAAAAATGTAATTTAATTAAAATATATTGCTTTTCCAAAACTACTATTAGGAATTCAAATTGGTAAGTTATAGGCTGAAAGAAAATACCTGTGAAACAGATATATGACAAACATGAAGAAATCCTACTACTTAATAATTAAGAGACCAAAAAAAACCCGTATGAGCAAAATATTGGAATATATACTTCTAAAAAGAAGGCATATGAATAGCCAATATGCACACAAAGAAGTGTGTAACAGTATTAGTGTCCAGGGAAATGCAAGTTAAAACCATGATGAGATACCAACATAGACCTATCAGGATGGCTGGAATTACAAACACTGACAACACTAAATGTTGGGTAGATGTGGTGAAACCAGCATGTTCATACTTTGCTAGTGGAATTGCAATATGATATAAACTTTGTTTAAGTTCTGGCAATTTCACAAAGATATAAATAAATAAATAAATAAATAAATAAGTAAATACCCTATGACCCAACCATTGCAGTCTTAGGTATTTTCTCAAGAGAAATGAAAATATGCCCACAGACAATGTTCTTAGCAGCCTTATTTATAATAGCCAAAAACTAGGAAAAAGAAAACCAGGAGAGTGTTACTAGGAGAATATGATATGTAGCAGAATACTGTGAAGCAATAAAAAGCAATAAACACATATAGGCAAAAGAATAGATGAATATGAAAAACGCATTGAAGCCTCAAATAAAAGAATAAACACTATATCATTCTGTGAAATTCTTGAGCAGGCAAAACTAATTTTTTAAGGGGAAAAAATCAGTAAAATTTTTGACTGGGGAGAGAAGGGAAAGGGGAATGAAGATTGGAAGCAGCAAGAAGGAACTTTAAACGGTTATGGGAATGTTTTATATCTTGAAAGGGCTTTGATATAAACAAATATTGCATTTGTCAAAACTCATTTAGTGGTACATTTATGATTTGTACATGATCAAAATAAAAAGATTGTAAATAAATATTGAAGTCTAGTTGACAGTGAGCATGCTGAAGCATTTACGTGGAAATGTATTGATTTCTGCAACTAACTTAGAAATTCATCAAAAAGTAAGAAAACAATGGATGACTAGAGAGACAAATATGTGGTAGATAAATAAGTATAGAAGGGTTAATAGTAGAACCTATTTGTTAGATAAATGTCTTTTGATATCAAATTATTTCAACTTTTCTGTATTTTTGAATATTTTTCACAATAAAATGTTGGAAGAAAAAAGATTAATGCAATGACTATTGTTATCAAGATTTTTGTGCTCACAATAGACAAACTAGAAAATCAGTACATTTTATTCATTGTATTTAAATAAAAATTGTTATAGTTTACATACTCATCAATTTATATTAATAGATTTTTTAAATAATCATTTCATAAAATTAGGGATGTAAATAACCTAGACAAAATACACTTAAAATTGCATACTGCTCAGAAAAGTCACTCTTAAAATATGGAAACAAATATTTATGACAATTATGATGACCCCTTAGTGATTAGAACTGTCACAGATATTTCAAATCTCCCCTTCGGAGAAATACAGCAAAATTATAATCTCCGTCCTTGCTTGAAATAAAGCATAGCCAAATAACTTTCTTTGGTCAATGAAATGTAAGCAGAAGTTATCTCTATCACTTCCAGAAGGAAGCTTTAAAAACCAATAAATAAGAATTGTATTTTTTTTTCTCTCATGACAACTCATAATATTAAGGATTGTGGTGGCTACAACAATCTCAGTCCCTGAGGGAAAATGACATGGAGCAGAGCTCCCTCAGACCCATGAAGAACATGCAGCATAGACAGGAAAATAAATCTCATTGTTTTAAAACACTAAGGCATTGGGCATGTCATTGAAGCATAATTTAAGCCATTTTGTTTGTCACAATTGCAGAGTAAACTCTTTCATATCATTCTTTTTAATATGAGCACATAAAGTGGCCTTTTCAAATCCGAGTTTTAAATTGGAAATGATGTTATAAAAATATTGTAAGGATACTCATTTCAAAGCCAATTCACAAAGAAAACTCAAGTTTCTTCTCTACACACATAATCCTCTAATGACCACGTAGTATAGGTTGAGGAATTTCATAATACAACATCATGAAGAATAGTTCAGTGGTCAGACATACATCAAGAGTTTTGCACAAGAAAGAGTGGAATTCAGTCTCATTAACAGCAGGAAGTAATGGCTGAAAGACCTTAGGAAAGAAAAGGTGAACACTTCAGGTTGCAATCAATAGTCAGTAGCAGCAAAAGGAGCTATGGTGTGAGTTTGGTTCAAAAGACAAATTGCTCTTTTATTGACAGCAGTCCTCTGTTGTGACCAGTCTAAAGAACTGAAGGGAAGCAATGAAACTGCAAGACTATCAGGGAAAACACATTTATTTCAGGAGATGTTTGCAAAGATTTTTGTAAATAAATGGTCAGAAAAACACTTGAAAATCACAGCCTCCACTCTCAACAGGTTAGTTAAATCCAAAACTATAAATCTATTTATAATGCTGGCGTGGGTCATAGCAGCCGTGATTTCTCATTTTTCCTCCCCAAGGACTCTTTTGACAGTTGATTAAATTTCAAGAAACTTACTTCAACTTCCTTAAACTTAACTTTACCAACCTTTAGCAGGCTTTTCCAGAAACTTGTGGGTGTTGACACATTGCATTTGCATAATGATAAAAATAATTTGGAGTATTGAACTCATATTTTAAAACTCCAATTAAGCAGTTATAAGAGACTTTGAAAAACACTTGGCCCAGTGTCTGGTACATGACAGGGACTCCCTCTACCCCCATCCTCACTACACAAATGCATGTCATCTTAAGTCATAATTCTAAATTTCAGACTGTGGTGTAATAACAATTAACCTTTTACAAAATAGGAAATGTTTAAGAAACAAGAGAAGAGCCTTCAAAACTACCTTTTTAGCTGGCAGACCACATCCCTCCCAGACACAAGAGGAAAATGAGGAAGTGGTTTCTTGGGGTCATGTTTTTCTAAGCCACAATCTCCCATTTTATTCAAAGTGCACTATATCAGATTCAATATACATTCTTCCAAGGTCTATTTGTTTGAGACCAAAACCTATTGGTGTTCTAATCATTAAAAACATGTAATGTGCCAATCACAGCTGCAAGCTATACCATATTACTTCTATTGAAAATCTCCTATGAAATATGCCAAAGTTACCCACAGAATATGTTTATTTTGCTTGTATTTTATATTGCCTCCCTTTTCAGTCTTCAAATCCTTTCTATAAAAAGTGATTTTTATCTTCCACAGTGACAGACATCAGGATAATTGTTTTAAAGTAACTACTTCCAGAATTCAGTTCTTGTGAGCTATAGTTCTTCCCACAAATGACAGATGACAGATTCTTTGTTGACATTTTTCACCAAAAAGTAAGTTTTCAATCAGCAGTTATTTTTTCTAAAAACAAATTCTGTAAGATTTTGCCACTTACTATAACTTATATTATTTATTCCAGCAAATATTTACTACACATATAATTTATGTCCTTGTGGGGAAAAAAAACCAGACTTTTTTTTTTTTTTTTTTTTGAGATGGAGTTTTGCTCAGTCACCCAGGCTGGAGTGCAGTGGCGTGATCTCGGCTCACTGCAAGCTCCCCCTCCAGGGTTCACACCATTCTCCTGCCTCAGCCTCCCGAGTAGCTGGGACTACAGGCGCCCGCCACCATGCCCAGCTATTTTTTGTATTTTTAGTAGAGACAGGGTTTCACCATAAAAAAAATAGACTTTTAAACAGGGGACATGCTGGATTCAAATTCTGATTGTACCACTACTGGTAGTGTGGCCTACAGACAGACATTAAACATGCACAATCATCAGTTTCTTCATCTTGAAAATAAGATTATTAATACCTCTCTCATAGGATTCTTAGAAGAAATAATACATGTAAGTCTCTGGTCACAGGGCCTGACATATAGTAGACACCCAGTAAATATTAGTTCCCATGGTAGCTAGCTACCAGATTTCTTCTCCTTGCAATGAACACACACAAGAGTATATTATCCACCGTTTTTTCCCTTAGGCAGCCCTGTGTGACTAGTTCTGACCATGGAAGTTTTAGCTACAGGAGTAGAAGTGTTAGCTAAAACATACAAGAGTAAGAATAAGAGCTCAAATAAGTCTCTTCTGCTACTGCAGACAAGGAAGCCATGTGCTCCAGAAAAGGCAACTCTGAGATGGAAGGGTCTCCATCACTCTGGATCCCTGAGTGGTCATGTATAGCAAATCCACTTTCCATCCAACCCATAATAGACATGTGGCCATGAGAAAGAAATATATTTTTATGTATTGTGATAAGCCATGTAAGTCTGGAGACTGTTCCTAATCACATCATAACCTATCCTGACAAATACAAAAATTGGTACCAGGAGTAGGGAACCACTGTGATAAAAATCGTATTCTATACCGTATAAGACAAACTCTCCCACCAAGAACAACTAGAGAAACTGAATGACATAAAAATACAGAAGACACCAAAAAGCTAATAAACCAAGACTTACAAAGATAAGATCACAGAGAGAAGGGAGATTTATTTTGTTGAGCCCAACATTCTGCACTGCATTTCCCACAAGGACTTTGTAAGCAGTTTGGGCCGAGAGGCTGTCATTCGCTGGAGCAGGGGCAGAAAGCTGAATACTGAGGAGCAAAAGAACGAAGGAAATGTTCTATATCTTGATTGTGGTGGTGCTTACACAACTGCATACATGGGTCACAACTCATTAAACTGCACACCTTAGAAGGGTGAATTTTACTGTATATAATCTATTCCTCAATAAACATATATTTTACAAAAGAGTTCTATTGGTTTCGCTAATTATTAGAGAAATGAAAATTAAATGAGATTAATTTTTTTCACCTCTTAAATTGGTAAGAATTTAAATACTGGTAATTTTCAAGAGCTTTGCTTTCACAACTGTAAGATTATGGGCAAAGATGAAATCTCATAGACAGTATGAATATCAATCAGTATAAACTCTTCATAAGGCAATTTGGCAAAATGTATCAAAATTTGAAAGATGCATTTCTTTGAACTTGGGATCTTTGTTTTCAGAGAAACACTGAATGTGTTATTTTGTTTATATAACACTGCATACAGATCAAAGATGGTGGAACAAGTTATTGGTTAAAGTTATTAAAGAAACTCATACATTGTCTATAAATTCATGCTTCAAGGTATTACCCCTGCAGTTCACAGTGCAAACTAATTTTTCGATTACATTTTACTGAGAATTTAGTAAGGTCTTAAATCCTATGCTTTCCTCGACAGATAATATAGCATTTGTATTTTTAATAAAATTGCCACCTAGCTAAAGCTTGAAAAAGGGGGTTCCCATCACATATTGAAAGCATAATCAATTTAAATATAAAATTGTATATCACCTCTAGTATATGTTGATCACTGGGTTTTATGCAGATGACACACTGTGTATTAGCCAGCCAACAAAGACTGACATTTAATCTCGAGATTTTGAGCATTTGTAATTAGAGCAAAAAAAATAAATGAGTTACTTGCAGATAAAATTATCATGAGGCTTTTTAGAGAAAAGTATAAAATAGAAAAATCCCCCTAAGCCACAGATGAAGGTAGCTCAAGTTGTAGAGGAATCTTGGTCGAGAAGTCATATTCCATACTTCCTTATTACCTCATCAAAAATTAAGATTAAATATATTGCTCTTTAATAAAAACCTAATTTGCTTAGATTCTAACATGAACTAATAATGTTTTCCCAAATTGGTTTTTCCTACTAAATTCTATGCAGGCTTCAAGTCCATTCTATTAGTTTTTAACATGTATAAATGTTAAGTATTTACCATGCTGTCATGATAGGGCCATAGTAGAAATAGAGGATTCAGAGGTAAACAAGAGTCAGACATTGGGCTGCCTGTATTGCAGGCCACACTGAGGAATGGGAATATTCTATGGATAATAAGAGAGTAATGGCATTAAGCAAGCCAGTTAGAGTTGTACAGTTGACCCTTGAAAAACACAAGTTTCAACTATGCTGTTCCATTTACACTTGGATTTTCTTCCTGAGACAACAGGACCAACTCCTTCTCCTCCTCCTCATCCTAATCAACATGAAAAAAACAGGCTGAAAACCTTTATGATAATCTACTTCCACTTAAGGAATAGTAAATATATTTTCTCTTCCTTATGATTTTCTTAATTACAGTTTTTCTCTAGCTCCCTTTATTGTAAGAATACAGTATGTATTGCATATAACATCCAAAATATGTGTTAATCAATGATTTATGTTATTGATAAGGCTATGAACAATAGTAGCCTATTAGCAGTTAAGTTTGGAGAGAGTCAAAAGTTATATGTAAATTTTAAACTATGTGAGGGGATCAGCACCCCAACCCCCGCGTTGCTCAAGAATCAACTGTATTTCCATATTTGAAGGAATCAAATCTCTGCTGGTATGAAGCGTGGATCCAAAGAGGTTATGTCAAAGGCAGGAAGATGAGTTAGGAGTTTTTAGTAAAGGGCACATACAAAGCATGAAGAGAACATACTGCAGAGTCCTGAAAAGGTGAGTGAGAAGGAGAACGGAGGGAGGGCAGGACAGGGTGGCAGTGGAGACACCTAAAGGAAGGTGGCAGAGGAAGCAGGAGCCTAGGACTTGGGAGCTGAGACACTGTCCAGCCATCACTGTGACCTGGGCAATGCCAGCTGATTCTACTCCCTTTCTGCTCAGCCTGAAGACCGTAGTGAAGAGCTAAGCTCCTGGACCTTCCCTGGAAAAAGAATATTAGGTAGAGATGAGCTCACTGAAGTTACATAATTAAAATGTTTAGGATAAAAAGCCACACTGAACCGACCTAGAGCAGCTGCAGTCTAAATTTTCTAATTTCAGAAAGTATGTGGGAAGTAATGATGAGTAATAGTTCTACTAAGGCCTAAACTGTTTCCCAAATAGCCCTGATTTGGCAACATATGAATTGTCCAATAAGCCAGTAAATTAACTTCCAGATTTCACATGACCTATTACAAAAATATACTGAGCCGGGTGCGATGGCTCAAGCCTGTAATCCCAGCACTTTGGGAGGCCGAGACCGGTGGATCACAAGGTCAGGAGATCGAGACCATCCTGGCTAACACGGTGAAACCCCATCTCTACTAAAAAAAAATACAAAAATCTAGCCGGGCGAGGTGGCGGGTGCCTGTAGTCCCAGCTACTCCGGAGGCTGAGGCAGGAGAATGGCAGGAACCCGGGAGGCAGAGCTTGCAGTGAGCCGAGATCGTGCCACTGCACTCCAGCCTGGGCGACAGAGCGAGACTCCATCTCAAAAAAAAAAAAAAAAATACATATATATATATATATATATATACACTGAAGTAACTGAGGCTGTTGTATCTGTATACAGAATTACCGTAACCTACATGCCTGCTACGCAATTGTCTCTTAGGAGAGTATAAAATAGCATTACGGTGAAGAAGAATTAATTTTGAGGGTGATTCTGCAATTTCTAGCCTATATAAATCACGTGACTTCTCTGCACTTGGACTGGTAGTCACATAATGTTAACCATCATGGGAGAAAAGGAAATAGAATGAATGGAAGTAGGACACACATCATCAATGAAGGGTTACTTTTGATGATGTATCCCATAATGAACTATTTCAGGAAGAACCACAGACAGCATCAGCTCGGGCTCCCAAAAGCTTTCATGTTTTTGAATTTTTCACTATATATAGTCCCACATTTTGGATTTCACTCAGGCTGCAAATGAACACCTAATCTTTCTCAACACACTCCCAAATGTAATTACATGGTTACTTTAGACACAATATTCAGATTGATCATAACAGAAATATATCTTGCACCTACACAGTGTACCTCCACCTATACTACTGAATAGTTCACAGGAAAGTCTATCTGATTATATATATTAAGCCTTATGCTAGCTTACAATTCAACGGACACAGCAGCTTCCTAGGTAGGAATCTCAGTTTAATCCCATGAAACCTCAAATATCTATCAATTTTACAAACTTGTCTCTAGACTTCTTAACTTACATCTAATCTTTGGGCAAACACTTTAACTAAACAGATATATCAAAAAGGACACGAGATGCTAATATCCATGTGTCCATTAGTACACTGACTACTTCACAACCACCAACAATTCCTTCATCTGGGAGCTCGAAGTCTCCTGCCCGTAGCTAGTGTATCATTCAGAATGTTTTAACAGGGCCTTGAAAAACAAGTGAAATTAAACTTCGATCCTCATAAAAATAATAATTCTTCAAAACTGCATTTCTTTGGATTAAAACATCCCAAAGTTACTCTTTATATTAAAAGCTAGATCTTAAATAAAAGTGAGCATACTATTTCCATAGCAGCCAGTCTCCTAATTATGGTGTAAGTAAAGTTCCATCTGTGTGGAAAAAAGTTCAAAGCACAAAGTTTTATCTGTGCCAACCTCACATCTGTATCTCAGCTAGTACAACAACAGGAGATAAGCAGGTCATGGAGAATCTGCCCACAATCTTCATATCAACAAGCGCTGGAACATCTGCTCCCTCCGGAAATACATTTCTGGAGGTATATTTATATCCAGAAGGTATATTTCTGGAGGAGGCAGATGTTCCTGAGCTTGTTGACCCACCCCATCCCATCAGGCACCAACTCTGCAATTTCTCCTAAAGGCATGGTTACTCAACCTAATATAACATATACTTTTACATTTGTGTTTTCTTCAGATAAACTGCCTACCTTCACACCAGGGATGATATCCCCCAACATTGAGCATATAAGTCTTCTAGACCAATATGATTATTGTGGAGAAAGAAGCTATTCAACACCTGTTTTTCTCATGAGTCACATGAGGCAACAACCTGAGATCAAAGAAATGGAAGAATAATCGAGCTTAAAGGCATCTAAGAAATTAAAATTCTATATACCAAAATCTTTCCATTACAGAAATACAGCAAGTAAGAAGTTATAATGGACGCCTGTAGCCCAAGGCCCACATTTTAATCCTGGGGCTATTTATAACTTTTATAACAGGTCTAGATTTATAGATCTTGTGCTCTCATAACTCAAAAGAACAAAAGTCCATTCTTGAAACACCAACTATGTGAAAGTACCCCCTTTGAATCATCCAGCCGTCACTTTTTGTGAACTATGTACAATGCCAAGTCATTTTCGAGACCAAAAAACTCAGTATCTTCTCTAAAGAAAAAACCAAAGTTTAAGAAACTGTCTTAGGGGAAAAATATTTACCAATACATTGAGTATTGTCCAGTTGAAGGTGTTACAAGAAGACGCACACAAAATTTTATGTTGAAAGTCAGCTCACAGACCTGATCATACCTCAGCATATTATTGTAGGCAGTTAACATTCATCACGTGAAATGCAGTCTGCTACAAGACTTGGTTGCCAGCTGCTTCATTGCATACCTGAGTCCAATGTCCCATCATACTTAACTCTGTGTCTAATGTTTGGGCTTTCCCAATATTTTTTAAGTCAAGTCATTACAAAATCTTAACAAGAGGAAAGATTAGAATGATTGTTTTTTGAATTTTAAAGCTTTAAGTGAAACAGTGCATACATAAAGAAAGGAAACAAGATTTAGATATTAACTGCTTTGGGCTGCATCAGGCCACTTGTTTCTGATACTCTCTGCTTTGTCTTTGCCTTCCTCAAAAATGCCTTCCTGCTGTGAAGCTGGCATCTAACGTCTAAAGATGAAAAGAAAAATGGTACTTTTTCTGTACAACACATACAATAAAACACCACAAAGCTTTTCTTATTAAACACATCCCTAGAGCCTACTTTGTCATTCGCAGTACTTAGAATCAGACTGAAAAAAGAGCTGGAATGTAGCCAGAGGCAGGAGGCAATGGGGGCTGTCACCCACTGCAATGCTTGCCAGTGGATATTAAAAATAAGCAGGATTATTGTAGATAGCCAAATTTAAAGTCAAAACATTGACTTGAGGCTTTGCACCTTAAGTGGGAAGAAATACGACAAATCCTGGGTAGACTGTAGATATTGCTATGGTTTGAATGTTTGTGTACCCTCCAAAATTCATGTTGAAACTTAATCTATATTGCAACAGTATTAAGTGGAACCTTTGGGGAAGTCATTAAGTTTATGGGGGCCTCACCCTTGTGAATGGAATTAGTGCCCCTTATAAAAGAGGCTTCAGAATGCTGTCTGGCCCTTGTGCCCTTCTTGCCTTCCACCTTCCACCTTCCACCTTCCACCTTCCACCTTGTGAGGACACAGCGTTCGCCTCTTCTGCCATGTGGGGATGCAACTGGAAGTGAAGGGCAGCCCTCACCAGAACCGAATCTGCTGGCACCTTGATCTTGGACTTCCCAGCCTCAGGAACTATAAGGAATAGATTTCTGTTCCTACAGCATACTCAGTCTCTGATGCTTTGTTATAGCACCTAAAACAGACTCAGATAGGCCCAAAACCTTGTATTTGATAAATTTTTTTGGTATAAAGGCCTTGTTTATAGTTTTATCTGTGGTTCCTTGTGAATATTGATAAATACCAATGTTTTTATTTTATTAATGAAACCTAATTCAGATCTCTTGAGTTGGTGATTGTGCAATTTATTTGGGCAACCTATCTTTACAACAGATGAAATTGCTTCTTTCTGTGTAATATTTTCAAGACTTTTAAAATTTATTGTATTTTAGATACAGGGTCTTACTCTGTCACCTAGGCTGGAGCGCAGTGGTGCCATCATAGTTCACTGCAGCTTCTATCTCTCAGGCTCAACCAATCCTCCCACCTCAGCTAGTCTTAGCTCTTTGGGAGGCTGAGGTGGGAGGATTGGCATATGACCCCATACCCATCTAATTGAAAAACAATTTTTTTGTAGAGATGAGCTATCACTGTTTGGCCCAGGCTGATCTCAAACTCCTGATCTCAAGCAATTCCACCACCTCAGCCTCCCAAAGCACTGGGATTACAGGCATAAGCCACCACACCCAGCCTCATATTTACAAAAATTTAAAAGTTATTTCTAAAAATTTAAAAAAGAACTACCGAGGACCTGAATGAGATAGTAGCAATAACATTGGAGAGATGAGGATAAATATTTAGAGATATTTAGAAATTTAAAATCAACAATATTTATAATAGTAGCTATTGGATCATGGTGGAGGGTTTAAAAATAAAAAAAAAGCAGGAATCACTACTGATGCCTATGTGTACATCATGTTGCCACCAACCAAATTTGGAGATGTAGAAGATACAGGCAGAAGACAGCAGCAGAAGATAGAAATTTGAAATATCTGTTGGGTGCTATTTTGATAGCAACAATAATAAAAGCATTTATCATTGTTACCACTGCCAGTTACCTACCATGAGCTAAGTCCTTATTAAGTGTTTTATATGCAGTATTTTATATAAGCCTCATATTTGTCAGCATTTCCATTGTGCATATAGGGAAGGTGAAGTACTGAAAAGTTTGGTAATTTGCCCCAGGTCACATTGCTAGTGAGTGACCAAGTCAACATTTATACCCAGGCAGCCTGGATCTAAATTTCATGTTTCAGATACAACTTAGAGGGCCCAGAACAATAATTTTATACAACAAAAAGAGAAAAGGACAGAACATGATACACTGATACCAAAATAAAGAGGTCTGGGGAAACTAAAACCACCATCAGAATGAACTTGTCTAAGAACAATTTTATCTAAACCAGGACTGGTTCCAACCTTGATGGAGATTCATAGGAATTTTTGTCAAGCCTGAATCTCTAGAGTATTCCTCTTCACGTTGTCTAACCTTGGGCAGGTTGCTCAATCCCAACCCTTGTTTATTCACATCTTGACACTGTGCTTCATAATCACTAAACTCCCGTTCATTTCTAAATTTCTGATATTCACAAGAAAAAAAACTTGCTGAAAATCCTTATGTAGCAATAATTTGCAAGTTCAGAGATGGAGCCTCATAGTGCAGTACAGATTTATAATGATCAAGAAAGCAAAAGGGTTATTGCCCTAAAGGTAGAATGTTCTTATACCAATATTTAGATTGAAGGAAACATAAAACAAAACTTTTCATCTTTGTCATCTGATGTAAGACAATTACATAAGTTAAAATCTTTAAAAGCTCAAGAAATGAATCAAATATTTCAGAAGGAAGCTTATTCTACTAAACCTGAACATTTCTCAAACAAACCAGGCAACCATCCAGGACCTTGAGAGACCTTCACAAGGAAATTAACATGTTCTTCTTTAGGGCCAACTCAAGTTTATATACTTACAAACCTATTCTTTGGGCTGCAACACTTGCTGATGATAATGTAATCATTTCATGTATTCATCCTCTTAGTTCTAAGTGTCTCAAAACATTTATTTTACTAATAAAAATCCTATTCCTTCACTCACCAACATATTTTCATACCTATGAGTAAAATCTTACAAAGAAGAGAAAACCACCTTCTTCATATTTACCCTGTGTCTATGGCTATTCATGTTACAACTAATGATTGATAAAAATGACTTGAGCTTTGGCTATAAAATTACTCCATGTGATTCTTTAAATCTTAGCTAATTTTAAAGTCCATGTCAAATGATCTCTGTAGGCCAACATAGTAATTTATTAGTAAATCCTTCTAGGGAGGTTTGTTGTTTTCCTGAGATCAGGCAGTCAGGACGAAACCCATGTGTGTGTTTTTAACACTGCTTTGTAATATCTGTGTTAGCGTCTCAACTCACCGGAACATGAGCAACCGGGACAATCCTTTGTCAGATGCTTCTGTGGACCTCCAGGATATAGACAAACTCACTGTAGTGTTACTGGCATATTAATTGCCAAGAGAGCAGTAAAAACATTGAAAAGCTTTATTTGAAAGAATCATTTCAAAAAGCCACTTGTTCTAGATTGAACACAAAGGATATTTTTAATAAACACTTAGCTGCTCATTAATAATAAAGATAAAGGATGCTGTTCATTTTTATTTTTTATGATATTCTTTCATGATTTCTCTGTGGCACTGCAATGGTGGTGGCTTTCAAACAGATAAATATGAGAAGCAAATTCTCTGAAATATATTTCAGTTTTGTACCTGTTTGTAACAGGCATTTTAGTCTTCAACTCATATCTTTTTGTAAGCTCAAAGAAATACATGTGTGTTTTATTCATGTAAGAAACCACATTGCAATAATATCTGAGTCCCTCTTGATGTCTAATAAATGTCATTACAAAAAGCACAGCTCTTATAGGGAAAAAAAGCATCTTTTTTGCTGTATGGGCTGAGTCCTTAAGGGTCATTAAAATACATAGAAATTCTGTCATTTTCTTCCAATATAAGGTTTCACTATGATTAGCATGAGAATGGCCTAGCATATAAAATGAGAGGTCTCATGGAATGTCAGGACTAGATAAGGTTCAAAGGTCACTCACCCAAAATTTTCAAATTGCCCCTGGTTGTGCACCATTGGCCTATGTGGATAATTTCGGTATCTTGACACAGGACACCCTATTCAAGATATCGAGGAGTGAGAACACAACCCTTCTCTCTCTCCATGAAAGGTATAAAGAAAGAAAAGAAAAATACATACTCTTTCTTAATCTTGAGAAAATGTACCACATAGAATTAAGTAGGAATAATCACCCTTAAAGCTTCCTTCCAACTTCCTGAATAAACATCATAAACTGTTTTATGATGAAGTTGAATAAGCGGTGACAATACTGGAATGTCTCACATTCTTACACTGAAATAAATTTTGAAATACTAATGATGAAAGCACCATTATCACCACACTGTTACAGTTCATTTTAGCATTTGAGTTCCTCAGATACATGGCGTCTGGTATTCTATAAGGCAAAATTAATAAATATTTAAGAAAGAAGATGAGAATACAAAACTAATGTATTGAGAATTCTAGTTAAGATCTCTTATGATTTCAAGATACAAAGACCCAGGCAGCCTAGTTTAAGTAAAAAGGAGAATATAGGAAAAAGATAAAGGGAATATCACAGACCCCGAAGGCAAAAAGTGGGGTACAACTTCACAGTGTACTAGAATTATAATAAAGTGGAAAGTTAGAAGAAATTCAGACAATACCCTCCTTTATTCTGGAACTACATGAACTATCTTGCCTACTTCTATTTGTATACCTACTTCATTCCTCTCTATATAAGTGAACTGACTAATTGTGTAGATATGGGGTCAGAAATAGTTACTCAGGTACTAAAACATGTCCTCCCTACTCCAGTGCCTCCAATCAATTATCAGAATCCTGTGTCACAATATGCAAATTTTTAGGGAGAAAGTCTAAAAATTTTAGGGAGGAAGTCAAATTGGTTCCTGTTTGTAGAAGTGGCATGACCTTATATATAGAAAGCCCTAAAGACTTCATCAAAAATACTGTTAAAACTAATAAACAAATTCAGTAAAGTTGTAGCATAGAAAGTAAACATGCAAAAATCAATAGCATTTCTAGATGCTAATAATGACCTACCTGAAAAGGAAATCAAGAAAACAATTCAATTCACAATAGCTATGAATAAATACAAATAACATACCTAGGAATAAACTTAACCAAGGAGGTAAAAGATCTCCATGCTGAAAACTATAAAACTTTGATAAAACAATTAAAGAGGATACAAATAAATGAAGAGACATTCCATGTTCATGGATTGAAAGAATGAATCTTGTTAAAATGACCATTCTACCCAAAACAATCTACAGATTCAATGCAATTTCTATGGATATATCAATGACATTCTTCACAGAAATAGAAAAAACAATCCTAAAATTCAAATGATGCAACAAATATCCTGAATAGTCAAAAAAATACTGAACAAAAATAACAAAGCTGGAAACATCACACTGCCTGACTTCAAAATACACTACAAAGCTACAGTAACCAAAGCAGCATAGTACTAGCATAAAAACAGACACACAGAGCAAGGGAACAGAATAGAGAGCTCAGAAATAAATTCACACACCTACAGGCAACTGATTTTCAACAAATGTGCCAAGAACACACACTGGGAAAAAATACAATGTCTTCCATAAGTGGAGCTGAAAAAATTAGATATCCACATACAAAAAAATTAGATATCCACATACAAAATACTAGACCCCTATCTACCTCTCATCATACACAAAAATCTACTCAAAACGGGTTAAATATTTAAATCTAAAACTTGAAACTATAAAACTACTAAAAAAAAAAAAACAGAAAACAACATTGGACTGGGCAAGAATTTTTTAAAATGAGACCTTAAAGACAGAGACAACAAAAGCAAAAGTAGACAATTGGGATTACATAAAACTAAAAAGCTTTTGCACCACAAAGGAAATTATTAACACAGTGAAGAGACAACCTACAGAATGGAAAAAAAAAAATTACAAGGTATACATCTGACAACGGGTTAATATCTAGAATATATAAGAAACCTAACATCAAAAAAATAAGTAGCTCAATTTAAAAATGGGCAAAAGATCTTAATAGACAGTTCTCAAAAATAGACCTATAAATAGCCGACTGCTATTTGAAAATGTGCTCAGCATCACCAATCATCAGGACAATGAGATGAGATACCACATCACTCAAGTTACAATGGCTATTATCCAAAAAACAAAATATAACAAGTGTTGGCAAGGATATGGAGAAAAGGAACGCACACACTGTAAATGGAATTGTAAACTAGCACAGCCATTACAGAAAGCAGTGTGGCTCAAAAAAATTAAAAATAGAACTACCATATGATCCAGCAATCCCGCTACAGCGTATACACCCAAAGGAAGTGATATCAGTATGTCAAGAAGATATTTGCATTCCCATATTTATTGCAGCACTATTGATAATAGCCAAGATATGAATCAACCTAAGTGTACATCAACAGATGACTAAATTTTTTTAAATGTGGTAAAGCAAAAGAAACTGTCATCAGAGCAAATGGACAACCTACAAAATGGGAGAAAACTTTTGCAATCTACCCATCTGACAAAAGGTCTAATATCCAGAATTTACAAGGAACTTAAACAAATTTACAAGAAAAAAACAAAACCCCATTAAAAAGTGAGAAAAGGACATAAACAGACACTTCTCAAAAGAAGACATTTATGTGGCCAACAAACATATGAAAAAAAGCTCAACATTACTCATCATTAGAGAAATGGAAATCAAAATCACAGTGAGATACCAACTTACTCCAGTCAGAATAGCGATTACTTAAAAGTCGAGAAACAACAGATGCTGGCGAGGCTGCAGAGAAATAGGAATGATTTTACTCTGTTGATGAGAATGTAAATTAGTTTAGTCATTGTGGAAGACAGTGGCAATTTTTCCGGTATCTAGAACCAGAAATACCGTTTGATCCAGCAATCCAATTACTGGGTATATACCCAAAGGAATATAAATCATTCTATTATAAAGACTCATGCACATGTATATTTATTATAGCACTATTCACAATAACAAAGACATGAGACATGGGATTAACACGAATGTCCATCAACAATAGACTGGATAAAGAAAATGTGGTACATATACTCCATGGAATATTATGCAGCCATAAAAAGGAATAAGGTCATGTCCTTAGCAGGGACATGGATGAAGCTGAAAGCCATCATCCTCAGCAAACTAACACAGAAACAGAAAAACAAACACTGCATGTTCTCACTCATAAGTGGGAGCTGAACAATGAGAAAACATGGACACAGGGAGGGGAACGAAACACACAGTGGGGCCTGTTGGTGTGGGGAGGGGAGGGAAAACATCAGGACAAGTAGCTGATACATAAGGGCTTAATATGTAAGTGACAGGGTAGTAGGTGCAGCAAACCACCATGGGGCATGTTTACCTATGTAACAAACCTGCACACTCTGCACATGTATCCCAGAACTTAAAATAAAATTTAAATTCAAAAAAGAAAATGTGGCATATACACATAATGGAATACTATTCAGCCATAAAAAGAATGAAATTCCTATCAAGCAGAGTCCTATGGATGAAAGAAAAAATTAAGTAAGAATGAAATCCTGTTATTTGTGACAACATGGATGAACTTGAAGGACATCTGGTTAGGTGAAATAAGCCCGACAGAGAAAGACAAATACCACATGACCTCATTCATATGTGGAATCTTAAGAGGAAAAAAAAAATTAGTCAGGCATGGTGGCTTGCACCTGTAGTCCCTGCTACTTTGGGAGGCTAAGGCAAGAGGAATACTTGAGCCTGGGAGGTTTGAGACTGCAGTGAACTGTGATCGTGCCACTGCACTCCAGCCTGGGTGACAGAGCGAGAGCATGTCTCAAAAAAAAGAAAAGAATAAGAAAGTTGGTATCATATAAGCAGAAAGTAGTACAGTGGTTACGAGAGACTAAGGAGGGAAGAGGAGGATGGGGAGAGGCTGGTCACTGGGTACAAAATTACAATTAGATAGGAGGAATAACTTCTGGTGGTCTATTGCACATAAAATGTATATAATAGTAAAATATCATATATTACAAAATAGCTAGAAGAGAGGCCTTTGGATGTTCTCACCACGAAGAAATGACAAATGCATGAAGCAATGGATCCAGTAACTACCTGATTCAATCATTATACATCATAGATAGACACTGAAACACCAAATAGTACTCTACAAATATTAATGTGTACAATTATAATGTGTCAATTTATAAAAACAAATTTTCAAAAAAGCAAAGACCTGTAAAAAATTTCCTTTAATTTGCATATGAGCCCAGGTACATAATATATAGCAAATATACACTCTGCTGTTACCCTACCAGCTAGTCCTGGGTCCAGTCCTAAGATGTGGCCTTGGTTTTCTTATATGGGGCTATATCATTCCCGACATACAAAAACTAGGAAAACGGCCAACACGAAGTCCGATTTTTAAAAATTTAAGAGTTTATTCTTTTTCACCTCTGTGCTAACATCTATCTTCTTGTAATCCCTCTGTTACACCACAAAAATGTAATGCCTTCACACTGCCCTTTGGCTTTTGAAATTTTTCTCAGTGCGAGTCCCCTTGGGCTTGCCTAACCGCTAAAGTCACATGCTCCGTGGTTACATCACTTTTTCTCTTTTCCACAAAGCTCCCCACTTCTCATGTGGATCATAAATAGGGGTTTAGGAAAGCAATCTGACTGGGCTGAAACACCTCAGCAAAGACTTTTTGGTGTGTCACTTCCCCCTTGCCCAGTCCCCTTAACCTTCCCAGGCACATTTATGTTTTAATCAATGTTTAAAGTACAGAAATCATAGGTGTAAGATATTTACAAAGAGGCTTCTTTTTAAGTAATAATTTTTAAATATTTTCAGCCCAAGAAAATGTTTTAAACAAAATTGACACAGATGCCAAATGTATAAAACGTGTGAAAACAGAATTTATTGTTGAAGTAATGGGAGTAGGACCAAACACCAGCACTCTTAGCTCCTCTCTCACACAGAATAGCCCCAGACACACATCCTCAGAGTCCTCATTCCTCAGACTAAGATTCGAATGCGGCTGCAGATTCTCACATGTTTCAGCTTTCTCTGAGTCTTAGTTAGGGAGAAGAAAAAGAAGCAGGTCTTTCACCACTCATCCAATTGTGTAAAAAAAAAAAAAACTGAGAGCTATCAGAGTCATGTCATTCTCACCCACCACCAATGTCCTATGACTCACTCTTCTCTTAGAAGGAATCAAGAAAAAAAATGATTAACACCTTTTCCTTTTTACTCCCAACACTTTTCTAAACTCTGATACCTGGAAGATCCTAATTTAATCTTTGACCCACTATATGAAAGGAGCAGATGACACAAGTGTTCAGGAATATTATAGTCTTTCACAATAAATATTCTCATAATGTAGCTATAGGAGACAATAAAACAAGTTTGCTGAATGGTGGAATAAATTCTATTTTTAAATAGATGCATTAAATGTATTTGAAACACCTTTTAAAAACTTCAAATTGTTTATTTTCATGATATAATAGCTTCATTTATGTAAATAGCTCTTATTATTTTCAAGTCAAATAATAGCCAGAGATCACATGTAGACACATATGATGAATAAGGCATTTTATGGAACACTGGTATATTTTTAGCCACCCAAAGCTGCCAGATGGCAACAACATTCTCCAATTGCATGCTGTTTAAAAGGTGATACTTTTTTTAAAAAAAAAAGCAACAATAATAATAAAAATATACTAAACTGACTATAAGCAAAGCTACGGTCATTTCATACATTTTTATTCATTCAACTCATTATAGCTCTATGTTTTAGTTATTGTTATTATCCCAATTTATGGATGAGCAACTGAGGTACAAAAATAATTAACTTATTCATGATCAAACAGACAGTAAATGGTAGAGCATAAATTTGAACCCATGCAGTGGTGCTTTGGGACTTCTGCTGCTAACCACCATGATACTGATTTATGTAAAACATATGCTACCATGTGTGCTCACATTGTCACTGGTGTGTGATAATGAATCAAGATGCAAGAAGATTCCTGTTTATTTATCTCCGGCCTGAATAGCACCCTTTAAAGTCAGACATCTAGCCAACATGGATGTTTACTAGCCATGTCAAATTTAACATATCAAAAATAAAATATTCTAATTTACCCAACTCCTCATAAAGATGCTCCCAATGCAGTCTTCCTCATCTCAGTAAAGATGATCTCTAACAGTCCAGTTATGGAGGCTAAAACTCTGGCATGGTGGATACAGGCTAAAACTAAGGTATTCTGATGTGACTTCCAATGATTATTTTTCCTGGCATTCATGCCTTTGGGTATGCCCCTCCCCTTGAATGTGAGCCGGACCTAGTGACTTGCTTCTATTAAATAGAATACAGCAAAAGTGATTGGATGCCATTTCCATGACTAGTTTACAAAAGATTGTGACTTCCATCTTGTTAGCAGCCTCTCTCTTGTTCACACTCTGTGACCCTTTTACTTGTTGACTCTAATGAAGCAAGCTGCCACACAGTGAGATGATTTATGGAGAGGCCTACATAGTGAGACACCAAGAGTCATCTCTGGCCAACAGCTTGGGAGGAACTGAATCTGACAAATAGTCAGGAAAGTGAGCCAGGAAGCAGATCCTTCCCAATTGACCCATGATATGACTGCAGTCTTGAGAAAGACCCAGAACCAGAGAACCCATTAAAACAACACCCAGCAACACTCATTGAAACTATGAGAAATCCATGGTAATGTTTTAAGCCTCTAAGTTTTGAAATACTTCATTACTCAGTGATAGATAACCAATACATCTAGAGTCATCATTTGACTCCTCCCTCTCTCTCATACCTTATATCCAAATTCTCAGCAAATATTGTTGGCTCTTCCTTCAAGATTCAGCCAGAATCTGAGCAATTCTAAATATCTTCACTGAGATACCTTTGTTGCAAACTACCACAATCTCATACTGGAATACTGCAAAAAGCTTATAACTGGCTTCTTCCAGGTCTCCTGAGTCTATTCTTGTTACAACAGCCAGACTGATTCTTTTAAAACATAAATCAGGCCTTACAGCAATGGCAGCCACCTGGTTCTTAGCATCATCTGCCTGGCAGGTGGCTAAGAACCTGTGTACCTTCTCCATCATCAGATTTCCGGTCACTGATGAACCAAACCCAAGACTAAGGCTTTGTATCAGAAAACAATAAAATAAGACAAATGTAACTCTGGTTGAGAGAGACTCCTAGAACACAGAACACAGCTGTTGACTCAGACTGGGCTAGTCTTTTCCCTGTCGCAACACCATTTAAATCTTTCAAGTCCCTTTCAAAGCTCTTGAAATGGGTATTTGACCTTAGAAAGGGGGTTCTATGACAAAAGAGGGAAGCCAAAACTTAAATATTTCTGGCTTTCTACATTTGGCATGTATAGAAATTCAAAAGCACTGTATCGTTCTCAAAGATTTCTGCACTAGGTGGCCAGCAGCATCAGACTTGTGAGAAATATGAGTAGCATTGTCCAATTAAAACTGATTTAACTGATTATGTTTCAGCAGAACTATCTATTCAAAATCCCAAAGTAGAGTAGGAACCTTATTGAGTAAACTTTCCAATCTGAATTTAAATGATCATGTGAAGAAGAAACATACTAAACTTGCAAGAGAGCAATACTTTAAGACCACAGAAATGTTCATCAGCAAAAAGACAGAATTATGATTATACAACTTACCCACTCACAGTTTCATACCTCGAATTTTAAACCAGAGAATAAGAGAAAAAAGATGGAAGCATATGTGAAGGAATATCTATGAAAAATAGTTCATAAAAGAAAAATATAAAAATATGTACAAATTAAAGCTACTGATAAAAAAAAAGAACGCCGTTGTTCTAAACAAGTTAAGGATCACAAAATATCTGTTCATTTTAAGAATGGGAAGAGGGATAAAAATAGCATTTCTAAGTACAAAGAATCAGTGGAAAGTAAGGTACATATTGAATTGACATGAATGAGAGTGAAAACATATACACGATTATCAATTCTATCAGAGTATCTCTATATAATCCATATTTGATCTATATGTGCAATAAGAATATGGCTGACCTTTGTCCCCAGTTCCTGGGAGGTAAACTGTAAACCTTTGAAATGTCCTGAGTGATTGTACTGTCATTGTTATTTATGTTGGGTCCCTCATACTATTCCTGATAGTTTATGCTAACAATATGACTAAAGATGGGAACTGGTCATGCTAGAAAGACCAGTCATGTGATTAACAGATTAGGCTTTCAGCAGTGTGATATCAGCCTGACTTCTGGAAGGGGGAAAAGAGGGGAACTGAAGATTGAATCCAACCATGTGGCCAATGAGTCAATCAACATCATGATTCAATGCAGCCTCAATAAATACTCTGGGCACCAAAGCTAAGGGGAGCTTCCCTGGTTTAGCAATACCCTTTAAGCATTGTCACACTTCAAAGCTGGGAGGATAACATATCCCTGAGGACAACAGAAGATTTGCATTTGGAAACCTCCCAGAATTGGCTCTGTGCTTCTTTATTTTTGATGGTTCTAACTTGTATTGTTTTGTTGTAATAAAACCGTAATCTTTAAGTATAGCACTTTCCGGAGTTGAGTCATTCTAGTGAGTTATCAAACCTGAGGTGGATTATAAGAATCCCCAAATTTGTAGCCAGATGGCCAGACATAAAGATATCCCTGGGGAAACCTGAATTTGTGGCTGGCGTTAGAGAACAGTCTTCCCTCACACTATGTAGCTTGCCTAACTCTAGGTACTATGTCAAATAAATTCTAAAACATTTCCTTAAAATCTGTTGTTTTATAGTGGAATCAAATTTATTCTTACACATATATGCTCCAAAGGAAAGTCAGATCATGCCACAAATCAGTCCCAAATCCTGGATGGGTTCACCATCCTCCTTATTAAAAGCTGAAGCTCACTTAGTGGTCCATGTTGCTATATAGTGAATGGAGTCCTGGGCCCCATGGCTTCCCTGGCTTTTTTTTTCCTCCTACTCTCCCCCTTGCAACGCTCATGCCTCTCTAGGGCCTCATGCCTTACACTGGCCTCTTTGCTGTTTGTGGAACAATCCAGGTATTCTTAAGGCTTTTGCACTGGCTCATTCTTCTACCCAGAACTCTCTTCTCCCTGATACCACTGTAGCTCATTCCCTAACCTACTACTATTTTGGCTAAAAATGCCACCATGAGCTGGGTACAGTGGCTCACACCTGCAATCCTAGTACTTTGGGAGGCTGAGAAGGGAGGATCAGTTGAGGCCAGGAATTCAAGACTAGCCTGAGCAACAAAGTGAGACCCTGTCTCTACAAAAAAATTTAAAAATTAGCTGGGAGTAGTGATGTGTGTAGCTATAGTCTCAGCTACTTAGGAGGCTGAGGTGGGAGGATCGCTTGAGCTCAGGGGCTCAAAGCTGCAGTGGGTTATGATCACACTACTGCACTCCTGCATGGGTGACAGAGTGAGACCCTGTCTCAAAAAAAAAAAAAAACACCCACCTTGAAAATGAAAGTGAGGCCTTTTCTGTCCACACAGTGCCCACTCCCCCTCCCCAGGCTGTCCCTATCCACCTCTAAAAAGAAATTTTCTAGCTGTAACCCTCCCTAAGGACCATCAGATCTTCTGGGAATAGGATAACTTCTCACTTTTCTTCCTATTATGCTTATTTGCAATGTGGCCCAAAAATGATTGTGTAAATATTAGTGACATAATTGTGGCAAGAAGGCACCCTGGGGACTGTCTTCCTGGGTCCAAAGGAAAGACCAAGTTTGCTGAGATTTTAACAGGAAATGCTTACAAGATAATGCCCTTCTGAAATTGCCCTGATCTTCAGGGGGAGCGAAACATAATATAAGTACAGCAAAAATACATTTTAGTCAAAGGCGAAATGGCAGAGTATTTAAATCAAAATTTAAATAACACTGAAGCTAAATATTGCCTTCACAGAATAAAATTTTCTGAGATAAGAATATATCTTAAGTCCAAAATCTGTGAAATAATAGTATTTAACTATTTTCAGTACGATAACATTACAGTAAAATCAACTACTTTTAAAAATAATAGTCAAATTTTATAAGTTTGCCATTAAAGGAAAAGAAAAAATGCTTCTGAATTGTAACTAGCTAATTGCAGCCACCGCTCCCAAACGGCACATTTTCAACACTGCTTTGAAGTTCACTTCCAACCCAGGTCAATGGAAGACATCAAGTATATTTTGATCAGTTTTGTTTCTTTTGTTTCCTACGACTGATGTTGCCACCAAGGTCTTACAGTATTTATGTCCTCTAGTAGTAACCAGTCAAAGTCTCTTCAACTCCTAAGCCAAATGCTGATGATTGTGATAATGAATTTTATGTGATTAGTTGACTGAGGTTAAAGGCCAGGCTCAGCGGCTCATGCCTGTAATCCCAGCACTTTGGGAAGCCAAGGCAATAGGATCAGTTGAGTCCAGGAGTTCAAAACAAGCTGGGGCGACATAGTGAGACCCCATCTGTATAAAAAAAAAAAAAAAAAAAAAAAAAAGGAAAAATTAGCCTTGCATGGTGGCATATCTCTGCAGTCTCAGCTACTTGGGAGGTTGAAACAGGACATTCACTTGAGCACCGGAAGTTGAGGATGCAGCGAGCCAAGACTGCACTACTGCACTCCAGCCAGAGCAACAGAGCCAGGCCTGGTCTCCAAAAACAAACAAACCAACAAAAAAAAGTTGACTAGGCTAAAAGATACCCAGACATTTGGTCAACCATCATTCAAGGTATTTCTGTGAGGGTAGTCTTATATTCTCATATTCTTATATGAGCTTAACATTTAATTTGGTACTTTGAGTAATAAAGATCGCCCTCCTTAATGTGGAGAAATATATTAATCATCCACTAATAGAGAATGAGCTACACTGATATCAGGGAGAAGACAGTTCTGGGTAGAAGAAACAGCCAGTGCAAAAAAAAAAAAAATTGACCCTCTCTTGAAAAAGAGAGAATTTCTCTTGTCTGACGGTCTTTGAACTAAGGCATCAACTTTTTTCTTGCCTTTGAGATTTACCTGAAGCATCAGCTTTTCCTGGGTCTCAGGCCTGCCAGCCCTGAGATGAGAACTACCCCACTGGTTCTGCTGGTTCTCAGGCCCTCAGACTTCAGCTGGAGCTTTGGTTTCTCTGGAGAGCCCTGACTAAGACAATTACAATTTTACTGATGCAGTTCACAAACTCAACCTCTGTGCACTGCTTGCAGAAGATACTATTTTCAGAAGCAACATTATGGCCTTTTACTTATTTTTACTTCTAATATATTTACAGGCCCTTGCTGTTTCACATAATCAGTTGTGTACAAATTGTGCTTAAACCTCAAACAAAAAAAAAATGTGGTAATGAGTCAGATATGGTCGCTTACACCTATAATCCCAGCACTCTGGGAAGCTGAGGCAGGAGGCACTTGAAGCCATGGGTTTGAGACCAGCCTGGGCAACATGGTGAGACTCCCATCCCTACAAAAAACAAAAATATTTTTTAAAAAATAACTAGCCAGGCATGGTGGTAGATGCTTGTAGTCCTAGCTGTTCGAGAGGCTGAGATGGGAGGATCACTTGAGCCCGGGAGCTCAAGGCAGCAATGAGCTAGGATCACACTACTGCATTCCAGCCTGGCTGACACAGTGAGGTCCTGTCTCAAAAAACAAAAAGTGGCAAGGAAGCTATAAGCTTGAGTTTTAAGATACATAAAATAGTCTCCAAATTTCCACCTGCAACTCAGCTTTCACTGCACACATACTCGTGTTATTATTTTTCCTGGAATAGAATGGTAGAAAAATCAAGCAAGCCCCACCCAACAAATATCTGCCCTCACAAGAAAGATCAACAAGCTCTGATAAGATGAAGTATTCTCTATAGGATCAATATTAGTAGTTCATAAGTCTATTTTGATTTTGGTAAGCAAATTCGCTCATAGCTATACAGATAAGATTAATTACAAAGAACAGTATTAAAGTTATTTGTCTTGGGCAGGGTTTTGTTTTTTGTTTTTTGTTTTTTTCATGTAATTTCTGTTATTCCAAGTTATTTGAACATGATAAGGCAGTGCCAAAATTTCTTGCAAATTGTGCAGTTTGTCTATGGCTGAGGAATGATGATAAAAGGCTCTCAAATTTGACCTATAATTCTGAAGTATGTTCCGTACTATACCTGCTTTCTGAACACATGACTGAAATGTGTGAATAAATGGGAGAGGCTTCCTAAATTATTCATAGCCCACACCAGGCGTTCTGTGTCATCAATAACATTTGCATGACGTTAAAGTCCATATGCACTTACATTCAGCTTCCCAAAAGCTAAGCCACAAGGTAATGCCAAGTAGCAGGTTTGGCCAAATACTGACACAAGACTAAAGGTAAAATTCAGGGCATCCCAAAATCCTGTGAGACTAAAGGAATCAGGAAGCAAAAATACAGGAAAGGCTGGCACACCCCATCTCTTGGCTCTGTCAAAGAACAGGCAATTGCCTAGGGAATAATGGCCCTGAGCCACTGGAGATGAACCATGGCCAAAGCCCAACAATGCACTGGAAGAGCATTCCAGGGACTACACAGGCAAGAACAAATGCACAACCAACCTGGTGATAGCCACAGCTTAGAGGACAGTTTCTTTTAATGAGAGGAGAGAAGGGCCAGCAAGTAACTGGACTGCCAATCCGATTATTTTACATGTAAATTGACATATTTCCATGTGTACTTCTATGGACATAGATCACATATTTCTATGTACACTCCTAATGGACATATATTACCACTTAACAATGAAGAAAGAGAATACTGATAGTAATGTCAAGGTTTCTTATTTTTCTTAAAAAAAAATCTCTTTTTACTTTAGGTATAAAGGAAAATGAACTCACCCTGATTAATTGAAAAATGATAAATAAGACTTACAATGACTACTTATCATAATCATGTAGAAAAATGGCCTTGAAAAGTGCATATATATCCCATTATCAGGGGAAGACAACATTGCTTGTGATTGAAAGTTTGTTTTCTTATTTAATTTGGTTGTGATCAAAAGTAATCTGGAACCCAAACTCAGGGCAAATAAATAATAGTTGGTTAAATTTTTTAACCAACTGAGTCATTAGGATTAAAGTAGGGAGTTATATCTTTTAAAAGGTGCATTCATTTCAGACATTTTGCTTTTCTGATTATGGGAAGCAAGACATTTATGTCCTTTTATGGGCTTTCTCATAAGACTTTGTGCAAATGCACTACAATATGCATTTGCTTTACTATTAGAACAGCTCAAGAGGACCATAAGGTACAATTACCATTTATTTCTATATGCCAAGTTTTCTGGCATATTTTCTTTGGGAGACCGCAAGTCTATCTGGCTGCTTCTGACCAAAGAGATTACTAATTCTACCAGAATCAGTAGCTGAAGTTGAGTGTAGATAAATTTCACTTCTTCTGGATCATTATAAACATCTCATTTGTTAATATAAATGTTTATTGATTTTTGCTTATTTCCTAAATACATGTCTAATGGAGAAACATTTTTAAATATGGATATATAAATAGAAAAACACAGAAACAAAATATCAATTATATTCTACCAATGAAGACAACAAACAGTAACATTTTAAACTTTGTCTCTCTCATCTCTTTGCTATACTTATCCAAATGATATTTTTTACAAAAACTCATTATTTCTTAACTTTTTCCATGACTTGCTAAAGTCAACTACATACCATGTACTGATTTCCATTCCATTAGCAACTCTTTTACAAAAGTATTTTAAGGACTACATAGCATTCTACTGTATGGATGTTCTATAAATATATTTAGTTATTGAACTATAAGTATTTATAACATGAGTCAAAAGTGCACAATGATGATTTAAATTGCATTCTGAATGCATTTGACCACTTTTTCTACTAAAAGTCATAAAATCAGTAGAGATTGCAAGCTATCCATCAAAATCTATTCTACCCTTTTTCCTGAAAACATAGATGAGATTACATTTCCCAATTCCCCTTGCTTCTAAGTATGAACCATATCCAGAAGGATATATGTTATTTTCACACTTAAACCTTAAAACACTGCACATGTGTTTCTCTGCATTCATTTCTCCCCCAAGAATCTCCCCTCCATGTCTCTACTGAAACCATGAATTTGCAGCAACCCAGCTTTAACCGAACAGATCACAACAGACCCTAGAATAGAGCAATGACTTGAAAATAACCCGAGTCCCTGAATGACTGGGTGGAAGATACCAATCTTGGACAAATGTGAAAGAAAGAAAATCATGTATTTGTTCTTTAACTTATTATATTATCTGATCTCTCTGTTACAGTAGCAATTATGCCTAATTCACCTTCTCCTTATCCAGTGTAGTTCATCTACAGTAAATGATAACCCCATTTCTGCTAAGTCTGAAATCAGTTTATATTGGAATTTCCCCTTCCTGAAGTCTTTAGATCTTTGCTTCAGGAGCAACCCAATCATAATTTCCACTTCAGAATCTCTGAAAATAATAAGGAATGAGAAACATTCCTTAGGCCACAAATCAGGAAGGTCTTCAATGTTTTCTGCTTCAAGGTTTTTTTTAACTGACATTTGACAAAATGAGGCAATACCCACTCTCAATTCAAGAGGAGGCTCACTCAGATTAGAAGCCAGTCCTGTCATTGATATCAATTTCCTTTTGATATAATAATAATCTATATATAGGTGCTCAAAGAAACCCCGGAAATAGTCAAGATCCTTCTTTTTACAAGTGCAGAAACTGATGACCAGAGAAGTTAGCAGGCTTGTCCAACATTAAACAGGTGCAGATGCCACTAAGAATCAGAACTCAGAAATTCTGATTTCTTGTCGAAAATACTTTCTGCCACTCTAAATACAAAAGCACCAATAGGAAGAATTCCTTTTCAAACGTCCTATCTTTGAATCCTCAAACACATTGTCTTTTTCCCCAATGCTACCCCTACTTAAAACCAAACATACTGCAACCCAGTACACACAGTCCAGTCAGTCTCCCAGGCTGAATGAGAAGCATTCATTCATTGAACAATTATTATACAATAGCTATAGATTTATCACTGGTGAATAGGATACAATTTTTGCCTAAGGAAGTATACATCTAGAAAGCAAGCAATTATAATATTTTGAGTGTGATGAGGTATGGAGGATAGAGGAAAAATAAAATATTTATGGTTTTATATAATTACAAACCCCCTAACCCATTCCTGAAGGTCATGGAAGGCTTCCTGGAAGGGGTGCCATGAGGCTGATTTCCAAATAAATGTGAAGATAAATTATGTGAAGTAGACAGATTGGGACAACAGGAACTATCATATATAATGGAACTCTAGGGGAAATCTCTACTTAACATCTGTTCCTATCTCCTTCAAATTCATTACCGTACTACCTTCCCCATATGCTTTTCCCATACACCAATTTCTGTTCCAAGTGATGAGACAATACTAGTCATAACCATGAAAAAAATGTAAAAACCCTACAGCCACCATGAACTTCAATTTAAAAATACCAGAAATAACTTCATTTTACTACAATTTAAATCTCTTCTTTATTGTCACATTAATATTCTGTGCAAAATTGAAATATATGCTGAAAATATTCTGTTTCTTTATGCATGAATGACCATGATTTTGAAACTTTTCTCTGCAGCTCCTTAAAAGACTGATGAAGCCTTTAATCATTTGTCTACATGGAGGAGGTAAATGGGCCTGCCGCAGGCTCTCTGGGTCATGCCATCATCTGCTGGCTCCAGTGTTCAGAGCTAAATCAGAGGGGTTCATAATTGATAGCACAAGTGTAAATAATTCTACATACTACTGGTTTCCCAAAACCTCTTAATTATAGTTGTGGATGTTTGTTGCATTTTATTAAATGTTTAAACAACTATTAAAATTATTTATGTTCCATGTATGATAATAAAATAACACAATTAAATGTGTGTTTAAATATTACCATAAAACTTTAAGCTACTTAACATACCTAAGGGAATATAATATTATATAAAAATATCATGACATGTATACCTCAAATGAATAGGATACATAAATAAAATTATGATGTACAAAATACTTAATGTATCAAAATATTAAAGTCTTCTTTTCAAGAATGTACAGACATCACAGTGAAAGTTCATTAGTGATATACCTTTGTGATTATATTGATTTTGAAACATTCCAACTTGACGTAATACAGTTCTAAACAAAGATTTACGTCAAGTTGTAATGTTATTAGAAACATGATATGGAGCAAAATCTAACGTTTTCTACCCATTTCTGAACATAAAGAAGTTTATTAATAATGCAGACCAAAGAACCTGTGTTCTGTAAAGACGTGGAAAACTTAATTAAAAAAAAAAGGTGCATTAGTATTTATTAAAAATTTTGGAAGGGATAAGTTAAAGACCAGATCAAGTGGTCATATTAAGGTAGTTTAGTTTTAAAATAAAAGTCTACACAATGCGAAACTCTCATTAAGAATCCTTATTTTGAAAGCCACAGATGTAATATCATATAGACACATTTCTTAGAAACCCAACATTTCCTATTTTATGGGAAACAGTGTGCTTAAAGAGTTACTTAAAGGATTTCTTAAAAATTAGGCTGAAGCAGGCAGATCACCTGAGGTCAGGAATTTGAGAACAGCCTGGCCAACATGGTGAAACCCCATCTCTACTAAAAATACGAAGTTAGCTGGGTGTGGTGGCATAGGCCTGTAGTCCCAGCTATTCGGGAAGCTGAGGCAGAAGAATTGCTTGAACCCAGGAGGTGGAGGTTGCAGTGAGCCGAGATCATACCACTGCACTCCAGCCCGGGCGGCAGAATGAGACTCTGTCTTAAAAAAAAAAAAAAAAAAAAAAAAGGGCACGTGTATACCTATGTAACAAAAACTGCACATTCTGCACATGTAACCCAGAACTTAAAGTATAATAAAAAAAAAAAAGAATTAAAGCCTTAAAGCCTCCATTTTACAAATAGCAAAAGGGCAATAATGGTACTGTTTCTGTCACTATTAAAAAGTGAAATTGGTGTGCTATTGTTCTTAAGGGAGAGCTAATGTTCTCCAGTTGGTTCTGATACCCTCTCTCCTTCTGCCGCCAGTTAATTAACTCTCAACTGGTTTGAGAAAATTAGCCTTTACACAGGTTTAATCATTAATAGCTAAAAAATAAATAAGCTACCTTACCTACTCAGTGCTCTTATATAATACTATATAATATGAATATAAAATGAAATTCCTTATTCACTGTTATAGGTAATCAGATAAGAGGGAGAAAATACTCTCAGTTTGAAAAGGTAGATGGCATAATGTCTTACATTGTAATAATTACTTTGATCCAGTCTATCACTCACCACTTAAAACATTATCAACTTCAATAGTTCCAATCAAACATTAATAAAATGTTATTCCTGTGAGATAAATGTATTCCCTCAATCCCACCCCAACTGACTAAGTCTCTCAATTTTATCTAATTTTGATATCCAAACATATGTCATTCCTGTGAGCACATCCACAAGAATTTGAAGAATTCAATTCCTATTCACCTTCCAAGGAACTTTCTTATTCACATTAAAGCAGTATTTCTGCATTTTGAGTCAAATTTGGAGAGTTCCAGCACCTAAAAAGACACATTCTTACCTCTGATAAACTAGTAAATTTTCAAAAGGCTAAGATACTACCTTCTCTCAATATCAATAAGCTGACTATACACTTGCCTGTCCCAGTATCCCAGACCAGCCTCTGACCTACCTCCTTTCTGTCCACTCCGGTCCAGGTCTCTGCAGGCATTCTTACTCCGACTAAACAGGTGGCTGGTCCTCCAGCTCATTTTGTTCTGATTACCCAATATCAACCCTCCTCCTCTGACTTAACCCAACTCAGACTAAGCAGCTGGCTCTAATTCAACTACTTGTTAAATCACTCACACACCTGATTTGATTCTTTCATTAGTCTTAGAGCGCCTACCTTGTGCTCAGCTGTGTACTCCTATTTCGAAACAGCCTGTGAATCTGTTCTTGTCCTGGTGGCATTGAGATTTTTCTGCCTATTAACATGAAGAAAGATAATGTCACTATCTCCAGATGACTTCTCTAATGACTTATCTAACACATCTTACGTTATTTTAAAAGCCACACTGTTCACAAGATAATGATGTATATTAAAGTGAGGTCACTGTTTATCATAAATCATAAATCTTAGGCATTTTCTTTTCTTTTGTTACCGGTGACACACATGCCTGGCATGCCAGCAATGACCCAGGCCTAAGACCTCACAAAGTGAGCAGCTGTGCTATTCACCATATACTTCTGGCTCTCTACCTTCCAGGCACATGACAGAACTGCATTCCCCTGTCCACTTTGAACTTAGGCCCAGCTATGTATTTTCCTTGAAATGGTAACAGAAGTGTCAATTCCAGGCAGTAGCTCTAAGATCCAGTGTAAGGCTCACCCTGTCTTCCAGCTAAGATGATCATGGAAGCTTTGTTGCAATGGAGTTGCTCTGAGCCTGGTTGAGAGATGAGCAGAGCTTCCTGCTGGCCTATGTTGGGCAGGTAGTGTGAGCAAAAAAACATAAGTCAAGTTTCTAAAATTTTTGGAGGTGCTTCTTACTCCAGCATTAACGTTGCCAATTCTGTCTAATATAGGAATTAAAGGAAACTTAAAAGGTAGAGTGAGACAGGCTTATATATCTGACAGGATTTATTAATATAATTAGTTAAAACTAAGCGAGCCCCTTTCAGCATGAAACAGTCACCATCTACTTACTTTAAAATAGAAATCAACTGGCGTTTTCTCCTTGTTTTACCTGAAAAAAATGACAGTATTTAGACTCCAAACCATTATCATTTTTTCTTAGTTAGTAGCACAGAACATCCAGGCCAGGCTTTTTATCCCATAGCACCTGTAAAGACCGCAATTTCACATAACATACTTAACTTTAACTCAGTTTAGGGCTCTAATCACACATATCACATTAAACTAGCTATAAATTAATAGTAGATGATGATTATAATGTATAATTATAATTTAATATGATTTATGGAATTACTAGAAATCAGTTTCTACTAAAAATAACATGGTATTCTAAGTGACCTTAATAATATGGTATTCTAAATGACTTAATAAATTTTATTTCTTCATATATTTTTAGTAAATGATTAACAACTTCATGATCAAACCACTCAATGAGAAAACTCTTTAAAACAACATATGTAATCTTTGACTAAATACTGACCCCTAAAAATGTCTATCAAAAAGATGGCCGAATAGGAACAGCTCCAGCCTCCAGCTCCCAGCGTGAGTGACACAGAAGACAGGCGATTTCTGCATTTTCAACTGAGGTACCAGGTTCATCTCACTGGGGTGTGTCAGACAGTTGGCACTGGTCCACAGGTGCAGCCCCACCAGCAAGAGCTGAAGCAGGGCGAGGCATCACCTCACCTGGGAAGCACAAGGGGGAAGGGAATTCCTTTTCCTAGCCAAAGGAAATTGAGACACACAACACCTGGAAAATTGGGTAACTCCCACCCTAATACTGTGCTTTACCAAGGGTCTTAGCAAACGGCACACTAGGAGATTATATCCCACACCTGGCCCAGAGGGTCGCATGCCCACGGAGCCTCCCTCATTGCTAGCACAGCAGTCTGAGATCTAACTGCAAGGTGGCAGCGAGGCTGGGGGAGGGGTGCCCGCCATTGCTGAGGTTTAAGTAGGTAAACAAAGCCTCTGGGAAGCTCAAATTGGGTGGAGCCCACCACAGTTCAAGGAGGCCAGCTTGCCTCTGTAGACTCCTCCTCTGGGGAGAGGGCATCGCTAAACAAAAAGCAGCAGAAACCTCTGCAGAGGTAAATGCCCCTGTCTCACAGCTTTGAAGAGAGCAGTGGATCTCCCAGCATGGAGGGTAAGATCTGAGAACAGACAGACTGCATGCTCAAGTGGGTCCCTGACCCCTGAGTAGCCTAACTGGGAGACATCCCCCACTAGGTGCAGACCAACACCTCACACCTCACATGGCGGGGTACACCCCTGAGACGAAGCTTCCAGAACAAGAATCATAGCAACACTTGCTGTTCAGCAATATTCTATCTTCTGCAGCCTCCACTGCTGATACCCAGGCAAACACGGTCTGGAGTGGACCTCAAGCAAACTCCAACAGACCTACAGCTGAGGATCCTGTTAGAAGGAAAACTTACAAACAGAAAGAACACCCACACCAAAACCCCATCGGTAAGACACCATCATCAAAGATCAAAGGCAAATAAAACCACAAAGATAGGGAAAAGGCAGGGCAGAAAAGGTGCAAATTCCAAAAATAAGAGTGCACCTCCCCCTCCAAAGGAACGCAGCTCATCACAAGCAACAGAACAAAGCTGGATGGAGAATGACTTTGACGAGTTGAAAGAAGAAGGCTTCAGTCAATCAAACTCAGAGCTAAAGGAGGAACTACGCAACCAGCACAAAGAAACTAAAAACCTTGGAAAAAGAATGGATGAATGGATAACTAGAATAATCAACGCAGAGAAGACCTTAAAAGAACTGACAGAGATGAAAACCATAACACAAGAACTACATGACAAATGCACAAGCTTCAGTAACCGACTCAATCAACTGGGAGAAACAGTATCAGCGATTGAAGATCAAATGAATGAAATGAAGCGAGAAGAGAAATCTAGAGAAAAAAGAGGAAAAAGAAATGAACGAAGCCTCCAAGAAATATGGGATTGTGTGAAAACACCAAATCTAACAAGCAAATGAAAAAAAAAAAAAAAAAAAAAGGCAGGGGTTGCAATCCTAGTCTCTGATAAAACAGACTTTAAACCATCAAAGATCAAAAGAGACAAAGAAGGCCATTACATAATGGTAAAGGGATCAATTCATCAGGAAGAGCTAACTATCCTAAATATATATGCACCCAATACAGGAAAACCCAGATTCATAAAGCAAGTCCTTAGAGACTTACAAAGAGATTTAGACTCCCATACAATAATAATGGGAGACTTTAAACCCCACTGTCAACATTAGACAGATCAATGAGACAGAAAGTTAACAACGATATCCAGGAATTGAACTCAACTCTGCACCAAGCTGACCTAATAGACATCTACAGAACTCTCCACCCCAAATCAACAGATTTTACATTCTTCTCAGCACCACATCACACTTATTCCAAAATTGACCACAGAGTTGGAAGTAAAGCACTCCTCAGCAAATGTACAAGAACAGAAATTATAACAAACTGTCTCTCAGACCACAGTGCAATCAAAGTAGAACTCAGGACTAAGAAACTCAATCAAAACCACTCAACTACCTGGAAACTGAACAACCAGCTCCTGAATGATTACTGGGTGCATAACAAAATGAAGGCAGAAATAAAGATGTTCTTTGAAACCAATGAGAACAAAGACACAACATACCAGAATCTCTGGGACACATTTAAAGCAGTGTGTAGAGCACTAAATGCCCACAACAGAAAGCTGGAAAGATCTAAAATTGACACCCTAACATCACAATTAAAAGAACTAGAGAAGCAAGAGCAAACACACTCAAAAGCTAGCAGAAGGCAAGAAATAACTAAGATCAGAGCAGAACTGAAGGAGATAGAGACACAAAAAATCCTCCAAAAAAATCAATGAATTCAGGAGCTGGTTTTTTGAAAAGATCAACAGAATTGATAGACTGCTAGCAAGGCTAATAAAGAAGAAAAGAGAGAAGAATCAAATAGACGCAATAAAAAATGATAAAGGGGATATCACCACCAATCCCACAGAAATACAAACTACCATCAGAGAGTGCTATAAACACCTCTACACAAATAAACTAGAAAACCTAGAAAAAATGGATAATTTCCTGGACACTTACACTTTTCCAAGACTAAAGCAGGAAGAAGTTGAATCCCTGCATAGATCAATAGCAGGCTCTGAAATTGAGGCAATAATTAATAGCCTACCAACCAAAAAATGTCCAGGACCAGACAGATTCACAGCCGAATTCTACCAGAGGTACAAAGAGGAATTGGTACCATTCCTTCTGAAACTATTCCAATCAATAGAAAAAGAGGGAATCCTCCCTAACTCATTTTATGAGGCCAACATCATCCTGATACCAAAGCCTGACAGAGATACTACAAAAAAAAGAGAATGTTAGACCAATAACCCTGATGAACATCGATGTAAAAATCCTCAATAAAATACTAGCAAACCAAATCCAACAGCACATCAAAAAGCTTATCCACCATGATCAAGTGGGCTTCATCCCTGGGATGCAAGGCTGGTTCAACATATGCAAATCAATAAACGTTATCCAGCATATAAACAGAACCAAAGACAAAAACCACATGATTATCTCAATAGATGTAGAAAAGGCCTTTGATAAAATTCAACAGCCCTTCATGCTAAAAACTCTCAATAAATTCGGTATTGATGGAATATATCTCAAAATAATAAGAGCTATTTATGACAAACCCACAGCCAATATCATACTGAATGGGCAAAAACCGGAAGCATTCCCTTTGAAAACTGGCACGAGACAGGGATGCCCCCTCTCACCACTCTTATTCAACATAGTGTTGGAAGTTCTGGCTAGGGCAATCAGGCAAGAGAAAGAAATAAGGGGTATTCAGTTCAGAAAAGAAGAAGTCAAATTGTCCCTGTTTGCAGATGACATGATTGTATATTTAGAAAACCCCATTGTCTCAGCCCAAAAATCTCCTTAACCTGATAAGCAACTTCAGCAAAGTCTCAGGATACAAAATCAATGTGCAAAAGTCACAAGCATTGTTATACACCAGTAACAGACAAACAGCCAAATCATGAATGAACTCCCATTCACAATAGCTTCACAGAGAATAAGATACCTAGGAATCCAACTTACAAGGGATGTAAAGGACCTCTTCAAGGAGAACTACAAACCACTGGGCAGTGAAATAAAAGAGGACACAAGCAAATGGAAGAATATACCATGCTCATGGATAGGAAGACTCAATATTGTGAAAATGGCCATCCTGCCCAAGGTAATTTATAGATTCAATGCCATCCCCATTAAGCTGCCAATGACTTTCTTCATAGAATTGGAAAAAACTGCTTTAAAGTTCATATGGAACAAAACAAGAACCCACATTGCCAAGACAATCCTAAGCCAAAAGAACAAAGCTGGAGGCATCACACTACCTGACTTCAAACTATACTACAAGGCTACAGTAACCAAAGCAGCATGGTACTGGTACCAAAACAGAAATATAGACCAATGGAACAGAACAGAGCCTTCAGAAATAATACCACACATCTACAGCCATCTGATCTTTGACAAACCTGAGAAAAACAAGAAATGGGGAAAGGCTTCCCTATTTAGTAAATGGCACTGGGAAAATTGGCTAGCCATAAGTAGAAAGCTGAAACTGGATCTTTTCGTTACTCCTTATATGAAAATTAATTCAAGATGGATTAGAGACTTAAATGTTAGACCTAAAACCATAAAAACCCTAGAAGAAAACTTAGGGAATACCATTCAGGATATAGGCTTGGGCAAGGACTTCATGTCTAAAACACCAAAAGCAATGGCAACAAAAGCCAAAATTGACAAATGGGATCTAATTAAACTAAAGAGCTTCTGCACAGCAAAAGAAACTACCATCAGAGTGAACAGGCAACCTACAGAATGGGAGAAATTTTTGCAATCTACTCATCTGACAAAGGGTTAATATCCAGAACCTATAAAGAACTCAATCAAATTTACAAGAAAAAAACAAACAACCCCATCAAAAAGTGGGCAAAGGATATGAACAGACACTTCTCAAAAGAAGACATTCATACAGTCAACAGACACATGAAAAAATGCTCATCATCACTGGCCATCAGAGAAATGCAAATCAAAACCACAATGAGACACCATCTTACACCACTTAGAATGGCAATCATTAAAAAATCAGGAAACAACAGGTGCTGGAGAGGATGTGGAGAAATAGGAACACTTTTACACTGTTGGTGGGACTGTAAACTAGTTCAACCATTGTGGAAAACAGGTGGTGATTCCTCAAGGATCTAGAACTAGAAATACCATTTGACCCAGCCATCCCATTACTGGGTACATACCCAAAGGATTATAAATCATGCTGCTATAAAGACACATGCACACGTATGTTTATTGTGGCACTATTCACAATAGCAAAGACTCGGAATCAACCCAAATGTCCATCAGTGACAGACTGGATTAAGAAAATGTGGCACATATACACCATGGAATACTATGCAGCCATAAAAAAGGATGAGTTCGTGTCCTTTGTAGGGACATGGACACAGCTGGAAACCATCATTCTCAGCAAACTATCACAAGAACAGAAAACCAAGCACTGCATGTCCTCACTCATAGATGGGAACTGAACAATGAGATCACTTGGACACAGGAAGGGGAACATCACACACCACGTCCTATTGTGTGGAGGAGGGAGAGGGGAGGGATAGCATTAGGAGATATACCTAATGTAAATGATGAGTTAATGGGTGCAGCACACTGACATGGCACATGTATACATACATAACAAACCTGCACGTTGTGCACATGTACCCTAGAACTTAAAGTATAATAATAATAAATAAAATTTAAAAATTAAAAAAACTATCAAAGTACATTTAGTCAAAATTTGTGCCATAGCTTATTAGTGGTGTTTAAAATGATAAATTTTAGGACATTTATCTTTTGACTAAACATTTCTCTTTTGACAATAAGGGATATATTGAAGCAAAAGTTACTTGCAGCCTGAAAGCAAATCCAAACTTGTTGCAGTACTCATAATTAAAACACATTTTCCTTTCTTATGTTTTTCCACTTGGATTAAAAGTGTTTGCATCTAGTATTTCTATTTAAAATATCTTTTAATGTCTTCTCTTATTTAATTTTCTCTCTCCAACTTAGTTGTCACAGAATTTTATTTGATTTTTACAGTCTGATATTTCCTCTAATAATTCAATTGTTTTGTATAGTTTCTCAGGAGTTCTATGCAAAATTTAGCTATTTTTATAATTGTTAAAAGTTTATGCAAATCAAAACCACAATGAGATACCATCTCATGCCAGTTAGAATGGCAATCATTAAAAAGTCAGGAAACAAGAGATGCTGGAGAGGATGTGGAGAAATAGAAATGCTTTTACACTGTTAGTGGGAGTGTACATTAGTTCAACCATTGTGGAAGACAGTGTGGCAATTCCTCAAGGATCGAGAACCAGAAATACCCAATATCAGATTGGTATTTGACCCAGCAATCCCATTACTGGGTATATACCCAAAGGATTATAAATCATTCTACTATAAAGACACATGCACACATATGTTTATTGCAGCACTATTCACAATAGCAAAGACTTAGAACCAACCCAAATGCCCATCAATGATAGACTGGATAAAGAAAATGTGGCACATATACACCTTGAAATACTATGCAGCCGTAAAAAAGAATGAGTTCATGTCCTTTGCAGGGACATGGATGAAGCTGGAAGCCATCATCCTCAGCAAACTAACACAGGAACAGAAAACCAAACATCGCATGTTCTCACGCATGAGAGTTGAACAATGAGAACACACGGACACAGGGAGGGGAACATCACACACCGGGGCCTGTAGGGGGATGGGGGCCCAGGGGAGGGAGAGCATTAAGACAAATACCTAATACATGTGGGGCTTAAAACCTAGATAATGAGTTGAGGGGTGCAGCAAACCACTGTGGCACATGTATACCTATGTAACAAACCTGCACGTTCTGCACATGTATACCAGAACTTAAAGTATAATTTTAAAAATAATAATGAATGAACACGTCCTGGCACAGTGGCTCACACCTGTAATCCCAGCACTTGGGGAGGCTGAGGTAGGTGGATCACCTGAGGTCAGGAGGTCAAGAACAGCATGGCCAAAATGACGAAACCCCATCTCTACTGAAAATACAAAATTAGCCAGGCACGGTGGCGCGCACCTGTAATCCCAGCTACTTGGAAGGCAGTGGCAGGAGAATTGCTTGAACCTAGGAGGCAGAGGTTGCAGTGAACCAAGATTGCGCCATTGCACTCTAGCCTGGGTAACAAGACCGAAACTCTGTCTCAATAAATAAATAAATAAATAAATAAATAAATAAATAAATAAATAAAAGAATGAGCAGCACTGTGGAACTGCACAGAGCATGCTGGAGAAAGATATCCACTCACATAGTAGACTGTCTCCTCTCCTGTGACAATTTTCTAGCCACTGTTTCATTCAAATAGCAGGTTTTGATATATGTCTCTACATTCTCACATATCCAGATTGAGCCTGGTCGGAATAAGTCTCCTTATTCATGGATGAGATTTATTCATTTACTTACTCTATTGCTTTCTTATTAATGTATTTAATTAACAGCTTCAATTACTTATATAAGTTTGTTTCTGTGTAAACCAAATTTGAGCTAATACTGTTTAGCTCCCAAAATGAAGAAACACATTTTTGAATTTTAAAATCCCTAGTAGCACAAAGGATTGTTTTAGGGCACAGAAACTATTCTGTATGATGTGATAGTAATGGATACATGCCATTAAACATTTGCCAAATCCCCTAGAATGTACAACATCAAGAGTGAACCCTAATGTAAACTATGAACTTTGAGCGACTATGTGTCAGTGTAAGTTCATTGACTGAAATAAATGGACAACTCTGGTGGGGGATGTTGATAGTAGAAAAGGCTATCTATGCATGGATTATGTATATAGAGGGTATACAGATACTCTATACTTTCCACTCAATTCTGCTGTGAGTCTAAAATTGCTCTAGAAAATAAAGTCTATTTTTTAAAATCCCTGATAATCTTACAGACTATTTAGAGCTTTATCGTGCTAACCTAATCCAGACACCCTTATAGGGCAATGGCTGCTAAAACAGAGAGAGATGTGGGATGAATAATCATAGAACCACAACTGTGATTGACTGTAAATTTTTCTTTTTTATGAGGAAGCGGTAGTGGGCTCAACACTGTATTTGTTGGGTTTTGTTTTCTTAATGACCATAAAGATAGGCAAAATAATTGTCTTTATTTAATAAAATTAAAACAGTTGTGGTGAGGCTGTGCAATTTGCCCAATATCATACAGTGAGTAAGAAGAAGAGCTGAGAATTTACTGCAGGCCCATCTGATGTCATATCTGATGTTCTTAGCCATCCATTAATGGATTCAATATTTGTGAAGAATCTTCTATGTTACTGGATTTTTTTTTGTAGTGAACAAGAGAGACACAAACTCTGATCCCTTGGGGCTTAGATTGCGGGGAAATTGTGTAGGGGTCAGACTAATAAATGAAACATAGGTAGACAGACAATTTTGTATAAATTTTACAAACATACATTTAAAATACACAACGAAAAAATTATTCCAAAAACGTAAGGGCTGAACAGAGATGTAATAGGAAGTGACTAGAAGGCCACCTCAGATATGTTATTCTGGGAACACTTCCCTGAGAAACCAGCGTTTTAGACTGATACAGGAATGACAATCTGCCATCTGAAGGCCCAAGGAAGAACATTCCAGTACAAAATCCCTAAAGCAGAAATGAACTTAGCATGCTTAAGTGGCCAAAATAAGGACCATACGACTGGAGCATAGTAGAGCAATGGGGGAGACAAGGAGGGGCCAGGGTAAGGAATCTGGCTTGATTGTAAATGCAACAGAAAGAAGCCACTACTGGTTTTAAGCAGGAAAGTGACATTCCAGGTACTGCGTAAACAACAGTTTGTAGGGAGGCACACGTGGAGGCAGTCTAGTTAAGAGCCAATGAAGCTAATGTACAAGAGAGATCATGGTAGTTTGCACTAAAGTTCTAATGGTAAAAATGTAACTGAAAGGGTAAATTCCAGATGTGTAAATAGAGACACAGGGCTTATGGTTTTGGCCCACTACTGAATGGACACCGTAAAAAATCACTATGGAGACCAACAGTGCTGGCATGTCTAAAAAATAATTCCACTCTAGTGGATTCAGCAAAGAGCTAATGACCTATTGTACTCTGGTTTAAGGTGGTATAAATTCCTTGGGGAATTACTCCTACATGTCAGCACCATTATACTATGTGCTCAGTTCATCAATGATGCCATGCTACAATGGTAAAAATAAAATGAAAGTGAAATAAAACCTTAAAAACTGGAATCATCTTAATAATGCATATTTTAAATTCCTTCCCTCCATTTTATTGCATGATTTTAAATACAAGAGTAAGATTCAGAAATCGAACTATCCTTCTTTAAAATTGCCTGCCTAAGTGCATTGTGTAGTCTGTAAGTGTTCTGTAAATCTCATTAAATGATATGAGTAAAGAACTAATAAAGAATACTGGCTCCTTATTCCTGAATGTTTACAGAGGTTCCATTTTCCTTTACAGGCTCTTAATGAAGTTTAAGCAAAATGATTCCCAACAAAGTGATATATTGTCTATTCAATTTTGAATGTAAACCAGGGCATCAAATGGTATTTAAAAATCCCAGAATAAACACATCCATAGATAAACTTTCCATTACACTATTTAATAGGAATATCACAAAACTACTTTTACATAAATATGACTAGTGAGATTCTACAAAATCACAACTTAAGTTGAAGATTTCTGCATTCTTTCTTCACTGCCAAGACTGGTGAAGTAGGGGCAACAGTTATTCTCACCACATCTAAACTCCATAAGGCATTTCCATCTTCTTACGTTTAAAGGTCCTTTTTCTGAAGTGCCCTTAAATTTGTTTCTGTTTAATCTGCTGCCTTTGTTTGGCTTATTCAACTTGCAGAACTTCGGTTCTGTTTCTTACCTGCTTGATTCTGTGATCTGGGTAGGCAATTTATATGCGTATGTTTTGTGTTTTCATTCATGTTTCTATTTATTTTTCTGAAATTTATTCAATTTTTGATTTGAGAAAGTTTGAGCTGACAGAGATTTAAATGCTTATTTGTGTATGTGTCATGGCATCTTAATACCTCCCAAAGTCTTAATACACAGGAAACAGAACTCTAAGAAAAGAATGTCTAGCAGTCACCAACGAGTAGAGGAAGATGCATAAAGTCTGGGTCCTAAATATCTGATTTTGAACCACAGAACAGACACATCACAGTACACATAAAAAAAGGAGAGAGCCTTGACTCAAAGTCACATGAACTCTATTAGTCTATATTAGGTTGTAATTTGTCTTACACTTTCTTTACCCATCCGCACAATATCTATTCTCATACTGCAGGTGTAGAACCCACTGCCCTCCATCCTAACTGACAACACCTCAATTCAGACCATCACCCCTCACATTGTTTGCGGAAAATAAAATTCTGAAATTTAGTGGTTGTCCTGACTAATAATTCCATCGTGGTTATTACCATCTTCTGTGGACTAGGCTACTTTACAAAACTGAGAATAATACTAGTAACTCCTATTCTTAGAAATGCAAATTATGTCCAGTGGACTGTAATCATTACTTCCTGGATACCAACCAGTTTTGTAGTTTTAAATCCACTTATTAATTTCAGTATTCCTAATCTGACTATAACTATGTGGCATTTTGAGTTCTCTTCTGAATTTGTTGTAATACTACAGGTTTTCTCATTAATCAATGAGTTAAATAAAAATTTTGATGTGTGTTCATTTTATATTTGTATGAGAGACATTATTTTATTCTATTTTAAATTCATCTGTTGAATATTCTTCTCACTATCCCCTCTACTACTTCCTTGAAAGATGGTCATTCAATCTTTGCTTCAGCAAGTCCAGTGAAAGATAGCCCAATACCACACACAGAGGCATTCATTTTTCACCCAACTAACATGTGTTGAAAATTGAGTTAAATCTGCTCTTTTATATTTTAGTTTATCAATATCAGTTCAAAAGACAAATTTTCTTTCCATGTGACAATCATTCAAACACTCTAGAATTGTGCTTTCCAATACAGTAGGCACCATCCACAAGGTAGCTACTGAACACTTAAAACATGACTGGTTAAAACTGAAGTGTGCTCTACGTGTAAAACACACACAAGATTTGTAACACTTAGAACAAAAACAAAGAGGGTAAAATACCACATTAATATTTTTAATGGATTACATAGTGAAATATTTTATATTATATCAAATAAAATATATGATTAAAGTTAGTTTTATATCCTTTTACTTTTTAATGTGCCTATTAGAAAATTTAAAATCACATATGTGATGGCATCTATAGCTCAAATAATCTATCCATTGCTCAGCATTGCTTCAGAACTCTAATCCTCTCTCTAGTAAGTCTTCCCTTACTCAGACCAAACATCTCTAGATCTTCCAGCCATTGTCAAACAATCTGGTTTCTCAACTCCTTCAGGTTCCTCAGTCTCTCATCTGGAAATATTCCAGCTTGCTGAAATTTCAAATAGCAGACACTCAAGATCAAATATAATCACTAGGACATATGAGATTTCTTTATAACTTGTTTGAGAACTTGTACTTCCATGCACAAAAATTCACATCACACTATATTTTAATAGATTTGTATGACTTGCTTTGAAATCAAATTTTTCCCCATCCAGCATCTAGATGACTTAAATTTTGTTCATTATATGTGTATGTGTGTGTGCACATGCATCTTCTTAGAACTCATAATTTGTTCATCTCAATGAGAAATTATGACCATCCCCATTGTTTTCTACTACCTATAAATGCAAAAATGCATATACCTTCTATTCCATGACTCTACCCATGTTATAGTTAATCATTTCTCAATCCATGAGCCTTGCTACTCCAGTGTACTGTGGAGTCTTCATAGGTATGCTTTCAACAATGTTGATCCCCATGTAAAATTTGTTTTTGCAACAAACAGGCTGAAAAACAACTCCATATGCCTGTCTTTCAGATGGAGCACTGAGCTGGGAGGGAAGAACTGATAAAGCACTTACATGCTCACACATTACACTCAAAGGCAAAAGGTAATAAAAAGCAGGCAACAGAGAACCAGAATATATGCACATGGTAACTCACACGTGCATATGAAAGAGGAAAAGGAGGCAGAGCATTCAGTAGTTCCACTCTAATATGGAACTTGGGAGAAAGAGCAACCAAGTGAAAAGTCCAATAACTACAGCTTTCAATCACGTTATCAAAATATGTTTTGAAACTGTGCCACAGGTATAAAAACATCAAGAACTACTGCTATAGATTAAAATTTCAATGAAGAGGACCCAGATCAGACCCATGGGACACAGCACTGGAGGGCTTCTTAGAGGTTAACATTGAACTTTAACTGTCATACATTCTGGGTATAATTCCAGTGAATTCTACTATAAGCAAGTCTATATGTTTTCTTATCCATAACCATATCATCTGAAATCAAAATATATTATATCTACAGTATTCACCTCTTCTACCAGTCTACAGTATTATTCCTTATGAAACCAGGTTTAGTATTACCTATTTTTGATAAGCCAATGTTGACTTTTAACACTTCTTTCTTTTATAAGTGTTCATAAGCCAATTACCAATTTAAGCATCTGGATTGACGTTAAACTTACGAGTTTTAGTTGTGGGGTCTAAATTTTTCCATTTTTGAAATTTAAAATATTTGTTCATCTCTTGACTTTTGATAGATTTCCAGAAGATTTTAGAGTGGTATAAAAAGGACAGTTGAGAGCCAAGCTAGTTCTAGCTTCAGGGTTCTCTGTAGACCTTTGAGCAAGCTGCCTAATCTCTAGAGTTTTGGTTTCTTCATCAGTAAAATAGGAATCATGAAACTACTTGCTGAGTGTTTGTAAAGACAAACAGAACTTAAAATTGTCAACTGCAAGGCTTTGCATGGATAAGAAAAGTGAAACAAATATGGCAAAACATTAAAATAAGTCTATTGATAAGTACATGGGCATATGATATATTATTATTATTATTTTTTTTTTTTTTTTTTTTTTTTTTTTTTTTTTTTTTTTTTTTTGAGACGGAGTCTCACGCTGTTGCCCAGGCTGGAGTGCAGTGGCGCGATCTCGGCTCACTGCAAGCTCCGCCTCCCGGGTTCACGCCATTCTCCTGCCTCAGCCTCCTGAGTAGCTGGGACTACAGGCGCCCGCCACCGCGCCCGGCTAATTTTTTGTATTTTTTTTTTTTTTATTAGAGACGGGGTTTCACTGTGGTCTCGATCTCCTGACCTTGTGATCCGCCCGCCTCGGCCTCCCAAAGTGCTGGGATTACAGGCTTGAGCCACCGCGCCCGGCCGATATATTATTTTCTGTACCATACTGTGTGCTTAAAATATTTTATTTTACATGTATGAGTAATTAGCATAGTTTATTATAATATTAGCAATATGCTAATAATTTAGCATAGTTATCTCAATTGTTATAATTTTTTTCCAAATTTACAGGTAACAAATCTGTAAGTCTTTTCAATCATAAGACAGGTCACATGGCATCTGTCAGATCTGTATGTAACTCTTACTTAACCACCAATATGCTAAGTAATGCTTGGGAAGACTTATTTTCCTCTAGGAAGTTTGTTTTTAATTTGTAAAATTGAGATAAGCAAATCTACCTTGAAAGGACATTGCAAGAATTATACATGATATACTGGTTATCACATACCTGACAGAATATTTCCTTGAAAATTCATAGTTATTATAATCATTACCATTATTCTGGAATATATTTTCTCAACCTGTTAATATATATTTATTTGAATTAAATTACAAAAATTTAAATTAAATTATAAAAATTAAATTTTTTCTTAACCCTTTTACTACTACAATGCTTTCAATGTCTCCTGACTGCTTCTTTTTTCCTTTCCAGTTTCAATGTCATTTTTATTCTGTTAGCCAAGTCACATTTGACTGCTGTCCCTCCCATATTTGTCATATATAATTAACCAATCAGCCCTATTCAATCAGCTGAAGTGATGTTTCTTGTCACATTTCCTCCTCTCCTTTCCCACCACCACCATCCTTGTTCAGAAATGCAGTACCTCTCACCATACCATTAAAATAAATGCCTAACTCCTATTTCTTCCCTGTCCAATGAATTCTAGACACCAATGTCAAATTAATCTTCTACAGTTCAGAACAAGTTACTCTCCTGCTAACAATCTTCAAAGACTCCCCGTTGCCCACAGAATAGAATTCTTACCCTCACTTTCTTACCCTTCATGAAATGGCCTATCTTTCTTTTTCAATTTAATTTCCCACAGCTTCTTGAACTCTACCTTCCAGGCAAGGGGATAAAGAACTACTTCAGGAAGTGATGACTGACTAGCTCTGATTTTCGGACTTATATGAGTTACTTAAGATAAAAATAAGTCCAGAAAAAATTAAATGATAAATTAATTCAATAAAAATACTGATTTATCAAATGGCTTAGTTGAATTTCCCAGTTAATAAAGTACTAAACATATTGATGGAGATGTGGGCTATTTTAACCAGAGTTATTTAAATTTTCTCTTAAATGTGAAGAATATGTTCCTGCCTTATTAAGTAGTAGATAAGAGCAGTTCTTTTGTTTGTTTATTTAGCATTTCATAGGATCATAGCACTCATTTCATTTTTTTTCTTTGAGACAGGGTCTCACTCTGTCACCCAGGCTGGAGTACAGTGGCATGATCATAGCTCTCCACAGCTTTGACCTCCCAGGCTCAAGCAGTCCTCCCATCTCAGCCTCCCAAGTAGCTAGGACTACAGGCACGCACTACTACAGCCAGCTAACTTTTGTACATTTTGTAGAGACAGGGTTTCGCCATGTTGCCCAGGTTGAGGGCTCATATTTTTATGCACATAGTTCAACGGAACATTAAGACAAGTCATTCCTGTTTCACAGATGACAAAACTAAAGTTCACAGAGCAGCCTTTTGAATTGCTCTGGGTCACATTCATTGTAAGGACACACAGGGGGTTGAGTTGAGTATGTATACTAAGCACAAAAATTTATTTTCTGTTTTTCCTCTTTTTTATCTATTAGAATGGTTTGTATATTTGTCTGGAAATCACACAAATGCATGGTATCATTCCCACTTTCCTGTAACTTCTAAAACTCCAATATACTTGAATAAGGGATTACAAAAAATTAGCTATTTCAGTTAATCATATTTAAAGTGTTGTCTTTATGAATAGATGCTAACAAATAGACTTGTACTTCCCATAAAGACACCTGTCCCCCATGTCTCCAAAAGTTCTTCAGTGTCAAGGTTGCTAACAAAATATTTGTTGATTTTCTCTGTTTATGTCCAACTCTTTCCTATCTTTCCCCCAAAAATTATCATCATTGATAGGGTGGAGAACAAGTTCTGAAATTACTTTTTAGCAAATGTAATTTGCAACATAGGGCTAAGCTTGATAAATATGTTTTAAAATGAGTTTTGCTTACAATTTCCTCAGAGTCTTAGGCAGTTATACAATTATTCACATGCCAGAAGTTGCCATACCTTGAGAACTTGGAAATAAAATGTAAACATACTGTACAATTAACATCCATTTACACAAAGTGAGAAGTGAGGCACACAAGCTTTCCCCCAGCTCTTAACTTCAAGGTAAACTTGATTAAAATAGAAGCTTCTTTGGGGCTACTGTCAAGATGGATAGATTCCTTGCTGTGTCACATAAACGAGCAGGAAGCATTAACGCAGAGGAGAGAGACCCAAGCATGACTGGGACTTACTCTTGCAAGTGATGTATTACATTGCCAAAAGGAGGGCAGACATTATCTGTTATGTGGGTTTTACAATAGAAAATAATAAAAAAGGAGACTTCTTAGTAAACATGTATCATTTTATAAATACAGTGAATATTTTATCTGTGTCTTCCCAACTCACTTTTGAAGTCCCAACGGCAATGGTGTGCCTAGAGACACATTCAAATCAGTCAGTGGGTCCGTTGGTCAAACAGCTGCAAACCATTATTCAGCCAACTTTTTTTATTTACCTCATTCTGGCATGGAGTGTAATTCACCAGCTATACCAGGTCTAATGAACAGCCCCATCAAAGAAAGGGTCATATGAAAAAATTGTTTCAAAGATTGAAGGAAAGGATATCCTTACAGGCAAAATCGCAAAATCACTAACACCTCATCCTGCCACTAGCCTGCAGGATCGCAGTTACTCTTTGTCATAACTTCACATAAGTTCAGAGTCCAGTCAATTCTTCCCTGGATATTTGCTCCTAACACCACCATTCCCAACCCCTACCCCAACACATTCCCCTTACTTCTGTTCTGCACACTGCAGCCAGGATTCTGTTTCTAAAGTATAATTCTGACAATGATCCTCCCCTACTTAAACCTTGCCATGATTTCCCATTGCCCTCGGGACAAAAAGTTGATGGTTTAACATCACTGCAAAACTGTTCCTGTTCTAGTTCCCAGTGGGTGGTATGGGCCCACCTAGTCCTGTGGATCCAGTGGACATGACACTTAGAATCCTCAAGTTTCTCAAGGACCTACAGAAATGTTGAAAAGCTGAATAAAAAGTTGCCTTCAACATATAAAAGAAAACAGAATCAGTATCACATTTAGCAAATGTTTTCTGAAATTTCCACAGAACATAACATTTTATCAACTAATTGCTATTCAATATAGTTCTTATAAACTGATCCATAAGTTATGTGATATTGGATATGGATACTGGATATAATGTGAAATGAGAGTTTCAAGGTTAATGTGCCTAGAGACACAAATGTCTTAGAATCACCATAATATCTTGCCATTCTCCTACCCTCCATCCTATCCTCACTCCTCATTCTACCCAAACTGAACTTCTTTTGGTACCTTAATATGTTTTATTCCCTAGATGTCTCATTAATGCCATTCCGTCTTAGTGGATGACTCCTATACACATTTGGTCCCTACTCACCTGGGTGACTCCTATTTCTCCCTCAATTCCTTGATTAGATGCCACTTATCCTAGGCAGTCTTCCCCGACCTACCCAATCTGGACTCAGTGGCTTCCTATCTATTTCCAGAGCATTCCACACTCCACTGTCATTAACTCTGAGTACACCTGACTGCACTTGGTCACCTACCTGCTGGTGTCCCCCTCTGCAACGTAAGTTCTGGACAGGTACGCACTGTGTCTCTCCTCTCCTGTTCACCACCAAGTCCCAGAGTCTGACACAGAGCCTGACACAGAGCCTGCCATTTAGTAATGAACATCTGTTGAGTGAATATGTAAAGTCCTCCGCCTCACTCAATCATAATTCCACTGCTTTGGATAAACTTTCATATTAAACAACTGATTGGTATTTTTGTTTTTATTTCAATTACAGCTTGCTTGGTTGACCTGGCTGGCCTCATCTAGGAAGCACACAATCTGCTAAGTGAGATCTAGTTTATGTCTCTTGAATTCAGTCTGTTTTTATTTCTTTTAACAGTGTCTATTTATATTTTTGTTTATACTAAATTATCTGCATTTGAATTATTTATGTTCATAAATCCCATATTTCAAAATCTTTTCAAATTATCACTGTTTCAACACAAATTTGTGGATATTTACATGAATCCATTTCAATTTTCACCTAAAAAGAATACTTGATTTGCATCTCAAAGAGCTCTGCTAGTAACCAGCGATAGGACCTTGGCTTAGTACTTTAGCTATCTGAGTCTCTGTGTCTTTGTCCAATTTCCCTCAGAAACAGACCCTGAGCAAGTAGTTTATTTGAAAGAATGTTTCAAGAAACAATAGCAGAGGAGCGGGGAAGTCACAAAGAAAATTATCCATTATCCACTAATTGTAGTTTAATATGATAGGGATACTCCAAACGCCTTGGAAGAAGAACCGAGAGATGGGGAAGCTGGGGTATTAATACACCAACTTTGTCAGTCCTTGGGAGAGGGCTTCTCCTGGAGAGTGTTAATTCTTAGGCACTTCTTGGCTGCCATTGCACAGAGGCAAAGTGGCCTCCAGCTGCTAGGAAAGGTCTTTAAGCAAAAGGATGCCGATGCTGGGGATTGGAAGTCCTGCTTCCCTACAGGTGAAGCCCAAGAGGATATATATTCAAGGCACAAACAGCATTTGCTACATTCAGTTTCCTCAGCTATAAAATGTGGAAAAGACCTACCCCTCAAGGTTGCTGTAAACTGAGCCACAATGTACTTTACTTGCCTGGAAATCAGTCTACACATTATTTGCCTAAGATCTAGTCTCTATTCTTCAGCAATAAAGCCAATGACTTTTTGGCAGCTACTATCTTTTAGCTCGTATCTGTGTAAATAGGTGGTCAAATACATGTAGATCACTTGCAACATGTGACAAAGCATTTAACACATGAACAAGTTTGATTTTCAAAGAAAGAACAGTACTACTTAGATGCAAACTATGACCAGTTGAGGTGGATCATGCCTGTAATCCCAGAGCTTTGGAAGGCTGAGGCAGGAGGATCACTTGAGGTCGGGAGTTTGAGACCAACCTGGGCAACACAGCAAGAACCCATCTCTAGAAAAATAGTGATCCAGGAGTGGTACTGTGCGCCTGTAGTCCCAGCTACTCAGGAGGCTGAGGCAGGAGGATTGCTTGAGCCCAGGCAGCCAAGATTGCAGTGAGCCATGATGGCACCACCACACTCCAGACTAGATGACAGGGCGAGACCCTGTCACAAAACAAAATAAAATAAAATAAAAAATAAACCAAACTACTCCATTTGCTTTTATATTTCTAATGGGAATCTAAGCAAACAAATTTTAAAAATAAACATCCTTATTAGTGGATAAATGCTTGCTTTACACACACTTCGAAACAGAATAAACATCACTCAATGGGAATATAGTGAACACAGCTTAACCATCTGGTCATTCACATTAGATTTAGAGAGAAGAGAGAGCTTCAAATGGGTTGAATGATCAGTCCAAGGTCACACTGGTAGTTTCCAGCATAGCACAGATTGGCCCCTGGCCTGCAGTCCTTCCCCTATACCATTCAGCATTCCTTAGTTTTCCCAGGATTACAGAAACCAAGCCTGTGATATCCTGGAGAGATTATTTGCTTTAGCATGAGCACTTATTTCATGTTGGGATCATTGCACACTATTTCAACCTACACTGCAATTTAAGCTAACACTGATTTTCAGCGAGCTCATTGAAAAATGTCCTCATAAATGCCTACAAACAAAAATCACATCCATAATACACGTTTTCCAGATGAAAACACATACTGCAATGTGTACGAACCTAGGAAACCAGGATGCATTATCACTTCAATGAAGTGCAACATGCATGGCTTTCCCCCATTGTGTGTTTCTTAAATGTGACTTGAGCAAACAGCAGGTATTAATAACTTTCCAAAAGACTGTAAGTTCAGCAGTATCTGCATATTTGCTTGAACAGCAGTAAGTAAAAGGAAAAGTAATGAGTGTCTTTGGGGCTGCCTTGATCTAAGGAAAACATCTTCAAAGAGTCATGTATTGTGATATTCTTCTTCCAATGAGGGGTGAAGTAATGTAACACTTCAGAAGGAGTCACTGATAAGTCATATTCATCTTCCATGATAGGCAGTTGGACCTTGAAAAATAATAACAGAAAAGGAAGACTTTCATCAAACCTGAATTGAAGAAGGAACAAGTAGCAAAAAGAGCAATGGGCTTTGGGGTTTGTTCAGATACAAAGTACTAGTTACTAGCTGTGTGTCTTTAAGCAAGTTACTTGACTTGTCTGTGCCTCAGTTGTCTTCACCTGTAAAAAAGTGCAGAGAACAAAACCCACTTGTTGAGGTATGAGAATTAAATGAGAAAATAAAGATCATACATCACAGTGCTTGGCATTGAGTAGGCATTGGGGGAAAATGTATATATAACTATATGATCATCTGCTGTCATTTTTAAACAAGTCTGTCTCAGAGTCCTCCTACTCTCTGGGAGAATCTAATTGTATTTGCTTGGCTGATTAGTAGGCAAGTATTTTCCTACTCTGAAAAACTGTTAAGGTATGTCTAGTGGGTTGAATAGTGTCCCCCACAAACTCATGCTCACCTGGAACCTTAAATGTGACTTATTTGGAAGTAGGGTTCTTGCAGATGTAATTAGGAACCTGAGATAAAGTCATCCTGGACTTGAGTACTAAATTCAACAGCTGGTTTCTTTATAAGAAGAGAAGAGGACACAGCAACACAGAGGGAAGAAGGCTATGTGAAAACGGAGGCAGAGACTGAAATGATGCAGCTACAAGTCAAAGAACACCAAGGACTTCTGGAAGCTACCAGAAGCTAGGAAGGAGTAAGGAAGGGTTCTTTCCTTGAGCTTTCGGAGCAAGCTTGGCCCCATCAATACCTTGATTTCAAACTTCTAGGCTCAAGTACTGTGAGAGAATAAAATTGTGCTATTGAAAGCCACCAAGCTTGTGGTAGTTTGTTATGGCAGCTCTAAGAAATTAATACCATATGATTATTTTTCTGTCTAGTAAAGAAGAAAGTCCCAACAATTACTTTTTTCCCCTGTAAGACATGAACCACTTTTATTTCTAATTTGGTAATCTTATCTCAGCATTCTCTTTTATTCTACTGACCAAAAAAGAGTTTCTCCTATTCTCTTTGGTAGTCATTCTGTCATACTGCTGGTTCCCTCGTTAATGCATTAAATGAAAGTTGACATATGCTTAGATTCTGTATGAGAGTTGTACTTTTAACATTTTAAGAATTATACTTTGGGGCCGGCATGGTGGCTCACACCTGTAATCCTAGCACTTTGGGAGTCTGAGGCGAGTGGATTGCTTGAGCTCAGGAGTTTGAGACCAACCTGGGCAACATGGCAAAACCCATCTCTACCACAAATACAAAAATTAGGTGGGCATGGACCTGTGGTCCCAGCTACTCGGAAGGCTGAGGTGGGAGGATGGCTGGAGCCCAGGAGGTCGAAGGTGCAGTGAGCCGTGATCATGCACTGCACCCCAGCCTGGGTTACAGCACGAGATCCTGTCAAAAAAAAAAAAAAAAAAAAGAATTTAACAAAGTACTTCTTGGTGATAACTGATGACAATGATGTTAGAGACGGTGATGAGGATGAAGAAGGCTCATTGTTTTCTCCTTGTGGCAAGCCTTCACAAGGGACAGAGAGAGAACATTACTCTTAGGCTCCTGAGCCAGCCTATGAATTGGCACATGGGCCAGACAAGGGTGAGACTCCTCAAGCCACCAAGGAAGGTGTGTGCTGCAGAGATTGAGCTATGCAATGGCCTAGAAGGTATTATATCTCCGGTTTTAGGTAAAAGAATAACTTAAGTTCTTACCAGCAGCCTTTGAAAGAGCCCTCTCTTTTTTATTGTAATTTTTAAATTTTTGTTTATAATTGGCACATAATAATTGGACATGTTTATGGGAGAGAGAACTTCCTACAATGCCTAATCAACATTTCAGCCAAGTGCTTATGCCTGGGTCCGGAACAATCCAAAGAGCCTTCAGGGAGGCTGATTCCCTGATGGGTTTTGTGTGGGATAATTCAACGTAAACAGTTTCCACATGCACAGATGCAATGCACTTTTATGTGAATATTGATAGTCATAAATTTTATTACAGTTGAAGCTGCATTTTTTTCTCTCACAGAATATAGAATTTCAAAACCCATGATTTCATCTTTCTGATCAATGGGGAAATGATTCAATACTCAAAAACTCTAATAAAGGAATAAATCTGCCACCATAGGAGGAAAGCTCATATAATTTTGTGAGAAGCTTTATATTAGTTTTCTCCTAAAAGGAGACAGAAACAAATGAATAGATACAGAAAATAATAAACCATTTACTTTAACCTGTGTTCTTTTGGCCTCGAAAACCACATCTTGCCAGGTTATGATTGGTTTGGAAAGAGGTGGAGATGCAAGATAATAACCCAGGAAGGAAAGAGGATTATGTCATTAGGGCACAAATCACTCATTCTCACTGCAGGTCAGCGGTGAGTCTCCTGTGCCATTCCATTGCCACGCGGTTTCCCTGACCCTCTTGAAAGCAATCTGTGCTGATTACCTAAGAAATGGGGATGTCTATCTTCCTCGGTTTCATTTATAAACTAAATGGATGGTTTTTCGGTTGTTGATCACCCTGTGAAAAGCATTTTGTCCCTTTCACAGCAATTAAGACTGGTAATTGCCCCAGGGCTATTTTTCCCCTCTTCATTTCTCACTGAGAGAGGCCAACAGCATAACCTCTCTGCCTGTGCCCTCCACTGAGTCTCTAAGGGCTCAAAGCAGAGAAAGCAACACTCCAGGGACACGCTGCATTTTGACATCAATTTTCTCACTTATGCTCCCTTTGCTGCAGGCTAAATTACCCTCAAATCAACAGCCCCTAAATGACAGTCTTTACAGAAATGCTCCTTAGAAGTCTGGGATAGGGTGTGAGCAGCAGGGATTGGAGGTGTGGGGCACTGAACTGAGCATCAGACAACAAAAGGCCAAATTCTGTTTTCAGCTGTGCTCCAGGTCTGCTGGTAATCTAAATAGGTCACCTGCCCCTCTGCATTTTTATGTCCTCATCTGATCTAGTTCAACATTATTTGTGCTCATGACCTGGGACAGAGAGGATTAGTAAGGTTTTGCCAGAAACACATGCATATTTACTTTAATAACACAAATGACAGTTTAAAAAATTATGGTAAATCTAAAACATGGAATCTAATGTAGTCATTAAAATGTGTATGAGGAATATTGGCAGAGAAATGCTCATGACATAAGTGAAAAAGCTGGGCCAGAACTTGTTTCACATTATGCTCAACGCACATTGAGATGGAAATAGATCAAAGTGTTCATAAGTGGTTGCAACTGGTTGATTTTGCCTCTTCATACCTCCGTGCTCAAACTGGAGAGCTCAAACTAGGTTTCTCAAAGAAATACTTTCTTTGAATGTTACAACTTGATCACTTATGGAAGTACTAAAGGGAGAGAAGGTAATAGACACTCTATCCTCAAATAATCAAAAGAAAGCCTTTGACCACCATAATGGGTATTTGAGAAACAATCAGGTCCCCAGCTGTATTTACAGATCACCTCAGGCTTTACATTCAACTCAGTGACTTAGAATTCTACTTCAAAAGGCATTTTTCTCTATATATAATTCCAGCTTTTAAATGCTTCATAAATGATGGTGAACTTGTTATCTCTCAATACCTCAACCCTGCCTTTATTCCCAGGCTGGATTTTCAGGCCCTTAATTGGATATCAGCTGATGGCTAAAATGATGTACAGTTAACTAACTGTAATATGCAAACAACATTCTTTGACTATATCCCAAAGTGTGACCCACCAGTCTTTTGATAGATATATGACCTCAAACACTGAGGTGAAGATTCCAGGGTAAACTCACCAGATCATTTTATTTGGGAAACAACAAAATCAAATAGATTCCTTCACTGTGAACCTTCTGAAGGTTGTTAATATGCTAATATGCAATGCTAATAAGAAGAGTGAATATTGTACCCAGCATTTCCCCAAAATATTTAAGCACAGAAGCTTTTTATATTGTCTTGAGACTCAAAAGTTGTGAGGAAAACAGTTTTAGAAGTACTACGCTACAGGTTTGAATACATGTGTGATGTTTCAACTGGGCTACCCCCTGACATGCATTGAGAGTGAATCAAGCAGCCTGGCCAGACACACTCTGCTGACCGGTTAGTTGCAGATAGTAAAATATTAGGCAGCAGACCAAGGAGAAAAGAAACCTCTGCCTCTCCCATTGTTTGGTGTGTTCACAAGGAGGCTTTTTTGGTTTTTGTTTCTATTATACTTTAAGTTCTGTGGTACATGTGCAGAACGTGCAGTTTTGTTACAGAGGTATACACATGCCATGGTGGTTTGCTGCACCCATCATCCCGTCACCTATATTAGGTACTTCTCCTAATGCTATCCCTCCCCTAGCCCCCCAGCGCCTGACAGGCCCCGGTGTGTGATGTTCCTCTCCCTGTGCCCATGTGTTCTCATTGTTCAACTCCCACTTATGACTGAGAACATGCGGTGTTTGGTTTTCTGTTCTTGTGTTGGTTTGCTGAGAATAATGGTTTCCAGCTTCATCCATGTCCCAGCAAAGGACATGAACTCACAACAAGGAGGCTTTTAATGGGGGAACTCAGGGAACTTGATCATTCCTGGAAGGACCCTAGAGGCCCCATCTTGCATGACATTGTTAGTATCACAGTCTCTCTCCTCCATTACCTGCAAGGATCATAACAAACTGCTTTGGGCTGAAAGTTACTGGCCCACTAAGAATCCCAGACTCATGTATTTTTTGCTGGATTAGTGGTATAGTTGGCTGAGTAAGGAGAGCTCATGTCACACCTAAAAGCAGCAGCTGCTCAGGTCCCACTGATGGCTGCCATGTGGGAATGTAGGTCCAGTATTGCCAAAGAGTTTGCATTTTTCAAGAGAAACCAGATATATTGGTTTTTAATACTTTCAGTGAATAGAACTTATATACCATGCAATTCAGTCACTCAAGGTATATTCACATAATTGTGCAGCTATCGCCACAACCTTATTTTATTGAAATTTTCAAGTTTTAAATGTCAGTTCAAATGCATTTAAAATAAAGTACAAGACAAAAAATACATCTACTATCGATATTCAGCATGTGGGCTATTAATTAATGGCCTCTGGTATAAACAAAAAGGAAAGAATTACCATATACTTCTGACTCTTAATGAAATTATAACCAGTAGAATTGAGTTGGGACACAAGAAATAAACAGTGTTAACTAATATTCTTTTTGGAAACTTATTTATCGCATAATTTTCTATGTTTATATACATGTAGCAAGGAAACACATGGAAAGTCTTTAATTTCATGGGTTATCTATGTGGATTTTAAAGTGCTAAAATACAACAAAAAGTCATTTTTTGAGGATGGGAACCAAGACTGATCATTTAAACATTACCAATGCCCAATACAGCATCTGACACAGAGAAGGCATTTGTTAGATGTAGTATAACTCTACTCAGTAATTTGTGTGTAAGAAGTGGGATCGTTTTCCTTTTACTAATGACCACCTGTTTTCTTTCAATGGGAATGTAAGAGAAGATATTCTGGGACTAAATGAGAAGTTATTACCAGAAAACTCATAGACTCCATGATGCAGCTCCCTGTGAACATTTCTAAAATAATACTTTCTGTGGTTAACCTAAAATATAGGAAAACTTTCCTCTTTTATCAATTCTTCATTAAACAGTACCCCAACACTCTTAAGTGCTGCTGAATCATCACATCAACAAGTACTCACTATATAAAGACAGAATGCAGGGGAATGAAAAGCCCTGGAAGCCATAAAGTCACACATTTAAAGATAATTACCAAATAAATCTGCTCTCACTGAACAGGCCAGCAAATCAGCCCATCGTGATCCAGGGTCATTCCACTTTTTTTTTTCCCCCACTAGCATAGTAGAGCTGTAAGAGCATAGCCAGATCAGAGATCAGACCCAGTTCAATGCAACCACAGAAGCAGGGTTGATATCCACTCTAGGTTATGGTGACCATCAGCCCCTTAAGCAGTAGGACCCTTGACTTGGCCTCAAATGGACATACACTTCCAAGCCATACACAAAGCAAGTTATGCCTCCTAAAAGGATTTAATCAAATCATTTTGATTCACTTCAGACTGGAAAAACAAAATCCAAATTTATCAATCCTGGTGTGATGGCATTTCTAAGGCAAAGTTAGAACCAAAACAACCTGGCAGGGTTAGGGGATTTGGGAGTTGCAATGGACTGAATATTTGTGTGTTTGGATGACCAAGATTAGAAAAGCCTGATAAGGAAGGAAAGAGAACAGAGATGAAGCTAATATTTTCATCTTAGGAATTTAGCCACTAGATCCAGCAATAAGATATTATCCAAAGCACTTTAAGAACTGAATACATCTCGGTTCTGTAAACTATGAATTTTTAACATTAAGGCCAAGCTAATATCCTTGGCAAAATATGACATTGATCTCTCATACTGATATCTGGACTCAGATCACTGTCCAAAAGGCAGCAAGTAATCGATTTCCAAAAATGAAAATATCAAGGACAGGTACCACTTCTATTAGAAAAGCAAGTTTTAAAATATCCAGTCTCATTTGCCAAGTAAATATTTGTGTCACAAAAAAAATTCTTAGTTGCATCAGAGGATTTATATGCAAAAAAAATCTAATTACTTATATATCTGGAAGATATTCATATTCTATATTCTAGAAATATAAACGTTGTACAAGAGATTAGTCAACGGATAAAAAATTACAGTTAGACAGGAGGAATACATTCCAGTATTCTATTGCACAGTAGGGTAACTAACAATATTGTGTAAATTTTTAAATAACTAGAAGAGGATTTTGAATGTTCTCACCACAAAGAAATGAGAAATGTTTGAAGTAATGGATAAGCTATTATTCTGATTAATCATACAATGTATACATGTACCAAAATATCACACAGTACTTATAAATATGTATAATTATCCATTAAAATAAAACACAAAGTATTATATAGTATACAAATATAGTTATAAATATGTATATGTCTAAATATATTAAATATGTATATAAGAATATATATTCTATAAATATGTTTATATTATAGAATATATATTCCATAAACACATTTCACTGTTAGACATTTTTCTATAATCTAACTCACTGCTTTTTTTCCAGATTATTTCCTTGTGCACATTCCATTGCTATGGACACTTGAAATTAAGGAAAGCAAAACTTTCCACTCATTTGTGTTGCTTAACTTTTCCTTTGCCTTTGAAAGCTCTATATATCTAACATAGGGAGCTCAGACAGTTTTTCAACCAATAAACCATCAGCTATCAGCAAACATGAACATCTAAGCCAGTCTTTCTCCACACTAATTTTTACTATCTTGCCCTCTCTCTTCGTGACTTCAAAGTCTGACCAACGGGAAGAGTATGACAATTGGCCAATACTTCTAGTCGTCAGCATGCATTCTCCATGCTCCATCATCAAAGATACTAAGAACTCAGAAAAATCAAAGGGAAATTCCTAACCTGAGATGGACAGGAACTCTTCTCTCTCCATTATTTGGTATTTTGTGAGAAATCTCTTTCTTCCCATTTCACATTGGACCATCACCACCCTCTTGAAACGTGAGAGATAGAGAATTATTAGAAGTTTAATTTCCTTTTATCCCTTAAGCCTTTTTCTTCTCCATGACACTAACATTGACAGTTTAAAGAAAATAGGTTTTGTGCAAAATTTTTTTCTAGGGCAAAATTATCCACAGTTCTTAACTGAAAAGTGAATTTATAACAATGTCTGATCATAAAACTTTGCCAAGGTTAAAACTGGCAGTGAGAAATACTTTCAGTGAGAAATACCTCAGACAGCTCAATTGCTTCAGCCCTACAATGTCTGGGTGTTCATTTATATTCAGGATCATTTCACTTGTCCATGACATAGATATTTTGATCCTTAAGACCTGAAAGGGAGAAAAAGGAGGCCTGGGCTCTTGCATATGCCCAACAAATTTTATCTGACTTTAGTCATGAAAATGTCAGTGGTTCTTCCAGAGCTGCCGTTTTACTCTTTGAACTGGTGTGCTGAATTAGTATTACATTTCTGACAGATTCAATTATTTCATTTTTCCCCTTTATTTTCTTGCAAACTGACCATAAATAGACACAAATAGGAGAGCATTAATACTCAAATTCACATAGCTGAAATCTTCTTTTTTAATTGTATATATTTTAGGTGGTCAACATGATGTTTTGGTGTACATATCCATAGTGAAATGATTTCCACAGGCAAATCGAGCAAACTAACATATCCATCAACTCACATAGTTGCTTGTGTATGTGTGATACTAAGTTACATAAAATCAGATTTTTTTTTTTTTTTTTGAGACGGAGTCTCGCTCTGTTGCCCAGGCTGGAGTGCAGTGGCCGGATCTCAGCTCACTGCAAGCTCCGCCTCCCGGGTTTACGCCATTCTCCTGCCTCAGCCTCCCGAGTAGCTGGGACTACAGGCGCCTGCCACCTCGCCCGGCTAGTTTATAGTTGGAAAAAATTAGAGAAATTCAAATCTAGATAACTATTTATTCATGCAAAAGGAAAACAAACAAGACAATACTCAATCTAGGTCCAGAATGGGCAAATGATTTGCTGACAACCACACAGCATTTTAGTGGTAAAGAAAGAACAGGAAGCCAGGCCTGCCAATTCCTCCTGGTACCATTTCTACCACAATGTTGCTTCCCACCAACCTGACCAAAAGTGGACATTAATAACAAAAACAAAAAAGGTAAATATTGATTAAGTACTTACTACATCTCAGGTAGTTTATCACTTACTCTATATGCATTTTCTCACTTAATCTTGACAATAAAAGTATGGTACAGGTAAAATTATCTTTCCCATTTTAAAGATTAGAATACCAACACTTAAGGAGATTTTTTCTAAGATCACATGTCTAGAAATAGTTAAGTTCACTTTTTATAGGGCGTTCATGCCTCTGGCTAATGTGTCATTAATGTCACACTTTTTCTGATGCAAATATTCATTCTCTATTTATGTTTAATCCACAATATTCAACATAATTACCAATGGAATTTATCATAATTCACTTTAAAGAAGTGTGCTATTTTACCAGCAAGTAACATAGCCTCACTGCACTTGATTCCCTTGGGAATATTGCCAAATGTAGGCAGCAGAGAATATAAGTTCAAATAAATCACCTCTGTGTAGATCTACCTTTTCCATGAACCCGTTTCTTCACATTTCCCGGCAAAGGAATCACTGCAGCTTCACACAAGGTCTTTGTAACTCTAGTGGATGGCTATGACCTGCTTCATGAAGCCATGATTCTCTTTTTCTTTACATGTCATACAAATGAAAACAGCCAACATCTACTAGTGTCTGATTCATTTTCTTGGGAATTGTACTCACATTTATTTTATGACTTAGGCAAAACAGGCCATAAGAGGGCCATGCAAGGGGGATGTGGTAACTCCTGTAATGGGGAGAGGGGACAAGGAGGATGTGTTCCTAAATCAGGCAATTCACAAGGATTCACTCCTCTAAATGTTAGGAAACATGGGCTACTGGTCTAGACATAAAAGGAAAAAAAATAGTATCTGGGCCTAGATTTGGTGCGGACTCCCTTAATAAAGACTGTTCATCATGTACTCCCTGGCACTTTCATGAATAATTCCATTATCAACTTCATATATACCAAACCATGAGCCTATTTTTGCATCTGTAAGTTGGACTTTGGCAATAAAAGAAAGTAATAATGTCTTAGATGATTTCTAGAATAATGTTCTAGAATTCGTCATAAACATTTATGTGTTTGCATTACAAAGATATTCTGTGATAGTTTTAACAATGGTTATTAAAAATGTTTGAAGAAAAATAGATGGGTCTGGGGAAATTTAGAGAAAAAAACCATAGACTCTTAGTACATGATGGGAACTAAAAGTTTACCTAGTACCCAAATCATTTCTGTATAATCAGCATTTGACTAATTCCAACTGCTACAAGACTCCCAAATCATTAATTGTCAGACAGTTGTAATGTTTAGCAAGGTCTTATCTTACTATTTGAGAAATTCCCTTTATGTGGCATGAAATAATCAGTAGCAAATAATTTTTCTTTCTCATGGAGAAGCAGCCAATGATTGCTATCTAGTCTTAAATAAGACATCAAAAATTCAAATGGCCCTACAAGAGGATAGACCACATAGCTTCAAAAACTGAGAGAAACACGTAATGTCAGCAAATCCCCTACATAAAGCTCCTTTTCTTAGAGATTATGTGTGTAGTGCTTTTATATTGTAAAATATAATATAAAATAATACAGAGAAACATATAGGAGTTTTCTCTGTAAAAGAGCAGAGAGAAACATATAGCACTTTCCCAAATGGGAATTGTGTTTGATGTCATTAGGGGCACAAAATTTCCACCCTGAATGAAGCAATGTAAGTACCTTCCGTGCCCACCTACCTCCACCCTGAATGAATGACGATCAGTAAAAACACAAGTTAACAGAAAATGTGTTTCACATGGGTCACTCAAAGACCTAGACTGATGGAGGAATCACCATCTTTTAGCTGTGTCAACCAGAGAATATAATCTGATCAACAAGCAGGAGAAGATGGGAATGGAAGAAATCAGATGAGGAATCAAATACTCCAGCCCAGAAGTGACACACATTCCTTCCTGTACTGTTCCATTGGTCAGAACCACTCACATGGACTACTCAGCTTCAAAGGGGAAAAATGCACTCTTCCAAGTTCTGGGAAAAATAGACATGGATGTTGGTGATCTCTGGTAATGACTCCTTAACATCTCCCTGAGAGCTTTCCTTTTCCAAGTTAAGCATTGCTAATTTCTTCAACTGATTTTCATATGACATAGTTTTCACAGCCCTCATCTTCCTAATTGCCTTCCTATTGGTCATCTCTACTTTGAGTTCTTGACCTGCACCTTTAAATTATCTGAAACTGTATGTGAATGTTATGATCATGTTGATATTCTGAGGATAAAGGATGCAGCATTCAAAGTGGTCAAAGTGAATAAAGGAGCCTTAAAAGGGTCGGTCAACCTGAGAAAGTTTAGAAACCACCACTTTAGGCCGGGTGCGGTGGCTCAAGCCTGTAATCCCAGCACTTTGGGAGGCCGAGACGGGCGGATCACTAGGTCAGGAGATCGAGACCATCCTGGCGAACACGGTGAAACCCCGTCTCTACTAAAAAACATACAAAAAACTAGCCGGGCGAGGCGGCGGGCGCCTGTAGTCCCAGCTACTCAGGAGGCTGAGGCAGGAGAATGGCGTAAACCCGGGGGGCGGAGCTTGCAGTGAGCTGAGATCCGGCCACTGCACTCCAGCCCGGGCGACAGAGCCAGACTCCGTCTCAAAAAAAAAAAAAAAGAAAAAGAAACCACCACTTTAATTCTTCATTATTACCTTCAAAGGTCATGCTTAGTGATACAATTCTAGCATTGTCTGACCACTAGTGAATACTGTTGTTCTGTTCTATGTTTTGATATGAACAAAAATATAACATTTCTATGAAAATAGCCTAAGATTGCATTATTGTGACAAAATATTGGACTACAGTGAATTTGTGGGCAACTAAAACACCCAAGGGTATGCCACTTGAAATGCTGTCAAGCTAAGCATCACCAATCTTGAACTTATGCAAATTCTGGGGGGTTGTTTTATTTATTTCTCTTAGCTCTCTTCTCATTTTTACCTATTGTAGGCTCAAAGTTCACTTCTTGTGTTGACATGGATGTGGTGAAAAGGGAACACTTTTACACTGCTGGTGGGAATGTAAACTAGTACAACCACTATGGAAAACTGTATGAAGATCCCTTAAAGAACTAAAAGTAGAACTACAATTCGATACAGCAATCCCACTACTCGGTATCTACCCAAAGGAAAAGAAGTCATTATATGAAAAAAACGCATGCACCCACGAGTTTATAGAAGCCCAATTTGCAATTGCAAAAATATGAAACCAGCATAAATGCCCATCAACCAATGAGTAGATAAAGAAAATATGGTATACATACCCTGTGGAATACTACTCAGCTATAAACTGAATTAAATAACGGCCTTTGCAGCAACTTGGATGAAGCTGGAGGTCATTATTCTAAGTGAAGTAACTCAGAAATGGAAAACCAAATGTTGTGTGTTCTCATAAGTGGGAGCTAAGCTATGAGGATGCAAAGGCATAAGAACAATACAATGGATTTTAGGGACTAAGGGAGGAAGGATGGGAGGAGGTTGAAGAATAAATGACTACATATTGGGTACAGTGTACACTGCTCTGGTGATAGGTGCACCAAAATCTCAGAAATCACCACTATCGAACTTATCCATGTAATCAAACCCCACCTGTTCCCCAAAACTATGAAATATTTTTTTTAAAGGTTCACATCTTGGTAAATGGTTTTTGGTCCTAATCCTGTTCTTCACATCCATATTTGTGTTTTCTCATCACCAGTAGACATAGATTCCTTTGAGGCAACTACACAGAACATTGGGCAGCTGAGTGCAAAGATCTAAGCCACAGAGCGTATCACATAAGAAATCCCTCCAGGATGACACGATTGTGGTCAACAGCACACTGGATCATCTCCCTGTTCTGCATCTATTCTCAGGTTCATCAGTGTTCACGAATGTGCTTCCCTCCCTAACATGAAGCACTTCCCTGCTCCTCACTGAGTGGCCCTTCCACGGCAGTGAACAGGTTTCTGGTCTCACCCAACAAAGTTCTCAGTGATAACCTTCAGTCTGAATTGAATTCTTTATTGTTTTCTTTGTTTGTCAAATTTTCTTTACCCAAAGTGTGTCCTTAATATTAATATTTTAATCACAGCTTTTATACCAAATGTGAATTCAGAAAAGTTATTTAATGACTCTGGAGCCCATTTTATTCACCAATAAAGAGATGGTTGGACCAGAAATCTTAGGGCCATTTGCAACTCTACAAATGTAAGATTCTCTGAATTTTTCTGGATATTTTCTTCTGAAGAGTGAAAAAGTTCCCTGATATAATTGTAAAAATCGTATAAAAACAAAGAAACTAAAGCATGAAGAGATGATGGAATTTTCCAATTGTTGTGCATAGCCCGTTGTAGAATCAGGAACATAACCTCACCCTGTATGCATTCCCTCGAGAAATAATAGCACTTCATCCTCTTGCCAGACATTAAAATGCCCTTATGTACCACCTAATAGTAATAACTGTTTAGTCCTGACTTAATGCCGTCTATCAATTCACATTACGTTGGCCTGTTAGCTTCAAAACACCTCACAAGGTTAACTGTGTAATGATTCAATAACATTTATCTAAAGATCAAAATATTATGAGATTATAGTACAGAAAATAATAGGAATGTTATGCACTTGTTATAGCTATTCAGCAAAAATAGAAAAATAGAAAATGTACAGCTGTGTTACTCTGCTTCCCCTTGTATGAAATATTTAGCCCAGACAATCGTTATTCTCAGATTAATGCCATTCAATTTTACTTAAAATGTTAACGGTGGTTTCCCTCCTTCCTCACTAGGATTCTGACTAATCACACCATATGCCAGAGGGTCTGATATATGAAGTCACTGGAAGCCATTTACAGGTTTCAGGAAGTTGAGTTTCTTTCAAGATGAGAAGGAAAAAAATCAGTTTTATCTTGTTGTATCAAGAAACATGGCCTGGAACTCAGATGAGTAGATAGCTTAAATGCATTGCATAATGTTTTCCTTGTTAAGAAATTATAAACCCTGTGCTGAACATACCAGCCCAGCAACTGCTATCCCAGAGAAAACAGGAGTTGTTTCAGGAAGAAGTTGAACTGATCATTATTTTTCTTTCTTCTTGCCTCTGCACTCTTCACTTTACACAAACATTCCCTAATAAGTAATTTATCTGCAAAGAAAATCTAAACACACCAAATAATTGCCTTTTTACTTCACTGTAAAAATAAGCAAGCATGTTACTGTCTAGGTTTCAGAGCCACATCTTTCTCCAACTCCAGTGACAATGGGGCCTCTTTGAGTTGAGTATTGTTTTTTTAATTTCCTCAGGTTTTCACAGATGAAAACATGAGTCATGTAGACGAAGTCAGTCATTACAAGAGCCTCTGTAAACGAATCACCCCGTAAATCTTTCTGGAACCTGAGGGAATGGATAAACATTCCTTGCTAACCCGAGCAGAAATAAAGTTCTCAATTATCATTGTTACCAACTGAAAAAAAGCAAGAATGGCTTACATATTAGGACTCTCAATAAATAGTTGTAGGAGTATTTGCTGAAGAATGTTTATTTATTCAGTACCTACTATATTTCCAGGACCAGAGAAAATAATTATAAAAAATAAGACATGACATGGGGCTTCAGGGAATTTATTATACACCTTGGGGGAGCAATGGCATATTTAATATAATGGGAAATCAATATTAGAAAAAAAATCACACTTTAAAAGCCTTGTATAATAGACTGTACATTTTTATAGATTTGGAAAGAATTTTTATACATATATATGTATATATACATGCTAGGGTGAACACTGAATGAAGGCTTTGTTGAAAAAGTATATATATATGCTAGGATGGATATTGAATGAAGGCTTTGTTGAAAAAGCTTCTGTTCATTTATTCTGGGTTACAACATTAGGGTTAACAGGTGAGCAAAAATCTCAATGGCTCATCCAACATTTATTTCTCACTCACATAAGTGACATCTGAGGGCTGGCTTCAGTTTTGTTCAATGTTTTCTTTACCCAGAGACCCAGGCTAAAGTAGCAGCCTTATTTTAATCTGCTGGTAGAAGGAAGAGATAAAAATAATGAGACTACATGATGCTCTTGAAGTGTCTTCTGTGTCTTAGCATGTGTTACTTTCATATTCCATTGTCCAAAGCAAGTCACATGGCCACCCCAACCATTAATGAGGTAGAAAATATACTTATCCTACAAATAAGCACAGCAAATCACTTAGGAAAAAGTGACAATATATAATCTTCTCAGAGGGAGGAAATGATACAACAATAATACATTAATGTAATTTAACAATATGATACTGCAACCTACCAAGTGGGGTGTGTGTGTGTGTGTGTGTGTGTGTGTGTGTATATATATGGAATATGGTTTTGCACAAGGAAGAATGGAGGAAGGTCATTCTGGAGGTAGAGATTTCAAGAATATCTGGGTCAAAGCATATATCTATACTGTGTTTACCTGAGACTCCCAAAGAGACTTCCAAAAATATTGTAATAATTTGCATTCCCACTAAAAGTGTGTAAAAGGATCTTTTCAATCCTATTTTTTATAAGCTGTTCAATGTGCCAATTTGCGAGATAGGAAAAAAATGTTAATTTATGTTCTTATTTCCATTCCTCTGGTTAAGGATGAGCATTTTTCATATGTTTTGTGGCTATGTATATATTTCCTATTCATATGCTTTAAGAACAATGACCTTTTGGTACAGAAAGAGAATTTATATGGTCTGTTAAAATTCATTGTAATCTGCTCAGGAGCAGGTTTAGGCATTGGACACAGGGGTCAAGGATGCATACCAAGTGAAGTAACATGTTTCTAGAATTAGGGATTATTTTTTGAGTGGTATGTGTCAATGTGTCAGAATTTCCTCTGTTTCCTTATTTACTTCCAAATATCACCCCCCTACACACACTCAACTTACTTACCAGACATGGAAAGACACCACCTGGGATGAAAATCACAGATTTTAAAATGCTAAATCCTGGCCATGAACATAGTATATCTGATCACTGAGATGAGGATGGACTGCCCTATCTTTGGGGGTTGCTAGAATGCTGATCTCATATGACTAAAAAAATCACGAATCATTCTTCAACGCCCTTCTCAATTCTCTTACATTTTATTCTCTCTACTCCAACATTTTCAAAACTGTTTCTCATGGAACATTAATCCCATGATGCTACAGGGAAAAACAACAACAACAACAAAAAAGAAATGAAGTAAGGTTATAGTCAAATAAGGTTGAGAAATACTATGTACTGATACTATCCTCAAACTCACAAGCTAAATGACCTTGGGCAAGTGACTTTTTTTCTCTGACTTTAGTTAATACATGTGTAAAATGGTGTGATAATAACAGTACCTTCCACATAGGTTTCTTGTAAATATTAAATTAGTTAAATCATGCAAAGCACTTAGAACAATGCCTGGCATATAGTTAGTGTTTAATATGTTTGTTATTGTTATTATCATTTTATTAGCATTAGTAGCTGCATCTAAAGGCTCTGAAAAAAAACTTTGCAGCAAATAAGCTTATTTAACATTGCTTAATTCAGATTATCATTAATTAATTTTTACTTAATTTAGAAAATACCATTCTTTTTTTATCTGAATCTTCATATAGAAAATGAATAGCTGGGGGGTCAGGGGACACAGAGACCATGGTCAAGGTCAATAGGAAAAGACATCTTGTAATTTGTGTTTAACCTCAAGTTCTCCCACAAGTGCCAGCCCAAAGAACAGCTTCTGCCTCTTCTGGAGGAGAAGAGACACTTGATACACCCTATCCACATGCAACGTCAAGCATTACAATTATCTCTGCTACCACATAATAAAAGGAAAATTAAAAATAACTTGAGTTCCTACATTTCATGTTCTTCTTGTTGTATCAAAAGATAACTATTTCTGAACACATTATGAATAGCGAATAATTCTTGCTGGAAAATTTCAAGAGGAAAGAGATGATCCTTTCCCTTGTCATGCTCTCAGTGATAAATAAGGCACAGAATTATTTTCTCCAAGGGCGAGATCTGACTTCTTTTATTTGGAAGCCAGGGCAGCATTAAATGAAACATTTATTTCCTTGACATCAACAACAACTGCCTGAAATTTCTTGTGCAGGACACAGGCTTGCCCTACCTGCCTGCTCTTGCCATGTTCGTTTCATAACAAATAAGTATGCTCTGTCCTTAACAAAAAGGAGAATGTCTCAGGGGATACTCAGAATGGGCCACCAGGTTGGCCCCAGTGCATTTGTGTCACTGAGTTCACCCAGATACTCAAGAGACCAACCGCTGCTCGCCAGCCAGGCCAAGTAAATACTGGGAACTTGGGACCTCCTATGTTATTCGAAGAAGGTAATTGAAAAAACTGAATTTTTTCCTTTATCAGAAAACACATGAAATATACATTTAATTGGGAATTTTAATTTATTCAAACTATAAAAATCACTTTTGACAAGTATCTTTTTAATTTGATTTTTAACAGTAAGTAAACATATAAGGATTATTAAATATTACAAACCAAACCAGAAACTATCTGATTGACTGCTGTCAGTATTTCTCAAAAGTAAAGATGCCCTAGACCTAATGTTAATGGTTGTCTAAGTTTAAAATAAAGGAATGAACTCATGTATCACTTTTTTATTGCAGCTATGACAAATTACCAAAAACTTGACAGCTTAAAACAATATCCACTTATTATCTCACAGTTCTCTGGGTAGAAGTCCAACACACATCTCACTGGCCTAAAATTAAAGTGTCAGCAAGGCTACATTTCTTACTAGAGGCCACAGGGAAGACTCCACTTCTAAACTCATTCATATTGTTGACTGAGTTGAGCTCCTTTCATTCCTTTCATTTGTAGAACTTAGGACCTCATTTCCTTGCTGACTGTCAGTGGGGAACTGCCCTCTCTCCAATCCTTACACACGACCTCCCTACATCTCAAAACCAGGAACGACGATGCATCAAATCCTTCACCTGCTTGGAATCTGACTTCCTTCTCCTCTCTCTTACTCAACCAAAGAGAGTTTTCTGCTTCTAAAGGCTCATGTGACTATATAAATCCAACACAGATAATCCAGGATAATCTCCCTATTTTAACATCTGCTACCTTAATTACAGCTGCAAAGTCCTTTTTGTCATAACAGGTAACATATTCATAGGATTAGGAACGTCTTGGAGAGGCAGAGGGCAGTATTATTCATTCTACCATAACTAGTGTTAATTTAAAGCTAGACTGCTTTTCTCTTCAAGAGGAAAACAACCACACATTTTACTATAGGGAGAAAGCACATTGTTTTGCTGATTTTGAGATCATTTTTCTTATCTTATTTGGACTTAATTATCAATGGAAAAGGCCATGCTTTAGGTGTTGACCTCCCTTAATTAGCACAGTTTCCTAGTCATCCAGATGCTGCTACTCACAGCAGTTTTAGTACACATATATTTTAGGGGCCAGGCTTTAGCCCACTGAGAGGATAATCACCACTCTGTCATGATAAACTCTCCTCTGGGAATTCTCCAGTTTTTTTAGGCGGAACTCTATCACAACACAGATCCTTTTTGAAAGTCTGTAACATTCACATTTCCATCACACACCTTTCATCACCACTAGATGGAAGGTATATGATGGCAAGTTTTTATGTCTTGTTCACCATGAATCACCAGTGCCAAGCACAGTGCCTGGTCCAAAGAAGTGTCCAGTGAATTCTGGTTGAGGAAAATAACGAATGAACACAACAGTTTAAGGAAGAACTTGGATAGAATCAATGAAAGTAAACTGCAAACAAATTTTCATAGACTGTGAAACATTTGATACACCAAATGGGTCCTGAAAGATTTCAGCCAGATTCACTACTTGTTTAAAGATAAGAGTGTAAACTCATTGGGATGAAATTTGCATTGCTGGAGTTTTAAACTTCCATTCCTATCTTAACATACATCAAAGAGTAGCTGAATCAACTCCTAGGTCACATCTACTACACAATAACCATGTACTCAATAACGAAGTAAGTTGAGTCAGAACTCAAGTAAGGCCAACTTTTTAGATTTTACTAACTAAAATATGTAGCTAATCAAATGGCCATACTTATGGCTATGATTTATTACAGAGGACACAAAGCAAAATCAGAAAAGAGAAAATGTACAAAGGGCAAAGTCCAGAGGAAACCAGGTGCAAGTTTCCAACGGTCCTCTCCTAGTGGAGTGCCGAATTCCGCAGCAATTACTGTGACAATATGTGTGAAATGTTGTCTACCAAGAAAGCTCATCAGAGACTTGGTGCCCAAGGTATTTATTGCAGCTGGTCACCCAAGTACCCACTGCTTAGCATGTACCAAAATTTCCACACTCCCAGAGGAAAGCAGGTGTTTAGCACAAACCACATTGTTTGCATTTTTAGTGCAATGAGTCACTCTGGTCACTTAGTGTGATGGGAACCTCCCAAAATCCAAGTTCCCAGATGCCAGGCAAGGATCATTCTTGTAAGCAGGCTTTTTAAACGATAATAGCCAGGGCTGCTATATTAACAGAACAATAATAAACACATTCTACACAACATTGTAGAATTTCTATAAATGTCTATGATTTTCTGCCTTCACTTGCTGAACAATGTATGTTTCATTTTCCCATTGTTCCTAAAGATTTGAGTCTTGCATATATTTTGAGAATGAGTGCTGATGCTGATAAAAAAACAGAGAATCATTCACAAAGAAATCTTTATGACAAAACTGGGTAGCATTAAAATACTGATAAATTTTACACTGAGTTTTGGAAATAACTCTGTGTGGCATCAAAAAAGATGAATACTATGGCATTAATAGGTAGCTCTGAAATATGTATCAATTTAAATTCAATAATGAATAATCTCTTCCTTAAAGTGATATATTTTTATGCTGGATGTCTGAAGAAACATTTAAGAAAATAAATACTTATAAATGCATGAAGAAGAAGGTTCATGTAAAAAAAAGCAAAATATTTTAAATTATAAAAGCTAAAATTTTGAGCAGATAATTCAGCTTAAATACATGTACTTACACTAGTGTGACATCTTTTTGTATTAACTTGGTATACAATTGTGGGCATATGATTTGCATATTTTATTAATGTTCTTCCTCCCTACACTTTAACAATATCTATTTATTTGTATCACAAAAATTAGAATTTATCATCCATAAAATTCTGGGCAACATTAACCTTTGTGCTCACTATGAAAAATAAAAATAAAAAATAATAATATTAGCAAGATTTAAAATGAACATTTACCTATTAAAGAGAACATGTTTTATTAATTTCTTCAGCATTTCCTAAGCAAATACTATATGTCTGAAACTGCTAGGAAATGAAGAAAAGTACTGACTAAAATAATAGATTCTTCCCTCAAAGAGCTAACCTCTAATGGGAGAAATAGACTTTTGAACAAATGAATTTAGTTAGTGCAATACTACCTGAACAGAGGTGTGTGCTAGGGGTTACATAAACTCACAGAGAATAAGATTTGAGTTTTGAACAATGGGAAGTTTGTTTGGCAGACAGAAGAAAGAATAGCACGCAAGGGAAGCTCCTCAAGGCAGACTCCAAGCTTCCTGAGTGCAGTGCTGTTACCTCTGCTCCTTGTCCCAGCCCCAGTGCCAGGAGCTCAACATCCCTGCGGCTGCACATTTCCCCTTCCCTCCAGAGCTCTCTATTGTTATAGAGCCTGCAGGGTCCCTGTTTCTGGCAAAGGCCTTTCCAACTCTGATACCCCAGGGCCCACTCCCTCTTGCAGTTTCAAGCCTTTCTCCTATAGTTATGCCCCTCTCTACTGCATTTTGAATTTCTCCCTCTCCACTGAGTTACTCCCAGAGAACATAGAGATGCTTTCATGTTTCCCATCTTTAAAAGGACAAAAATACAAAAATATAAAAAAAAAAAAAAATTCCTTGGGTCCACCCACTCATCTGCTCCTCCAATACCTATTTCATTTCTCAAAAATTTCACAAGTGTTGACCAGATTTAGTCTCCACTTTCACATCTCCTATTTGCTCTTTTTAAATTTAATTAGATGTTTCAAAGTGAAAACTGGAAATTACTTTATCAGCAAATACATGCACCCATGTCCCAGGACTTAAAATTTTTGTGAACTTTTTTCAAAATTTTTTTTTATTACTATACTTTAAGTTCTGGGATACGTGTGCAGAACGTGCAGGTTTGTGACATAGGTAAACACATGCCATGGTGGTTTGCTGCACCCATCGACCCGTCATCTACATTAGGTATTTCTCCTAATGCTATGCGTCCCCTAACCCTCCTACCCGACAGACCCTGATGTTCCCCTCCCTGTGTCCATGTGTTCTCATTGTTCAGCTCCCTCTTATGAGTGAAAACATGCAGTGTTTGGTTTTCTGTTCTTGTGTTAGTTTGCTGAGAATGACAGATGGTTTCCAGCTTCATCCATGTTCCTGCAAAGGACGAGAACTCATCCTTTTTTATGGCTGCATAGTATTCCATGGGGTATATGTGTCACATTTTCTTTATCTAGTCTATCATTGATGGGCATTTGGGTTGGTTCCAATTCTTTGCTATTGTGAACTGTACTGCAATAAACATATGTGTACATGTGTCTTTATAGTAGATGGTTTATAATCCTTTGGGTATATACCCAGTAATGGGATTGCTGGGTCAAATGTTATTTCTGGTTCTAGGTCGTTGTGGAATTGCCACAATGTCTTCCACAATCGTTGAACTAATTTACACTCCCACCAACAGTGTAAAAGCATTTTTATTTCTCCACATCCTCTCCAGCATCTATTGTTTCCTGACTTTTTAATGATCAACATTCTAATTGAAGTGAGACGGTATCTCATTGTGGTTTTGATCTGCATTTCTCTAATGACCAGTGATGATGAGCTTTTTTTCATATGCTTGTTGACCGCATAAATGTTTTCTTTTGAGAAGTGTCTGTTCATATCCTTTGCCCACTTTTTGATGGGGTTGTTTTCTTCTTGTAAATTTGTTTAACTTCTTTGTAGATTCTGGATATTAGCCCTTTGTCAGATGGGTAGATTGCAAAAATTTTCTCCCATTCTGTAGGTTGCCTGTTCATTCTGATGACAGTTTCTTTTGCTGTGTGGAAGCTCTTTAGTTTAATTAGATCCCATTTGTCAGTTTTGGCTTTTGTTGCCATTGGTTTTGGTGTTTTAGTCATGAAGTTTTTGTCCATGCCTATGTCCTAAATGGTATTGACTGAGTTTTCTTCTAGAGTTTTTATGGTTCTAGGTCTTAGGTTTAAGTCTTTAATCCATCTTGAGTTAATTTTTGTATAAGGTGTGAGGAAGGGGTCCAGTTTCAGTTTTCTGCATAGGGCTAGCCAGTTTTCCCAGCACCATTTATTAAATAGGGAATCCTTTCCCCATTGCTTGTTTTTGTCAGATTTGTAAAAGGTCAGATGGTTGTAGATGTGTGATGTCATTTCTGAAGCCTCTGTTCTGTTCCATTGGTCTATATATCTGTTTTAGTATCACTACTGTGCTGTTTTGGTTACTGTAGCCTTGTAGTATAATTTGAAGTCAGGTAGTGTGATGCCTCCAGCTTTGTTCTTTTTGCTTAGGATTGTCTTGGCTATGTGGAATGTTTTTTGGTTCCATATGAAATTTAAAGTAGTTTTTTCTAATTCTGTGAAGAAAGTCATTGCTAGCTTGATGGGGATAGCACTGAATCTATAGATTACTTTTGGCAGTACAGACATCTTCATTATATTGCTTCTTCCTGTCCGTGAGCATGGAATGTTTGTCCATTTGCTTGTGTTCTCTCTTATTTCCTTGAGCAGTGATTTATTGTTCTCCTCAAAGAGGTCCTTCACATCCCTTGTAAGTTGGATTCCTAGATATTTTATTACTTTTGTAGCAATTGTGAATGAGAGTTCACTCATGATTTGGCTCTCTGTTTGTCTATTTTTTCGTGTATAGGAATGCTTGTGATTTTTGCACATTGATTTTGTATCCTGAGACTTGCTAAAGTTGCTTATCAGCTTAAGGAGATTTGAGGCTAAGACCATGGGGTTTTCTAAATATGCAATCATGTCATCTGCAAACAGACAATCTGACTTCCTTTCTTCCTATTTGAATACCTTTATTTCTTTCTCTTGCCTGATTGCCCTGGTCAGAACTTCCAATACTATGTTGAATAGGAGTGGTGAGAGAGGGCATCCTTGTCTTGTGCTGGTTTTCAAAGGGGATGCTTCCAGTTTTTGCCCATTCAGTATGATGTTGGCTGTGGGTTTGTCATAAATAGCTCTTATTATTTTCAGATATATTCCATCAATACATAGTTTATTGAGAGTTTTTAGCATGAAGGGGAGTTGAATTTTGTCTAAGACGTTTTCTGCATCTATTAAGACAATAATGTGATTTTTGTCATTGTTTCTGTTTATGTGATGGATTACGTTTATTGATTTGTGTATGCTATACTAGCCTTGCATCCCAGGGATGAAGCCCACTTGATCATGGTGGATATGCTGCTGGATTCAGTTTGCCAGTATTTTAGAGAGGATTTTCACATCGATGTTCATCAGGGATGTTGGCCTGAAATTTTCTTTTTTTGTTGTGTCTCTGCCAGATTTTGGTATCAGGACGATGCTGGCCTCATAAAATGAGTTAGGGAGGATCCTCTCTTTTTCTATTGATTGGAATAGTTTCAGAAGTAATGGTACCAGCTCCTCTTTGTACCTCTAGTAGAATTCGGATGTGAATCCATCTGGTCCTGGACATTTTTGGTTGGTAGACTATTAATTACTGCCTCAATTTCAGAACTTGTTATTGGTCTATTCAGGGATTCGACTTCTTCCTGGTTTAAACTTCAGAGGGTGAATGTGTCCAGGAATTTATCCATTTCTGCTAGATTTTCTAGTTTATTTGTGTAGAGGTGTTTATAGTATTCTGATGGTAGTTTGTATTTCTGTGGGCTCAGTGGTGATATTCCCTTTATCATTTCTTATTGCATCTATTTGATTCTTCTCTCTTTTCTTCTTTATTAGTCTGGCTAGCTGTTTATCTATTTTGCTGATCTTTTCAAAACACCAGATCCTGGATTCATTGATTTTTTTTGAAGGGTTCTTCTCCATCTCCATGGAGATGGAGATGTCTCTATCTCCATCAGTTCTGCTCTGATCTTAGCTATTTCTTGTCTTCTGCTAGCTTTTGAATTTGTTTGCTCTTGCTTCTCTAGTTCTTTTAATTGTGATGTTAGGGTGTCTATTTTAGATTTTTCCTGCTTTCTCTTGTGGGCATTTACTGCTATAAATTTCCCTCTAAACATACTTTAAATGTGTCCCAGAGATTCTGGTACATTGTGTTTTTGTTCTCATTGGTTTCAAATAACTTATTTATTTCTGTCTTAATTTGGTTGTTTACCCAATAGTCATTCAGGAGCAGGTTGTTCAGTTTTCATGTAGTTGTGCAGTTTTGAGTGAGTTTCTTAATCCTGAGTTCTAATTTGATTGCACTGTGGTCTGAGAGACAGTTTGTTGTCATTTCTCTTCTTTTACGTTTGCTGAGGAATGTTTTACTTCCAATTATGTGGTCAATTTTAGAATAAGTGTGAAGTGGTGCTGAGAAGAACGTATATTCTGTTGATTTGGGGTGGAGAGTTCCGTAGATGCCTTGTGTTCTGATTGATACAGAGTTGAGTTCAAGTACTGAATATCCTTGTTAATGTTTTGTCTCATTGATCTGTCTAATATTGACAGTGGGGTATTAAAGTCTCCCATTATTATTATGTGGGAATCTAAGTCTCTTTGTAGGTCTCTAAGAACTTGCTTTATGAATCTGGGTGCTCCTGTATTGGGTGCGTATATATTTAGGAGAGTTAGCTCTTCTTGTTGCATTGAATCCCTTTACCATTATGTAATGCCCTTCTTTGTCTCTTGATCTTTGTTGGTTTAAGTCTGTTTTATCAGAGATTAGGATTGCAGCCCCTGCTTTTTCTTTTTTTGCTTTCCATTTGGTTGGTAAATATTTCTCCATTCCCTTATTTTGAGCCTATATGTGTCTTTGCATGTGACATGGGTCTCCTGAATACAGCACACTGATGGGTCTTGACTCTTTATCCAGTTTGCCAGTCTGTGTTTTTTTATTGGGACATTTAGCCCATTTACATTTAAGGTTAATATTCTTATGTGTGAATTTCATCCTGTCATTATGATGCTACCTGGTTATTTTGCCTGTTAGTTGATGCAGTTTCTTCATATTGTCGAAGGTCTTTACAATTTGGTATGTTTTTGCAGTGGCTGGTACTGGTTTTTCTTTTCCATGTTTAGTGCTTCCTTCAGGAAGTCTTGTAACGCAGGCCTGGTGGTGACAAAATCTCTTAGCATTTGCTTTTCTGTAAAGGATTTTATTTCTCTTTCACTTATGAAGCTTAATTTGACTGGATATGAAATTCTGGGCTGAAAATTCTTTCCTTTAAGAATGTCGAATATTGGCCCTCACTCTCTTCTGGCTTGCAGTGTTTCTGCAGAGAGATCTGCTATTAGTCTGATAGGCTTCCCTTTGTGGGCAACCTGACCTTTCTCTCTGGCTGCCCTTAATATTATTTTCCTTCATTTCAACCTTGGTGAATCTGATAATTATGTGCCTTGGGATTGCTCTTCTTGAGGAGTATCTTTGTAGTGTTCTCTGTATTTCCTGAATTTGAATGTTGGCCAATCTTGCTAAGTTGGGGAAGTTCTCCTGGATAATATCCTGAAGAGTGTTTTCCGACTTGGTTCCATTCTCCCTGTCACTTCCAGGTACACCAATCAAACATAGGTTTGGTCTTTTCACATAGTCCCATGTTTTTTGGAGGCTTTGTTCATTCTTTTTCATTCTTTTATTTCTAATCTTGTCTTCTCACTTTATTTCCTTATGTTGATTTTCAATCTGTGATATCCTTTCTTCTGCTTGATCAGTTTGGCTATTGATACTTGTGTATGCTTCACGAAGTTCTTGTGCCATGATTTTCAGCTCCATCAGATCATTTATATCCTTCTCTAAACGGTTATTCTAACTAGCAGTTCCTCTAACCTTTTTTCAAAGTTCTTAGCTTCCTTGCATTGGTTAGAACATGCTCCTTTCACTTAGAGGAGTTTGTTATTACCCACCTTCTGAAGCCTACTTCCGTCAATTAGTTAAACTCATCCTCTGTCCAGTTTTGTTCCCTTGCTGGCTATGAGTTGTGATCCTTTGTAGGAGAAGAGGCGTTCTGGTTTTTGGAATTTTCAGCCTTTTTGCACTGGTTTTTCCTCATCTTTGTTAATTTATCTACCTTTTGTCTTTGATGTTGGTGACCTTTGGATGGGTTTTGTTTATGGAAGTCCTTTTTGTTGACATTGATGCTATTCCTTTCTGTTAGTTAGTTTTCTTCTAACAGGCCCCTCTGCTGCAGTTCTGCTGGATTTTGCTGGAGGTCCACTTCATACCCTGTTTGCCTGGGTATCACCAGCAGAGGCTGCAGAACAGCAAAGATTTCTGCCTGTTCCTTCCTCTGGAAGCTTCATCCCAGTGGGGCACCCACCAGATACCGGCCAGAGCTCTCCTGTATGAGGTGTCTCCCCAACAGGAGACATGGGGGCAAGGGACCCACTCAAGGAGGCAGTCTGTCCCTTAGCAGAGCTCGAGTTCACTCAATTTTTATGATAACTTTGTATTCTTTTAAATCCTTATTTTACAGAGGCTTAACAGTTAGATGACTTGCCTAAGGTCACACGAGGTAAGTTTCAGACCTGGAATTCCAATATAGGTTTGTTTGGTAAACCCAAGAGACTAAACATTATACTTCATGGCCCTTCAATATGAATGCAAAACAAGAGTTTTTTAATCCATAAGTGGATATCAGTGCTACCACCGTAATAACATTATCTATGTTAACACGAAACCTGGTGATTTAGTGTCTGGTGAGGGTCTGCTTCTTGGTTCAGAGCAGTTTTTTCACTATAACCTCACCTGGCAGAACAGTCAAGAAGAGTCTGTCTCTAGATTCATTTTTTTAAAGAGACAGTTCTTGCTCTGTCACTCGGGCTGGAGCGCAGTGGCACAATCACAGCACACCACCTCATGATCCTCCCATTTAGCTAGGACAACAGGTCCACATCACCGCACCACATAGGGCTTTTTTGTTTTTTCAGGAGACAGAGGTCTCGCTGTGTTGACCAGGCTGGTGTCAAAGTCCTGGCTTCAAGCGATCCTCCCACCCCGGCTTCCCAAAGTGCTGGGATTACAGGCGTGAGCCACTGTATGGGGTTCTAACTTCTTTAATAAGCCCACTGATGTGCTTTAAATGCTTGTCTCCCCCAAAACTCATGTTCAAATTTAATTGCCATTATAACATTGTTAAGAGGTGGGACCTTGAAGAGGTGATTAGGCCAGGGGTCTATGCCTTCATACATGAGATTAATGCCCATTATAAAAGGGTGAGTTCTGGCCTCCTTGCCACCTCTCTCTTTGCCTTTCCACCTTTCTCCAAGTGAAGAGGAAGATTTCCTCCCCTCTCAAGGATACAGCCTTCAAGGAGTCATCTTGGAATTAGAATCACCAAACTTGCAGGTGCCTTGATAAGTGATTTCCCAGCCACCAGAACTATGAGCCAATATATTTCTATTCTTTATAAATTGTCCAGTCTGTGATCTTCTGTTACAGCAGCATGAAAGCAACTAAGACACACACTAGTCCCATTCATGATGGCTCTGCCCCCATGACTGAATCATCTCCCAAAGCCCCACCACCTAATATTATCACCTTGGGTATTAGGATATCAGCATGTAAGTTTGGGGAGGAAGCAAACATTAAGACTGTAGCAAGACCATTGAAAAATGCTTTGTTTAAGTTAATAGACTTTTTAAAGTGGATTTTGGGTAAGCAGTTAAAATCAGAAGTAACTAAAGGTCTTATTTTCTTAAGATGATTCATCATAAGAGCAATTAAAGCCAATTAATGGCCTTCCATGATGGGCACAGGAAGTATACCTACAAATCATGCCCATTTCTTTATTAAGCAATGAACAATTGCATAAATCATTGCCAAAATACCACAAAGTTATGGTAAAATTCCAGGATATAAGAATGTGAAAATTGACCCAAAGAACCACACTAAATCTTTCTGTCTCCTCAGTCTTCCTCACTGTAAGCCATCTTATGAAGATCTGGATTTCTCCCTCCCTTATCTTCCTGCTTGTTCAGTCTTCAGAAGACCACATTATAGTTCATTCATCTACTGGGTACCACTGATAGCGGTTAAGAAAATGAGCTCTGGAGCCAACTTTTTCAGTTGAATCCTATCTCAGCTTTGTGACCTGAGCAATTTACTCAGCATCTCTGAGAATGATACCTATTTTAGGTTTATTGCAAAGATTAAATGAGTTTCTTACATGAAGAGTGTTTAGAACAATGCCTGTCACACAGTAACTGCTGTTGTTGCTGTTATTGTTGTTTTTACTTTATTTTTTAATTCTGCTTGTTATTTCAAATCAAATATAAACCCTAAATCATGATTTTCAAAGTCCTACTCTTCCCTCCATTTATCTTGATCATCTAGTATGCCCTAGCTTAGTAGTTTTCAAAGCAGGGTTCCAGGGAGAAGGTACTTATGGGAACCACCTAGAGTACTTTTGCCAACCACTCATTTTGTGTCCTCATTCCAGACTATGAATCAATGTCTCAAGAAAGAAAAAAATGGCTGGGCGTGGTGGCCATTTTGATACCTGTAACTTTAGCACTTGGTACAGCCAAAACAGGCAGACTTCTTGAGCCCAGAAGTTCGGGACCAGCATGGACAACATGGAGAAATCCTATCTCTATAAAAAATACAAAAATTAGCCAGGCATGGTGGCATGTGGTCCCAGCTATTTGGGAGGCTGAGCTGGCAGGGTTGCTTGAGCCCAGGAGGTCAAGGCTGTGCTCATACCACTGCACTCCAGCCTGGGTGACAGAGCAAGACCCTGTCTCAAAAAAAAAAAAAGAAAGAAAAAAAAATCTCGTGAAGTAATGACTGGATATACGTGTTTTGAAAAAGCTCCTCTGGTTAAAAATAAATGTGACATATTCAATTGGCAATTCTAAGGCTTTGAACAAATAATCCTTTCATGAAAAATAGTTTATCCTCTCATCTTAAGAAATCAGGCAAAGCCTCATTTGAAATGCTTTTAAGCATCACCACTTCTGTGAAATCATCCAAAGTGAAACTCATTTCTACAAAATACTTTGTTTACTCTATTGATTCCCAGGCATTTCTGTTCTATTAAAGCTCACTGTATATACACAATAAACTTTTCCTATGGCAGTCAGGGCTCACAGACTCAAACACCTGCAGGAGCTCTGCCAGTAACGTAAATGAGTAAAATACACCACCAAATTGTGAAAGCACATGACCTTCAGCTTCAATGTCAGAGATGCAGTAGGAATTCTCAGGGATTGTGACAGAATAAAAAATGCAAGAAACTTCTATAAAGTATGTATTGGTCCATTCTCACACTGCTATAAAGAACTGTCTGAGACTAGACAATTTATAAAGGAAAGAGATTTAATTGACAGTTCCACATGGCTGGGAAGGCCTCAGGAAACTTACAGTAACAGTAGAAGGCAAAGGGGAGACAAGCACCTTCTTCACAAGGTGGCAGGAGAGAGAAGAGCAGGGAAAACTGCTCCTTATAAAACCATCAGATCCCATGAGAACTCACTATCACAAGAATAGCATGGGGGAAACCACTCCTATGATCCAATCACCTCCCACCAGGTCCCTCCTTTGACACATGGGGATTACAATTCGAGATGAGATTTGGGTGCAAACACAGAGCCAAACCATAGCAGGACACTACTCAGCTCTAACAATTGTTTACTGACATGTGGGAAGGGGGGTTCAACACTGCTAGAAATTCCAGTTATTGAAGAACTGTAAATCTGGACTATTACATTATTTTTGCATTTTAAAAAGCCATTAACAACTAAATCAAATTTAAAACCCTGTATGGGCAAACACCATAGACTCAACAATGCATACCTTCTAGCAAAAATCAGCCTTTGAATTAACAATTATAATCCGGCTTTACATGTTCTTCTTCTTTCACAGAACATAAGATGCTTAAAGGCTCTCTGGACACTTTCTTCACAACATTCCTCACACTGAACATTGCTGTTTAATAACTGTCTTGCCACTGTTACCATAAGGAAGGAGCAACTTCTGCCTTGTCTACCATTTTACCCACAGCGCCTGTCTCAGTGCTGGGCACAAAAATGGTGCTTGATACATATTTGTTGACTGTCTAATGAAGTCAGGGCCTCATCTTTATCTTCCTTTGTTAATTCAAGAGTATTTAACATAGCATTCTGCATATAATACACACTATAGAAGTATAGAAGGCTCACATCCAAATTGAACATACATGGGACACTCATCAATAATGCCCTCTGGTGAGTATAATGTAAACTTTTGTTATAGGACCAACAGATTTGTATACTCACTGTGCAGTAACAGTCCAATACCGTGAGACAGCAAGGATTGCAGCAGAGAAAGAGTTTAATGATTGCAAGGTGCCAAATGAGGAGATGGAAGGAGATCATCAAATCCAATTTCCTTAACCACAATTTAGGGCTGTGGATTTTAGGAGGATTATGGAGGGTGAGGGGCTGAAAAATTGGGGTTGTTAATTGGTTGGAGCAGGGGGTAAGGAGGAGGAATTTATCAGGATGTGGAAATTTCATTCTTTGTTGAGTCAACTCCTCATTGAGTCCTTCATGGTAGCTGGTGTCAGTAGTTTCACTGGTATGCAGTATCTGAAAGAATACCTCAAATGGAAAACAACATTTCACAATGTTCAAATTGTTATCTACAGAGCTGTTAAGGGGAACTATAATCTTATGACAGAGTTTGCATGGTTCTGAAGCAACAGGCCACAAACAACTATGACAGAATGGGTCAGAAAGCAAGCTGACCTAATGATTAATGCTGAATGTACTGCAAGTCTGGTTTATTTTGTTTTTTCCCCTCCCTTTTTTCCTAATTAATTTTACAAAGTTTATAAGGACAGTTTTACTTTTGGCTATAAAAGCAAACTGGAAACTAGCAGAATTTGAGCAAATACTTGAAAAACCAAAGTCAAAGCTAATCTACTTTGGAGGTGACTTTCCTTGATATGCAAGGAGTTCTTGGGCTCTCCTGCCTCAATTATCAGAACCTTGCCATTTTGTATATGGCAATCCTCCCTTCATCTGGAAAATAGATGTTCTTAATAACTATCAACAAAAGTACAGGGTACCACAAGGATTAAGATGGTATTTTCCTAAGAGACAATGCATGTAAGTCAAAAGGAAGGAAATGAAATAATGAGAAAATCTTCAAAATCTTTTACATCTTGTATTATATCACGAGAACTTTTGGATTTTTGCTTCCTTGTAATAATCTGTTAAGAAAGAGAGAAAGCCTGCATTTGGTGCACCAAATAAAGAATGGAAAGTTGTAGCTGATCTTACATAAAACAGGGAGTCAGGTCATCCCTGTCTGCAAGGAAGCAGTGACCAGGTTATACAAACAAAGCCAAGACTGGAGGTAAAGGGAGAAAAAAATGGGAATAAGTTTGGCCTTTAGAAAGAATTCAAAGACAGAAACCACACAATTAAAGAACTGAAAAAACAGTTTAGTTACGTGTAATTACTAACAATAATATATTAAAATTCTTTTTACTGATGTCCACCCTAGAGTGCTAATTTACAGAAAGGACTAATATTTAATTAAGGACCTGAAAAGAAGTTCTCTTCTGATATTAAGTAAAAAATTTTCCTAAAACACTTGCATTCCCTTTGGCTATAGAGACCTAAGATGATGATAGCTGACATTTATTTAGAACTTATGCCATTTAATTCTCACAACATTCCTATGAGATGGTATTAATCCAAGTTCACCTGTGCTCTGAACCATTCCATTCAACTGTAATTTCTCTATGTGAATTTTTAAAAAGAATTGCTAACAATCTGTTTGAAGAACACATTTAACATTCCTGTTGCCCCAACAAGATAGATACAGCAGTGCTGACATGTAATTCAGCCTGTTTTATAGAGAAATTGAGTTTTCCACTATTGTTTTCACATTGGAGACTTTTCATTGGTATTAAATATTAAATTTAGACCTTTGATAACAAGAATAATACATTCTTTTAAAGAAAAGTCTGCTTTACTCAACTCTACCTTTTTGTAATTTTCCTGAGCATTACTAAAAACTCCCTGCAAATAGGACTTGTATTCATTTGCTGTTGTTATAAAAAAAATTACTACAAATGTAATACCTTAAAGCAACAAAATATATAAGCTCACAGTTCCATAGGTCAGAACAATAAGGCTAGATTCTCTGCTTAGGGTTTCACAAAGGGCTGTGTTCCTTTCTGGAAACTCTGGAGATGAATCCACTTCCAAGTTCATTCTTGCTCTTAATAGAAGTCAGTCCCTTGCATTAAAGGACTGATGTCTCCGTTTCCTCATTGTTTGTCAAACGGGAGCCACATTCAACTTCCAGAGGCTGCCTACAGTCCTCTTCATATGGCCCCTTCCATCTTCAAAGCCAGTAGCAAGAAGTCAGCTCTTTCTTGGCCTTTGAATCTCTCTTACTTTCTCTTCTTTTCATGAACCTATGTGATTAGATCAGGCCCATCTGAATAATCTTCCTACTTTGAGGCCAAATAATTTGGGATTGTAATTACATCCGTAAAAATCACTTCACTGCAGCACCTAGAGTAGTGTTTGATTGAATAGCCAAAGGACAGGGATTTGGGTGGGGGTTGGGCACAGGGGGGCAGGAAGGAGGCATCTTTAGAATTCCATTACCATAGACCTGTGTGTAATTTTCTCAAGCTAAACTCTTTGGCAATAAGATGCTACTCTGCAGAATCTGGTCATCATGTTTAACAAGGCTTTTACTAGAATGAGTTTTCAGATTCTTTACCAAGGAAGGATACTTACTGTGACAAGGTCAACAACTGACTCACCCCATCCACCTTGCCCCTCATGCTGTTTCCCTACCTCCAAGCCATATGCATAGCCTAGAAATGAGGTTCTGCCAGACTAGTGGTACACTGTGTCTGAAAATTAAGTGAGTATTCTACAGAGAGGGCAGCAAGGAGCAGCTATAGTCAGAGCCTCATCCCAGCTCCCATTTCTACCTTCATGGTCTTCTGCATATCTTTGGATGACTTTTTCTCCTTTGGTGCAATATGGTGCCTCTGTCCAGGATTTCTGCCTTCCCTTTCCCTCTCCTCTCAGTTTTCCCCCAGTATTTTTTGCCGTTGCAAGAAGCACTCAGCTTTCTGGTAAATTGTGCAACTGTGCAAAAAATATCTGGGAAGAAAACAATTCTTCTATAGAGCCTCCCTCCCTCTTTCTTCTTTCATTCAATTCTGTATACATTGTATGCGGTCAAAAAGGGAAAATTAATTTACACATCAAAGGAAAACGAGATGCCAGGTATCCTAGAATTTGAACTACATAGTTAGAGCAGGAGAACCTAAAATAAGCAACAGGCATGGGTCCCACAGGTTAAAACATGACATACATGAAAGAAGAGCTAAGAAGGCTGGTACCAGGATTGTGAAATTTGCAAGTACTAAGGTGGGTAGGGAAGCATCAATTTCCTTCCTTCCCATTGCTGCTTTTTCCATCCAGACAGGGCCAGCCCTGCACTGAGAAATGAGGACTAGGAAGGACTTTGTTTTCAGGCAGCATTAGGAATGACAACTTATATTCTCACAAGGAAGTGGATTCATGTTAGCACATCTCTGCTCTCAGGTTCTTAGGAATTTGTTCATGTCTGAAAGACACATCCAGATCAGGGACTGCTACATCAGTCTGGCCTTGTTCAATTTCAAATCAGCTCAATGTTCAAAGGAGGATCTGATACTAGCTCTGTGGTGTGATGAACAAGTATTTTTCTTTGAGGACTTATAAGTCATTTTTATTTTTAATTGATAAATAATATTTTAGATGAGCTCGTAGTGCTTGGATGGTATCTCAAATGTTCCAACTGCAATTATGAGAGGGGAAAAAAAGTGGAAGTCTGAGGTTTATAGGCCACGTCCTGAGAGGGCAAGCAAGCCTCCCATATACCTAGGAAGGTTTTCTATATGTCATACTTCCTAAGATATAGTTCTGTTTTTTTCTAAATGTCATACTTTCTGAGATTTTAAGTTTCTAAAGGACCAAGCAGGTGGCAGTAGTCTTGGACTTCCTGTGGGATCTTACCACATTCTAAAATTCTATACCAGATTTCAGCTTCCCAAAAAAAATTAACACTTTCAGCAACACAAAGTTTCATTTTTCTCCTTCTTTAATTGGCACACAAGAAACCAAAGAGAAAGTAAGCACTCAACACCCAGGCTCCGAAAGAGGAAAACCATTTGATCTGTTGGTTCTACAATGGATAATGGCAGAAAGTGACCCCATTGCTTCTTGGTTCATCTTCACCAAGGGGAATTAACTACAATTAGGGATTCATTTCTAACTGCTTTATTTATACCTAAGCCTATTCATATGAAAAGGCAAAGGTGACTTTTAGTTGTGAGAGGGTGAAAAATAGCGCCAGCACCTGACGGGTAGGCCTTAATGTCTTCAAGAAAACTAAACAACTTTTGTTCAATATGAACAATAATTGAGCAAGGCAAGGCTGTACTGTGAGATAACACAAGACAGAGACAAGGATGCTCCACAAATACAAAAATATCTGAACTTCCCTTTGTGCTGGCTCACACAAGTGACTACTGTTTCTTTACCAATGAATAGTGAACCCACTTGAATCTCTCCACCTCCAGATAAAATTTACCATGATGCTCTTTTACTTCCTGACAGCAGCTTATCCAGAACTAGACTCCACTTTCCTTAATCCCTCCTTACAACTAGCCAGTACAAGCACAAATTCTACAAGACCTACCCCCTACCAACTCCTTACTGAAATACCTAATAGTTCCTCTCATATGCCGCTTCTATGCTGTAGTAAGCTAAATAAGCCTAACATTTTTTGGTTGTCAGTGAATCCCTGGTAGTTTTTGGTTGGTTGGTAGGCCTTTTTTTTGTTTTGTTTTGTTTTTGTTTTTGTTTTTGTTTTTTGACAGAGTCTCGCTCTGTTACCCAGTTTGGAGTGGTGCAATCTTGGCTCACTACAGCCTTCACCTCCCAGGTTCAAGTGATTCTCCTGTCTCAGGCTCCCAAGTAGTCGGGACTACAGGCATGCACCACTACGCCTGGCTAATTTTTGTATTTTTAGTAGAGACGGAGTTTCACCATGTTGACCAGGCTGGTCTTGAACTCCTGACCTCAAATGATCTGCCTGCCTCAGCCTCCCAAAGTGCTGGGATTACAGGCATGAGCCATCCACCGGGCCTGGTTGATAGGCTTCTTCATACAACTATCTGAACTACAGTAACTCAAAGCCCTACATCCAAAGCACTTACTATTATAACGAGAAATTGTTGTGACAAGAGTCTTCAGAAATTTCTAAGTTCCCTACATCAAAAAGATTTTTACACAAGTGTGAAAGATTGTATTTTCTTTCCAAGGATGTTTCCACCAACATTTCCCATCTTATATGTTGTTCTGCAATATGGCCTTGCCATTCCCCTATCACAAGGTAAAGTTTAATTCTCTTTCTTTGAATCTGAACTGGCCTTACTAACTCTAGTAATCAATGAAATGCAATGTAAGCAATGCTGTGTGACTTTTGAAGCTATACATAAAAAGTACTCGTGGCTTCCGTCTACCCAATTTCTCTTATAGCATTAGCTCTCTTGATGATCCCTCCCCAGAGATCCTCTCAGAATCCAGCCATCATGTTATGAAAAACCCAAGACACATGAAGAACCAATATTTGGTACTTCAGATAAAAGACTCAGCTGAACTCAGCCTTCAAGTCGTCTTATTCCAGCCACTAAAACATGTGAACACAGAAACCTCTAAACTATTTCAGTCTTCAGCCATTTTAGTCAGCCTGGCTAAGGCCCCAGACATGGTGGAGCAGAGGCCAGCCATGCTTATATACAATTTCCTGATCTATAGAACCTATGGGCATTTAAAGATGGTTGTTACTTCGTGTCACTAAAACATGTATCATTCACCAGTTTGGGGATTGGACAGGAAATGAAAGTCTGCTAGGCTTCAAGGAAACTATCTATAAGAGGTTCAAGGAAAGTGAGAAAACTGTTTTGGAAGTTGAAGAAAAGGGGACCTTTGTTACATAGTGGTGGAAACTTTAGTGGGACTGTCACCTAGAGTGATACAGAAATTACTTAACGAATTGATGGATCTGTCTAAGATTTCCAGACAAAATATCAACTGGTATATCTTCCCTGAATATAATAAGATACAAAAAAGGAGAAGTGTTAACAAGGAATTATTCCATGTTTGAGAAGAATTTAGAGGTACATAAAGGAAGTAGGATTTGCTGGAGTCAATAATAAAACTGATTCTCAATTCCAGATCCTCAATCTAGATAGCAAAATATTCTCAAATTAGGAAATGGCTTCAATACAAAGATCAAATCCAGGTTGGGCTGTAGGATCCTTGTTAAGACCTCAGAAACTGATCATAAGTGTCTCATGATTCAACTAGATAAAGACCATCTAAGGAGCTTACGGATGTTCCTGAAAAATCCTTCCTATTAAACAATAATTTAGGACTCTTAAGGGTATTGCCCCCCAGCAGCTTCATAGCGATCCCAAGATAGAGAGGGCCCTGACTTGAAGAAAATTGTGGTTGGAGTTTTTGTCAAATGTAGTGAAATTTCACAAAGTCATAGAATCCACGAAATGTATATGGGTATAAGCACTGCCCACTCAAGCCAAAAGGATCACAGATAGTACAAAAGGAAAAGAAATCTTTGTACCTTCAAACTGCTGTGGACAGGAATCAGGCTGAGAAAACAACTCTCAACTGCAAACACAGCTTAATTTTTATAGGAAAAAAAAAGGATGACTCAAAGAAAACTAAGAGACCAGTGATGGAGCCAAAAGCCATAGAGAATCATTACCAGGAAACAGTACTAAGCCCGCGTTAAGAAACTGGCGACACATGATGGCTGAATTTCAGTATTCTGTACACCAACGATGTCCCTGTGCTCCTCATGCCTCTTCCTCCCCTACCTCTTTGAATGGGGGTGTCTACTGCAGTCAGTCTGTCACTGGGTCTGCCTTGTATCTTGGGTGCATAGAAGGGGAAAGGGGCCAGGTAACTTGTTTCTTTAGGTTATTGGTCTTTAGAAGGGGAAGAACTGGATTCAGAGAGGGACCATTGCCAAAGAACCACATCTGCACCTGAACTGATTTAAACAAGAAGATCCTAGACTTCAAGCTAGACGTCATAATAAGCAGATGCATTGCATTTGAGGAAGAAGGCATGTGTTCGATATATGGGAAGGATGTGTACTGCCATGGCCATAGGACAGATTGTGGCAGACTGTATTTTCTGGAGATGGCCACCACAATATCTCTCATCCCACATGCTCTTATGTGTTGAGACCTTATCACACTTATATCAAGAGGTGGAGTTTAATACCAACCTCATTAAATTGCAGTTGACCATGGTGGCTTGCTTGTGATCAATAGAATGAGGCAGACAGAGGTGACAGAGCATAGCCCTTGAAGCTAAGTCAGAATAGGTCATGCAACTTCCCCGGGTTCTCTAGGAACATTCTACATCTGTATGTACTACAGGCCATATCCAGAATGTACTACAGAACCTTTCAGAACCCAGTACCATGATGTGGCAAGTTCATGCCATAAAGAAAGGCTACATGTAAGTGCTCTCCTCAGCAGTCCCGGCTGAACCCAGCCTTCAAGTTGTCCCAGTCCAGGCATTAGACATAAGTGAAGCAATTTCCAGATAATTCCAGCCTGAGCTGTCTGAGTTACCCCATCATTTGAAACTTCCTATCTAAGGCCCCAACGAGTCATCTGTGCTCTGCCCTGAATTTCTGACCTGCTGAATCTGCGAGCAAAATAAATTTGGGTGGTTTGTTGTACAGAAAGAGATAACCTAAGCAGACAGTCTAGATGCTGTATTGTCCACTGTACTGGCTTCTATCTCTTTCTGTGTCTTTCTTTCTTTCTTTTTCGTGTGGCTATTTAAATTCATTTAAATTTTGAACCATTAATCATGTAGTCCTCAGTCACACTAGACACATTTCAAGTGCTCAAAAGCACATGTGGCTAGTGGCTACCATATTAAACAGCAAAGATGTAGATTATCTCCATCATCACAGAAAGTTCTGTTAGAGAGTGCTAATCCAGAAAATATAGCTTTTATGAGGTTTAACATGGATTGTAAACTCAAAAGTTTTCAAGATGCGGGCAGGTAATGTGAACAAATGAAACAGAGTTAGGAAAACAATAGAGACAGCCAGGATTGTAGTAAACTGCAGATAGCGTGCCCTATTTCATGACTGATTATCTTAAACACCTTATGAAATAAAAAAAAACACATACAGTAGCTGGATATGGCCTATAGTACATGAGTTTTTGACCCTCAGATTATATGAACAATGAAGTAGTACATTGTAAATCAGGACTGTCCCTGAAAATTTGGAGAAAATGATCATAGTTGATATAAAAACTCTGTCGTATGCTGATGAGTTGTAGGGATATTTATTTATTGCTCCTTGTGCATTGTACATTTGCCACTAAATTCTCCTACTTTGAATTGAATTTTTAAATTGAAGCCATCAAATACTTGCATCTCAGATCAAGGTAAGAAAAAAAGTTTAGAAAATTCAACAGTATGTATTAAGCAAAAAATTTAAAATTCCAAGATCAATAGATTGTTGGAGTCAAAGGCATCCTAGGGAATTTTAAGTCCAATGCATTTATTTTATTTGTGGAAAAAATGAAAGCCAGAGAGGTTAAGTGGCTTGTCTAATATAAAACAAATAGCTATTAGCAGAATCACTAGGGACCTTCTATCTGCAAACATCTGTGAAAAAATGAGAGGTCACTCATTTGATAATTGATGACTGAGTGTTGAAGTAATAGGTCACTTGCCCATGTCTATTACAACCCTAACGTAGCAAATTTGCATTGGACTGGCTTTCGGTACAAAGCACCTTCTTAATTTAAAAACAAAAAGTCTGATTTCAGGGCTCTCAACAAGCCACTTGAGAAATGGCTTTGATTACAGGGGGGATTTCAGGGATCCTCAAATAACACCCAAAGCCAACCTTGAACAACTGAAGAAAATCAAAATCAAAATATTTTACCCCAAAATATATTTATCTGACATATTTTGAAATGACTGCCACAGGGCCAACAGACACAAGTAGCCCTACAAAGCTGTCTTTGTAGGGGAAATTTGTATCTGTAAAGAATGGCCATTAATGCACCCTTGGCTTCCCTTTCTAAGCCTTTCCCAGATCTTAGAGATTAAACTGAGAGTCTGACATCTTTAAAGGTCTGAAAAGAGACATTTACCACCTATTCTCTCTGAAGGCTGCTATCTATGAGTCTTCATCAACATAACAAGGACACCTTTGCTAGCCAGGCCTCTTCCTTTCTCCCTCCCACAACCTGTCTTGCCACTAACACCTGCTTTACCAACCTAACCTACTTACTTTTGACCATACTCTGAGCCCGCATTCTTTCTATAACCTCAGGATGGTGTACAAGCTTCTGTACCTCATTGGGGGTGGGGCCTTCATTCTGAAGGTTCCTGTCTATACATGTTAAATAAATTTGTGTGCCTTTTCTTCTATCAATCAATCAGCCTCATGTCTGTGATTTTTCAGCCAACCTTCAGGTTTTTTGCTAGGAACCAGGACACAACCAAAAAGAACCTAGAAAAAGAAATCAAACAGAATGATGCGAGATTATTATAATAAGCCTTCAGAAATAAAAGACACTCAAAATAGCCCTGATAGTTTAAAGGCGTTCCTTGTAGTCCCCAGTATGGTTTTTGTAGTTTGTAACCTAAAGCCTCTATGCATCTATAAATACCCACATATTATCCTTATGCTTTATAAATGCAATTACTGCATATAGCTGCTTCAAGAAACACTAGCTGCCTCTAAATTGTTTTCACTTTCCTAGTAAGGTTTGATTCTCTTGTTACCATTCCCATCATGACTCAGTTCCTACAGCAGAGAAACTGTAAGCACAGAAAATATCTAAAAATTGTAGGAAGCAAACGCATGTTACTGTGGTATAATAAAAAATATATTTGATTTTGTCCGGTTCCTGGCACAGAACTTCTAAGCCCCTGTAATTTCCTAGTGACAAGAGTGTCTTTTGTTATTCATAACAAGCCCCCATTGATCACACCTGAGCTTATGCTAATGCGTGACTTAGGGTAGGGTCCCTGGATAACCCCAGGGTGGGACTGATCACCAGAAAGACCAAGTGATTAGAGGGTTGGAATTTAATCCAGAACCGTGATCCTCCGCGAAGGGACTGGAGGTTAAGCTCTATAAAATTTGAACAATGAGACCTGATGAATTTCCAGGTTAGTGAACATATCCACAAGCCAGGGAGTGCAGTGCACTCCAACTCCACGGCAACAGAAGCTCCTGCCCTCAGCACCCTTTCAGACCTCACCCTCGGTCCCTTTTTATCTGGCTCTTCATCTGCATCCCTTGTAATATCCTTTATATTAAACTATAATGTTTCTTTGAGGTTTGTAAGCCATTCTAGCACACTGATGAATCTAAGGAGAGGGTTATGGGAACCCTCAATTTATAACCGGTTGGTCAGAAGTACAGGTGACAACCTGGCACTTGAAATTGGCATCTAAAGTGGGAGGCAGTCTTGTGGACCTGGGTCCTTATTCTGGGGGGTGTTTGCTGACCCCAGGTAGTAAGTTTCAGAATTAAATTGTAGGACTCTTCAGTTGGTGTCCAGAGTATTGGAGAATTGGTTGGTGGGGGGAAAAAACCAAGCATTTGTTTTCTTTTAGTTCTGCTTCAATTGCAAGATATTTAAGGCTCCCTTCTGCCCACATGGGCAATCTAGCAACAACCAAAAAAAAAGTTTCTTTGATATAACTTTTTCAGATAGTAAGATGTTCCATCTGCTAATTAAGGTTCTGTGAGATGCCTGACCTTCCATGATGAGGTGCTTATTAAGCTCCTTTGGTTTCAGCCCCTGACTGTGATAGAACCAGATAAACATCTTACTTAAATGCTAATAAGAAACCATTTTAGTTAAGAACTTTGATGTTACATGTGCACTGCGGATTGGAGACTCTCATTTAATACATAATGAAAAGGTTAGGTTTGTTTTCTTTTCACATGCCCCTCTCTTCCTACAAACTGCATTAAGATTTTCTTCTTTTCTTCAGCATCATTTCCTAAATTTTAAACAGATATGACTCATTTTTATTATATCTAGAAAGGTGGTTTTTTTTTTTTTGGCTTTTTAAAAAAATTATTCAATTAAACAGAGGTAAGTGCAACTTGAGAATTTTAGTATCTAAGCTGAATGATTAAGGAAAAAAAAAAAAAAACCTGATTTTTAAAAGATACTTTGACTCTGAAAAAGATCAGGATCAAATGACCAGATTTAATACATGATATTGAAATTTGTCAGAAACAATACATTTAAGCATTTGCATCATGATAACAATTCACTATTAAAATTATGAAGTTCTAAACATGATGTTTATTTTATTAAGTTTTAAGGACCACTTATATCAAAATTACCACAGATTCTTACTTTTTTTTAAATACAGATCCCTGGGCCGCACCTTAGATTTAATGACTCACTTTCTTTGGAATCTGCATTTCCTTAAGTTCTATAATAGACATAAGGCTTTTGAAAACTACCTTTATAGAGAGACATAGAGCACTATTTTTCTAACTTCCCAAGTAAATTTAATCTGACTTATAGTTAGGGATTTGCTGTGGGGGTAGTAAACCTTTTTTATGGCGATAATAGGAACTAGTCTACCAGATTACCATGCACAAAATAATTCAATAAGTATTATTCATAAATACAGATTTGTTAAGAACTTCAGCCATCTAATGCACTCACTTGACCATTTCCTTCTTTAGCAATGAAAGCAAAGGCAGAAAAGAATAAAAAATTACTTTTTTTTTTTTTTTTTTTTGAGATGGAGTCTAGCTCTGTCGCCAGGCTGGAGTACAGTGGCACGATGTCAGCTCACTGCAACCTCTGCCTCCTGGGTTCAAGTGATTCTCTTGTCTCAGCCTCCCCAGTAGCTGGGACTACAGGCATGTGCCACCATACTCAGCTAATTTTTGTATTTTCAGTAGAAACAGGGTTTCACCATGTTGGCCAGGATGGTCTCAATCTCTTGACTTCATGATCTGCCTGCCTTGGCCTCCCAAAGTGCTGGGATTACAGACATGAGCCACCGCGCCTGGCTGAAAAAATTACTTTATTAATATATTCACAAAACCAAATTACAGACCTCCTAAAAGAGTTTCTAAAGATGACTTTGGAAGAATTGGCTTTACAATGCAGAAGTTAATTAAGTGGGTTGGGGTAATTGTACAAAAAAATTGTCCTGAATGATTATGTGAGATAAAGGCTTATTTGTGAAGAATGAGAGCGTCATTGGTAGAATAAAGGGGAGAAGGGGCAATGGTTTGACCAACTACCTCCCTTCTGGAATCCTGCAGAACTCAATTAAAATTCAACTGGAGTTGTAAATGACATGCTTTATTAATGCACTTCCAGTAACGTTTGCTCTTGACAATCCTAATACAATTTACTGAAAGGGAAGTCCTTACATGAAAAAATGTTGTGTTTCACAAAAGGCTGATTTTTGTTCTCAAGAAATCATTACTGCTACCTCTCCTGGCTGAGAGAAATGTGTTTACTATTGCCTATAAAAATGGCAAGTGTTTCAAAATAAATTTATATGAAACAATTATAGTAAATGAATCATTAGGAACTTTACATGTATCAGCATAGTTTCTCTTAGAAGATAGTTAACAAAATTAACTTTACATCTATGCCAGGAAGTAATGAAATAAACAAGTTACATTAATGTTATAATGTGCTTTTAATAGTCAGTAAGAACTTAGCAAATATCTGCCTCATCAACTTCAGCTCCCAAATAACAAGTCATTGCTTATGGTCATTAAAAGTACATAAGTACATCAGGCAAAATTAGATTAACTTATTAACCAAGATTACATCATAGTCATATTTTGTTGGTTTTTATCAATAAATTAAATATTGGAAGCCTTAGTCTTACTCAGTCGGATGCAATTTTAATTGGAAAAGGACACACAGCTAAGGAGTAGCTGATCTAAACTGATAATTCTTGATTCAACGGAATTGTGAAGTATTGTGATTTATCACCCTCACAAGACTTTTAATAATAGGAGAGTCTTTGAGTATGAAAATGTGCTTCTCACGTTGACTCATATTTTTTCTCCTGCAGTGAGTTGGGAGTAGAGAAAGAAAATAGATATTCTATTGTTATGTCATTGCCTGCCAAGTTTTCCCAATACTGAGAAAATTAACCCTGTGAGATTTCTGGCAGCCAGGTATGACAGCAAAAACCTTGGATTCAAAATTGTCCAACTGGTTATTTTGCGTGGATTGGGCTGCCATTTTGCTCTTTCCATGTGACAAGGTACAATCAGGTTTCACTGAGTTGTTCCCAGCACAGTTCTAACAACAACAAGACCTCATTTTTTTATTTTAAAACCTCACACCAGCATGGTCTATTGGCTTTTGGTGCCATCTCAATTGTTCTTAAGAGTCAGTCTCTTAATGCCAGAGTCAATGTCTTGGTCATGGAAGAGTCAGACTTTAATGTAACAAGTGAAATGAGCACCCTGTGCAGAGACCAGGCAGCTCATGAAAAGCCAGCAGAGAACTTGTTTCCTTGGCAATCCCTCTTGTTTCTATGGGGCCTGATTTCATTATCCGGAAACAAATTCTTATCATTGAGAGAAAGAATTCCTTTAAGCCACGTGTTGCTTGTCGGAGAGCAATGCTACAGCAATGAAATAGTTCTATTTCTAAAACATAGAGAAGTTTGGAGATGTTCAGAGATCAATGACTCTACTGCTGCTCAATCAATTCAGGATCTATATAGTTGAATAAGCAATATGAAATGGCTTAACACTGATTTCTTTGCCATGATAATGTACTATGCTATTAACTTTTCTTACTACATTTATCCTTTAGGGTTAAATCACAATTATGTTGCCATTGAATTACTGCCATCACTTTATAAAATATAACATAAAAAGCATTATTAGCAATAGCCAAAAGATGAATACAACCCAAAAGTACATCAGTGCATGAATGGATAAACAAATGTGGTATACCCACAATGGGAAATCATTCCATCATAAAAATGAATGAAGTATCAGCCGGGCACAGTGGCTCACGCCTGTAATCCCAGCACTTTGGGAGACCCAGGCCGGTGGATCACGAGGTCAAGAGATCGAGACCATCCTGGCCAACATGGTAAAACCCTGTCTCTACTAAAAATACAAAAATTAGCTGGGCGTGGTGGTGTGCTCCTGTAGTCCCAACTACTCGGGAGGCTGAGGCAGGAGAATGGCGTAAACCCGGGAGGCGGAGCTTGCAGTGAGCTGAGATCCGGCCACTGCACTCCAGCCTGGGCGACAGAGCAAGACTCCATCTCAAAAAAAAAGAAGAAAAAAAAGAAAGTAATTGCAACAAAAGCAAAAATTGATTAATGGGATCTAATTAAACTAAAGAGCTTCTGCACAGCAAAAGAAACTATCATCAGCGTGAACAGACAACTTATAGAATGGGAGAAAATTTTTCAATCTATTCATCCGACAAAGGTCTAGTATCTGGAATCTACAAGAAACTTAAACAAACTTACAAGAAAAAAAACAAACAACCCCATTAAAAAGTGGGCAAAGGACATGAACAGACACTTCTCAAAAGAAGACATTTATGTGGCCAACATAAGTTATGAAAAAACAACATGAGTTATGAAAAAAAACTCAGCATCACTAATCATTAAAGAAATGCAAATCAAAACCACAATGACATACCATCTTATGCCAGTCAGAATGGCAATTATTAAATAGTCAAGAAACAACAGATGCTGGCGAGGCTGTGGAGAAATAGGGATGCTTTTACACTGTTGGTGGGAATGTAAATTAGTTCAACCAATGTGGAAGGCAGCGTGGCAATTCCTTAAAGACCTAGAACCAGAAATACCATTTGACCCAGCAATTCCATTACTTGGTATATACCCAAAGGAATATAAATTATTCTATTATAAAGATACATGCATGCATATGTTCACTGCAGACTATTCACAATAGCAAAGACATGGAATCAACTTAAATACCCATCAATGATAGACTGGATAAAGAAAATGTGGTACATATACAGAATGGAATACTATACAGCTGTAAAGAGGAATGAGATCATGTCCTTTGCAGGGACATGGATAAAGCTGGAAGCCATTATCCTCAGCAAGCTAATGCAGGAACAGAAAGCCAAAACACCACATGTTCTCACTTATAAGTGGGAGCTGAATAATGAGAAGATGTAAACACAAGGAGGGGAAAAAAATCACACTAGTACTATGGGGGAGTGCAGGGGAAGTGAGAGCATCAGGATAAACAGCTAATGCATGAGGGCCTTAATACCTAGGTGATGGTTTGATAGGTGCAGCAAATCACCATGGCACATGTTTATCCAGGTAACAAACCTGTCTATCCTACATATGTACCCTGGCATTTAACATAAAATAAATATATGTAAAGGCTTTTGCATCTTAAAAAAAAAAATACTGGGTTAGACAGTTACTAAGAGAGAAGTAATAAGTTTGGAAAATAGAGCCCAAATACTTACAACACAGAGAAATAAAACAAAAAACATGGACAGAAGTGGGGTTTTTAAGTATAAATCTTGTTGGTAATGGATAGGGAAATCTAACCTTGACGAATGCTGTGACACCAGAAGACAGGCTGGATGCTGAGTAATAGCCTGTTAATTCAAATACCCTGAGAAGAAAGCACAGCTAAATGCAAGCTGGTCCCTAGGGCTCCATTTCAAATTGAATTTGGTGATCTCACCCACCTGCTTCATTGTTCAGGTTCCAGAAAACCCTCTCCACACTTCTCCTTCTCTTGTCTTGACTGTGCTGTTAGTCCTATCTGCTGCTTCTGCCTGATACTTTAGATGTCGAATCCATAGGTTTGAGTCACAACTACAAAGCCATAATTTAACCTTCCTTTAAATTCACCTAGAAGGATAGACTGCCCTAAATATGTCCATGAATGCTGGGTTTCAGGGCTGGATTCCATGGACCATGGGTTTGTCCCGTTGCAGCAGTTCTCAGTTTCATCTAACATAAAGAGACTTGTAAGGTCTTATGTGAACCAGCTCCTATAGTTTTTATGTCTCATATTTTTACTCTCTTTAATGAGTCTCAAATTTTCTAACTAGGCATACTTGCTCTGAAAGAAATTCTGTGCCCGAAACTCATTTAGGATGTCAAATGTATTTCTTTTTTTTTTTTTTTTCAAGGTTGGCACAATATAAAATGACCCAACACTTGGAGTCAGATAGTCACATAAGGAAGGGCCAGGTCACATTTTAGAAGGAAACATCAAAGAAAGCAAGAGGCAGCATCTTGTATCTATCAGTCTGCTTGCCAAGAGGAGGCAGGGAGCCTGTGAAGATGCAGAGATGCAGGATTATCAGCATTAGGACCAAGAGCATTGAATTGTTCTGCTTTGGAGAGGCTCAGAAGATGTCACAGTGTCAGCAAGGTATCAGAGCCAACAACACGCATCACTTTAGGACAGGTGACTGGCATCCAAATAAGAGTCAACAGGCACCCAGCAGGCATGCCCCTGGATTACTCTTCCTTGGCAAAAACAGGCATAATTAATGCATCACAAAAATTTCACATAATCCCAATATATATGATTCAGGGACCATGAGGAGTGATAGGGAAGTTAGGTATACCTGGGTATATCCATTGTGCAAGATGGGCTTTTTTGGTGGGAAAACTGAAGTTCGCAGCCCAGTGCTCCAGGTAGCCATTGTCAATCAAGCAACACAACTGTGCTGTATGATACTAAATTGCCAACCAGGATGGATCTAGCTCTAATCTGATAATGTAGAAAAATACAACCAGCAAGTGAATGTGACTTTAGATAGAATACCTCTTTGAAAATCAAAGCAAAGAAAATGTATTGTTAATTGGAAAGGGGAATTATAAAAATTGAAAACACTCCTTATACTTTTATTGTATTTTTTAGTTTTAAAAATGATTTCCCATGCATGTTCTCATTTTATCCTTCCAACAACTTTGTGGTAGGTACAGAAGTGTTATCTCATTTTGTTGATAAGTAAACAAAGAGACAGAAAGTTTCCATGAGAGGACAAAACTTGGAAGATTTAGCAAATGGTTCTGCATAGCTGGGGATGGTTCAGAATCATGGCAGAAGGCGAAAGGCACATCTTACATGGCGGCAGCAAGACAAGAAAAGTTCAGGTTTAAGAATGATGTTTTGTCTACTCAGATGCTCTGCCAAGGTTATTAGAAAAAAAGAGAAGAGAGGAGATGAAACATAACTGAAATGTATTATTCCCCACTTCAATCAGATCTCCGTACAAATGTCACCTCAGAAGAGACACTGTGGCTTAAAATGGCAGATTGAGGCTTTTCGCCCTCCATCGCTTTCCCCTGCCTTCTTTCTCTTCTGGCATCTGTGATCTCCTGATACACTGTTGGTACTGCTGTTAACTTGTCTTGTCTTCCTCAGTGGAATGTAAGCACCTTGAGAATTGGAACTTTTTCTATTTTGTTTACAGATGTATAGCTAGTCCCTAAAACAATGTTTTAAGAGGTGGATAAATATGTGTTAAATGGATTAATGAGTAACTTGAGGGGCTTCTATGTGCCAACTCTTTTAGGCAGTATATTAGTTCATTTACACACTGCTGATAAAGACATACCTGAGACTGGGGAGAAAAAGAGGTTTAATTGGACTTACAGTTCCACATGGCTGGGGAAGCCTCAGAATCATAGCAGGAGGTGAAAGGCAGTTCTTACATGGTGACAGCAATAGAAAATGAGGAAGAAGCAAAAGCAGAACCTCCTGCTAAACCCATCAGATACCATGAGACTTATTCACTATCACGAGAATTGCATGGGAAAGACCGCCCCCTATGATTCAATTTCCTCCCCCAAGTCTCTCCCACAACATGTGGGAATTCTGGGAGATACGATTGAAGTTGAGATTTGGTGGGAACACAGCCAAACCATCTCATTCCACCACTGGCTCCTCTACATCTCATGTCCTCACATTTCAAAACCAACCATGCCTTCCCAACAGTCCCCCAAAGTCTTAACTCATTTCAGCATTAAGCAAAAAGTCCACAGTCCAAAGTCTCATCTGAGACGAGGCAAGTCCCTTCTGCCTATGAGCCTGTAGAATCAAAAGCCAACTAGTTACTTCCTAGATACAATGGCGGTACAGGTATTGGGTAAATAAAGCCATTCCAAATGGAAGAAATTAGCCAAAACAAAGGGGCTACAGGGCCCATGCAAGTCCAAAATCCAACCAGGCAGTCGAACTTTAAAGCCCCAAAATGACCTCCTTTGACTCCAGGTCTCACATCCAGGTTATACTAATGCAAGAGGTGAGTTTCCATGGTCTTGGGCAGCTCCAGCCCTGTGGCTTTGCAGGGCACACCCTCCCTCCTGGCTGCTTTCAAGGGCTGGCACTGAGTGTCTGTAGCTTTTCCAGGCACACAGTCCAAGCTGTTGGCGGATCTACCATTCTGGGGTCTGGAGGACAGTAGCCCTCTTATTACAGCTCCACTAGGCAGTGCCCCAGTAGGGATTCTATGTGGGTGCCCCGACCTCGGATTTCCCTTCTGCACTGCCCTAGCAGAGGTTCTCCATGAGGTCCCTGCTCCTGCAGCAGACTTTTGCCTGAGCACCCAGGCATTTCTATACATTTTCTGAAATCTAGGCAGAGATTCCCAAACCTCAATTCTTGACTTCCGTGCACCTACAGGCTCAACACCACGTGGAAGCTGCCAAGGCTTGGGGCTTCCACCCTCTGAAGCCACAGCTTGAGCTCTACGTTGGCCCCTTTCAGCCACTGCTGCAGCGGCTGGGACACAGGGCACCAAGTCCCTAGGGTGCACACAGTAGGGTGACCCTGGGCTCAGCCCACAAAACCACCTTTTTCCTTCTGGGCCTCCAGGCCTGTGATGGGAGGGGCTGCCCTGAAGGTCTCTGACATTGCCTGGAGATATTTTCCCCATGGTCTTGAGGATTAACATTAGACTCCTTGCTACTTATGCAAATTTCTGCAGCCAGCTTGAATTCCTCCTTAAACAAAAAAAAAAAAAAAAAAAAAAGGGCGGGGGGGGGGTTTCTTTTCTACTGCATCGTCAGGCTGCAAATTTTCTGAACTCTTATGCTCTGTGTTCCCTTTAAAATGGAATGCTTTTAATAGCACCCAAGCCACCTTTTGAATGCTTTGCTGCTTAGAAATTTCTTCTGCCAGATACCCTAAATCATCTCTCTCAAGTTCAAAGTTCCACAAATCTCTAGGGCAGAGACAAAACGTCGCCAGTCTTTTTGCTAAAACATAATGAGAGTCACCTTTGCTCTAGTTCCCAAAAAGTTCCTCATCTCCATCTGAGACCACCTCAGCCTGGACCTTATTGTTCATATCACTATCAGCATTTTTGTCAAAGCCATTCAATGAGTCTCTAGGAGGTTCCAAACTTTCCCACATTTTCCTGTCTTCTTTTGAGCCCTCCAAACTATCCAACCTCTGCCTGCTACCCAGTTCCCAAGTCGCTTCCACATTTTGGGGTATCTTTTCAGCAGTGCCCCACTCTACTGGTACCAATTTACTGTATTAGTTCACTTTCACACAGCCGATAAAGACATACCTGAGACTGGGAAGAAAAAGAGGTTTAATTGGACTTACAGTTCCACATGGCTGGGGAGGCCTCAGAATCATGGGAGGAGGCAAAAGACACTACTTACATGGTGGCAGCAGGAGAAAATGAGGAAGAAGTGAAAGCAGAAACCCCTGATAAACCCATCAGAATTCATGAGACTTATTCACTACCACAAGAATAGCACGGGAAAGACTAGCCCCCATGATTCAGTTACCTCTTCCTGGGCCTCTCCCACAACATGGGGGAATTCTAGGAGATACAATTCAAGTTGAGATTTGGTGGAGACAGAGCCGAATCATATCAGGTCATTCATGAATCATCCCACCCAAAGGAACCAGGTCTCTGAACAATAAAGAAAGGGTGTGCCAAGTCTTCCGAGGTCAGATTCAAATGGCTAAGACAATCCTATCCGTGTTTAGACAAAGAGCATTTGTGGGTCTGTTTCATGGATTGTGGAGTAGAGGAGAGCTGAGTCTGTTATGGTTTATTTGTTGGGGGGAGATTGTTCTGCAAATGAGGCTAAGACCATTCCTTTCTCTCACTGATTCTCAAGAGGAAGCTTATGCCAGAAAAAAGAAAATCTTCTTTGTATGGACTGTGAGATTATCTCTGGCTACTAAATGTTAGGACACTAAACTACTGAGAACTAATGGGCAAACTTTTGTTCCATAGACTAGAAATTTAAAACGTACCATGGTGCAACAGAACAAGCATGGATTTGGACTTACACCTATGTGATCCTGGAAATCCTCTTACTAATAAATGTGTAACCTCAGCATCTCTCTGTAAAATGGCAGTAAGGAGGTACTGTAAGGGCTAAATGAGACATTTCCTGTGAAAGTATTTTGAAAATCAGAAAAAATTACACCAATGAAATTTGTGTTTGTTCATTTGGAATCAAACACAGTAAGTATATTTTATCAATTACTTGCCTTTATGGTAGGACGCAGGGTAAATTTAATTCAAGGGAATAAAACAATTAGAATAATTTAGACTTAACCATTTTTTTCTCTCCCTTCTTTCTTTCTGTCTGTCCTTCCCTACCTCCCTTCTCTCTCCCTTTTCTCTCTCTCTCTTCTTTCTCTCTCTCACACAAACACACTCATACACCTACAAATACACACTCACACACATGCGGGTTAACACCCACAGCCACTGAGAGGGAAAGAACTGACTCTTCTACACAGTGTCTGCCCACACACCTGAAACCTTCTGACCACCTGCCTCTAATATCTGAATTCTTGGTTAATGAGCTCTTGTCTTCAGCCTCAAAAGAAAGAATCAGACGTTTTGTAAATATGATGACTTTGAATAAAACTTTTAGGACCTCAAACTCTTTTCCTGAATGCCAAAACCACTACCTAGTCACCCCTCAGCTGTGCCCACAGGTTCCTACAGAGAGTCTGAGTCCCAACCACTCCTGACCCCCAACCTCCTAGGTGAGTCTACATTTTCAAATAGCAGAAATTTCAATGTTTCCCTTAGAATTCAGAATCTTTCCAATTTATTTTTCTAAGCTATAGTTTGTCCCCTAAGATATATATATTTACATTTTTAAAATAAAATTTGGTCATCTCAGTCCGTTTTAGTCCAGGCTTCATACAGAAGAGTTTCAGCCTGAAATGACTGAAAAATCTGTGTCCCATAAAAATGACAAGCCACTCAAGATCTTGCATGGTCCCAGAGTGCCATCTAGTGACTGCTAGTTGAAATAACAGCCTCCAAATTTTTACTGACACTTTTCTGCAAAAAGCCGTGCAGAGAAAGCACGCCTGTTCTTGCTCTTATCAGAGTATCAGAGTATTAAATTAGGTGGTCACAGCACCCACATACATGATGAACTATGTGGGGTGGTTGTGGGAGTTAAACTGTGTGTGTGTGTGTGTGTGTGCGCGCGCGCGCGCGCGTGCGTGCGTTTAGGACAGAAGGATGAAATGGTTTAACTGCTTATTAAAAGAAATCCTCTGGATACGGTGTGTAAAACAATACTAACAGTATACAAGATGGAGTCCGGGAAAGCAATAAACATAACAACAATTCAAGCAAGTGCTAATGATAGGTTACACTAGGGTGGCAATGGTGAGATCCTGGATATATTCTGAAAAATAGCTGGCAGGATTTGCTGAGGGGCTTAATGTAGAGTGAAACAAAAAGAGGAGTCGAGGATAACTTCCAGGTTTTTAACCCGAACAATTAAGAGAATCGTATTGTCATTTATCAAGTTGGGACAGATTGGGTGAATCTCAGTCTACACGGTAATCCTCAAGATCTGCATAAATAAAATCCTGTTTCCAGGGGTTTGGACTGTGCCATTAACTCAAAGCACCTTTCACTAAAACAAGGGCTGATTGTTGAAGAGAAGATGGCTGAGGCTGCGCAGATGGATCCAAAGAAACCCATCGGTACTGTCAGACGTAACCAAGACCTTAGAAGATTTTTTCCTCAGCAACCACAGCACACTGCTCAGAAAAACATGCAGGAGCCCTTTACAAAGGCATGCCAAACAAACTCAGCCAAGACCAGAGCCCGATAGGTTAGCCTGAGTTCCCAGCGTGCAAGGAATTAAAAGAAAACAAACATGTAAATCTCAACAATCTAACTCCCCACAGCCACTGAATGAACTACAGCCAGTATCCAGGAAGCTGGTTAGTGGGCTCGTGGTAGTGGCTTAGTTTTTCAGATACTTGTCCAGGACACTCTTCACAAGTCCTTGGTACTCCAAATTATTTCAGGCCAATTAAAAGTCCCCCTTCTCTTCATCCCACCTTTGATTATGACCACCATGCAACAGAGGTACTTCTAGCAATGATGGATCAGTTTTTAAAGATGCCCTCCTTCTAAGACTTATTGTTCCATTTAAAGCTTAGCTGCTCCTAGTAACATAGATGCCCTAGAAATGGGTCAGTTGTGTTTTTTCCCAAAAGAACCTGCCTGAAGAGCTCACTCACTCCTGTGTGCTCCAGGCAGGGCTAGAGCAGGTGCCCTATTTGCAGAAGAGATAAGTTCAGATGTTCATTTGTCGTAACCTATTATGTGTCTGTCACTCTGCTAGATTCTCAGGTTTAATAGTGACTAAGACATCCCTCCTCCCAGAAATCCAATGGAAGAGAAAGCCAAGATGAAAGAAAAACAAATCTTTAGAACTGTGTAATAAGATTTTATTTGTGAGATATAATGAAATTGTATGTGCTTCATACTCCGATTAGCACATAAGCACTCATTAAATATTAGGTTCATCAAAAATCTTAATTTAACATATTTTACCAAAATTTAAAAGATGGTGGAAAGACAGGGCCTCCTTCCAGCCCTGTTTCCCTCATTGGTGGCCCATTCTCAGTACTCCAGGGGTTTCAACTCCCTCTTTCCTGTGTCTCCTGCATCATGTCAGTGGCCTGGTCCTTTGGTTCTATCTCTACAGTGTCTCTTTCACCTATTCCTACCTGTTTTTGCTGACTCCTGTGAAATTCAGTGGTACCCCATCACCCTCTAAATCAAATGAAATCCTCACCCTGACATCCAAGGTCACAGTAAAGCCATGTTTTCAGTCCCATGGCCCACAACTTCCCCAACCATCCTCTGCCTCAGCCAAACTGGATTCCCACTGATCCCAAAGCTACCTCCTGCTTTACTCTTGCTTTGCCATGACCGGGAATCCTCTTCCTGCCATCTTAACCAGCAAAGGTTCTATTTTATTATTTTTTTTTTTTTTAAGAGGCAGAGTCTCACTCTGTCACCCAGGCCAGAGTGCAGTGACTCTGTCATAGCTGACTGCACCCTTGAACTCCTGGGCTTAAGCCATCCTCCCACCTCACCCTCCCGAGTAACTAGGACTACAGGTATGCCATCACACTTTAAAAATTAGAAGATTTTTCCTGATGTTTTACTTTTTGTAGAGATGGGGTGTCCTATGTTGCCCAGGCTGGGCTGAAACTCCTGGACACAAACAATCCTCTGGCCTCAGCCTCCCAAAGCACTGGGATTACATGCATGAGCTGCCACATCCAGCCAGTTCTATTCATTTTTAAAGATCCAGTCTCCTCCATGAAACATTTCCTTGTTTCCCAATTCAGATGTTTTTTGAATCTGCCTAGAATTTTCTTGAGATGCCTATTTCATTATTTCATGTCTTACAGTTATTTAATTAGTTTTCAACTCCTCCCTACTAAATTGTAAATTTCCCAAGGGTGTGTACTGTGTTTCATTTATAAGACGAAGCAGAGTAGTGATTAACAGCACAGGCTACAAATCCAAATTATCTGGGTTTACATTTTGGCTCTGCCACTTGCTAGCTGAGTGAAATTTGGCAAGTTACCTTGCTTCCTTGTACCTCATTTTTTTCATCTATAAATTTTCTATATTTTAAAGAGTTAACGCATGGAAAACTGAGGTCAGTGTCCAGAACACGGAATGACAGACATTAAGGTGACTTTTCCTCCCATGGTTTTGGTTACCTAAAGACAGTAGATGCTATATTTCAAAGTAAAGCAACCACACAGGACTTTCTAAAGAGAGGTGGCAGAAAACTGGTTTTGCAACACTTAGCTGACCACCCACCTCCAGCTATAAAAATGTCTGGAGAAATTAAAAGGAAGATAATGAAGACAGAGTCTTTGCAATGAATAGTTGGTATGCCAAGTGAAAAGAACAAAGGTGCCAGATGTTTTTTCTCAAGTCTACAACAGAGGGCTCCAAGGAAACCACTCAGAGAGCTCATGAGTTCCCCACAGTGACTGGTCGCCCATCTGAAAATTCTGAAGCCCAGCATTTGTTCTTGCCAGGAGCTGATGATAGATGAATCAAAAGAGAAGAGGTTTCATTGGTGAGACAGCAGTCTCAGTGTTTGTGAGGGCAGAGAATTATCATCCTTGGAAGACAAGCGGGTTTGGGAGGCTCAGTGGGGAGAGCAAGAGAGCCAACTGGCACTGGATTAGATCCAGCCTGAGAAGATCACCTGGAGGGGTAAATAGACCTCAGCAGAGAGAAGCTGAAAGTACCACTGGATGGCCAGGTGCTGAGGAAGGATTAGCAAGAAGTTTTTAAAAAGCACATCACCCACTGCAAGAGAACTGCAGGCAAGAGGCTCCAGCTACTGCAGGCAGGACAGGATGAATGGGTAGACTACAAAGAATCTACAAACCCAGTCAGCCTGAATACCTGCCTTGCCCCGAGAGGAGGAGTTCTGCTTGTAACAGTTCTGGCCAGGTAAGCACATTCTTGTTCCCCTTTCTATTCTGGTCAAGCCAACCCTGGAGGTTAAGAAACTACAGTTAGCAAGATAACTGAAGGAGATAGGGAAACATCAGATGAGGAGAGGAAGCCAACCACATTCCCATCTCCAACTGCTTCTTTTCCTCCTCTCTGTCAAGTCTGAGATGGAGGAGGATAAACCTCAATGTCGAATCAAGTCCAACGTGTTTACTATAACATAGAAATGGGCATTTTAGTTGCCTGTCTTACCTAAATGTAACCAATGACTTGGAGGGATAAAGAGAAGCAAAAGTCAAGGTGTCTTATAATTACATCCCGTAAGCCATGCTTATTCAAGGTCGAAGTTAACACAAGGTAAACAAATATTCAAGAAGTGTTCACTATTTGTATCATTTTTGTTGCCCCTTGTGTTTTATAGTGTCTTGAACATACCGGGTGTTCATTTATTCAACCTTCAAACTGTCAGTAAGTACTGCTATATGCAAGCATATTGACTGGGGGCTAGAAGTTGAGGAATGACAATGACACCACCACTGTCCTCGACAGACACAAAAGACTAATGAACTGATAACAAGTAACTTAAAAAATGGAAATATAGAGCATGAAGTGATCTATAGATATGGACAAAGTGCCATTGGGACAGAAAAAGGAGTGTAATGTCTGGGATGGTGGGGAAATGACACATGAAGGAAACAATTGAGCTGCTCAAGACTTGCTTATTAACTTTCAACTATTTACCTTTTGCTCCCTTGAAAATATTCAGCTTTAGAAGCACAGGAAATTTGGATGTTTCCTGTGGTGAAGGCCAAGGAAATGGTGGGGGGGAAAGCTGAATTTTTGTCTTCCAGTGTGCCAAGAGTAGGGCTGTAGCTCTCAGACTCAGACTCACAGTTGGGTGCAAGGCCAGGACAAGCCATTGGCTCCTACAGCAGAAGCAGCCTCAGCACCAGCAGACCACGTAGGGGATGGCCTGGATAGCGCCTCCTTTTGTGCACCAAGAAGGACTCCCCCACTTAATGTCCTGAAATTTTATAAAGAGCAATTTATTGCTCCATCCTCAAAGGTTTGGCCAGTTAAAATGCAAATACTGCTGAAGAGGGAGGAGATTATTACATTTACATTTATATTTTAGCATGAAGGAATTGTTAGACTATTTCCTGAGGGCAAGTTCTGACACAGAAAAGAAGGAAAATGCATGACATCCCAGGGTACCAAGAAGAATAAAAAGAGCACTTTTCTGAGGTTTTCTAGAAAACATACTCTAAGATGATGAGATTTGCATACAGGAGGTTTATAAGTGATTGCCTTAGAGAACAAGAGCTGTGAACGAAGATTGGACAGAGATGGAGCTAAACTGAACTGCAGTTCCAACAGAGGCATCAGCAGATCCTACCAGAAGCTCTAGAACTGGTATAGCCCTTAAAAATTGTCCCAGTTGAGGTGAGGGGGCCAGGCTTTTGTACCCAGCATTGCTTGGTGTCTCTGTTGTGAAGGAGGGCCTGAGGGGACACGACAGTTCTAACACCTTGGAAATTAGCAGAATGTAGAAAACAGAAATTATGTCTACAGCTGAACACAAACTTCCCCTACTCTGCCATTCAGCTCATCTTTATTTCTCCAGTCATTTGAAGTCCTCCCAGTATTAACTGTAATTTCTCCTAGATCCTAAATATTCAAGTCTCTGCTCAAGAAAACAAGTAAAAAATGTTATTTACACATCATAGAAATCACCATGCTGTCTCAGTTTCTCCAATGAGCTCAGGAGAGCTCATCAGGAGATCAAAGAGAAAATGACTCTGAGATTAACATAAGCATTAAGCATAAGGCTTTTTTGGCTCCTCTGCTCAGAAGTACGCTTCTGAGGACTGACCCATGACTTGCCAGGGAACAGCTGGTGCTCAAAATGCCTTATTATACCTCACCAACATGCTTTTAAGTTTTTATTTCTAATCCTATAGGCCCCTGGATGTAGTTAAGAGGCTTCATGGGCCAGAAATTCCCATTTTACATATTACAGTTCTCTAATGCTAGGAAATTTGCCCACTCTATGGGCCAGCTCTATTGGGCTTGGCAGAAGCTGATATCCAAAGCCCCTCTGTGGATAAACAATGCCTGCATCCATTTGTTTGCCAAGTAAACATTTCCTTTGTGCCTACTATGTGCCAGGAAATGTGCTTGGCATTAGGAATAAAGAGATAAGCAAGACAGTACCAGCATTCTAGGGCCTCAACACGTTCTCATAGAAAAGTGATAGATGAGACTCCATGCTATCAAGCAGGGCACTCCTGACTTGTTGGACAGGAAACCACGCACCAGGCCAAGGTAATCCATTCTTTCAACAACTCACTGAACCCTGCCAAATTATGCTATCATCCCTCGCCAAAAACTCAGCAGGAAAAATTATCACCAAGCCGTGAAGTGATTCCTCTGAAATAGGGCAATATTTAAACTCCTCTTGTGTTAGCAGGGGGTTCTTTGCGAGTCTTATAATTGGCTCTATGATGGTGGTTTTCCATTCTCAAAACTATAAGGTAAGTTGTACCTTCATGCCAGGCCCTTTTCCCCATCCAGGCCAAGCCCCTGGAGCCTGCTCCAGTTTAAGCGAGAGCGCTGGCATTTGGCAGTGTCTGACCAGGAGCACTCCCATGTCTCAAACTCTGGCTCCCCAGGAGAAGGGATTAGGATGCACAGCTGCCGGTTCACCTTTCCTAATTTTCCATCAATAATTCATCTGTAGCTGCAAACAACATAATTAATAAAGGGCACAGAAAAGGTAATTTTGTGCTATCCAAATCACCAAAATTGAACACTGAAATTGTTAAAAATCCACCGTTCTCTAAGAAGGGTATTTTTTTAAGTTCCTTTTTTACTTCCATATGTGTTGTTAAAGAAATGGCTAAGTAGCTTTTCTATGTTAGGCCTATCAGTTACCAAATTCTACAAGTATTTATTGGGGGCTGCTCTTTGTGATTTGGTGTGCTAAGCTCACAATAGGAAATGAGACCAGCTGGTTCAGATGAAGCCAGATGATGAAAGGCCCCGGAAGCCAGGGTAAATGATTTACACTTGATTCTCTTGGAGGTGAAGAGCCAATGAGGCTTTTCAAGAAAGCAAAAGGCTCAATGAAAGTAGAATTATGGAAAGCGCAAATGATAGAGACGATGCAAGGTGAACTAAAACAGAGTTTGCGCAGAGTCCAGATTGTGACTTATTTCCGGTGGACAAAGATGGTGGAATGTAAACAGAGATAGAAACAAAGGAGAAAAAAAAGGCAATCAAAGAAAGAAATCCAATGTATCTGAATTCTGATCTTTTTTTCTAAAACTTCCTTAAGTTTCCATTCCTGCTCTACCACTTATTAGCTGAGTGATCTTAAGGAAGCTATTTATTTCTCTAGGCCTCAGTTTTTTTATCTATAAAATGGGAATGCTAATAGAACCTATGGCATAGAGCTCTTATGGTATTAAATGAGATAATATATTGAGAGAGGAAACAGAAGAATGCCTGCTACATAGCAAGTGCTCAGTAAAATACAGCTAATGTTACCATTACTATTAATCATAATACAAATGAGGGAAACCTAATTTTTACCTTTAGGTAATATTCATCCTGTTGTATTTACCTTTCTTTTTTGACACGGAGTCTTGCTCTGTTGCCCAGGCTGAAGTGCAGTGGCGCAGTCTGGGCTCACTGCAAGCTCCACCTCCCGGGTTCACGCCATTCTCCTGCCTCAGCCTCCTGAGTAGCTGGGACTACAGGTGCCCACCACCATGCCCAGCTAATTTTTTTGTATTTTTAGTAGAGATGGGGTTTCACCGTGTTAGCCAGGATGGTCTCGATCTCCTGACCTCGTGATCCGCCCGCCCCAGCCTCCCAAAGTGCTAGGATTACAGGCATGAGCCACCGTGCCCGGCCATATTTACCATATTTTTAAAAGTTCCAAGTAGAAGAATATTCAAACAAACATATTTCTATGTGCAGAACATTTTGGAAGGTGTACTAGAAATGGTAGTAATGATAATCTCATAGAGGGTAGAAAAGACCAGAGGACTGAGGAACAGAGATGGGAAAGCAACATAATTTTTTCTATGCACCCTTTAGTATGGTAGAATATTTTCCATGTGCATGTATTACCTATTCCAGAAAATAATTATTTAAAAGGAAGTCATCTGTGACCACACAGGAAAGGAATTTATACGAGAGCTGGATGCTTACATAGGGTGAAGTAATGACCATAAAAATCACGGTTAACATGCACTGAGTATTTATCATGTGCTTGGCACTGTTTTTTAATTCATATTGTTTTTGTTTTTATTTTTAAGTACTTCAATTTTTAAAAACTTGTTTTGTTTCAGTAGCTTTAGGGGTACAAGTGGTTTTTGGTTACATGTATGAATTGTATAGTGGTGAAGTCTGGGATTTTAGTTGACTGGTCACCTGAATAGTGTACATTGTACCCAATATATAGGTAGGTTTTTCAGTCCTCACTCCCTCCTAATTTTTTATTTTATTTTATTTTATTTTATATTTGAGATTGAGTCTTGCTCTGTCACCCAAGCTGGTGTGTAATGGCACAATCTCAGCTCACTGCTACCTCTGGCTCCCAGGTTCAAACAATTCTCCCACCTCGGCCTCCTGAGTAGCTGGGATTACAGGCAATCGCCATCATGCCCGGCTAATTTTTGTATTTTTGTAGATATAGAGTTTCACCATGTTGGCCAGGCTGGTCTTGAACTCCTGACCTCAGATGATCCGCCTGCCTCAGCCTCCTAAAATGCTGAGATTACGGGCATGAGCCACAGCGCCTGGCCCCTCCATCCTTCTGAGTCTCCAATGTCCATTATACCACTCTCTGCCATTGTGTAATCACAGCTTAGCTCCCACATATAAATGAGAACATGCAGTATTTGATTTTCCATTCCTGAGTTACTTCACTTAGAATAATGGCCTCCAGCTCCATCCAAGTTGCTGCAAAAGACATTATTTAAATCTTTTTTAATGGCTGAGTAGTATTCCATGGTATGTATATATGCCACATTTTCTTTTTCCTCTCGATTGATGTCCATTTAGGTTGATTCTATATCTTTGCAATTATGAATTGTGCAGTGATAAATATATATATGTGGGTGTCTTTTTGAAATAATCTATTTTTCTTTGGGTAGATACCAAGTAGTGAGATTGTTGGATCAAATGGTGGATCTATCTTTAGTTCCTTGAGAAATCACCATACTGTTTTCCATAGAGGTATTTAAATTTCCACCAGCAGGGAATAAGCCTTCCTTTTTCACCAAATCTGCACTAACATCTATTGATTTTTGACTTTTTAAGAAAATGACCATGCCAGATATGGTAGCTCATGCCTATAATCCTCACGCCTGTAATCCTAGCATTTTGGCAGGCCAAGGCAAGCAGATCACCTGAGATCGGGAGTTCAAGACCAGCCTGGCCAACATGCTGAAACCCTGTCTCTACCAAAAATACAAAAAATTAGCCAGGTGTGGTGGTGTGTGCCTGTAACCCCAGCTACTTGGGAGTCTCAGGCAGAAGAATCGCTTGAACCCAGGGGGCAGAGATTGCAGTGAGCGGAGATTGCACCATTGCACTCCAGCCTGGGCGACAGAGAGAGACTCTGTCTCAAAAACAAACAAACAAAGGCCAGGTGCGGTGGCTCAAGCCTGTAATCCCAGCACTTTGGGAGGCCGAGACGGGCGTATCACGAGGTCAGGAGATGGAGACCATCCTAGCTAACACGGTGAAACCCCGTCTCTACTAAAAAATACAAAAAACTAGCTGGGTGAGGTGGGGGGCACCTGTAGTCCCAGCTACTCGGGAGGCTGAGGCAGGAGAATGGCGTAAACCTGGGAGGCGGAGCTTGCAGTGAGCCGAGATCCGGCCACTGCACTCCAGCCTGGGGCGACAGAGCAAGACTCCGTCTCAAAAAAAACAAAACAAAACAAAACAAAACAAAAAACCAAACAAACAAAAAAAAAGAATGACCATTCTGGCGGGGTAAGGTGGTATCTCATCGTGGTTTGCACTTCCCTGATCATTAGTGATGTTGAGCATTTTTTCATAGGTTTGTTGGCCTTTTGTATATCTTCTTTTGAGAATTGTCTCTTAACGTCCTTTGCCTACTTTTCAATGGTATTATTTGTTTCTTTGTTCCTGATTTGTTTGAGTTCTTTGTAGATTCTGGATATTAGTCCTTTGTCTGATGCATAGTCAGCAAATATTCTCTCCAATTCTGTAGGTTGTCTGTTTGCTCCGATGATTATTTCTCTTGCTATGCAGAAGCTTTTTAGTTTAATTAGGTCCCATTTATTTATTTTTGGTTTTGGTGCATTTGCTTTTGGGGTCTTCATCATGAATTATTTGCATAAGCCAATATTCAGAAGAGTTTTTCCCAGGTTTTCTTCTAAAATGCTTATGGTTTCAGGTCTTAGATTTAAAATTTTGATCCATCTTGAGTTAATTTTTGTATATGGTGAGAGACAGGGATCCAGTTTCATTCTTCTACACGTTGCTTTCCAATTTTTCCTGCACTATTTATTGAATAGGGTGGCCTTTCCCCAATTTATGTTTTTGTATGCTTTGTCAATGATCAGTTGGTTGTATTTGGCTTTTTTTCTGAGTCCTCTATTCTGTTCCATTGGTTTATGTGTCTACTTTTATACCAGTGCCAGGCTATTTTGATTACTATAGCCTTATAGTAAATTTGAAGTCAGGTAATGTGATGCCTCCAGATTTGTTCTTTTTATTCCGATGCATTTTTTGATAGCTATTATAAAAGGGATCAAGTTCTTGATTTGATTCTCAGCTTAGTCATTGTTGGTATATAGCAGTGCTACTGAATTGTGTACGTTGATTTTATAACCTGAGACTTTGTTGAGTTTATTTATCAAATCTAGGAGTCTATTGGAGGAGTTATTAGTGTTTTCTAGGTATAAGATCATAACATTGGCAAATTCGGATGCCCTTTCTTTCCCTTGCCCGATTGCTCTGACTAGGACTTCCACTTGGCATTGCTTTCATCTCTTTCACATGAACTCACTTGATCAATCCCCACAATACCATATGAGGTTAATGTGATTACTTGACACTCAAGTACAGATGATGTATTGTTACTATCCCCAAGTTACAGATCATGCACAGCAAGGTTTAATAACGGGCTAAATTTACCCAGCTAATTAGTAGCAGAGCCATGACTGGAACCCTGAAAATGTACTGGCTCTGAAAATGTACAAATTTACATCCACATCACCTGAAAAGATCTTTTTAGATATGTGTATGGACTAAGTAAACATGCTGACCAAATTCACTGTAGGACCTTGGATTGGATCCTGGGACAAGGACAGTCATAGAAAACTGAGGAAATCCAGATGAAGTCACTACTTAGTTATGAGTATTGTACTTATGACACTTCCTTAGTTTTAACCACTATAGCATGGTTATATAAGATGGACACATGAGAGGAAACAGGGTGAAAGGTATAGGGGAAATCTCTATACTGTCTTACCATCATTTCTATAAAGTTTACATTATTTTAAAATAAGTATTTAAAAAAAAAGTCTGTATAATCATAGCTGCCAAGCATGACTACAATTTCAGAAAGATGCTTCTGTGAGGGAAAATGCTCACTGGTTTTCAAATTCTGGTCTGTTCTTGTGCTTCACCAGCCTAACACCATGGCCCAGTGCCTGGCAACATCTCAACAATCAATTGATATTCCTGATATTTGAGAGGAATCTACAGATTGAGACCATTTTGCAAGAGAAAGAATAAAAAACTAACTCATCTTTTAATAAAATAATAGCAAATACCTCTGTTGCCAAAATATACTGGAACCACTGATCCTCCTCATTTCCAAATTAAATGTTAGAATTCAAGAAAGAGTAAACAGTAAGTACTTTCCTTATTCTTCCAAGATGTTACAATTCTTCTTCAGATGTGTCTACCCTGCACCTGCCACATGAATTATTGAATATATGAGGGTGACTCTAAGCCAGAGCTACTGATCAGTGAAATTGGGTGCAATGGGTGGAAGAGCTGCACTGCTGAGAACTCCAGCAAATAACATCACTCAAAGCCTGCAAGATTCTGCTGTGAAAACATTACATTACTTAGATGCCTGGATGCATAAGTCTCAGGGGAAAGGTTACTTTAGGAGCCTCATGAAACTTCTATATGATGCTGGGTCTGTTGCTCACCAATGAAATAAGGAAGAAGTATGGCCTAACTATGGAACTAGACTTTGTCAAGATGTTGTTACATCAAAGCCCACTCTCTAAAAAAACAAAAAATCATGAAGTATATTTACCTTTTGAGAACTAATTTCACAATCTTATATTTAACCAACATCATAAGCAGACTCTAGAGGCAAAGCAAATGTCATAAATGTGTGCACAACTCTAAAGTGGCAAACTATGACATCCAGCAGGGGTTAATGAAGGATTAAATGCATAGGGTTTCTCCTCAACTTTGTATAATCCTGAGAGGCACTCTAGAGATCATAAGCCAAGCCCCTAGGAAAAAAAATCTTGATCCATAACTGCTCATTTTGCTTTCAAATTAACACAGTTAAAGGTATATGTTTTGGTTCAGAGTCCTGGATACCTGTGAGATCTCCTACAGCCAAGTACAAGTATTTATTTTTATATGAAGCTAAAGACTTCTTACTTGTAACATGCTATGTCAGTTATGAAAAGGTCTTAAATCATCTTCCCTAGAAGCAGGCCCTGAGATGAGAACTCTTGTAAAATGATTCATTTAAGAAGTACTTCCAACAGTAACCAATAAGGGAATGGGAGAAGCAAGACAGGAAAGTAGAAGAGGCCAGGCAAGGATGGAATTTCAGACAAAGTCCCACAAAGGGTAGCTTCAGTTTGATACCATGGGGGAATGCAGAAGTGTAAGCTGTACTTCTGAATTTGTCCTGATTCAAGGCAGGATTGCTGGACTTTTGTGCTGACTGGGAACCAGTCAGTCACCGGTTAAAGGCCACCCTGGGTGCATGTTGATTCCCAGGCATTTCTGTACAACCAGGCAAAGCAGCTCCAGTACCTAAGGGTAGGCCTCCAAAGAGAATCACAGGTTTGGGTCAACAGGAGCAAAGGCACACAGAAGACAGGGAGGGGATGTACAGAAAGGAAAAATTATGCAAGAAGCTCTAGGCAAAGCTGGCGCCATAATTTCTGTTGTCATGACAAAATTTGATATTCCTAGGATGTGTATTTTAACAGTTTACTGAAAAACACAATTCAGTACAGCAAGACTCTTGCTAGCCCCCTTCATGTAGCTTGAATTCCCAAGTTTCTTATAAAAACTGATGACCATTGTGTTGTTTTTTATTGTTTTCAGTTGTTGCTCCTTTCATTTTAAATGATAAATTAGTATTAGCTTTGTATCACTGCTATTGATTTAGTTTGCAGTCATTAGCTTGGTGAACCCGATGGCATATAGAAAAGGATATTTGCATCAACAGTTCTTTTGGCTTATAGTTTTCCAATATCTAGATTTTATAAATTGTGTATGTATCAGGAAGAAGTATATGAATTATCATATGCCTATTGCTAAGGCACATGTTTATGTAATCTCTCAAAATGTATTTGTTCAGTCATACATCAATATTATTAATATATTTTCCAAAGAGTGGAACTTGGGTGAGGGCATGGTGTTGACAGGAGCCCAGCATCTGCTGCCTCTTAAGGGCTTGAAATCTGCTCCTGAAGGACACCACATTGAGCCCCTGGCCACCAAGCTACCAATTTACCGTCACCATCTGCACAAGGGGATATGCTATCCACTCTGTCAAGAAATCCGTATTTTTGAAAGGGAAGGACTGGTTTTGACAAATTACCACAGGAAAAGCATTCCCCAAAGGAGGACAATAGAAACTTCTGTTTTCCTCTCTAAAGTTTTGTCTGTTCAAACTAGATGACAAACATAATTCTAAAAAGCTTCTAAACCAAGAGCAAGTATCATCCGCCACTCCCACCAAAAACATCCGAAGCTATTATTAGGTTGGCACAAAAGTAATTGTGAAATAATTTGCCATTACTTCTAATGGTGAAAACCACAATTACTTTTGCACCCACCTTGTACCAACAATTTGTAAAATATTAAAATGGAAGGTATTGTAGGCTTTGTCTATTTAACCTCTTCAATTCTCAGTGAGAAAACTGAGGCTCTAGAGTTGTGACTTGTCCTTGATATAGTTCTATGTATTTCCAAAGAAATAATTCCCATATAGTACATTCAAAATTAAGCTAGTAATTCCATCTTGCCAATGACACAATTAATCAAAGAGAAACATACAATGATTAGCAAGTCAATTCAAATATCTTAGTTGCATCTCCACAAAATAAGGCTATTACACAAGAGCTATAGTTAAATACTATTAACAAGTCCTTAGCATTGTAATTCAGCTAAATGCCTTATCCAATAAGTTTCCAACATTATTTTCCACTCGCATTCCCACCATTAGTCTAAATTTACCATTTACACCTGCTGTCCCATTTACTGCAAGCAATTCCTTTAAATTGGAACTACTTCTACCCTTCACTTATTCCTCAGAATTTTTTAATGCAACAAGAAGTGAAAAGTATAACACATTAAACCTAGACACTCAAATTTGAAAGTCAAATGTTTTGGATTTTTTTCTGGATATTTCTCCCTGAGGAAACAGAAGTTATGTTTTGTAAGTTTCTGATATATTCCAAGACATGGTAATTTATTCAAGCAATTGTATCTATCTGTTACCTGTAGAGTTTCTTGACAACCAAGCTAATCCTGGAGCCTCAGACTGATTTATTGTAGGATCACAGGCTCCACATTCATCCCATTCTCCATGACCATGCACTTTGAAGCATTGGTTTTAAATTTAAAGCCTGTATTCCTAGAGACACTGTGTGTACCCACCTCCTTGCATTATGAAGTCTTAGCAATGCCCAATTAAATGACAAGAACCAACATCAGAGGCTGTCTTATAATCAGGCATTTCTTTGTTCAAATCCCACATATGCCAACCATTGACCATGTTATATGGCAGATGCACCTGACAGCAATAACTTAACTAAGCGTACCCTCAGAATGACCCGGTGGTCTAAGAAGAATGTGTTAAGAGTTGTGAACTAAGGAAAAGAGGAGTGGCTGACCCAGAGATTGAGTCCTTACCCAGGAAGAACATCTGAATCCCTGGTTCATCTCATGGAACCCAGGCAGTACAGGCGATTGAGGCCCTTTGTTTTTGGTTAAATGAAGGTTGCTAGGTGGAAGTTGCTAGAGAGAGGGTGCTAAATGAAAATGCCGTATAAACTGCATGTTTTTTACAAGTGGTTGCTGTTCTGCTGTCCAGCTCACCACCACCGGACTGCCCTGTATGTAAGTCCCCTCAATAATCCCTGAGTCTCGGTTGCTGGGTATCTTCTTCAGCCTTTTGAACATGGTGCCGTCCCTATTGAAGTCAATAGGGGTCCATCCAGCATAACACATGTAACCCCTCTCATCATCAATATCTTCATGTATACAATGGAATTAAAATTACCTACTTGACAATATTATGATTAGAATTAAAAATAACAAGTCAAAGTTGTCTTATAAATGTCAGTATATATTATACAATCAATAGATGGAGTTTGGTAGCAGTGACTGACTCAAATGTTGGTGAGGTAAAGAAAGGGAAAGTGGTCAGAGGCTACTGGGATTCCTCCCTCCTTGCTTACTTTGGGTACCTTTGACCAGAAGCCACCATGGTGGAAATGCTAGCAGTTCCCAGCATGTCCACTTCCACTTTGCTTCAACTGGTATCTTGATAAGACTTAACTGCCCACAGATGACTGTGCTCTGCGGTCAGAAGCACCACCCACTTCAGTCCTACAAATAGATTCTGTTTGATACAAATAAAACAAAGAGAAAGACTGTGGATCCTGCTATAAATAAATCAATGACTATGACCGGGACCATGGCATGCCCATATTTCTATTCTGTTTCTAATACTTATCAAATTACTCCTGCAATAAGTCTCAGAAATCTTTCTTAGTGAGTAACAGAGGAGCCCCACACCACACGGGGGGAAACAGAATGCTGCCAGGAGAATCTTTGGCTTCAGAATCAGAGATTGGCCCAATAATGACTCTACCACTTAGCAACTCTCAACTTAGTTTAGTGTTACTGACATTTTCTATGCTAGTATACCATACTGGCCTGTTCTTTAACCAAGTTATTAAGATAGCAGAACTCCTTTAGTGCTGTTACTTATCCTCACTGACCCTTCATGTTCTCCTCTATAAAATGAAGAGACATGCCCCTCATGTTTGTTGTATGAGGTAAATGAGATCATGTATAAAGCAATCAATATAGTATTGCCCTTGGTTTAATAACCATTATTTTGCTGTCCTTATTCAGTATTATAAAACTCTACATTGGCCAGGCATGGGGGCTCATGCCTGTAAGCCCAGCACTTTGGGAGGCTGAGGCATGCAGATTGCCTGAGGTCAGGAGTTCATGATGAGTCTGGTCAACATGGTGAAACCCATCTCTACTAAAAGTACAAAAAAATTAGCCAGGCATGGTGATAGGCACCTGTAATCCCAGCTACTTGGGAAGCTGAGGCAGGGGAATTGCTTAAACCAGGGAGGTAGAAGTTACAGTGAGATGAGATCGCGCCAGTACACTCCAGCCTGAGCAACACAGCAAGATTCTGTCCCAGAAAACTCTATCTTCTCTCATATGCTAAAATATTCATTTTGCTCTTCTTTCTAATGTTTGTGAGGCAGAATCTTTGCTATTGTAGCTCTCCTAGCTCAGCATCATAGATTCTCCACAGAGCTGGAAATCAGGAATGCTGACATTACAAACATTCTCCTGTGATATGCTGCAGCCAAGAAAAATGCCAACCCATTGCCTGCATCACCCACAGGTCAGTATTCCGCTAGCTCCATTCAACCTTTGCCACTAAGTCAATTTAACTGAAAACCTCAGCATAGGAATGAAATGCATCCTGTTAGTTATATGCTTCAATTATCTATTAAGGCTTTTCATTTACCATGGCCCCCATATCCAGAGTCAATGAATATTTTTTCCTTATCTCAGGATAAGGCTAATTTCTCTACAAATCTGGAGCACCTGGGTGCTAGGGCTATAGAAATAGAGATAGTTAAAACGGTAATACAACCTCCATATTCATCTGACTTGCAGTAACTAAAGAAAAATGTGTCCCAATGTACTTTTCCAGGCTTGAGGTAGCCCCTTAAAAATGACTGAATTTCAAGGCTAGGTGTGGTGGCTCATGCCGGTAATCACTTTGGGAGGCTGATGTAGGAGAATCACTTGAGCTCAAGAGTTTGAGACCAGCCTGGGCAACAGGGCAAAAACCCATCTCTACAAAAAATACAAAACTTAGCTGGGTATGGTGGTGTCTACCTATGGCCCCAGCTACTCAGGAGGCTGAGGTGGAAGGATGGCTTGAACCCAGGAAGTCAAGACTACAGTAAGCCAAGATGGCACCACTTCACTCCAGCCTAGGTGACAGAGTGAGAACCTGTCTCAAAAAAAAAAAAAAAAAGATTGGAGCTAAATTCACATTGATTAACTACTAACTGCAATATTAACAATTACATCTATGCAGTACTTACTATGTAGTATGCTTTACTTATATTTATTCATTAAATCCTCACAAGAATCCTAGGGCTATAGATACTACTAACATCTCCATTTTACTGATAAGGAAACTGGAGGAAAGACAGTTAAGCAATTCGCCAAGGATATACAGCTGGAATTTGAACCTTTTCCTTTACTATGTTATACTGCCTCTCAAAATCACAGGAAAAAAAAAAAAAAAAACATGAAAATAATTCTTTCAAGCTGGGCCTACATGGCACTGAAAAGCTGTTTAAAGAGTCATAGAATGGCACTGACTCCTCCACTCAACAGTCAAGGAATGTTTGCTGAGCATATCTACTCTGCCAGGTGCTAGTTGTTTACCATCATTTCTGGTTAATCTTTCATTAAATCCTGGCTCAGATCATCGAGTAGATAGAGTGCTGTGTAGGCCTAATACAATGGAACACCTGTGTCAGTACAGCCTTCCATGAGTTCCCTTGGCAGTTGGTTTCATGTAATATTGCTTTTCCTAAAATGCACTAACACACAATCCTTTTCCCATCTCCGACCCCCACCAACCTACCCAGGATTCTTGAGAGTATATGAGCTCTGGGTCGGGCATGCTTGTCTAATTCCTTGACTTATTGCAAGAAGATTGGAAGAGTATTGGGACAAAACTTAATGAACAGAAAATCACGTATAATACAGAATCAATCAGCAAATAATAGTAGTAATAGCAAGCTACACCTCCTTATGTCATCAAAAGCTAAACATTCCTTCAATTATGGCCATTCTGTTAACCTACACTTGGGAACATTATGATAAGGCCTAGAGAATCATTCCTTCCTGACCAAAGATTATTCTTTTCATATGAATGAAAAATTGGATCCATACACTTCAGTCTCTCTTTCCCCTGGAACATTGGATTAAGCACTGCCACCTTCTGCATCACTGGAAATCTCCATTCTTTGAAGGCCTTTACTGGGGCCATAGGGTTTACAATGGCTTAAGGTAAGGAGGTCTTCTTGGTTGGGTTGCATCCTTTCTAATGCAGCCATATAACTCCATGTAGTTCTTCCAGCCATTCATTCACCCAATAATTACTGAGAACCTGGCAGAACCTGTGCTGGTGCTAGTGATCTCTACCCTTGAGGAGCGTATAGTCTATTGGGAAATATAGACACTAAACAATATAAATAAGTATAGAACGTAGTCATTCATTGCTTTCAATAGTTCCGGGAGCCACAGAAAATCCTATCATTGTAACTGTCACATCTCTTGGATTCAGAGATTATCATAAACTTCTCTACCCTCCCTTCATGTCCTATATTTTCTTTTACTAAAACTGCTGCAAATCTTCCATTCTCCCTCAGACCCACTCTCCATCTTCTCTACAAGCCTATGTGTCTCAGGATGTGTAGAGAGGGTAACAGAAGGCTCCCTTGTCCTTGGCTTCCTGTTGGGCTCAGCCAAAGGGGTGTGCCGACCAGAGATTTTTAAAAAGAAAAATAGAGAGTAAGGTTGAGGTGTGTTTTTTCATCAAATTCCTTTCTGTGGCATCATTGTGGGGTGGCTACAACCTTCAACCAAAGACCACAGCCTCTGTCAGGCCACCCTCCCCACACAGGTCTCTTTCCCTATACCCTCTCCTATCCCTCACCCCCATGCAGGATCTAGTTAGAATACAGGCTCCCAGATTGTGCATTATCCTTTGAGTTTTTAGTAAATTTCCCCACAACTTTACAATTAGTCTTTTATTAGACTCTCCACAAATCACCCATTTTGAATGTGCCATCTGTTTCTTGCAAGGAGCCTGATTGATACAAATGCCTTGAATTTCTCCTTCATCATGGCTTTTTCCTGTACAAGAATTATTTTTGATATTTTATGAAATATTTTAGGTCAATCAGTAAACCTTTAATGAGAACCCACCATATGCTTCACTGTCCAAAATGTGCTGAGGATAGAAAGATGACCAAAACACAGGATTTGCCCTATAGGAACCGGGTCTAATGGTAGAAATAGGTACATAACTAGGATACCCCCAAACTTTATTATTAGAACTGCAACCATTTTCAAAAAGAAAGAAGCTGTTATTAACAGTTTCTTTCTATACACCAGGATAATAGGCATAAACTGTAACAGTCCCAACTTCATCCTATACATAAGCAGATTATTGTGTTATACAATAATGAGCATTTGGATTAATGTGAATGAGAGATAATAGGTGAGCAAAGGTGGGCCACCTAACTGACCTCTGAAGAGGATGTCAACAGAAGGCTTCTTAGAAGAGTCTTAAATCCATTCCCCCAAAGACCCCACTTGTCTCTAGTACCTCTTTGGCACATTGTCTCCTCTGCTAGAGACTCATTTTGACTAGAGCAAACTGCTTGAGAAATCAGGGTCAAAGGCAGACTTATTTAAACATGAAAAAAAATATTTACTCTCTAACCTCAGAAACAAATGTTTTTAAAAGTATACATGTAAATATACACACAATGACAAACATCTGTGGCTTGTATATACCTCAGTCCACAAATTGAGGAGTGTATACGTTGTTAGTTTTTAAATCTTTTTAATTCCACTTGAGGCAATTCAGGTCCCCCTGAGCCTCCTCAGGATTTTGAGGTGTCTGGGCATGTGGGTGCACAGAAAATCTTACTGACAGTTACAGAACAACCAAGAGAAAAGAGCAGTGGAGGAACTGACAAAACAGAATTGCTGCAACCTTTGCTTTGTGTGTTGGGATGCGGTTTCATCATTCTAAGGATGTAGAGACATCCGGTCCCTGATGCTGTGGCCTGGCCATCACTGAGTGGTGTTTGATCTCCATGGGTCAGCTGTGATTTCCTTCCATTCCTAACTACGGGGAGTCCTCGTCCTCTCACTCAGTCTCTGGACTATGTCTACTCCCCTGTCTCATTTGTGGCCATCATCTGGGGCTGGATGAGGGGAGGACAGGCAGGGCATGAGATTCCTTCTGTGGATTGTACTGATTTTGAAGTACTGGAAACTCCAACCAAAGTCAGGAGAATCTTTATTGTGACTGGGATGCTTTTATTTATTTTGTATTCTTCCAAATATTATCATATGTGTCTGGGCCTATGACATTGAATCTCAAGACTCAAAGATTTTTTTCTTTGTTATCATGACCTCTCTCATCATTCCTTCAACGAGAAAATTAAGACAGGCTGCTCAGCTGCCCAAGGTAAGGAAAGGTGGAAGTAACAGGTCTCCCTCACTGGTGGGGGGAGAGGGAAAGGCATCCATCAATACTTACACATTTTCCCACCCAGATTCTTTGAGTGCGATCTATGTGCCAGGTACTGAAGACACAGAGCTGAACGTGAGAAAGTGCTTGCCCTCTGGAAGCTCAGAGCCTATTAAGGAATTGTGGAACCAAACAAATAATCATTGCCAAGGTAATAAGTGATTTCAGAGAAATACATTCCAGAAGATTAAAAAACTGGATTTAAAAAGTTATTTATGGATATATGAACATTGATATGGTTTGGATTTGTGTCCCCATCCAAATTTCACATCGAATTGTAATCCCCAATGTTGGAGGAAGGGTCTGGTGGGAGGTGACTGAATCATGGGGATGGACTTCCCCCTTGCTGTTCTTGTGATTCTCAAGAGACCTGGTTGTTTAATAGTATGTAGCACCTCCCCGTTTGCTCTCTCTTCCTCCTACTCCAGCCATGTAGGATGTGCCTCCTTCCTCTTGACCTTCCACCGTGAGTGGAAGTTTCCTGAGACCTCCCCAGCCATGCTTCCTGTACAGCCTGCAGAACTATGAGCCAATTAAACCTCTTTTCTTTAAAAATTTCCCAGTCTCAGGTAGTTCTTTAGAGCAATGTGAGAATGGACTAATGCAAACGTTAACTCTGCTCTCTCCTGCTGATTTCTTGAAACTGAAGCCCATGAATTACCAGAGTTAAGTTTTGTCCTAAACAGTCCATTAAACTGTTGAGTGCCAGCCATGTGCTTTGCAGGCATATGTAAGGCTCAATTATTGGTCTGGCAATAATTGAGGTTTCCAGATTTGGCAAGACCTGCCACACACAGTGTCACCAGCAGTTCTCAACCTTGATGATTTACTACCTTGCTGGCCTTGAATAAGCATGTTCTAGATGAGATCAACTTGTCCTGGCTTCTCTGTTGAGGAATGAGGATTCTACTTCTGTAATCATTTTAGGATGGATACTCAACTCTCCAATATCTTCAAATAATACTTCACTTACAAAAGAATAGAGCTAGGAAAGCAACTTGAATATCTCTGCTGCGTTAATTAATAATGAAACTATTGTCAACATATGGGAGCAGTATCAGCCAGTGTACTGGGTGGGGAGAGATCTGAACTCTCAGTTTGGCCCGTGCTATTCCATTTCTCTTACCGGTTCATTTTTGAACTGCTACATTTTGAAGAGTGGTGAATATGTGGCCATTTTCCCTTTCTATCAAGAAAATCACTAAGGACTAATGTTATTCTGTTTAGAAGGCTTCAACACACTTCATGCTGCAATAATTTGACATGGAACCTCAGAAGTGCACAAGGGGAGATGTGGCTATACTTTCAGATACAGAATTTCTATTACCCAGTCAATCTTTAGAATTAAATGCCCCATAGTCACCAATTTATATACATGATAGAATCTGCTCTCAGTCATAAAATGACAGTAGCAGCTTATCCCCCACATAATCCCATCTGATCAGTAAACCAGCCACAAACCAGGCATCTATGAAGCTTCTGCGTGCCAGACCAACATAGCTGGACATGATACCCGAGCAAAAATGGTATTTTGAATATTGAGAGAGTTTATTTTGTGGTAATAGGATTTTCTAATAATGCTATAAAAATATAAATTATTAACTTGCCATAAGTTTGAAATGAATAGGAACAGCCTAAACTTATTGCTCTGTCTTCTGAATTGCTAGTGTTCTCATCAGGCAAAAAGTTGACAAGGGCACTTGAATTTTATCCACACATATAAGTAGAGTTTTAAATATAGGATACAAAAATTAATCAGGATCATGCAGGGGGAGAAAAAGGCCTGTGGTCATCAAACCATTGAAATATCGACTTATTATTAAAAGTATCATAAACAACTGGAAACATTATGTGGAAATCAACTCCAAGATAATAGAAAGACCAAGAACAGAAGCAAACTATGGGTTAATAAAAAGCTTTGAAAGAAAAGTTTTTAAAAATTTTCGAAGTGAAATGCTGGCAGAATAAACTCAGCACCAATTATTGACAATAGAAACTCTTAGCAAAGTATGTAGACAAGAAGAATTCCTTTATATGGCAACAGTATCTACTAAATGCCTGCAGCAAACTGAATAATAACTTAGTAGCAGTGTTCACTTTAAAGTCCGTAAAAAGATAAGAAGCCTGCTATCATGCTTTATCAAGCACAAATGGAGGTTGTAGGTAAAGCAGAAAAAAAAAAAAAAAAAGGAAGGCAAAGAGGAGAAGAGAAGAAAGGAAGGGAGATAGGAAAGGAAGAGGAGTGGAGGGCAAGGTAAAGAGGAATGAAAGAAGGAAAGAAAGAGTATAGACATTGGGAATAAAGAATAGCACCATTTTTTTGCAAAAAGTGTCATCTTTCACACAGAAAATTCAGGAGACTCTGAAGACCAAAAATTAGACACAAAAAGAAAGTTCAGATAGTTTGTCAACCATAAAAGTAATACCAAAGAAAAGTCAATTATATTCTCACAAATAAATCACAAACTATTAGAAAATGTAATTTTTTGTGGATATTACATAAATTATTTAAAATAACCTATAGAAATAAATCTAGCAAAAGATGTGCCATAATCTTATCGAGAGAAAAAAAAGTTCTATTGAAGGATTTAAAACTTAAGTATTTATGGATGGTAACAAGCAATATCTTGAAGATATCAAGTATTACCAAATTAATCTATAAATTAGATGTAACTGCAGTCAAAAATCTAACAGTTTTTCATGCAACTTGAAAAGCTGCTTCTCAAATTTATATGGAAGCTACCAGCCAATTAAAATCAACAAGGCAATTTTGAGGGAAAAAGAAAATCTTGGTAACTCACCATATCATATATAAATACATTATACAGGGATAGTAATTAAGAAATTAGAGTATTTGACAAGAATAGACAATTAGAACAATGAAAAAATAACTCAGAAACAAGTTCTTGCTTATATGGACACAAAATTATGTGATATAACAAAGATAATGTCACAGATCACAGGGAGTAAATGAACTATTTAATAAATATTGCTAGGACAGTTAATCTGGTAGACACTAACAGTGTTCAACAATGTCCAATTTTCCTCTCTTTCCAGACAGCCTGAAGTCCACACTTGCACACCACTTTGCAGTTGGTCTGGCCATGTGACAGTGAATAACCAATGACCATGAGCACAAGTACTAGGAATGGCAGGTGAAAGATGACCCACCCCTTCCTCCGCATTGCTAACAAAGGAGACTGTGTATCCTGGAAGGTAAAGCTACAAAACTGCAGTCACTTCTGCCTGAGTCTTTTTACAAGAGCTGTAGAGCAAAGAACCAACTATGCTCACCCATCCCCAACAGCCACAAATGGTGGACACTTATAAGAAAGAAACAAATCTTTGTTGTGTTAAGACATTAAGACTTAGGGCTTAATATGTTACTGAAACATAACTACTTTATCCTGATAATACAATTATCCTATGAAAAAATTAAATTAGATCCTTACCTTGCAACACAGGTAGGTTCTAACTTAATTTACACCTAAATATGAAAAAACAAAACCTTCCAAAACATTTAGAAGAAAATATACAAGAGTATCCTTATGACCTTAGGGCACAGACGATTTCTTAAATAAGACATAACAAAACTCAAACCATAAGGACAAATATCTGTAAGTTTGAATGCCGAGACCAGCTTGGTCAGGGAGACCCTAACCCAGCAGCACTAGAGGAATTAAAGACACACACACAGAAATATAGAGGTGTGAGGTGGGAAATCAAGGGTCTCACAGCCTTCAGAACTGAGAGCCCCAAACAGAGATTTACCTACATATTTATTAACAGCAAACCAGTCATTAGCATTGTTTCTATAGATATTAAATTAACTAAAAGTATCCCTTATGGGAAATGAAGGGATGGGCCAAATTAAAGGAATAGGTTGGGCTAGTTAACTGCAGCAGGAGCATGTTCTTAAGGCACAGATCGCTCATGCTATTGTTTGTGTCTCAAGAATGTCTTTAAGCGGTTTTCCACCCTGGGTGGGCCGGGTGTTCCTTGCCCTCATTCCCGTAAACCCACAACCTTCCAGCGTGGACGTTACGGCCATTATAAACATGTTACAGTGCTATAGAGATTTTGTTTATGGCCAGTTTTGGGGCCAGTTTATGGCCAGATTTTGGGGGGCCTGCTCCCAACATTTGACTACATTAAATTTTAAAAATTCTCTACAACAAAAGACATTATAATCAAAGTAGAAGATCAAACTACAATTTGAAGAAGATACCCGCAACCCACATAACTGAAGAAAGAGTAGTATCTGGCCTGTTGCTCCTATAAAACCATAATATATCACTCCTTGAATAAAAAATATAAACAAATATTTCTATTCCAATACATATAATTCTAGATTATGTGTATCGTAATAAATATAATATAGTAACAGTCTAACTAATTAAGTAGATGTAAATGGCTGTGATGAGGGAAACATTTAAAAGATGTGGTTTGTGGCTTGCCCAATAATTTCCTCTGCTTCTTGGTGCTGCTCAATCCTGGAGTTCTATGGAAAAACAGGTCTTTTTCAATCCAGTCTTTAAGAGACCTGTAGAGCAAAGAACCAACTGTGCTCTTACGTATCTGTTCCCCTAATGAGATTACACACTCTCAAGGCAGGAGTTGAAATTTTGGGCTTACTGGCATGTTTGTGCAAAAAGTTTATTTGAATGTCTCTAGATGAAGCTGTAAAATTCCACCATTCACAATAGGCGCCATCGTTCTCTACAGTCTTATAAGCCCAAGTCACATATCTGTTACCTATTTGATCTATATATGCATTCAAGTTATGACTTCTGCTTATAAGCAGTGATTAGCTTTAATTTTTTAAAACTGATAAATCGGGCCAGGCACAGTGGCTCACATCTGTAATCCCACCACTTTGGGAGGCTAAGGCAGATGGATCGCTTGAGCTTAAGAGTTCAAGACCAGCCTGGGAAACATGGCAAAACCCTGTGTCTACCAAAAAATACAAAAATTAGCCAGGCATGGAGGTGGACCCATGTGGTTACAGCTACTTGGGTGGCTGAGGTGGGAGGATCACTTGAGCCTGGGAGGCAGAGATTGTAGTGACCTGAGATCATGCCACTGCATCCCAGCCTGGGTGACAGAATGAGACACTGTCTCAAAAATAAAATAAAATAAAAAACTGATAAGCCTATAAAGTTACTAACGGCCAGATCGTGTGCTGTTTGCTGGAACAATATAAGTAAATAAGTACAGCACTTGCCTTCATTGGAGCTCAAGGCCTAGAGACAGACCTATAAATAAATAAATAAATAAATAAATAAATAAATAAATAAATAAATAAATACACTAGTTAGTGCAATTAGAGCTATATAGCAGGTAGCACCAATAGCAAGAATAGACTGAGTAAAGCCAAGACTTATGTGATGTGGGGTGGTTGAGGGGTTAGTTAGAGGCTATTTATAGAGGTCTCTCAGAGGAGACAGTACCTGAGCCACAATTTGACGAATGAATTCCCAATCAAAAGGGAATTCCTAGCAGAGGAAACCTCAAGTCTACAATATCAGGGGCAAGAAACAAGCGAATCTAGTATGAGGAGTGTGAGAGGGCCTTAGTTTTTTTGGGCTCCTATGACAAAAATATCATAGAATGGGTAGCTTATAAACAATATTTATTTCTTACAGTTCTGGACGCTAGAAAGTCCAAGATGAAGGCACTGGCAGACTTCACTTCTGGTGAGGGCTTACTCCACATAAACACAATGAGAAGGGTGGTCTTCTCAGTGTGTCCTTACCTGGTGGAGGACTAGCTAGCTCCCTGTGGTCTCTTTTATAAGAGCAGTAATTCCTTCATGAGTGCTCTACCCTCATGACCTAATCATGTCTCAAAGACTCTACCTCCTAATATCATCACCTTGGAGGTTAGGATTTTAGCATATGAACTTTAAGGAGGAGATAAACATTCAGAACGTAGTAGTGAGTTATGGGAGATAAGGCAGCAGCTAAATTGCAAAGGACCCCATATGATTATAATTGAAACCATGGCTCTATCAGTTGTTAAATGGGTGACATTGGACAAATTACTTAACCTTTCTGTTTCTCAGCTTCCTCAAGTGTCAAGTACAGATAATATTTTCTTCCAGTGCTCTAATGAGGATTAAATGTGATAATTTGGTTAAGTTCTTAGCATAGCACCAAGCACATGAGAGATGCTATCATGAAGTGTGAGTTTAATCAGGCTGTATTAGTCCATTTTCATACTGCTATGAAAAAATGCCTGAGACTGGGTAATTTATAAAGAAAAGAGGTTTAATTGACTCACAGTTCTGCATGACTGGGGAGGCCTCAGGAAACTTACAGTCATAGCAGAAGGTGAAGGGGAAGCAAGGCACATCTTACATGGCAACAAGAGAGAGAGAGCATGTGAAGAATAAACTGTCAAACACTTATAAAACCATCAGATCTCATAAGAACTGACTATCATGAGAGCAGCATGGGGGAAATGGCCTCCATGATCCAATCACCTCCCACCAGGTCCCTCTCTTGACACATGGAGATTACAATTCAAGATGAGATTTGGGTGGGGACACAGAGCCAAACCATATCACTGACTCAAACAGCAGCTCTTTTGGTCAATTTAACGGCATTTCCATGAAGGTCCATTATGTGTTTCTTCTTAATGTTCATCCATGTTTTCCAAATCTTCAGTGATGAACAAATGTCTCTTCTAACAAAATTAAGCCTTTTTAAAAATGTTTTAATTTTTTTGCTGATATATAACATTACAAATATTTATGGGATACATGTGATACTTTGTTACATGCATAGAATGTGTAATGATTAAGTCAGGATATTTGGAGTATCCTTCACCTTGAGTATTTATCATTTCTATGTGTTAAGAACATTGCAGGCCCTCTTTTCTAGCTATTTTGAAATATACAGTACATTGTTGTTAACTATAGTAATCCTACTCTGCTATCGAACATGGGAATATATTCTTTCTAATAGTTTGCACCTATTAACTCACCTCTCTCCATGCCCCCCCAACCCCTGCCCCCCACACACACCCTTGAAGACTTTGGTATCTGTTATTCTACGCTGTACCTCCAGGAGATCAACTTTTTTAGCTCCCACATATGAGAAAGAACTTGTGATATTTGTCTTTCTGTGCCTGGCTTATGTCACTTAACATTATGACCTCCAGTTTCATCCATGTTGCTGCAAATGACATGATTTCGTTATTTTTTATGGGCAAATGGTATTCCATTGTGCATATATACCACATTTTCTTTACCTATTAGTCCATTGATGGACATTTAGGTTGATTCCACATTTTTGCTATCGTGAATAGTGCTGCAATAAACATGAAAGTACCGGTATCCTTTTGATATACTGCTTTCCTTTCTTTTGGATATACCCAGCAGTGGGATTGCTGGGTCATATAATAGTTCTATTTTTAGTTTTTTGAGAAATCTCCATACTGTTTTCCATAGTGGCTGTTCTCATTTACATTACTACTGAGGGAAATCAAAAATATATTTTTGATATATTTACCCCAAAAATATATTTCTCTGAAATATTTGAAATGGCTGCTACAGGGCCAACAGACACCAGTGGACCTACGAAGCTGTCTTTTGTGGGGGGAAATTTGCATCTGTAAAGGATCTCCATTAATGCAGCCAGGTCCTCCCTTTCTAGGCCTTTCCCAGATCTTGGAGAGATTAACTGAGAATCTGACACCCTTAAAGATATGAAAAGAGACATTTATCCTCTCTTCTCTCTGAGGGCTGCTATCTATGAGGCTTCATCAACATAACAAGGCCATCTTGGCTAGCCAGGCCTCCTCCTTTCTTCCTCCCATAACCTGTCTTTGCCACTAACACCTGATTCACGAATCTAACTTGGTTTTGGCCATGCACTAAGCCTGCATTCTTTCTATAACCTCAAGATGGTGTATAAGCTTCTGTACCTCAATTAGGGGATAGGAGGGGGGTCTCATTATGAAGGCTCCTGTGTATACACTTTTTTAAATTTTAGGCTTTTTCTCCTATTATGCCTTATGTCAGTGATTTTTCAACAAACCTTTACGGGGCCAAGGGCCTTGGCCCCCACACTGCCAAGTTAAGTATGAGTTAAGACAAAGCTTTTTAAAATAATGCATGACTTTTTTGGTAGATGTAGGCAAGTTTATTCTAAAAATTATATGGAAAGGCAAGGAACTTAAAATTGACAAAGAAAAAAACCATTTCAGAAAATAAGAATAAGGTTGGAGGAATCACTCTACTTAATGTCAAAGTTTACTACATAGGTACAGTTACCAAGAGAGTATAATATTGGTGAAATTACAAACACATAGATCAATGGAACAGAATAGAGAACCCCAAAATAGACCCACAAAAATAAGTCTGTTGAAGGCATTCGAACCAGACTGACTCCATCTTGAATAGGGGCTAGGTAAAATAAGGCTGAGACATGTTGGGCTGCATTCCCAGGAGGTTAAGCATTCTTAGTCAGAGGAGGAGACAGAAGGGCAGCAAGGTTGATTTTACAAGATACAGGTTACAAAGCCCCCACTGATAAAACAGGATGCAGTAAAGAAGCCAGCCAAAACCAAGGCAATGACAGTGACCCCTGGTTGTTCTCACTACTCATTATGTGCTAATGATAATACATTAGCATGCTAAAAGACACTCCCACTAGTGACTTGACAGCACACAAAAGTCATGGCATGTGGAAGTTACTCTATATGGTCTGAAATGGGGAGGAACCGTTCGTTCTGGGAATTGCCCACACCTTTCCCAGAAAAGTTATGAATAGCCCCTCCCGTGTTTAGCATATGATCAAGAAATAACCATAAAAATAGCCAACTAGCAGCCCTCAGGGCTGCTCTGCCTATGAAATAGTCACCCTTTTATTCTTTTACTTTCTTAGTAAATTTGCTTTCCCTTTACTCTGTGGACTTGCCCTGAATTCTTTCTTGCACCAGATCCAAAAGCCCCTTTTTGGGGTCTGGATTGGGAGCCCTTTCTGGTAACAGGTCAAACTGATCTTTAGCAAAGTTACAAAAGCAATTCAGTGAAATGACAGTCTTCAACAAATGATGCTGGACATTTTTTATTTAAAAAAAAAAAAAATGAACCTGAACCTAAACCTCACACCTTATACAAAATTGACTTAAAATACATCAAGGAATCAAAGGTCTAACATGAAACTATAAAACATTTTAGAAAGAAAAATTATAGGCAAAATCTTCAGCACTTAGGGTTCAGTGAAGAGATTTTAGAATTGATTCCAAAAGCAAGATTTATGAAAGGAAAACTGATAAATTGAAACTCACTTAAATTTAAAACTTTTGCTCTGCAAAAGACCACATTAAGATGAAAAGACAAGTTATAGACTACAACAAATCATTCGCCAACCATATATTTGACAAAAAACCTCTATCTAGAATATATAAGGAACTCTCAAAACACACCAATTTAAAAAAAAAGCCAGTCCAATTAGAACAGGCAAAAGGCATGAACAGACATTTCACCAAATGGACATACAGATGGAAAATAAACACATGAAAGGTATTCAGTAATATTATCCATTAGGGAAATACAGATTAAAACCACAACGATATTACTATGCACCAGTAAGCATGGCTACAATAAAAACGTATGACAATACTAAATGCAAGTAAAGTTGAGGAGAAACTGAATCAGTCACACACTGCTGGAGAGATATGAAATAGTATAGCCACTTTAAAATATAGTTAGCCAAGTAGCTTTAAAAAAAAAAAGAAAGAAAGAAAGAAACTAAACATGCACTTATCGTAGGGCCTAGAAATCCTCCTTATAGCCATTTAGCCCAGAAAAATAAAATTCATGCTCACACAAAAACATACACAAGAATGTTCATAAAAGCTATATTAGTCAGGGCTCTGCAGATAAATAGAACCAATAACACACAAGATGTGTGCACACATGCACAGAGATTTATTTTAAGAAATTGGCTCACATGGTTTTGGGGGTTAGCAAGTCTAAAATCTGCAAGACAGGCCAGTAGGCAGGAGACCCAGGAAAGAGTTATTTTAGTAGTTTTGAGTCCTAAAGTCATCTAGAAGTAGAATTCCTTTTCCTTGAGAGATCTGTCTTTTCTCTTGAAACCTTCAACTGATTAAATGAAGCCCATCCATATTGTAGAGGGTAATCTGCTTTACTCAAAATCTACTTATTTAAATTTTAATTATACCTTTAAAAAACCTTCACAGCAACATCTAAACTGGTGTTTGACAAATACCTGGGTACCATAACCTAGCCAAGTTAACATATATAATGTCATGATAGCAGCTTTTGCTGATAGTCAAATAATAAAAATAACCCAAACGTCCTTATCATGGTAATGGTTAAACAAACTGTGATACATCCATGCCATGGAATACTACTCAGCAATAAAAAGAAACAAGCTCTTGATGCACACAACAGTATAGACAAAACTCCAAGGTACTGAGTTTTAAAAGGAGCCAATATCAAGGTACTATATGATTCCAGTTATATAACATTCTTAAGTAAAATTATACAGATAGAGAACAGATTAGTGGTCTCCAGGGGTTAGGAATGGGGAGGGGGTGGGCATTGATATGGCTGTGATGACTGGAGGAATACCAAGGTCCTTTGTCTCAAGCTGGTTTAAATAAAACAACACAGACACACGTGGAGTGGTTTTAAGGAGTGGAGAGAGTTTAATACGCAAGAAGGAAGGAAGAAGTTCCCCCATACAAAGACAGAGGGAGGGGGGCTCCAGGCCAAGAGAGGGAACCCTAAGTACAGTAGAAAATAGACAGTTATATTAGGAGGCTGGAGAAGGTGGTATCTGATTTGCATAGGGCCCAGGGGATTGGCTTGACCAGGTATGTCATTCATATAGCCCGCAAAAAACTGGTCTTCCCATGCTAGCCCTTTAATATGCAAATACAGGGCACCATGATGTTCTACACAGGTGAGGATTATCTGGGGGCAGCCATGATGTAAGGCACTTGTGATAAGAAGAAGAAGGCAGGAATCACCATATTGAGTGGACCCAGTTTCTAATGGCTGGCATTTGCATATCAAAGCTTGCTGGCCTGGGTCTAAGAGTTGCTTTTCTGTTGACAAGAAACGTTTCTGGAGCTGCTTTAAAAGAAAAGAAAAAAAATCTTACCAAGGGCCCCTTTTCTTCTCTATCTGCCTAACAATAATTTATTAATAACTCCCATAACAGTGTAACTACAAATGGATGGCAGGAAGGAATCTTCTGGTGATGCAACAGTTTGGTATCTTGGTAGTGGTGGCTGTCATGGGCATTCATGTGAAGAGACCACCAAACAGGCTTTGTGTGAGCAATAAAGCTTTTTAATCACCTGGGTGCAGGCCGGCTGAGTTCAAAAAGAGAGTCAGCAAAGGGAGATAGGGGTGGGACAGTTATAAAATTTGGGTAGGTAGTGGAAATTTACAGTTAAAGGGGTTGTTCTCTGGTGGGCAGGAGCGGGGATCACAAGGTGCTGGGTAGGGAACTTCTGAGACTCATTGTCCAGGAGAAGGAATTTCACAAGACAATGTCATCAGTTAAGGCAGGAACCCAGCCGTTTTCACTTCTTTTGTGATTCTTCAGTTGCTTCAGGACATCTGGATGTATACATGCAGGTCGCAAGGGATATGATGGCTTAGCTTGGGCTCAGAGGCCTGACATTCCCATCTTCTTATATTAAAAAGAAAAATAAAACAAAACAATGGTGAATTGTTGGGGCAGCAAAAATTTTGAAGGTGAAATGGAGAGATGATGGGTGATGTTTCTCAGGGCTGCTTTGAGCAGGATTTGGGGGCCGTCGGAACCTAGAGATTAAGTTGAAGGAAGATTTTGTGGTAAGGGGTGATATTGTGGGGTTGTTAGAAGGAGCATTTGTCATACAGAATGATTGGTGATGGCCTGGATGCAGTTTTGTATGAATTGAGAAACTAAACAGAAGACACAAGGTCCGAATAAGAGAAGGAGAAAAACAGGTATTAAAGGACTAAGAATTGGGAGGACCTATGACATCCAATTAGAAAGTGCCCAAGGGGGTTCAGCATGATTATTTGCTTGGTTGGCCCTCTGAACAGCTTTCAAAATATGTGAAAGAAGTAAAACTTGGGGATAAAATACTTTTATTTCCTTTGCAATCCTTTAGTAATTGTTATAGGGTAGGACCTGCTAAAATGGAAAGGTCTCCCTTTGCTGGATTAAGAATGGCCCTGTCAAGTTCTTGCAGTAATGAAATAGTCATTAGTCTTTCTCTCACTACTCAGAAGATATGTCTACAAAACACTTGAGTTGTCTTTTGAGGGCACTGACCCCGTTTTTCATATATGGAAAGTGAAATTGTTTCAAAGCCAGACAGAGACTAGACACAAATTTGCAGGAAACCCCCATTGTCATGACTGACCCGTCCCAAGTACAAAACAAAATCATTTGTGGTCTCTGGTGCTGCATTAATGTTTAATTTAACCCTACAGCTCCGTGTCCAACCAAGGACAAAATAGATATTGGAGTGTGGTGAAGCACAAACTAGGATACATTCACAGCCTCATCATCATGCTGTGCAAGGAGAGGCCAACATTCCCTGGTTCCCTTGCAAGCTTATGTCCTCTCATCTGTGGCAACCTCGCTGAGGCTGCTTCCCTCACTGGCTTAGGTGGCCTCAGTGGGATTCAACTGACCCAGGGTACTCTCCTTCTCTTCTTTTACTCATAATGTCCTATCCACCTAGGGAGGAGGGCAGGGGATTTCATCTGGCTGGCTTGGTATTTGGCTTATTTTGAGAAGGTAGCTGCTAAGGAGTGAAATTAGTGCTGAGCAATTTAGAGATGCAAACACCAGTGTGCAGAGAGAGAGAAGGACGTGCCTGGAAGACAAAGATTCCTGTTCAGATCTATTTCTTGCATACAATGCAAACTGCAGTAAGGACTACTATTATTGTACAGTGCTAAGTGGGAAGGGACATAGTTTTTCTGTTTGTAAAACTTAGCCACCAAGAGGGTCAAGCACTCAAGGTATAGGTGAAACCACCTTTGCAAAATTTATGACAGTAAGAAAAATATGACGTAAGAAAATTAGGACAGTGAAAGAAATCTCACATAACTGACTGCATCTTGCTTCTAACCCCCAAGCTACCCTTATTAATTCCTGGGCATAGGCCCAACTAACTACAGGAGGAATTTAGTTTATAGTTTAACTTTGAAACAAAGATGATAGTCCCTTCTCCAAACAAACCCCCTCCTTGCTTGGGGACCAGACTGCCTTTGTAAAATGAAAAAGTTAGCCACAAAATTAGAAATTATGACTCAGGAGTCAAGCAACTAGAAGCCACAAGATTCCTAACCTCCCCAGTTTTTCCTATAGATAACATAACTATTGTCAAACCAATGACTGGTGTTTGAGGTATTTTTCAGATGCTGTATTCTGACGGACCAGCTGGCACCACCCAGATTGGTAAACTGGCTCATTGGGTCTTATGGTGCCTGACCAGGAACTGATTCAGTCCAGGAGGAAAAGCTCTGACTCCCTGTGATTTCATCCCTAACCAATCAGCTTTTCCCATTTCCTAGCCCCCTGCCTACCAAACTATCCTTGAAAAACCCTAGCCTCTGAATTTTCAGGGCGGTTGATTTAAGTAATAATAAACTCCTGTCCTTCCATTTATCTGGCTCGGTGTTTATTAAATTCCTCCTCAATTGCAAAACCCTGCTGTTCTCAGTACATTGGCTTTTGGGGGCAGCAGGCAAGATGAACCCATCAGGTGATTACAGAAGGATGGTGATAAAAGGAAACTCAAAATTAATTATGAGTAAGCATCAAAATCAAATTATAAGATTAATTTTAAATGTTGATAAATTTTTCAAAGTCCTAGGCGAGTATTCTGAAAATGTAAGATATGTAAATAAGTGTTTACATATATATGTCTATATGGTTCCCCAATTAGATTGTAAGTTCCTTAAAAGTAGGAACTCTCTCATGTCTAGCCTAGCTTGCTGCCCAGACTAGCATTCAAAAAATTAGAGAAGGAAACTAATATTTGCTCTGCACCTAGTCTTTTCTTTTGCGTATTCAGACTCGTCAGTTTAATCCTCACAACCATGCCCTTAGCAAAAACTATTATTGGCATTTTGCAGATACGGGAAGATGCTAAGAGAGTTTGAGTGACATGCTCAAGGGCTTACAGAGAGTAAGGGGAAGACTAACACCCATATCCAGGTCTATGTGTCTGACCCAGAGGGCCCTGTTGTCTCAAGAGCACCATTCAGTTTTCCAAATATGTATTATTTCATTTTGAATGTGTGTGAAGTGTGTATGTGTACATGTATATTTTAAATGTTAAGGTAACCAAAAGTAAATCTTTACTAAGCAGCACACACTGATGTACAGCAGGTTCATGTTTTATAGTTCTAATGACACAAAAAGATTCTTGAGTGCTTTCCAAATCAAGCACTTTTAAGAATTAACATGAATATTAATATTAAGAATATGAATCACTAAAACAATATAAAACATTAATATAGACTAATTTTAATATAGAATAATATATTGATACATTAATAACATGTTAACATAGAATAATACATTATTAATATAGAAGAATATATAATAGTTATTCTATATTAATAAATATTCTGTATTAATATGTTCCATCTTGTTTTAGTGATTATTAAAAGTGGGGCAATCCATGTACAGTGACTCTTTATGGAGAAGATAATTTGTCTATGGTGGTTAAAATGATATTAATAAGTAGAGAAGAGAGAGGAAGAAATTGAGAGGATAAAAGAAAGGAAGGTTGATTCTTTTTATCTTCAAAGAGGAACTTAGTCTAGGTTGCAGAGAACTGGGAAGTTAGTACCAGTCTGAATTACAGCAGTTTCCAATTACTAAAACATTTTTGTGACATCTCAGTCTCGTAAGTAGCATTAGGGATTTTGTGTTGGAGGACAATATAGGTTTCTTGCAACAGCTACAGAAGTTACAAGCTCTAACCCCAGGCAAATTTTTATTTCCACCCACCAAGGAATTCCAGAAGACATATTTTTAAATGAAAGGAAAATATAAAACAAAACAAAAATGTCTGATACAGCTTCTCAAATAGAGCACAGCATTAGAGCCTACAGTTGAGAGCTATAGGGGAAAAATCACCCACATACATTCTTAGTTGGAATGAGCTCCTGTTACAAAGAAAGATTAATTTCAAAAAATTAATATGGATTTTTCACATATATATGGGAAATACAGATATTTCATATATATATATCTATATATATATATCTATCTATATAGAGAGAGATAGATATATATGGGAAATACCCAGAGAATGAGTAGTTCTCCAAGAGGTGGCTCTGAATTCCCGCTTATATAGCATCTTCAACAAAGAACAGTGAATTTTTAGAGAAGTAACAAGGCAAAGGCAAAGAACTTTGAGCCTCTAGGGACAGCAACTTGAGGAAAGGTAAATTAGTCCCAAATAAAGGCTAATTAGTAGAGCCTGATAATGTAAATTCCTCTGGAATGTTCTCCAGTCCAATGAGGGTTTGAAGTCTTCAGTGTTTAACCTTTGTTCTCCCCAGTGAAAGAGGGGACAAGATAGCTTTGTAAATCTGTTATATTTCTAGGCAAATAGAGAGAAGGCAGAGAACTTCCCTGAATCTGCTTCTTCCTAATTGTCTTCTGCTCAACAATCCTTCATATTTAAGGGCAGCATATTCTGGTCTCCCACAAAAGAAAAACCTAATGTAAAATATAGCATAAACTGCATTAGTTGCTGAAAATATGAAACTTTACCTGAGCCCTGGGCTCCTGGAAAAACAGTCATGGTCAAGAAATCCCACCACCACCACCACCACCACGAAGGAAGGCAAAGCGTTTCACCCCAAAATAGATTTCCTTGACATAGTTGAAAATGACTATCCACAAGGGCTGGAAATACAAGAATAGCTGAAAAGCTGTCTTTTGCGGGGTGATTTTCTCTGCATTGACACAGCCAGATCTTCTTTGAGGGCTTTCTTTTGTCTGATCATGGAAAGATCAACGAAGTCTGACACCTTTAAAGGTCTAAAAGAAACATATCACTATATATTCTCTCTAGAGCTGCTCAGAGAGATTTCATCTACATAAGAAAGCCATCTTTACTAGCCAGCCCTCCTCTTCTTCCCCTCCCATGACTACTTGTTTTGTCATTATAACCTGTTTTGCCACAATCCAAGCCCCAATTTTTCTTGTAACCCTCAAGATGGTGTGTATATATATATATGTATATATACACATACCATATATATACACCATATATATACACCATATGTACACATATACCATATATAAATATATATACATATGTAAAAAAATATATATGGTGTGTATTATATACACACACACACACATAAGCTTCTGAACCCCATTGGGGGGTTGGGGTAATCACTCTGTGGTTCTCTCCCATGTGTGTTAATAAATGTGTATGACTTTTCTCCTATTAATCTGTCTTTTGTGAGTTGATTTTTTAGTGAAACTTCAAAGGGTAAAGGTGAAATTTTCCCTCGACCACTACAACCACCATCCTTTTGTATTTCAGAAAACAGCTTACTGTAGAGAATCATCCTGCATATAACTTAAAGAGGCCCATAGATGATGTAAAAATAAGTAATTCAAAATCTAAGTTCTTGGAACTCTAAATTATTCTGAGCCTTAAATAAATATGATTGAGGGGCCTGAGTCATGTGACAGGCAGCCATTACCTAGGAAGTTGTAACCTTTATTTCTCCGTTAAATTAAGCCTTCTTTGTTTCGGGAAATGATGTAACCAGCTATAGGGGACTAGGAAAGACTCCATCCTCCTTCACTGTTGATCTTCATTATAGATTAATTTCCTCCTTACTTTCTTTTTTTTTTTAATTGCTTCTAATTTTATTTATCTTGCTCTGCAATAAAAACGAATGCATTTAACAAATACCATATGTTACACATTTCCATATATGGCACAGGATACAAATTTGATTAAGATATAATTCTGCCCAGTAGAAGGTGGGAGACAGGAAAGGAAGAAGAAATAGAAAATATAAGTTGAATCTGATCCTTAATATGATTTTTACTCCATATATACTTTTACTCAAATGATAGCTTGTGCACATGCAAGGATGGACTATGCTATTTCAAGGTACTTTCTATGGGGGAAGGAAAGCAGGAGAAGGAAATGAAGATGGGGAGAAGGCCATGTATCTCCACTTCCTGAAGGAAAAAGCACTTCGGTCCCAAAAGGTGGGAGAAAAAAAGTCAAATGAGTGGGAGGAATATTACACAGGTGAGCAGAAGGATGTGTTTTGCATGGAAGCCTCATTTTAGCAACTTTTTGCCCTTCTGCTTCCAAATCTTATTTGCCAATTTAATGGCTTTATATAAAGTTCTTATGATGAATGAAAAACTGTCTTTTTTGGCTATTTTTTAAATTTTTACTTTAAGTTCTGGGATACATGTGCAGAATGTGCAGGTTTGTTACAATACATGTGCCATGATGGTTTGCTGCACCGATTCTCTCTTACCTTTTTATACGAAGACTTCATGATGATCACATTGTCTTAAGATACAATGTTAAATATAGTCTTTTAAATTGGTTAAAAAAAAATGAAAACAAGCCATAAGGAAAATAAAACAAACTAATTAAATTATAATGACTCATAAACTAACCACATATAGAAAATATTATAATCCTGTTAAATTTCTTCACTTTCTGCCAATATAAGAAGAATTTAACGTTTAACTTTGGAACACTGACCACATTTCTCTGGAGTCTGTGTCTCTCAAATGGCTATTCCCAGCTTTTTGCTTGAATAAACTCTTTAAAATTGCATTCTGATCCCTTTGATTGTGTCAGATTGACAATGACTCCCTTGTCTACCTATAACAAAGCCAAACACAGACCTTCTAAATTGTCTTTTTTTTCTTACAAATGATTAGTTGAACGCTGAACTCCACTGACCAATCTGTATAAAAATACCCAGTAACTTGACCAAACCTTAGAGACTTCTCTCCTTCCCCAATGCCCCTGAACTTTGGCCCACCCTTAAGCTTAAGCATTGGAAGCTAAGGGGACACTGGAACAAGTAACAAAACCTCCTAAACAGCCCCTCTTGAGAACCAGCTAACTACAAAAAAGGACATTTTCTGCTCAACTCTCCACTGCTGATCCCACTTCCAACACCTGGTTCTTTCTAGCCTTGTTTACTCTTCCCTATAAAAGAAAAGCTCTTTCTGCCTGATTATTGAGACACTTGTAGATAATATAGTCAATGCATTCTCCCATTGCAATAGTTCCTTTCCCCCAGTGCGGTAGTCCACCTTCCCCAATTGTAATAGTCTCCCCTTACTAAGTCTCAAATTTTATTTATTTATTTATTTATTTATTTATTTATTTATTTATTTTTATTTTTTTGATTGAGACAGAGTCTCACTCTATCTCCCAGGCTGGAGGAGCACAGTGGCTCAATCTCACCTGACTGCAACCTCCGCCTGCCAGGCTCAACCAGTTTTACTGCCTCAACCTTCTGAGTAGCTGGGACTATAGGTGCAGACACCATATCTGGCTGATTTTTGGGTTTGTTTGTTTATTTGTTTGTTTTAGTACAGACAGGGTTTCACCATGTTGGCCAGGCTGGTCTCGAACTCCTGGCCTCATGATCCACCAACCTCAGCCTCCCAAAGTGCTGGGATTATAGGCGTGAGTCCATTTATTTTTTGACACTGTGTAAATAAATAGTTTCTAATAGTTTTTAGAAGTATATTTTTCCTGTATCATATTTGCTTTTATTTATGATTTCCCTTTAATGGATTTTATGTGTTCATCTGAATCAGAAGCCACATAGGCAGAGAGATCAAACCCTTAAAGGGTATTAACAAGATTCCCACATACCTCTTACGTTGAAATGGAAACAAATAGGTAGGAGGCCCACTTCTATTTGCAAACACCTCCAGATAATTAATTCTATTCTAATAGCTTGCTGGCTGCAGAATCACTGTTTCTAAGGCCTTTCGATTCATTTCCAGCTAATGCCTGCAGTGCTAGTGCATAACGAAAACGAAAAGTAAACTAAAATATTTTATCAGATCACAGCAAGCTAAAAGCCTGGCCAACTCCAAGCTTCACAGAGTATCTCGCCATTTTATCCCTGAACTGGCCCAAATAAATGGTTTGCAAGTGTTTACAAACTATCAACATTGCACCCTTGCAAATATTTATGCGATCCTCTGAGGTTCAATAACATGATTTTCAAAAACAAATGTGGCAATATGATATGCAGACTGGCAAAAGATTTTTTGACTTATGAACTTAGTAATAGGTAAAATTATACATGAGTTAAAATTGTAAATCACATTTAATTATGCATATTTAATGAACTGCTCACTAAAATCACAGTTGACATTAAACTTCCAGGATACATGATGTATTAGTCGGTTTTCACACTGCTATAAAGAAATGCCCAAGACTGGGTAATTTATAAAGAAAAGAGATCTAATTGACTCACAGTTCAGCATGACTGGGGAAGCCTCAGGACACTTACAATCATGGAGGAAGGTGAAGGGGAAGCAAGACACGTCTTACATGGTGGCAGGTGAGAGACAGCCTGTGAAGGAGAAACTGTCAAACACTTATAAAACCATCAGATCTCCTGAGAACTCACTCACTATCATGAGAACAGCATGGGGGAAACTGCCCCCATGATTCAATTACCTCCACCTGGTCTCTCCCTTGACATGAGGGGATTATGGGGATGACAATTCAAGATGAGGTTTGGGTGGGGACACAAAGACTAACCTTATCACATGGTGCCCATAGTCGCAGGGTACATTTACTGGATTATTTTTCTGAAGTTTCTGGTGTATGCTGTCATTGTTATCAGAATCAGTAGTGTGCTGAGAAATGTTTAATCACTGTCTGGGGGTTTCGGGGGGTGCAGGAAGGTCCGGATGTGTAGCACTTGCTAGTCTCTATGGTGTAAATACTCCCACCGTGGATGACTTCAAACTGTCAAAATGACTGCACTGGGAGTTGAAGAAGAGATCCTCAGTAACACACCATTGTATATAGCATTTCTACCATACATGCGGGGATCTGTCCTGAAGACCCCAGCTGCACAATGGATGAGACAAGTACTCAGACACCAATATTCAGTGAAAGAAAAGGCCAGGGGGCTGCCGGCACCAGGGACCGAAGAGAGTTTGCTGCCCCTCTAAGCTGGCAAGGCTTATATTTATTTAGTACAGATTTAATTGACAAAGGCTTTGAGTCAACATACCTGTGGGTAATTAACCTGGTCGCCCCCACCCCAGAGAGGGCCATCCTGCCCGCAAATGATCAAAGGTTGATTTTAGGACCACATGAGTAAACAAGCTATTTAGATAAACTCCTCCATTACTACGTATCTACACCCTAAGCTTTTAAGAGAATTCAGCTGCCTTCAGCCAAACACTTTATGCAAACCCCCAGGCCTTCCAAGAGGGTTTCTTTCCTATAGTTTTACAGTTTCTCCCACCATCCTGACTGAACCCCCACACATACAATAGATGTAAAATAACCTTGGCACAGATACTAAAATTTAGTATCTTATTAAAATTTAGTAAGATCATAAGGAAGTAATGAACTTTGATTATATATTACTTTGCCTTAATACGACTTTCACATTTATAGCAGCTTTATTCATAATCACCAAAAAATGAAAACAACCTGAATATCCTTCATTGGGCGAACAAACTGTGGTACATCCATAAAATGGAACACCACCAAAAAGCAGCAGTATGGATTAATCTCAAAGACATTGTACTCAGTGAAAGAAGCCAGTCTCCAGAGGTCATGTTATGCATTATGACATTTATGTGACACCTCGGACAAGGCATATCCATAGGGAAGGAGAACAGATCAGTGTTTGTCAGAGATTGGGGTAGGGTGAGGGCTTGCCTAGGAAGGGGAAGCATGAGGGAATATTTCAGGGTGATGACCCTGAATTCTGACTGTGGTTATGGTTACATATAACTATACATGCGTCAAAACTCATATAACTGGACATCCAAAAAAGTTAATTTTATGGTATTTTAAAATGAAACAAAGAAATGATAGACAATGGAGACTCTGAGTGATAAGAGGGGTAGGAAGGGGGTGGATGATGAGATGTTGCTCGATGGATACAATGTGTGTTGCTCCCGTGATGGATGCATGGAAGGCCCTGACTTCACCACAATGCAATATATCAGTGTTGCAAAATTGCACTTGTACCCTATGAATACACACAAATAAAACAATGTTAACTTAAATTTTAAAAGGTATTTTTACATTTTAAAAAATTAAGCGACATGTAAATTTATATATGTATATGATAATCTTATTTATATATATTTACTATAATGTTATATATAATATATATTATATACATAACTTTCTCTTTAAAAGTGCTTTAAATTTTCTATTTAGGTTTCTGCCAGAAAAGCCACTTTGAGGAACTCTGCCACATCTGTGTTCTCTCAGCCTGTTTTTCCATCTCTAAAAGCAAAGGATCAGTCTAGAGCAGTGATTTTTTTTTTTTTTTTCATTCATTTTTCCTCCCAAATGGTGTCTCTGGCCACTCCCCTTGTGGAAGTGGGTGTGTTTGGAGAAAAAGTGCCTTCAGCCTTCACTGGGCTCTGGAGCCACAGCTTCACATCAATCAGAGCATTTGTGCATTTGTTTTGTCTCACATATTGTCTGCAGACCTCCAGATTCCAATAGCTGGTCCCAAACTGCATCCCCAGACATTCCAGGAGTTTGAACCCTCCCGATTCCAGTGCCCACTGCTGAGGCCAGCTCATTTGTCCCTTGGGCAAGTGCTCCTGTGGCTTGCCGTGGTTAGCCAGACCAGGGCACTGGCTCTGATGGTGAGAGATTCTAAAGGAAACATTTTGAGATCGAGCTGGCAGGAGCTCCTTGCTTCATAACTTTTGGATTAAACTCAATGAGAACTCTGAAAAGGTTGCAAAAATCTAGTCCTTCCTGATGTAGGGTCTGAAAGGATCTTAAATCGTTTTTTCCCCCTTCCACAGGATGACATTTGGAAGCCCACTTTATAAAAATAAAGGGATATGCACAGATGAGGGAAATGATGTGGATGGGGATGATGAGCATGCTTCCCCAGGACCGGCAGAGCCCAAGATTATCATTAATAATAAGAACTGCTCTTTAAGCATGCGCCATGTTCCAGGCCCACTGCTAGTGATCATTTCATCCTCACAACAACCCTGTGAGAGAAGGGCTGTCATTGCTTTGCCAGGTGAGAACACCAGGCCTCCAGGAGGCCTCATATCAAATGCAGCGCAGGTGACAGAGGTGACAGAGCTGGGTCCCAGCCCGCAGCTGCAACCTTCCAAACCAAGGCCTGCAAAATAAAACCCCAAGGACTGACAACAGGCCTGCCCTTCTCTCAGCACATGCCCCAGACAAGGAGACTTAAGCCATTTTTCCTCAAAGGCTGGTGGAAGGTAGCTGCAAACACCTTGAGACCTTGTCACCTGACAAAACATTATTTTTAAATGTTATATAGTTGATTTGATACGGTTTGGATCTGTGTCCCCACCAAATCTCAAGTTGAATTGTAATCTCTGGTGTTGGAGGTGGAGCCTGGTGGGAGGTGACTGGACCACTGGAGAGGGGTTCTTATGAATGGGTTAGCAGGATCTCCTCAGTGCTGTTCTCCTGATAGTGAGTTATTGTGAGATCTGGTTGTTTAAAACTGTGTAGCACCTCCCCTTCTCTTTCTTCTTCCTGCTTCTGCCATGTAAGATGCCTGCTCCCATTTTACCTTCAGCCATGACTAAAAATTGTTTGAGGCCTCCCCAGAAGCAGAAGTCACTATGCTTCCTGTACAGCCTGCAGAACTGTGAGCCAATTAAACCTCTTTTCTTTATAAATTGCCCAGTGTCAGGTGTTTCTTTATAGCAATGTGAGAACAGACTAGTATAGGAATACTTTGTTCAAACGCTTTTTTATGCTTAAGTTCATATAGGAAACCAAAGTTGGGCTGCTCTGGTTAGAGATGAGAGCAAGGGTGACCTGAGGTGGTCTGAGACTCCCTGGGCCCCCAGAGAACCATTTGAAGGCCCGTGTTTTGTAGGTTGCCACTCATTATGAGAGATACTGGAGGGCCACAGTGCCTATGGCTCTGTGGCTTTGGGTTCCAATGAATGAGCCAAGATTCTGGCTGACTTGCTCCTGCATAGACAAGCTGGGCAGGGTTGTAAGATTCCAGGCCTAATGCATGGCTTGGGTGCTGTTGTCAGGTCCCCCTGAGTGGGTACCACCTGCTTCACCTCCCTGGCCAGGCACTAGTGGTCATGACTTGGCATTCTCAGGGTAGGAAACTTATATTCATCTTCTATTTAGTGAGTTTTACTCTACAAAGATATATGAATTATAAAGTCAAAACCTGCAGCAACTCTCCCTTTTTTCCTTCCTATTACAGAAGACATCATGTGAGTTTCTGAATAAACAAAAGTATTACACAAGCTCAAGTTTACATCTTGGTGGCAGATCAACAGCCCACCAGCACCTGGGACCCCACAGGCAGGGCTGGCTAGGATGCCCCTCAGTTGGGCTACCCATTAAACTGACCTCCTTCTCATGAATCTCAGGGATCACACGACCCCTCAGGGAGCTGACCATGTGTGCAATATTCTTGCCAAACCACTGGAACTCCTGGTAGATGCAGGGATCCCCAAAGCCATTGTCAGGCTGATGGGTGTCTGGCAGGGATGCAGCTGCTCTTCCCTGGGAGAGGGCGCGAAGGGGCAGCCCTGCCTCTCCCCCAGACCATGGATGTGATCGGCGATGCGACCCAGCAAGTTGCGCAGGCGCGAGATGTGCGCAGCGGCCACAAGCACCTGCGCATTGAACGCCACTGGAAGATGGCGTCCAACGCCCCCACTGAGACATTGACGACAGTGGTGATATGGTTACCAGACAGCATGAGCGTGTTTCTGGGCCACCCCTTGAATATACAGGTTGTTGGTGATCTGTGAGAGGTCGGTGGCCAAGGCACTGGACAGGAGGGCCCCGGGAGTGTGGTCACCCAGGCAGAGGGTCGGCGGCCAGCGAGGAGCGAGGTGCGCATCTTTCTGCAATGCTCAGCCCACTGACGCTCTCAACCGTCAATGGGCGGGTTCATTCAGCAAGCAGCCGCTGCAGAGTCTTCGGAAGGAGTCTGCGGGAGAGAAGACGGGTCACGATCTTGGAGCCATAAGTCCTGCCCACCCTGGGCTCTGGTTTCCATGGCAGGCAGGAATCAGCAGTGCCTGGTCTTCGGAAAAACCCAATCTGACTTCTTGGCTTCCCTGCCCAGGCTCACCCACTAACACACCCACAACTGCCACCGGCCCCTCTGCAGCCCTCGTTGAAAAGTATGCATTTAATTTTGTTGAGCATTTAAAAGAAAACTTGGTAATCTCCTCCCTATTTCTTACAGAGTTTAAAATGCAGTTCACTATCTCCTCTAAGCACAAATAGAAGAAAATCCATTTCGTCTGCCATATTAGATATTAAATTCAGAACAAAACTACTGGAAATACTTTTTAGCATCGGAGTACATCTTAATGGAAATGCCCTGTCTGGAAAACTGTAGGATGGGATACATCCCAGTTGCCTGGAATCCTTTAATGACTACCTAAACAGTTCTAGGAGATTTAAGCCCCAAAGGCCAAATGAAGAACTCCCAAAAAAAAAAAAAAAAAAGAACAGTCTAGAAGTTAAAGGAGATAATGTCCTCAACTACTTGGAAGGCTTTACCGATTTTTCAAGAGACATCCATGTCTCCATAAAACCCAATGCAGTGACTAATCACTCTCAAGTGTCTAGAGAGTTCCTTACTCATGACCGATGTTACTGTTATTATTTAGGATTCGTGATTCACCAAACCACAGCCTAGAGACTTCAGAGGGAGCATGATTCTGCCAACATCTTGATTCTGAGCTTATAGCCTTCATAACTGTGAGAGAATAAATGTCTGTGTTAAGCCACCTGGTTCATAGTGCTTTGTTATTGCAGGCCTAGGAAACTAAATCGCCTCTCTCCTGTTTCACTCATGAAAGCATACCTCAATGCAAGCAAATAAGAGAGACAATATTATAGGAACAACTTTGAATTCACTCCTAAACTACAAAACCATTTCCCAAACCTACGTTACATGTTATCTGTAACAAATTACTTCCAACACACTTCCCAACCAATCACAATACACTCAAGCAACCAACTGTTCGGGCTAGGAACTGTTCATCTCACCCAACACTTTTATTTTTCTGGAGAAATGAAGACCCAAAGAGGCCAAACAGCTCACCAAAGGTGACACAGCAACTTGACTGTGTGTTTCTTCTTGTAGCTAGCTCACTTTGTTCTAGCCAAGTTTTTGAGCACAGGTAGAAAAAAGAAAACCAGAGGCACGTAAAGGTTGTCTCATTTTTCTTATATCAGTCCTCAGACTTTGCCTTCTGGCTCCAGTTTAAATCACTTTATGCAGGATGGCTGAAGCCTGAAACTTCCATAAGCAATTCTGTTTGTAACTCTGACTTTGAAGGCTGATACAGGGACCCATTTAGCCTACTGGACAAACTGAATGACTGTTCAGTGTATGGAGATTAGGATGTAATACAATATCCATGTCAGAGCATAGATCATGGACAAAAGAGGAAGAGCATCAGCGCTTCGATATTACCATTAAGTGGCTCAGATTGATTTTTATTTAACCCTACTTGGATAGAAAGACCAATGGTGAATCCATCAAGAGACCTGAATTATCATTTTCAAGTGAGTGGTTTCTCTGCATCTCAAACAAGGGTCCTATACAGTCCTCAAAAGTAGCCAAGATCAAATGTCAAAAATTGGAACATGAGAAATTTATAAGTGCAATTAACTAATATCTTGAGTCTGTAAAGATGTGCTCCCAATGCCCTTCCAAAAAGATGGCTTTGTTGACCTAGATTTCTCAGCATAATGATCCTATTTGCTTCCTCCGTGTCTCAGTGCTAATTTACTTTTCGTTCATGTTCCTGAAAATAATAAATCTCCTTTTTGTTTTGTTGTTGTGGTGGTGGTTGTTGTTTTTGAGATGGAGTTTTGCTCTTGTTGCCCAGGTTGAAGTGCAATTGTGCGATCTCTACTCACTGCAACCTCTGCCTCCTGGGTTCAAGCGATTCTCCTGCCTCAGCCTCCTGCCAAGTAGCTGGGGTTAGAGGTGCCCACCACCACATCTAGTTAATTTTTTGTATTTTTAGTAGAGATGGGGTTTCACTATGTTGGCCAGGCTGGTCTTGAACTCCTGACCTCAAGTGATCCACCCTCCTTGGCCTCCCAAAGTGCTGGGATTACAGGCATGAGCCACCAAGCCCAGCCAAATCTCCTACTTTTTAGACATAACCAACAGAGTTGGAAGAAACTAACTCCTCTGCCAGTAAAAAGTTCCCATTCACCCTTCTTAGAAAGGAATTGGAGATTCACATAAATCAGCTAAACTTTCAAATGACACTTCAAAGGGGACCCAAATACTCACCAAGGAATCTAATACTAAAGTTTGCATCTAAAAATATGAGTTACAGCAGAATAACCTCCCTGAGACATTAGAAGAGGAAATAGTCAGGGAACACTACTGGGAGATGTCCAACTGTAGCCTAAAGGGCTGCAGTGGTATCTATAGGGGAGAAGGTAAACTAGTAAACTGAGAATAGAACTGGGAGAAAGCAAATAGGATCCTAGACAATTGCTTTTAATGAAGCAAAATGTCAGAGGGCTGAACTGGATTAAAGATATGATGAGGTATTTTTCTTAATGCAAAGAGCTGACTCTTATATATAGATTAAATCAGAAGGGTGATTTGAGGTCTGTCAAAAAATCTCTCAAAACCACTTACCTCATAATTGTTCCTATTATTTTTTTTAGCCTGTAAATGTGCCTGCCCTTCCCACAACTCTGTAAGAAACAGTCTCAAACGCACGTGTTATCTGCAGTATTACTATGATTGATTGGATAAATAGTGGACACTTGATGCAAGACCAGGCACTCTATTGTCTCACCAGCACCCAATTACAATACTTCCTCAAGAATTTAAATAAAGAGAAATCCCAGTTGTACTCAGTGGGTAGAACATAATTAACTAAAGGGCCTAGTGGATTGATGGACTCTGACTGAGCTTGCCATTTTGATGCAGACAAATGTATAAATAGACTGATGTGCAGAAAAAGAATGGAGCAACATAGAGAAAGAGGCAGATACGTAAGACCTTAAGACCCTGTGGTCCAAGAAAGAGTGAGAAAGTCACAGGGAGAGTACCTGTCTTAGGTAACTGATGGCACAGCAATCCTCAGTCACATCCCCAGTGACCTAACTATAAGTACTTTGTCTCCGTGTGGTTTCTGTAACCTTTTGTCAAATATCCTTTTGTCAAGTTTTGGCTAGAACAGCACTTTTAGTTATTCCCTTATGTTCTTCCTCCTATTTTCAGAAGACCCCCATGTGGGCAGAATTGTCTTCTAGAGAAAAATACAACTCTGGAAAAAGAATGCTAAGAACAAATTATCAAATTCTACTCTAAAATAAAATGCATGTGCATATTCACATCTGTCATTTGCATATGAAACAGTATAAAATATTAGATTCATTGGCATTAAATCAGACAACTTAACTGTTGCCTTTGAGAACCCTACAGTTAGCTTCACCATAAATAACAATTGCTCATAATAATCTAAACCCCCACTGACATATATAATCTTTATATAAAGATATACATATCTTTATATATGTATATCTAACTATATATAAATCTAACTATATATAAATCTGATATATATAGTTATATATTATATATAATATATAAAGATTATATATGTATATGTCCTTTCATTTCTCTTCTTTTTCCCTCAAAATAATGAAGAACATTCTGAATTTTACAGTGATATCTATCTGTTTATACAAAATAAATTCTATATGAGAAAAGTTGAATGGGCAAAATAAAGACAAATTCATCATTTTTACAAAATACAAAGAAAAGTGAATCATTTTTTCCCTGAACCTTCAGTGGAAGGCAAGATTCAAAAAGAAAAAAATATAGTGTGAAGAGAACATTTTTAAATGATTTTTGGCTGCAACTTGCAGAATTACATTTAAAAAAAAAAAAAAAAAAGAAAACATAACCAGAGACCTAGATTATCAGGCTGGTGTCTTTAGGTTTTACATGAAGACTCAAAAATAATCACTCTAATAAAATCATATGTAAATAACATTATTCAAAACCATACTCAAAATACCATCATACCAACAAAATAAACAGTAAGAATTTACTTTTTTTTCGTCTTCATCAGAAGAGTAAAAATCTGTAGAATGAAATAAACATTAAAAAGCCAGCAATAGCATTCTACACAGACCACAGCAGTCTGACAGGCTGTCATTGCTTATGCAGCACAAACCCTGCTATCAAGATAGTTTTATGCAAAGCAGTCCTTTCCAGAGAACCTGGAAAACTGTAATCACAATTCAAACCAGCTTTTTTAAAAAAAACAACAAAGAGTGTTAAGGATTTTCAATGTATTCTCACCTTTAAAGATATTTCTCTTGTTTCAACAGAAGAGATGCCTTTGTGGTTAATTTCACAGCTTACTTTAGTAAGTTTCTTTTGTGGATGAAGAGAGCTTCAAATTACTGTAATAAAGACTAATGACAGCACGTCCAGAAATAATTAAGTCTTGTCAACAGATCTTTCTGGAAAAGAGGGTGTTTATGTTAACTCTGGTTACAAGAACTCTGAGTCCAATGGGCAGAAAGGGTTCATTCATTCATATGGGTATGTATACATAAATAGTCCTGACTGGTATATTTAACTCTGAAACAGAAAATGACAAAAAGATTTGTGAGGAATGAGAAGCCCAAATGCTGATGTGGAAATTGTATCTCTAGTATTTCATGGGTAAGCTTATGTAGTGTGATGATTAAGATCTTAAGGCAGAAAAGAGTTTGGATACCAGCTGTGTAATTTTGGGCATAGGAGTTAGCCTATCCAGTTTCCTTATCTATAAAATCAACATAAGAGGACCTATCTCAGGGAGTTATTTGGAAATTAGGTAAACTAGCCAGGTGCGATGGCTTATGCCTATAATCCTAGCACTTTGGGAGACTGAGCGGGGGAGATCACTGAGGTCAGGAGTTCGAAACCAGCCTGGCCAACATGATGAAAACTCGTCTCTATTAAAAATACAAAAATTAGCCAGACATGGTGGTGCGTAATCCCAGCTACTCGGGAGGCTGAGGCATGAGAATCACTTGAACCTAGGAGGTGGAGGTTGCAGTGAGCCGAGATCGTGCCACTGAACTCCAGCCTGGGTGACAGAGCAAGACTCTGTCTCAAAAAAAAAAAAAAGAAAAGAAAAAGAAAAGGAAAAGAAATTAGGTAAACTAAAGTGGGTAAATCATTTATCACAGAGACTTACAATAAGTACTGGATAAATCATTGTAATGGTGATGATGACAATGGTGATGAAGATACCACTTTCATGTGCCTTGGCATTGTGTCCAATAAGGATTCATATGGTTGTGTCTTTGCTCAAGTTTAGTCCCCACATTAATTTTACCATGTTTTCATTATTATCCCCCTGTGTTCCACAAGTTCTTTCCCATGATATTTAGTATGGGGCAGCCATTGTTTCTTTGTATATAGTACTTAATCTTTAAACTACAAATTCTTTGTATATAATTCTTAGTTTTTAAACCTACAAGCACATGAAGTTCTCTTTAAATAGAGTGCCTAAAATAGTTTTCTTCCCCATTAGACTCTGTAAATGTGACCTGCTCCCTTTACTTGCTAGTATAGGAATGACCTGTGTTTGTCAGCAGTTCTTTAAATCTAACACCACTTTTTGTGTTCTTTGGCATGTCAAGACTTTAATGGACAGCCACATTTCAACTGGAGTCCAACTGAATACAAATTCTCTAATTGTGCAAAAAAACCCATGATACTTCCTATGTAACACCACTGAACATTACTCCTGACCATTAAATTATGTCATGGTTACTACTGTTCATCCTAAACTAGCAAGCATTAGGTCCAAATGGTGGACAAGAAGAGCTTGTTAAGCTAAATTAAATTAGATTATAAAGATAGCATGGAACAGTAATGTTTTAGAATGCCTTTGTACAGTCTGTTCCAGCATACTGAGACCATGTCTGGGGCTGCATGATGAAGCTTCCTTCATCTGGAAGCCCCTAGACATGAAAAACGTTTCATAGGAAAGCATGATGCCACATGATTTAGTCTAGTCTATTCCCAAAAGTTACAGACTGAAAAGAACAAAAACATGAGCAGTTTTTCAGTCTTACATCTTACTCTAATATCACATGAATTTTTACATGTTTACTACCCTGTAATTAGTCTATTCACAAATAATTAAGCCCGACTCTCTACTCAAATGAGAAAGTAAATGTTTTCATGTAATGTCATTATTTTACATCATCTTGGCTTCAAAAGGAGGTCAATTTTTCACCAAGAGAAGAGTCTTGATATCATACCTATGAAGCTTAACCACTGGTGAACCATGGATGTGGTCTCCTCTACTCTGTAGGAATTGCTTAAGGGAGGGAACCTCAGCAGCTGATGGTTGAAAATCAGTTCAACTAATATTCAATTATTCCTCAAGATTATGCTAGACTGGCCAGGCTTAGTGGCTTGCACCTGTAATCCCAACACTTTGCGAGGCCAACACAGGAGGATCACTTGAGCCCAGGAATTCAAGACCAGCCTGGGAAAGAAAGTGAGACCTCATCTCTTTAAGAAGTTAAAAATTTAGCCGGGCGTGGTGGCATGCACCTACAGTCCCTGCTACTCAGAAGGCTGTGGTGAAAGTATTGCTTGAACCCAGGAAGTTGAGGCTACAGTGAGCTATGATTTCACCACTGCACTCCAGCCTGAGTGAAAGAGCAGAATTCTGTCAAACATATATATTTATGTTTGACATGTGTGTGTGTGTGTGTATATATATATATATTTGACCCCCAAGTCTTATATATATATATATATCTACCACAAGTCCACCATCAGGCGAGAATTATTCATGTTCCTGCTATATAAGAAATATGCTCATCTCCATCCAGTGACCCCCAAGTCTTATCCAAACACAACATCAGGTTGGAAGCCCATATAATAGGTATAAACCCCAGATCTCCTTGATCCAGAAACCTATGAATGAAGAAGGCAATATAGCTACCTCACACACACACAGCATGCAGTTGTGAAACAGGGACAAGATAATTACAATAAACATTCCAACTCAAAAAGCAGAAAATGAGAGGCATGTAACAGTCACTGATCTATAGCAAGTCTGAAATCCTGCTGGGAAAATGTTTCCAGGTCCTTCCACTTTTGAAATTGTAAATATTTCTTGATTTTACTCTGCTTCTGTTCCCTGAATGTGGCTCAACACTTCATTTTTTAAAATCGTTATTATTTATTAGAGACAGTCTCCCTCTGACACCCAGCCTGATCATAGCTCACTAAAGCCTTGAACTCCTGGCCTCAAGTGAGCCTCCTGCATCAACCTCCAAGTAGCTAGGACTACAGGTGCACGCCACCACATCCAGTTAATTTTTTTTTTTTGAGAGAGAGATAATGTCTCACTACGTTGCTCAGGCTGATCTCGAACTGTTGGCTTCCAGCAATCCTCCCACCTTTATCTCCCAAAATACTGTGATTACAGATGTGTGCTACCACATGTGGCCTCAGTTTGGTGTTATCCATGGATCTTGGTTCCACCGTCTACAAAATCCTTCCTTTCCATCAACTTCCTTGGCCACTTCTAAAGAGCTCACTGGAAAATAGATTAGGAAAAAATTTTAACCTGATTACTGGTCATAAAAATTGGAAACCCAAAGGCCTTCTAACATTTGGTATTGCTCTATCTCTTTTATTTCAGACAAATGGCCCTTATGCTAGTACAGCCTTCTCAAAAAATGTTGTGGGTTTCTAATATCCTTCATTATTTTATTCCCTGTATCTAAAGCCATTCTCTAAGAACAATTCTAGATATCTCCAGTCTTTGGAGGGATTCTTATGTCAGACTGCTGTGGGTCATGACCTTAAGATTCCTAAAAGTCCTAGAGTATAGAAGAGAGGATAGATTGGGTATCAACCTGATTCTTTCAGAAGTCTTAGTGAAACGCCATGTGGCTACTTTCTTGATTTGGACTTTACTCTGACGCCATTACTTATTGGCAGCAATTGACCATTACCTCCTTCCCCTGAACTTTACCTCACTCTGAGAATATGTTACTGACTGCAGAAACTAGACATGAGAAACAATTTTATTTTCCAATACTACAAGTGATTATTTTACAAACCAACTCACCATTTTTTTAAGTCTTTTATAATAGTTTTTTCACCATATTTCCAGTCTCGCACCACCACTCCATTCTAAAGAAATGCCACGTACTTCAGGTATTTTTTGAAATACCCCATTTCTGGATACCAATTTCTGTACTGGTTTCCTTTGATTGTACAGCAGACCACCCAAAAAATTCAGTGGCTTAAAATAACAACTGTTTATTCTCACAATTTGTGTCTTGGCTGGCTGGATCTGCTGACCACAGCTAAGCTTATTCATGTGTCTAGGGGTCATCTGTTGAGGCTAAGAAGCTTAGGGGTAAAATAACTAGGCTTGAAGAATGTAGTATATTGTGCTAATGGCCCCCATGTCCACGTCCCTTTCCATGTAATTGAATAGTGCTTCTATTGGGTCATACAACTTACTTTGGCCAATAGAAGTTGAAGTAACAATGTGTAAGTCTGAGCCTGTGATTCAAAAAACTTTGTGTATTTCTGCTCACTTGCTTGTCCTTTATCATTCCCATGAATAAACCATGCTACAGGTGACCCACCGGTCCTAGAGGAAGATGAGAGATATGTGGAAGATGAAAGGAAGATGAGAGAGCCTATGTGACTCCAACTGAGCCTAGCCTTGGTTAGTCATTCCATACCCAAAGATGTCCATACCCAAAGATGTCATTAGCCTAGTCCCCGAAATTGGTGAATGTGTTAGCATATATGACAAAAGGGGAATTGCAGATGTGATTACGATAATGGACCTTAATCCTTGAGACAGGGGGATTATCTCTGATTATTCAGGTGCAGTTTAATCACAGGAGTCCTCTAATGCAGAGAAACTTTTCCAGCTGTAGTTAAAAATGTGACAACAAAAGAAGGGTCAGAGAGATGGAACACAGAAGGATTTGACCTGCTGTTGTGGCTTCAAATGGGGAAATGAATCCTCTTCTAAAACCTCCAGAAAGGAACACAGCCCTGCTGACACCTTGATTCTAGCCCAGTGAGACCCATGGCAGACTTCTTTAAGATAACACACTGTAAGATAAAAAAATTTGTGTTGTTTAACCTACTAAACTTGTGGTAAGTTACTATGACAGCAAGTATATTAATACATTTCCATATTTTCCTGAGGCCTAAAAATTTGGATTCATTGAGTTGCCTTTGTAAATGGTTGACTGACCATTTTATGAATCACTTTCCTTTAAATATCAACCTTATTTTTAAATTTCTTCACATCATTTTTATTTGCTATTTTTACCAATATTTATCCCATGATTCTTTAAAAGCATAGAAAATTATAAAATGGAAAAATTAATTTTCCAACCTCCAATTTTGGCACTCAAAACAAACCATTGTTTATAATTTATTTCTATTTGTCTATGCACCTATATATGCAAGAATATGTGTGTGTTTTTGTACATATACATATCTATTTATATCATTTGTATTTACATAAACAAAACCATTCTATAAATGGGAACAGACTGTGGTAAGATTCTTATACTATTCATGAAGTAGTATGAAGTATAGCCTATAATAACTTAGATGTACCACACTTTTATAACTAAATGGAAAAGAGGACTCACTTTATCAACATATACATATATATATATATATATATATATATATATATCCCTCTGTTTTTAAAAAAATAGAATTTCAGTTTTTTTAATTTTAAAATTAGCTTTTGCTACAATAAATAATATTACAGTGTCTTTTACATTTAAATAGGGCAGAACAATTATTTGAAAATGTATTTAAAGAAATTATAGCTGAAAATTCTTCAAAATTGATAAAAGGTATCAATCCACAAGCTTTTTGAGCTCTACAATCTCAAAACAGAATAAAGACAAAATAACACACCAATTCAAGCATAATATTCAGATTGTTGAGGGAAAAAACAAAACAAAAAGTAAACAGCAAATTTTAAAAACAGAGTCCAAAAAAGGGCACATTATATCCAGGGTTAGTCTATGTAAATAATAGCCAACTTGTTATCTGAAACAAGGAAGGACACAGAAAAATGCAACAACATCTTTACAGCAATAAATGAAAAATAAAATGCTCAGCCTAGGATGCTATATCAAGAGAAAATATCCTTTAAAAGCAAAAATAAAATAAAGATGTTTTCAGAGTAACAACAGCAGAATGACTCTTCAGCAGACCTACACTAGGAGAAATGCTAAAAGATGTTCCTCAGGCTGAAGAGAAATGATACCAGACATAACCTTAGGTCCACAGGAAGATATAGAGATCACTGCAAAGTCTGTGTGTGTGTGTGTGTGTGTGTGTGTGTGTGTGTGTGTGCAATTTTTTTAGACTGGTTGCTTTAAAACAAGCTTGTCCAACCTGTGGCCCATGGGCCACATGCAACCCAGGACAGCTTTGAATGGGGTCCAACACAAATTCATAAACTTTCTTAAAACATTATGAGATTTTTTTGTAATTTTTTTAGTTCATCAGTTATCATTAATGTTAGTGTATTTTATGTGTGGCCCAAGACAGTTCTTTTCCTAATGTGGCCCAGGGAAGCCAAAAGATTGGACACTCCTGCTTTCACAGAAACTATCAACAGAGTAAACAGACAACCTATAGAATGAAAACATTTTGCAAACTATACATCTGACAAAGGTCTAATAACCAGCATCTATAAGGAACTTAGACAAATTTACAAGAAAAAAACAAACAACCCCATTAAAAAGTGGGCAACAGACATGAACAGACATTTTTCAAAAGAAGGTACACATCTGGCAAACAAACATCAAAAAAAGCTCAACATCCTTGATCATTAGAAAAATACAAATCAAAACCATAATGAGACACCATCTCACATAAGTCAGAATGGCTATTATTAAAAAGTCAAAAAATAACAGGTCCTGGCAAGGTTGTGGAGAAAAAGGAATGCTTTTACACTGTTGGTGGGAGTATAAATTAATTCAACTATTGTGGAAAACAGTGTGGTGATTCCTCAAACACCTAAAAACAGAACTACCATTCAACCCAACAATCCCATTACTGGATATATACCCAAAGGAATATAAATTATTCTATTATGAAGACACATGCACACATATGTTCATTGCAGCTCTATTCACAATAACAAAGACATGGAATCAACCTAAATGGCCATCAATAGTAGACTGTATAAACAAAATGTGGTACATATACACCATGGAACACTATGCAGCCATAAAAAAGAATGAGATTGTGTCCTTTGCAGGCACATGGATTGAGCTGGAGACCATCATTCTTAGCAAACTAACAGGAACAGAAAACCAAATACCACATGTTCTCACTTATAAGTGAGAGTTAAATGACGAGAACATATGGACACATAGAGGAGAACAACACACACTGGGGCACACTGAAGGGTGCAGGATGGAGGGTGGGAGGAGGGAGAGGATCATAAAAATTAACTAATGGATACTAGGCTTAATACCTGTGTGATGAAATAATCTGTACAACAAACCCCCATGACACAAGTTTAACAATACAACAAATCTGCACATGTACTCCTGAAATTAAGTTTAAAAATACATAAAAATAAATTTGAGAAAGCATTGAATTAAAAGTTGCCTTTGCCATATATTACATTATCAAATACAGGAGAACTATTTTGGAGTTTTCTATTATTTTGTACTGATTTATTTGCATATTCCTTTCAAATACCATATTAACTTTTTTAGTGTTTTTATAGCATGTTATGAAAACATGCTATCCAAGCATGGTTTCGGTAGAGATATTCCCCCTGACATATTGTTTTCTCATAGCATTTTGGCATTTTCATTCATTTTTCTACGTGAATTTGAGTATCATTTACCTGATTTCAAAATGTTAAATGATATTACCATTCTAATTAGTATTGCACTGAATATATGTTAACTTTGGCAAAATTGAATTTAATCCATATGAAGTGTTCTTATCCAACAACATAGTGTACCTTTCCATGGATTTAGCTTTTGTTCTTATGTCCTTTATAAATAAATTTTTAGTTAATAATTTAATGTAAAAATTTTATTAAAAGATTTTATAGTTTTTATCATATAGATACCATATTTCTCAATACTTATAATTCCAAATATCCTATGCTTTTTAGTATGGCTAATAAAATATCTCATTTTTATTTATATATTTATTGTCCATATAAAGAAAAGCTATTGACAACTTTTGTATAGTAATAGGCAACTACCTTACCATATGTCTTATTAATTCTCAGAGGACTTTCTGGTTTGTTTTGTGTTTTAACTGAAGTCTTACAGGTTTTCTATATAAACAATTTCACCATCAGCACAAATACGATATTTTATCCCTTCTTTCACAACACTCATGGCCTCCACGCAGAAAGTGACTCAGTGCATGAAGACCATTTTGGGCACTCCTATGATTTCATCCCCAACCAATCAGAGGCATTCATAGTCTCCTGTCTCCTCAAAAACCCTAGCCTCTGAGCTTTCCGGGAGAATTTAGATTTGAGAATTATCTCCTGTCCTACCACTTGGCTGGCCATGTAAAAATTAAACTCTTTCTCTACTACAACACTGCTATCTCAGTGTATTAGCTTTTCTGTGAAGCAGACAAGAAGAACCCATTGGATGTTTACAATCATGAACACAAAAGGCTTTAGCAAAATACTATCAAATTTAATCCAGAAATAATTTTTTTAAAAATAATAGATCAGGATCAAGAAATATTTATCCCAGGAATGCAAAGTTGTTTTAATATTCAAAAATCAATGTACTAGACTTCCAGTTTCAGCTCCAATATGTAAGGGCCTCCATACTGTTGTGAGTTTTACCTCCAGGAACCTCATCTGGTTCTCCCAACGAAGATCAGAGAAAAACAGTTTCCGGCTTTCAGATGGAGGGATGGGGGGAGTAATCATTTTGAAATAAGCCCAGAGCACTCTGTTCTCAATAACAAAGGGCTGCCATTAAGGAAAATTACTTTACAGGAGCCTTATTTAACTTAAGGGAAGAGCGATCAGACAACTCCAGCCCTCCCTAGCTTTCCCATCTCACGTAAGGGAATTAAAAAAAAGGCTAAGAAACTTTTCTGAAGGTTACAGACCAGGGAATCAGGTCCACTAAAAAAACTGTGATTTAATCATAAGGCTATGGAATGGTTTCCCTCCCCATTACCTACCTACCACATCACAAAGCCTTCACTATAAAAACAGCGGATTACAACTGAGAGAGCTGCAAGACACAGACTCTACTTAAGAAGTTTCTAGGGAAACCCAAAGACAACAGGGAAGACAAAAACAAGGACACCAAAGGAAATTGAATTTCTGATACTTACACCTACAGGAAACATTAACTACAGCCTTACTCCTAGCAGGTAAACATAAAACCTAATGCTGAAGTCCTGTTTACCTCATCCTTTATTATCCAATATGTCACATTAGGCTTTCAACAAAAAAATTGCAAGACCCACGAAAAGACAAGGAAAAAACTCAGTCTGAAGAGATAAAGCAAGTATTAGAACTAGTCTCAGATACGACAGAAATTTTGAATTACCAGACCGAGAAGTTAAAATAACTATGATTAATATGCTAAGGACTCTAATGGAAAAAATGGACAAGATGCAAAACAGATGGGTAATGTAAGCAGAAAGGTGGATAAGAAACGCTAGAAATCAAAACCACTGTAACAGATATGGGAAATGCCTTTTATGAAATCATCAGTAGACCGGATACAGCTGAGGAAAAAGTGAGTGAACTAGAAGATATGTCAATAGAAACTTCCCAAACTTAAATGAAAAGAGAAAAAAAGAATTTAAAACATGGAACACAATATCCAAAAACTGTGAGGCAGAAAGATGTAGCATATATGTAATGAGAATACGAGAAAGAAGAAAGAAAGGTGGGGCAGAAGAAATATTTAAAGTAATTATGGCTGAGAATTTTCCAAAATTAATGACAAACACCAAACTACAGATCCAGGAATCTCAAAGAACACCAACCAGGATAAATAGAAAAAACAAACAAACAAACAAAAACCTATGTGTCAAACTGTTAAAAAAAAAAAAAAAAAAAAAAAAAAACCTATGTGTAAGCATATCATTGTCAAACTGTAAAAAGTCAAAGACCAAAAGAAAAACTCAAAGAAGTCAAAGGAAAAAAAAAAAAAAACTCCCTTACATATACAGAATCAAGGAAAACCATTACATTGGACTTCTGTTCAGACACTATCTAAGCAAGAAGAGAATGGAGTGGAATATTTACAGCGTTTAAAAAAATCAGTAAGAGGCCAATGTAGAATTCTGTATCCAGTGAAGTCATCCTTCAAAGACAAAGGAGAAATAAAGACTTTCTCAAACAAAACCTAAGAAGAGTTGTTGCCAGTAGATCAGCTTTGCAAGAAAGGTTAAAAGAAGTTCTTCATGCATCCAGGAAAATATACATCAGAATCTCACATTAATATAAAGGGAAGAAGAACATTAAAGAAGGAATAAATGAAGATAAAATAAACTATTTTTTGTATTCTTAATTGATGTAATACACAACAGTTTGTTTAAAATAATTATGGTACCAATGTATTGGGTGATTATAACTTATGGATAAGTGAAACGAATGCCAGCAATGTTATAAAATTAGGAGGAGAAGAGTTGGAAATAATCTGTTAAAAGTTAGCTGCACTATCCATGAAATAGTATAGCGTTATTTGAAAGTGGACTTAGATTAGTTGTAAATGTATACTGCAAGCTCTAAAGCAACCACTAAAAACACATAGCAGGTGAGAATGTAAAATAGTGCAGCTTCTGTGGAAAAGTTTGAAGGTTCCTCAAAAAATTAAACATAGGGTTACTACATGATTCAGCAATCCCACTCCCGGATATATACTCAAGAGAAATGAAAAAAGTCCACAAAGAAAGTGTACATAAATGTTCATAACAGAATTATTCACAATAGCCAAAATGTAGAAACAATCCAAAGGTCCATCAACTGATGAATAGATGAACAAAATGCAGTATATCCATACAATTATTTAGCAGCCAGGTGTAGTGTCTCATGCCTGTAATCCCAGCAGTTTGGGAGGCCAAGATGGGCAGATCACGTGAGGTCAGGAGTTTGAAACCAGCCTGTCCAATTTTTAGTGGAGATGGTGAAACCCCCTCTCTACTAAAAATACAAAAAGTAGCCAGGTGTGATGGTGCATGCCTGTAATCCCAGCTTCTTGGGGGACAGAGACACAAGAATTGCTTGAACCTGGGAGACAGAGGTTGCAGTGAGCTGAGATTGCACCACTGCACTCCAGCCTGGGCAAGAGATTGAGACTTTGTCTCAAAAAAAAAAAAAAATCAATCAATCAATCAATCAATAAATATTATTTAGCCATAAAAAGGAATTAACTATTGACACACACTATAACAGAATTAATCATTAAAATATGCTAAGTCAAAGAACCAGAGACAAAAGGCCACACAGTATAGTTCCATTTTTATGAAATGCCCAGAAGAGGAAAATCCATAGAAAAAGAAAGGAGATTAGTGGTTGCCAGAAACTGGAGGGAAGGAGAAACAGGGAGTGACGGCTTAATGGCTACAGGGAGTAACTACTTAATGGGAACAGAGTTGAGATTATGAAAATGTTCTGGAATTGCATAGTGATAATGGTTATATAATAATATGAATACATTAAAAACCACTTAATAGTATACTTTAAAAATCAATGTAATTCACATTTATAGAATAAAGGAGAAAAGCTATATGATCATTATGCTAGACAGAAAAAGCACTAGACAAATTCAACACTCATTAATATTACAAACTCTCAGAAAAATAAGAATAATGAAACTTTCTACAATCTCATAAAGAAATCTATGAAAAACCTATAGTTAATATTTGACAGTGAAAGAGAAAATGCTTTCCTCCTATGATCAGGAACAAGAGTCAACATTGTGCTGGAGGCAAAAAAAGGCCAAAAAAAAAAAAAGGCTGAGGGGCAGGGGACAGGAAATGAAATAAAGGCAAACAGACTGACAGGAATAAGAAACAAGAAGTATGGAATATCATTGTGACTTGGATATAAGCAAATGTTTTTCAGACAGGACAAAAAAAAGAAATAACCTTAAGACAAAAAAATTGAATTCAGAAAAATTTTTAAGCTCTGCTCATCCAAAGATAATGTTAAAGAAAATTAGGGGGCCAGGCACGGTGGTTCATGCCTGTAATCCCAGCACTTTGGGAGGCCGAGGCGGGCAGATCACAAGGTCAAGAGATCAAGACAATCCTGGCCAACATGGTGAAACCCCGTCTCTACCAAAAATACAAAAATTAGCCAGGCGTGGTGGTGGGTGCCTGTAGTCTCAGCTATTCGGGAGGCTGACGCAGGAGAATCACTTGAACCCAGGAGGCAGAGTTTGCAGTGAGCCAAGGTCGTGCCACCGCACTCCAGCCTGGGTGACAGAGCGAGACTCCGTCTCAAAAAAAGAAGAAAAAAGAAAATTAATAGCCAAACTGCAGATTGGGAGAAAAGGTTCAAAAGTATAAATCAAACAAAATATTGGTATCCTGGGTGTATAAAAAATCTTACCGTTCAAAACAAAAGACAAATAACCCAGTGAAAAATTGTCCAACGTCATTAGTCACCAGCCAACTCAAACTGAAGCCACAAGGAGATAGCACTACACTCCCACCAGAAAGTATAAAATTAAAATGACCAGCAATACCAAATTTTGACAAGAATGCCAAGCAATGAGAACTCTTACACCTTGTTGGGAAGAATGTAAAATATTACTACTTAAAAAAAAGTTCTGATAGCTTCTTATGAAACTATATATCTTCTTTAGGATCCAGCAATCCATTACTTGATATTTATGCACAGAAACAAAAGTTTTATCTAAACTTTATTCATACCAACTTTATTCAAATGAAAAAATTGAAACAACCTAAATGTTTATCAACAGGAGAACAGATAGACAAATCATGGTATATCCATGCAATGGAACATGACTAAGCAATAAGAAGAAACAAAGTAATGATGCACACAACAAATGGATAAATTTCAAAAATATTATGCTGTGTGAAAGAAGACCTAAAAGAGATCACAACTTATATTAAAGATTTATGTAATTTTCTTCATAAAATTCTAAAATAGGCAAAATTAATATATGGTAGAAAAATCAGAGCACTGGTTGACTTGGCAGGGAAGAGACTGGAATTGACTGGGAAGGGACATGAGGAAACTTTCTGAGATAAGGGAAATATTTATTCCTGAATAGAGATTTGAGTTACATTATCCTTAATATATAGATCAATCTCTTCACTGTAGCCAATCTCCCAACACCATTTTCACCACCCCCACACCTGTGCAGTCACACTCCTCTCCATATTCAGCCCATGTTGAGCCATCCACTCACATGGACAGCCATCTCACCCAACTATCTCCAGTACCCTACTCTGCACCAGCATGGCTCACCAACAGAGGCCCACCTTGCTCAGCACCATCAAATGATTGTAGGGGATGTTAGGGGATAGCTTTTATATTTCAAAAGACCCCTCTATTTCATTTGAGCCTTTAATGACACTACAAGGTAGGCAGGGTGTATAATTTTAACCCATTTTACAGGTTAGGAAAATAAGACTCAGAAAAGCTAAATATCTTCTCCAAAACTGCTTGTTGGTAGGCAGGCACAGTCCAACATATCAGATCCCTAGTCTAGTGTTATTTCTAGCACCTTACACAGAAGTTCTCATTCCCACCTCTATCTCTGCATCCCAATTTCTGAACCAGGGGATCTGGAGCACAGAGAATCAGGCAAATTAACACAATGGGACCTGTAAACAGCCCCTGTGAGTAAGGTAGAAACCACCATAACACACATCTCATACAGTTGTACACTCTGTGGCCGCAAAGAGCCAACCAAACCATGATACTTACCTTCATGTGCTTCTGATGCACATGCCAAGTGCCAGGCTCTTGGGTCGACTTCTCCAATCATTCTCATAAGAGGAGGTGCTGGCGGATGTTTTAGATTCTTATGGATACTATCACAACCACAAATTTGATGGCTTGAAACAATACCATATATTCTCTTACCATTCTGGAGGCAGTTCTGAAAACAGTTTGAAGGTATTAGCAGGGTCACACTCCCTCCAGAGGCTCTCTGGAATAATCCATTTCCTTTCCTATTCTAGTTTCTAAAGCCATGTCCCTTGGCTCATAGCTCCTTCCACCTTCAAAGCCAACAGTGTAGCATCTTCACTTTCTCTCTGCTTCTATCATTACATCACCTTCTGCCTTCTTTGTCAAATCTGTCTCTACTCTGTCTTCACATCACCTCCTCTTCTGTCATAAAATCTTCTGCCTTCTTCTTATAAGGAAGCTTGTGATTACACTTAGAGTCCACATGGATAATCCAGAATACTCTTGCCATCTCAAGATTCTTAATTCGAACACATCTACGAAATACTTTTTGTCATATGAGGTAAAAAAAAAAAAAAAATCAATATGTTCCAGGGATTAGGACCTAGATATCTTTGGAGACCATTATTCAGCATACCACAAGAACCATAGAAGCGGGGCACATTTCTTCTTAGGATTTGTGTGGGAAAAGTTAGAATAAAGTAGAATTATTTTTCTTATCATGATTTAGATAATGCCACCAGCTAAGGCATTTCAAACAGCATTTAAGTGAGTCAAGTCCTTCTCATTCTGTTTTCCACAAAAGAATTGTTGAAATTTACCAATGAATTTTCAATAGCCTATTTCACTCAAGTAGCTTTTTCATCTCCGACTGATGCACAGAGCCAGGGAATTATCATAGAAATGGAATTATTTGGTGAAAATTAAATATATTTTCCCTTAAAATGCACTTTGAGAGGTTTGCCCACAGAGTTTTGCCCAAAGAAACAATTATTTTAAGCATGAAATTGAATGTTAACATTCTGAATACGAACAAGCTCTCTCTCTTTGTTGGTATTTGCTTTGGGGGTCTGGGGGGCAGCGTTCAAAAAACACAAAAACATGCTATTTTTCAAGTTCTTTCTAATGCTTTTTTTTAATTTTGTTTATATTTTGAAAAGATTCAAATAAAACAAGGGCTCATACACTATTATTTTATATACCTCCCACCACTTTTTTTTCTGAATTATTTTAAAGCAGATCTGACTTCATAAAAATTTATTCTTAAATATTACCTTTTATTACTAAAAATGGGGTCTTTAAAAATATTTCCGTTGATATATAACATTGCATCAATAACACATTTGGCACAATTAACAGTAATGCATTAATAGCTTTCAATACTAGTCTGTCTTCAGTTACTTTCACTTGTTTTAAAAATGCTTTTTTACAGGCCTTCAACAAAATTCAACACCCCTTCATGCTAAAAACTCTCAATAAACTGGGTATCCCATTCACAATTGCTACTAAGAGAATAAATACCTAGGAATCCAACTTACAAGAGATGTGAAGGACCTCTTCAAGGAGAACTACAAACCGCTGCTCAAGGAAATAAGAGAGGACACAAACAAGTGGAAGAACATTGCATGCTCGTGGATAGGAAGTATCAATATCATGAAAATGGCTATACTGCCCAAAGTAATTCATAGATTCAATGCTACCCCCATCAAGCTACCAATGACTTTCTTTACAGGATTGGAAAAAACTACTTTAAAGTTCATATGGAAACAAAAAAGAGCCTGAATTGCCAGGGCAATCCAAGAAAAAAGAACAAAGCTGGAGGCATCATGCTACCTGACTTCAAAGTGTACTACAAGGCTACAGTAACCAAAACAGCATGGTACTGGTACCAAAACAGATATATAGACCAATGGAACAGTACAGAGGCCTCAGAAATAACACCACACATCTACAACCATCTGATCTTTGACAAACCTGACACAAACAAGCAATGGGGAAAAGATTCCCTATTTAATAAATGGTGTTGGGAAAACTGGCTAGCCATATGCAGAAAGCTGAAACTGGACTCCTTCCTTACATCTTATGCAAAAATTAACTCAAGATGGATCAAAGACTTAAACGTAAGACCTAGGACCATGGCCGGGCTCCATGACTCATGCCTGTAATCCCAGTACTTTGGGAGGCCGAGGCGGGCAGATCACCTGAGGTCAAGAGCTCGAGACCAGCCTGACCAACATGGAGAAACCCCGTCTCTGCTAAAAACACAAAATTAGCCAGGCGTGGTGGCACATGCCTGTAGTCCCAGCTGCTAGGGAGGCTGAGGCAGGAGAATTGCTTGAACCTGGGAGGTGGAGGTTGCAGTGAGCCGAGATTGCCATTGCACTCCAGCCTGGCAACAAGAGTGAAGTTCCGTCTCAAAAAAAAAAAAAAAAAAAAAGACCTAGGACCATAAAAATCCTAGAAGAAAACCTGGGAAATACCATTTAGGACATAGGCATGGGCAAAGACTTCATGACCAAACACCAAAAGCAATGGCAGCAAAAGCCAAAATTGCCAAATGGGATCTAATCAAACTAAAGAGCTTCTGCACAGCAAAAGAAACTCTCATCAGAGTGAACAGGCAACCTACAGGATGGGAAAAAAATATTTGCAATCTACCCATCTGACAAAGGTCTAATATCCAGAATCTAGAAAGAACTTAAGCAAATTTACAAGAAAAAGACAAACAACCCCATCAAAAAGTAGGCAAAGGATATGAACAGACACTTCTCAAAAGAAGACATTTATGCAGCCAACAGACATGAAAAAATGCTCATCATCACTGGTCATCAGAGAAATGCAAATCAAAACCACAATGAGATACCATCTTATGCCAGTCAGAATGGCGATCATTAAAAAGTCAGGAAACAACAGATGCTGGAGAGGATGTGTAGAAATAGGAATGCTTTTACACTGTTGGTGGGAGTATAAATTAGTTCAACCACTGTGGAAGACAATGTGGCAATTCCTCAAGGATCTAGAACTAGAATTACCATTTGAGCCAGCTATCCCATTACTGGGGATATACCCAAAGGATTATAAATCATGCTGCTACAAAGACACATGCACACATATGTTTATTGTGGCACTATTCACAATAGCAAAGACTTGGAACCAACCCACATGTCCATCAATGATAGATTGGATAAAGAAAATGTGGCACATATATACCATGGAATACTATGCACTATAAAAAAGGATGAGTTCATGTCCTTTGCAGGGAATGGATGATGCTGGAAACCATCATTCTCAGCAAACTATCACAAGAACAGGAAACCAAACACAGCATGTTCTCACTCATAAGTAGGAGTTGAACAATGAGAACACATGGACATAGGGAGCAGAACATCACACATTGGGGCCTGTCAGGGTGTAGAGGGCTGGGGGAGGGATAACATTAGTAGAAACACCTAATGTAGGTGACAGGTTGATGGGTGCAGCAAACCACCATGGCACGTGTATACCTATGTAACAAAACTGCACGTTCTGCACGTGTATCCCAGAACTTAAAGTATAATATGTATATACAAATACATATATATGGTATATATATGTATACATATGTGTATATAAAACTTTTTACAGGTAGTGTGTTCAAATCAGAATTCAAACAAGGATTTTTTTAAAATGTATTGTATCTGTAGTTATTCCTCATTTTTCATTCTGTATTTTTCTGTTATCTTTTCTCCTTTTTCTTGATTATTCTTGCCAAAGGTCTACCAGCTTTGATTTTGTTCATATTTTCATTCTATTGTATGGCTATCTGATTTAGTTTTTATTTTGGTAGAATATATGTAACATATAATTTACCATTTTTATGTGTACAATTTAGTGGCATTAAATACATTCATGTTATGCAACCATCACCAGTACCCATTTCCATTATTAGAAATAAACAATTTTATAAGGAGATCCAAGAAAGTGACTTTACCTCCTCAAGACAACTTCTCTCCTGAAAATAGGATGGATGGAGATTTCAGAATAGATGTTTACAAGCTCATTAGAAGTTCCCAATATCATGCCAATTTTTAAAGCTCTGAACTGTTTCACAGTAAGATGGCCTTAACTAGTATTTAATAAATGTCATTTACAAGAAGGATGTATAACTGCATTAAATCCTCATTCAAATAAATGTCAACAGCCCATCAAGCAGCATCATATAAATGAAATTGCTGGTTTCATCCCAAGGCTCATTGAATTATAAAGCTGTTTATAAAGATTAACTCACCAATGAATGGCATCTCAATTTATAGGAACTGGTTTAGTCCCTGAAATGTGTCCACCTCATCAACAGTCACACTCACTTAGCCATTTTCCTTGCTATTATTATTAATTAGAAATGATACAATCAGTCCTTATGAGTATAGAAAGCTGTTGACATTCTCTGCTGAAAATGTATTGGGACAAAATCAATTAGTCAAATTTGATTAAAGCAGTTGGTAAACTGAGGAGAACCTCAACAATACAGATTATCCCTCTAGTTCTACTAAAGTCAAGGCTTTGAAATAAAATGTGATACATGTATTTTTTTAACCGAGGATTTATTCAAGGAAAGCAAGAGAATAAGAAATCAAACATCCTGAACACTGCACAGAACATGCCACGTGAGATTCGATTTAAGGCATCACAACTCACCATCTTAGAAAACATGAGGGATCCAGTCTGTGATGAGCAGGGCATTAAGTGCTGTGATGCATGGGACTCCATGAAAACATGATTCATTTCTAATTTTTTAAAAATGCCTAGGATTGAGGAGGAGAGGAGAAAGGAAGAAGTAATCCTATTTTTATATCTCATCCAAATAGGAAGATAACATTGGAAAACCTGCATAAGGAATAAAGTATAAAATTACTTTCATGGTGTATGAACATCATGGTCACTGCTGGTCTGTCATAATATGCTTTAAGGAATGTTTTATTCCAGTACTTTAGATTTCAACTCCTGGCTGATAACAGCCTACAAAACATCAGCATGAATTAAACATAGAAGAATCACAAAAACTGAATGTAACAAGAGGAGGTTGATGCAGTTTGACTTCTTTGATGTACAATTAAAATAAAAAATGATAGAAAATTCTTCTAAGGCAAAAGCAGCAGCTTTGTAGAGGAGTAAACAAAGATGCCTTAAATGTAATTACCTTAACTAAATAGGAATAAGAGAAAATGAATGGTTGAGCAATTTTACTTCTGCAACTGATTTTATTGATTTGCAGAAGGAACAAGCCAGCCAGCTCCAGAGTCAATGTATTAATTGTTTATTCATGTAGAGGTGCCCACTATGCTCTGACGCTTTGCTAGCTGCTGGGGATACAACAGGGAACAAGACCAATACATTCCCTTCTTCCTGAAACTTGCATCCTGGTAGAAGATAGATGATAGATGAGTAGATATATGTTTAAAAGAGGGCCCATGACCTAACTTTGGTAGAAGCACATAAAACAAATGATTACAACAATGTTCACAGAATCAAGAACAAAACCCATAGGAGACATGAGTGGTCACTCTCTGATCACTAATTATTATATTTATATATATCTTTACTTGATGGAAGATTTTTTTTTTTTACAACAGCCAGCCATCCAAACCCTCACAGAAGCAAATATTTTGACGATGCTTGTTATGAATGTAAAAGCAAAATGAAAGAATAATCGAGCTCAAGCCTGTAAGCCCAGCACTTTGGGAGTCTGAAGCAGGTGGATCTCTTGAGCCCAGGAGTTCGAGACCAACCTGGCTTTGAAAACCAGACTTGAAACCCAGTCTTTACTGAAAGTAAAAAAATCAGCCAGGCATGGTGGCGTGCACCTGCAGTCCCAGCTACTCAGGAGGCTGAGGCACGAGAATCACCTGAGCCTGAGAAGTCGAGGCTGCAGTGAGCTGTGATGGTGCCACTGCACTAGGCTGTGATGGTGACGTTGCACTACAGCCTAGGCAATGGGAGTGAGGTCCTGTCTCAAAAAAAGAAAGAAAAATTGAGGTCGGTGCAGTGGCTCAGGCCTACAGGCCCCAGAGGGAGACTCAGGTAGGAGAATTCTCTGAGCCTGGGAGGTCAAGACTGCACTGAGCTGTACTCCAGTGCACTCCAGCCTGGTTGACAGAGTGAGACCCTGTCTCAAAAATAACAATAATTAAAAATAAAGAAAAATAAAGAAAAGAAAGATAATAATTGTGTGCACCAAGCACTTAGGAAGTTGAACCTCTCCAGAAGCTATGGCTAAGGGTCAGAATCAAACGTTCTATTACAAGGACATATATATGTAGACATATTCAGAGAAGACAAGGAAGTGCAATATACACAACATAACCCCTCTGTCTCTGCTACAGGACGCAGCTGAAACTGTGCCCCTAACACAGCAATCTTTGTTCCTTACTTGGCCAGTCGCTGCTCTCTTATACTCCGCTTCATCTCCCTGCAGAGGAAGGAGGAGCCGGAAGAAAGCACCAACTTTCCCATCACATTCTTTCCTGGTCAACTCTCTGATTAGTATGGATTAAGAAAGCCTTCGTTGCCTGCACGTATCCCATTCCCTCAGCCTGTAAATGTTTCTTCTAAAGACTGAAAGTCCCCCCCCCTCCCCCGAAATCCTTCTGTGGTGTTAGATGTAGAGAGCCTCGGTTCTTATTTAAATACATTCCCTGGGGCCACTTGAACTATTAACGCAGTGATTCTCAGCCCTAACGGCACCTTCGAATCAACCACGTGAAAGGATTTTATTAAATTATTAGTATCAAGGCACCATCCCCACAGATTCTGATTTTGATGGGATAGGGTAAGACTCAATGGAGAGAAGTTTGAAAAGCTACCCAGGTGTTTCTAATGTTGCAGCCAAGGTTAACAACTGCTGCATTAAAGCACTGATGTGAACTAGTTTGTCCCTTAGATAACAGAGGCCTGCCTGAGAGAAAAGCACACGTTTCACCAGAAAGGGAAAGACACATAGGGAGAGTACGCAGAGTACAAACCCCTGGGACAGGCGCAACAATGCAGAGCCTTGATGAACCCAGGTGTTCCCGGACCAAACCGAGGATCAGGCTGCTGTTTCTCGTGGCCCGCTAAAGAGATGCAGATGAACAGGGGAGGGAGAAGAGTTTTCATTTCGGTAACCAGTTACAGGGAGAAGTCCTGGAAATTACCACCAGACCAACTCAAAATTAGAAAGTTTTCCAGAGCTTATATACTTACATACTCTGGAGGCTGGTTCTTAAGAAAAAGAGGGCTTATTCTGGGGAGGAGCTGCCAACTTCAATTCGCAGAGGAGCTGGGCAAAACAGAGAGAAAAAGTAAACCGTTTACCTTGGGACTACGGCAAAGTAGAACCCATTCCCTATCCATAAAAGGCAACTGAGATCAGGTGAAGAAAATTGTTGCCAAGCAGAACGTAGGCCCGGTGAGACTGAGTACTAGTGTTTCAAATTCCCAACAAATATAAATCTTTGAGATTCAGTAACAGCCAGGTGCGCTGGCTCATGCTTGTAATCCCAGCACTTGGGAGGCCGATGCGGGCAGATCACCTGAAGTCAGGAGTTCAAGACCAGCCTGGCTAACATGGTGAAACCCCATTTCTACTAAAAATACAAAAAATTAGCCAGGCATGGCGGCACGCACCTGTAATCCCAGCTACTTGGAAGGCTGAGGCAGGAGAATCGCTTGAGTCTGGGAGTCGTAGGTTGCCGATATCGCACCTTTGCACTCCATGGGCAACTAGAGCAAAACTCCATCTCAAAATAAATAAATAAATAAATAGACAGATAGATAAAAGATTCCGTAAGGCGAAATCAGAATTGCCAAAATTGTAAGTTATTCTACATTTTTATTAACACTTTATTTACATTTTAAATAATGAGCATTGAATCATTTATATGATAGTATTAAACTCTAAAAGTTCAGAGATTTCCTATAAAAATAAGGACACAGTAATAAATGCATGACATAACATTAGTATGAACCAATATACTGTGATAAGATGATATATTTCAATAACATGAGAAAATAAATGTCAAATAAAATATTTAGAAATTAAATAATATCACCAATATTTAACATTTTAAAAGATATCAGACTTAAAATGAAACTTTTAAGCAGAAAAAGTATCAATTGCCCTATCCAATAGCCTTGATCTTTGTTTTGTGACAAATATTCCAAAAACCCTTTTTTCCCTTTGCATTAGTATTATTTGAATTGAGTTCATCTAAAGACATATTTTTGTTGTATGTTGACATACATGTTCCTTCAAATAATCTATTTTTTATACACTTTAGTTTTAATTTTGGCATTGAAATTGAGATTGCTTTTGCTAATACAAAGTTTAGATCAGTTTGTGATTTCATGTCAGAGTATTCCACAAAAATGTACATATCTTTCTCTTTGCATTTCTCTGTTACAATTTTGTAAGGACAGTAAGTACTATTTTAGACATTGAATATTTAGACATTGGAAAACACCAGCAGATATTATTGGCTAGTATTCTATTAACATAAAATTCAGATCTTCTAGCAAAGTTCACAGCACTACTTTCAATCCCGTGTAAAAAGTGCCAATTTAGGGACATGTTTTGCCACAAAACTTTGTTATTTCTTGGATCACCACTCATAGGATTTGCATGTAGTATACAATGTATGTAAACTTATTAATATTAATAACATCTCTTCTATCTATAAGGATCACTGTGAGAAGCAGTCAGGTATACAAACACCTATTTATAATACCATGGCAACAGAGACAAGCAAGACTGAGTGATTATATCACAACCACTTCTCTCCTATGTGCTATTGTCCCAGTTTCCAGAAGTGTCCGACTTAACCTTTGACTGCACATGTCTGCCTTTCCTGCTCTTCCTTTTGATGTCAGTGGATTCCTTCAAACCAGTAACAATTCTATGTTGATTAATAAATGTTAAATTCTTTCAGGAGAACTATAATACCCTTTTCCATGTTTCTGATTTCTCAGCTGAAATTTTTTCTGGGACCTGGAATTTGAAAAAAATGTGTGTGTGTGTGTGTGTGTGTGTGTGTATATATATACACACACACATACATATATATATATAATTATATATACCATTCCCAAGAGTTACAAGAAAGGATTTCTGCATGGAAAATACTAAGGCTGACCAATATAGTAAATACAGACAATCAAGAGAATGCAAGCGTTCAAGGTTTACCAATTGTGGTCACTGTGTTCTAGTAAAGCATTTACTTCAGGTCCACGTATATGAGACAAAATATAGCTGTATATCACCATTCCTAGGTCTGTGACTAGAAGGCCATGAGCTTCACACCATGCTAAGAGAATCTTCAAGATAATCAAGATTCCAAAGAGATAACTCAGAGGCCATGCAGGGAAACAAAGAAAAGGTAGAAAAAACTTTGATCCCAAGCATTGATACTTACGTCTATTGTCTTCAATAGCATAAGATCACTGCTTTGAAATGTTAAAGTAAACTAAATATGTCCTGAGAAGGACTCTGTACTTCCATATTTGAGTCCTTGTGGACAAATTGTAACCTAACTTAGTAGGCAGACAAGATTGGAAACCTAACTTAGGAGTATGCACCTGTAACAATAGCTGAGTCTTGACCAATCCCAGCAGTCATACTTCAACCACTCATACACCGCTGAGTGTTCAAACTGTGTTCAAAGAAGGCAAACACCAACCTGTAACCAATCCAGCTGTTTGTGTACCGCATTTCCGATTTCTATATGTTACTTTCCCTTTTTTTTTTTTTTTTGCCTATGAATTTGCTCTGACCATGAGGCATCCTGGTAGTCTCTCTGAACCTGCTGTGATTCTGGAGACTGCCTGATTCGCAAATTGTTTTTACTTTTTCCCTTGCTCAATGAAACTCTGTTGAATTTAATTTGTCTGAAGTTTTCTTTTAACAGAGGTGGAAAAATATTTGAAAATATGAAATAATTTATATAGGAAACACTCAGCACAGTACCGGGAACACAGTAGACTCTTCAGGTTTGTTTAAATAAAATTCTTCCAAAAGCAATATCCTGGCCTTATCTTCTCACCCTGAAAATTCATTTAGAGGGTCATTGATTTTCATTAGATGTTAAACTTCCTAGGTTGGGTCTATCCCCCATCCTTATCCTGCATGCTACACAACACCGCACTGAATTTCTCCCTTGTGAAATCCAGTTCCATTGCTAATAAAATCTTGTGAGTGGTCGGCTTGCTTTCATTCACTTCTGACCATTTTCCAGGACCCAATTAAGGAGGCCACAGAGTCTGAAGGGACAGGGAGAGGAAGGAGAGATTCTGCCAATTTACCTCTATTACCCCGATGCCTAATTGTGTCATTAAAATTGGCAAATGTCCCAGAATCCAGTAGTCAATAATTCACAGCCAAGAAACATGAAACCCGAGGCAACCCCACAGATGGACTTTCTTTCTACAGCTTTCCTTCTTAGAGAAAGAGTTTAATTCACACAGAGCCAGCTGCACAGACTGGAGTTTTATTACGGCTGAAATCAATCCCCAAACACCCCAATGACTGGGGTTTTTAAGGATAATTTGGTGGGTAGGGGGTTGGGAAGTAGGGAGTGCTGATTGGTCGGGTCAGAGATGAAATCATAGGAAATTGAAGCTATCCTCTTATGCTGAGTCAATTCCTGGGTTGGGGCCACAAGACCAAATGAGCCAGTTTATCAGCCTGGGTGACGCCAGCTGCTCCACTGAATACAGGGTCTGCAAAAGATCTCAAGCACTAATCTTAGGTTTCACAATAGTAATGTTAACCCCAGGAGCAATTAGGGGAGCTTCAGGCTGCCTGAGTCCTAAACCATAATTTCTAATCTTGTGGCTAATTTGTTAGTCCTACATAGGCAGTCTTATCCCCAGGCAGGAAAGAGGTTTGTTTTTGGAAAGGGCTGTTATCATCTTTGTTTCAAAGTTAAGCTATAAACTAAGTTCCTCCCAAAGTTAGTTTAGCCTATGCCCAGGAATTACCAAGGACAGCTTGGGGGTTAGAAGTAAGATGGAGTCAGTTAGGTCAGACCTCTTTCGCTATCATTATCCTCTGTTATAATTTTGCAAAGGTAGTTTTTATCTTATTCATATCCATTTTCTCTTTTCCTCCTGTGTCTTCTCCTTTTCTTCCCTTCTCTGTCTGCTTCTCTACCTAGTTTTTTTCCCCAAAAAGTTGGCATGCATGAAAAAGAATTAAGTCATGTCCTTTGTCGCAGCATGGATGCAACTGGTGGACATTATCCTAAGCAAATTAACACAGGAAGAGAAAACCAAATACTGCATGTTCTCACTTATAAGTGCAAGCTAAACATTGGGTAGACATGGACATAAAGATGGGAAAAATAGACACTGGGAACTATTTAGAGAAAGGAGAGAGTGAGGAAGGAAAGGCCTGAAAAATTACTTGCCCTGTCCGGTACAATGTTCACTACCTGGGTGATGGGATCATTCACACCCCAAACCTCAGTGTTATATAAATATATGTGATCAATGTTTGAGGTGGTGAATAGGCTAATTACCCTGATCTGATTATTATACATTGTACATATCCAAACATCACTATGTACCCCATGAATAAGTATTATTTGTTGATTTTTAAAAAGTAAATTTTTTAAAAGAGCGTAGACAAATGAAAAAAGCATCAACATTGAAGTCAGATGAAAGAAAATAAATATTGAAAAGTGTACATGTATATATCTTTTTATATATATATATAGAGAGAGAGAGAGAGAAACTTAGGGTTAGGGGATGGTAGAGTTGTCTTTTTGTTTTGTTTTGTTTTTTGTTTTTTGTTTAAGATGGTGTCTTGCTCTGTTGCCAAGGCTGGAGCGCAGTGGCACAATCTCAGCTCCCTGCAACCTCGCCTCCCGGGTTCAAGTGATTCTCCTGTCTCAGCCTCCCGAGAAGCTGGGATTACAGGTGCCTGCCACCACGCCCAGCTAATTTTTGTATTTTTAGTACAGACAGGGTTTCACCATGTTGGTCAGGCTTGTCTCAAACTCCTGACCTCAGTTTATCCACCCACCTCGGCCTCCCAAAGTGCTGGGATTACAGGCGTAAGCCACTGTGCCCAGCCGAGTTTAATCTTTCTTTATGTAAATTCCCTCCCTAACTGGTTTTGTCTAATTTTAACTTATGTGACATTCTAAAATGTAGTTTATGATATGATTATTTCTGCACTTCTATAATTCTTGAACAATCATTAATAGCGAAATATTTGAACAGTTCATGAATTAAGTAAATTTAAATAATTCTGTTTAGTTTTCAATGCTTCTTTTATAATTTTCCTACTGATGCATTATTTCTCAAAGATATGCAGAGGTCAGAGAGTATTTAAATTGGCAGGTGTTATGTTTTATGACTTCCTTAAAGCAGACCAGGAAAATCCCTGGGACACCTGAGCTCCTTGAACTCATGAATATAAAGAAAATATTTACAAAGACAAAATACTTCCAAGAGACCATGCGCCCATTTCTTCTCTGAGGGAGTCCAATACTACCGGCAGCGTGGAATCCATATTCCATCAACCTGCCCTCAAGAATAGTTTCCTAAAATGCTGATTTGTTAAATCATACCAACTAGATGCTCTTTAAGATTCATTGGCTAAGCTAGTAGATCCTACGTTTTTATAGCATTCAACACCAATAGAAATAGGCGAGGAACTGACTTAGATTCTCATGGTTCCACTAGACACTTACAGGAGGCATTTGAAAGCAGAGACTTTAATGAAAACTAGTCAAAGGATCCTCAATTGAAACTAATGTCGCCAAGCAAGATTTGTAGTTCAGGATATGTCTAGCAACGCAATACCATCTCCAGTGGAGAGTTTATTGACCAGGTCTATGAAAATTATTTTGAATTTGTCCTCTTCTGCTCAAGAACTCTCCACATGTGAGATGAGAGGGGGCTGAAACTGGGGCCCCATCTGTCCCTGGAGCAGAGTGTGCCTAAAGGCTCGCCTCCGGGAGAAATGACCTCTGACTCAAGGCTCATTAGCACTGTGTTCAGCCAGCTGAGCTCCCTTCATTGTGAGATGCAGCCAGGACCATTGTTGTTTCTGAACAGCACCAGGAAGGAAAGCCACTGCAAAATAGATGAGTGAGATTAAATCTTATCGGTGTGATTAAATCTGATGCTAAGGTGATAAGAAATATATCACTCTCCTCTACATAATTATCTGTTTTATTAACACCAAGTTACAGTATTTTATCAATGTTTCCTAGTGCCATGTGGCTCTGCGTACACGTGCCTCATTCTATTCTTCCCCCAGTTGCCTTTGAGCCACCTGGCTATGCAATGTGGCTGTGGCAGCAATTGGATCCACAGAGAGGAGTTCAGGCTGAATTTCAGAAGAAATGATCAATGTTTGAGGTGGTGAATAGGCTAATTACCCTGATCTGATTACTATACATTATATGTATCAAAACATCACTATATACCCCATAAATATGTACAAGTATTATTTGTTGATTTTTAAAAAGTAAAATTTTTTACAAGCATAGACAAATGAAGAAAGCATCAACATTAAAGTCAGGGCAAAGAAAATAAATGTTGAAAAGTGGAAAGCATGTACACATTAAACCATTCCATAGTTGTTTGTCCTTGAATAATGTGTTTAACTTCTCTGAGCTTTGTTCCACCATTGAATAATGGAGATAATAATACATATTTTATAATATTATGCAAATTAAATGGAAATAATGTTATATAAAGCACACGTCTATTATCTGTCACAAAATATATTTAATAAATTGTAACTATTATTTTTATTATCATCAGCAACATAATCTGCTATGTCTTGTGGACTTTCCCTCTTCTTCCCCACACTGTACTTTCTTTGCCTCCCATCATACTGTCTCCTCCAGAGATGATGATGATGGATAGTGATGCTGATGATGGAGAAGGAAGAAAGAAGGGGAATGATTTACAATTAATTCAATGTTCCTGATATGCCAATATCTTGTGCTACATGCTTAACACATGGATTAGTCTGTTCTTACCTTGCTAATAAAGACATACCCAAGATTGGAAATGTATACAAGAAAGAGGTTTAATGGACTCACAGTTCCATGTGGCTGGGGAGGCCTCATAATCATGGCAGAAGGCAAAGGAGGAGCAAGTCACATCTTACATGGGTGGCATCAGGCAAAGAGAAAGAGCCAAGAGAAAGGGATTTCCCTTCATAAAACCATAACAAGACTTATTCGCTACCATGAGAACAGTATGGGGGAAACTGCCCCCATAATTCAATTATCACCCACTGGGTCCCTCCCACAGCACGTGGGAATTATGGGAGCTACAATTCAAGATGAGATTTGGGTGGGGACACAGCTAAACCATATCAGATAACATACTTTATCTGATATAATTCTCACAACAGACGCTACTAAGTAGGTACTACAGATGAGAAATGAAGGTTTGGAGACCTGAATTAACTGGACTAAAGTTCACACAACAAATAAGTTGCACTGATAGAATTTGAAGCCAGTGTCTATGGCATTAAGTACTACAAAACCTGCCTATGCATGCCTGTAGTCCTAGCTACTCGGGAGGCTGAGGTAGGAGGATCACTTGAGCCCAAGATTTTGAGGCTGCAGTGAGCTTTGCCTATGATTGTGCCACTGCACTCCAGCCTGGGCAACAGACAAGACACTGTTTCTTTCTTTTATTTATTTATTTTTTTTTACATCTTGCCTACACAAGATCTTTCTCCACAATCAAAGACAAACCCACCAGCAGTGGCATACCTCACCTTATATTTAGAGTGAAGGAAATCAAAGTATTTTACCCCAAAATATATTTCTTTGACATATTTTGAAATGGCTGCCACAGGGCCACCAGACACAAATGGCCTTGCAAAGCTGTCTGTTGTGGGGTAAATTTGCCTCTGAAGAAAAACTCCTTTGGTGCAGCCAGCCCTTCCCTTTCTAGGTCTTTCTCAGATCTAGGAGAGAGTAACTGATTGTTGGACAACTTTAAAGTTCTGAAAAGAAACATTTAGCATCTAATCTTTTTGAGGGCTGCTACCTATGAGTCTTCATCTACATAATAAAGTCATCTTTGCTAGCCAGGCCTTTTCCTTTCTCCCTCTCATAACTTGTCTTGACACTAACATTTGATTCACCAACATAACCTGGTTTTGACCATGCTCTGAGCCTACATTCTTTCTATAACCTCAAAGTGGTGTAGAAACTTGGTGGTGATGGGGTCTTCATCATGAAGCTCTCATGTACACACATTCAATAAATTTATGGGCCCTTTCTCCCATCAATTTGCTTCAAGTCAGTGATATCTCAGCACACCTTCAGAGAGCCAAGGGATAGAGATGCTCATGAAGTAAATATTGTGGAGAGGCTATTGAATGGCAGTGCAAGTGCCTGATTTTTTCCATGATTTCCTAAATTTGCAGTGATGGCTGGGCTCAGAATCTGTGGTGTGCTCTGAGGTTTAATTAGAAAAGGTTCATGGCTCCTTTATGTTCCATTAGCTACTTCTTAGTTCATAAATATATATTGGTCAAGTTACTGGGCTACAGTTCCAGGAGGGAGAGCTTCCAAAGGGGTTGAAGTTCAAATATACATGATTATAGTCTTTCTTTGCATGTATTTTATTCCTAGAGGCTAAAAAGGACAGAGGTTGGATTGGCTCAAAAAGGCCTTAAAAATTACTTTGCAAAAATAATGACAGTGAGAGAATTCTTTTTTTTTTTTGAAAGAATTCACCACACTACACAGAGCATAGTCATGTACAGTTTTTTTTGTTTGTTTGTTTTTTGTTTTTTGTTTTATACTTTAAGTTCTAGGGTACATGTGCACGATGTG